>NW_026294402.1:97028034-98453867 GCF_007827085.1 Peromyscus californicus insignis
TCAAATGTGCCACACCAATGTCCCTCCACTAGCTTCCCTATCATGTGCATATCTCAGAGACATGCATCATCCTCCCCAACACTTGGACTATTTTCTGTCTCTTTATAGAGCACTATTTGGCTGCCCAAACTACTTCCTCAGTAACAGCTTCTTTCCCTGTTGCTCGGCTATCCTATCAATCACAAAGCCTAGCCGACCGTACCAGCCAAGAGTCCCTAGAACCCATCCACTTCCCTCCACAGCCCTTGCTCACTACTCAGGCCACATGTTCTCACACCTGCTCCACGCGGTTTCTTCCACCCTTACTCACTCTCCACTTGCAGCAGTAGAGATCTTTAAACTGGGAAGTCCCTGGCTGTGCCCAGCACCTTGCCCACCCAGCACTGGGGTGGCCATTTTCCTCATCCGTATCCATCAGACCTCCCCACTCACCCTCACTACACTGCTGGCTGACCAGCCCCAAACAGGGGTCTACTCAGAGTTCACTGAAGTAAATGTGGAAGATACTCCTGGAATGAATTCATCCTTGGAAAACACAAGGGAATACAGAGGAGAGAGCTCGGGTGGCCTTTACCTTATGCTCTGCTGCCTTTTCTTCTGCCTTCTGCATCTCTGCCTTCAGCTGCTTCTCCATGTCTGAGGAAGAGCACTTGGCAGAAGCAATGGTGATGTCTCGCTGGTGTAACTCCCGAGTGAGCTGGGAGATTTCCATCTTCATTCCTTCCAGTGCAGAGCTGTAGGTCTGATCAGCCTGCAGAATCTGTTCTTTCAACTACAGAGAAACACAGAAACACCGAAAGTTCAGAGCAAGTACTTAGAATTCAAGCATGTAGTACATAAAATACACCTCAAAAGTTGTATATATCTGTAACCCTAGCATGGAGAAAGTGGACACAGGTCACCTTGGAATCACTGGCCAGCTAGGCTAGTCAACCAATGAGTACTGAGTTCAGCAAGAGCCCCTGAGAAATCCTGTCTCAAAGAGGAGATGAAAGTGCAGAAATAGACAGCAACAGGCAGACACCCAACATCTACTTCTGGGCTCTACGCACACATATGAACACATGCATGCGTGCGCGCGCGCACGCGCACACACACACACACACACACACACACACACACACACACACACACATACACACACTGACAGGAACTAGGAACCATCTCAAGAAGTAATGAAAAACAGCCGGGCGGTGGTGGCGCACGCCTTTAATCCCAGCACTCGGGAGGCAGAGCCAGGCGGATCTCTGTGAGTTCGAGGCCAGCCTGGTCTCCAAAGCGAGTTCCAGGAAAGGCGCAAAGCTACACAGAGAAACCCTGTCTCGAAAAACCAAAAAAAAAAAAAAAAAAAAAAAAAAAGAAGTAATGAAAAACAAATTAAGCCAAGTATGGTGACACACACCTCTAATGTAAATACTTAGAATTCAAAGGCCAGAGGATCATGAGTTTGAGGCCAACCTGAGCTACATAACAAGACCAAGCCTCTAAATAAGCAAGTAAATAAATGCCAACAAAAAGGGAAGCCAGAGTCCTTTATTAATTTAGTTTGGTATTTTGAGACAGTCTTGTATAACTTTGATTTCCTGTGTCTTCACTTCCCAAGGGCTAGGATTACAGTGCACCAGCACACCTGGGGACAGGACCCTTTAATAAAAATGCTCTGAATAACTCAACAGCCAGTGAGGACACTAACTACATCATCACAAAGAAGAAATACATATTTATCTTTAGCCAATGAGAAAATATAAAATGGCAGGTCACATGATATCTTTTTATAAGAAACAGTATAATTGTTTGGAAATCATCATGATGTTTAAAATAAAGTTTTAGAGTTCAAAGTGAACAGATTTCAATCATATTTTTAATTTACTGTTTCTTTCACAATTTCATATATATACTCAGTGTACTTTGATCATCTCCCCATATCCTCTCTTTTTTTTTTTTTTTTGGTTTTTCGAGACAGGGTTTCTCTGTGTAGCTTTGCGCCTTTCCTGGGACTCACTTGGTAGCCCAGGCTGGCCTTGAACTCACAGAGATCCGCCTGGCTCTGCCTCCCGAGTGCTGGGATTAAAGGCGTGCACCACCACCACCCGGCCCCCATATCCTCTCTTATCCCTTCCTTCTCCCACTGAACCTCTTCTTCCCAGCCAGACTTCTCCAGGTGCTTGTCCACTCCTGAACATCAGTCTTCCTGAAGAAACTTCCCTCACTGACCGTCTCCCAGCTCAGCCCTCGGTCCACAAATACACTGGATTTTGTGACCCGCCCAGGCACCCAGGGTTTCACCTTCTTAATCTCGGTCCTGTACTCATTGTTATGCCCCTCCATTCTCTTCAGTTCTTCATATTTTTCCATTAGTTCTTGGCTCAGCTGTTTACATGTTGCACTCACAGATTCCAAACTGCATGGCAGAAATACAACCACAAATAAATACACAAAATTCCTGAAATCCATAAGATGGATTATCGAAATATACCTTCTTGATGCCCAAGGCACATCTTCCTGATACCGTAAACTTCATAGCTTCGTTAAAAGTCACTTCCAATTCCCCATCCCCGGTGCAGCAAACCTTTAGGTAGCTTTGACTTCAACGTTTACCTCTACTCCTTCCCCTTGACTTAAACTTAACTGGTTACAGAATTATAAAGAAACCAGCAACTTTACTAACAGTTTTACTATAGCGCTATGATTTTTCTCTAACTGTATGAGAGTGGGAAAGCCACCAAGAACTGTCATGACAGGTGCAAACCTCATCACCTCAGCGACACATCCTCAAGAACAGCCTTTAAAGTCCTGACTCATTATTCTCATTAAGAGCCAGTCCTGAGACATAAGAGCCACGGAGGCAACGTGCCTCTCACCCCACTGCTCTTCTCTGACAAGATCTTTTTGCTCCTACATGCTAAACTTTGCTGTCTGCCATGGGCCATCTGCTCCACCTGCCTCCTTGTGTCTATACACACCATCCTTTCACCACAGAGCACCTCCTCCCCCACCCCTTGGTGGCCAGTACCTTCCCATGAACTAGATCAGATCCACCTGATTACAGTCACCCCAGTCCTCATTCCTATAATCACTTTATGTAATTCAAGTTCAATTTTGATAACTTGAAGGTAAATTTTTCTAGAATTTTCTACTTTAAATGTGCTAATTGAAATTCCTCAAGTCCTTTAACATGAATATTTTATCTCTGAAACTAAAATTTCTATGATTAAAATATTTTACTTCTTACTCCTGCCAAACTTAGCCATTAGCCCTTAGTCCTCCAGCACATGCTTCTAGACTGTTCCACAAATGCTTAGTATTATATTGTTTTGTAAACAAAGCCAACTTGCCAGATAACTTATTCAAAAATATCATCTTTGTAGTACAACAGCACAAAATCAATCCCCCCTTTCCTATTTTAGGTGCTATTTATACAACTAAACACCACAAATTATTTACAACAGTTCTTTTGTCCTCTTGGTTTTTCAAAGAAAAAATTTAAGCCATTATTACTGAACACTGTTAATTATTAATCCTAATTTTATTTCCAGAAATTCTAGACTTTTCATTGATTTAGTATTTGTTATATGATTACCATGTGCTAAACACTAAGGGTAACAGAGGAGTAAAGTCAGAGGTCACATCTCCTATACACCCATAGAAAGGCAGGGCCTAAGAGGCAAAAGTGTTCAATGTACAGCAGGAAGTCAACCCAGAGGAATGGCTTCTGAACCTGACAAGGGGCAGTGGCAATTATCAGAAAGGCAATCAGGGAAAAAAAAAACTATGCAAAAACATACAGTTTTATTCATTATCAAAAAACTAATAATAAGCTTTATTTAGCTCAGTGTGATAAGTGGAGCACGCCTTTAATCCCAGTACTTGAGAGGCAGAGGCAGGTGGATCTCTTAATTCTAGGCCAGCCTGGACTACAGAGCGAGTTTTAGGACAGCCAGGACTACACAGGAAAACTTGTCTCAAAAAACCTAATAATAATAATAATAGTAATAATAATAATAATAATAGTTAGTAGTAATAGTAAGCTTTATTTGACTCAGTCTAAAGCATACACATACACCTCAATAGTGATCACGAGTGTCTCACATACTCCAAAAGGAGTAAAGCAGAGGGTGTGTACGAACAAAGCACACCTAATACTAGTGCTTTCCAGAAACAGCCAAGTGAAAACAAAAGGATGGAATGTATAAAGGCAACCTAGAAAGTATAGAGTGGCATTTCTTCTTGTTCTCTGTTTGCCTAATGGCTAATAATTTACTTAAGTATTTCACCTATCCTTTGCACACACAAAAAAATTAGTATATAAGCAATTATGATAAATGAGTTTAAAACAAAATATCAAACTCTTACCAGTAAAAAACCTTCACAAATATGACAAACTAAACGTTTGTAACTATGGCAAAAATAAGCATCACCTGCTACACTATGCCATGCTATGCTACACTATGCCATGCTGTGCTACACTATGCCATGCTGTGCTACACTATGCCATGCTGTGCTACACTATGCCATGCTGTGCTACACTATGCCATGCTGTGCTACACTATGCCATGCTGTGCTACACTATGCCATGCTGTGCTACACTATGCCATGCTATGCTACACTATGCCATGCTACACTATGCCATGCTGTGCTACACTATGCCATGCTGTGCTACACTATGCCATTCTGTGCTACACTATGCCATGCTACACTATGCCATGCTGTGCTACACTATGCCATGCTGTGCTACACTATGCCATGCTATGCTACACTATGCCATGCTGTGCTACACTATGCTGTGCTACACTATGCTATGCTACACTATGCCATGCTGTGCTACACTATGCCATGCTGTGCTACACTATGCTGTGCTACACTATGCTATGCTACACTATGCCATGCTATGCTACGCTACACTGTGCTATATATAACAAATAAATACCACAGTACACTATACCATTAGCCAGCATTCAATGCACAGCCAAGAAAATCTAAATCATACCATAGCAGAGAAAGAAGGAATAACACATGCCCACTGTGTCCTCTCCAAGAACAGTTTAAGTGAGGTAGTGGAGAGAAAAGCTGAACTGAAGGGGACCTAAAAAGGTAAAGGGTAAAGTGGGGGCAGTCAGAATACACAAATCTTGAAGAATTTAATTTTGAAAAGCAGAGAAAGAGGAGATTGTTTAATGTAGATAAAAGGGTTAAAGGGGGTTTAACTGTTTTCAAAATGGAAGAGATCACAGAATACTTTCTGTCCATATAAATCATTCTGAAGAAAGAGCCCAGAGAAGAAATCAGGGCAGGAGCAATGATTTGAGCAATGATTTCAGACATTTCAGCAGACCACAGGCCCTGAGGCAGGTTCTCCTCTGTGTTTTCAATGAATTAGGAAGTGAAGCCATTGCCAATGCTAGAGGGGGAAACCAACTTTATTTTCTACTACTGTATTATTTTACTGAGTCCACATAAAGATCAAAGTTCATCTTAACAACTTGAAGTTTTAAATGTGTAGCTAATTATCTACCTGCCTTCAAGACGAGTCACCTCTGCCTGCAGGAGCTCCTCACTGGTGTGGCTGAAGTCCAACTGTGACAGCACATTGTCTAAGACTCCCTGCCCTGGAGAGGGGTAATTCCTTTCCACCTGACAATCCTCCAGCGGCCTGAGGAGACAGGAGAAGAAGGGATCAGGTCTCTTATTCTGGCAACAAAAACAATGCAAGGCCAGCATGCTGTCCCGACTGCTCCAGTAAGTAAGCTCCTTAGAAGCTCTTAGTTTGTGGTCTGCTTTATGGGGGAAAAAAGGAATCTATACCAGGAGAACAATCCAGGGTCAGCAGCAATTTAATCTTTACTAGGATTTGGCATATTTTTCAAGGGTGAAAGCCACATAAGATAGCAAAACCACTTTGCTGAAACTTGATTCCTAACTGAAAAATTACAAGATGGTCAGGCAAGATGTCTGACTTAAACACAAGTCACTCTATTATTTTTACTATAAACCTGCCCTAACAATAAAATACATTAAAAAAAAAAAAAAAAAAAAAAAAAAAAACCCCAGGGCTGGGGATGTATAGTTTAGCTGATAGAGTACTCCCATACTCCCATGGCATGCATGAAGCCCTCAGACTGGGTTGGTCACACACATTGGTAACCCCAGCACTTGAGAAGCAAAGGCAGGAGGATCCACAACACAGTAATTTTGAAAGTAGCCTGGGATACATGAGATCCCATTTAAAAACATAACAACAATAATAATAATAATATAAAAAATCAGTTCTCAAAAGGGCTAGCTCAGTGGCAGGCTGTTACTGATGACAAGTAGCTACTCCTCACCATGCCCTGGAATTCTAAGGCATGGAGGTTCACCAGACTCAATGAGGAGAGAATAAGGAGTTCCCAATTTTATGATCCTCAGAATCTTAGAGATGCAAATGAAAAGGAGACAAAGCCACCCATACAAATTTTATGACAATGAGAATCTAACTCATAAATTAAAACCAAGTCAGACAAGATGATCAAACACAAAAATGTAAATATTCAATATTAAAATCAGCACTCAATGCCAAACCTTCAAATGGACCAAGAGAATAATATTTAAGACTCAAACAGACCTCATGCTTTCTACTGAGTGATGAGTGTCAACTGCCTTTAATTTTGTTTGTAGTTTCTCCTTTTGCCTTTTTTCCTCAAGGATGAAGTTTTCTTGAGATTGAAGACTTGCCTTCAACTCTTTCTGTTCTTCCTGCAGAGCCTGCAAAACACTCAAGAAAAAAGTCAGATATTATTACAACTTTCCTTCAGCTCTCTCTTTTTCCTGCAGAGCCTGCAAAATACTCCAAAAAAAAAAAGAAAAAAAAAAAGTCAGATAACGTTACAGCATTTCTATTTCATGAGAAAAGCAACCAGGGAGGCTGACTGTAAGTTTTATGACAAGGACAGTATTAATACAGCTATCAGCAGCTGAGCCATCAGCCTCAGCTCAAGGAGGAAGCTCAGCATCCTGGGACACAGTTCTAGGTCAATCAGTCTCGAAAGACTCGCATACACACGTTCCCTAACCTAGACATTATAACACACACCTCTAATAATTTTTCAGACTCTCTCAGTTTCTCCTCCTTTTGCCGCTGCTCCTGCAGGATAGTCATATTGGTCCCCATCAGGTCGTTGACCCTCATATTAAGGCGCTCTATCTCCAGCTCGTTGGAACAGATGGTATCCTTAGCCCGCTCCAGCTTACTGCTCAGGTGCTGGATTTCAGACTGGCTGGACAGTTCTACAGACTCTAATTTCTGTTTCCGGTTAGTAAGCTGAGCCTAGAAAAATATGAATTTTTTATTATTAGGAATTATTATTATTAGGAAATAGGAAAAGAGAAATGATAAAAGAATAACCAATAATTGTACTCACTAAGAAAAAAATACCCATAAGAAGAACTGGTACTATCAGTAGTTTTTGGACACTTTCTAGCTGACAGATTAAACCAAATACAGCACATCTGAAATTAGTTCCTTTCAGTGGCATTATCTATCAAAGTCTACTCAAATAAAACCATTTCAGCAACTGTGCCACAGGCCTGTGGTGTGCAGTGCCTAACCTTACAGCTCTGCATGCCAGTTGGAGTATTTTGCCTTCCCAAAGTCTGCTTTTCTCAAGTTTTAATTCAGTATCCAGACTGGGTTTTCATCTATACATTCAAAATGGACATAAAGGTAAACTTCCCTTACTTTAAACATCTGTTAAGGAAAAGACATACAATTTTATTTTAGAAATTCAAACAGAAATATCTCTGTGGAATTCATCTGCTATAGATTTAAAGGTTCTACTGTATATAGTACAGGACCAAACTCTTATACTTTATATTATGGTGACACAATGTAGCTGCTGAAAGAGAGAGAGGGAGAGAGGCAAAGACACAAACAATGTCTGTGTAAATGAGAGCTCAAGGCTTTAGTGTAAGGCAACTGTTTTGTCTTTTGACCAGATCCCTAGAATGGTGTGTGTGTGACAGAAGAGTCAGCCCAGGTTGACTGCTAACTGCTATGCATGCAATTGTCTCCATACTTTCAAACACAATCTAACCTTCTTCTTTCCAAGAAGAAATCTTACACAGAACTCTCTGAAGAATAAGTAAATGCAGAAATTGGTTGAGAGTAGGAAGGAAAAAAGACTGTGGTTCTTAGCTGAGCCTCAGCTCACCCCAGCCCTACCTATCCACCAGCCTGGAGTTCACAGACCCAGATGGAAACCTCTGTCCAAATGAGCACTCTGGAGGACAGACAACACAGGAAAACTCAACACTGTGATCACTATGAAACACTGTGATCATTATATATAACATCCTGTAATCACTATGTTACACTGTGATCCCTATGTAACAATGTGAGTGTTATGTAACACACTGTGATCCCTATGTAACACTGTGATCAATATATAACACTGTGATCATTATATAACATACTGTAATCACTATGTAACACTGATGGCTATGTAACACACTGATCACTATGGAATCCTGTAATCACTGTTACACTGTGATCCCTATGTAACAATGTGATTGTTATGTAACACACTGTGATCACTATGTAACACTGTGATCAATATGTAACACTGTGATCATTATATAACATACTGTAATCACTATGTAACACTGTGATGGCTATGTAACACACTGATCACTATGGAATCCTGATCACTATGGAACACTGTGATCATTATATAACATACTGTAATCACTATGTTACACTGTGATCCCCATGTAACAATGTGATTGTTATGTAACACTGTGATCACTAGGGAACACTGTGATGGCTGTGTAACACACTGTGATCACTATATGACACACTGGGATCGCTATCTAACACTGTGATCTGAAAGCAAATTCAGTACTGGAGCTTTAGCTGTGTTAAGTAACCATGTAACCAGTTAGTCTAGATTTGTTACTTTAAAATTAGCTTCTCAGTTTTGAAAATTAAGTCTTCTTTTATAGATCTACTATTTCACTCATGCAAAAAGACTGTTTTCATTAACTAGAAATGATACCCCAGGCTGTACTGTGCACCACAGCAGTAAGGGTCACATGTGGAGACTGAGCACTGAGCTGTGGCTATTCTAATTTGAGAAATGCTCTAACTGTAAAATAAACAGGGGGTGCCAACGACTTAGTTTTAAAAAAGCATGTAAATTTTGAACTGATGATATTTTGACATACTGGGTTAAATAAAATATATTAATTTCTTTTTACCTTTTTAATCTAACTACAAAAAAAGGTAAATTGTGCAACTCACATTATACTCCTACAGTGGCACTAACTTCAAGAATACCTCTTCCAATACTAAGCAAGTCAGAAAATCACAGAAACAACTCCTAAAATAATCATTACTTCTCCTAAACAGCTGGCTTTAGAAGCATTTAAAGGTAAATACATTAGAAATCTTTTCATGTACAAACTACTTCAAGAAACCAGAAATTTTCCTTATTCACTAAGCATTCAGCATTCTTTTACTGACTGAAGGGTGGAGTCATCGCAACTAGGCAAACGACAGGGAAAGTAAAGAAACCATTAAAGGCTGCAGCACATGCCTTTAATCCCAGTACTCGGGAGGTAGAGCCAGGTGGATCTCTGTGAGTTCAAGGCCTGCCTGGGCTACAGAGCGAGATCCAGGAAAGGCGCAAAGCTACACAGAGAAACCCTGTCTCGAAAAACAAAAAACAAAACAAAAAATTAAAATTAAAATAAAAAATAAAAAGAAGGCCATTCACATTAGGGAGACAGAAGGCACCTCAAGGCCAAGTGCACTGGGCCGTAGACACAGAAGGGTTCGAGGTGTGCACTGAGCTCAGAGCTCTGTGGGCTCTTCAGGCTGCCTCCTGGGATGCCATGGCCTGCATGGACACATCTGGAGGTGACCCTGATAGGGAGACAGGTCAGAGGCTGGTGCTGCAATGATGATTCCCTAGAAAACCAAAGCCCTTCCAACCACGTTGTTCTTAAGCAATCTCCCCCTCCGTAACAATGGTTTCCTTGAAGCTCCAAAACTACATTTAAAAAAAGAAAGAAAAGAAAAAAAAAAGGACACAGAAAGGATGTTCTCATTTTTCTAAAATGAGCATGGAGTATAGAATGTTAATAGCTGAGTAGAAGAATTCAAGCAAATACATGACTCGAAGAGCATGAAGTTATTTTTGAATCTCGTTTTTAGATGTTAAAAATACTTAAGAATTTTTTCTCATAAGATTTGCCCAATCTCCCAGATTTTCTGCTTTCCTACATATCAACTAAATGCAATGAGTCAAGCTCAACCAGACTCTACTTCAAATAGCCAACTGTGAAAGGCTGATTTTTAGACACCTGGAGAAAACTGTACAGACTGAATATAAAATTGCTATTATTTAATCCTGTTAATGTCATCCTGTCATATTGTAGGGATTTTAAGTCCTTACCTGTTCTGAAATGAGATGATCTCATTTGCTTTGAAACTTTTTTTTTCCCTTTGGTTTTTTGAGACAGTGCTTTTCTGTGTAGCCCTTGGCTGTCCTGGAACTCTCTCCGTAGACCAGGCTGGCTTGCTCAAACTCACATAGATCCACCTGCCTCTGCCTCCCAGTACTGGAACTAAAGGCATATGTGCCACCACACCCAGCCTTCTCTTTAACATTTTAATAACCAAAAATAAAGAGTAAAAGTGTACCCCAGTTTTAGTTTTCCAAGATGTAAAGAATCGGGCTGAAGAGGTGGCTCATTGGATAAGAGCATGGGCTATTCTTCCAGAGGTCCTGGATTCAGTTCCCAGCACCCACACAGTGGCTCACAGAGATCTGTTCCAAGGAATACAATGCCCTGTCCTGGCTCTGTGGCACTGCACAACAGTGGTGCATATACATTAAGGCAAAACACCCATACACATAAGTAAAAGGAAATAAATCAATTTTTAATGCCATGTCTCTCTTGAAAACAAAGAGGGGAAAAGTTCCAAAGAACAACTGCACAAAATGTACTCATGTTGTTAACACAAACGAACTGCATACAGAAAGCCAGTTTAGACGGCCTGGGGTTCAGCTCACTGGCAAATGCTTGCCTAGCATGAGTGAGGTCACGGGTTCAATATTACACTGAAAAGAAATTTAGGTACAATTTCTGTAGTACATTTCTAAGGCCCATTCATACACAAGATTGTCAAGATGATGACAACTATTAACACTAGGTAATGGGCACACAGAGGTTTAATTAAATGTTTAATAAAGATAATCATACAGCATTGACTGACACAAACTGAGTCACAGGAAGCTTTAATTCTTGCTTAGTTTGCCAAAGGAGAAAGAGAACTAGATTTATAAGTAATACTTTTAACTAATCAGATAACTTTCTTTTAAACAAAACTATGAGAAGAATTATTCAAACACCTTTAGTGGGCACAACAGATGTCAGCTCTTTAAAGGTGTCTTATTGTAGCTCCTGTCAAGTAAATGGTAAATAAAAACTCTATTTTTACTAACAATGAAGTTTGAATTACATAGAATTAATCACAATAGTAATTTGATAGCAGTGGCTTAAAGATGATGTAATCAATAAACAACATGAATAAAATGAGGACTGAAAATAAAAACTCAATTTGTTCTTTCCCAGTCTAAGGGCTATAATTCAAATACAGCAGTGTATCATAGTCTTTAAGAACACAGAGCTTCTCAATCAGGTTAAATCCTCACCCTTATCCCACTCCCTCCCCCAATGAGGACTTCACTGTCCCATTTTGGCTGGTAGCTTCTTGATGATGACAATACAGTCTTTATTCTGTGGGATATAGGGCCATCCTGCAAGTCTCAGTGGAGTTACTCATAGCAAAACCATTCACAATAATGTATCAGACAGCTGGTATTTTAGGGGAACAAAGAAGATGAAGGCTTACAAGAAAAAACCAAACGTAGCTCCCTCTAGCTCTTTGAACTTACCAAGTCTGTCCTGGCATTCTAGAAACTGAGATAACTACCAGTGTAGACAGATTGTCATACTACAAATAATATATATAACTGATGAGCATCCAACAGGTAACAGAGGGCGACTATACATACCCCACT
Source organism: Peromyscus californicus insignis (assembly GCF_007827085.1). Lineage (NCBI taxonomy): Eukaryota > Metazoa > Chordata > Mammalia > Rodentia > Cricetidae > Peromyscus > Peromyscus californicus. The sequence continues at coordinate 97,040,097 of NW_026294402.1, forward strand.
CCCTCTGCTCATTCCTCCTGTTTTCTTGATTTTTAAAGGAAAAAGGCGAAGGAGCTGGCTATGTCCCAAGAAGAAGTATCCTAAATTCAGTGTCTATTTAGTTTTTGCTGAAGTCATTAGCTTTTTACAAGTTCCTACCACTATACTAAAAAAGCATGTCTGTAGCCATGAAGACATCACTTTCACTAGGGTGCACACCAGTGCAGTGAGATTCTTTCCGAAGTCAAACTAACTGAGCTCCCTAGCGGAGGCACCTTAGCCAAAGTGCTCAAGCTGTCATGGAGACAGACAAAGCAGAAAGAAGTAGAGCCGAAAAACCAATGGCAGAAGCAGAAAGAAATAGGGAAGCAGACAGACAGAGGGCAGAGGCGTGAGGTGGGGTGAAGAGCAAGGTTAGGAGAGTGAAGACAGTGTGGAAGAAGGGTGACATGGGGAATCTGAGCTCTAGATGCCTAAGAGCTGAGCCACAGTAGAGGAAGATGGGCTTAGCTCACAAAGGTTAGCAGAGACAATCCAAAAAAGACAATGGTGACCGACCATCAGAAGGTTCATGGCAGTAGGTCAAATTCAATCAAAACCCACCTGTCAGACAACTGAGGCCTACCTGGATTATCTCTGACTGTTCAGCGAGAGCCTTCCTCTGTGCTTCCAGAGAAGACACCTGTTGCTGATAGACCAAACGCTGCTTCTCCCAGTCCAGAGATTTCTGTCGGAATTCCTGAGGATGCAATGAAGGTACTTAACATCTAAGTGCTTCCTGGACTGTGATGACTTCTCACTTCGCTTTCCCAGCCCCCCACTCCCTGGGTACAGCTGCACCCTTCTCCTCAGCAGGAGTTCCATTACTCCCTTAGCTGACTGAGCTGCAGAGGAAAACTGAATTTTGCTCTCACTGTGCCTCTGGATGTCTGTCTTTCTAAATTTAACACCCTAATGGTGAAGAGGAAACAGACCCATGGCAGTGGGCTCAGGAGCTTCTTCACAGATCTGCTGCCACCTAAGGGTTATTACTATTTTGTATAATTTTTCAGAAAAATGATGCTAAAATATTTCCCTTGCCATCTAAATTCCTGACATCCAAACCCAGAATTGAAGAGATTCAAACAGATTTCCAAATCAGTAACTCAATAACCCAATTCTCACTTCAAATTCTGCTAAAACAATATTTTTGATAGCCAAAGTTTTATTATTTCACAGAAGAATTGTAAAAGCTTCGAAAATATGCACCACATTTTAACAAGTATTTATAACCCAGAGCCAAATAGTTCAAAAGTCATGGTTAATCAACAGCAATTCCAAATTACACTTCATGAAATGAGCCCGACATTTCTGACAATCAGGCAAACCAAAGGAAAAGATCCTCAATCTTCCCATCTGTCCTCCAGGAATCTTCAGCTTCAGATTGCTCCTTAGATTGTTATCAGTCGGCTTTCTGACAGTCCAGTCAGTCAGTCTGTCTGTATGGCATTCCATCATATGTGCCAGCACTGATTTAGGAAAGTTTTTAATAAATAAACCAAAACTGGCCCCACTGGAGGGTGATAGACATGGCATGCACACTAAATGAATGAGTAAATAAGAATATTAATTGAAATCAAACAGGACATAAACTTTTGAAGGAATTCAAAGAGAAAGCAAACAACCACCTGAATGAAATAAAGTCAATACAGAATAGGAAAGAGAAATTCAATAGAGACAGAAACACTGAAAAAACGTAAATGAAAATCTCATTGAATTAAATAAAAACTCAATGGAAAGCCCCTCTAATAAATTAAATTGAAGACAGAGTTTTAGGGCCTGAAAACAAAGCGGATGAATTAGAGCATTCGAACAATAACAAACATAATAAAGTCGGGACTGGAGAGATGGCTCAGTGGTTAACAACACTGGCTCCTCTTCCAGAGGACCCGGGTTCAATTCCCGGTACCCACATGGCAGCTCACAACTGTCTGAAACTCTAGTTCCAAGACTATAACACCCTTACACAGACATGAATGCAGACAAACACCAATGCACGTAAAATTAAATTAAATTAAATCTTAAAAAAAGATAATAAGAAAGTATGAAGGGAATGTACAAGATCCACAGGACACCGTTACAAGACTAAATATAGATGGCTCAGTACGTAAACATGCTTGCTATGCAAGCATCTAGGCCAGCAATCAGTAGAAAATCTGGGCAAGGCAGCCCATGTTTGAAATTCCAGTGCTAAGGAGGTATTAACAGAAGGTTCCCTAGGCTTATAGGTCAGCCAGTCTTGTTGAATCTGGGAGTGCCAGGTTCAGTGAGAGATTCTGTCTCTAAAATAAAGGTATAGAGTAATGAACACTGACCTCTAGCCTACACACACACACACACACACACACACGCACTCACATGCATGCATGCTCATACATATGCAAGCACACACATAAACAAAGATCAAATCTGTGACTCATTGGCATAGAAGAGTGAGAAGTTCAAGATAAAGGTGCAGAAAATACACTACCATCATAGGTTAAAATTCCCCAAATATAGGGACAGAGCCATCAAGACACAAAAAACCTTTAGAATGTCAAGACCAGAAAAGAACCTTTCTACATCATATTATAGCTAAGACACTAAACACACAAAACCAAGAATACCAAAGCTGCAAGAAAGAGGTACAACTACATACACAGAGGTAAAGCCATCAGAATAAAGGGTTTCTCAACAAAAGCTCTAAAAGCCAAGAAAGCAGGAAACAATGTAATTCAAGCTCTGAAAGACAATACTGCCAACCCAGATTATTAGAACCACTGCAATTATTTGTGCTAGCTGATTTCTATTAATTTGACACATACTAGACATATGTGGGAAGAGGGAATCTCAACTGAGGAGTTGCCTCCATCAGACTGGCCTGTGCACATGTCTGCAGGGCACTTTCTTGATTAGTGACTTGAGGGAGCTGCCATCCTTGGGCAGATGGGTCTGGGCTGTGTGAGAAAGGTGCTTGAGCAAGTCCAGGAAGCAAACCAGAAGACAGCATTCTTCCATTGTCTCCATTTCAGTTCCTCCTGCAGCTCGTGCTTTGAGCTCCTGCCCTGGTTTCCCCTGTTGACAGACTATAAGCTGTAAGCTGAAATAAACCCTTTTCTCCCCAAGTTGGTTTTGGTCATAGTGTTTTACCACAGCAACAGAACGTTACTAAGACACTATTCTTCAGAACTGAAGGAGAAAGAAAAATTGTCCTTGATAACCACAAACTGAAGGAATTCTTGGCCTCACTGTAATAATACTGAAGTAATCTACACACTGAAGAGAAAGCTCAACATCCATGATACGACATGGAAGAACAAACTCTAGTGAACAAATGAGGATTAGGAAAACACCGGACACTAAGAAACAACAAAATGACAGACAGGAACGATACCTGTCATTAAGATCTCTGAATAGTAACGCTTTCAATTCTCAAACCACAGGACACAGACTAGAGCTAGGGAGGTGGCTCAGGAGGTAAGACTGCTTGCTGAAAAAGCAAGAGTCCCTGAGTTCAAATCACCAGCACCCATGTAAAAGGTTGAGCATGGCTATGTGTACCTGTAACTCCAGTGTTTGGAGGAGGAGACAGTAGGATTCCAGGAGCTTGCTTAGCCAGTCACCCCAGCCAAAATGGCAAGTTTCCAGTCTACTGGGAGACCTTGTCGCAAAACAAACTGGAAATTGACAGAAGAAGACAGGCAATTTCTCCCTCTGGCCTCCACATGTGCTCATATGGGCACAACTCTCCCCCCCCCCAGACTAGTTGATTGGATTAAAAAATAGGTGTTGGTGGCGCACACACCTTTAATCCCAGCACTCAGGAAACAGAGGCAGGTGGATCTCTGGGAGTTCGAGGCCAGCCTGACCTACAGTGAGTTCCAGGATAGCCAAGGCTGTTACACAGAGAAACCCTGTCTCGAAAAACCAAAAAAAAAAAAAAAGGATCCATCTATTTTTGTTGCCTGCAAGAAACACACCTTACTAGCAAACACAAACATTGCCTTAGAAGAAAAGGATAAATCATTCACTATGACCAAGTATACATCATTACAAGGATACAAGGATGAGTCAACACACACAAATATAATGCATCATATTGACAGATGCAAGGACAGAAATCACATGATCCTCTTAATTGATGAAGAAAAGACTTTTTATAGAACCCAATAGCCCTTCATTATAAAAGCCTTGAAAAAACTAACAGTAAAGAACTATAGCTCAATATAATAAAGGACACATATGGCAAACCTATAGCCAACATATTAAATGGGGAGAAGCCCAAAGCACTGCCCCTAAATGAGGAATGAGAGGCAAAGACATATACTTTCTCCACCGTTATTCAACAGTCTTTGGAGTCTTAGAGCAAAAAGCTAAAGGAAAGAAAAGGGATATTAAATAAAGGAAGAAATCAAATGATCCTTTCTTTAGACACAATGATCCTGGACTCTAATCCCACCACGAGACAGCTTCAGGAACTAATAAACACCTTCAGAAAAGGAGCAAGATATATGGCCCCCACACAAAACTCAGTAGCTTTTCCATAACCAATAATGGACAACCTAACAAAGAACTCAAGAGTAATCTCATTCACAACAGCTTTAAAAATACTGCAGAATTAAATAAGTATACATATGCACACACATACACATACTGTGGAATAACACAACCAAGGAAGTAAACGACAACGAAAACTTTAAAACATCAAAGAAAGAAATGGAAGACATCAGAGGATGGAAAGGCCTCATGGATTGGCAGAAATAATATGGAAATGGTTATATTATTGAAAGCATCTCATAAAGGCAAGAACTGAGGAATGCTGATAGGAATAAGTGAATAAGACGATCAAAACAGCTAGACAAGAAAGGATGCTAAGAAATGCCAGAGTGTGATATGTGTGATACACTATGTCTGTGGAGGAAACTCTCGAAGATTATGATGAGAGCAATATTAGAGAGGATAATAATGAGCTGGAAGTGAAGTAACCTGGACCAGAGGATAACTTCTGAAGCTCTGTGCTCGTGGTTGGTAGTGTAGGTTGATAAGGATGTGAAGGGCTGGGAGGAAAAGGTAGCAGTGAAGAAGGCTGGAGGGGAAGCAGTATTTGTGTGGTCCTCTGATTCTAAGTTCTAAATCTATAAAAATATTAAAAACAAAAGGACACTAAATATAAAAATTACATTTCCAGACAGTAAAATATACTGGCATTTGTGTGTGACAGAAAAATTTTAAGTAGTCACACAAAGTTGCTGAACAGTATTTCTCAAATTGGGTAAAGTGCAGATTCCTAGATCCCATGCCTACTTCTAGATCAGACTCTCTGAGGTCCCAAAGCACCCCAGGTGACTGTTACAACGCACTGCAGAGCTCAAAGAGAAGAGAGGGAACTCACTGCCTCCTGTCAGTAATCATGGAGTTATAGAGCAAATACAAATTCAGCAGAGGGAGGCAAATCCTTTGTAACGTCCACTCTATCTAAATGGGAACTGAAACTAAACCTCCTGATGTGTAGAGTACTCTCTGCAAGACAAAACCAAGAATTCCCCACATTCACTAACACATACTCAGGTGTGGAGACACAGGATGCTGCTACTAACTTATGGTCACTGTTCTCAGAATGGGGGGTACTGAATACTAGGATCTTCTCCAGGATATAGTCCCAAGCATGTTGGCTACCCCTGCTCCCTGTACCCTAAATGCTAATTTCATGCTCCATCATTTTAACAATAACAACAAACGAACAAAACAAAACCTCCATACATTTCCAAGTGCCCTGTAGGGTAGAACTACCCTCTTGAGAATTATTGATGGCTTAGAACCCCACCTGCCACAGGCAAGCAAGTGTTGATGGGCTGTACTGTGGATCACCCACCCACCACTGAGTAGCTCAGTGGCAGTGCCTTCCCCTAGAAGGCAGGAACTGGCTTCAGGAAAGAGCTCCCCTGGAAACAGCATTTTTCTACGCATCAGCTGACAGTGGCAACTGGGACTATTGCTGTGAACATACCTCTATTTTTCCAGTTAACCTTTCAATCTCAGACCGATCCTCCCGCAGACTTTTTTTAGTTCCTTTAAATTCTCTTAGTTGCTTTTTCTGCAGCTTTTCATAGCTTCTCTTCAGTCTGCCTAACTGTAAAAACAGTTATTTATTACTTAAAATTTAAGAATTAGTAAATTGTGGTGGTCAGAAAAATTGGGATTATAAAGCAAAAGCAGTGCTAAATTATCCTATTGAAAATAGATTGGCAGCATGTTAGAGTTGCAAAGCAAAATAGAAACCCTAAAACTTATAGATAGGGCTGGAATGTAGCTCAGTTGGTAGAGTGCTGACCTAGTAAGCACTGGGCCCTGGGAATCCCAAGTACCACATGAACAGGGTGTGGTAGTAAATGCAATGATCACACAATTAAGTGGAGGCAGGAAAACCAAAGGTAAGGTCATCTTCAAATACATGAAGAATCTGAGGCCAACCTGAGATACCTTATCTCAAAGTACATCCCTGCTTCTATGTATATGTATGAAAAATAAATGCTAACAATGAAATTTCCAGGCCAAAAAAAAGAAAACAAAAAAAAGTTAGTTTTATTACAATTGCCATGCATTCATAGACCCCATGATCCACTCCACAAAGAGAGGAAGCAGTAACTGTTCCCCTCTAGGCCAGTGGTTCTCAAGACATACTCCTAAGGGCACTGATGCACAGTAAACAGGAGACTGACTTCAACAAAAGCAATTTTCCCCAAAGTTAAAAAGTACATTGAATACTATAATAAAATTTTCTTCATTTTAAAGATTTTATTTTTAATTTCTAACTATGTGTGTTTGTCTCTACATGGGTATGTAAGTGCATGCAGGTACAGATGCCCATGAAAGCCAGAAGATGGTATCAGATCCCTCAAGCCAGAGTTATAGGTGGTTGTGAGCTGAATGGGGTCCTCTGCAAAAACAGTACACTCTTAACTGCTAATGAGCTATCTCTTATCTCCCAATTTCCTTGCTTAAAAAAAAAAAGTTTTAAAACATTCCTTTATTTGTGGGAGGTGGCATGTTGGGGTGGGGAGGTGTGTGTACACTACAGCCCACCCAGTGGAGGTCAGAGGACAGCTTGCAGGAGCTGGTTCTCTCCTTCCACCATGTAGGTTCAGGGATCAAATTCATGCCATCCGGCTTAGTGACAAGTGCCTCTACCCAATGAGCCTTCTCACAGCACTTGCTTTTCTTAATGCCAAAATATTTCTAAGCCTTTTGTTTCTTCCAATATTTAAAAATCAGCAACTGAATTAATTTAGAAATGAAAATATTAAGTTTTCTGGTCTCAAGACTTCAGTATTCTACAAATAGAGCTCTTTTTCCTGTAGGTGCTCAGCCAATTGCTGGTTTAGGTAATAGCAAGCATATTCTTTGCCTAGATTCAAGGTCAGAAAGATAGATTTCTACTGCATACTTCCCACAGGGTACCACACAGGCTGTGCACTTCCCACCATATGAAGTAGAAACCAGTTCTCAAGACAACAGCCGAGGACTACAGAGAAAGAACCACCGCATGTCACATCACAGAACTAAAGCCTCACTTCCTCCTGCAGTTTCTTTAACTCCTGCTTATACTCCATGGCCATTTGTTGTTTGGTTTTTTCATGTTCTTCTATCTGCTGATGCAACATTCCAACCTAAAAGCAGAAAAGATAATACAGTTCAATATTAGCATTGAAATGATATCCCTGAGACATAAAAACAGAAAATAATCCTTGTACTTACTTGCAAACTAACGTTCTCAGTGTATCTACATGGTTAGCCTTCTTCCCAGGAAGGCAAAAAAATGGCTGAGTCAATAATCTACATAACAGCTAAAAACATGACCAATTCTTCTACAAATTTAAAGTTAGTTCAAGACTCACACTCTTTGTCTGATTTATTCTCCCCAACCCTTTGGTAAAATAAATAATAAATCCTCACAAAAATAGCAGATACAAAATTTAAATTTTTTGATCATCAAAAAATTTCATTTTTAGAAACCTATAAAACTTGAACAGTAATTTCTGCACATAAAGTACAAGTCAGTAATCTTTGAAACAGGCTGGAAGACAATAGTGGCTCCTACTTACTTCATAATTCCTCTGACCACCCAGGGTAAGGAAGTGAATCCTAATCCATTCTTCAATGATTTGGTCCCAGTGACAACAATCTCATATGTAGCCCTCAACTCTAAGTAATACCCAGCAGTATCTTCCTGACAACCAGTTAGAATTTAACCAGTACGTGGAAATAGAACGGAAGATATCAGGAGTCCAGATAGTCGTGTGTGTGTGTGTGTGTGTGTGTGTGTGTGTGTGTGTGTGTGTGTGTGTGTGTGCGTGCGTGCGTGCGTGTGTGTGTGTTCGTGTGTATGTAGGTGTGCATGCACATGTATAAACATGCCTGTGGAGACCAGAGGTAAATGTTGGGTGTCTTCCTCAATAATTTTCTCCCTATTTTCTGAGCAGGTCTTTTACTGAACTTAGAGCCTATCTGTCCAGCTAGACTGGCTGCCAGCAAACCCTCGAGACGCTGCTGTCTCTGGCCCTCCAGTGCTGATTACAGACGTATGCAGTCATACCTGGAGTTGACATGGTGCTGGGGAATGAACTCAGGTCCTCATGCTTGGGGGGCACACAATTTACCCACTTACTGAGTCATCGTCCCAACTTTTTCTTATTTCTTAAAACAGATATTTAAATGACTGATTTTCAGCCTTCCTATAGTAACATATCTGGAGATACAGATAGATAAAATGCTCTTTAGGCACCATGTGAGGCGCATCCTGTGTTGTTTTTCTGTTTATTTTGGTTCTGTGCTGGGGATTGATCTTAGGGCCTCTGCACATATAAGTACACATTCTGAGCCGGCAGTGGTGGCACACACCTTTAATCCCAGCACTTGGGAAGCAGAGGTAGGTGGATCTCTGTGAGTTCAAGGCCAGCCTGGTCTACAGAGTGAGTTCTAGGACAGGCTCCAAAGATATACAGAGAAACCCTGTCTCGGAAAACTAAACAAACAAACAAACAAAAAAAGTACACACTCTACCACTGTACCATTAATCCAATCCCACAAATATCGATCCACAGGCCACTGAACCCAGGCCTTTGCATGTATAAGCACACTCTCTGCCACTGTTCATTTACCTGACCCCACAAATGTGAACCATAAAAAGTTCATTATCATTCATTATCAAAGCATATTCTAATTTTCACTGTGATTTCTTCATGACTTAAAGGTACTTGGGAGGGTGAGGAGCTAGCTCAGCAATTAAGAGCATTGGCTGCTCTTACAGAGGACTGGGGTTCAGTCCCTGGCATTCACTCAGTGATTCACAATTGTCCGCAATTCCAGTACCAGGGGATCCAATGCCCTCCCTCTGACCTCCATGGGTACCAGGCACACACATGGTGAACAAAGATATATGCAGGTATAACATTCATATTCATAAATAAAATAAACAAATCTAAAATAAGGGTCCTTTAGAAGTGTACTGTTTTTCAAGTACTTGAAAGGTCTTTTAGAAGTATATCGCTTAATTCGCAAGTACTTGAAAAGTTGTCTTTTATTGTGTTGAGTTTTAGCTTAAAACTACTTTGTTACAAAAATACATAATTTAATCTGTGCAGCTGCTTGACAGCAATAAAATACTTCAGTCACTTAAAAAGAACATATTTAAGATTAATTAGGTCAAGTTGATTTTAATCAACTCTCTACCTTAACTGCCTTTCCATGTGCTTGTTCTATTAGTAGCCAGAGAGCTGTGTTAAGACTTCTACAGTTTCCATGAATATAATTTCTCCCTAAATCCTGTGTTTGCTTTGTACATTTTAAGGCTGTTATTAACTACTTACAGCTGGATTATTAGAGTCCCAGAGTAGAAGTCAGAGGATAACCTGTGGGAGTTGGTCCTCTCCCTCCACTCTGTGGGTCCCAGGGATTGAACTCAGGTCTTCAGGCTTGGCAGCAAGCATCCTTACCTGCTAAGCCATCTCGCTAGGCCAAGTTACATCCATGTACTTTTCAAAGTCTTTTCATGGCACAATATTTCCAAATTCTTACTTTCAAATTTTGGTGTATATTTTTAAAATGTCCTTCCTCTAAATCCTTTGGATTTAACAAGCTCTCTTCCTAAACCCCTGAAATAAATCACCACCTATAGATTTTCAACCTATCTTCTCCTGATACTCTTATGCCAATAAATTGTCCTCTTCGATACTATCTGCATCCTGCAACTCCGATTACAGTTCTATCTTGCATTCAAACTATTTTATTTCTATTATGACTTCTCCCAGTCATTCAGAACTTTACTTCTTAATTTCCAAATACACAGATTTTTCAGGGTTACCTTTTTCTAACTTGTCTCTGCTATGTAAGAGAGCTAATCTATGATTTCAAGCCTATGTTTATGGCAAAATGTACTTCATAGCCCAGTACAGAGTCAATTTTGGTAATCATTCAGTTTGTGCTAGAAAAGAAATGCACACTCTGCAGTTCTCTCATGTTGTGTGCTATAGTTATAAGCTGGGTCAAGTTTGCTGATCAAGCTGTCCAAATCTGTATCTTTATGAATGTCCTCCATCAGTTACTAAGAAAAATGTGTTAAAGCTCCCAAGCATGACTGTGGCTTCATTGTTTCCTACTGACAGCCCCGGTACCTTTTGCATACATATAAGAAAGGTTAAAACTATCTTACTGTATTATTGTGTCCTATTTTGAGTTTTCCTAAAAGTACAATCTGAGATGTGGATTTCTGGATAGGTAACTGGAGTGACCTTGGAAAGCACAGTGAGGGGACAGGAAGGAAGAGCCATACAGGGTCTATTCCTGGACAGATGACCACAGTAAGCTGCCGGAGTTGCGTTACTGGGAACCCACTAAGGAAGCAGATAGATGTGTTTCAGAACTGTCTCTATGAACAATGGGAAGCTGCTGACCTTTCTCACCCTCACCCTGCTGAGGTTTGTCCTGGAAAAGTCAACTACCCCACAGTTCTAGATTTAGGGTGAGCAGCTTCCTGAGGTCCTGAGAGGAGCAAGGGCAGTAGGATGCAGATAACACAAAGAGCCATATTTAATGGCTAAGAATGAAATTGGAGGGAAGGAACGTGGTACAGAATGCAAACAGTGTCACGATAATTGCATGTCCTGAGACTGTTACTCCCTCGTGATGAAGCATTGCTGTTCCCTTAGTAATGCTCTTCCCTTCTGCTTCAAGCATGCTTTTTCTAGGAGGAATACAGTTACAGTATCTTTCTCTTCGAGTGTCTGGGTGGCAGGCATTTTTATTTTACCTTGTACTTTCAACCTCCGTGTGCTTTTACAATCATTAAAAATTGTGGTTCATTATTTTCACCTCGTTGGCTAATTTTGGTCTTTTAATTGAGTCAGTGGCTGCATTTACAATTGATGGACTTACCTGGATTTAAGTTTACTATCTTATGTGCTATGTATACTTAATAAATCCTGCACCTTTTTTCCTTACTGCTTGCCCTCTTTGAACTGACTCCTTTCTCATCATTCCATGTTCTCCTTCTACAAACCTGGAGGATATTCTCAACCAGTATATACTTTAAGGTTCCCTCAGACTGACATGGGGATCACTGACATAACAAGTCTAATGTCAGTTGGTTGCCTTTCCAATTCCCTGGTAATCCTGAGACTAAACCTGTAATTAAATTCCACTCATCTCCAAACTGACTTAACTGTGCACATAATACTAAATGTATGATAAGCTGCTATATCTGACCACTATTCACTTAGATTTTCTTCCTGGAGTTCTGGCCGTCTATCTAGATCTCTCATTAATATCTAAATGATGTTCTTTTTTAAAATTGTTTATTTCATTTATTGTGTGCATATGCATGCCATGGTGTATGTGAGGAACTCAGTGGAAAGCTTGCAGAAGTCAGCAAGCTCCTTACCACTGAGCTATCCCCAACCCTCAGTGGTCACTTTAAATATCACTTATTTCTATCAAGGTGGTCTCAGTATTCACAGCAATACTGGCATAGGGGTCATGTCCCCACTTTGTACATGATGAAGCAGGCTGAAGTTTCTTGTTCAAAAACTTTCAGCTGAAAAACACAAAAACATGAGCTGGAGAGATGGCTCAGAAGTTAAGAGCATTGGCTGTTCTTCCAGAGGTCCTAAGTTCAGTTCCCAGCAACCACATGGTGGCTCACAACCATCAATAATGAGATCTGGTGCTCTCTTCTGGAGTACAGGCATATTGTATACTTAATAAATAAATCTTAAAAAAAAAAAAAAGAAAGAAAGAAAGAAAGAGAGAGAGAGAGAGAAAAAAAAACACAGAAACAGGGCTCTAAATTCTCACTTGTTCCACTAGGTCAACTTGTCCCACGGGGAGTTAGAGACAACAGTGGCAGAAACGCCATCAAAATCAACCCTATCTCAACTCTCCAAAGAGAAATACATTAGCTAGCAAAATGACTCTTACACTGGTTCTCCTCCAAGCATGGTCTGCAAGCAGCTAGTGCCGGCCAAAACCAGCAGCTCAGCATGAGATAAGGAGCCTTCGACAGGGTGTAAATCAGTCATCCATGAAACTCAAGCTTAGTGTAAATGACATCCACACACAATAAAACATTCTCACCAAAGACGCGGTGCACAGATTCACACTCTGCCACAAGCTTTCCATCTCATCAGGCACCTGTCCTTTGAGGAGCACAACTTCTGCCTGTACCTCTCAGACAGAAGACAAAAACTTAAAGAACTATTTTCTAGTTGTCACAACATGTGAGATTATCAACACATTAGAAATAAGTGGGGTTTTTTTTGCGTGTGTGTGTGTTTTCTCATATGTGTGGGTGCACACACAAAACCTGCTAGAACACACCATGTGGAGCCCCAAGATTGACATCAGGAGTCTTCCCCAACTGCCCTCTACTTGACCAGTGAAGAAGGATCTCTAGGTTGAACCCAGAGTTTGCCATACAGCTTAGTCTAGCTAGCCAGCTTGCTCCAATGACCCCATCTCTGCCTTCCAAGAGCTAGGAGGGCCACCATGCCCACCTGGGATTTAAGTGGGTTCAGGGGATCTGTACTCTGGTCTTCATGCTTGGACAGCAAGCACTTTATCCACCGAATCATTACCCCAGTCCTAGAAGTAAGTGTGTTCATGAAACAAGATTTCACAGACTCTGGACTAGAGCCCATTATTGATATTTGACAGAAGTACATAACGTCTAGAAACTAATCAAGGAAGCAGCAAGTCAACTAGACATCTGCAATTCTAAATTTCCTGGATATCCCATGCCAAACTCGAGATCTTAAAATCCTTACCTAGGAACCTGCCATTCAGTCCACTTTCTCTTTGAAGCAATTACGTAACGGTAATAATGCCCGTGGTATGAAGACTAAGTAAGCCAGAGGATTAAGTTCAAACTCAGCCTCAGAGTGAAGAAATAGTCTCACGATCACAAATGTGAGTTTCTTTGGTAGATTTTAACAAAATAAACAACTTAGAAATCAACATATACTGTGGTTTTCTGAACCAAGAAACCACTGTCACTTCAATGACTGAGTATAACTGCTCCATCTTACCCCAGGAGAGGTGAAGCAGCCACGGTAGTTCCCAGGAAAGGATCATGGGTCTACTCAAATTGTGTCATTTGTTTGGTTGTCTGTTTGTTCTTATACGTGTATGGGTGTTTTACCTGCATGTATCTGTGCACCACACGCATGCCTAGTGCCCATGGAGGCCAGGAGAAGGTGTCAGATCTCCTGGGACTGGAATTACAGACAGCTGTTAGCCACCATATGAGTGCTAGGAATTGAACCTGGGTCCTCTAAAAGAGCAGCCAGTGCTCTTAACCACTGACCTATTTCTCCAGTCCCACCAAACTGCTGGGGGAGGAGGGTTGTTGTTACTTTCGTTAATCCAGTGTGACTGTCATTTGGTGTTCTTTCTCATCACCTTCCCTGTCTGTGTGTAAACTGTGTTCTTAAAATCAATCTACCTAAGCTTTAGAATAAACTCTAGATTGGCAAATACAATTTGCAGAAATCTAAATTTGATAGAGCCGATATACTTAAGTGATATTGACTCTAAGTGCAAATGGCCAACCACTAGGAGATAATTTTTAATTCTTTGAAAATTTCATACACGTATACAGTATCTAAAGTCACAATTTCATGTTGCCAGTCTTGGCAGTATACAGGGCATAGCAGCCAACTCACCCCGATGAGGGCAAATCCCACGTAGGCAAGTCTGGCCGAATGAGCATGAGGTTTGGGGTTAGCATCTACCTACAGCTCTTGTCCTTCCTTCCCAGACTAATTGGTATGGAACGTAGAGACAATGCTTCCACCTGTAATGCTCCTGCTTCCCTTCCAGTATTCAGTGTCCTTCTTCCATTGTACCCCCGGTCCTCAACTTTGTTTTTTACCTAACCTTACAAATGAAGACAAAACCAATCCCTATTAAACTTGGTGATGTTCATACGGACATGTAATATGATGAAAGCTATGCAGACACTCTGTAACCCTTCTTCCCCTTTCTTTGTGTGCTAGGTTACAGAGGTAACCACCACTCAACTTTATTACATGAGCTCTGGGGATGCAAACTCAGAGCCTTAGCTTACACAGTAAACATTTAACAAAGCCATATCCCCAGTCTCCTCTGACGTTCTCTTACATAAGGTGTGTATTACATATAGTGTCCAAAGTAAAATGGTCCCTGAAATAAGTATTAATATTATTACACTTTCATATTTTCTCCTAAAGGAAAGAATAAATATTATAATAAACACAAAAAAGAAAAAAAAAGAAACTAACTTGGTGAACAAATGCTTTCTTTTAACAAACACTTAAGAAACATGTTTAGTACAAAAGATTCAACTATCAAGAGTGAATCAAGGGTACTGGGACATGGGGTTGCTCCAAGTGTATCACAGTCAAGCCTGAACACGCTCGAACCCTGCATAATTTAAAAACCAGAGGTGACAGTAGCAGGAAGAGTGAAGCAGCCCTTTACCTCTTTGTGCTTCATATCCAGCTGACTCCTCAGAGTCTTCAGCTCTCGATCACGAATGTCCAAACAAGTCTCCAGGGCGTGCGTCTGCCCCTCCCACTCAGATTTCTTATGAGCCACCATTATATCGATCTGTTTCATGAGCTCTTGCAGTTCTGCTTCACAGGATGTTAAAAATCCCCTACAAACACCAACAGACCAAACACAACTTATGCCTAAGTGCCTTCTCCTCTTTCACAGATAAAAATATCACAGACTGAAGCTATCTGAAGAACTGAAACACCAGAGGCAAAGAGCAGGACATCTGCGCCTTGCTTTTCATGCTGTTATATACTATGGCTGCTGACTCCACGGAATATTTTGCTCTCCTCTAAGGAGTAACCTAAAGCTGAAGCCACTTGGTGAAACACAGATGGATGTTTTACATCTGGCTCTCCAAGTGAGACTTTCAATACTACTAACCAAGTCTTGTGGAATATTTTAGGGACACTTCTGGAAAATTCAGGCAAGCCTAGGTCATATCTCTTTCAGCCAAAATGAATGGCCTTGGCAGCAAATGGGCTATTGTGCAGGAAAAAAATACTATTAAAAAAAATAAATAAAATAAAAGCTGTTTCAAGAACTTCATCCTTGAGCAAGATCTATTGCTATTTCTTCCAACTGAGCAAGATCTATTGCAACTATTTCTTCCAACTGTTATTGGGAACACACTGTAGCCTACCTCACTGCTCTCAACCTACTGATGCCTTCTGAGCTGCAGGAGAAAACTCAGGCTAGGATAGGAGCAAGAGTACACCCTGGTACTGCTAAGCCAAATGATGTAGGGAGGGATGCCGTCCACAAATGTGTGGTGGCTCAGCTTAGTATCTGCTTAACAGAACCAGATAAGCTTTTAAACTGCACTGAGAAGCTCACAGTCAAAGGCAAACTTACCCACTATGCCCCCGATTTTGTATTCCTTCCAACAAAGCCTCCATCGCCAAATCTCCTTTGTTTTGGCAACTGGGGAAAAAAAAAAGAAAAGGAAAGGTGAAGAGAGAGAAAAGTCACTGTTCTGAATTCCAACATTCCAACCTAATGTGAGTGACAGCAAAGAGTCACAGTGAGAAAACACAGAGCAGCGTAAGATGGCTGTACAAGCAAGGAATATCATTTAAGAAATGCTAGCACCAAATACATTCTAAAAGAAAACAAAATCCTAATTGCTTCTGACACTACCCTGCAAAATCAATGAAACATCTCATTATTCTAGGCCTTTTTATTTATTGTTGGATTTAACTTAATTTTTCAGACAGGGTCTCATTATGTAGTCCTGGCTGGCCTGGAACCAGCTATGCTGTGTAGACCAGACTGGCCTTGAACTCAGAGAGGTCCACCTGCTTCTGCCTCCTGAGTAGCACCACCACGCCTGCCTTTCTCTCTTTTGTTGTTTCTGTTGTCAAGATTTATTTTTTTTTAACTATGTGTGTTTTTACATAGGTGTGTACACATGTGTTCAAGTGCCCACAGAAGCCAGAGGCACTGGAACCAGTAGATCTGGGGGCTAGGATCCAAACTCTGATCATCTTCAGAACAGTGCATGCTCTTAACTACTGAGCAGTCCCTCTAGCCCCTCTATGCTACTTCTTGAAGAATGTAAGGGCAGAAAGTATTTTCTCTCAAGGGACATTTACACAGACCTCTTGACAGAGCGAGAGGAGTCAATTGGGACACCGACGAGAGGAAAATGGTTTTCACTCACACAGCACAGGAGGGGGCGGGGGGGGGGGGGGTTTGTTTGTTTTTAAGCATATGTTTCTTGATTTTCAAAACTAGAACCATTATAACGAGGTCAAACTCCCTGGTCAGGAGTTGGAGAGATGACTAGTAGTCAAAAGCACTTGCTGCTCTTGCGGAAGACTTGGGTTCGGTTCTCAGAACCTACATGGCTACTCACAGCTGTAGCTCCAGTTCCAGGGGCTCCAACACCCTCTTTTGGCCTCTGCAGGCAGCAGGCATGCACATGATGAACATACATGCAGGCAAAACACCCATACTCATAAAACAAAATAAGGAAGTCTTTAAAAAAATTAAGCTCCCAAGTCAGCCACAGACCCCACTGACTCTAAAACAGAGAAAACTTCCTGCATCATCCACTGTTCCCTGAAACATAAATACAAGGTCAACAGCACTTCACAACTCCTTGTCTTTGACACACACCCCCATTCTTCACCCCAAATTACACAGAATTTGAAAATAAAGGTTTTGCACTCTCCTCCTCCTCCTTTCTAGACCACTGGTCTCTCGAGGACAGAAACCCAATGTGATCATCTCTGCAGTGGAGCTGAGACCAGCGTTTCAATGTGGCAGTGCTGCAGGCCTTGGGCTGACCCCCTCTCCCCTTCCCCCATCGTGCAGACTGTGACAGCCCAAGGACTGCCGAGAAGGACAAAGGGAGGAGACAGAAGAGAGAAATTCACACAAAAGAAAAAGAAAGACCCTTAAATTCAGAAGCGTCGTGAGTTGTGTGTAAGTTTCTCTTCTTCATAAATCCTCAAAATGTGGCTTGGCAAACCACCTTTCATTCCTTAGAAAGTATCCTATTGGGCAGGAGAGAAAGCTTCATGGTCAAGAGCACTTGTAGTTCTTGCCGAGGACCCAGGTTTGATTCCCAGAACCCACATGGCGACTCCTAACTATCCATAACTTTAGTTTTAGGGGATTACTAGGCACGTGTGTGGTGCAGATAAACATGCAAGCAAAAAGCTTATACACAGAAAATAAATTTTAAAAAAGAAAACTGTCCTCTTTCCTTAAACTTTCAAAGTTTCAACCCTGAATTAGCCAAAGGCTAGGGGGTAAAGATTCGGTCCCTCTGTCCTAATGCTTTACCAAAAATTGTATTTCTCAGAGAAGCAGATTACTTTATTCAACAAATTCAGTGTTGTACAAACTGCTCTCTAGATAAAAATAGTAAAAGGCATGCTCCTTCCCAAGAAATACCCCAGTGTAGGACTGAAAAAGAAACAAAAATGTTGACCATCCCCTGGCAATGAATGTAGGACAGAGACACACAGAAGACTCCCGAGACAGAGATGAGATTAGAAGACTGGAGAAGCACAGCTGTGTGCTGTATCTGCACCTAGTTCTATACATCCTAACAAGGACTGTGGGCTCTTCATGCACAATGTGGAGGAGAAGCACAGCTGTGTGCTGTATCTACACCTAGTTCTATACATCTTAACAAGGACTGTGGGCTCTTCATGCACAATGTGGAGGAGAAGCACAGCTGTGTGCTGTATCGCACCTAGTTCTATACATCTTAACAAGGACTGTGGGTTTTTCATGCACAATGTGGCGGAGAAGCACAGCTCTGTGCTGTATCTGCACCTAGTTCTATACATCCTAACAAGGACTGTGGGTTTTTCATGCACAATGTGGCGGAGGGCTCCTGCCTCCAGCGAGTGTTCTGATATATTTCACCATGACCCAAAGGAAAACCCTAAAGGAAAGGACCCTACATTCAACTCCACTTTCTTCCAAACCACAGTGACAGTCAAATTACAACACCACACAGGCCCGCCTTTGCTCTGCTCCAGAACTGGGAGGTAGTAGAGTTCACTCAACACTAAACAGAGGCCCATAAAGCAGTTCTGCTCTGCAACTAACCAGCTAGGTGTTGTCAGACTTTGGTTTTCCCATCTGTAAAATGAAGGTATAAACAGTAACTACCGAAGTCTTAATTTCATCTTTATAATTATTTCTCAAAATTAATCCTACTAAAATTTTACCTCTTTAGGTCATGTTATTCTTAAATAGTAATCTACTTAATTATATACAGTTTGTTGGCATTTACGTATCACACTTTCAATAACTAACAATGTGTATAACAGATGCTAAACTTTCGTGACTGTTCACCTTATCTGCCTGCCTCTCACACTTTCTATCTTCTGTACCTCATAAAAGACAGGTGCTAGGGCTGGAGAGATGGCTCAGCGGTTAAGAGCATTGACTGCTCTTCTAAGGGACCTGGGTTCAATTTCCAGAACCCACATGGCAGCTCACAACTGTCTGTAACTCCAGTTCCAGGGGACCTGACACCCATGACCAAACAGCAATGCACATAAAATATATATATATATATATATTTGAGGAAACACGCTTAGAGGGTGAGATGATTTGACTACGTAAAGCTACAGGTTATATTCCTGAAGTTCAAATCCAGGCAGTGTGACTCTCCGGTCCAAGCAATGTGCCATCTTTTATATTGCTCTACCTTCTTATGCTAACAGGATTTTCTGGGTGGGAAACAGAATAAAACTGAAGCATAAGGCCTCTTGGCCACAAGGTGGCAGCAGCACCGTGATGAAGCTGTTCAGGTTGAGGAGAGCCACCCGCTCAAATTGAAATCCTAGAGCTGAGACAAAGAAATTCTAGTTGTAAACGGGCACAGAAGAGCAGCAACACAGCCTGAAAAAAAAGCCTGTGAATGTGAGGTGTGTTTCTTTAGCAACACCCTCTGCACCAGTTCCCATCCTCTAGGGTCAGATAGATTTCCTGTGGACACTTGGTTGTCTACACTTGCTCCCAGCCACGATTCTGTCCCTAACTAACATGGCCTTCGTTCACTTCAGACGCGTTACTTGTTTCCTCTTTGATGATGCCGTGTGACACAAGACTGTGTAGCAGAGTAGTCTGTGTTCCTAACAGTCAATACAGACTTCATAGAAACTGTCTGATGGTCTGCCACTCCTCTCCACTAACATCAAACACTAGCATGGACTGCACAGCCAGCCAACAACAGGCAGAACTCGGTATTCACAACAGCCTTTGGGCTGAAGGTTGAAAGGAGAAGTATGGGTTCAGGACCCAACAAGACCAAGTTCTCAGCACAAAGGAGATCTATTTGCCCCAAAGGGACAGAGCGCAAGGAATAAGAGACAAAGACAGGAGACAGAGGATGAGGGAGAAGGGGACAAGGGAGAGGGGGAAGGGATATTTGTCCCAGAGGACAAAGGACTGCCTCCGGACTCCGGATAGAGAGGAGACAGACGTGCCCCATAGGCAAATGGTGATTTATAAAGGTAAAAGGGGAAACCCTGAGTTAGGATGAGGTGTTTAATTTTAATTGGGCATATTAATTAGGTGAGCCATAGGGGGCTTTTGATTGCTGGACTTCAATACTTTGACAGCTGGACCTTAGTAGTCAGTCTCAAGAGGAGGAAGTGGCCAAAAGAGGGAACAGACCTTGCTGTCTTTAGAAATATAATCTTAATGGTTTTTAGCAAGGCAGAGAGAATGAGAGAGAAGGGCAAGGCCTGCCAGAGCCACATGCTCCAGTGGGCTAGTGTCTCTTCAAAGGCTGTTTTCAGTCACTCAAATCTGGACCTGAATGATTAAAGGGGATGCAGGTTTTTATCAAGTCCAGGGAGCAGGAAACACACGCTTTAAGTGTTGAGGGGGGAAGAACAGAAATAGGAGGCCTGATCATGCCAAATCTTTTAAATTCATTAGCATATTGGGACTTAAGGGACAGAAGGCACCATAGGCCTCTAGTTTAACTTTTTCTCTTTACAGGTTAATGGGAAATATCCAACATATACACCAAAGATCACACTATAAAATGGAACACAGAAAGAAAAAAACTATGAGTAAACGTGTAAATGTGTGATGCTCAGAGAAGGAGCACCTTAAAGGAGAAGAAGGTGTGCAGTCACTCTGCCTGCCTTGGGATCCCTATCGACTGTTCCTTGTTTACCAAAAAACAAAAAACAAACAAAAAAACACCCTTTAAAGGTTGGGGGGTTGTAAACTAGAGAAATTTTTCAAAATAAAGATGAAAGTTTTAAAAGGCTGTCCAAACTGTGACCAAAATCAGAAAGTAGCCGGGTGGTGGTGGCGCACGCCTTTAATCCCAGCACTCGGGAGGCAGAGCCAGGCGGATCTCTGTGAGTTCGAGGCCAGGCTGGACTACCAAGTGAGTTCCAGGAAAGGCGCAAAGCTACACAGAGAAACCCTGTCTCGAAAAAACCAAAAAAAAAAAAAAAAATCAGAAAGTAAAATTACAAAGACTAAGAAATATGACTACTTAAACTTTTAAATGGAAAAATGCCACAACAGAGGCAGGAGGATTTCTGAGTTCAAGGCCAGCCTGGTCTACAGATGGAGTTCCACAACAGCCAAGGATACACGAAGAAACAAAACAAAACAAAAAAGAAAGAAATAGTTTTATCACAAAAGGTAATTACTAAACATATAAATAACTTACAAAAAGCAAAAAAAAAGCTATAGGAAAATGTGTAGAAGATGGGAACAATCAGAACAGAAAAGGAAATGCAAATGTCCTTAGTTTAATGAAAAGATGCTCAGTCTGGCACACTGGAAAAATACAAAATGAGATATATAAAGGGCATTCCCTGCAGCATTATTTATAAAGTAGGAAACTCACTACATATCCATTCACTGAGGGAATACTATGAAGCTATAAAAAGAGGTAACAGTCACTGCATCCTTTATGGAGGGCTCTGTTATAAGGTAAAAACAGCAAGATACAAAACAGTAAAAAGAAGGAAGTGTGTTTGCCTTGGGGTGCTTGTTTTCTGAAGAACAAAGTGAGAAACACTATACCTCTAAAGGTAACCTGCCTCAGCTAAGTCTGGGTTTGTGTGTTTTATAGGGACTGTGATGATGTTTGATAACTAACACAAAAAAAGAAAACGAAGCAGTACTGAGCTGGACATGGTGGCTCACACCTGTAATCCTAGCACTTGGGAGGTAGAAGCAGGAGGATCATAAGTTCAAGATCATCCTTGGCTACAGAGCAAGTTCAAGGCCAGCCTGGACTACATAAAATCCAGCTAAAGCAAAACTAAGAGGAAGCTATCAAAACTATGGGTCTTGAAGGGTTCCAGTGGGCTAAAAACAAAACAATTTAGGGTATCAAAAAATTGGAATATCTTCAAACAATTTAAACCCATTAAAGTTTCTTGGTTTGTTTTTAAAGGTAATGCCCTCAGGTTATCTCTGGAGGTTGCTTGGCCACAGCTTTAAACATATTAAAGTCTATCTGTTGGTTTTAAAGCTAAAGCCTTCAGGTTACCTTTGGAGGTTGCTAGGCCACCAATTCATTGCTGTCGTCTGAAAAGAAAGGAACAGAGTTAAGCATTTTTCTTGCCATTCCTATACCAACTGTATTTCGGGTAGTCAGTGGTGGAAGGCAAATTCTTCGTAAGAGTGCCAGCTAAGCAAGCACTTAAGACATGGCAACACCAGAAAGCACCCTGCTGTGGCTGTCATGCAGTAAGAGACCCAGGCACTGTTAGCCAGGAAAGATCTCCTAGTAACTAAAAGACCCGTGAGCAATTTCATGGTGGTCAACTGAGCTGACAGAGCAGGAACCACTACACAGCTCAACTGTAACATCCCAAATGAGATGACTCAGACATTACATGTCTCCCTGATAATGAACGCAACAGATAATTTTCAGAATATAAAGCCTACACCTATGGCATTTTTCCTGCACCTCCCATCAAAAAAAAAAAAAAAAAAGATTGAATCTAACACTTCTGATCATTGTATTTCAACAGAACTTTCTGTAATTATAGAAACTTTTTTATCTGCATTACTCAAACAGTATCCACTAGGCAACCTGTGACTGCTGGGCATTTCAAATGTGGCTAATTCAACTGGGGAACCAAACTTTTATTTCATTTAAAATAGCATGGCTATCCGATGACTACCACACTGGGCAGTGTAATTAAAGACTTGGCCAGTGGAGGGGAGGCCATAGAGGAAGTAGAGGCACGTATTCAAAAATACACACAACCAGCTAAATTTTAAATGGTAAAGAGAAAAGGGAGTTAAAAACAGTTGATTAGAGGATTTAAATGCCTAGCAACCATATGCAGCAGACAGTTCTCTGCAGAATTTTGGTCCAAACAAGGTATTGCAAGGACATATGGGGTAGTTGAAGAAACCTGATCCCACTGGATATTGACACTGTGTGTTTTTTATAAATTTGTACTGATATAAAAATAGTACTGTGGTTTTGTAAAAGCAAATCTAGCCCTTGGCATGGGAAGCACCTTAGCTATGACAGTGAGGGGGGTGGGGAACATATTAGCTATGACAGTACGGGGATGGGGACTAATGCTGTCACCGTCAGCTCCTATACAGTACTTGAGGGCAGGAAGATAGGCTAAGTAAAGGTCCTCTACAACTCCACAGGAGGAAGCAACATTGGCATAATTAACAATATCTATACCGTAAAACTTGTGTTGTTTTTCGAGACAGGGTTTTTCTGTGTAGGCTTGGCTGGCCTGAAACCATGCTGGCCTCGAACTCACAGAGATCCACCTGCCTCTGCCTGCCAAGTGCTGGGATTAAAGGTGTGCGCCACCACCGCCCAGATTACAGGCCTAGAGTTTGAGGCCAGCCTATCTACACATAGTGAGTTCTTAACCAGTTAGGGCTTCTTTGGGGAAGTGGAGGAGGAGTGGATGTTTGTTTTTCCGAGACAGGGCTTCTCAGTGTAACATGTTACAGCCCTGGCTGTCCTGGAATTCGCTTTGTAGACCAGGCTGTCCTGGAACTCAAGAGATCCACCTATCTCTGCCTCCCAAGTGCTGGGATTAAAGGCGTGCAGAGTCAGGGCTTCCTAAGACCCTGTTTTGATGGAGAGCAGGCGCTGGGCGGGTAGGGTATACTTTGGGCAAGTAAGTGTACCGTCTTTAAATGAAACAACAGTTTGCTCTAACTCCACGAAAGCCCTATTGCAGTCCAGATTCACTGTCAAGTGTCTCCGTGATTAAAGCATTATAAAACTGCCCTTTCAAAACTTTCACTCTACCAATCTTGTTTCCTTCCGATGCTTGACTTGAAGGCACGAGGCCATCTGCAAATCCTCTGCATCAGGGTTCCCGCCACGTTTTGGCACCTCTCATACTAACATTACCAGGGAAGCCCATAGGCTTCCCGCTGAGCTGCTAACCCTAAAGCCTGGTCCTCCGCCAGCGGCTGCAGCAGCCGGCAGCCTGCCGCCCTCCCGCACGCCTCCGCCGAGGCCGCAGCACCTTGCCGGCCAGCACGGAACCGCACATGGAGCAGTCGGAGAGACCCCGGGGTGCTGCGCCGGGGCAGCCGCGGGCGGGCAGTAGAGGGCCTGGCTGCAGGCGGGCAGCGATGGACAGCGATGGGCAGCGGCCGCGGGCCATGCGGCCTGCAGGCTAGCGGCACCACGGTGGCCAGGGCCGCGTCTACCCCACAACAAGCCGCGGCTCGCCCGTCTTTGGGGGACGCAGGCGGTTACAGAGCGCGTCCCCGGCCGAGCGCGCCCCCAGGCTTGCTCGCCGTTCCTCGGGAGCGCGCACGCGTCACAACAAATTGACGTTCGTCCCGCCTCCCACAGCCGCGAAGGGACTCACCCACATACGGGGTATAAGAGCGCCACGCGTCACGTGACCCCGCAGGAGGGCGGGCCCGGGAGGAAGCCGATGCGCGCTCGGTGGGTAAGGGATTTTTTTTCGCGCCAACGGCCCAGGTTTCGGAGGGTGGCCAAGCGTTCGCCCTAGGCTTCAGGCGTCCAGTGCTTCCAGAGGCGCAGGCAGGTGCTCTCAACCGGCCTTCAGAGCCACTTCCTTATGGCACGCCGCGCGGAGTGCAAGGGAGCCCGCATGGCGACGCTCCACCTCCCCTTTGCACTTCCGCATACGGTAGCGCCAGCCTTCGGGCCGGAAGCGGCGCCCCGGGCGACTCTGCGTCTAGTGATCTAGGATGGTGGCCCTCGAGGACCAATTTTAGTATAGGGGGGCCGTGCTTTTAGCTTAGAAATAGATTTACAAAGCTATTGATTTCGAAAATGCATAAAACGTGCTCGTCTACTATCTGGAAAGAGATGTCTAGAACAGTGTGAGAGGCTCCCCTGTTGTCACGCATTGTGCCCAGAGATCTAGGGGACTTGGGGTGGGGTGGGGGCGCTAGAAAGAGAAGAGTACGTGTGTAAAAAATGTTTAAGAAACCCGGAGAGGTTCTGCTATGCGATAAGGGCTTGGGACGGTGGCCGTTGTCTGGGCATTACCTATGCTTCCTTCTTTGTTCGTGTAAAGGGGGAGAACCCGAGTGCCTTCCCCAAAGATTTGTCATCCGTGTTGTGTTTGGAAGGACGGCCAGGCATTCTGAGCAAGAAATGCAGGAGGTGGATGAAAGGCTTGCCAAGTTGCAAGCGTGAAGAAGAGGGACATGTTACAAAATATTGAGGCCAACTTGTGGAAAGATTGGGAATCATTGGTACGGCTTTTATACTTTACCACTGGTGACAAAAGTACCCTGCCAATCAGTCATAAAGCTGACCTAACTTGTTTCATAGGTTAGTTAAGGCAAGCAGCAAGCATTTGAGGACAGAAAGTCTACTAAAGCTAGAGGGAAGTCAGAACACTTCAGGAAAAAATAAAGGAGCAATCTGTAAAGACCTGGGAAAATCAGCAGAGGAAGTGTGACGGTGTAGCCCAAGGCACAGCTCCAAGAACAAATGAGTGACAGGAAAGTAGGAAAACTTGTCAGATTCTGCAAGTGTGACTAGAACTGACAGGAAGGACTAGTTATACATTTCTGCAGATGGGATCCCTCCGCTAGCTTTGCATTGTCCACTGGCTAGATGCAGTTAAATCTGAGTAAAAATGCTAAGCCGACACCTGGTTCCCAGGTGGCAGTAGGAGCCGGCCACCTTTTGCTTTAATGTGTGTGTATGTACAGGGAACGATGGTGGTGGAGGTTTGTGCCTAGAGGTGGAGTGGGGGGGGGGGGGGATGGAGACCAGAGGCCAACATCAGTGTCTTCCTCCATCACTTCCTCTTTGAATCTTTCACTAAACCTGGAGCTTTCTGATTCAACTAGCCTGCCTAGCCTGGCAATCTCCCAGAGATCCTCCTGTCTCTGCCTCCCACCCCTGGGATGGCAAGTGTGTGCCATTGTGCCCCACTTCTTTTTTTTTTTTTTTTTTTGGTTTTTCGAGACAGGGTTTCTCTGTGTAGCTTTGCGCCTTTCCTGGGACTCACTTGGTAGCCCAGGCTGGCCTCGAACTCACAGAGATCCGCCTGGCTCTGCCTCCCGAGTGCTGGGATTAAAGGCGTGCGCCACCACCGCCCGGCTGTGCCCCACTTCTTATGTGGATGCCAGTGATCTGAATTCGGGTATTCTTGCTTGCAGAGACTTCACCTGCTGAGTTGTCTCCCAGGCCCCTTCTGTCTAATTTTCTAAAGTAAAAGCCCTTCCCTACCCCCAAACCAGATAGACAGTGCTAGCTTGCCTTTAATACTGTTGGGAGGCAAGCGCATACCTGTATGGCAAAGTTAGACTCCAATGCCAAGGGTTGTTTCTTACACGAGTTTCTCTTCTCTCAGAAATGGAAGAGTCCCTGAGAGAGCCACTGGTGCTAGTAATTTCAAGGCCTTTGGGTTGCCACTTTGTAGCAGGGAACACAGTAGGGCGGGTTTGTGATAAGGAGCAAACTTGGAAGCTGGAAACCCAGAAGTGCTCTGTGATGACCAGTCTTGTGAGTTAGATTACAGCTATTTCAGGAAGAAAATGAGGGATGATCTATAGTCAGGGAGCTAAGCAAGCATCCCAAGCACTTAAACCAGGTACTGCAGAGGGCCAGCAAGATGGCTCAGTGGTATAAAGGCACTCCCTGCCAAGCCTGGCACTGAATTCAACTGTGGGACCCACCTAGTGAAAAAGAGAACCATCTGCCCCAAGATGTCCTTTGAATTCCACATGAACATACACAAATCAATGTAATTATTATTATTATTTTTTTTTTTTTTTAGGAGGAAGAGGGAATTGGAAGTGATTAATAGCCTGGTGATTTGCGTTATCTGTTGGGCCAGGTCATATCAAGTTCCTACAGTCAGTACCTGAAGTGGCTAGTAATCTAAATGACCCGTACAGCCAGGGACTCCCCAAGCTCCCACAACCAGGATGGAGGATACCTACTAGTCTAAATGACTCTTACATTATCTGTATAGCCAGAGGCTCCCCCAAGCTCCCACAACCAGGACCAGAGGTGGCTAATAGCCCAAATGACCTCCATGCTAGCTGTATGACAAGACCTGGCCAGACCCTTCCTTAGGCCCTTAAGCTAGTACAAGTAGCCTATCTCTAGAACCCATCTTCTTGGAAGAAATGACATGTACCCTGAGTCAAGTCGTGCTGTGATTACGCTTCCTTGTGCACTGGGGATTGTTTTATATCAGGGAACTTGTTTCCAGATTATGCTGTTTAAATGTGCTGGGAGTAAACCACCTGGCATCAGACTCCCCAAGTCTGATTCAGGTTGATGAAGTGAGTCTGAACTGCGTTTTCATTCTTACCTCTTACAGTTTGCTTCCCTGCCTGGACACCTGCAGGGTCCCCCTCAGCTGGGCATGTAGGTCAGTTGATAGGGTGCTTACCTAGTATACACAAGGGTTCAATTCCCAGTACCTCACAAAGCAGATATAGCACACGCCTATAGTCCCTTTGGTGGAGGCAGGAGGATTAGGAGCTTAAGGCTGCTTTTGGCTACAGAGAGAATTTGAAACTCTGTCTCAAAAAAAAAAAAAAAAAAAAAGGAGGGCCCAGTCATGGTGATACACGCATTTAATCCCAGCACTCGGGAGGCAGAAGCAGACTCTATGAGTTCGAGGCCAGCCTGGTCTAGAGTGAGTTCCAGGACAGCCAGGACTACACAGAGAGTATACAAAAGCAAGGGAGAGGGAGGGAGGACAAGGAAGAGGTGGCCCAGAGGGACACAGAACTCAGAACTGCCACTGCTGATCATGGCATGCTGCTTTCAGAGCTCAGTCTGGATGCTTTTTTTGTTTTTTCGAGACAGGGTTTCTCTGTGTAACAGTCCTGGCTGTCCTGGAACTTGTTTTGTTGATCAGGCTGGCCTTGAACTCACTGAGATGGATGCTGTTTAAGAAAGGAAGTGGTTTCCGGGTAAGCCCAGCTGCCCACATTGTCCCTGCTTTAAAAGATTAGCAGCTGGTCTGTGGTCCGTTACTTTACACATTCCAGCTCAGTGTCACCCTGCGTGTTCCCTGAGCTCCTGTGCCTTAAGAGCGCCGAGGTTTGAGCCAAGGTGGTTGGAAATTTGTGCCAAGTAATGGGAGAGGGCTTAAGGAGCCGGAGATGAGACTCAGCAAAGGCATTACAAACAAGGAAAGGTTGTATATGATTGTAAAGAAAGCTACATTTAGATACAGTGCCTTCCAGGGCTTTGTTCAGAAACGTGTTGCTGTTACACTAGGAACTTGTCCGTCAACTAGACTGTGTCTCTGCACCATCGAGCACCTGTCAGCTGAAGTGAGAAAAGAACTATGGTCTTTTATGTTGTCACCTGACCCACATAAGATTATGTTTCTTTCCTGGGGTGGTGTTAAGAAACAAAACAACAACAAAACCAGTTTCAAGCTAAAAGTATGGGGAATCCTGGCACTGGATTACGGTACCCTCGTGCTGAAGCAATGACCTCTTTGGCTTACAGAACTGACGAGACCAAAGCTGCAGGAGAATGGACAGCGAGGTACAACGAGATGGAAGGATCTTGGATTTGATTGATGATGCTTGGCGGGAAGACAAGCTGCCATATGAGGATGTTGCGATCCCACTGGTAGGTTGTGATCCGAACTCGGGACAATGAGTCAGAGATGTAATGTGGGGAAGCCTAGTGGAGGCTGACGGGGGGTGAAATACTAGGGCCCAGAAATCCACGCTGTGGCATCCTCTAAATCTAGAAGCCTCTGGAGAATAGTTAGTTCATTTCTTCATGGCTCAGAGAACTGGCTGGTGTAACCACCTTAGTTAGGGGTCATTCCAGGGCTGGAGCCTAGATTTTCGGAGCCCTGTTGTGGTATCTATCACCCCACCCAAAGCCAGAGGTGAGCCAAGCGTGAGTTCAGTGCATCCACGTACAAAGGAAGCATGGGTGCCCTCTTTTCCCAAGTCCAGTGAATCATGAAGAGGAGCAAGGAGCATGTGTGTCCTCGCTTCCCTACTGGCTTGTCGGTCTTTGGTTTTAAGATTTATTTTGTTTTTATTTTTGTGTATGTGCATGTGGGTGTCTGCCACTGATGTGCAGGTGGGAAGGACAGAAGAGGACATCAGGTGGTTAAAAGTCACTTGATATAGGTGCAGGGAACCAAATTTGAATCCTCTGGAAGAGTAGTAGGTGATCTTACCACTGAGCAATCCTCCCAGCCTATTTCTATTTGTGTGTGTGTTGTTGTTGTTGTTTTTGGCAGGGGGAGGGGGCGGGGGGCATGTAAGTGCAGGAACCCTCAGAAACCAGAAGAGGGTGTTGGATACCTTGGAGCTGGGGTTAATGGCAGATGTGAGCCACCCAAAGTGAGTGCTGAAAACCAAACTGTCCTCTCTAAGACCAGTATGAACTCTTAACCACTGAGCTATCTCTCAGGCCCTCTGTTGGCATTTCTGAAACTGTGGAGTGCACACATAGGCTAACTTCCAGGAGGTGCTTAGAGACTACCTAGCATTTCTTCTTTGGCCTTTAGACATACAAGCTCTCAGAACACCTCTCTTTGCTGGTCTTTGGAAAACTCCCTTGAAAGGCGATTGTTGAACCTTATGTGATAAGTGACCCCTCACTTTTGCTTATATTGGTTTTTATGTTTGTTTTTGCTTTTGTTTTTCAAGACAGGGTTTCTTTGTGTAACCATGGCAGTCCTGGAACTCACTCCATAGACCAGGCTGGACTTAAACTCAGAGATCCGCCTGCCTCTGCCTCCCAAGTGCTGGGATTAAAGGCATGCGCTGCCGCTACCGCCACCCTATGTACATTTTTTTTTTTTTTTTTAACTCTAATTGATGCCACAGAAGCCTAGCAAAGAACAAGGACAGAATCTGGGCTTTCTCTATTCAGCATGCCACATGCTCTACAAGAGCAGCTGACACCGGATGACTTCCAGGAACACTGCCTGCCCCTTCGGGTTTACAAAGAAACTGCTCAGCTCACCTGCACTCTCATTCAAGTGTGAGAGGAGGTGGTAATGTGTTCAGTGACTACCCAAGTTCAGGGCAATAAAATAAGAAAAAAGAATTGTAGCTGCCGTTCGTTACCAGTTTTAAGCCATAGACTGAAGAAGTTAAGGCTTCCGTTATCTGTAATTCTTAAGACAACCATACAGGGGAGGTGGTGGTATCTCCACTTGGCAGGAAAAGAACAGCATCATAGAGGCATGCTTGACCCTATTACCTAGTAAGTCAGACTTCATGCCTTGGTCTGCAAAGCTCAGATCTGTAAGCTTCCATCCATCCATCCATCCATCCATCCATCACTTCTCAAAAATCTACTCTGTGCCCTAAGATTATATGAGCATAAGATAAAGTTTCTGTCGGGGTCAGGGATCAAGAGAGGCAAGATGCTGAGTAACTAATTCCAGTACCAAGCAGGGGGAATGAATAGCCAAGTGGGGAGTGGCTGGAGGCCTGACTGGCATGCAGCAGAAATGCTTCAGAGAAGATGCAATGCTTAAGAAAGAACCACAGGTTTAACGGTGCTAGATAGGGCACTGCCGCAGAGAGGAGAGGCGTGTGACAGGCCCAGGTTTGAAACACGGTGGGAGACAGCGAAGCAGGGGCCAGCAGTTACATTTGCAGTTCGGAGGCAGAAAGCTGGGGACAGCTTTTGAGAGGGTGTTTGTGGTCCACTTAGGTCTCCTCCTTGAGGCCTCTAGGCATGAAAGGTCTGCAGAATGAGGCTGCCATGCTCAGATTTGTCTCTCACAAAGTGGGGTTCAATACAAATTCATAGAGACAGGAAGATCAGATGTTATCTCAAGATAGAGAAGAAAGGAATATAGAGCAATGATTTCCTAAGTACAGAATCTCTGTTTTATGTGATGGAAAAACCCCACAAATGGACAGTAGTATCAGGACATAATATCATGAATGTAATAAATCAATACAATTAATATAATTAATGAGTATCATAAATATAATTATGGAATGAATACTGCAAATGTAATCAATGAATACCACAAATGTAATTAATATCATGAGTGTACTTAATGAATATCATGAGTGTAATTAAAAAATAAATTAAGCCGGGTGGTGGTGGCGCACGCCTGTAATCCCAGCACTCGGAAGGCAGAGGCAGGTGGATCTCTGTGAGTTTGAGGCCAGCCTGGACTACAGAGCTAGTCCAAGATAGGCTCCAAAGCTACAGAGAAACCCTGTCTCGAAAAAAAAAATAAAATAAATAAATAAATAAATAAATTTTTAAAAAAAGAAAGTGGGGTTCACAGCACCGATGGAGACAGCCTGATAGAAGAAAGGGGCAAGGGGCCCTAAGTAGGAGGCTGCTGCAGTGCAGCAGTCTAGGCAAGGGGGAAAGCCAGAACACCACCAAGAAGTGTGGCGACTTGAACTCCGTACACAAAAATTAAGGGACCATCTCTATGGTAGGGAATGAAGAAGAAGGAAATTCCTCTGCTGACTTCCTGGTGGCAGCCTGAGCCTGTTGCCCATCCAGGGAATTTTGTGATTCTAAGGGAATGTGCATATCAGTTAGCTTTTGCTGCATGACAGGTGGTCCTGAAACTTAGTGGCTTACAGTACAACTGTTGGGTCATGATTTTATAACTCAGCTGGGAGTTCTGGTCCACGCCAGTTCAGGCAACTAATGCTGGGCTCGCTGCTGTGCTGTGCTGTGCTGTGCAGACTAGCAGGAGCTGAGTGGTGCAGGGAGGTTCACATGTTTGGTGGTTAACAGGATGTTTCCAGGAGGTAGAGGGACTGGGAGCTGGCACTCGTGATCTAGCATGCTCTCCTGGGACCTGTGCCTCGGGTTCAACAGAGGGAAGTGCAGAGTCTTAGAGTGCAGGCCCAGAACTGCCCCACTGCTGCAGTCCACTGATGAGAGCAAGTCACTGGCCAATCCAGATGTGCAGTCAGGGAATAGACTCTGCCGCTAGGCAGGAATAGCTGCATAAGGTGTGCTTATGGTACTTTGTGTCAAGTGAGCATGTTTTGTGCTGTTTTACGTGGTGGTGTTCATTTAAGAAGTCACCAAGTGAAGGATCCATCATTTTAGGAAGCCTACCATGCTCTTAGAGGAAATGAAATTAAAGCAGTGTCCTACCTCTTGAATTAAGTAGTTCTTTTTGATTTTTCAAGACAGGGTTTCTCCGGGTAACAGTCCTAGTTGTCTTAGAACCTGCTTTGTAGACCAGGCTGGCCTCGAACTCACAGAGATCCGCCTGCCTCTGCCTCCCAAGTTCTGGGATTAAAGACATGCATCACTACTGCCCAGCTGAATTAAGTAGTTCTTAACCAAGGGCCTGTTTATTCTTTGTGGCCTCTAGATAATTATTAAGGTCAGATTTCTAAATTGACTAGAGAATGACCATTCTTTGGCTCTGTATAGGAATATTAAATGTCAATTTATGTTTGTAAAACAGATGCAAATGATGCAAACACATCTGGGTTTTTCTTGTGTGTGTGTGTGTGTGTGTACCTGTGTGCTGTGACACACATGTAGAACTCAGGTCATCAGCCTTGGCAGCAAGTGCCTTTACCCACTGAGCCATTTCACTGGTCCCAGTTCAAATACATTTGTACATATTGTAGATAAATATCACTTAACTACATGTTGAACATAATTTTAAAGAGAAAAACACCTCCATATAGTGTAAATAAGAATTCAATGGGAGCCAGGCGATGGTGGTGCACGCCTTTAATCCCAGCACTTGGGAGGCAGAGGCAGGTGAAACTCAGTGAGTTTGAGGCCAGCCTAGTCAACAAAGCGAGTTCCTGGTCAGCCAGGACTGTTACACAGAGAAACCCTTTCAGTGGGAAATCCTAACTGAATATTAAGCAACAAAGTGTAACTTCTGGTAACTGCACAGAAATACATGGTGAACTCTGGAGCCCAGCCCAGATTCAGCAGTAGTAAGTTCACATATATCAGAGAATGATACCAGATTTTGTCTAGTGCAGTCCCATGGTTTATCACTTAGAAAACAACTATTGGGATGTGAGTTAGTCTTTACTGTGTTTTCCCACTAGGGGGAGGTCTCGACTGTTACATTGTCTGTGTCCCTCATCCAGCCCATATTAATTGTCACATAAGCATTTTGAGTGTAGCATTTTTTGTTGTTGTTGTTGATACATGTCCTATATTTAGAAACACATTCCAGCAAATCTGATATGCCTTTAAAGCACTTTCAAAAAGGTTCCGAATTGGCTCTTGTCAGTGTTCTCAGCCACTCATACTAGTGAGTGCCATGGAGCACTGGACACCCTCCACGGTGCCAAGCACTGATCTAAGGTCCTCGTTCTCTCTTTACCAAAGTCTGAGGTGTGAAAAAAGCTATTTTTTTCCTCCCATTTTCGAGAAGGGAAACAAAGATCTCATGAGTTTGAATTATCTCACCCAAATAAGCCAGCAAATGAAGAGTAGTCTGGGGCTCCAGTCTCTGCCCTTAGCCCTTCTGCCTTTTGTAAGAAAACCAGAGTCACAGTGTCCAAAGGGGAAGTAAGCCACGCTGAACAGAACCTCTGGTATTTTCCATACATCTGTTTATTTTGACTTTCTTTAGAATATGCATATCAGCTATGCTGGCTGTTCTTAGGACCTCACAGGCTTTAATTCCTAATGTTCTTGTGTTTTCAGAAGTAACTATTCAACACTAGGTCCACACCTGTAATTCCAGCTCCTCAGGGGCAAAGGAAGATAGGCTAGAGGTCAAGGTGATTGGCTGAGAATGTGACGCAGTGGTAGGACGCTTGCGTAGCCTGCACAAGGCCCTGGGCTCAGCCCTGACCAGTGCAAAAGCAGGATTCAAGATGACATAGTGAGTTTGAGGTCAGCCTAGGCTACCTGAGACTCATCTCAAAAATGTACAGAAAGAGAAATTTCTCATGGCTGCTGTGGGTGTCCTTCCCTTTCAGAGTGAGCTTCCCGAGCCTGAGCAGGACAACGGTGGCACCACAGAGTCTGTGAAAGAGCAGGAGATGAAGTGGACAGACCTGGCCTTGCAGTGCCTCCACGAGAACGTCCCACCAGCTGGAAACTGACACTGGCTTGCTTTCCCATGGGTTTTCAAAAATATGTAGATAAAGCATGTTTCCTCTCTGTCTCCGAATTCAGATCTTTGAGTAATAAATCAACACTCAAAAACATACGCCCACTTGATTTTTCAGCAGCAGAGCGCAGTGTGAAAATGTTGTGAATGAGAAACTGAGACTTCTCAGGAATGCAGACTATGTGGCTCTCAAGCCTATGGTGAGTCATTCACTCACTAGTGTTTGAACACAGTCGATAAACATTTGCCTTTCGCTCCAGTTCTGCTTCTGTCAACGTTTACCACTTCCCAGCTACTCCCATGTGTCCTCTGGCTCAGGTAGTTGAAAACATGAGTGGAAAGACAAAGAGGAAGCCAGATGGGAAGAGAATCACAGACCTGTATTTCCGTGCCTGAGAAGCGTTGGAGTGGAAGTTGCCTGTAGGTGCATGTGCCTCAAGCAGACACCCCCACACACACCCCTCACTGATGACAGGCATTCCTGAGATTCCCAGGCTGTTTTCAGACTTTGCATAAATGTACAGATTTAAAAAGTTATCTCTGAGGAGTTAGGGGGTGGCTTAGTCAGGACCTAAGTTTGATCCCTAGGACTCCAGTAAAAACTGGGCTTGGTAGCATAGTGGTGTGTGCTTGTAATCCCAGTTAGCTGTTAGTTACCTCTGCCCCCTGTCTGCGGTTGTTGCCCTTGTGCCCCTGGCAAGGGTCTCCATGAATGGAGTACCCCTTTATTCATAACAGTAATGGCAGCTCATATCTCAGTGCCCCTTCAAATATGCAGCACCTTGGAGGCAGTGGCCAGGGCTAGATTTATAGAAGAACTTGCTGAGGCTGGAGAGACAGCTCAAGTGGTTAAGAGCACTTGGTGCTCTTGCAGAGGACCTGGGTTCGGTTCCTGGTGCCCACATATTAGCTCACACCTGTCTGTGACCCCAGTTCCAGGGGTTCCCTTCCCTCTTCTGGCCTCTGAGGAGACTGCATATGTGAGGTGCATATGCACACATGTAGGCAAAGACACACATACACATAAAAATAAATCTTATTTAAAAAAAGAATCCATGGTTTGCCAAAATACCCACCAGACTTATTTCTTCTCACCCCTCACTGGCCTTTGTCTTTAGAGCTTTCAGAGGAAAGAGTGTATCACAAAACAAATGAAACTGCATGTATGATTTCAACCAGAAATTTGGTTGTAGCAGCTTTCTTATGACCCACAGGCATGTAGTCTCACCTTCTGCCTCAGTGGCACTGCCTGGGAATCATCAGAAGTTAAGAGCCCATGGCACCATCCATCCCTTCAATAACTAGACAAACAGTTACCTAATTGTCTGGGGATAAAATTTTCAACTAAGGTAATTTCAAAAACTTAAAGAATCCAGTACTGACTTGCAAACGAAGACAAAAGGACTAAAGAGTGAAGACACACCACAGCTTCCACAATGAAACTCTTTTTTTTTTTTCTTTTTCCCTTTCTTCTTTCTTGTTTTGCTTTGTTGGTCTGGTTCGGTTTTTGGTTTTTCTTTTAAATTTTGTTTTGTTTTGGTGGGGAAGTTGCAAGAGCAGAGGGCAGATGGGGGGGGGAAGATGGGTGGGATCAGTCAGGATGCATGATATGAAAACAGCAAAGAATCAATAATAAAAGTTAATTTAAAAAAAATACAGTCCTGAGCCTGGCAGTGGTGGCACATGCCTTTAATCCCAGCACTCAGGAGGTGGATCTCTAAGATTGAGACCAGACTCTGTGGTGCTGCCTGGTTTACAGAGTGAGTTCCAGGACAGGACAGGCTACACAGAGAAACCCTGTCTCAAAATAAAATAAAATAAAATAAAATAAAATAAAAAATAAATAAATAAATCCAGTGTATAAACTGAGGGTTTCAGCATCAGACATATAACCTGAGGACACAACCGTGTCAAGGTATGGCTGAACAGGGAAGGATTTTACTGCAGATATGAGAGAGAACAGCCAGAGGTATCTGGAAGAGTCCGGAGCAGAGAGAGAAAATATTACACTGAACATGGCCGGCAGACTGGACTTGATTGAGAGGAGAGAGAGGAAGAGAAGGAGACAACCCAGAGAGAGGAGACAAAAGAGAAGCATAGCCCAAATACTCGTTATAAGGGAATGAGAAGTGGGGTGAGCTGAAGTTTAGGGTAGGGGGTAGGGTGGGAGCCTGGAAGACAGCGTGTGCTTTGATATGCTAATAAAGCCATAGATAACTTTTTGTCCCGAGTTTCTTTTGGACCTGGCATCTAGCCTTTCCTGGCAATATTGGAGTGCCATTAAAATGAGAGTATTACCTTGATTTTGACTGTAATGGGATATAATCTCTATAAGACACCTTTTGATTGGTCTGATTGGCTTCTGGCTCATCTGAGGCGGGCCTCCATGCCCAGGAATGACCTGATTGGCTAGATTGACCTGATAAAAACAGAATTGTGGTTCCTTATGTCCGATTAAGTGACCTAAACAGGGCCAGCCAGAGACTGCTAACTCTGACTAACTAAGGAATTTGAGGGGAACAAACAAGAGAAGACAAGCTGAAGCTGTAGGGTGGCTTTCTCTCCCAAACAGCCAGAGGGGAAAGTGTCTATTGATGGAGGTTAAGAGGCGCTGTGACCCTTGGCGTCAGGCACCTTCTCCATTGTATGCACGAATTCAGATTGACACTATTGTAGTCATCTTGAACCATAGCCACTGTGACTGCACTCAGTAACCCTAGCTGGTTTTCCCTGCAAGGCTTTCTAGCAAACTCTAAGTAGATAAAACCATTCGTTATCTGGAGCTTTATACCTAGACCCTGGCTCCCAGGCTGGACCTGACCCTTGCATATTACCTTGAGAAAAACCATGTACGTTCCTGCCCTGGCTTTTATCCTAAGTGACTTTATATGAAGTCACTTTTATCGTAAGCCTAAATCTGCCCCCACCTTCTCACCCAACTTTCAGGAGCCACCTGGGCTTGCTGCCACCAGGAAGCATGCTTCCGGCATTCAGTTCCCCAGTATACACTGCACTCCACAGTAGTGGATCTCTGACTCTTTCCAGTCTCACTAAAGAGAGAAGTGATCTTCGCTCCGGACCTTCAGATACTAGGTCTGGGTTTTTCAGGAGCACATATAGTATTCTCTATACTTAGTGCTAGTAATATTGCAATGGAAAAAAAAAAGCATGAAGCCAAGCACCTTTAATCCCAGCACTCAGGAGACAGAAGCCAGTGGATCTGTGTGAGTTTGAGGCTAATCTGTTCTATATAGCAAGTTCCAGGTCACCCAGAGCTATATAGTGATGAATGAAAAAAAGGCCCCTGTTTCTGTGGGATCTTTGTTTACTTAGGGATACATAAATATTAAACTAATAACTATACAGACTATAGATTCAGATTGGATATATCTAGAAAAGATAAAGGATGGGAGCGAGTTTGGGCCCCTAGAAGCAGAGCCCATGGTGAGGTTTCCTGTGCAAGTATGATGAGTCAAGAAGCTTCCAGAAGCCTGGAAGAAGTGGGGCAGACCAGGGAGAGCTGAGCAAGAAATGTTTTCAGGGCAGAGCCTCAGCCTGATCCCACAAGGACCCTGGATCATACAGCATCCAGCTCTCACTTTGGGGACAGAGGTACTGCGATGACTTGTTAGTTATTGGCTTCCAGGCATCCCTTGGAGACAGTATCAACACAGCACTCCAGAGGACATGACCTGGGCACCCTCGACAGCCAACACACAGAGACACAGTGGCTAGAGAATGGGTGAAAAAATAGAGAAAGGGGTATTGCTGGGGTACGGCAAAGTAGACTCAAATGGATTTCATTTGCTTTAAAGAAAATGTGACATTTCTTATGCCCGCCTTGAGTTTGTACACCAACACCTGACGTATGAGCCAAGTGGACAGGGGACATGATGAGAGGTGAATATTGACCACAGAGCAAAAACTGTACAAAGCCCTAAGTGGAACTGGTGTTACAAGCAAGGGACCTGGGTGGACAAGAGGCGTCTCAACATTTTCCTGAGTCATTGAAAGGTTTGATCAGAGCTAGGGGACTGCTTGGTCTTTTGCTTTGTTTCATTTTTTCAAGACAGGGTTTCTCTGTATAACCCTTGTCCTGGAACTAGCTCTGCAGACCAGGTTGGCCTCGAACTCACCGAGTGCTGGGATTAAAGGCGTGGGACATCACCAACCAGCTTTGGTTTTTGTTGTTGTTTGTTGTTTTAATATAAGTTACCATGATGTATGGATTTCATAAAGACAGGAAGTGCAAAATCCAAAGAGCTTTACACTGAAGGAGATTCTGGTCGCTGGTGGCTTGGACCAGCAAGGTGAAGGAGGAAGCAGAGGAACTTGGGATAGCTCTTCCAGGTAGGCTTGCCCAGGCTTGCTCACTGCACAGTATTTCCTGCAATGCGAACCCTGGATTGTGGCTGTATGTTTCTAAAGAGACTCATATGTAGTGTGAGCCCTGTCTTAGTATCCAGGAACGACTTCTTTGAGCCAGACACAGGCCTGCAGATATAGCCTCTGGCCCCAAGAAAACAACCAGAGTCCAGGAACTGCCCATCATCCGAAGCCCCGTTTAGGTCTGTCCCTTTGTGGTATCGTAACAATAGCAGCTGGGATCGATGGAACACTTGCGTGGCTCAAGGATCTCCAGCCTTGCCTTCTCTTTTTAGCTGGGTGTCACTGTCCCCCTTTGAACAGGAGACGGCAACTTAAAATTTAATGTCACAGCTGGGCGGTGGTGGTGCACGCCTTTAATCCCAGCACTCGAGAGGCAGAGGCCGGCGGATCTCTGTGAGTTCGAGGCCAGCCTGGGCTACTAAGTGAGTTCCAGGAAAGGTGCAAAGCTACACAGAGAAACCTTGTCTCGAAAAACAAAAAAAACAAAAAATAAAAACAAAAACAAAACAAAAAAAAAATTTAATGTCACTGCAAGTTAAAATTAGCCTGTTGCAGGTTAAAAGACAAGTCACCCAAATAATAAGTGTCTTCCAACCCAGACTGTCACATTTCTAAACCTACGTCCTTCCAAAGGCCACATTAGTGCCCTAGAAAATCCCATCAGAATTCTTAGAGTTTTCTCATTTGTCTTATTTCTAGAATGGAGACAGACTTGAGATAATTCTTATTAGAGACCTTAGATACACGAAACATTAGATATTCCTGTTTAATTACCAAAATAATATGATTACCTCCCCCAAAAAATCACATTCTCACTGGTTTCGAGAGTCTGGTGTCAATGCCTCTTGGTACCCAGCAGGGGCCGCCCAACTCCTTTTAAAAAGCTGGCGTTCACTGAAGAAAGAACTTGAAGATGATATCAGAAGATGGAAAGATTTCCCATGCTTATAGATCGATAGGATTAATACAGTAAAATGGCCATCCTGGGGGGAGGGCGGGGGGGGGGGGTGCTGGAGGAGGGAGGACAGGGGAATCTGTGGCTGATATGTAAAATTAAATCAAATTATAACAAAAAAATGGCCATCCTACCAAAAGCAATCTACAGATTTAATTCAATCCCCATCAGAATTCCAAAATAATTCTTCACAGAAAATTTGCAGCTTCAGCTTCATATGGAAACATACAGACACACACACACACACACACACACACACACACACACACACACACACTACTACTCCTGAATGATAAAATAACCGCTGGAGGTATCATCATCCCTGATCTCAAATTGTACTACAGAGCTATAGTAATAAAAACAGCATGGTATTGCCACATAAACAGGTATGTCTATCAATGGAATGAATACACACATCTATGGACACCTGTTTTATTTTTTGTTTTTTATTTTTTTACAAAGTAACCTATATACGGTGGGGGGAAAACAGTATGTTCAAAAAATGGTGCTGGTCAAACTGGACATCTGCATGTAGAAGAAAGCAAACAGATCCATAGCTGTTACAACGCACAAAATTCAACCTCAACGTAAGGCCAGATACACTAAATCTGATAGAAGTTAAAGTGGGGAAATGCTTTCTAAAGAAAACACTTATAGCACAAACACTAAGAAGAAAAAAAAAAGTTGGTGTTTAGTTCCTAGTTCCTTCCTGTACCAAAGTCCTTCGGTAAACCCAGTGGAAATCAGCAAGGCATGAGGGGCTGGCCCAGAAGGGCAGCTGGGACCCAGGTGGTGGATGCCTCCGGCCTCTACCTCTGAGCTAACCAGGACTGGCTCCATGAATGTGCACCTCCAGAAGCATGCATTTGGGTTAATGCTTGACCCTTCTTATCTTAAATGTCTCAATGGCCTTTAACTAAGGGCCCACGTCTTCATGTGGCAATAGATTCCGAACATTATGTAGTTAATCCATGGCAGCCATCTGTCGGGGTTCCACAGTAGATAGAGAGTAACTCAAATGGTACTACGTTGAAAGAGTGAGCATTTAAGGTCCTGTATCAACAAACGTTAAAGCACCAGAAAACCAGGCAGGACCCAGAGAAGCAGAGCAGAGAGCTGGGATGAGCATCCTTGCAGCCTTGTGGGGCTTCTGGCTTCTCTCAAGATCTCCAGATGTTTGCCAACTGAACTCTCTCAGGTAGTGCCTTTGAAGCCTTGCTTAAGTGACCGTGAGGGACAGGCAGGTGCAGAGATTCTGTAAGCCCAATGAGACAGGTGTGTGAGGCTAGGAGCACTTGAGGCCAGCTTATCAACCACCCGACTCCAGGGCATGTCCTTCCTGCCGTTTGCCATGGCTCAGAGCCAGTGACTCTGTACCCTTCCCTAGCCCTGTCTCACAACAGACCCTTTGACCCAAACAAGGTATCAAACGCATGATGACAGCTGGGGACAGTGTTTAACTCCTCAGTCCGTTACTCAGTAGGATAAAGACTTTTTACCTGTGCTTTTATTTGGGTTGCTTCCCCAGCTCGTTGACCATATATAAAAGCAATTTTTGTAGTTCAAAATTGGCCAAAGCATAGCAGTTTCCTTTGTTTTCAGCTAATATTGTTCTGAGACTGGATTGTACATATATAGAAAAATATGCATGAACACACACACACACACACACACACACACACACACACACACACACACACACACACACACACACACACACACACACACACACAGCCCAGATTTGCTGGGGGCAGGAGAAGGGGACTATGGGTGGAGAATTCAAAAATACCAAATGACTGGAGAGGAAGTAAGGGAGGGTGACGTAAAAGCCCATCCCTGTTATCCATGTCTTCCCTGGTGACTCAGACCCCCTTTATGGAGAAGCCACCACCCAAGGGCAAAAAAAACGATTTCCCTCCGCCCTGTCTCTGGTCTGGTCTTGGCTCTTTTGGCCGTTCTGCCCCCCGCTTCCACCCCACTGCCGGCCTTCTCTCCCAGAA
The DNA here is from genome assembly GCF_007827085.1 of Peromyscus californicus insignis. Lineage (NCBI taxonomy): Eukaryota > Metazoa > Chordata > Mammalia > Rodentia > Cricetidae > Peromyscus > Peromyscus californicus. The sequence continues at coordinate 97,081,505 of NW_026294402.1, forward strand.
TGCTACTCACTCTAACTGGCACCCGTGCTGGTACTGGAGGACTTCCTGCCGAGGAAAGGGGCAGCTGGGCCCCCGCCTCTTCCTCTTCGCCAGTGAGTTTACCCGCACACGTGCCCTTGACTGAGACCCCTCACGGTCTAACCTATCGTCTTTCAAGGCTCATCTTCATGGCTCTTGCATTCCCAGCCTCGTTCCTCCCAGCCCCTATTCTCAGAGCTGTGGCAATGCTAGGAGGTGCACCTGCCCCTCCACTCATCCTGCTCTTACCCAGGCTGGAGGGGAGGGAGGGGTCTACAGGCACCAAGGCATCAGAGCCCTGGGCTGGATTCGAAGGACTCATGGCGGAAGTGGAGGGAGGGCTGGTTCCTCTTTTCCGGTAGACTTTCACCTGGTAGCTTTCTCTCCATCAACACAGCCCATCATTCCATGTTCCCTTGTTTTCTCTGTCATGTGCTTCTTTTATTGTTGTACTCTTACTTAAGCATCGATCTTCACATCTAGAAGCATTTATACCTCTCCCCGTCTCTGCTTTCATATTGTGAAGTCTCTGAAATAGACTTCATGTCAAATTCACAGCTCATTTGTTTCACACAATAGTTGTTTATCTAATACTATGTTTGCATAAAATGCACAGAGTATAGTAACTAAGTGCACAGACCTTGAAACAGAAGGACTTGAGTTCAAAACTGAAAGCCAAGCAACACTCCGGCTGAGCATCTGCTCATGGATTATCACTTTTCTGAAGCCAGCTCTCGTGGAACTGAGTACTGCCTATAGCATATGCCTCTCAGAAGGTTCAATGAAGCAGTGCAGGTGATGTGCTTAGAACAGTTTGGGACCCATGGCAAACACCCATAAACCTGTGATCACTTATCAATAAAAAGCATTTCTTTTGATTTATTTACTTATTATGTATACAGTGTTCTGTCCACACATATGCCTGCAGGCCATAAGAGGGCACCAGATCTCATTACAGATGGTTGTGAGCCACCATGTGGATGCTGGGAATTGAACTCAGGACCTCTAGAGGAGCAGCCAGTGCTCTTAACCATTGAGCTATCTCTCCAGCCTCACAATGAGCATTTCAAAGGCATCCTACATTAAGCACTGGAGTCAAAAATAATTTCATGACCTTCAGAGATGGCAAGATAAAAACAACAATGAAGCAGAAGACTTGGGTTCAAGTTATCTTTTTTTTTTTTTTTTTGGTTTTTCAAGACAGGGTCTCTCTGTGTAGTTTTGGTGCCTGTCCTGGATCTCGCTCTGTAGACCATGCTGGCCTCGAACTCACAGAGATCAGCCTGTCTCTGCCTCCCAAATGCTGGGATTAAAGGAATGTGCCTAGGCTGCCCGGCTCAAGTTATCTTTTAAGAAAAACTGTGCTGGGAGTTGAACCCAGGACCTTCCATTATACTCAACAAGCACTATCCCACTGAACTACATTCCCAGCCTGACTTTAGCTTAAGTCCTAATTGTCCCCTTGCTGACTCCAGGACCAGGAGCAGTCTGTCTGCCGACTTCTCCGAGCCTTCCAGGATCAGAGAGTAAATAAAAATGCATTCAAAACTCCTTTGTAGCTTAAAGAACAATAAACATTTAAGTTACTCATCCAGATTCCATTTCCTGAATGAATTCATAGGGTTTTCTCACATTCATGTTTTAACAGCTCTTAGTGTCTGTGTGCTAATTTGGTAGATGTCTGTGTGGGCATAGCCGTCTATGAATCTACATAAACCTGTTTTATACACTCTTGGAAGGGGACTACTAGCAAGGGTCATATCTAGGGACAAGATCTGACAGGCTGAGGAAGGAAATTCTACAATTAGCTTTCTGAAAAAATAGTAACTCTTTGGGTAATTTTTTCAGATAATCATATAAATACTGCAAAACTTAGAAAAGTATTATTTATTTAAAAAAACCTCTTCTCACTGCTTTTGAATGAGGATCTGGGACATGGGTCAAAACTCTTATCTGTATTCAGCAATTTCCATCCTGCTAATATTTAGCAGCAAGCAGCAGATACACAAAGCACTCTGGGAAATGCAAGTAGAGAATAAATCTGAAGTTGGGGCTCTGCCTGATAGTACAGTGTGTGAAGCCAAATAAGACAGTCATGTAACTAGTACAATATAAAAAGAGCTTAGTGCACAGTTAATGCTCAATAATTAATGGATAAATGGGCTGCTGGTTGGATGCATGTGTGGATACAACAGATGCAAGGATACATGGGTGGACTGAGATGGACCTGGAGACCATGCAAGAGGAGATGCAGAAAGACAAAAGGCCTCTGGCAGTTGAAGGAACTTAGGAAAGCTTGGCAGAAAAGGTAGCCTTCGAGAGCCTGGCTATGGACACCTGGACTTTGGAAGGGGAGTTGAGACGATGCCTTATAGTAATGGCATTCTGTTTGTTTCTGATTCAGTCTGTTTTCTCCTCCCTCCCTCCCTCCCTCCTTTTCAACTAAAGGACCAGAATGGTATGCTTAGAAGCATGTGAGAACATTTTTTTTTTTGGTTGTCCTGAATGGCATAGGAGGTAGGTAGGTGTCAGGGAGTACTAATGTATTTAGTGGGGTGTTAGCCAAGATCATTAAACACATTGCAACAAAGAACTGTTTTAACCAACTTTTTTTTTTCTTTTTAGATAGGGATTAACTATGTAGCCCTGGCTGGCCTGGAACTCACTGTCTCCATCTGGTGGACTTCAAACTTTTACTCCTTTTTCTTTTATTTTTAAGATTTGTTTCTTTATGTATTTATGTTTATGGGTGTTTTGTGTACATGTACATCTGCACACTAAAATAGGACTGTAGCTGGAAGTTTTCCTGTGTCCTGCCTGGCCTGTGGTCAGGACAAATCTCTCACCCACAATCTCACAGCCTTTTATAAAATAATCACACAGAGGCTTAATATTAATTATAACTGCTTAACCATAAGCTCAAGCTTATTACTGACTAGCTCTTACACTTAAACTAACCCATAATTCTTATTTATGTTTAACCATGTGACTTGGTACCTTTTCTCAGTTCTGCCTTCATATCTTGCTTCCCCTGTATCTGACTGGCGACTCCTGACTCAGCCTTCCTCTTCCCAGAATTCTCCTTGTCTTCTTATCCCACCTATACTTCCTGCCCGGCTACTGGCAAATCAGCATTTTATTTATCAACCAATCAGAGCAACACACTCACAGCATACAGAGCGACATCACCCGTCAGAGGACATTGGATCCCATGGGACTACAATTATAGATGGTTGTAAGCCACTGTAACATAAATCTTAAAAGGTCTTATTAAAAAAACAAAACAAAACTGGGAGCCAGATATTGGGGTGAAAGCTGAAAGATAAGAGGCACAGAACAAGCCACAGCCAACCTCACCTTCCCTCAACAACTCCTCAGTCGATCCTGTTTCCACAAATCCTCAGACTGAAAACCTCTGAGTCTTCACCCCTGAGGATCTCAGGTGAACTGCTGCTGCCACTAGCTTACCTCCAGAAAATCCTCAGTCTAAAAAGCATTAAGTTCCTGTTTCCTCACACCTTATATACCTTTCTCTGCCCTGACATTACTTCCTGGGATTAAAGGCGTGTGTGCATACCAAGCAAAGACATGAGATCTCAAGTGCTGGGATTAAAGGTGTGTGCCACCATGCCTGGCTCTGTTTCTAGTGTGGCCTTGAACTCACAGAGATCCAGAGATCTCTGCCTCCTGAGTGATAGGATTAAAGGTGTGTGCCACTGTGTCTGACCTCTGTGTCTAGTCTAGTGGCTGGCTCCGTCCTCTGATCCCAGATAAGTTTATTAGGGTACACCTTAATATATCACCACAAGCCACCATGTGGATGCTGGGAATAGAATTCTGGACCCCTGGAATAGCTGCCAGCACTCTTACCCATTAGGCCATCACTCCATCCCACTAGCCAGCTTCTAATGGAGACTACATGGAGAAGTACCAATAGGTGAGGGGAGCACCCAAAGGATGTCCAACGGTGTAAAGAAGTTGCTGGTGTGGATATGTGCTTTGGCTTCTGCTATCCAATTCCTGTGATGTGTTTTCTCTCCTGTACACATGAGCAGGGACATAAGATAGCAAAGGCCACAGGTAGGGGACTGGGGTCAGATAGGTAAACACAGGACTGGTCAACAGATTAAACCGTTAATGATGAGGAAGAGCGGCCCAATCAGGCCTTCTGAGTAGGATGGTTACCTATCACATTTATACTTTGGGAATGCCAAACCCATCTTTTTAAGGCTTTTGGATAAGCAAAAAGTGTGAAGTCATCAAAATTAACTATTGTTAGGTTTTATCAAGGGGAAAAAAGGCTTGAGAAAAAGGAGAGAGGTTGTCCTATCTTTTAAAACATTCTGTAGGTTTAAACTATTTTTTTGCAGGGGGCAAACAAATTATTCAACAAATTATTCAAATTAAGCTAGCTGAGACAATTTGTTCTCCACTGGGGTGGGGGTGGGGAGAGGCAATTTTAATCTAGATCCCTGGGTCTACCACACATTACACTTGATCTTAGACAAAAGGCTGAGATGTGATTGCACCATACAATAGAGAAAGTTTTAAGAATTAAACATGAAATGTCTATAAGGCATTATGAGGGCTGGTGAGATAGTTCAGTGGGTATGGGAACTTGTCACTAAGCCTGATGATGTGAGTTCAATTCCCAATTCAATACCCTCTGTAGAAGGGAAAAGTCAACTCCTGAAAGCTGTCCTCTGACCTTAACACCTATACACATCACACATCATTATCATCATCATTTTTAAAGTAAAGAATAATTATGATTAAATATAGTTGTATCCAGTAGAAACACTGAGGTGGAGATGCCTTCTTACAATACAAAACCTAGGAACTAGAAAAATAAATGTAAAATACCTACATGACAGGAAATGTAAGTTTAAAGAAATAGATGATTATTGCAAATATAATTGTAGATGTAACCAACCGTCTTATTAAATAAGAAACACAGAGCCGATTCAGAGAAGAAAGCCAAGAGGTCAGAGCTAAGAGCCTTACCTTTCCTGCTTCAGCGGAGAGCTCTCCGAAAAAGGGGCCTACTTCCTGTGTGTATGTCTTTATATAGTCTAGCTGTTCTGCCTTCTCATTGGTTGTAAACCCAAACACGTGACTGCCTTGTCACTGCCTGTATGTACAGCCCTCCAGGTCCTCTATGGTATTGAGATTAAAGGCGTGTGTCTCCAATGTTGGCTGTATCCTTGAACACACAGAGATCTACCTAACTCTGTCTACCAAGTGCTGGGATTAAAGGTGTGCACCACCACCGCCACACTCTTGCTATGGCTCTAATAGCTCTGATCCCTGGGCAACTTTATTTATTAATATACAATTAAAATCACATTTCAGTACAAGTAAAATACCACCACATATAATAGCTAAAATTATTTTCCAGGTAACACATAAAAACATCAATAAATCAAGTAGGAAAACGTAACCCCAGTAGAAAAGTAGACAAGAGTATAATTGAGCAATCCATTTGAAAATGATATAAAACACAAGAGCATGATTATGTCACAGATTTCAGACTGGCTCAGCCCATGCCCTCCATCTTGCAGCTCACCTTCCTACTGCTGGAATGTGGATGGCAAAGCTTTCCTCTCCAACCTCCTCAGAGCTTTTACATCTGGCTTGATACATTCTGAGTGGTGTCCCTCAAGAGCTAGCTACCAGCTCCGCTGGCAAACAAGGTCTAGAACAGCATTTCTCAACCTGTAAGTATTGACCCCTTGGGGGTGGGGGGGGCAAACAATCCTCTCATAGGGGCCTCTAAGACCATCAGAAAACACTGATATTTACATTATAATTCATAACAGTAGCAAAATTATGGTTATGAAGTAGTAATGAAAACAATTTTATAGTTGGGGGGCTACCACAACATAAGGAACTGTATTAAAGGGTCGCAGCACTAGGAAGGTTGAGAATCACTGGTCTAGAAGGTGTGTGTGCGTGCACACATGCGCGCGCATTTCTCTGCATCCATAGGTCTCCAGCTCCGTGGATGTGCTTGATAGAATGTAGGCATCCATTGTTTAGCTCAGATAGCACAGTCATGGAGACAAAGTATGGCCGAGGCTTCCTGGCTTCCTGTCTGCCACATCTGTGATTAGGTCCCAGGTTCTCAAGTCCCCAGCTTCCAGATCATGACAGAAGGGGGCGTTGCATCCATGGGTCTGTAACTGAGATTCAGTCATGGAATCTCAACCTGGAACCTTCTATTCCATCTGGTTTGACGTAATTTTAATCAACTGATTTTTCAATAGTAAACAGTTTTCTGTTATCTGAAGCTGAGCTAAGACACATTACTAATAATTAAATACAGATTATCAACAATGCTGTTATATCTCGTTCATCAGTGTGCACACTTTTTCAAAGACTAGCGGAGGACCTCACACTGGTGATGCTGTCTGTACTGACGGCTGTGTCTTGAAGAAACCATTGTCTAGCACAGTTTGGTAGTAGACACCTGGAAGTAACAAGTTTATCTCATCAGGGATTGTACCTAGAGGATGCTGTCAAAGAGAAAAAGGGCACGTGTCCTTAAGGAAACACTTCCCATTGTTGACAATTGCATCACTGTGAGGAACGGAGAAGGGATAATAAAGGAAGAACTGAAGCCCCTATCAAGAGGGACAGCCTAAAGAATCATTCTAGAGTCATTCCTGGGAATTCTTGGCAGGAGTCAAAGAACAAGACAGAGGAACCCACATGATGGAGAAGACCTTCGCTGCAAGTGAGAAGTAAACCACTGACCAGCAGGTGGAGTGTGACCTCATTTGCAACTGAAATCATGCTTTTTTTTTTTTTTCCTCAACACATGCGCTTGCATAAACATTGAGGAAGGTGAGAAAGGACACAAGCGAAGCTGCCTGGGGAACAGTGAGGGTGGCAGGAGAGCCTATCTATGCACGGCTTCCGCTCATGTTCTCTCTCGTCTAAACTCTATTGTTTGACTGTCTTATGGCAGTCTACTCACACATCACATTAGCATACAATTAAACTCTCTAGGGAGCAAGATTCAAATTTTCCAATGTCTAAGAAAAGATATGTGTGGATATTTCCTAGAGGAAGCTGGGAGAAAGAGGAGGCAGGACAGAACGTAGAAGCACTTCCTGGATCTAGGCAGAAGGATGTGAATGTTCGCTGAGCTAGTCTTACAACTTGAATTCTTTTCATAACGTACAATAAGAGCACAGTAAATAAAAGTCCTTGGACACACACCGTTTTCCTGCATAAGCAGATTTTTCCAGATGTGGAAGCGAAGCCTGTGGCTTGCTCAGCTGTAATTACGGCCAAAAGCTATTGGTATTCCTCCATTCCCTCCCCCACCCCAGCTGCTTAGAGTAAGCATGTCCTCACCCCTGTGGCCAGTGTCTTGCAGAGGCCACAGTAGACAATGACTGGTGGACAGGCCCTCTGGGGGCTAGGCCCTGCTGGAGAGCAGACGCCAAGCTGGCCTTCCACTCTCTCTTCTTGACCCTTTAATTCAATACATGTCCCCCAGGTGTGTCTGGACTCTAGCTGGTGACAGTGTACAGAACGCATGTCCCAAAGAAAATGTGATGCCTCCTAGCAGCCTCAGGAAGAGCCAGGTGGTCCTGTCGGGAAGATGCCATGGAAGTCCCTTCGTGGCCAACCAGAGGGCTCCGAACAGACCCTATTCATCGGACTTTGCTCCTTAACCTGGTGTTTATTTTTGAGATAGCAGTCTGAGAAGAATGGGGGAAAAAGGAATTGCAAAAGTGGTGGGGGGGGGGGGGGAGGCGGAGAGCTGGAATTTTAATGAGAACCATCTGGAGTGTTTTCCAAGAGTGCAATGTTTGGAACGAGAAAGTAATTCCTCAGCTCAAATGAAGAGGAGAGAAATGGGGGAGATTGTTATATTGTGTTTACCCTCAAGATGCTGCCAAACAGAACTGCTTAAACCGGGCAAGTCACCCCGGAGCGGGGCCAGGGTGGGGGCTTTCGGAGGGGAACAGCGGCGTCGCCTCTCGCTCTGACGGCTCTGACGTTGCTGCAGGGAGAAGGAATGCTTTCTGTCTGCCAGGGAGACTTTGAGGGATGGGTTGTGGTGGGCCCCGAGCCAGGCCCTGGAATCTGGGTAACTATGGAAACGGGCTAAGGATGACAACAAACACAGGATGGAATTTCAGGCTTTGCAGCAGGCCGGGGAGGAATGGAAAAGTTCGGGAAAGACTCGCTCCTTTCTTTTCTCTTTCCCCTTTCTTTCCTTTCTTTTCTGCTTTCCTTTCCTCTATTTTAAGTTGGGGGAAGAAGGAAGGCAGCCCCTCTTGCCCCAGCAAGAAGCAAAATTCTCCAGAAGACTCAACTTTTTTTGCTATATTCTTTCTTTTATGTTTAGCCTAGTGTATCTACTCAAGCGTTTTACAGTCACTAAAGCCACTCCAGGGAGGCATCTCTGTCCAGTGTCTAACGGGTGGCAGGCCATCCTAAGGACAGCCACCCTCCTTGGGGACTTCTGTGCAGCTCCTCAAAGCATCCTCACCACAAACCTGCAGCCCAGATGGTAGGGCCCCTGGCCTACTGATGGGGTCAAGAAACTCGGAGGCAAGATCACCTGGAAATCAGGGGCCAGCTGCCTAGGCCCAAGCCCAGCAAGCCATCATCCTGACAACTTTTCTTCTGAGAAAATAATAATAATAATAATAATAATAATAATAATAATAATAATAATAATATGGCAGCCAAATTTTATGAAAGAGAATTAAGCTGCTTACAGAGATGGGGGTGCAAATGTCAGCGTCTAAATGGCCGCAGAAGCTGCGCAGGCCCCCACCTCAAGTATATGGCTGTGAGGGGATAGGAAGGAACGTGTGAGGGAAGCGGGAGAAAAGTTAGAGAAACAGTATAAATTCTGGAAACTTCTCTCAGGTCTAACTTAGAAACAGAATAGCCAGTGTCTGTTTAGGTATAACAAATCGATCCTTGTCCTCCAGATAGAGAAACCCAGCCTCTATCAGAACTTTCATCTCAGAGTTCTGCTGCTGACTCCAAGTTGTTTTCTTGTATGGGCGAGGGGTCTAGAAACAAGCTCCTGGCTCTGTGCCTTGGAGTGTCAGTGGGTTAGGTAACTACTGCTTAGAGCAGAGGGTTGAGTCTGGGGTCAAAAGAGGAAACAGGGCATGGGGGACAGGCATTCCTCAAGATTGTGTCAGGATGGTATAAAATCCACTCAAGTTCACCATCAGGACCACGTCAGCAGCTAGGAAGGAGCCTTTGTCCTGCAAGGAGCGAGAGACTCAACAGCTAAGGATTTAACCAAGAAGATTACTCTAAATCGGTAAAGTCACATAACCTTTCCACAGTTTCAAGAAACCATCTTGCAGCTTCATTAGGAAAAAAAAAAAAAAAAAGAAAAAAAAAGGTCCTAAATAAGCCAGCAGGAAGTAAGAAGCACAGGAATTTCTGGAAACGGGAAAGTGGTTTTTTTGTTTGTTGGTTTTTTTAAATGGAAAAAAAAAGTTTTGAAGGAAAAAGGAAGTCCTGACCCACATAAAGATAGAGTTTCAGTAAAGCTAATTTGAGACCAAGAGGACCGATGTGAGATGCTCGGCAAGGCAGTGCGGGCCAGGCCCTCAGGGCTGTCTGTGGAGCCGATGTTACACACTAAAGGCAAACCTTTACCAAAATGCAACCAGTCTGCAGGAGATTGTCCACGGCCCTGGTGAAGTTTAACTGTGGAAACATTTTAAAATTGCTTTAGCATTTGGCAATCCTGGAATGCTTGTTATTTATCCTGAAATAGTCGATTTTTCTCTAAAGCTGCTTTGTAAAATTGCATCCTGAAACCCCCCTGGAGGGAGTGTCACTCGATTCTCAACTATTTGTGTATTGGAGTATGTAGGGGAGGGTGTGCCTGTATGTGTGTGTGCATGTGCGTTCATATGTGCTGGGGTGTGTGTGTGTGTGTGTGTGTGTGTGTGTGTGTGTGTGTGTGTGTGTGTAGAGGCCAGATGTCAACCTCAGGCATTTCTCTCAGGAGCTGTCCACCTCGTTTAGTTTATTTTGTTGTTATTTTGGGGGTGAGGGTGATTCGAGACAAGGTTTCTCTGTGTAGTCCTGGCTGTCCTGGAACTCGATTTGTAGATCAGGCTGGCCTTGAACTCACAGAGATCCACCTGCCTCTGCCTCCTGAGTGTTGGGATTAAAGGCGTGTGCAGTAAGGGTTCCACTTTGTTTTCGAGACAGGGTGTCTCACTAGGACTTGGGGGTTGCTGGTTAGTCTAGAGTGGTTGACTAACGTGCCCCAGGGGTCCTCCTTTCTCTACCTCTCCAGTTCGGGATTAACAGAGGTGGGGGTAGGGTGTCTGTGCGTGGTGTATACATACATATGTACCAGTGCACATGGCCATGCTTGTGCATGGAGGCCAGAGGAGTGTATCCTGTGTCCTCTACCTTTTGCCCTTGAAACAAGGGTCTCTCGGTGAACCTGGAGTTGGGCTGGGGGCCAGAGATTGGAAGCCCGAGCAACCTTCCTATCTATGCCCTAACGGCGTTGGGGTTACAGACACATGTGCCTCCATGCCTGGGTTTTTATGTGAATGCCAGAGACCAATTCCAGGTCTTCATGCTTACATGACAAGCACTCTCTCAACTGAGCGTCTCCCCTTCCTCTCAACAAATACATTTTAAAATTTAAATTGCATTATTTATTTCTGGGTATATGTGGGCCCTCCATCAGAGGGCAACTTGAAAAGAGTCAGTTTTCTCCTCTACCACATGGATCCTGGGATTGAACACAAGATTATCAGGTTTAGCAGCAAGCACCTTTACCGGCCAAGCCATCTCGCCAGCTCAACAAATACTTTTAACACTATGCCTATCCCTAAACAAGGTGCTATTAAGTTATCAGATTATTATTGCTTCTTGGGCCGAACACCATTTCTAAGCTTCTCATTTTAAAACATAGAACGACCTGTGACTCCATGAGTCTCCCATTGGGTGCTGCGTTTTCTACCTTCAAATACCTTGAATACTTCACAAGCTTTAGGAGGCCACTGCTCCTTCCTAATGAGAATCTTCTGTCTATGATTCACAGATTAAACTCCTATAAATGGTTTTATGTACATGCTCAAAATATGTGGATCTGCAAGAAGTCTGGGAGTACTCATTTAAGTGTGTATCCGCTCGTGAGAAAGTGTGTGTGGGAGGGAAGGAAGGAGCAGAAACTGCTTTCATTTTAAAAAGCCAGGAGGGTAAGCAAAAACTACTGATAGACATCATCAAAGAAGTGAGAACACAGGGCACCAGGAGGGAAGACAGCCATGTGTGTTCAAATGGCCATGCCTTTCATCCTTCAAGGCAGTGGTTCTCAACCTTCCTGATGCTGTGACCTTTCAATACAGTTCCTCATGCTGCAGTGACCACCCCCAACCATAAAGTTATTTTCGTTGCTACTTCATAACTGCAATTTTGCTACTGTTATAAATTGTAATGTAAATATCTGTATTTTCCAATGGTCTTAGAAAGGGTTGTTAGACCTCAAAGGGGTCACAGCCCACAGGTTGAGAACCATTGCTTTAAGGCGCTGTTCCTTGATGAGAAACCATGAGTTGATGGCAACCTGTATTGAGAGCAAGGTCCCCTCTGCTGGTGGGCTCCACACCTATACACCACACACTCATTTCATGCCAGCCTGACTGAGAGGGAAGGAGCCGTGGAGATCACCTCAGCCCAGGGTGTGCACAAGATTGTCACGACAAGTAAACATGTTCTCCAGGCCATCATGCCTCTTTCTGGTCCGTTCAAGATTGTTTCGTTGGATGAGCAGAAGCTTGATGACAGACATGCGGCAAGTCAGGATCACGTTCCAGATCCCTTCATCTCTCCATCACTCGGGTTCCCATGGCTCTCATCCAGCTTTCGTGAATGGGGCTAACAAATATCACTCCTGTTTCTGCCCAGATGCCTCTGAAGAAAGCTCCGAAGCTGAGCTCTACTTTGCACAGGGCCATCAGTGACAGATGATGGATGAGCCGGGCAGTGGTGGCACATGCCTCTGGGAGGCAGAGGCAGGAGGATCTTTGTGAGTTTAAGGCCAGCCTGGTCTACAGAGCGAGATCCAGGAAAGGCGCAAAGCTACACAGAGAAACCCTGTCTCGAAAAACCAAAAAAAAAAAAAAAAGACAGATGATGAACACAGAAGCTAGATCCAAGAAATGGGGTGATGGAATCCACTGGAACTTTTGCTTTGGTTAGAAGATTTAAACACTATAGGCAACTATTATTTCATATGATAATAATATGATATTTCAACCCAGATCCAGGATTGGTGAATTCAGTGCCTAAATGATACCACAGAGATCCTGGTCCATCTTTAAGGTTCTTGAGTCCTAAGCTCTCTGTTGTCATGGTTACAGGATGAGGTTCACAGCTCTGGGCAACCTCTGCTCAATTCAAAGCAGAAAAAGGCCTATCTTCTCTCTGTGGTTAATCTGGGCCACTGAGAACTTAGCCTTGTAGGCCACCATCTTGTGACCATGTTGTGATGACATATCTAAGGGCAGCTCAACTGTTTGAGAGAAAGCCAAACCAAGAGACAGGTCACATCTGCACAAAAATGTCAACCTGAGCCCACAAAACCTCCTGGACTTCTTCCATGACCCAAAAGCTTTCTCCTCAACGTGGTTGCCTGTCACTGGTAGCCCCAAGGACCTACTCACATGCTCTACTTGTAAAAAGGAAAATCTGTTGACCTTAAGCTCCAATGCCCATGTGGAGACTGGATGAAAACTTTCTGGAGTTGGTTCTCTCCCTCCTCCATGTGGGTTCCAAGGATTGAACTCAGGTCAGCAGGCTTAGCGGCAAACATCTTTATCTGCTGAGCCATCTCACTGGCCCCAGTGGCGGGTTCTCTTTAGAACTACTGAGATCATGATCAAAAAAGTAAGATGAGAAATGGTCACAAGCTAAGCAGACTAGATAGCTACATATGAAGAGATATCCGGGGCCATTCCTGAGGTAGAAAATGAATCCTGGGAAGGCGGGTAGTGAAATGCAAATAAAGAATCCAGTTTACAGTTCTGCGTCTATGTTAATTTCTTCCTTTTGACAAACACTGGGCTTTTCAGATGATGTGAGGAAGTGGAGTGGCTTAGTCGGGAAAGTGTTTTCCATGGAAGAGTGAGGACCCGAGTTTGACCCCTAGAACCTACATACAAAAGTTGGGTGTGGTGGCACATGCTTACAATCTCAGATCTGGGGAGGCAGAGATCCTCCGGGCTCACTGGCTGGCCATTCTAGCCAGATCAGAGCACCAGGCCAGCAAGAGAGCCTGTCTCCAAAGAACAAAGACAGAACCAACCAGCAAACCAAGATGGATGGCTCCTGAGGCATGATACCCAAGGTTGAACTCTGGTCTCTACACACATGCACACACATGCACAATTACACAAGTACCTCCCCCCCACACACACACACATACCAGCACACACACACACACACACACACACACACACACATACACACACACACACACACACATACCAGCACACACACACACACACACACACACACACACACACACACACACAAAATGATATGAAAGATACAAAGGAAGTTTGAGTAGAAACTAACTTTAGGGAAAGCTGCCTATTTTTGTCACTTTTCTGTGATTCTAAAATTATTCCAATTTGGGCTGGAGAGATGGCCCAGCAGTTAAGAGCACTGACTGCTCTTCCAGAGGTCCCAGGTTCAATTCTCAGCACCCATATGGCAGCTCACTTTCCAGGGGACCTGACACCCAAGGCAAAACACCAATACACATAAAATATAAAGAAAGAAGAAGATTTGCTTAAAAAATTATTCTAATTTTTTATTTGTATACTTTATTAGCCACTAATGCTTTTAACTCTCATAGTCAGCAGGCCAAGCTGAGTTCTTCAACTCACAGTTAACAACACTAAGTCCCAAGGAGTTAAGGGACCTGCTCATGGCACCTGGCGATTCCTGTCAGAGCCAGACCTGGGACCAACTCTTGTCACCTGGGTGGATGATTCATGCAGCCCAGGGATGCTGGGGCTTTCTCACAGAACTCTGTTCCCATGGAAACAGAGCTTTTATAAACATACTCAATTCCCTTATGGTGCTCACCACACTAGCTCTGGATTACTACATTTCAAAGTCCATTTTTCACATTGATAAATTACACAATTATAGCCATCCAAGAATGAGCTGTAGCCTCACACAAATGGAATTTGTACTAGAAATTTACACTGCCATATGGCCAGCGGATTAACGTTAACCGTAAATAGAAGCCACCACACACTCTCCGGTGCTTGCCAATCACACCCCTCTGAATTAAGTATTTTCTGAAAGGCAATAGCTGAACATGGTTGATGCAGAATAACCCATAGCCACCGCTTTCCTAAGGACATTTTAAAGGGGTTGTGCTTCAAATCACGTAGGTGGGGGTGACGGTGACGTACTCTGGAAAAAGGCTATATTAGCTATATTAGATGATTCAAGAAGTGGCTTCAGCGATGACAGATGTTGATGTCAAAGACTCATTTGTAAAGTGTGGGTAACATGTGTCCCATAAAATGTGAAGGAAAGAAATGAGATCCACGCCAGCTCTCAAGGGTCATCCCTGTTTTCAAGACTTCTGCTGCATCCGTTCAGATTTCATAACCCAGTGTCGGGATGAGACGATGTTCCCAAATGAGTGTGAGAGAGAGTGTCCCTCATCTGCTTCCTTTCCCCAAATTCATCCACTCCTATCCTTCAGTGTCCCCCTTCTGCCGAGCTCTGTCACCCATGCCCTGGTCCCCTGTGCCAACAGCAATGTCATCTGCAAGTGTTAGAACCCTCCACTCCTCTCCCCACCCAGTAATTACCTCTCTCCCATCCTGTGGGTGCCAGGCCCTTGGGCAGAGTCCAGGCATCCTGGAATGCCGATCGCAGAATGTCAGAACCCAGGGGATCCCTGAGAAATGCAGACAGAGATGGCTAATGAGCACTCTTTCCTGTAATTGCCCTGACTATTGGAATTATCTGATCAGAGCTACACCACTTCTCTTCCTCAGCACAGGGACACGCCTTTCAATAGAGGGAAAAGCCACACGCTCAGATGTTTGCCACGGTCTCCTTCATTAGCTGATGGTTATGTGACAGAAGATAAAAAAAAAAAATGATCTTGACAGAGAAGAGTGATGGGCCCCAAATTATAAAAAGTAACGTAGAAAGAATGTAGGCAGCTCCCTACAGTTAAGTTCCAAAAGGGCCCTGAAGGGACTCAGGGGGGCACTGTGTGACAGAGGCGGGAGCTGAGATCCAGTCCTTGGGAGCAGCAGGTCCTTCCTGTCCCAGCCAGCCCTCCAACTAGCTGGCCCTACTCCAACTAATGACTAGCTTCCCTGGATCTGAGTTTCTTCATCTGAAAATGATCGTTCATGTGCTCTCCAGATTCAAGGAATTCTCTGCCAACACCAGGAGAGCCGAATAAATTATGGGGCATCCTCATGATAGAATATCATGCAGCTGCTATGAGTCCATTTCCGGAGAACACTTGATAATGTGAGAAAGTGTTTTGCTACATGGTGTGAGCTAAAAGGAAAAATAGGGGGAAAGAACTAAGTGTGGCTTATGATACAAAAGGAAAAACAGGCCTGAGGGGTGGGGTGGGGGGCGGGCAAACATGTTAGTACAAAAAGTACTAACAGTGTTTACTATGGGCAGTTGGCATTAGTTTTTATTACTCAAAGAACTCAAAATTGTATTTATTAATACAAAAGAAGCCAATCCCTAGTTTTAAAATTCCAACCATACACAAGTGCAAACAGCAGAAATTATAGGCCCTAGGTTTAATCCCCAGCGTGGAGGAAGAGGAGAAAGAGGAGGGAAGGAAAAAGAGGGGGGAGAAGAGAGGAAAGAAGGGAGGGAAGGAAAATAATACAGTAAGCCCCACTTGCAATGATTTAAAGGGTGTGGAAGCGAGAGGCGGGAAGAGGGCCGAGAGAGTCAGCACACAGGCATACCTACTACCTTGGAGTTATTGCATTTCTTTATTAAGTATAGTCTCATAATGTAAAGATTATAAACTTCAAATGTAAATTTTAAAAACAAGTTGTGACTAAGTCAAGGAAGCTTGGGGGAAAAAAGAAGCTGTTGTGCCAAGCACAGGACTTGAGGCCACATACAGCCAGCTAGTGGGAACCAGCCTAAGAGTTGCCAGACTTGGCCGCTCAGCGATCACTCACAAAGAAGCCGGTTGTGGACTTCAGCATAGCGCAAGAACGAAATGTCCCAAAGACAATGCTCACTACCAGACTCAACCTCCTACTCCTCGGCAGAAGAAACCTCAGTGGACCACATGACCCACAGAGACGTACCTGTGAGGATCGCAACCAAGTCAAACAACTGCTGGGGCAGGCCAGAGGGTTGGGTGAGTCAGTGTGCAAAGTTGACGCTCTACCATTTCTGGAGAGAGCTCCACCACCCTCCCCCCAGAAGATTCAAATCCATGCCAGGGCCAGTGAGCCTCCGTGGTAAAAGCAAGTTCCCCACAAACCTACCTGACCAGCTGAGTTTGATCCCAGGAATGTACAAAAGTCCAGACTCAGCGCCTCACATCTGCAATCCTAGCACTTCTATGGGAGATGGGTGTCAGAAATAGGAGATTCTCCAGGGAACTGGTGGGATGGGTAACCTGGAGTACAAAGATCAGCAGAAACAGTAAGAGAGACCCTGCCTCAACCAGTGACAGGAAAAAATGAACTCCTGAGAGTTGTCCCCTGTTCTCCATAGGCATTCCCAGATGTACACACATAATAGTAATTCGTTTAATTTTTTAAATCTACACCAATTCTCTTTTTTAAAAGATTTATTTATTCATTACATATACAGAAGAGGGTGCCAGATCTCATTACAGATGGTTGTGAGCCACCATGTGGGTGCTAGGAATTGAACTCAGGACCTCTGGAAGAACAGTGGGTGCTCCCAACCTCTGAGCCATCTCTCCAGCCCATTTTATTTTATTTTATTTTTGGTTTTTCGAGACAGGGTTTCTCTGTGTAGCTTTGCGCTTTTCCTGGATCTCGCTCTGCAGACTAGGCTGGCCTCAAACTCACAAAGAACCGCCTGCCTCTGCCTCCCAAGTGCTGGGATTAAAGGCATTCGCCACCACCGCCTGTAATCTACACCAATTCTTAAGTGAACTAAAAAAGGAAACTAGATTGTCAGATTCAAATCAACCCTCTGTAAATGAGTGTGGAGGTTAAATTCCTGATCCTGTTGAAGAACTCAGAGCTCACACCTGTGACCTTGGCCGTTCTATATTTTTGTTTGTTGCTTCTTTTTGTTTGTTTGAGACAGGGTTTCTCTGCATAGCCCTGACTGACCTGGAACTCACTATGTAGACCAGGCTGGCCTCAAATTCACAGGGATCTGCCTGCCTCTGCCTCCTGAATACTGGGATTAAAGGAGTGTGCCCAGCTCAATCTTGACCATTCTAAGTGATTGAAATTCTAGGAAGAGTACTTAAATGATACACTAAAATGAAAGTAATAACAAGGATAAGAACAGGTAAGTTCAAGTACTAGTACTTTCTCAAATTTTTTTTAGGTTTTATTTTCAATGTATTAGTGTTTGCCTACATGTGTGTCTGTGTACGTCATGCATGCAGTACCCGTGGAGACCAGAAGAGGGTGTCAGATTCCCTGGAACCAGAATTATAGAAGGTTGTGAGCTGCCATGTGGGTGCTGGGAATTGAACCCAGTTCCTCTGGAAGAGCTGCCCATACTCTTAACCACTGAGCCATCACTCCAGTTCCAACCAGCACTTTCTTAAGTGACTTTAATTTAAGTTTAATAATCCACCTTACAGACACTGTGATCTTTGGGATGGTTTTGTTTTGTGAAGTACTTAAAGAATGTAAGAAAATTTGATAGGACAGATTGTAATTCTAGGATGTCAAAAATGGCAAAAACTAATTTTCAATCAGTGGGAAAATAATTGGAGATTTAGATAAGTTTAAGTTAACAATAGTGTAGCTATTACATGAATATGCAGATAAATATGGAGCATTTTCAGTTATCAGAATGTGACTCTGACAAATTCAGAATATTAGTGAGTAAGTCATTAAACAGAGAACAAGAACAGTAATTATCTTCTATCCTCAAAAGCCCTCAGACATAAAAGGCTTGCTTAACCACAGCCTGGAGCAGCAGCTATATTTGTTTGAGGACTCCAGTGACAGAGCCTGGATGTAGGAAGGAAGGAAGCAGAAAACTAACCTCTATCTTGACTGTCAGAGGTGACATCCTCAACAAGAGGCCCAGTCCTAGACAGTGTGACACCCCTCTGCAGTGAGGGGAACAGTGGCATCTACTCTGGGGAAGTTCCAGAAGAAGGTCTGAATTCTACCTCTACCCCAAGTACCATGCAGTGTTGCCACCAAAGACGCCTCACATGTTACCCTTTGAACACTTTTGGTTCATCCAGGTGGGGTGGAACCAGGACGAAGGAAAATTTGAGCCAAGACTGGAAGCTCTACGTCGTTAGTTGGGGAACTAAATGGAGAAATTTGACCTCAATTGTCCCGCCATACTGTTGAAGTGTGGTAAATTGGTTGCTTTCAAATCTGTGGTTGAATTAGAATGCTATCATTTAGCCCCAAAGCTTTTATTTCCCACACACACACCCTCCCCCTCCTCCCCTTTCCAGGTGGCTGGTACATTTCCAATCTGGGCAACCAGAGCTCCATGCTCAGGACACCTGTTCCTGATCCAGCCGCTGTCCCCTCCCTGTTCCACCAGCAGGAAAAGAAACAGAACAGCCACAGTCAGAACATCAGAGTTAAACTCTGACGGAGTTTGGAGCTTCGGGGCTAGATTAAACTCTACACAAAGGGAGACTGAGACAAAGATGTGAGAAGCCAGCCTGTGGACCAGTCCTGCAGCATCCTCTGACTCGCCAGTTGCATGAGCCAAGAAGTCCATTTTGTGACTCAAACAAATCTGGAGACTTTTAAGAATCTGGGAACTTCACTGGGAGAATATCTTAGGAGCTGGAAATGCCATCCTAGGGAAGAAAAACTATGATTACGCCAGGTGGTGGTGGCACACACCTTTAATCCCAGCATTTGGGAGGCAGAGACAGGCAGATCTCTGTGAGTTTGAAGAGTTCCAGGACAGCCAGGGCTGTTACACAGAGAAACCCTGTCTTGAAAAACCAAGAGAGAGAGAGAGAGAGAGAGAGAGAGAGAGAGAGAGGAGAATGATGGTTACGACTCTCTTCAAACATAATTTTGATGAAGAGAAATAGGCAAGTGAGCTTTCTAGAAACTAAAGTTGTCACATAGGAGACCCAGTTTCTTCAGACTTCTTTAGTTGAGGACTATCCCATTAGTGAAATACCGTAGTCAAGACTGGATGAGCTACTGACAAGGATGTTGGCATGGGGATTCCTTAAGTGGGTGGGGCGTGTGAATGGCAAACAGTGCTTCTACTGTAACTGGCAACAGAATGTAGAGGAAACAATCGCCAGGGGAAATGGGTAGGGCGTGCCGCGAGGCTCTAGAGAGCCTTGGTGTGACCAATGAGAAGATAGGATATTAGTTCTTGGAATCTGACTTGATCATCACCATCACTGCTAGGTGAAATGGTTCCCATGGGAGCCAAAGGCATTTCGGGGAAATGTAGAAGGCTACAAGGCTGTCCTTCCGCATCACGTGAGCTGTTTGGTGGGCATGCTCTAGTTATAAAGCAACATCCTTTCTGTCCTGTTCACTTAGCTAACGTGAGAGTGAAATATGGATGAGGCCACCCAGGAGCTTGAAGAGGATGGGGGATTCTTGATATACCTGCACGATTGTGAGACCAGAACTAAAGTCCTCTCAGGTCTCACAGCCCATCAGCACTGCACGTTCCTCACAGACAGGCACCTAGATTAGGCATCATGAGACAGAGATGGCACGGAGTCTGTCGTGTTAGCATTAGCACTTTGGTTTGGTTCTATCCACATCGTCTGCCTTTCTTCTGTGACTTCTTCCTCTCTCCCCCAGTCCACTGTCCTTTGGCCACTTGGCCCTTCCTTTCTTCCTCAAAGACACCTTGCTCATTCCTGGTGACTCTTGCACTCCCACCTACCAGGAGAAGCCCCCCACCCTGACACACACACACACACACACACACACACACACACACACACACACACACACACACACACAAATCACCACCTACAACTGGCTTCCTGAAGTTGTTCAGCTATTAGCAGGGATGGTATCTCCTTGATAAAATCTCTCCTGACTACCAAGCCACATCAGCAAGCCATGTCTCAACCCAACGAGTCCCCTCTGGTGCATCACAGTATCCCGATCCATTCACTTCCTAGAACTCCTCACTATTAGAACTGTCTTTTCTATTTACTGCCCGCCCCCACCCCATCCATTAAAACACTCAATAAAAACAGAGACCATGGCTGTTCCGCTCCATTGTCTTCTCTGCTCTTCGAAAACTTCCTGGCAGGAGGCTGGAGAGACGGCTCAGAGGTTAAGAGCACCAGCTACTTTTCCGGAAAGTCCTGAGTTCAGTTCCCAGCAACCACACGGTAGTGCACAAGCATCTACAGTAGGCTCTGATACCCTTTTCTGGAATAAAGGTGTACACGCAGAGAGAGGACTTGTATACATAATAAATAAATAAATCTTTAAAAAGGGACTTCCTGGCAAATGGTGTCCATAATCGTGAATGACGGTTGAATCAATCAATGACTGAACAGACATATTCTTTCTGCCTTGATCTTAGAGCGGTTCCTCCTCTCTAATGTATTCCAGCATGCAGAAGAATGGGTAAGAAATTCAGAGGTAGAGACCATGGTTGAAAGTACTTATCCCTCGTATGGAACTTGCCCTTTAATTGACTCAGAGTCCTAGAGTAACTAACAGAAAGGGAAGATGGGACTTTATTCAGAGGCCAGCCCCCTTTATGAGTGCTCCTAGCACATTCTGCAAATGCCAGGCAACCTTATTTTTTTATTGGGCAATAGCCTAGTGATGGTGGCCTACCGCCTCATCAGCTCTGTCTGAAAAACCAGCGCAGCCTCCCCACTCCACCTCCGTGAACGGCCAGCAAGCCTTGAGTTGGACTTGGCTCTCTGGCATGTCTATTGTTTTTCTTCCCAGGATTGACAAATAGTGACTTGCCAGCTTGCCCAGTGCCTGAGATAATTGACAGAAGATGGTTTTTAAGTTATGAGTACGTGTCATTAAAGCTGAGTTTGAACCTCCCTCTGAAGGACTTTGCCCCCTGGGGGAGTTCTTTCCGAACCTAGCAGGAAGAGACCTGAAATTAATTTCAATGAAAGAAGGCAGGGGAGGAACTCTCTGGAATGTCACCTCACAGGCTTTCCTGGAGTTAGGTGTAATCTCAAGCACCCTAAATATGTTGCCTAAGTGGCTACAGCTGGCTTTAGCCTCTTGGGGAAGTCTGCATGCAGTGGGTGTGGTAACCAGCTTCCCACGGGGAGAAAAGAAAAGCACCTGGCATATAGGAACAGGATATCAAGGTCGGGGCCACTGGACCCTGCCCATTAAAAAGAGGATCATGGGTCATTTGCTTCAGGCTAAAATACTGAATCTGGGGGATGGCTTTTATTTCTTGGTTTGTTTTCACAGTTACTGGAAGAAATTAGGATGTGGTCCACCCTACACTCACTTCTCTCTTATTCACCAACCAGCAGGTTTGATTACCTGTATTTTACATACCATCTCTGGTACCAGGGAATGGACTCTGTTTTTGTTTTTGCTTTTGAGACAGAGCCTCACTGTATAGCTATGGCTGGCCTGGAACTCACTATGTAGCCCAGGCTGGCCTAGAACTCACAGAGAGCTCTGCCTGCTTCTGCCTCCTGAGTGCTGGGGTTAAAGGCATCATACAGAACCAAGTTAGCTTTGGCATTGTTATCACTATTATCCGTTCTAACCAGCTGAGCTAAGTAGCCACATAGCCAGGCTCTTCTGGAAGGGGAGCAGTGAGCACTTCCCTCCCCAGCTGACCTCCTTCCCAATACTCTTGTTGAAACTCTCTCATTCACATGCTCCCATTGCCATGGTTTCTAGGCAAAGGTGAGCATCTCCATCAGCACAGCCCGTGGCCTCCAGTGGAGACAGTAAGGGAAATAAAGCGAAGATGGGCACAGTAGGACATGGGTAGGTTCCTCGAGTTGGGGAGATGTCAAAAACATTGTTAAAGCTCCACTGAGCCCAGTTATGGCTGAATGGACCAAAGGACAGGAAAACAGAGATTAGAAAGACAGCAAGCCTTACCCAGACAGTGCTGCCAAGGAGAAGAGAAGGGGCTGGGTATCACAGACCACAGCAGTTAATGAACCAGTTTGGGAGATTCAAGTAAGCCGGTCTGCCTGATCCTCACATCCTGGTAGCTCCACACACAGTCTAACATCTTACCGTAGCCAGTTCTCTGTTGCTATGAAACAAAACACCCACAGCTGGGTCGTTCTGGAGGCTCAAGAGCACAGTGATGGCTTTTGCTCAGCTCTGGTTAGAGCCTCATGGGAGATGGTGTCACAAGAGTGGAAGTGTGTGCAGAAGTGTGTGCACATGCCAGGCCCGTTGACTCACCCAGTCCTTCCCTCCAGAAAGCCAAAGAGATAGCATGGTAAGACTGAAAGAAAGAGAACCCAGAGGGACCACGCTAGCTCTTTGGAACATTATCCATTCTGCACGGCCAGCTTAATCTTTTCCAGGAATGGTGGTCCCCATGACCTAAAATTATTGTCCACTAGGCTCCATGCTAAAAAAAAAAAAAAAAAAAAAAAAAAAAAAAATTTTTTTTTAAGCCACGTGCTTGTAATCCCAGTGTTGGGGAAGTAGAGACAGGAGGATCCCTGAGCTCATTAGCCAGCCAGCCTAGCCCACTTAGTGAGTCTCAGGCCAGTGAGAGACCCTGCCTTAAAAAATAAAGTAGACAGCACCCTAGGAGCAACACCTCACATCAGGTTGTCCTCTGGCAACACACAGAGACACATGCATGCCTGCTGCACACCCACCAAAGAGTCCACTGAACTAAAGTGTCTGTATCTAAGGTCCATAGATTAACACGGAATGAAGTGGAATACTGACTCAGCAAGAAGCATCTCACGCTCTCAATACCTCACAGGTTAAAAACATGCAAAACCTGAGCATCAGTTCTTTCAGTTAATGGCATCACAGAGGGCCTAGGAAAGCCTGTCTCCATTGTCCGGGCTTTGTATTAAGGTGGATGAGTGCTGGGAAAAGGAAGTGATGGAAGTAGATGAGTGATTCTGGTTCAAGATCAAGAGCGAGCCACCTGCCTTCCTCCACCCCATCCCCAAACGTGGTGAACGAAATGCTACATAGCATTACAGGGCAGAAGGCTCCTTTCAAGTCCCACTGAGTGTCTACTTCCTTGTTTCTCTTTCTGTTTCCATGTGTGCTTTGAGACGCTCTTGTTAATTAATGTGGTATCCATAACAGTTGTCCCGGGGAACTATGGAACAGTAATAAATCATTTACATTGTTCTTCGATTTGGTCATAAGCTTAATTTACTATGCTTAAGAATCTGCGCCTCACTGGGCATGGTGGCATGTGCCTATAAACCCAGCATTTGGGAGGGAGGTGGCCGGAGAATTAGAAGTTCAAAGTCATCCTCAGTTACATAGAGACTTAAAGGCCAGCCTGGGCTACCTGAGACCTTGTCTTACAAACAAAAACAAAACAAAACAAAACAAAAAAGGATGTAGGCTTCTACTTGCATTCTTGGCCTGAGCCCCACAAATGCTCAGGATAGGCCTGGGCAGTAGTACCTTGGTTACCAAGCAGATGTCAACAGAGGGATCAATGGGAAGCAGGCCACAGTTCATGAAAACATTCCAGTGCCCAGAGCAGCACTCTGTATACACGCCCAGAGGTACTGGGGCTTACAGCCCACCTTGCTCTGTGGGGTGTCAGTGGTGTCTCTGCATCTCTGAGGGCCGCAGCTGGGGCACCAGGAGGAGGCTCTGGAGCCCTTAGCTGTAGAGGAAGAACTTGGTATCTTGGTCCTCACCACCCCCACCCCCAGTTCAGGGGATTAGGTCTGCTCTTTTGAGGTTTCTAGTGGCTCCCAGGTGCCATCCATACCAGAGTGCAGCACCAGTGTCTTTGTGTCCATGTCTCTGATGCTGCCTTTGACTAGGCTTTCTCAGAGTACTGCTCTAGGGCTCAGTGAGGACCTGGTCTCCTTGCCTGTCTGCAGTACTGCTGTCTCCAAGTCTCCTGCAGAGAACCCCTGGGCTCTGTCCTGACAGTGAAGACCCATTGCACGGACTTCTACCCAGAGCCCAGACATCTCCCAAGGACAGGATCCTCTCACACACCATTTGTCTGGCTGGCCCCCTTCACTACACCCACTCTCCAGAAGCCTCCAGCAACACTCTAGAGTCCACATGGGACATATATGTCCCCTCCCATACCAGCAGGGACAGGCTAAATGCTATTTTTCAAATAAAATAGTCTCTAGGTCCCACATGAGCCTTTGGAAAGAATCATTCTTGTCTTTGACAAAGGTGGTTAGCTTTGAAGGTGCCCCTTTCAGACCAGTCTAATTCTAAATTATTCTCTCAATGTATATGATATCCACATGCTGTACATTTTATGCACACAGTAAAGAGGCCATAATGATGTGTTTTCATCTTCTTTACAACTTCACTTTGAATGCTGTCTGCAGGATTTTCAGAAAAATAAATTGAAGACTAACATTCAGATCATAGTTATCTGAAATGAAAAAGTATCCATGCATACTTGGATTAAAGAAAAAAAAAAAGACAGACAGATCAGCAAGCTATCTCAGCAGAAAAGGATGCTTGTTGACAAGCCTGATGACCTGAGTTTGATCCCCAGGACCTGTACGGTGAAAGGAAATAATCGGCTCCAGCAAGTGGCACAGCACACACACACACACACACACACACACACACACACACACACACACACACACACTTCATGAATGCCTGTGCACACACATACTCATGGGGGTAGACAAACAAAAAAAAAACAAACAAATAAATAAATGTAAAACATTTAAAGAAGAAAGGAAAAGGAAGAGGCTATATGAAGGACCACTTCCCACAACACTCTTTTTTTTTACCCCCCCCAGGCAGGGTTTCTCTGTGTAGCTTTGGAGCCTGTCCTGGAACTTGCTCTGTAGACCAGGCTGGCCTTGACCTCATAGAGATCCGCCTGCCTCTGCGTCCTGAGTGCCACCACCTCCCGGCTCCTACAACACTTTAGTACAAATCCAAGTTCCCATCACCATCCTCTCATACTAACCCTGCTGCCACTTCTAATCTGTTAGAGTTGGGGAACCATCAAGAGGGGAGGACACAGTCAACACTTACCAGATGTCATATACGTCTGGTCAGGAAAGAGTCCTGGAGCCTAACTCAAAAGGACACAGGCTGCCTGCACACACACACATCAGAGATGGTGTTGAGTTCAATTCTCTGGTTTTGCAGGTGGGGAGGACAAACTGACCCAAGGTCAGTCGTCAAGTCAACAGCAAGGCATGTGCTTGTGTGGCACATCAACCTGTGGCACTTTCCATCACAGAGGAACTGTGTGCTCGGCTCCCAGGAGACAAGCCTACGCTTCTGGGATGAGTAGAAAGGGACTTCCAGGGCCTTTTTATCTGTCTGAAGGAGGGAGGAAGTGTGGGCAGGAGACCTGGGGCAGTCATCAACGGAGTGGCTAGCCCCAGACATGTTTGGGTCTGGCAGAAGGAAGTCCAAAAGCAGAGGAGGGGCAGAGACAGCAGGGACTCTCCAGTCCTGGCCATGGTGGCATCTGCTCACTCCCCCATCCAGCACCCACACTCTCCCTCATCCACTGCAGCAGCTGTTCAGGGCTTCCTCACCGTCACACCTCCTGGGATTCCTTCTGAGATCAAGGGCAGGGGGAGAAGATTCATCAGAAGGGGAGAAAGTGGATGATCAGGAGATCGGAGACATAGAGCACCCACTAGAGATCCCCAGGGAGAAATGGTGCCAGCACTGGGGACAGAGGACCTCAGAGCTCTGTCCTCAGCTTCAGCAGCACCCTGGCAAGGCCCAGAGAGTGCACAAATACAGGTACTTAGGGCCTGGAGAGATGGCTCCGTGGTTAAGAGCACTGGCTGCTCTTCCAGAGGGCTGGGGTTCAATTCCCAGCACCC
The DNA here is from genome assembly GCF_007827085.1 of Peromyscus californicus insignis. NCBI lineage: Eukaryota > Metazoa > Chordata > Mammalia > Rodentia > Cricetidae > Peromyscus > Peromyscus californicus. The sequence goes on from NW_026294402.1 coordinate 97,107,714, forward strand.
ACATGGCAGCTCCCTGCTGTCTGTAACTGGTTCTGAGGGATCCAATCCCCTCTTCTGGCCTCCATGGGTGCTGCACACACATGGGACACATATTTACACACAGACTGAACACCCGTACACATAAAATAAAAAATTTTTAATTTTTTTTTTAAATAATAGCTCCTTTAAGATTTTTTTTAAAATACAGACACCTGGGGCCACAACACAGACATATATTTCAGTATTTCAGTATTATTATTCAGTAATATGAAAAATATTTTCATATTTTGCAGACTGTACATCAGGATTTTAAACACTCTCTTGATTCTAACCTAACCTAAGGTTGAGATCCATGTCGCAGAAGGAATCTTAATTTACTGCATACTAAGTTTTCTACTTCAATAACAAAAAAGAATCTAGCCTAAGGTGATGGTCCATCCCTAGGACCCCAGCACTTGAGAGGTAGACAGAAGGATGAGAAATTCAAGGCCAGCCTCAGCTACACTGTGAGTCTGAGGATAGCCTACCTGCAAGCCATCTCAATAAAGTAACAACAACAAAATTAACTAATAAATACAGGTAAGCAAAAAAAGAAATGTTTAGATTTTTTTTTTTGAGGCAATTAAGTAAATTCTTTTCTCATGCTATCCAGGCCTGCACCCCACAACCCCCTTGTCCCAGTACAGAGCTGTCAGGTTCCCTCTTATAATTCCTTCCCCAGGGTCCTAAGCCCCTTCTCCCACATCAGATCTGCAGGCCTCAGATTCCTCTGGGTCCTTTCCAGGTCCCATTTCATTTGCTATGGCATGCCAAAGAAAAGTTTAAGGTTGCCACTGCTCTAAACAGGACTGGAGAGATGGTTCAGTGGTTAAGAGCACTTACTGCTCTCAAAGAGGACCCAGGTTTTGTTCCCAGTACCCACATGGTGTCTTTCAACCACCTGTAATTTCAGCTAGAGGAGAACAGATGCCCCATCCTGGCCTCCACTGGTACTGCATGTACATAGTGCACATACACACATGCAGACAAACATTAATACACATGAAATAAAAATGTCTTTAAATGTGATCATCAAGACCTTCCTCTACTGGTTAGGGTGAAATCCCCAGGCTGACATTGGCTATGTGCAAGGAGCCACTGTCACAGTGTGGAAGAAAGAGCACAGGCTGAGCATTGCAACCTTGCCAGGCTAAGCAGGCAGAGGCTGGAGTCAGAGGAGTCTCCTTGAGGATGGAACTAAAAACCAGATGTGAAAGGGTAGAGTGAAACCCCACAGGACTGTACAAAGAAGAACTTGGACTCTGACTGTGGCACAGTCCCCAGAGCCTGCACAGGCTGTGAGGGAGTAGAAATGCCATCATAGAGGAGAGATGTCATTTAACACCACTGAACTCAGTGAGATCCCAGAAAGGGCTTCATTTTTGTGCAAGACTATTGTGGGATATTTGATCACACTGTGTAAAGATGTGTCTGTTTTACTCCATTTGCCTAAGGCACCTTCTGATTGGTTTAATAAAGGTTTGAACGGCCAATGGCTAGGTAGGAGAGGATAGGCGGGACTTCCAGGGAGAGAGAGGAACTCGGGGAAGAATCTGGGAGGTGAGGAATTTGCCACCGAAATGAGGAGGAAGTCGGATGTACAGTATGGAGGAGAGGTAAGGAGCCATGTGGCAGAATGTAGATACTATAGATGGGTTAGTTTAAGTTTTAAGAGCTAGTTGGGAACAAGCCTAAGCTGAGGCCAAACTTTCATACTTAATAATAAGTTCCATGTCATTATTTGTGAGCCAAAGAAAGTCTGACTACACAAGACTAAGTAAAACATACCGTAGTGGTTTGACTGAGACATCTCCCTTAAGTCTGTAGTATTTGGTCCTAGTCAGTAACCCTGTTTGGGAAGGCTTAGGAGGTTTGACCTTGCTGAAGGAAGTCTGTCGCTCAGGGACAGGCTTTGAAGTTTCAAAAGCTGTCTACCGTTTCTAGTGTGCTCTCTCTGCTTCCTGTTTGGGACTCAAGATGTGAACTCTCAGGTCTTCTCATTACCATGCCTTTGCTTGGCCATCATGGGCCCTAACCCTCCAGAACTGTAGGTCCAAAACAAACCCTTCCTTCTCTAGTTGCCTTGGTCATGGTGTTTTATCACAGCAACAGAAAAGGAAATATACAGAGACTTAAAGCAAAGGTTACTTCAGACCTTTCTCAGCAAAGTCTCACAGCAAACTTAAAAAAGCTGAGCTCACCTCAAAAATTTTTACGAGCCCATCAAAACAAAATTCACTATTTTCGAAAGGTAAAAGCAAAACACACTGTATTTGCTTATTTTCTATTGCTGTAATAAGACACCATGACCAAGCCAGATGATGGTAGTGCATGTCTTTAATCCCAGCACTCAGGAGGCAGAGGCAGGTGGATTTCTGAGTTCAAGGCCAGCCTGGTCTACAGAGAGAGTTTCAGGACAGCCAGGGCTAAACAGAGAAACCCTGTCTTAGAAAGAAAGAAAGAAAGAAAGAAAGAAAGAAAGAAAGAAAGAAAGAAAGAAAGAAAGAAAGAAAGAAAGAAAGGAGGGAGGGAGGGAGGGAGGGAGGGAGGGAGGGAGGGAGGGAGGGAGGGAGGAAGGAAGGAAGGAAGGAAGGAAGGAAGGAAGAAAGGAAAAAGAAAGGAAGGAAAGCCGGGCAGTGGTGGCGCACACCTTTAATCCCAGCACTCGGGAGGCAGAGCCAGGCAGATCTCTGTGAGTTCGAGGCCAGCCTGGTCTCCAAAGCGAGTTCCAGGAAAGGCGCAAAGCTACACAGAGAAACCCTGTCTCAAAAAACCAAAAAGAAAAAAAAGAAAGGAAGGAAGGAAGGAAGGAAGGAAGGAAGGAAGGAGGAACTCAGTAAGAACTTAAGGAGGGTAGACAAGATTGTGGAGTATGTAGAGATGCTTGCTGCCAAGTCTGATGGCCTGAGTTTAATCCCCAGGACATACATGGTCGAAGGGGAGAAGCAACTCCTCTGACCTCTACATATATGTTGTAGCATTCATGTGTGTGAGTTCACACATACCAATAAATTAGTGTAATTTTCAAATTAAGAAAAAAACATCAAACAAAAAAGAAAATAAACCAATATGGAGAAAATATTTGAACAGACATCACCAAAGAAGATATATAAGTAGTTAAAACCACATGAAATGATGCCCAACATCTTTAGCCACTAGGAAGTACAAAGTAAAACCATAACACACACACACACACATACACACACACATACACACACACACACACACACACACACACACACACACACACGCACGCACAATCAGAATGGGTAAAGTTTAAGAGCTCACAGAGCAAAAAATGTGAGGCAACCAAAACCCTCATAACACTGCTGATGGGAATGTTAAACAATAAAAACACTCGAGAAAACAACAGATAGCTTCTGATCAGTTAAAAATACACTTATTCTAAAATTTAGCAGCCTCATCTTCAAGTATTTACCCAAAAGAAATGAAAACACTGTAGAAGCTTAATTTGCAGTAGACAAATGCCATGAACAACTTAAATGTTCATCACCAAATAAATACACAAACTCATTATGACATATCCAATATGATGGGATACTACTCAGCAATAAAAATGTATACACACACACACACACACACACACACACACACACACACTCACAAATGGACCATTCTCAACAGCATCATCCTGAGTAAAAGAAACTGGACAGTATATATTTTACAATTCCATGTATATAAAATTCTAAAAATGGTTCAAGATCAGGGTATAGCTCAACAGTAGAGTGCTTGCCTGGTTCAATCACCAAAACTTCATAAGCCAGGCCTGAAGATGGGTAGTGGGAGGTTCTCATTCTCTCTCTCTCTCTCTCCCTCTCCCTCTCTCTCTCTCTCTCTCTCCTCACTTGCTCACTCCTTCCTTCTGTGTATGAGCCAGAGCCTCATGTATCACAGGCTGGCCCCACCCACAATCAATATCTCTTCATGTGCCCTGTGTACAAGATCCTCTATGTAAAAGAAGTACACAGAAGATTCTACATAGGAGTCCCTCTGTGTGAGAGTCCCTCCATGTGGGAGACCCTCTGTGTGGGAGACCCCCCTTCATCCTTTTCCTGCATCTTCCATAATAGGGAGGGCTTATAAATGAATGGTCATGGTGGTTCCCTCAAGATCAATAATTTGGGCTTTCATTTAAGGTCTCCCTTGGTGACAAAAATCAATGAAAAACCACCTGTGCATCTCAGCAAGACCATTATCAATGATGTAAGTCACCCAGAGTTCCTTGCACAAACTCTGCAGGATTGAGCCCTGCTCTTTCAATGGGTGTGTTGCCTCCCGTGGGGCGTCTCTTTCTTTCCTTACTTAACTTACCCTTTCTCTGGTTACTCTGGACCTCAGAGCCCACTCATCCCTTCTCACTTTCCCCATTTTTCCAGCTACATCTCTCTTACCTGTTGAAGTCTCTCGGTGGCTCTGGCACGCCCATGGCCCTGGCTGCACTGCTGCATGTGAAGTTCAGTGAGTCAGTGAGCAGAATGGAGAAGGCGGGAAAGCACACTCCATCTGCCTCTAGGCTCCCTCCTACCTCAGCCTTCCCCAGAGGATTATCCTGCAGGGCTGCAGGATGAGACCCTCCTGAAGGAGAGAACCCGCACCCCGGGACAGCAAATCACACCCCAGACTTCCAAAATACGTTTAAAAAGACGAAAAGAACCTTGCAATTGGGCTTAATTGAACATGTTTCCCAAAAAGGCCATTTTAAAATGTTTTGCTGAGGGCTGAGGAAATAGCTCAGTTGGTAGAGTGCTTGCTTGCCTGGGAAGCTCTGACTTCAACCCCCAGAAGCATGGGAGGAGGGATGTTTGCTTCCTGGGCATGGTACTCAAAAGGCAGAGGCAAGAAGATCACTGCAAGTTCAAGGCCAGGCCAGCTAGGATTAAAAAGCTAGACAGACCCTGTCTCTAAACAAAACAAACGAACAAACAGCAAACATTTTCACTATTAGCACTGCCTTGAAGGGAATGGTCATTCTGCCTGTGAGAGGGTGTCCTAGGGGCTTCTCTTCTTTGCTAATTTCATATCCTAGGTCAGGGGGAATTGCTCATGCGCAAGGCAGTTCTTCTGCTGAAGCTGGCTCTCAGGAGCTTCAGTTTTTCCCACTGCGGCACCTAACCACCCATGCTAATCATTCACCCTGAACCCCGCCCAGCATTCCTTATCATTGTCCCTGAAGGCAGACCTCAAGGGCCAACTACTGTGAGTTTTAGGAAGACAATAGTTACAGAACCCCTGTGGGCTGGGAGCAGTACTCAGCAGGCGTCTGTATCCAGGTTCAAATGTTCACACACAGGGCCTGCAAGGGACAAAGAGCTTCAGGCCACCTCTGTCAGCATCTGGGACCAAATAAGGGCTTCAGAAGTGGTTCTCAGAGCTGTTCTTTATGGCTTTGCAGATAAGAGGCTCTCCTTTGCACTTCTCCAGCTATTTCCCAAGCTAATCTGCCCTGAAGAGAGTCTTACTGCTGGTGTAGGCAAGGCTTGAATGACGCTTCCAAACAGTGATGAAACACTGAAAACCAATCTTGGTTTCACCTGAACAAATCCCTTTCACAGCAACCCGACACCTGCCCAACTGTCAGCTTCCGTGACCCCTAATTGTTCGTCACAGAACCCGGCCACCTGCCACCATCTGCCTTGGACCACCTCACACCTGCCCCTCCAGATGTTCACCTCCTCTTCAAAAGCTTCTGGCCCCCATGCTCTCCTCCAATTCCTTTCATCTTCCCTGACCTCCAGAGTCCTGGTGCATGAAGCAGAGTTAGAGGAGGTTCAGTCCTGGAAAGAAAGATGATGGCCGCCACAGATCCCTCTTCAGAGCAATCAGCAGGGTTCTGGTTGTGTTGCAGAGAAAGTGCCTAGAGGCCCTGCCCAAGGGACCCTCTCATCTCCTCCACGTGAACCACTAGGCAAGTGGGGCTCTTCTTCTGCCCAGCTCCATTTTCCACAAAGCCTTCTGTGAGTATGTACACAGAGTTCCTGCCATCCTCCATAGGCCTTGGCAGGGGGCAAGAATGCTTCAGGGTAGGCTAGACAGGCATGCTTACACTGAGACTCTTTTTACACCAAGAAGCAGCCATTTGGGTGTTCCTAGACCCTCCAGCCATTTTTACAGCTCCTATGCCCATTTTAGAACATTTTAAAGATAATAATAATGTTATTAATTCTTTGAGAATTTCATACAATCTATTTTAATCCTATTCACTTCCCTCCCCCATCTCTTCCCAGCTCCAACCTCATCTTCCTTCCCACTTAACTTCAAGTCTTTTTTTTTTTTTTTAAGAAAAACTCATCAAATCCTATTTGTACTGTCTAAATGCTACCCTGGAGTGTGGTTGACCTACCAAGGGGTCACAGCCTTAAAGAGAACTAGCTATCCCTTTCCCAACAGCCATCAGTTGCCAAGAACTCCTCAGCTAGGAGTGGGACTTCCTGCCCACCTCCCCTCTCCATGCTGGGATTTGGTCTGGCCTGATCTTGTGCAGGTGGTCTTGTAGATGCTATCATAACCACTGAGTTCTTACATGGAACTGCCCTGTTGGGTCCGGAAAACATTGATTTGCTGTAGTTGTCCACAGCCTCTGGCTCTTACAATCTTTCTGCCTCCACTTTTGTGATAATCCTTGAGCCTTGGGGAGAGGGGACAACACCTTTTGCTTTTTGTTTTTTGTTTTTCTAATGACTCATAATTGCCTGTATTGATGGAGCACAGGGTGCCATTTTGATACATGTTTACCCGGTGTAAAGATCAGATCAGGGTAAGTAGCCTGTCTGATGCTATCTCCGGAGCCTCAGGTGCTTCCCCCTCCTCCTGGCCTGCTTGGTCCCTCTTCCTGTTCCCACTGCATTCCACGTCTCCGCCTCCGGTCTCTGAGCGCAACCAGCAGACAATCCAGCCCCATCTTTAATCATCTCCAAACACTCAGGATGCTAAGTGCTAGGGGCAGGTGGTTGGGGTAACGTTGGGCCAGCCCCTAGATAAATAAATATGGCTGGCTGCTTGAAAAGAGGCTTCGCATGGGCTGCGAGAGGGCTCAGTGGGTAGCGGTGTTCATTGTGCAAGCCTGATAACCTGAGTTCAGATCACTGAGACCCACATAAGAAAACAGTCCTACAAAAATATAAGGCGTGCTACAAAGCTGTAGTTCAGCACTCCTATGATGGGCTGGGAGGAGGAGTCCGGGGAATCACCTGGAAGCTCACTGGTCAGCTAGCCTGGAGTTCATACTGAAGAGGTCAAAACAAGAGAAGACACCTGGTCTAAAACAAGGTGGAAGGCTAGAACCAACTTCCAGAAGTTGTTCTCTGACCTCTACATATGTGCTGTGGCATCACACACACACACACACACACACACACACACACACACACACACACACACAAGCTTTATGCTCTTTAACCCAGTCCCATCACTCCAGAACGTCTCTCCATATGTCACCTAAAAATTCTGTCCATTAGAAATTGCACCTGGGCGGTGGTGGCGCACGCCTTTAATCCCAGCACTCAGGAGGCAGAGGCAGGTGGATCTCTGTGAGTTCAAGGCCAGCCTGGTCTACAGAGCAAGATCCAGGACAGGCTCCAAAGCTACAGAGAAACCCTGTCTCGAAAAAAAAAAAAATTGCAGAGCAATTTTATTTTCTTGGCTGCTGTTCTGTCTAGCTAAAGGAGGCCAAGGTGGCACCGTGTGACCTGGCCTGTCATAAAGATGCTGCTGTAGGTTGCAGCTGTTAGAGTCACCAGGGATGTCCTCAAGACATGGTGCACAAGAGTGTCTGTATGTCTGTGTCCTGTAGGCACTCTAGCTGTCACTGTGATTATAAAGTGTGGGGGCCCATGAAGGTCCCACCTGTTCCAAGTGGCTAAAGCATAGTCTTCAGGTCACCATAGGTGTTGGGGTCAGAGTCTGGACTCTTACAGCCCTAACATGCTAGGCTCAGCCTCCTGTCCTCAACAGGTTCATTAGACAGACAAAAATCAGTGGAAAGCAGAGAGAGGAGAGTTAATCATTGTGACCGCACTGGGAAGAGGACCGACAAGGTCCAGGGCTTGCACACTGCCACCACCACACCTCTCCCTGGCAGTCCCTTTCCCCAGGGACCTGATAGGATGCATAACTAAGGAGTCTCAGTCAACATAGGGTCCAACCCTTCACCATCTCCTTACAAAGGGCTCTGAGCTGTATGAAATCTCCTTCAGGGAGACAAGGTCGTCCTTTAGCTGGCCCCAGGACCCCAGGCTTTTCTTTCTTCCAGTGTGAGAGTCTAGAGAATTCCATTCCTGGGGCCTACTGACCCAGGAGAGTATCTTCACTCCTGTCAGGACTGTTACATTCTGGGCCAGGCCATGTTCTGGTATGTATCTGATGGGGGGTGGGTGGCAAGGGGAGTCCTTATACCATTACCGTGGTTTTCCAGACGACAGGCCTGAGAAGCAGGAAAGCTAAGTTGTTTTCCCAAGCATCAAGAGGCTGAGGTAGCTGGATTGGGAGGCCCACACACACACCCTTGGCTATATTCCTGCCCTGGCCATTGCTCACCCCAGGCCTGGTCTCCTCTATTCTGGATCTGAGTGGGTTCAGTGTCTATGAAGGTAGAGCCTGGAACCTCCAGTCAGTGACGCGTTGCTTTAATCCCAGCAGCTTTTCTGGTACCCAAGAAGACTAGTGTCCTGTGTCTTCTGGGGGCTCTTACAGGGAAGCTACTGGAGAGCCCTGATGGTGATGTGGCTCTTGGCCCCCCCCTCTCTCTCTCCTGCCAGGCTGCACTTCGCTCTGAGAAGGGGCGATGGGCTCCATTCAGGTTATTCACGAGACAGGGCTTCCTGGCAGTGCTGGCTGGCTGATCGACGTGGCTGCCAGATGGGACCGCTTAATCCCGGTACTCGGGAGGCAGAGGCAGGCAGATCTCTGTGAGTTCAAGGCCAGCCTGGTCTACAGAGCAAGTTCCAGGACAGGCTCCAAAGCTACACAGAGAAACCTTGTCTCAGAAAGGGGTGGGGGGGGGAGGAAAGAAGGAAGGAAGGGAGGGAGGGAGGGAGGGAGGGAGGGAGGGAGGGAGGAAGGAAGAGGACCAAAAAAAGAGGTCAAGTGAGCCCCAATCTGTCTTTGGGCATCCTGACAGAGCTTCAGGTTTAAACAGACAGCAAGAGCTGACACCCATCACTGACCCATCATTGTCTTGGCTCTGGTCTACCCAGAAAAATGGTCTGAGAAGTTGTCAGAACTGAGTGACATTTCTTTCTGTGAGGTAGGTTCTTCTCCTGGATGACACCAGGCATCAGCATCTTCCCTACCCCTACCCCCCATGGGATTCCTGGAGACATTTTCCTTCTTTGGGGTGCCTTGCTTCAATACTCTGAGAGCTGACAGGAGGGGCACCAGTGTCAGAATTTCCTTCCTCCAGCCAGGAAGGTTATCCCAGGACCTGGGGCTGCATCCTAGTTATCTAAGAACTAGTCTCAAAGCAAAGCTCTGAACCCCCAGGGCACCCCTATCCTTGATTCCCTCCACTCCCCTCTGTTGGGGCTCCCCAACCCTCAACTAATTCAGAGTTTGTAGCGAGTGGCAAGAAATGCTTGTCTCAACAGGTATGGTGGAGCATGCCTTTGATCCCAGCTCTTAGGAGGCAGAGGCAGGTGGATCTCTATGAGTTCATGACTATCCTGGTCTACAGAGTAAGTTCTAGGCCAGCTAGGGCTACCTACCGAGACGCTGCCACAGAAAATGAAGTCTGCTTTTCCTCGCTGTTTCGAGTCCTCTAGGCCTAGATGATATGATGTTTAAGGGCAGGAGGGACACTGCTGTGTCTTGAGGATTGCTGTGGGCTGGGACACAAAGCCTGGTGTATAGTAGTTACTCCATGAATACTGGAAAGATGACAGCAGATTGGACAGAAGGGAGTTAGAGAGCTTGTGACACTTTGAAATCCCATGGGAGTTTGGTTTTCAAGCTGGGCTGTGTCTGGGAACTATGGAAAGCTGATGCTCCATTGAGGTGGCTTTGGAAAGGAAACTGTAAGACGAAGCCATCTCCAGGAATGTGAAAGCTTCGTTCTGGGGGCCCCTGACTCACCTTCCAGACATAGCACTGACGTTGGTCTTAGCCAAGGTGTTCATCACTCCCAGGCATGACTCCCCTGGCCTTGGATGGCTGAGATGACTCAGGACACACTCCATCCAGACCTCCTGCAGTGGCCTGTGGCCATGCCAGCTGGGCTCCAAAGCCCCAGTGCTCAACTGTCAAGGGCTGAGTTCACCGTCTCCATGAGTGTCTAAGTCCTGACTCTGCTCTCAGTCACTGGGGCACTTTTTAATCCTTCACCAAAGATGGATAATTTGTCACTTATTTTTAATTGCTTAGTTTGTTTTATGTTTTGAGACAAAGTCTGGATATGCTGCCCAGGCTTGTCTCAAATTCCTGGACTCGATCAATCCTCTAGCTAGATAGTTGGAAGTAGGTGTGTACCAATGTATCTAGCCACTTCCCTCTCTCCCTCCCTCCCTCTCTCCCTTCCTCCCTCCCTCCCTCCCTTCCTTTCTTTTCTTTCTTTCTCTTTCTTTGAGAGCATCTCATGTATCCCAGGCTGACCTCCAACTTGCTATATAATCAAAGAGAACCTTGAATTTATGATCCTCCTGCCTCTACATCCCAAGTGCTGGGACCACTGGCCTCTACCATCACATCTGGTTTAAGAGGTGCTGGGTATCAAACTCCAGTTTTTGTGCATGCTAGACAAGCACTCTACCAAACAAGCTGCATCTTGATCCCTTCTTCTTTTTTTTTTTTTTTTTTTTTTTTTTTTTTTTTTTTTTTTGAGACAGGGTTTCTCTGTGTAGCTTTGCGCCTTTCCTGGAACTCACTTGGTAGTCCAGGCTGGCCTCGAACTCACAGAGATCCGCCTGGCTCTGCCTCCCGAGTGCTGGGATTAAAGGCGTGAGCCACCACCGCCCGGCTTGACCCCTTCTTGAAGGAGGCAACTATAGCCCAGAGAATCAGACCAAAGAGGTCTAATCCTATGTGCTCTAACTGCCCCCCTTTTTTCTGATTCCAAGAGCCAGGCAGGCCAACCTGTCACTATGAGACAGCCTGAACCTCCCTGAATGTCACTGGCCAGAAAGTCTCAGGAAAACTTTGGAAGAGGCGGGAAAGACCAGAATGAGGGAAGATCTTCATGAGCATCATTTAAGATGGTCAGGTGTGGCTGTGTCCAGAAGGCTTTGCCTGCTTAAAATCAGCTTTTGAGGTCCAGCTGAAGTGGCTGGTACAGCCCAGTATAGTCAGGGATGTGACCGTAGATCTCAGGTCGGAGCGAGTGCACTATCCTTCATACTCCTGGATGGCATTCTCCTTATCCCATCTTATTTTGCTCATCTTCACCTAGGAAGGCCTCTAGAATCCAACAACTTCCTCTTCTGAAAGATGCCTGCAGGAAAGGCCATGTGGTCCAGCAGGGTGGGCGTCCAGCTTCAGGCCAACACACATGGGCTTCCCCAGATGTTCCTATGGCCTCAAAGTACTATTATCCTCAGGACATCACACGACTGACTATGGTCCCTGGAAAATAACCAGGGTCATGGGGACGCAGGCCAGCCTCTTGTTTACAGTGAGGAAAACTAAGACCTTGTCTGTATGGGCAGTGAAAGAGCAAGCTAAACCTAAAAGCAGGGCTTATAATCCCAAGATGGGAAGTCTCCCTTTGAACTCTCTGAGTGACCTTGAGTGCCACCATTCAACTTTGCTCAGTGACCAGTTGTGCTGCATGTTATATGCCTTGTCCTGGGGGGGTGTGACTAAACATCTGTTTGCTCCACATGGGGCACCATGGCAGATCAAAGAAACACTTCCACCCAAGTCTAACAGAGTGAACCAATGAGAGTGTTGGGGTTACATGGAGAAGTGTGGGTGAGGGGTTATTTACAGGGGATGGGTGACTCACAGGCATTGGTGAAAAGCTCACCCCAGCATGGGTGATGACTCACAAAGGCTGCATTCCCCAGAGCTTCCTGCACAACTTGCAGACACCCCCTCTCCAGCAGTTTTTCTGCTTATACAACCTTGGGGGTGGGACTTGGGAGTCTTGGTTTTTTTTATGCCCTGGTCCTTGTGAGCCTTGGTCCTTCTCCCAAGAGGGAAGGTTTCAACTCGGAGGAAGCAGCTCCGTGGCAGTGCACCTGGACCAGACAGGCTTAAGATGGGGTTTGGGAAGAAAAGGAGGAAAGAATGAAAGGAAGGCTTCGCCATGGCAGGATGGCTGTTTAGACTTTTCTCTACCAGACAAGAGAGCCGCTCCCCTGAAACTCCGCACGGGAGCTGATCAGAACATTCCCAGTCTTCACCCCTTAGCAGACAAGGCAACCAGCTCAGTCTTGAGTCCTTTGTGATTAACTGAGAGGGCATAAAGGACAGAGGAGTTGGACTTCTTCAATTCTCTCTACCTATCACTTGTCTAATAGTCCTCTATATACCACCCGTCTACCTATTTACCGTCATTATAGGCATCCATCGTCTGTCCATTCTCTGTCGGTGGCTTGTTTCACCGAGCCTCCAGGTGGCTCTGCTCTCTCCTTCCCTCTGCCATTCTCTTCCAATCACACCACTTCACTGGACAGAATTTAGAACCGAGAACACTCTTTTGCTTTTTTATTTTTAAAGTCGCTACATTTTCTTTCAAGTCCTCATCATTTTCTTGTGGTTTCCTTTTCTGCTAATGGATCCTACTGATGCTCTTCCCTTTGGACAATGTTGAGGGCATGGGGATGTTATACTCGGCAAGATCCCTGGTGTCTGGGGGCCCATCTCCAGTTCCCTGTAAGGTGTGAAAAGACTGTGCCCATGAGGGTAAAACATCTTCTTCACTCACGTCCCGCCTCAGGGTGTACCCGCAGATGTTGTCCCAAGCAGCCCCAGCACTCTTTATCTTCACCACTTTAATAAACTTTGGTTTCCCTGCAGGCCCGGGATCCGGTTGCCTGGGTGCTGAGCTGATGAGTTCACTGTGACTGCAATCTGTCACTCAGCACCGCATTAGGGACCAGGTATTTCTCTAGGCCTGATATGCGGACATCCCTTATCTTTTATCAGTGGATACATGGCAACCTCTACGGATGCAAACTCCCAGACAAGCAAACAGGTCTCGTGTCCATGTGACAGAGACAGATGTGACAACACACAGTCATGGTTGGCATGTAGCCAACTGCGTCCTTGCTCCAGAGCAAAAGGACTTTTTGTTTATTGTTGTTTGGTGCGTATGATGTGGGAGGGAGGTGTAGCAGGTACGCCATGCTCACATGTGGAGGTCAGAGGACACGTTTGTGGGGTCAGTTCTTTCCTACAGGGGTTCTAGGGAAAGCACTCAGGCCGCCAGGTTTGTGCAGCAAGCGCCTGTATCTGCTGAGCCATGGGGTACACTGGGGGTTGATGTGACCAGATGTTTAGGCACCTCGGGAAGTATCTAAGACCAAAATGGCACCTTGGTCTAGTCACCAGAGGAAAGGACAGATCAGGACTGCAGAAGCTTGGGAGAGAGAGGAGAACCATTGGCTGGCCTGCACAGACAGAGCCCCAGAGAGCTTGGAGGAGGAAGGGACTTGAAAAGGAGACAGAGAGCCAGGCGGTGGTGGTGGCGCACGCCTTTAATCCCAGTACTCGGGAGGCAGAGCCAGGTGGATCTCTGTGAGTTCGAGGCAAGCTTGGTCTACAGAGCGAGACCCAGGACAGGCACCAAAACTACACAGAGAAACCCTGTCTCGAGAAAAAAAAAAAAAAAAAAAGCAAAATAAAAGGAGCAGAGGCACTGACAGGCAGTGGGAGGTTAGTCATGCAGGGAAAGCAGCCAGGGCTGGAAAAGAAGGCCTATATGAGGGAGGGAAGGAACTTCAGGTGGGGCCAAGGGGGTAGACGTTTTCTTGTCAGAAATGGGGTACAGCCTCTTGGTGCCCACCCCTCCTCTGGCCTTTCTGTTCCATCCTCTGGGAACACTGGGACAGCTGGGACTCCTTCTGAAGCTAAGGAAGCTCAGCAGTGGCCTTGAGAATGGACTTTGCCAGTCTACCGCGTGCTCCATCCCTTGGAAGCAACGGGCCCAAGGAGCAGTGGAAAGGCCTGCTGAGGAGCCTGTGACAGCTCCGAAGGGAGACAGCACCTGGAAAGACAGGCTGTGTACCTCAAGATGTGGCACAGGCTCTGACACAGCAACCGACATATGATGCAGTGTGTCCGTAGCCAGGAATCCTGTAGCCTTCAGCCTGGGTCTGGGAACGGAGGGCTGGAAGTAGGGATGGTTCCTCTTAGTCTCACAGTGAATAACCAACCCAGATACTCTGTTTTCACACTAGCGTAGGCCTTTGCTGGTTTGGAGGCCTTCCTCCCCAGAAGAGAGACTCTTCCAATTTCATCAGAACGGAGCATCAGACTGCCACCTGGCCATTTGAGAATCCTTGGGCCACCGAGACGGCAAGCAGAACATAGATAGGGCTTGCTCTGTAGGCAGGTTGATAGAACCTAACGACCAAGGGAAAGCCAGGATCTTGCTACACAGTGATTTGCAAGGAGCACCATGTGTTGTTCACAGTGAAAGTACAAACAAAAAAAAGTAAGAGCTACTGAGATTAGATGGCCCAGGACAAAGGTTGAGTCAACCCACCAGGTCAAGAACGACAGCCATGTGAGAACACTGGATGAGTACGAGGAGAAAGAAGCAACAGGCATGTGTTGCTTACAGAACTCGCTTTCGGGACCTCATGCCTAGCCATGGCAATGAGGACCATTAACAGCAGTGTGTGTGTGTGTGTGTGTGTGTGTGTGTGTGTGTGTGTGTGTGGTGTGTGGTGTGTGTGTGCGTGAGCACACATGTTCTTCCCACTTTGTTTTATGTAAGGTATGTTGATAGTTACCTGTGGAATTTAAATTAGTTTTAGGTTATAAAATAATTTAGGTTATATAGGAGTATGACTGAATTAGAGAAATAATTATCATCATCCATGGGTAGATACAATGACTATGGCCAGGAATAAACTTAATAATGGGAGTTATATATCTTTATTCTGATGCAGTTAAAACAGTGGGAGAGAATTTCACATTTTGATCTTGATGGCTTTTGAGACCAACTTTGTTCTCACAAAGTATAGCTGCATCCTGTTACATCAAAGCAAAAACTTGCAATTAATGTGTGAACACTGAAGTATTTACAGAAGGGTGTATATTCATATTCAATATATAGTTGACATTAGGTATGGAAGGTAAATGGAATCCCAAAGAGACATGATGAGAAAAGAACCCCTGGAAGCCATACTATAGATAAAATGCCAAGAGTAGAATATAAAAAGGGAACATTCAAAGCTTCAAGGAAGAAGTGCCAAGTTGCCTACAAAGACAGACCCATCAGGATCTCAGCTGTCCTAGCAGAAATCCTGAAGGCCAAGAAATTACAGATGAAGTCTCTCCAGCCCTGTAAGAAAATAACTGTCAATCTAGTTTACTATATCTATCAATACTATCCTTCCAAATTAAATTAGAAATAAAATCCTCCACGACTCTCATACATAAAGGTATCACAACCATTAAGCCAGCCCTGAGGAAGACACTTAAGGGAATCCTATGCAGCAAAGAGGAAGACAAACACAGCCACAAGAGGAAAGAAAGAAAGAAAGAAAGAAAGAAAGAAAGAAACCTCACTAGAAGATCAGCCACGCCAATGAAAATTAAGAAAGCATCAAACCTTAAGAAACTAAATGACAGACGTTGGTTCATACCTTTTTATTATATCCCTGAATGTAAATGGTCTTAATTCTTCACTTAACAGACTCAGACTGGGTGGTTACATTCAAAAGATATGCAAGTGTTTGCTATCTGCAAAATGCCCACCTCATTCACTGGCAAAGATACATACAGGCTGAAAATAAAAGAATGGAGATTAATATGCCCAGCAAATGTAGCCAGGAAGCAAAAAAGAACAGCTACCCTCAGATCTGATAACACAGAAATCAAGCCAAAACCAATAGAAGAGACAAGAAAGTCACCACATACTAATAAAAGGAACAACAGTCCATCCAGAAGATAATGTGGTTATAAAAATGCAGGCACTGAGTGCATAAAACCAACACTATGGGATATAGAGGGACATCTATGCAATAATGGGTGACTTCAGTACCGTACCAACACCAATAGGTAGAACACCCGTACCCTCCCCACAAAATCAGCAGAGAAACCAGAGTAATGCTAAGCTACACTACAGATCAAATGGACTTAACAGACAGCTATCTACAGAACTTGCAGACATTCTGTTCAACAACTGCACATTCTTTTCAGCAGCTCACGGAATTTTTCTCCAAAACAATCCTATTTTAAGCCACAATGCAAGACTTAAACACTACAGAGGATGAAATCATACGGTACTTTTCATTAGGTCATAGTAAGTAACTAGATATCAAAAGCAACAGAAACCATCCAAGCACATGGAGATTGAACAATGGGTGGAATGGTTTGGGATTATAATGTGGTTATCGTATTATATGCTATGTGGTTATTAGAGAAAGCAAAGGAGAAATTTAAAGATCCTTAGATCAAAAGAAACCAGAAATACAGCCTGCCAGAAGCTGTGGGTTAAGCAAAAGTCATTCTAAAGAAAGCATTAGCTATGAGCTACTTACATTTAAATAGAGCTGGGTGTGGTGATGCATGCCTGGAACCCTGGCACTCAGGAAGCCAAGGCCAGAGGACGAAGGAATCAAAGCTACCATAAGATACGTGTCCCAAGCTCAAGGACAGCTTCATCTATATATCATCTTTGTCAGCTACTCATCTTCCAAAGGATTAATATTCAGAATATATGAAGAACTAAAACTTGAACAACAAAAGAACAAATGACCCAACCAACATGTGGAAAAAAATGACCTGAGTACTTACCAATAGAAATACAAGTGGTAAATAAACACGCAGCGGGGAAAAAATCAGTACATTTAACCATCAGGGAAATGCAAATCAAAACTGCATTGAGATTCCGTTTCACCCCAGTCAGAATGGATGTCATCAAAGGTGTGGGGTGCTGATGAAGCTACAGGGGTAAAGAAACTTGTGTGCGCTGTCGGCTGAAAAGTGAATTAGTCCATTTGCTATGGGAACCAGGATAGGGCTCCTCAAAAAAAAAAAAAAAAGAAGAAAGAAAGAAAAAAATAGAATTGCTATAGAATCCAGCTATGCCATACCTAGGAACACATCCAAAAGGATCCAAATCAGCTTACTTTAGGCCAGTGGTTCTCAACCTTCCTAATGTTGCGACCCTTTAGTGCAGTTCCTCATGTTGTGGTGACCCCCAACCATAAAATCATTCTGTTGCTACTTCATAACTGTACTTTTGCGACTGTCATGAATTGTAATGTAAATTCCTGTATTTTCCAATGATCTTAGGCAACCCCTGTGAGAGGGTCATTCAACCCGGAAGGGGACACGACCCGCATGTTGAGAACCACTGCTCTAGAGGTTTCTGACTGCTCATGCTTGCTGTGACAGTATTCACGACAGCCTGGATATCTGTCAGTGGATGAACTAAGAAATTGTGGCATATTATTATGGAATATTATTTAATCATAAAGATCAGTAAAGGTGAGGCTCAAGAGTGGAATAAAGGCCGGGCGGTGGTGGCGCACGCCTTTAATCCCAGCACTCGGGAGGCAGAGCCAGGCGGATCTCTGTGAGTTCGAGGCCAGCCTGGTCTCCAAAGCGAGTTCCAGGAAAGGCGCAAAGCTACACAGAGAAACCATGTCTCGAAAAAAACCAAAAAAAAAAAAAAAAAAAAAAAAAAAAAAAAAGAGTGGAATAAAGGTATCTGTGCTCTTACTTTTTTTTTTTTTTTTTTTAAGGCTGAAGCTTTAAGGTTTAGGTTGACTCAAGATAGCCTCACATCAAAACAACTGTAAGCCAAACAGCTGCTCCTGTTGCAGTCAAAATGGCTGCAGGAAAATTCCATGGGCTTCCCCTCTTGGAGCCCCTCACACAAACTCTTATTTCTGTACACTGCCAACTTGAGGTTAATGTGGTTTAAAAAAGGGTGGCGTTGTGTCAACCAGCCCAGGCCTCCCAGGCCAGCGCTAAGTAAACAGGAGTCCTGGGGGCGACCATTTCTCCATGGGGGCCCCCGCGGTGGGATTTTCCAAGGAAATGAAAGGCTGCCTTGTGTGAAGAGCGTGGACCCAGCTTCTGCTTTCCATGACCTCATCCGTGTTGACTTTCTTGCCATTTCATCTCTCTGGAGCCACAGAGAAGGCAGAGGGGGACCTGTGAACAGCAACCTTCACCAGAGAGTCAGGGAAGGAGGGAAAGGAGACTACAGGGGTCTACAGGAGACTCTGAGACAAAACTGCCTCAGCCTAAGATGGGGGAGCCCAGGTGTGTCCAGGTGTCAAATGTCCCTAATTGTTTTTCTCAGGAGGAACTCATATGGAACTGACACTCTGTAATTTGCGCACTTCCTGGGGGAACCGGAGATAGCCATCGCTTTATAATTACCAGCCACCACTTTGGAAGCAAGCTTCACTCAGTTCTTCTATTCTTATGATCCTTCCCAACCTTGAGAAACAAGACAGGATGCTTTAAATGGCCCCTTGATGAGCCCTTTTCCCTTCCAAGGGCCTTCACCTATCCCGCACTGCCTTTTGAACATCTGTTTAGCTCCCCCACACATGAGCTCATTCTTCTAAGTGAGGGAAAGGAAGGGAGCAGTGACTTATTTTCCGTGACCACTCAACCATGGACCTGAGCATCATCTCCTGATTTTGCTTGTTCAAAATGTCTATGGGCACTTCAGCCTTCTCCGGGAAGACCTAGCCTGGAGTGTTTTAAGGAACACAGCACCACCGAATGTCTGAGCTCACAGGAGGAGCCACACCTTCCCTGGAGCTGGTGTTCAAACTGGGGGAAAAAGGCTTAGACTAAAGCAGCTTTTGACTTGGTGCTGTGGCTGTGCCGCCAGGGCGTGGACGCTGGTACCTGAGCAGAGCGAGCATCAAACCACCTCGAAGAATGCAATGAAACAGCTACTCCCTCTGCAAACATCTTTTGGTCCTTAGTTATCATAAAGAGATGGAAGAGCCTTTCCTGCCAGGCAACGGAAGAATGAACATATTTTTTTTAATTATATTTGTTTAGTGTGTGGGGGTGGGTGGATGGCTGGGTCCATATGCATATGGAGGTCACAGGACAACTTGCATCTTTTCCTTCTCCCTTGTAGGTCCCAGATATCAAACTCAGGTGGTCAGGCTTGGCAGCAAGCCCCTTTATCAACTGAGCCATCTCACCAGCCCAGTTAAAAAAAAATTTTTTTTTCTCCTACTTTCTAGTTATTTCGTGTATAACTCATCCTCATTTTCTATTTATGGTGAAAATGAGTTCTTTTGCTTGTTTGTTGTTTTATTAGTTTCCATGATTTCTTTCTTAAAAGGAGCCAAGAAAAAAAAAAGGTCATTAAGGGCAAAAAAGAGTAGGTTTTAAGGAAACCCATCTGCTTAACTTTTTTGGGTATGTAGAAAGACCTGGAGCAAGAAGCCCTCAGGTACCTGCAAAGGCTGCTGGGTAGAAAACGACAGAGTTGTGCGTATATCTTGTAAATGAACTGCCACAAGCTGCTTTGTTATCTGTCCAGATACATGTTGGAAAGAAACCACATTCATACGACCATTTCTGCTCCTGCTTATTTGAGAAACTGTGAGAGACTTCTTTCCTTTTTCAAGGCAATTTCAGATATACATGGGCTCTAGTACTGTTTACTCCACAAAAATGGTATGGTTTTTTTTTTACCTACTACCCTGAATTTTGCTTTATTCATTCCAAAATACTTCCGAGAAACCCTTCTAAGTTCACTGCTATCACTCTTTTTTAACATTCATGTGCTTTTGTGTGTGCACATGTACATGTTGTGTGTGAGGGCGTATGATGAGGCACCATTGGAGAGGTCAGAGTACAAACTGGATCCAGCTTTTAACTGGTTCTGGGGATTAAGCTCAGCTTGTTAGTCTTGTACCCCGAGTGCTTTCCCTTACATTCCTTCTTTTTTTTTTTTTTTTTTTTTGTTCTTATTTATTTATTGAGGACAGAGTCTCATGCCCAGGCTGGTCTCCCACTTGCTATGTAGCTGAGGATGAACTTGAACTTTTTTTTCCTTTTTAAATTTTTTATTGTATGTGTGTCGGTGTTTTGCCATGCATGTATGTCTGCACATTGCTTGCATGCCTGGTGTTCACTGAGGCCAGTAGAGGGTTTTGAGTGCTCTGGAAATGGAGTTACACGCTGTTGTGAGCCACCATGTGGGTGCTGGGAATGAGTCCTCTGGAAGAGCAGTCAGTGCTCCAAACTACAGAGCCATCTCTCCAGCCCCAGACCTTGAGTTCCTGATGTTCCTGCCTCTACCTCCCAAGTGCTGGGATTACTGGCCGGTGCCACCATGCCCATTTTATTTTTCTATTAAGTCATCATTATTTATCAGTTTAGTATATTAGCATATTGTACATGTTAACTCTTTGGCAAATACATAATAATATTTTAAAACATTTTTACAGATATAATGGCATAATCTGTTATCTGAAGTGTATGTAGCCGTATTAAATCTTTATGCTTTTTTATAGTAAATAAGTCTACTTTTGGGGGCTAAAGAGATGACTCAGAGGATAAGAGTACTGGGTGATTTTCCAGAGGACCTAGGTTCGATTCCCAGCACCCATGTTTAGCTCACAACCATCTGTAACTTCAGTGCCAAGGGATTTAACACTCTCTTCTGGCATCCAAGTCACTGTGCACATATGGTACATAGATGTATATGCAGGCCAAACATCCATATACATAATAAAATAAAATAAATAAAATAAAGGGTTTTCTTTAAAAGAAATGGGCTGAAGACATGGCTCAGTGGTTAAGAGCACACATTCCTCTTGCACAGGGTCTGAGTTTGATTTCCAGCTCCCATATCAGACAGTTCACAATTGCCTGTCATTGGAGGTCAGCTACTCCTCTGACCTCCTCCTGCACATACACACACACACAAGTAATATTTTTTTCAAAAGAGAAAGAAAATGGTTTTCGTAAAGTAAGTTATCTTTTCTAGCTTTCCCTGTTTAAAAAGAACTGTCTTAATTTTTTTTGTTGTTGTTGTTGTTGTTTTTGAGACAGGGTTTCTCTGTGTAGCCCTGGTTGCCCTAGAACTCACTCTGCAGACAAGAGATTCACCTGCCTCTGCCTCCTGAGGGCTGAGATTAAAGGCATGCACCACCACTGCCTGGCTAAACTGTCCTACTTTCTGTGAAGGATACGATAGATTTCATTGCCAAAATTTCTTGGCTATCTTTGATCAATCTGAATTTTTTTAAGATGTATTTTCTTTTTAATTATATGTAGTGCGTGTGTGTGTATGTGTGTGTGTGTGTGTGTGTGTGTGTGTGAGAGAGAGAGAGAGAGAGAGAGAGAGAGAGAGAGAGAGATGTGGTATGTGTGTGCACACATGAATGCAGGTGCCGGCAGAGGCCAGAGATGTTGGGTCCCATGGAACTGGAGTTACAGGAGTTTGTGAGCTGCCTGACATGGATACTAAAGACCGAACTCCAGTCTCTGACAGAGCAATACTCACCTCTAACCACCGAGCCATCCCTCCAGCTCCCCTAAATTTATTTTGTATGGTATAAGAGGTTCTGTCAAACTCTCACTTTTTCCTGGTACATGGCTTGTGCTATCAATAACATATCCCATATGCTACTGGATTAATGATAAGCCTATTTAATCATAATGAGTTCTCATGAGATCTGGAATCTATTTACAGGTTGTCTAATCTATTTACAGTTTTCTGTCCCTGCCTGTGCCAGTGTCATAATGACTTGATTTCAGTGAACTTGTATCATCTTGGTTTCTGTTAAAGGCAGACTCCCTTCACTCTTCACCTATTCTCTTCCTCTTCCTCCTCCTCCTCCTCCTCCTCCTCCTCCTCCTCCTCCTCCTCCTCCTCCTCCTTTCTAGACAGGCTCTCTCTAAATAGCTGTAGCTGTTCTGGAACTCTATACATAGACAGGGCTGGCCTTGAACTCACAGAGAACCACTTGCCTCTGTATCCCAGAGTGCTGGGATTAAAGGCGTGTGCCACCACATCCAGCCTATTCTTTTTTTAGATGTAATGTTCTTACCCATTTGGGGAAGAATATTTATTATTCCTTGGAATCATTGCCACCATTTTATTCTATTAACACATTCCTATGGAGATATAATCCATCACATGCATATGTTAATTTAGAAACAAATTGTTGTTTATGACATTATATCCCCAAAAAAGGATACTATGTCTATCAATAGAATTTCATAGTTTTATACAAAGAGAATGTATTTTCTTCATGCTAAATTTATTCTAGGCACCATGTAATTTTTGCTAGCCTTATAAAGAAAATGTTTTCCTGCTTCCATTTCTAGGTGCTTATTGCCAAAATAAGAAAGAACTGTTTAGATACACGTATCACCTGTCAAGCTGCCTTCCAAACTGTGTTCTTAATCCCAGCAATCCTAGAGTCTTCTGGCTAGTTTGGGTGAATTGTGGCCTGTGTTATCCCATTAGTTGTATCCTCCAGCCCAACATGGCTGCACACACCTGCAGCCTCAGCACTTGAGAGGTAGAGGGAGGAAGAGCAGGAGTTCAAGGTTGTCCTCAACTGCAAGTTCCAAGCCAGTTACATCATGAGACCCTGCCTCAAAGACAAAGACAAAACAAATAAACAAAAAAGGGCCCCCAACGTGAAGTTGGACAGCTGTGGTGACAGCAGAAATCCTTGTCAGTTTGCTAATTTTAATTAAAATTATTTTATTTTTTTAAAGATTTTTTTTATTATGTATACAGTGTTTTGTCTGCATGTATGCCTGCAGACCAGAAGAGAGCATTAGATCTCATTATAGATGGTTGTGAGCCACCACGTGGTTGCTGGGAATTGAACTCAGAACCTCTGGAAGAATAGCCAGTGCTCCCAACCCCCTAGCCATCTCTCCAGCCCTAATTGAAGTTATTTTAATGTTTTACATTTTAGAATAACTTTTCCTATTGGATCTTGGCAGTCTTTTTAATAGCTTTTTAGTAGTTTTTAAGTAGTTTTCCTTCTATTTCTATTTTATTATGGAGTTTTTTTTTTTAGGAGTAGTTACTAAATTTTAGCAAGTCTTTGGAAAATCTATGTCTAAACCTGTTTTGCGTTGCTATAACAAAATACCACAAACCTGGTCATTTATGACAAGAAAAGGTTTGTTTTGGCTTTTGGTTCTGGAGGCTGGGAAATCCAAGAACACACACCTGAAATTGCTTGATTCCATAAGGGCCTTGGGCCGCTTCTTAACAATGGCCCATGGGAGGCTAGGGAGATGGACGGCTCAGTGGGTAAAAGTTCTTACCCTGCCAGCATGAGGACCTGAGCTCAGAACCCCGGCACTCACATAAAGCCAGATACCAACTGCAGCATGTGGCTGTGACCCCAGCCCTGGAGGGGTGGGGACAGGCAGATCTGTTGCCCTAAATTTGCCAGCCAGCCTAGCCAGAACAGCCTTGTTCACACAGACATACATGTAAGTAAAACATCAACACACAGAAAATAAATCACACACACACACAACTTCAAAGACACAAGGTCAGTCTGTTTACTGCACTAGAAACATAGGGTGTGGTTTCACTTTTTAAATGCAAGAGTTGTGCTGGAATTTTTTATTGAATTTTTTTTAATATGCATTGGTATTTTGCCTGCATATAGGTCTGTGTGACTGTGTCAGATCCCCCAGGAACTAGAGTTGTGAGCTGCCATGTTGGTCCTGGGAATTGAACCTGGGTCCTCTGGAAGAACAGTCAGTGAGTGCTCTTTCTTTTTTTCTTCTTCTCAAAATAGGGTTTCTCTGTGTAGCTTTGGAGCCTGTCCTGGAACTCACTTTTGTAGACCAGGCTGGCCTCAAACTCACAGAGATCCACCTGCCTCTCCCTCCTGAGTGCTGGGATTAAAGGCATGTGCCATCACTGCCTGGCTTTAGTGAGTGCTCATAAGCGCTGAGCCATCTCTTCAGTCACTGGATTTTTTTTTTTAAATCATTGACACTTTAGCTAATAACATGGGATTCATTTATGTAAAAATAAAATAAGCTGGTAAGAGATTGAAGAGACCACCTGAAGCTGACCTGTGGCCTCCAAATGCACCTGCACAGCCTAGTGCACCCCCACACCAACACATACATGCACAATCAATATTAATAAATAAAACAGTTTTAATTGGCACATATATGGAAGAGAGAAAGGAGAGAGAGAGAAAGAACCAAAGGCTTCATCTGCTTTGACAACCAGTCCATTCCATTCTCGGAAGAATTAATCCACTCCAGAGAGAGGGGCCCCACTTTGTGCATGAGGGCAGTCTTATGACCTAAATACCTCCTGCTGAACCTCCCAACATCGCCACAGTGAGAATTAAGGTTCTAACCATGATCTTTTAGGAACACATTCAAACCACCGTAATCTGTTAATCTGATCACATGATCTCCTGTGTATAATAATGTAATAAAATGTGTCAAATTAAGTTCCAGAACTTAATTTATCCCTGAAAAGGTTCTACTTGGTTAAAAAACATTTCTAAGACTACTTTGCTAGATGCAAACGCTAAACCTAAGGCTCAGGACACATGACGGAAGAAGGGGACAGAAACATGCAAGAGCCAGAGGACTGGAACCTCTGCTGCGAGCTAGTGTCTCCTACATACGACAGGGAGGCTGTGTCTGTGAATCTAAACATGGTTGTCTGAACAAGACCCACATGAGACACCAACTGATGTGTCAACATGGGTAGGAGACGTTTCACCAAATCCCACCCCTAGATAAAGAGAGGCAGAATCAGTTTTCTCCACTGACAACCCCCTCATTTGGTCCCAAGTGGTCAGCCCTAAACATACAAGCAAAAACAGATGGGCTTATTAGGTTGTATATACCTGTGTGCAACAATAATAACTATAGCGGATGAGCTCATGAATTTACAAGGAGGTAAGGTGACGTGGGAGAAGTTGAAATGGGAAGAGGGAGCGATGGGAATGACATAAGTAGAGGGCCCGGATATAAAATCCTCAAAAAAATTAATTTACAAAAGATAGTTTGCTAAAACCTATTTGCTTGCTACATTTAGTAACATGTTTATTATCTTCTAGGTCTTAAATCCTGACACTGAGTTAGGCAGCGGTGGCGCACACCTTTAATCCCAGCACTTGGGAAGCAGAGGCAGATGAATCTCTGAGTTAGAAGCCAGCCTGGTCTACAGAGTGAGTTCCAGATCAGCCAGGGCTACACAGAGAAATCTTGTATAAACAAAAAAAGGGAGAAAAGAAAAGAAATCCTGACATTGTAAGTTACAGGGTTTGGGTCTTGTGGTACATGACAGCTTCTATTGACCTTCATGGGAAACAGGAACACACACGGTTCACATATATGCTTTCAGGCAAAGCATGCATACACATAAAATAAGAATGAAGAAATGTTTTTTGTTTAAATTCAGTGATTTTTCAACATCAAGCTGTTTATTTCTTGTTCTGTAGATCACTCATGAGTAACCCAGGTTTACATGCACCACCATACTCTGTTTTACATTTCATTTTCTAGTGTATACTTTTAGACTTTTTATTTAAGAACAACACCTAAAGAAAATACAAATTCCTAAGTGAGCAAACACTTATGTAAACAAAATGGAAGAAGAGTCTATTGTTTGCTGTCTGAGTCTCATTTCTTTTGCTGTAATAAAATGTCCTGACAAAAAGTAAAAGCCTTTATTTAGCCCATAATTCCAGGTTCCAGTCCCTCAGTGTGGGGATGTAAAAGCGGCAGGAACTTGAAGCAGATGGTCATACACATCCATAGTCAAGAGAGCAAGTGATGAGTGCATACATGCTCACTTGCTGGGAACAGCTGGATTCTCCTTATACAGTTTAGAACCATCTGCCTAGGGAATGGTGCTACCCACAATAGGCTAGATAATCCCACATCAATTCATTTGATTAAGACAAGCCCTTCCCAGACAAGCCCACAAGCTAACCCAGTTATAGATAATTCCTAATTAAGACTCTCTTCCCAGGCGAGGTTATTTCAAGTTATCAAAGCTAACCAGCACATTTGTTAATATTTTACGTCAATTTTTGTGTTTATGTTAAATAGTAAAGTTTGTTATTCAAATCCCAGAGGTTAACAAATGAGCATATCTATGCATAGTTATAATCTGCTCATTCTCCCACTCTCCACCCCTGCCTTTTCTATGGCTTCACTGAGGATGGATATATGTTCCCAATCCCACTGGCTTCAGGCCACAGGGATTGTTTTGACTAGCAAAATAGGAGCGAAACCAGCAGACATCATCTTCTTGCATAAACTGATGGCATGGTTGTTCCATGGTATGGCTAAAAGGAAGGCTTTTATTGTAGATATGAAAGAACAGCCAGAGGCATCTGGAAGAGTTCAGAGCAGAGAAAGTAGTAGACTGAACATGGCCAGCAGACTAGACCTGGCCATGAGAGAAGCTGGGGCAAAGCAGAGAGAAAAAGGGGGAAACAGGGGTGGTGGGTGGGGAGCCAGGAACATATCAAAAATAGCAGGGTTATAAGGAGAAATGAGTAGCTGAGGGGAGGCAAGCCTGTGAGCTGGAGGGCGTTTATGGTAGGGGAGGAGTTGAGAAGGGCTAGGATGCTTTGAAATGTGTAACAGGTGCTTATGATGCTCAAGGAGCCCGAAGGCCAGCATGTGCTTTGGTATCATGGGTAGCCATTTGTCCCTTCTGTCAGAGGTAAGGGAAATGACTCCTTTGGGTAGAGGGGAACCAGCTTCACAAGTTCCTGAGGAATGTTGGCTTTTATCTAACCACCAGAAATCCTCCTATAGTCCAGGTTGGGATCATTTCTGTATATTTGGACTGCCTTTGGAGTTTGGGGGATTGGAGTCTCCTTTGGACCTGACACTTCCGCCATAGTTTGTTGTGACTTCTTGCTCTACAATCCTCTTCCAGTGCCCTCCATTTTCCTGGAGGCGACTTGTTCTAGTCAGCTTTCTGTCGCTGTGACAAAATGCCTGAGACTAACAAGTTATAAGAAGAAAAGGTTTATCTGGGCTCATGACTTCGGAGGTTTCAGTCTGGTCATTGGGTCCTGTAGTTTGGGGGTATTTGGTGGTACAGTGCATAGTAACAGAAGCATATAAGAGAGGACATCTTTTTACCTCATGACACCCAAGAAAGAAACACAAAAGTTACAGGCTTTCGATATCCCCTTCTAGAGCTTGATTCAATGACTGAACTTCTACTATCCTCTACTTCTAGAAGGTTTGATCACCTCCCAATAAAATGGGCTGGGGAACAATCCCTTAACATGGAGGCCTTTAAAGGACATTTAACATCCAAAATATGGCGAATGTGAAATAGAACCACCCCCATCCCATATCCTTCACCCAATCTAACCAAACCCAACCAACCCAGAGCTGAGCCAAAGACCTTCAACCCAGGTGATGGTTCATATTGATTATCACCTTGATCATGTGAAGAAACGCCTAGGAGACTGGTAAGGCACACCTGTGGATGCATCTGTGATGGCATTTCCAGATGTGACTAGATCACGAAGGCTATGACTGAATGAATGGATCAATCCCTTGATGGGTTGATTATGACTGAAAGCAATATCCACTCAGTACAAACCGTACTTCATATTTTTATAATTGTGGGCAACAGCGGGAAGCTGCAGGTCCCAGTGAGCTTCCAGGTGATGCCCAGTGTCCACCTTGCATCGGGCCAGCTGAAGTGCTGATTACAGATGCAAGATCCACCCCTGGCTTTTTCTTTAGAGACAAAGCCTCTCAACCATCCCAGGGGCCCTCTTCTGTAGCTCTTGTCTGCATGCTGGCTCACTAGCTCTACCTTCCTACACTGAACTTCTCTTCAGTTTCTGTCATTAGTTTGTGTGTTGTGCTCTCAGCAGAACTTGACTGCTGATCCCGGTCATCTTTGCTACTGAGTGCCATAACGATGACTGTTTTCTCTTTCGATTCATCTGATGAGCTGCATAATTGGGAAGTCACTTTTTTTTTAGCTCCGTGTTCTTACTCTATATAAATACCTGCAGATGCCCCCCCCCCATAGGTTTATGTTTCATCTGCCTCTTTTAGAAGCTTTATGTCACTGGGAGTCTATTTGTGCCTCCTTAACACCCTCTTTCTCTCCAGGCTTGCTGAGGTTCAGGTCTGAGCACTGGAGCCCCCCTAAAGGATGGTTATTCTGCAGTGGTGAAAGGGGGCAGGCTACCCTGACTATGGAAGCCGCAAGCATGCAAGATTGTATGGTAGATGCTGGCATGCTGCCCATCTCCCACAAAAGCATCTGGAAAATGTTCCCCTGGCCTGGCCTCTAGAGTCTCCCAATCTCAAAACAAGAGCACTTAGCTTACTGCTTAACAACTTCACAGTTCTGGGATGGGACAGAGTGCAGATGTCTTCGTGGTATGCACTCACAGCCTTTCTCTTGGGCCCCAGGTTTCTCCACAATTCTTTTTTTTGTTTGTTTTTGGTTTTTCGAGACAGGGTTTCTCTGTGTAGCTCTGGCTGTCCTGAAACTCACTCTGTAGCCCAGGCTGGCCTGGAACTCAGAGATCCGCCTGCCTCTACCTCCCGAGTGCTGGGATTAAAGGCGTGTGCCACCACTGCTCAGCTTCTCCACAATTCTAAAGCAAGCTCTCCCTAGGATCCTGTTCTGGTCAGCCTTTGTCAACGTGACAGAGCTAGAGTCATCTATGAAAAAGGAACTTCAGATGAGAAAATGCCCCCATCAGACTGGCCTGTAGGCAAGTCTGTGAGGCCTTTTCTTGATTGACATGGAATGGCCCAGGCTGCTGTGGGCGGTGCCATCGCTGGTAGGTGGTCCTGAGTTGTATAAAAAACAACAACAACTGGGCAAGCCATGGGAAGCAAGCCAGTAAGCAGGGTTCTTCTGTGGCTTCTGCTTCAGTTCTCGCCTCCAGTTTACTGCAGTGAGTTCCTGACTTGTCTTTCCTCGATGGACTGTGACCTGGGATATGGAAGCCAACTAAACCCTTTCCTCCCCAAGCTGCTTTTGATCATGGCCTTATCACAGCAATAGAAATCCTAACTCAGACCATCCCACTTCTCAGTGCTTGCTTAAGCCTTGCCCGTGTTGCCTGGACTCCTGGGTGAAGAGTTAGCCCTACCCCTTCGCCTAGAGCTGTTTTTTCTTCTCAAGAGTGGCAGAAATTCACTTGGATGTGTAGGAAAAGGAAACCTTGTTATGGAACTTGGTTGTGACAACCTGTGTCCCAGGTCTAACTGCTGGTCATCAATTAGCCAATAAAGAGAGCCAAATTAATAGTGTGCTTTTGTTGTGTAGTTTTTATTTGTCACTACATCCCAGGGGTTTGGGAGAGGTACTCAGCTCACTGTGGCACTTCCTAAAGACTCAGCCAGCACACTTCTGCTTCAAAGTCACAGCCCTAGGCACCGCCTTTAGGTCACCAACAACTGCACTCTAGGTTGGTCCTACCTGAATGTGCAACAGGCCTGACTCATGGCTCAAAAACTCCAGCGGACTCTATTCGGGACAATTGGCTCATAAAAATGCCTCCCTAGCTCCATGAAAGTCCCAGTCTCAGCGGATGGTCAGAGGGCACTGCCTTTGGCTATCTACCACATCAGTTTGGGATTTAAGATGAAGTACAGAGCAGAGGGGTTGAGCTTAATAAAAATGGATGGTACTGGGGCCCACCAACCTACATCCTTCCCATCCCCTCCAAATGGCAGAACCATGGCCAACCCTTCCCACGTGGGTTCAGGATTCTCTGCATCTGCCCTGCGGTGAGACCTCCAGGCTCTGGTGACTTAAGATGCTGAACTCTTCACTCAAACCCAAATGCTTGCTAGAGCTCCTAGGAAGCGAGGTCTGGTGTGTGAGGGGTGTGTGTGTGGGTGGGGGCGGTATAGGGTCCTCAGCACCATATAAACAAAAACAGCCTTCTTCTGCAGAAGTCTGCTTTGTCACTGCCTCCCCCCCCCCCCCACACACACACACACACCAGACCTGGAGTGTGCTGAGCTTGTGCACGAATGTGCGCAGGAGTCAGGAGCTCCTGGGGGCGAGGGGGGCTGTGAAGGGCGCTGCGGGGGCGGGGAGACCAGCGCTGCACAAAGATCGGCTCCCCCCGCTGGCGCGTGGCCGAGCCCCCTACCCCCACCCCACCCGGGGGGTACGTTCGATCGCCGTGGAGAATTGTCTCATTGTTCCCGGGCTCAGCGGCCCCCCGCGGGCTGCAGATCTTTTCACCCTGGCGGCCCGGCGTCCGCCGCTCCCCGCGCTCCCCGCGCACCTGCCCCGTGCCCCCGCCCGCTCGCCCGCCATCTGTCGTCTGAACGCCATTGTCAGCAGCCACGCCTGGCGTCCTGGACGACACCCAAGGGGACCCAGGGCTTAGGCCCGGAGAGAAGCAAACAAGGAGGGTTTATTCCAGTCCCATTTGGAGGTGACCTTGAACAAAATAGAAAAGTCTGGGTGGGGGGCGGGGGGCGGGGGGGGGAGTCATGCTCTCCCATCTGCTGGCTTTTGCAAGGGGTTTCTTTGGGGGCCGAGGGTCCCAGAGCCTGCCTGGGCTTTCTGGGATGCTATTCTCTCCCGGAGGAGCTTCTCAGCAGGCTGATCTCGCAGCAAGTCTCCCAGTGGAGCTCCGGGTGGGAACCCGTTTCAAATGCAGATCTTCGTTTTGTCTGCTTGCAAGTCTGACCCTCCGGTTTACCCCCAGTTGTCCCAGTCTCTGGGGGATGCGGAGATGAAAGAAGAGCTTGTCTTTTCTGCCAGCGCAGGTGCAGCCCTTTCTAGTCCCACTGGCCCGCCTACTGCTCGGGTCGCTGTACTTCACCCATGTTTGTTTACCATCTCCCATTCTGCATTACTCTTAGAAGAAATTTCAAACACTTCCGTATATCCCGACTAAAAGGAAAACAATCGCAAACAAACCAAAGTTGGAGACACTGAGGTCACAGTGAGCTGGCTCACCTTTCCAAACCTCGGTGCTCACTCCTCTGCACCTCCCCATCCTGGCATAGGGACTTTATAGAAAGACACACACTCTCCACTCTCATCCAGTCCATCAACTTTTTCCATAGATGGGAAAACGGAAGCCCAAAAGACAGGTGATAGTGTGGACAGACCTGAACTTCATCTCTATGCACGAATGACCAATGAGACCCATGCTCAATTTGGGTCACTATTAGTAGCCAGCAGCTCAGCCAGGGGAGAGAACGTCAGAGTTCAAGGGGGCCTTTGAGGCTGGTGTCTTCCTTCCCTCAGACACCTCAATGGGAGTTATCACTCCCTTCCTGTGGGTCTCTTTACTCTGCACCAAGAAAGGGGAGTATGCACCCAGAACCCCCAGACCCCCAGAAGTGCCACTTGCATGGCTCAGACTGAGACCTGCTCTGTTATGCTAGGACCCTGGGAAGACTCAGCCCAAAGTTTGGAAGTAAAAAATATTTACCAGGTCAGAATGCATATAAAAGCTTTAATAAAGAGTATATGCTGTGAGAGAGCGCCATTGTGTGGGGTTAGTATTTGCATAGGTAAGGAGGAGACCTATATTTTGTTGTTGTTTTGTTTGTTTTCTGAGACAGCGTTTGTGTGTGTGTGTGTGTGTGTAGCTTTGGTGCCTGTCTTAGAACTTGCTCTACAGACCAGGCTGGCCTCGAACTCACAGAGACCTGCCTGCCTCTGCCTTCTGAGTGCTGGGATTAAAGACGTGTGCCACCACCGCTAGGTAAGGGGACACCTTATTTTATGACACCTTTTGTCCTACCTGAGGCAGACTTTGGGGTGAGGTGTCCTGGGTCATTCTGACAAACAGCCTCTAGTTGTTTAAGGAATTACTGGACCAAGGCTCCAGGCAATCAGGATCTGGTTGTTCTTGGCATATAGTCGACAGAGCACTTGTTAGTTTCCGGGGCAGCAGCCACAGCCACAGCCACAGCCTGCAGTTCCGTCACCACCTGTTGCCAGGTGCCTTTCCACGTCAGCTGCGCAACATGCGCACCCCTTACAAGTGCCCGCCCTCCCGCCCGCCAGGCACAGCTCGCCCCCTTTGCCTCCTCTTTCCTCTCTTGACCTCTCTTGCCTCTAGGCTCCCTTGCCTCTTCTTTTCTCTTGCTTCTCTTCTTCCTCTTGCCTGTCTGCCTCCCTCAAGTCCCCACTCTAGCGCGGCCTCTCTACCCACTTCGCCTCTCCTTTCTTTTTGTTGTTTCAGCAGTCATAGACATAAAATAAATCAGTCAATCTTTAAAGGTAGGGAACTTCTGCTTCTAATTTTTTGGTCTTTATAAGCCTAAATCCTCTTCTAGAATTCCCATCTATAATTCTCCCTCCAAAGAAAATCCTGGGGGAGGGCATGAAATCAGACTGGAGGGGAATATTGGGAATGCAGATGCCTGGTGACTTCCCTCTACAACGGAACTGAATCCTCTTCAAAGATGGGTTCCCTCTCTACAAGCATGGTGCCCACACCACCTTCCTGGACTGTGTGCCCATGTGCGCATGCGCCTCTCGTGTGTGCAGCTAACAGGTACACCTGGTGTGGAACTCAAACCACCCCGTGAAAAACAAGTCTCCCTCCCATGGGTTTCCAGGTGGCAATGTTTGCTCTCTTTCCCTGCTTCCAACCCAGACTCACTTTCTCTCTAAACACGGGCTTCCTCCTCAGGAAAACAGAAAGTGAGAATACTTACAGCAGGAGGGTTTAGGACTGAATGAGAGGGCCTGGCAAGCATGGAGCACCCCTGAGTTACCTCTGCTGAAGACAAGTCCCAAGTCCCCACCTTGTCTGGTGAGATCTGAGGGGAGAGGGTTAGATGGTCTTGCATGGGGGGGAAAAAAGCATTTTTGTTTTCTTTCCCCTTCCTTTCTTGTTTTTATTTTGTTTTGCTTTTAAGACAGATTCACCATTTAGCCCCAGCTGGCCTTGAATTCCTCCTGCTTCAGCATCCCAAATGCAGGGATTATGGCTTGAGCACTGCACCTGGCTAAAGGCTTTATTGTCTTGCATGGCAAGCCAGCTGCCACTGCCTGAGGCTGGGGATTTGTAGGACAGCTGGGGTACATCTGGTCCCTGGATCTTATTCAAGAAGAAGGGCCCAACTCTCTTGAGGATGTTCTTCTAGCAGAAGCATGAGATGCTAAACCACACAGGCACAGAATCTCCCAGCATTAACTGCTCAGTTAAGCACATGGCTAGCAGTAAGGTTTACATCTGAAC
This sequence comes from Peromyscus californicus insignis, assembly GCF_007827085.1. Lineage (NCBI taxonomy): Eukaryota > Metazoa > Chordata > Mammalia > Rodentia > Cricetidae > Peromyscus > Peromyscus californicus. The sequence continues at coordinate 97,141,040 of NW_026294402.1, forward strand.
TATCCCCCCAAAGGGTCGTGTGTGAAAGGCTTGACTGACAGGTGATGGGCTTGAGCAAGAGGACTTGAACATAAAATTTGACTATGCTGTTAAGGGGCGAGGCCTAGTTCAAGGATGTAGGTCACAAGGGGTTTATGGGGGTGGAGGGAGAGTGTACCTGGCTCTATCTGTCTGTCTGCTTCCTGGTCTAGCTGTTAGAATGTTTGCTTCACCTCTGGCCCAAAGCCATAGAGCCTGTCAACTGAGTGAGACCTCTGAAACCCTGAGCCAGGACACCTTTTCCCACATTTTAGATTGTTTTCATTGTATTTGTCACCATGGTGAAAGGTGACCTTCACATAGCCCAATCCAAAATCGATGGAGTGCAGTTCACTCCACCTGCCATGAAGCGATGACAAACGTGTATCCCACCAGGAAACAAAGAACCAGTATTTCTGTCTCCTCTACATCCTCTTCTGAGATGATAGCACCCATCCCTGGATCCTAAATACAACTGATGTAGTTTTGGGTCTATTTATTTATTTATATTTAGAAAGGGTCTTATGGAGCTCAGGCTGGCCTCAAACTCACTGTGTAGCCTTGGATGCCCTTAAACTTCTGATCCTCCTGGCTCCACCTTGGTTACGAGTGTGAGTCACCACACCTGAAGTGCTGGGGAATTGAACTTCCTGCATGCTAGGCAAGCTCTCCACCAACTGAGCTACTGTCCTCACCCCGGATACTTTGAATCTTGAATATCCCACAAAGGCTCTTGTGGTGAAGGCTTGGTCCCCAGACTGGTGCTATTGCGAGGTGGTGGAACCCTTTGGAGGAGAGGCCTTGTGAGAGGCCCTTAGGTCTTTGGAGGTATGCCCTAGAAGGGGATTGTGGGACACTGGTGCCTCCTCATGCTCTCTTTGCTTCCAGGTGATGAAGTGAGCAGTTTCACTCCACCACACACACCCCACCTCATCAAAGCCTGGAAGCAAAGGGTCTGCCTAACCATGAACTGGACCCTCCAAAACCATGAGCCAAGTCAACCTTAATCTCTATACATTCATTAGTTCAGATACTTTGTTTCAGTAGTGGTAGAAACATGTATTTCCTAAAGATTTCCTAACTTAACATTCCAGCCTGAGCGCCAAGTACCCCTATGGTGATATTTTATTTGTACTGAAATGTGATTTTATTTGTATGTTAATAAATAAAGTTGCCTGGGGGTCAGAGCTAATAACAAGCCATAGCAGAAGGTGGGCGGTGGTGGTACACATCTTTAATCCCAGCACTTGGGAGACAGAGCTAGGCGGATCTCTGTGTGTTCAAGGATACGGCCAGTATGGAGACACACGCCTTTAATCTCAATACCAACCATAGAAGACCTGGAGGTCTGTACAGACAGGCAGTGACAAGGAGGTCATGTGGTTGGGTTTACAACCAATGAGAAGGCAGAACAGAAAGTCAATAAAAGGAAAGAGAGACAGGAAGTAGGCCTCTTGCTGAGAGGAAGGACAGCAGCGGCAGCAAAGGGTAAGCTCAGCTCTCAGCTACTGCTCTGACCTCTTGGGCTTTTAACTCTGCAATTGGCTCTGTGTTTCTTATTGAATAATACTATTCATGTACATACCCCCAACATCCTACAATTCCCACTCCCCCAGTATCTCCGCTTGTACATCTCAGACACCTCTCCAGAGAGAAGCCTTGGAGAGTCTCCTTGGACTATGGATCTCTCCCCTGGATAACTGCTGTATTTTCATATTCATATCCCTACTGCATTCCTTGTCTCTTCTCAGCATGGTCAGAGATACCCATGAGCTAAAGGTGAGATTATGCAACCCCTCCAGGAGCCCCATTTCAGAGAAAACTCAAACTCCAGCAATGCTCTCCAAGAACCTACACTGCTTGCTCTCACTCCTCTCCCTCTCCCTCATTACCTGCTGCTCCACCTTCAGATTCTGTTCCAGCCACATTGCCCAACTTACTGTTCCATGGGAATGGAAGTTCCCGGGAAAAAGCTACATCTGTGCTAAAGATATAACAAGTAGCTACTTCAAACTGCCACTCACAATGGGCTCAGAATAAACTCCCTCTATTCCCTTTGTTTTTTTTTAATAATTTATTTATTTTTATTTTATATGCATTGGTGTTTTGCCTGCCTGTATGTCTATCTGTGTGGGGACAATGAGGACAATGTGAAATTGATCTCTGGCTTCCACATATATGTGTGTACATATGTATGTATGTATATGCACTCACATACACACACATACTCATTCACATGCACACACATGCATAGAAACACTCACATATACAACACACATATGCACACATACACATGCATGCACATACTGGAATACACACACACATACTAATTTCAGATGTCTTCTGCTTCAAGTGGCAGGAAATTTGTTATTGGTTCCATAATCAAATAGCTGCCTAATTCATTTATTTAGAAAAAAGAATGGCAGTTGCTGATGGTTTTAGTTAATTTAATTAACAATATGCCCATAATTCTAAAAATCTCTGGTCCTCTGGGTTCAATCAGGTGGCTTTCACCTTTCAGCTTGCTTTTTTGTAGTTATAAGTTGGCTGCTACTGCTCCAAACAACACACAAACAACACTTTAAGGCAGGAAGACAGAAGTGAGCAGAAGCTTTCTTAGAATACCCCTCCACCACCAACAGACTTTTAGTTCACATTGTCCAGAACAGGCTGACATAGCCACACCTAGCTGCAAGAGAGTCAATTTCATCAACTAGGGCTGGACATATTCTCATCCTACATAAAACCAGGGTCTGTGGTGATATTAGCAAAGCTGGAGAATGGGTGTCATGGCAGACACTGTCATCCACACTTAGTTCTTACCTGAAAAGAGAAAGAATGCTAAGATTATAGTGAGGTATAGATGGTGAGCTATAGATGGTACCCAAGACTGTGCCTGGCCCAGTTAGATGCTGGACAGATGCAATACATTGTTTTCCCTTCAATCAGTGTCTTCCTTGACAGGGTCCAAGGAAATGTCTTCATTGTCTAAAAAGCCTGTGCAGTGCACGGTAAAATTAGTTTCCTCTGCCTCCCAGATGGCCAAGTTATTGGAAGGAGATTTGAATATGAAAATTACAGCTACAATAGCTGGAATTCTTCATGTAAATTCCAGGAAATCCAGGGGGTTCTGGACACCACATGTAAATAGGAAGAGGGAGCATGCATAGGCCCCTTTCTGAGCAAAGTGAAGCATATTTCACTTTCCTTGGTGCTTGGTAGAGGCAGGAGTGGGTATTGAGAGGGAAAACACCAGTTCTGCCCACCATTCCTTCAAGAGCCTCAGGTGGAGGTGGTCATCATGCCCACTGAGGCTGGTGGAGTGGTACAAACATGGAGAGCCTATGGGAATGCAAGGAGGGTTGGGACAGACAATCTGCCCCAGCGCCCTCATTCGGAGATGTGGGAAGTTTGCTGCTGGACTCCGTCACCTGCGGTTTTTCCTGGCACCCAGGAAATGAAAACTTGGCTTTGCAAGTCACATCCACCCGCAACACATACACACACAGCTACCTTGGCTGTGGACAAGGGAGCAAGCCCGTACCACTGTGCTCCTGACCAAGTCAAGCTGTATGAGCAGAGACTGCCAGTTTGAAACCAGATCTCAGCTTTGTTATCAACTCTTTCTTCTACACAACGAATACCGGGAGTCTACTGCATGCCGGGTAATCTTGTAATCTCTGGGAATCTTAGCCTTGCAGTCTAGTGTGAACAAAAACCGTGCATAGGAAAAATAAATGAAGTACAATGGGCATCGGGTCCAACAGCAGTAAGTGGAAGGAAATGGAGCAGGGACTAGGGAGCTAGAGAAAAGAAAAGTGAGCAGAGGTGGGAGGGGTCAAGGATGGAGTGCTTTGTCACCAAGGATGAATGTCTCCCTGATCCTAAAGCAGACACAGAGTCATGGGGAGTTCTGTCATCCCCCAAGTGGCCATATCCAAGGCCCTTGTGTATTCTCAACAGCTTTTCTGGTCCAGAGGAGGTCTGATGCAGCTCCACCCCAATGCCCCTCCCAACTGCTGCTGCCAACTGTTCAGCTTTGCTCGCAGGAGTTAATTTACCCCTCCGAAGGGATTCCTCAAGTTCCCTCCAAGAAGCAGAACCCACTAAACATACCCGCTAAACCTCAAGAGGTCCTACATCTGCACTATTTTCTGAGCGGTCAACATGCACCTCCATTTCTTCAGATCTGTTTTTAACCACCAGCTGTAGCTTAACCCCCATGTCCCCTTAATTCCTATGTCCCCTTCATCCCAATTCCCATCTGCGATGCTCGATACAGTTCTAACATGCCTCCTGCTTACAGCTTAAGCTCTAGCCCACCTTTCCTGGAACCCCCTCTACTTGATCTCAGACAGCACACTCCATGTGCCTCACAATCAATTGAAGCCAAAGTGTCTATGTCCCACTGTTCTCTCCAAAGGCTGCTAGAGTCCCTGCCCCCATCCTGAGAAGAGTATCTCATGTTTTTATTTCTTCTGGCCAGCTCATGCTGAGCACACAAAAGGTATGCCACAGACCCAGCTCCTGCCTCCCTGAGGAACAAGCCCCGGCTTTGTCCACATTACTGCCTCTCTGTTTGAGAAATGAAAAGCGATTGGAAAATTCCAGCACAGGAGTGTTCAGCCTCATTTCAGCCGTATGAGTGGGAAGAAATGTGTTTTTCAAAAATTAAAAAAATTCCTCGGCTTTTCCTCCAAACGCAGTTCATAACTCCCCGAGCGTTCGTTCACAGGTGAACAAGGAAGATGGAGTCAGAGCAGAAGCAAACGTCTGGAAAAGGAAGCTGTGTCAAATGGGACATGGGAAGCCCAGTGCCTGAGGCTCCTGACTCACTGTGTGCAAAGGAAGCCTTTATGCTTTTCCGGCCCATTCTTCCTCGATGTCTACCCAAATTCACTCACTCATTCTCTCTCACTCACGCACACACTTACTCATATACTCACTCACTCACTTGCTCACTCATTTATCCACTAACGGTGACGGGAAGTTAAATGTGACTGACAGCTTCTAACATGGATCCCAGTGAGCCTCGTTTCTGGTTTCTACCTTGCACAATCCTCTCCCCTTGAACATCCACTGAACCTAGAATCATGTTCTTAGTGAAAAGACAATAGTGAAAGTGGTAGATCCATGATCAATGCTGGTTCAGAAGAGGATGGGCAAGGGAGAAGAAAAGATGGGGGAGGGAAGAGTAGCGGGGGAGGGGGGGAGAGAGAGAGAGAGAGAGAGAGAGAGAGGAACTTTGCATCCAGCCCATGTTACACCCATTTTTCATAGTGTCCTACTTGGAAGCAAGAGTTCTCTACTTCTTTGCAAGTAAACAAATATGCAAAGAGTATCTCTGTGAGTTCAAGGCCAGCCTGGTCTATAGAGCGAGTTCCAGAATAGGCTCCAAAGCTACACAGAGAAACCCTGTCTTGAAAAAACAAAACAAACAAAAAAAAAACCCTGTGTGTGTACACAAATGTGTGTGTGTGAGATGATGCATGCACATATGCACATGTGCATGCGCATGAGGAGGCCAGAGGCTGAGACTGGGTACCTTCCTCAATAGCTTCTCCACCTTATATTTATTTTTACTTTCTAGACTTATTATGCACATGAATGTTTCACCTGTACACGTTTGTGCATGCTGTGTATGTCCCTGCTGCCTGCTGAGGTCAGATCCCCTGGAACTGGAGCTATGGATGGTTGTGAACCACCCTAGTGGTGGAAGGAATCTAACCTGCTTTCTCTACAAAAGCGATCAGTGCTCTCAATCCCTGAGCCTTCTCTCCGGCCCCGTGTGTTTGTGCTTGATGAATCTGGAGCTTGCGGTGTGGGCTAGCCTGGCTGATCAACAGACTCCCAGGGTCTGCCTGTCTCTGCTCCCGGCTCTGGCATTACCGACACGTGCCACTACACCCAGGTTTCACACAGATGCTGGGGACCTGAAATTGACCCTCACACTTAGGCAACAACCACTTCCCCACTGAGCCATCTCCCCTGCCTGCCTCCCCTCTTTAATTTTTTGTTTATTTATTCATTTACTTATTCATGTATTGGTTTTTCCAGACAGGGTTTCTCTGTGACAGCCCTGGCTATCCTAGAACTCGCTCGGTAGACCAGGCTAGCCTCAAACTCAGAGATCCACTTGCCTCTGCCTCCCGAGTGCTGGGATTAAAGGCATACGCCACCACTGCCTGGCTTAATCGTCGTTTACCTGGTTCTTCTTAACCTTAGCCTTCTTGCTATTTGAAAGGTAGACTGCCTGGCTGGAGCTGCAGTGTTTGTCTTACAACAGTGAGGCAGTGGTTGACGGAGAAGGAGAATGAGTGCTAAATGGTCTGTGGGGCTTCCGACCATCCCTCACTGACCCATCTGCTGACTCCTTTTACAGTGCTCTTAGTGTGGTGTCTGCTATTCACAGACAAGTACAATTCTTGATATAGGGGATTGGGATATCCATCTGCAAAGGCTAAAGAGTGCAGGATACAACTTCAGTTTCATTAAAGCTGCAAGGCTGTGTACTGTATGAAACCAACAATAAGTGAAGCAGCCTGCCAAGAGGTTACTGGGCCTGCCCACCTCCCAGGAGTCCTACAGGTTCAGACCCATGCCATGTGTACAATATCTGAAGCAACTGCTTCTCACACCTAGAAGGAAATCCTTGTGGGGTTTGTTTTTTTTTTTTGTTTTTTTTTTTGGTTTTTCGAGACAGGGTTTCTCTGTGTAGCTTTGCGCCTTTCCTGGATCTCGCGCTGTAGACCAGGCTGGCCTCGAACTCACAGAGATCCGCCTGCCTCTGCCTCCCGAGTGCTGGGATTAAAGGCGTGCGCCACCACCGCCCGGCTCCTCGTGTATTTTAGAAGCAACGTAATGAGAGTTCCACTTCCTTCAGATAGCCACTGGACCAAGCTTTTTCTTTTTAGGGGGCCTCCATCTGGCTCCCAAATAAAGACATAAAGACTTATTCTTAGTTACAAATGCCCGGCCTTAGTTTAGCTTATTTCTAGCCAGCTTTTCTAACTTATCCCGCTTCTCTTCTACATTTTGCCTCTGGGCTTTTTACCTTTATTCTCCATGTCTGTCTTTCCTTCTTACTCTGTGGCTTGCTGGCCCCTGGTGTGTCTTTGTTCTTTCCTCCTCCTCCTCTCTGAGCCTAGATTTCTCCTATTTATTCTCTCTGCCTGGCAGCCCCACCTATCCCATCCCTCTCCTGCCTAGCTATTGGTTGTTCAGCTTTTTTTTTTTTTCCATTTTAGAATTTATTTAACGTTAGTTTATGTGAATTGGTGTGAAGGTATCAGATTCTCTGGAACTGAAGTAACAGATGGTTGTGAGCTGCCATGTTGGTGCTGGGAATTGAGCCCGGGTCCTCTGGAAGAGCAACCAGTGCTCTTAACTGTCAGGTCATCTCTCCAGCCCCCCACCCCCATCCTATTCAGCTTTTTATTATAACATTCAGATGCCTTAGGTAGACAAGGTGAAACAAATGCAGCACATCTTTACATAATTAAACACACATCCTTACATTGTCACACAAAAGGAGCATAAACAAATGCATCACACCTTTACACAGCTAAAGTAATATTCTGCAGCATAGGCTGGGCGGTGGTGGCACACACCTTTAATCCCAGCACTTGGGAGGCAGAGCCAGGTGGATCTCTGTGAGTTCGAGGCCAGCCTGCTCTACATATCGAGATCCAGGACAGGCACCAAAGCTACACAGAGAAACCCTATCTCAAAAAAAAACAAATATATTCTGCAGTATAACAAACGTAACACATCTTTGTTAAAATATTCTACAGCCGGGTGGCAGTGGCATATGCCTTTAATCCCAACACTTGGGAGGCAGAGGCAGGCAGATCTCTGTGAGTTTGAGGCCAGCCTGGTCTACAGAGTGAGTGAGTTCCAGGACAACCAGGACTTGTTTCACAGAGAAGCCCTGTCTGGAAAAAAAAAAAAAAAACAAAACTGTGTGTGTGTGTGTGTGTGTGTGTGTGTATTTATATATATATATATATATATATATATATATATATATATAAAACAACAAGCTTCCTATGGGGGAAAAAGAATCACAAAAGTCCAGGATTTCTTTTCACTCATTCAACAGATATTTATAGAACCCTTGCTAAGTGCCAAACATTGTTCTGTTAGGGACACAGCCAGTGACAAACAATAGACAAAACTCTCTGGCTGAAGGCAGGCGCCATCCAAATGGAGGCGGCGATAGTAAGCCGACGAACAGCTGAGACAGTCCATAGAATAGCAATGAGTCGACACGGGAGGAAGTGGGTGCTGCCGAACAGGCACTCTGGTCACACTGAGGGATGAGGACAAAGGGAGCAGCAGACAGACAGAAAGCAAGAGGAGCCACCTGTGACCAGAGCCTGTCCTCCTGAATGGGTCACTCAAGAGCTTGGCACAGGGGAAGTCCCACTGCACAGGGGTGGGAGGTGGGGGGGGGTGCAGAAAAATGGTCATGACTAAGCATGTTCTGGGTGCTTTCGAAAGGTCCATTAGTGCTCACAGTGATTATACCTTGAGGAAGGCACTAGCAAAATGCCCTCTCACCCTGCATGGGATGAAAAGGAAGCTCACCATTTTGTCCAGGGTACAAAGGCAAGAAGCCAGGAGGGAGGGAGGCCACCCCAATGAGAAGTCCTACTCACCTTACAAACCCACCCTCTCCTACCTCCGTGCCTCCCCATCAGACCACCAGGCGGGGAAGAGCTGCAGCTGAAGAAGCATCATGGGCTCAGAGGAGTCCAGGGAAGACTAGGCCCCTCTGGAAGTCCTGGGTTTAGCATTTCCCTCTTCTGACTGGGACTGAGAGGGGCTTTGTGGCGTCAGGTGTTGGGGAGGATAGTGGCAGATGAGTTCTCAGCACTGGGAGCTTTGCAGTTACAGAGACTGAGGGGTCCGTCACTCTAACCTCCTTGAGGATGTCGTCCCTCAGACCCTTCTGTAGCTATTACTCCTCAGGGAAACAAGGTCTCAGGACAGATGCTGTCCTGGAAGCCACTCCAGAGGGCAGGGCCCTGAAATGTGCAGGGGATCTTAGGTCTCCCAGGGAACGCCACCTGAAGTCAGAACGCATCAGCCCTGACAGTCTGTCCCCTATAAACAGGATAGAGACCAGGGTGAACTCCAGCAAGAAAAATTGTCTGGACACAATGCATTTCCCACTTTTAAGTCGTCTTGGACAGTAGTGGCACATGCCTTTAATCCCAGCACTCCAAAGGCAGAGGCAGATGGATCTTTGAGTTGGAGGTCAGCTTGGTCTACAGAGCAAGTTCCAGGATAGCCAGGGCCACACAGGGAAACCCTGTCTCAAAAATAAATAAAATAAATAAATACATAAATAAATTTTTAAACAAATAGTGTGATATGTTTGTATTTGTGGGAGGGTTCACACATGTGAGCATGCTGGTGTGTGTGCCCATGCACAGTACAAGAGGGTTTTCCTCTATTGCTTTCCATATTATTCCCTTGAGACAGGGTCTCTCACTGAACAAGACTCTCACTGTTTCACTTAGGTTGGCTGGCCAGCAAGCTCTCAGCACTCTCCTTAGACATGTGGTACTACCCCACACCAATGCCAGGGTTACAGGCATGCTCAGGCACGCCGAGCTTTTTATATGAATGCTGGGAATTCACACTCGGGTCCAGGTCCTTGTGCTTGCAGAGCAAGAGCTCTTACCCAGTAAGCCATCTTCCCTGACCCACATGTTTGTATTTTGATCAACTATACTCTAGCAACCGTCATAATAACTCAGGTTTAAAGTGGCTTGTTCTGGGGCTGGGGAGATGGCTTATTTCTTTAGAGCTTGCTGAACAAGGATGAAGATTTGAGTTTAGAAGTCCAACACCTACATCAAAACAGCTAGAGGAGCATAGGCCTTTAATCCCAGTCCTGGGGAGGCAAGGGGAAATAGGAGGAGCCCTGGGGTTTTCTGGCCTGTCAGTCTAGCCAAATTGGTAAGCTCTGGGTTGAGTTGACCTCTGACCTCCACACATATATGTACACACGTATAAATGCAAACACACGCACATACAGGTCCACACACATGCACCCCTCCACACATATACACACAAGGTATTTTTAGAAGTTTAAAAAATCACAGAATGTATTTGTGGTTTTTGTTTGTTTTTTTGAGACAGGGTTTCTCTGTGTAACAGCTCTGACCGTCCTGGAACAAATCCTGGATTTGTAGACCAGGCTGGTCTTGAACTCAGAGATCTGCCTACCTCTCCTTCCTGAGTGCTGGGATTAAAGGTGTGTGAGACCACGCCCAGCTACAGAAAATATTTGAATGTTCAAAATTATATGTGTGTGCATGTATATGGTTTTGTTTGTTGTGTTGTGATAGGGTTTTATGCAGTCCAGGGTGGCCACCACATCCAGCTTCAAAATGTCAAAGACATAGTAAATGCATGGTGGCAACTCCTAATTGCCATTTACTATGCTTTGTATTGCAAGAGATGGAACCAGTCCCTGATCCAGGGATAAACAGACATACAAGACAGTCAAAGCCTGCTGTCCAATATCCCACTATATTCTGGTCTAATAAAAAAAATAAACATCCAGAAAATTATCTCATTTAAATTTCTTAAGAAGAATCTAGGCCGGGCGGTGGTGGTTCACGCCTTTAATCCCAGCACTCGGGAGGCAGAGCCAGGTGGATCTCTGTGAGTTCGAGGCCAGCCTGGTCTACAAAGTGAGTTCCAGGAAAGGCGCAAAACTACACAGACAAACCCTGTCTCGAAAAACAAAAACAAAACAAAAAAAAAGAATTTATATTTAACAAATGTGACAAGGCAAGGTTCGTTTTTTTCTTAAAATATTTCTAGAACTACTTACTAAAGAACTGGTCCTTGCTGGGCGGTGGTAGCACACTCCTTTAATCCTAGCACTCAGGAGGCAGAGGCAGGTGGAGCTCTGTGAATTCAAGGCCAGCCTGGTCTACAGAGCAAGTTCCAGGACAGGCTCCAAAGCTACACAAAAGAACTGGTCTTTTACCAAATCGATGTAAATATTCTTCTGGGGCTGGAGTTTAACTCAGTTGGTAGAGTGCATACACACAGGCCCTGGGTTCAATCCCCAGTACCACGTAAACCAGGCATGGTGGCACACACCTCTAATCCCACCACTCAGGGAGTGAAAACTGGAGGATAAATAGTTGAATTTCATCCTCAGTACCTAATGGAGTCTGAGACCAGTCTGGGCTACATGAGTCTCAAAACAATTTTTTTTTTTTTCTGTATAATCGTATAGGAAGATGGGACCACTGATAAAGCACATATGATAATATCAGCCTTGGCTTTTTCTTTTCCTGTGTCATCAAAGACTGGATGCTTTCTTATTATTTATCACACCTGTTTGTGAGGGGTGGTTTCGATGCATGTGACATGGTGTCAGGACAGCTTTGGGGAGTCAATTCTTTCCTTCCACCATGTGGGTCCTGGGGATTGAACTCAAGTCACCAAGCTGGAGAGCAAGTGGTGTTGTTTTTGCTCTTTTGGGGGCCCATCACCCAGCTCCCAAATAAATCACAGGCTTATTGTTAATTATGAATGCCCGGCCTTAGCTTGGCTTGTTTCTTGCCAGCTTTTCTTTTCTTAACTTATCCCTGTCTTCTGCCTGTTGGCTTTTACCTTTCTCTATTCCTGTATACCTTTCTTCCTTACTCCATTGCTGGTTGTATAGATTGGTGGCTGGCCCCTGGGGTCCTCCTCCTCCTCTGGCTTGTTCTTTTCCTCTCCTCCCAGCTTTCTCATTCTATTTATTCTCTCTGTCTGCCAGCCCCGCCTATCCTTTCTCCTGCCTTGCTATTGGCCATTCAGTTCTTTATTAGAGCATCAGGTGTTTTAGATAGGCAAAGTAGGACAGCTTCACAGAGTTAAACAAATGCAACATAAACAAAAGTAACACACCTTAAAATAATATTCTACAACAAGAAAGCGCTTTGCCCTGCTGAGCCATCCCACTAGACCAGAGGCTGGATTCACGTTCTTTCAGTTGCTACAGGTAAATCGTCTTTGGATTCTTTGGTAGTTATTCTCACCTGTTCCCCTCCCCCCTTTGAGGTACTATATTGTTTTAATAAAACACACAGTATGGTAGAAAACTTAGGACTTGAGTTCTGGGCCCAAACCTTACTTTGTAGCCCCGATCTAGTTGCGTGGCCTCCTCTCTGTGCTTCCTTTTGCTCATCTGTAAAACTGGGAATACTTAGTAATGGTTTATTCATACTTTTCCCATTTTCCATGAAGATTTCTCCTTCCCTGCGATCATCCCTACCTCACCCTGCCCTTTCTTCTCCACTTTCCTGAGCCTGCGTTCAGATGACAACCTCAAGGATCCCCTCTGCCCCTTCTACTGAGCTGACCTTCCGGGACATGGTGGTAGTGATGAGGGGCGGGTGCCATGTACCAGGTGTGGGGGCTGTGGTGGCATTGATGGCCTCTGAAAAGCCAGCTGCTGGCTTTCACCACTCTTCTGACCTCCCAAACTTCTGGGACTCATAAATGACACTTTGTATTCTTAGCTTATTTATTCATGGAGAGGTTAAATCACGGGTCACTTGTCCAAGGTTGCCCAGAGAGTAAGCGGTCCATCTCCCACTAAAAAACAAAACAACAACAAAAAAACCCACCAAGGTCAGCAAAATGGCTCAGCAGGTAAAGGCATCTGTCTGGCAACAAGCCCGACATCCTGAGTTCAATTTCCAGGATCCACGTGGTGGAAAGAGAGAGCTGATTCCCATAAATTGTCCTCTGATCTCCATTCCTGTACTGTGGTGTGCATTCCTGGGATGAGGAAACGCAGTTGAGAAAATGCCTTCATCACATTGGCTGTAGGGCAATTTTCTTGGTTAACAGTTGATGTGGGAGAATCCAGCCCACTGTGAGTGGTCCTGGATTACATAAGAAAGCAAGCTGAGCAAGCCATAGGTAGCAAGCTAGTAAGTATCATTCATCCACTCCATGGCCTCTGCTTCAACTCCTACATCCAGGTTCTGTTTTTGTTTTTGTTTTCTTAACTGTTTGGTGGTCCTCCACCCAGCTCCCAAATAAATACACAGAGATTTATTCTTAAGAATGCCCGGCCTTAGTCTGGCTTGTTTCTAGTCAGCTTTTCTAACTTAAATTATCCTGCTTCTCTTCTTCTACATTCTGCCTCTGAGCTTTTTACCTTTCTTTATTCTATATATCTTTCTTTCCTTCTTGCTCCATGGGTGGCTGGGTGGCTGGCCCCTGGTGTCCTCTCTCCTTCTCCTTTTCTTGCTCTTCCCTCCTCTCTCCAGCCTGGATTTCTCCTATTTATTCTGTCTGCCTGGCAGCCCCGCCTATCCCTCTCCTGCCTCACTATTGGCCGTTCAGCTCTTTATTAGACCAATCAGGTGTTTTAGACAGACAAACTAACACAGCTTTACAGAGTTAAACAAATGCAACATAAAAGAATGCAACCCATCTTTGCATCATTAAACAAATATTCCACAGCATAAATGAATGTAATACATTTTTAACTAATATTTCACAACAAGGTTCCTGCCTTGAGTTCCTGCCCTGACTTCCCTCAAAACACACACCTCACTAGGAGCCTGTGCTCCAAATACATAAAGAACTCACACAGGCAGCAAAAGAAAACCATTTTAAAATGGAAAATCATGTGGCTGGATACTTTATAAAAAATGCTACACAAGGGGCTGGAGGGATGGCTCAGTGTTTAAGAGCACTTGTTGCAGAGGACTCGGGTTCGGGTCCCAGCACCTACATGGTGGTTCACAACCACCTAAAATTCCAATTCCAAGGTATCTGACGCCCTCTTCTGACCTCCACAGGCACTAGGCATGCATGTGGCACACATAAATACAGCACAACACACATAAACAGAATAAAGTAATTTTTTTTTCTTAGACAAAGTCTCACTGTGTAGTTCTGGCTGGCCTGCAACTCATTATGACCAGGCTGGTCTTGAACTCACAGAAATCCACCTGCCTCTGCCTCCTGGGTGCAGGATTAAAGGTGTTTGGAACCACACTTGACTTAATTTTGTTTGGTGGTAAATAATCACTCAAAAAGTGCTCAACATGGGGGCTGGGGTGATGGCTTAGTGGGCACAATGCCTGTTGAGGACCTGAGCTGGGATCCCCAGAGCTCGTGTAAGAAACAGAGCATAGGGGCCGGGCGGTGGTGGCGCACGCCTTTAATCCCAGCACTCGGGAGGCAGAGCCAGGCGGATCTCTGTGAGTTCGAGGCCAGCCTGGGCTACCAAGTGAGTCCCAGGAAAGGCGCAAAGCTACACAGAGAAACCCTGTCTCAAAAAACCAAAAAAAAAAAAAAAAAAAAGAAACAGAGCATAGAAGCACACGGGTCTGCCACCTCAGACCTAGGGGGCAGAGACAGGTGGACCCCAGGGCCTCCAGCACCCATATGATATCTCACAACTGTCTGTAATTACAGTTCCAGGGCATTAGGAATCCTCTCCCGGGATTCAAGAGTACCAGACATATACATGCAGTACACACATACACACACACACACACACACACGAAACAACCACATATAAAATAAAAATAAACCTCTTAAGTGGGAGAGAGAACGCCCTCATGCTGGGTGTGTGCCTTTAATCCCAACACTTAAGAAGCTGAGGCAGGCAGAGCTCTGTGAGTTCATGGCCAGTCAGGTCTGCATAGTGAGACCCTATCTCAAACAAACAATAAGAAACAAACAGCTTTATTGGAATATAGTAATATAACTCTACACAATTGCAAAGTTCATCAAACCGACACTAAAATGGTCGGATCTCATTGTTTATTTTGTTATTATATGCCTTCCTATTAAATCCTATCATATCAAAAATGCAGCTTTGACACTGTCCAAACATCGCACTAATGATCTGGCTGTCCTCACTCCCCTCCCCACCCCTTCTCCACTATTACCTCTCTCCTCTTGTCTGACCTTCCAGGGATAATTCCCCCCATGCCTCTCCCTGATCAATTTCTCTGTCCAAGGGCCAGATTCCAAGTCACTGCCAGTGCCATCCACTTTGAAAATAGTCTGGCTTTCGGAGAATATCTGCCAAGAGGGTTTGAATATGCAGGCTGGGGACCTGGGACCTGTTGTGTCTCCTGCACAGAGTTCAGCCAAGGCCCAGACTTCATGGGGGCACCACCATTTCCGGTTCCTCTTTGGACCCATCTGGAATTCTCGATGAAGAATAGCTTCTTTACTCCAATCTGTCCACTCCCTGAGTTCTTTTTAAGGTCACTCTCATTTCCTTCCAGCCATCCTCACGTATGTGGCTCTCTCCTGCAGGCACTGGCCGGCTCTTCACACAGAGAAGTGTGTTTCTCTGATGCTGTCAGGGAGGCAGGCCAGCTGACTATGGAGTCTCCCTGGCATATTCCACCAGCTTCCACACAACACACTGGGAGGGCCTCTGTGAAGAGCCAGACCTTACCTTGCCTCCGAGGTGACTCCAGCCCCAGCCCACCCTGGCTCAACAGCAGAACTCTTCCAAAGAGGTTGAAAGAGCCTCAGCCCTCAGGAGGTGGTACCGGAAGGCCATCAGCCTGAAGAAAGCAACTGCCAACTGCCTCTCACACCTGTGCTCTGAGTACCCAGGAGGGTCAGCTTGCTCCTACATGGTTTTACTGAAGAGAAGGGATGTTTGGAGGCAGTGTCCGGAGGCCCCTGAGTGGCAGGGTCAGCCCTGGGCCTCTAAAATTTCAGGCCTGCCTGAGTCTTTCTTTCCAAGGTCATGTCTTTGGCGTCAGAGTCCTGGAGACCCTGAGTGAGCACCATGCCTCTGTGGTTCAGACTTTACAGAAGTGCCTCATTCCCAGGCCTACTCTTGGCCCGTGGATGGGAACCAACATGGAAAGCAAGCTCTGAGGTGGTAGAACCAGCCCAACAACCCTGAGCTTGCCAGCTTTCTGTCCTGACAAGGCCTGGAATGAGCTAGCATAGTGGGAAAAACCAAAAGGAGGCTGCCTGGGAAGAGAGAGTGAGAGGCACCTTCACCTAGTTCCATCCTAAGCATAGAGGAGTAACAAAGCCTGCCCTCAGCCAAAGAAGCCTGAAGGCCCTTTCTAGACCAGGTATGGAAAACATCCTGGAAATCAGGAAGCGGATGAACGAGGCTCCCACTTTCTCTCCACTGTTGGGTGTCTGGGGAGGACAAGGTGCTAACTCAGCAAAGCCTCGACAATCTCAGGAAATGGAGGCGCCGGGAGCTAGGAAGGGGCAAGGGGTGAAGGGAGGCTGCAAACAGGAAGGCTGATCAAGTTCTCCGAGGTGCCCTCCTTCCTGTATGGAAGGGCAGATGGACATCTCAGCCCATGTCCCTCCGAGCTGCTACAGGGTTAGCAATCTGGAGAGACTGTGGTGGTGTGAGCTGCCTGGCATGCACCACGCCCCCTTCAGGTTTCTCCCAGCCTGCTCCCACGTCTGTCAGCCCAGCTCCCACACCTGTCAGGCCAGTTTCCAGAAGAAAAATTTGAAGCTTACTACCTTCACCAGGCACTGATGACAAATGACCTATGTGTTCTCCTATTGGTCGAGTCCACAATAGCACAGCCACAGCCTTATTCCATTCTTTTCCTGAGAGACCCACTAAGAATACTGCCCTGACACAAGGATTCTATCACTGCTAAACCCATCACACTGTGTGTGTGTGCGTGTGTGTGTGTGTGTGTGTGTGTGTGTGTGTGTGTCTGTCTGTCTGTCTGTCTGTCTGTCTGCCTGCCTGTCTGGCCAATGAACCCCAAGACACACTGTCTTCTAAACCCATCACGATTTTGTGTGTGTGTGTGTGTGTGTGTGTGTGTGTGTGTGTGGCCAATGAGCCCCTAAAACACACCGTCTTCTTACCCATTCCACCCCACCCCCAATTCTGTTGCCCTGCCAAGCTTTTGCATGGGTGCCAGGGGATCTAAACTTAGGTCCTAATGCTTTCGTGGCAAGACTTTACCTACTGAGCCATCTCCCCAGCCCCGAAATGCCTCCCTCTGAAAGAGGATCAGACAGCCAAGGATCACAGTCATTTGAGGGAAACTGTAACTATGAAAAATAGAGAGCCAAACAAACAGAAACAAGTGAACTCCAAGGAGACACAGACAGTATGGAGGCCAGAAAGAATTAAGAATTTCTACCGGACTTTCTACTCCCAGAGGACTAAAGAAGATACGTTATGAAACAAGACAATGCTAGGAAAAGAAAATGAACAAGAAAAATTCTAAAAATGTGAGGTGATAGCAAAATGCAGAAAGGGATTAAAGGTGTGTGCCACCAGCGCCCAGGGGGCTTTGGGGTTTCAAATGCCTAAGCCAGGCCCAGCGGATCACTCCTGTTGCCTGCAGATCCAGACGCAGAACTCTCAACTCTCTCCAGAATCATGTCAGCCTTCATGCCTCCATGCTTCCTGCCATGATAATGGTCTAAACCTCTGAACCTGTACGACAGCATCAGTAAAATGTTTTCCTTTACAAGAGTTGCCATGGCCATGGTGTCTCTTCACAGCAATAGAAATCATAACTAAGACAGTTGTTTTGCTGAGTGTAAGTCTGTGCACTACATGTGAGCCTGGTCCCCGAAAAGGCCAGAAGAGGGCATCAGGTCTCCTGGAACTAGAGTTACAGATGATTATGAGCTGCCATGTGGGTGCTGGGAATAGAACCCCAGTCCTAAAGAAGAGCAGCCAAGTGATCTTAACTGCCAAGCCACCTGTCCAGCCCCATTAATTTTGTGTGTGTGTGTGTGTGTGTGTGTGTGTGTGTGTGTGTGTGTGTGTGTGGTTTAAAAGATGCTTTGCATCAAGAACAGCTTACCCTCCGCAAATTGATTCTTAGGGATCCTGCCAAACAGAAAACCCAGAAAGGTGAAGACAAAGAGTTCAAGAAACACAGGACCAAAGAGAAGTAAATGAAGGGGAACCCTGAAATAAAGATGGAGGGAGATCTCAAGAAGAATGCTTTTGGCTGGAACCACTGTCTAGGGTCTCCAGGGAGTGTGCCACCAAGACTGAGCAGGCCTGACTGAAGAGACAGAGCTTTGAAACTTCAAGCCTGCCCAGAGTGACATACTTCCTCCAGTAAGACCACACCTCCTAAACCTCCCCAAACAACATCTCCAACTGGGCACCAAACATTCAAACACATGAGCCTGTGGGGGCCATTCTCATTCAATCACCAGAGATGGAACCCCTTTAGCTCTTACAGGGATCTCAGTGGGTGCCCGGGAAATGTTTGGACATATGTATGAAGTTTGTGACAGACAAGTATGTGGGAGGGTGAACAGGTGAGTGACTGCGGTGTTTCCTCAGTGCCAGCGCTGTTTGGGTTAAATGCTGTGTTCCTTTGAAATAATGAGAAAGCCAGGGAGACACTGGGATGGGAGGAAAACTCAAAACCACGACTGAAGCTATTAGTCTGGTTTTTGTTTGTTTGCTTTCGATTTTTTTAATGGTTATTTAGTTTGTTTTGGTTTTTTGGGGGGACAGAGTTTCTTTGTGTTGCCCTTGCTCTCCTGGAACTCACTCTGTAGCCTAGGCTGTCTTCAAACTCAGAGATTCACCTGCCTCTGCCCCCTGAGTGCCACCACCACCCAGCTATTAATCTGCTTTTTAAAAGGTCTGGGTGATAGGAGTGGTGGTACATGTCTTTAATCCCAGCACTCAGCACTGGGAGGCAGAAGCAGGTGGGTCTCTGTGAGTTTGAGGCCAGCTTGGTCTCTTTAGTGAGTTCCTGGCCAGCTGGAGCTGCACAGTGAGACTCTGTCTTAAAAAAAAAAAAAAAAAAAAAAAAAAAAAAGACCTGGGCGATGTCTATCCCTGAATGAAACCTTGTCCCAAACACTACCCTTTCACCAATTCCTTACCCTAGACCCAAGACCCACTCCTGGAACACTTACCCCAACAGCAGAGGTGTCCATCACTAGGGGGCACTCTTCCACCACACTGGCCCTACTTCCCCTCCCCACCCCCCAGGATAAAAGAGGGCCCTTTCCTACAAAGACTGCAAACCCAGGGCCTCCCCATGTTGGATGTAGCTTCTTGTCATGACTAGGGGGCCTTCCAGGCAGCCTTGGCTCATCCACTAAGTCAGCAACCACCACTCTTAGTTCACAGAAAAGGGAGGTGTCGGGGCTAAATTAATCTGCCTTAGCTCGTTGGCCTGAAGGTCAGTTCTGGACTCCCTTCCCCTTCCTATGTGTGACAGCTATCTAGAGAAGAATAAACTAAAGGGCGCACATCGAAGCAGTTTCTTCCTGTATATGCCAACACCCATTGGACATGTCTCCCATGCAGAACCAGGCTCACAGAAGGACGGGGCACTCATGGACCCCAGAGAAGGGAAAAGTAATGGAGCAGTGGGCAAGGCTCCCCTCTTCTTACCATTTGCATGGATAGCCCCTCCCCTGCAGCATCATCGGAGCAGAGACCATTGAAGATGGCCAGAGGCTCAAGCAACATGGAAAGTCTGACTCCTTCAGTTTCAGGAAAGCCCCTGGGCACTTTCACAGACTCGGGGCTTAATTCACAAATGCTCCATCTTTTGAGGATTTAACCCCAAGGATACAGCCCCTTCTTTCCAAGCAACTCTATGCGAGATTGCCGGTCTGTGGCCTGGGGTACATAAGGAGGAGGGGGCAGTGATGGAAGGCAGGGCTTAGGAAATAGAATCTAGCAATAATGGTAGCAGGAAGGGTGGGAAATCGTAAGGATCAGCATAGGTGTGTAGAAAAACACAAAAAGGCTCTCGCTCGGCTCTTCGGCCATGGAACAGAGAAGGGTTGGTATTTGCATCTCCACAGCATTCACAACAGCTCTTCTGGTGATTGGTTTTTGGCCCCAGATTCGAGCAGCCTTCCTGTTCCCATAACCTGTCAAGTAGAGTGTCAAGGGAAGCTGGGAGGGGGGATTTCACAACTAGCAGTTTTCCTTTGATGTTGCCACTGGAGCCCAGAGTCCCTCCTCCACCAGCCAACCATTTGGGAAGTAAGGAAGATGTTCTCAGTAGATCAGGGGAGGGGTCTCCACTGGGGAACAGTCCTCACATTCCAGCAGGGGCCTGTGAGGAGGGAGGAGGGTGTGGGTATCTAGACAATTTCCTAAACCCAGGGCACACCTCTGATGCAGCCACACCCCTGTAAGCTGAGTTCTCCAAAGCAATGGCTTTCTCTGAGAATTGGGTCAGCTTTGCAGCTTTCCTGGGCAAGATTCCAAACTCAGCAAGTCGCAGTCTCTGGGAAGAATTATTACCTGCAGGAGGTGGGGGTGGGGAGAATAAGGGAGAGACAAAGGTGAGCTAGGAAGCCCTGTCTCCCTCCACGAGTCTCTTTTCTCCTGTTCTCAGCAAAGATTGGTGTGCAAGCAGCCAAGTTAGCCCAGCACCCACCTGTGTATCTGCTCCCCTGGCCCATTTGAGATGGAGCTCCCTTCTCACTCCATCATCCTGCACAGGCAGGTGTGGCTGCCAGCTCAGGCAGATTCCACTGAAGCTCCAGGCCTGGCCCTGCCTGAGAGGCCCCACCCTCCATCCTTCTTCCAAAGAGGAGAAAAATGTATATAAATTCCATCTGAGACTCCCTCTCCCCACTCTGTCCCTCTAGGTTACAGACACAAGCTGACGAGAGGCTTGCCTTGGTCTGGGGCAGACCTGCCCACCCTTAAACTGGCCCCTTCTCCAACTATCTCAGGAATGCTTGCTTGTCAAACATTCTGTTAGATGCCCCTCTAAGCACCAGTGATCCACAAGACTGCGCCATATGACTTTCCCCCTGATTTTTGTAACTCAGAGCATATGTGCCTGTACCTACTCTCATAAGTGTCTCCACCAAGGGTTCCAAGAATGCTGTCCATGAAGCGAGGACACCTGGGAACCTCTTTTTTTGTCTTTGTCGTAAGACGCTTACCTACTGCAGCTAGGGGGACAGTCGTGTGCGGGCCACAGCTTCTCTTTGAACGGTACCCTTTAGCACATTTAGCTTGGCACACTTGTCTCTTTCTCATTTGGCTAGGACACAGTCAGAATCTGAAATGCAATGTTCGATTTTCAAGCAAAACATATATACATTTGGGGGGGTTAGATTTTTATTTATTTTATTTTATATGCATGAATGTTTTGCTTGCGTGTATGTGTGAGCACCACGTGGGGGCCTGGTACCAGCATAGTTCAGAAGAGAGTGGCAGATCCCCTGGAACTGGATGGTTGTAAATCACCAGGTGGGTTCTCGGAACCGAAGGCACAGCCTCTGTTAACTACTTAGGACCCCCCACTTTTTTTTTTTTTTTTTTTTTTTTTTTTGGTTTTTCGAGACAGGGTTTCTCTGTGTAGCTTTGCGCCTTTCCTGGTACTCGCTTTGGAGACCAGGACCCCCCACTTTTAAAGGGGAGCTTTATGAAAAAATTGCCACGTCTCTGGCTATTGAGCTTGAAAGGTTTCTCATCCCTGGTCCTCTCTGTGTTGAGGGAAAGAGAGGAGGACCAGGCCAGCCAGCAATGGAAATCAGCCCTGACTCTAAGTGGATGGGTCTGAGAAATGAATGCCACTCGGAGCTCTTACCAGAGAGAGGAGGAAGGGAGTCAGAGCAGCCTTGCTTAAGAAGGGGTCTCCTGGGGAGGTAGAAGAAGGACCCAAAAGACAGAGGAGACAGAACACTCCCGGGCAGAACATCAGGAGCCAGCGAAGCGGACAGGAAAGAGGGTTGGCTGGTTGTAGAAGTGGAAAAGATCATGGAATTGGGGACAGGTGGGTGGAAGCAGAGATTATGAGTCTGCCCTGTTCGGTTAGGGAGCCCGGATTCTGGTGACCACGAAAAGAGACTTGGCTTCGTCAGTTACTCTCTGTGTGACCCTAGGTAAACTGCTTAAACTCTCTGAGCCTTGGTTTCCTACTTACTACAAAGACGGTCAAAGAACACCGTCGGAGGGTGACTGGAATCAGATGGCCGAGGGAAATGCGAGTGGTGACTCGCCGCGTGCTCGGCTTAAAGCTGAGTGGAGTTAGTTGGAGGGTGATTCGTTTGGGTAGTGGGTCAAATCCACCAGATTTTTCAACCCAGATTCACACTTCCTGTAGAGGCAGGATCTAAAAGAGCTGTCGAAGGTGTTTGTAAACAATAAAAGTGCAATGCAAAGTTTGCCGCTGGGGGGTGAAATAGTAAGTAGGGTTAGGAAAGAGGCGGGGCAGCTGCAAGCCGAAGCATCTGTTCGCCTGCAGCACGGTCAAAGCTGGGCGGATGTGGACTGCTTCCCAGTCCTCCCGCCATCTCCAAAACGCCAACGACCCCTCCCGCAGCCACTAGCGGGGCGTGCGAGGCATATCCCGGAAAGTCGTCCTTCGGTGCATGTAGGGATGACGGGTGAGAACCGGGCGCGGACAGTGGTGGGGCGATTTTGGGCCGAGTTGGTTATGACACCCCTCAACAGCTAGGACAGTAAGGCAGGGGGCAGGGAACGCAGCACAGCCGCCAGAGCCCAGGGTGGCGAGGGGACAAGACTGAGGCCAGCCCAGCGGCCAGCCGCAGCGCCGCCTCCCGGGAGGAAGGCGGGGGCCCGGACGGGGAGCGGGAGGAGGCGGAGGGCGGAGGAGGGCGGCGCGCTGAGAGGTTATTTGTGGTTCGCTTTGATCCCGAGGGGGAACCTGAAACTCTCACATTCCTGGCATAGCAGCCGCCTCCAGCGCGGGCTGACCCAGGGGCTGCGCACTGGGGCGCTAGCAGCCAGAACGTCGGCGACACTGGCGAGTGCGCACCTCCGTTGCCGAACGTACCTAAGCCGAACCCGGTCTGCGCGCGCCGGCAGCCGCGGGCCGCAGCGGTAAGAAAGGTGCCGGGCTCTCCCGGCAGCACGCGAGGCCGGCGGGGACGCTCCCCAGCGGCACCCCGACACCGCGATCAGCCCGGCCTTTTCTGGCCATCGGAGCTGGAGTGGACGAGCCTCTCGGAGCGGGAAGGGGAGACAGTGCACCCATTCGAGGCTCGATCTTGGGCGTCTATCTAGCCCGGGGAGCCCCGTGGTGTGCGCTTTTTTTGAAGGAGAGACTACACGACTCCGACCCACTAGGGCTGGAGCGGGGACAGAGGATCGGTGTTTGGGGGTGTGAGTCTCGCGACTGGGCAAGTGGAAAACGGCTGTAGGCATATCTTGCCAAATGCAAGATCCAGGTAGCTGCTTTGTCTAGATTGGGGATACAGGTGGCTTTTACCCTCAGCTAGCTCAAGAATTCCTCTTTGTCTTCCTTGGAAAATCCTCTCCGGAGCCACGAACTGGCTCTCACTTAGAAAGAATGCAGCTTGCTGTCCAGCCCGGTGACGTCAGCGCTGGAGTATTTGGAAAACAAAGAGGTCTGGGGAGAGAGGCGGACCCGCGATGCTAAAAGACCTCTCGCGGTTGCGGGTTACGCTTGCCGGGGGCACTCCGGCAGCCATCCGGGCTAGTGGTCCGCCTCGAGTCGAGCGGGAGCCCTGGCCTGGCTGGCTTAGCTTTGGTTCCTTTTGCTAGAGGGAGTCCAGGCCAAGGCCAGAAACGCGTGTTTGCTTAGGAAGGCGGTTTGCAGAGTGCAGAGCGCCAGAGCAGGCCAGGTGCAACGCCCGGGTAAGGAAGCTGGTTTTTAGTAATGGTTCAACTATAGATACTTGAAAGGTTGTGTATCTAGGGGATTAGATTGGGACCCGTGTGCGATGAAAGGCCTCGAAAATGTTCCGTGCTCCGGGAGCATGGCTCATGTTGGCGCGCCTGGAATCTATCGCGAAGGCTCTGCATTCTTAGTAGCCGCTCCCGGATCCTCCTTAGCGGGAGTCAGCCCAGACAGTGATTAACTTAGGAAATGCCAGGAAGAAGAAGCTGCGTGCGAGCAGACTCCTAAAGTCTTACACATTGTAGAATGCAGTGGGGGAGAGGATTAGGTGCTAGGAAGAATGAGCGCATAGGTGTCCTCAGGACTCATTTCCTTCCCTCAGCTCTGCCAACATACCATTCCCAGGCACAGAAAGGAGCCACATTTCCCCACCCTCCCCTTGGTCTTACCCCTCATGTCATTACCCCATCAGTTGGTTCAGGTGGTTGTTTCTAGTGTCAGCAGAGATGCAGAGAGACCGTAGGGGCTTTTCTAAGTAGCAGATGTGTGTCCCAAGAGAGGCAGGCAGGCGATCATAAAATCAAGGCTGTTTCGCTGGCTTGCATTACTGCAAGCGCACTCTTGCCTCCTCACAAAACCATTGTCCTATAGTTACCTTTCTTCAGCCGCATTTGCCAATTGACGGGTAGCTTCGCCTGCCTGCTCACCGTGCAGAATGACTGCCAAGGTCATCTGTGACAAGGAGGCTCAGATTTATTTTAGCGGGAGCCTTTGAAGAAGCTGAGCCCAGGGTCTGTCTTCCAAGGACTGTCCGCTTCCAGGAAGAGAAGCAGTGGAGGGTGGTGAGCTACCTGTGGCTCAAGCATCTTCGTTCTGAAGGGTCATGGGAGTCATTTGCTTAGAGAGCTTCTCTCTACAGGGCTACATTCATTCTTTACCATCTGCCAGTGAACCGGGGTCTAGACTGCTAAGTGGTTGAATTTGATGGAAATTTGTCCTGGAGTCACTAGTGAGACTGTTTTGGTGTAGCGGCTGACTGCAGGGGACCGTGGTCCCTATTAGATAACCTTATGGATTTCTGTTGTATTTCTATGGGATTAGTTAAGTCTCCATAAATGTCAATGATAAACCTTTGCCAAGGATTTATAACATACCAGGCGCTCAGCCTCTCCAAGAGGCACACTGCATTGTTTGTAATGGACAACCTGAGAGTCAAAGACTCAGTAACTAAACTTAATAGATAGCCACATTGGCATTTGCATCTGGGCCCAGGTAAAACCACCTACCTACCCTACCTCCTCCTGTGTGCTCCCCTTGATTGCTATTATTTCTGTCTCTTAGGTGCTCTAGGACCAGGTGCCTGCTGGCCATTGTCTAGGCAGCTGTGTGCAAGCCAGAGAAGCATGAGGACACTGGAAGACTCCTCAGGGACAGTCCTGCACCGCCTCATCCAGGAGCAGCTGCGCTACGGCAACCTGACAGAGACTCGCACGCTGCTGGCCATCCAGCAACAGGCCCTGAGGGGTGGGGCTGGAGCTGGGGGCACAGGGAGCCCCCAGGCCTCCCTGGAGATTGGACCTGCTGAGGATAGTCAGCTGCTCCAGCAGGCCACCAGGCAGGAGCCCCAGGGCCAGGAGCATCAAGGTGGAGAGACCCACCTGGCAGAGAACAGGCTCTACCGGCTGTGTCCACAGCCCAGCAAGGGAGAAGAGCTGCCCACCTATGAGGAAGCCAAAGCTCACTCCCAGTACTACGCAGCAGCGCAGCAGGCAGGACCCCGGCCCCATGTTGGGGACCGAGATCCTAGAGGAGCATCAGGAGGCAGCCGACGCCAGGATGAGGCTCTGCGGGAGCTGAGGCATGGCCACGTACGCTCCTTGAGTGAACGACTTCTGCAGTTGTCCCTGGAAAGAAACGGTGCTCGGGTCCCCAGCCACATGAGCTCTTCGCACAGCTTCCCTCAGCTGGCCCGGAGCCAGCAGGGTCTCCAACCCCGAGGACCCCCAGCGGAGGTCCCGGAGCCCCGTGGGCCCCCACCTCAGTACCCACACGCTGTACTGGCTCATGAGACTGCGGCTGTCACTGACCCAAGATACCGTCCTCGAAGCAGCCCACACTTCCAGCACGCGGAAGTCAGGTGACTACCCCACCCTGGATTTCTTCTAGTCCAGTGTCCCAGGAGAACCCCAAGGTCATATACCTTGGATCCCAGGTGGCATGATCCCAACCCCTCTGCACCCACACCAGCTCCTGGGGCTGTCTGCTCTTGATCTACTGTCCGGTCTTGAGAAGGGAGGAGCGGAGGGCTGGAAAATAGGGGGACTTGCCTATCTGACTTTACTTAGGAAATTACCTGCCAGTCATGGTAGCACGCTTAGGTGAAGTAGGAGGAGCCCAAGTTGACCGCCCGCCTGGGCTACATAGCAAGACTGTCTAAAACAAAAAGAAACTGACATCATTGCTCTAACTCAAAATATAGACAGCATTGTCTATAGCATTCAAGTAAAGAGGGCTCCCAGGGGATATGAATGGGGTGTAAAGGTGAGATTTTTTAGAAAGAACTAACAAAAGACAATGGGAATCCCTGCCAAACTGCTCCCAAGTTAAGTAGGCCAAAGGTGGGACTTCCTGAAGGTTTTTAAAGGGAAAAATGGACTTTTTTTTTGTTGTTGTGTTGTCATTGGGAGGTGTTGCTAGTGAGGCTGAAAGAACTAGGTGGCCACCTCTGTCACAGCTGCCTTGTCTACCAGTTAATTACTTACTACCTTTTCCCTTGTACTTGTCATTAGGATTCTGGGCCTAGGTGAGCCTTTTGTTTTTTTGGCTTTGGTTTTTTGTGGTTTTTTTGGTGAAGTCTCAGGATGCTGTTGGATCAGGATAGTGACTTAGCTTAACTGAGTGTGAAGTGAAGTCTTGGTGTGTGTGTGTTGGGGGTGGGATATGATGGACTTTTAAAAGAGAGGCACATCACAATGCCAGCCTGAGAGAATGGGTCACTAGAGCCAGGGTGGAAGCTGGGAGCCCCGTGAGTGCAGGCAGGAAGCCATATCATTGAAGGAGTACAGGTTCCTAGAACCCAGGGCTGCCTTAGTCATCTGAACTGACCCTTTTTTTTTTTTTAATTGGTTTTCTGAGACAGGGTTTCTCTGTGCAGCCCTGGCTGTCCTGGAGCTCACTGTGTAGACAGACCATGTTGGCCTCGAACTCACAGAGATCCACCTGGCTCTGCCTCCCGAGTGCTGGGATTAAAGGCATGCCTCACCAAGCCCTTCACCTTTTCCTTGAAAACAGGCACCTTGGCTGCATCCCCCTTGAGGGTGGGGTGAAGTGGGTTTCCAGGAAGCCCTACCAGGGGGACCCAAGAATTTGCAGAGCCTCTGGGTTCAAGGTCAAAGTCTGGCTCACTTCAGACCTGCTGTCTCTTCATGTAGTCCCTCCATCTCCCTCACCAGTTGTTTCCCTCTACTCTGGAAAAGAGTGGTGGCCCTGTCCCGGAGGAGCCAGGGGATGGAGCCTCGTGGGTTTCCTCGGCCTCCACACCCCCAGACACCCACCTTATCTCCCTTCTCAGGGCAGTTCAGGAAGAATTTCTTCTTTTGGACCAGCCCTATTGAACCCTGCCAGGAAAAGATAATATCCAGGCAAGGAAGTGGGCTGTTTGCAGAGAACAAAAAGATGGGGAGCGGGGAAGTGGGAAATGGCAGACCCAGGAGCAGGGAAAGCAAGTGTGGAAGGAAAGGAGTCACCATTCTTACTTTGAGCTAAATCATTCTCCAAGAATGCCAGTTGTGTCTGCCTGGCCTAGCAGAGGGGGGGGGGGGGGGGGGGGGGGGGGGGGCGCGGCGCGGGAGAGGGTGAAGAATGGCAATTTTTTTTCTGAGGCCACCCTGAGAGTGACCACACTTAGCAACACGAGAGAGTTGAGACAGCCCTCTAACCTGCTCTCCCTGGAGGTAATAGTGGGGAAAAGCACATGCAGGTTTTTCCTCAGCTGACCAGATGAGAAATAAAGAACTGGAAGCCTGGGGATGGGGGAGGGGGGTGTGTGATAGACCCGGAAGTGAAATCCAACTCTGAGGCGCTTCTCGGATTCAGAAAATTCTTAGGACTCTGACTCCCCATACCTCACTCTTCGTCCTTCTCTTGACGTAGAGCCCAAGGATGTGTTACACCTATGCCAGGGGCCCGAGAACACTGACCTGAGCTCTGCTGATGAGCTAATCCAGAGGTGGCCCCTTGTTCTGAAGTGCCCGCTAGCAGAGACAGGGGCTAACCTGTTGTGAGTGCCTGTTGTCTGCCGGCCACTCTGTCTGTCTGGCCTCACTTTTGTGGCCAGAGACCCTTGTGATTTAACAGACAAAGGTGGCGTGATGCTGGGCGGCCAAGGCACTCATTTGCTGAAGGTCCAGCAGCTGGGGCTGAAATCCGTCCCTATTTGTCAGGCTGAGCTCAGGCTCAGCACCTGCTTCCCTGCTCTAATCTTAGCTGGGTTCTTGGAAAAGAATTTCGTAGCTGGGGGTAGCAGGACCCTGAAACGAGGAGGAGAGCTCAAGTGAGCTGCTTTAGCTGGCGTGACCAGAATCCAGCCACTGGGCCTTTCCCAGAAACCTTCTATCCCATTGGAAGGTTAAGGGTACATTTTTAAAGATACTTTAGTTAAGCTGTACATGCCTCGGACGCCCAGGGTTGCTTGGGCTGATCCCTAAGGCCTTAGCCACCGTGGGGCAGCTGTGAACAGAACAAGCATCTGGGTATTATGCCACCCCACATCCTGTCCCACACCGGTCTTGCTCTCTGACCCTTTTGAGTCTCAGGCAGATGCCATGTGACACAGGCCCTCCCCACTGGTGGCGGCCTGCCTGACACTGGTGAGGCTCAGCCACTGGCACTAGTGATAGCCAGGGTGTGTATGTGTGAGTCGGTCTCTGAGGTCTTTGCCTCTTCTTTTCCAGGATCCTCCAGGCCCAGGTCCCGCCAGTGTTCCTCCAACAGCAGCAGTACCAGTACCTGCAGCAGCCCCAGGAGCACTCCCCACCCCTTCATCCGGCCGCTCTAAGCCATGGTCCCCCAAGCTCCTTCAGTCCACCTGCCGTGGAGGGACCAGCAAGTCCGCAGGCCACCTCGGGCAGTGCCCACCTGGCCCAGATGGAGACCGTGCTGAGAGAGAATGCCAGGCTGCAGGGAGACAATGCGAGGTTGCAGAGAGAGCTGGAGAGTACCGCCGAGAAGGCCAGCCGCATAGAGAAGGTAGAGACTCTTAGGGCCCCGGGTGGATGGGGGAGGCAGAGGAGGAAAGCCTATCAGGCTGCCTCTTGCACCAAATTCTGTCTTACATCCCCCCCGCCCCTACACACACACACACACACACACACACAAACACTCCAAGCTCACTCCAGACAGCTGAGGAACAGCCGAGCGGTTTGCCCTGGTGCATGAGCAGTTGCTGGCCAGTGGCGGTTAGAAAGAACTCATTCACTAGCTCTCTGCACACTTGCACCCTCGCCCTGCACAGCCCCTCCTGCGTGGACACCTCCCACAGAGAGCTCTTTGTGCACCCACACAACAGCCAGTCTGTTCCAGGCCAGCCCTGGCCAAAGAGAAAGCCCCTCCTCTCAGGGAAAAGAAAAAAAAAAGCAACGTGTTGGCATCGCAAGCCAGCTAGGAGCACGTGTAAGACCTGTGGCTTCCAAGGGGGAGGGGCAGCCACATGCTCTGGTCAGAGGCAGCTCAGGCTGGGGGGTCTGGCGCCCCCCCCCCTTCCTGGGTGAAGCCTGGCCAGTTGTGTACTAAGGTTCAGCCACCTAGAATATGCTCATCCCCGGTTCTTTGCACTCCGATTATCAGACAATGCTAGGCGGAAGTGAAATGCTTCTTAGAAACACTGGGCCTAGGGCAGGCTGGAGGTAGCTCCCTTGAAGAGCATCTAGCCCTGGGTCTAGGCAGCATCCAGTCCTTCCTTAGGAACAGCTGTCTGTCCCAGCAGTCTGCCCTACCTGCAGTCCCCCGATTATCTTACTAGAGCCAGTGACCTCGTTCACTCCCTGGGACCCTTCCTGTCATTCATTTCATTGTCTGTCTTTGACAGCTGGAAAATGAAATTCAGCGGCTCTCTGAGGCCCACGAGAGCCTGATGAGGACCTCTTCCAAGCGTGAGGCCCTGGAGAAGACTATGAGGAACAAGATGGACAGTGAGATGAGGCGGTTGCAGGACTTCAACCGCGATCTTAGAGGTGAGAACTAGGCTCGTGGGTTGGGGAGCTGGGAAGACATCTGAGGGGTTGGGGGGGGGAATTCAGATTCTCTGTTCTGTGTTGCAGAGGCCCCCATGAGTTCCCATCATTGGGCCCTGATCTGAGCTGGGACTTCCCTGTAAAAACCCATCCCCAGTTTGGAGGATACAGGCTCACAGTTAGAACCCCAGGGTAAACCCCCAGGCTGGCAACATTCCTTGATACTAAAACATCTCTCCTCTTTATTTGAAACAGAGAGACTGGAATCTGCAAACCGCCACCTGGCAAGCAAGACACAGGAAGCCCAGGCGGGCAGTCAGGACATGGTAGCCAAGCTGCTTGCTCAGAGTGAGTTGGGGACCTCTTAAGAAACCTTGCCAGGCGGAAAGGCAATGAGACCACTGTGACCCCATTCCGCTCCCCTTGAGATGTAACCCGCTTCCTTGCAGAGGAGCACTCCAGGACCAGATTTACTGAATGGCTGCTGTGGGAAAGAGCGATTTCCAAAGATGAATAGGAACTAGGGAGCAGTGACTGGCTGGGCCACACGGTACTGACCCTCAGTGTCACATTGGTCCCTCCTGCAGGGAGGCCAGGACAGCCTTGGCAGTGGTTAAATAGGAGACAATGGGGGATCTTCCGGAGTTTCCTAAGAATGCCAGGCAACAGAAAGGCTGAGGATACAGGAAGCTGGAAAGCAGGGTAGAACTGGTGGAGGGTCCTGGGAGAACCACAAATGGGCTTAGTCGACAGCTACGGTCTATAGGAAGCACTCAGGCTTCTCTGTTAACAGGGAGGCCAGGCATCCTGGAGGCTTTATAGACTAATCCATTCATTCCTTCTTCATTGGTGGATTTGAGCTAAGCACTGGGCCAGTGTTGGGCAGAGGGTGGGAATTCTCCCTGCCCAGAAAATGGCAGGGAGGTGAGATAAGCTTTAAGGCAGGAGCAGGTTCCCACAGGTTCAAGGGAAAAAAGTGTTCATGATCCTGGAGACTGGTGATTAGGCAGCCCCTGGTGGTCTGGGAAGATCTGTGGGAACGCAGAAGCAGGGCTGTAGTGTGACGGAGGTATCAGGCAGGCTTGTAGGTAAGACGGGCTTTTAGAAAGGAAATTTATGAGAGCCCTTTGTTAAGGGGCCTCAGGAGAGGGGAAGACAACTTCTGGCAATGCCAGCTTCTTGCTTCAAGGGCTTAGAGCCCTGGAGTGCTTGCTAATCAGCCTTTGGCAGGAAATGGGCTCAGATTGGGCAAGACTTGGGCTATCCACCACTACCTTTCAAAATGAGGTGAGAGTGGCTAAAGGTCTCTGGAACGGAGATGAGGAGGAAGGAGGTGTCGCCTAGGGGCTGCCCTTGGGAGTCTGCGGAGGACGGACTACTAGGGGAAGGGAGACTCGGGGTGGGTGCTCTAGTGGGAAGGGCGGCTTTGGGGCCCGGGCTCCGGCAAAGAAAGGAAGTCTTAGGGAGGGTTTCTGGAAGCCTAGGGCAGAGCGGGAGGGGGGCAGAAGCAGCCGGGAGGCGTTTCCGCTCCCCGGGGAGCGAGCTAGCGCCAGGCTGTTCTTGGCTTCTTGCTGGAGCCATTAATCTCGCAGCCGCGGGTGACCTGGATGCCTGGCATTCCAGAGCCGCTGGGCTGTTCCGCTCCCGGCCGGTCCCCCTCCGTTCCCCTCCCATATGCGCCTGACAGTGGCGCCCTTCGGCCCCGGCGGCGCCCAGCCTAGCTTTGGGAGACACAAAGGGTGGCTGGGACCTGAATGTGGGGAGCCTGCTAAGCAGACTTAACCTTCCACCCGCTACCACGGTATCTTAAGGTTGTACAATAAGGCTTCCGGAAGCAAAAAAACTGGATCCACAGCCCCAGGAGCTAAGAAAAACCTCAGCAGCCGCCCCCCCCCCCCCCCCGCCCCGTGTAATCCTCATTCTAAAGGGCTGAGGGTGGCCTTTTTTGTGGCGGGTACAGAACCCCTACCCCCCCCCCCCCCCGACACACACACACACACACACACACACACACACACACACACACACACACTCAAACCACTGGCTTTTCCCTTCAACAAATCAGAGCAGCCTCCAGATCTGCCTGCATTGTCTGTTTCAGGCCTTCAAGAGCTGGCTCTGAGGCCTGACGACTGGCCCTGCCCCACTTGGGACAGGTGTCACCTTGGGCTGTGAGATAGGGCAGTATATAGGGCATTACCTCCTAATAGTGTTAGGGCTGATGTCTGGGCATTCATTATTCAGTCATTAGGCTGTAGGGCTCTGGACCCACATGGGAGAGATACTGTTTCTCAGTCCAAACCTGGTTTCCGCCCTCCACCCCATTCACCGGTTGTTGAGCAGGCAGAATATGAACAGTTGCATTAAAGCGTCATTGAATAGCCCCTCCTTTTCCTTCTGTACCAAAGAATGGGGCCCGCCAGGCTGGGCGCAGCCTTCAGAAGTGCACTGGAGGTGGCCTGGATTGCCCCTGCCATGCTGTCCTAGGAAGTAAAGAGATTCCCAAAGGGCAAGTACTTTGAGGTGGGTCGTAGGCCTAGAACATCACTTAGAGAAGTCTTGTGTTCTGGCCTTGGCCCAGTGAGGTGGAGAGGTTCTCTGAGCAGAGCTCCTCTAAGCAATTAGCCAAGTGGTCAGGGATAGCTGGAGTCTTGGATGCAGTCTTTGGACTAGCATCCTTGTCGTTGTGCTGTGAGGTTTGAATTCTATTGAGTCCACCTGCCTACATGCAGGTCCCCAGACCATGTAAAGACAGGAGTACTGAACAGGAGAGGCTCCAGTCTGCAGGCTGCACTCCAGAGCAGACACTTGGGGACAAGAACTACATGCACAGCCAGAGAGCTGGAGCCTCTCAGTCAGCCATTTGGTTCCTATGTTTCTTCCCTTATAAATCAAGAGCCACAAATCCTACCTGGGAGATTGAGTTGGATAAGATATGAAAAGTGCCTGCCTGCTTCTTCCTGCTTGAACAATGACCTTGTTATAGTACCCTAATCTATAAAAGGTTGGCTCAGTTCCTACCTGACCGGTCTCTAGTCATCGTGAAGCTTAAGGAAAACTGTGACTATGTTTTGGCGGTGGCCATGCCTGGCTCAGTTTGAGCAGTATCCCAGCTGAGAGGCCATTTATCTTGGTTGTTACAGCAAGAGTCACAGTCAGGCCCTGCCGTTTACTCTTAACCTGCGTCTCACTGAAATGTAATAATAGACAACTCCCAGGCGTGTCAAGAGGGTCTGCGGCGGTTGTCGGTACAGAGCCCACTAGTGGGTGAGTGTGGCCACCATCACTGATCACTTCTCAATTCCTCCCCGGCAGGCTATGAGCAGCAGCAGGAACAGGAGAAGCTGGAGCGTGAGATGGCGCTGCTGCGTGGTGCCATCGAGGACCAGCGGCGACGTGCTGAACTGCTGGAGCAGGCTCTGGGCAATGCACAAAGCCGTGCTGCCCGGGCTGAAGAGGAGCTACGCAAGAAGCAGGCCTATGTGGAGAAGGTGGAGCGGCTGCAGCAGGCTCTGGGACAGTTGCAGGCTGCCTGTGAGAAACGGGAGCAGCTGGAGCTGCGTCTGCGCACGCGCCTGGAGCAGGAACTCAAAGCCCTTCGCGCACAGCAGGTGAGACGTGTGCAGCGGGCAGAGCTGGGCAGAATCCAAGGAATCCCTGAGCTCCAGTCTCTGTCCCCTGGGAAAGATGATTGCTCCACGCCCCCCCTTGGCTGCTTGGTCCCTCTCAGTCATCTTGTGTCACGAAGGCTCTGCCGTGTGGTCTGTGTTCAGGTTTGGAGGACTTGACGAGTCTTAACCTTGGCAGTAGCAGAAACTGGGACTTCAGTACCAGATAGCAGTCATTAATAATGTTCATGCAGAAGACTGGACCACTCTCACTCCTCTTCCCAAGACAGGAAGTAGATGTCTGAGCCCTGAGTCTGAGCTTGCTATGTATTTGGACATAAACATTTCTTGTTGTTTACAAACCAGATAGAGTTCTGTCTCCACACCCAACCTTAACCCTGTCGTAGAAGTAGGGGGACCAAAACTTAGTTGTCGCAATGTGATTATCACTCATATTCCCACTCCCACTTCAGACAATTGGTTTTCTAGTCATATGTGCCCTTAGGTCCCTGGCTACCATAAATTGGGAGGGAATGTGAGGACCTTTGTTGTCCCCCGTGTCTCTGGGTGGAAGTAGGCAGCGGGGAGGATGCGGAGGTGTGCAGCAAATGACTGAACAAGGTATGCATGTGTTAAGGTCTTCCTGAAAGCATGAGGACCGAAGCCCCACACACCCCAGCCTTAACCCTTGACCATGCTATGCTTTGCTCTACAGAGACAGGCAGGCACCCTCACTGGTAGTGGTGGCATCAATGGTGGGTCCACTGAGCTCAGTGCCCTTCGACTCTCAGAACAACTGAGGGAGAAGGAAGAACAGATCCTGGCTCTCGAGGCTGACATGACCAAGTGGGAACAAAAGTACCTGGAGGAACGGGCCATGAGGCAATTTGCCATGGATGCCGCTGCCACCGCCGCCGCGCAGCGTGACTCCACTCTCATCAGACACTCCCCCCAGCCCTCGCCCAGCAGCAGTTTCAATGAGGGCCTGCTCGCAGGCAGCCACAGGCACCAAGAGATGGAGAGCAGGTACTATAGGGTCAGGCAGGGACATCTGGAGGGATGGGGAGGGGTGGGATGGTAGTAGCCAGTCTCTGCCCAATCCTTTGTCCCCGGAGTGGGACAAAGGGCCCCACCCTCAGCAGCTCAGTATGTTTGGCATTCCAGAAATTATAAACAGTTGTTTCCCTGAGTGAATCCCTCCTGTGCTCAGGCTGGACGTGGGTGGGTACCGTCCAAGGTCTGGCTACCATGGGTCCTCATGCCTGCTTCTAGCCCTAGGACCTGACTCTTCCAATGAGGTGGGCTCAGAGAACATCAATTGCAGAGCATTAATAACATTATGCAGTGCACCTCACAAGGGCAAGAGGTCCTACCTGCTTTTTAGGGAGGGATGTCTGAGCTTCCTTCCGACTTCTGTGAGGTGGGTAGAAGGAAGGGGCTGAGTCGGTGGGACTGACAATGTGGCCTCTCCCACAGGTTGAAGGTGCTCCATGCCCAGATCCTAGAGAAGGATGCAGTGATCAAGGTCCTTCAGCAGCGCTCTAGGAAAGACCCTGGCAAGGCTACCCAGGGCACCCTGCGGCCTGCCAAATCGGTGCCATCCATCTTTGCGGCTGCAGTGGGGATTCAGAGCTGGCAAGGGCTCTCATCCAGCGAGCGGCAAACGGATGCACCTGCCCGGCCGACAGTAGGTATGAAGAGGCTTGCAGTGGGATGGCGGGGAATAGGAACTTTTGAAACCAGACTCCAGACCTGGCTTAACCTTTGGCTCCCATGACCCTGAAACCCACAGGGTCCTCCTAGTATAAAGTGGATGATGGGCCTTCAGCTGCTTGCAGATAGATGTAGGCAAGTTTCTATGTACTGCTCCTAAGCCAATACTAAGAAGTCCTAGATTTCAGCTACAAAGAAGGGGTGCAAAGCAATGATGCCTAACTTGACCCCACCTATTCCCATTTCAAAAGGGGAGCCTTTCATTTTATTAGGCATCTTGCAAATTAAGAGCAGCTCAGTCCACCGAGTTTGTTTAGGATGTCCTCCATCGGGGACCTTGTCTCCTGCATCAGGCTGTATCCATCAACCTCCTTTCTTTCCTACAGACCGTGTACCAGCAGAGGAGCCCCCAGCCACAGCTCCTCTCCCTACCCATACCAAACACGGGAGCAGAGATGGGAGCACCCAGACTGATAGCCCTGCAGATAGCACCTCTGCCTGCTTAGCCTCAGAACCCGAGAGCCTCCTAGGGTGCAGCAGTAGCCAAAGGACACCCTCTCTGGGTAAGTACCCTGCTTCCCCTGGCCTGTGTGTTAGATGGGGGCTGTGAGCTGGAACACAAATTTCCCCCAAACTCATCCACTGTGGGAAGCCCCACAGTGTGAATGAGGGTTGTTGGAGGCATGAAACCCTCAATCAATGGGAGGCAGGTCTCTAATTCAAAAGAAAGTACCCCATCAGAAGGCATTGTACCTCTGGAGTTTTTCTCACGTATCCTCCTGCTGGTCCACATATCTACGATGATGGAGCTTGGCAAGTGGTCCTGATGGTGATCTTGGATTAGGAAGCTATTGGGAGAGCCCAGAAAAGAGGAACTTGAGAAGAGGCCTTTTCTCTTCCTACTCTGGTTTCACATTCACCCTAGCATAGCTGCCTGTGTGTGCCTCATGATCTCAGAAAACCACAGGCATGACAAGAACGCTATAGCCTGCTTCTAACCCTGGGGGCACCCCTCCACTGATCACTCTAGCCAGTTCAGAGTCTAAACACAGGCATACTTCCTCGTCAGTCTAGGCCCCAGCTGAGGGGAGGGAGCACAGCGTTGTGCTTAGTTGACCAAGTTAAGAGGAACCTGAGGCCTGGAGCAGCTTAGGAGGAGGGAATCAGAAGAAAGATCCTGTCTTTAAAATGTGTTGGGAGCTGAAAAGAACAACAAGACTCACAGCACAGGCCTGTTGTCTTCTTGTCTTTCTCCAGACTCTGTAGCTGCAACCAGAGTTCAGGACCTGTCAGACATGGTGGAAATACTGATCTGAAGGGAAGAGGTGGTGCCTTGGGGATCCCGACTCCTGGCCTCCCCTGGCATTCCAGCGGTCTTCAAGTGCTGAGCCTTACTTCCTCCAATCATTGACGGTGTGGTGCGTGAAGCTCAGAGAGGAGCACTACAAGGGACCTAGAAAAGTCTGCACCCCCAGAAGACTGCTTCTTGGCCCATATTCCTCCCATGCCCGTGAGGAAGAAAGAGCCAGATTCCCCTGCTGCCCAGGGTCTGTCTGTTGCTGGAGCAGAAAGGAGTTGAGCCCCCTCCGTCCTGCCCCTTTGTATTCAGGCATGAAGGGAAAGGGGAGTGGATTCTGATTCCCAAGGATGGCTGGGCACTGATCCGGTGGTCTGCTGGGATAATAAGCCAGCCATGGTGTTCTGTGGTCAAGTATGGCCTCAGCCAACTCCATCTGCTCTTCAGTTCCTCACTGCCTTCTTCAGATCGCTAAGACTTGAATCTTTGGGGGCACTATTAAGAGTGTGGGTCTTTTGGGAGCCACCAATATGCCTCTCGCTTGGAGTAGGTTAGAGGCCATTTGAGAGGCCTGCAGAACAGTGTGTTTTGTATATAATTCTCCTTCCTGGGAACAGAAGACTAAGCATGCTGGTTCAGATTCTCCTTCCAAGGCTGTGCTGCCTGCCCCTGCTGCCCTGGTTCTTGAAACATCTGATGGGTTCCTCCGCCTCCACTTCTTGGCCATGGAATTTGATATTGGTTGCCTTTCCTCCATTTTAAACCCCTGTGTTCCATGCGCATGGGACTCTTGTCACCAGCCTTTCTGAACGGCTCCACAGCTCCTGTCCCTGGGGCACCCTGTCAGTTTGGTTGTAGACTGAGCCAGATGCAATGAGCCGCCACATATGGACATCTGTCATGCCCAGCCCCAGGTTCTCTTTGAAGAAACTGGAGAAGTTGTTCTCGTAAATGTGTTTGTTCCCACCGGCAGGGACTGGGAGAGGAAGCTGTGCTCTTGAAAACTGATCAGTGAGCTTAAAAGACAAAAGTCCTCACTGTGGTGCCCCATCACAGAATGGCACCCACGAGGCTGGCTCCTCAAGTTTCTGGTGCCCCAGCCCTGAAGCAGGGCCAACTACTTGGAATTGGGTGAAGACCCCACACGGCAGCCTGCCAGCAGCAGTGACTTTGACTTTGGTCTTAAAGTAACCCCCATTCAGCTCAAGAAGCGATTGGTGGATTTCAGAGCTTTTTTTGTGTTTTTTCCTTGAATCTTTGGTTGTTTTGTTTGTTTTTCTTTCACTGTTTCCAAGTTCTGTTTGTTGTTTCATTCCCATGGTTCTCTGAGTTTCCTTTTTAAACATTTGCATTTGCTGGGCAATTGCATATTTTTTTAATTCCCCTACCCTTGTGTAAAGCTGAAAAATACATCTGGTTCATGTGCATTGTTTACAAAGATAAAAGTTTAAAAAAAAGGAGGGAAAAAAGGCAAAAAAATATTGTGAAAGAAAAAAAAAACAACTTAATATATTTTGGATTAATATTTGGTATTTCTTTTAAAGTATTTTTTGTTGCTGTGAACGTTTTTTCTGCCAAAGACCATGACGTGTGTCTGTGTGTTTAAGTTATCATGAATATTTAAAGTGTAAACATGGCTGTTTTGTTACGGCACCCTGTACCAGGATTGCTGCTGCATTCCACTGGGTATGACAGTATTTTAATAAAAAAAAAACTTATAAGGAGAGATGCTTATCTGTTTATTCATTCATTTATTGGTTGAGACACTGCCTAGGTCTGAGTCTAAGTTTGCCTCAAACTAGAAATTCTCCTGCCTCAGCCTCCTTACCGGTGGATTTACAGGTGTGTGTGTGACCTCCAGCTACAAGACTGGTTATTTGCAAGGATGAGGAAAGGAAAGAGGAAGAAGATTTTAAAGGGTTACCATGTCTACTCTTCAAGGACATGTGACAAGTCCTACTGGAGATTTTGTGAAGTGGCATTAAGGACAATTGAAATGACATGGCTGTCCCCATCTCCCCACACATGGGCACTTTCACAGAGACCAGCTATGAGGGTGTGGCAGATGGCTGCCTTTCCAGGGAACTGCCCTAACCCATTTGGATTCCGGTTGTTACAGAGTGGGAGTGAACACAAAGGTGTTGATACGTTACCCACTTAATCCTCTCACTTAGCACACAACTTCTTTGTTACCATGGTTACCTCTAGGTTACCATGGTACCGTGTGAACCCTCAGGACACATGCAGTGTATGTTCCAGAGTGTGATGAGTTCTTGGGCACCTGTCTTTAGCATCCAACCTTTGTTCACACAGCGTATTTCTCCAACACGTAAAAGTAAAATTACCTCTTAATCTTGGCGTTGACTCCCCAGTCAGGATGCAAGTGGACAGAAGGCTGACCATGAGGCAGCAGACCCCGAGATGGGCCGTAGGTTAACAGCAAGTTAACCTCCTATGACCATGGGTGAAGTGTCTTCAGGGCAGGTGTGGGGACTCAACAACCATGTTGATGAGTGACCAAGCTGGGGTTGTCATGAGAATGGAGTTGACCAGGTAGGAGAATTCAGAACATGCAAAGACTTTTCCAACAATTCTGCAAGTGGCTGTGGACCCTGCTGTCTGCCTTCTGGGTGATCTAGTCAGTCTAGAGTCACTTTCGTATTTCCTTCCCGTAGACCAAAAGGGGGAAGAAATGGGTCCCGATGTGTTCAGCACATGCGCATGTATGTGTGTATGTCTGCCCATGTGTTGCTGAGAAAGGTTTAGGGGCAGCAGTATTTTCTGTTTTGGACCCCTCCATGGCCACATGTGCTCCCTGGCAAGGCATCTCAGGGAAGGAACTAAACAGGTTACTCAGCTCACCGCAATCCACCCTACAGCCAAGCCCTGCAAACAGAAGCTGCCAACAGTGGGGAGCCGGAGAGGCTCTGAGGAAAGAGCATTTGCCCCAGGTGTCTGGACACCTGCAAAGGGGTGGGGCCTATGCTAGAACCTGGGCGCCTCTGAGAGGCCTTTTGGAAACCAAGCTGATCTCTTAGGGGACAACCTAATCTGAGCCCTAACCTTCTTGTCTTAGCCCCACCTAGGATCACTACAAAAGGGTGGGGAGTGTGGCTCCGGGTAGCGGGGAAGCATACCATTCCAGGAGCCACGTATGAGCGACTGGCCTGGCTTCTCTCCTCTCTCTCACCTTCTGGTTTACTATTAACTCTCCCTTGGCATGAGCATGTGCCAGGCTCAAAGAGCTGGCTAACAATGTGCCAAAGGCAGAGGCAGTAAACAGGTACAAACCCACAGATAAGCAAAGCCTCTCCATGGTCCCTGAGGACCCCGACTGGACAGGAAACTTATTTTCAGAGCTACCTACCACCTTGTCTCTTAACCCAAGTGGGGATCTAGTAGACACATAGTCACTCCTTCATAGTCCTTGCTGGGTGACCAAGTCTGCTGGAGGCAGTTCAGAGTCCTCATGACAGCAATGTCTTCCTGGACTAGCTATGTCTGGGTCTAACCCATGCAAAGTGCCACAGCAACAGACTGTTCAGCATCCTTTGGAAAGAGGTAGACTTCATATACCATGAGATCTCCCCTTTGACGTGCACGGTTCAGTTGTATCTTATATCACAGCATTTACTTTAAGCCAGCGGTCAAGCATGGGTCAGCACTAAATGCCCCGTCCATAGCCCATATGAATACCATTAAAGTGCCATTTGATCCACTTTCCACACGGCCTGTTAGTTCTCAGGATGACTCCTTGAACTTTCTACAGCTGACAGGATCCTTCCCTGCGTCCTGGGCCCAGCACCTCCGCTACACTTCCTCTAGGCTGCAAAGGACACTGTCTGCTCTAAGTCAGAGGCCTCATCATGGATCCCAAGCCTGCTATGGGGCATGAGTTCTTCCTGAGGTTTGGCCAAAGGGCCAATGAGTCTTGGCTCTACAGAGTTGACCATTTGTTTTAAAGCCTGAATCTTATTTAATTGGGAGGACCATTTCTAAGAAAAATGGTACAAAGCGTTAAGTCTATCCCGGGCTTTGTTAAGGGAGCTGTTAAGGGAGTGCTTAGACATAGCTTCATTATTAACTCTACTTAGGGGCACTGGGCATCATGCCTGACCAAAGAGATTATGTTCTGGGAGATGCCCATGTTTAGGGCTTACCTTTGTCTCTTCAAGGTGGGGCTTGGAACTGGAAATGGAGGAAGCTGAGATCTCAGTTGCTAAGGCACTAACCTGTCTGGAAGCCTGCATGGTTTGGCCAGCTTGCCAAGACCTGAATCTACGTCTGACCTGTGTCTTAGCCCTCCTCTATCCCACCAAGCAAACTGACATTCCCCAGCACCAGCTGCAGAAGTGGCTACTACACTGTTGTAGGGACATGTACCTCCTCTGCTCCAGCGGTCTCATAGCTTTGGATTTGGAGCAAGCCCAATGTCATGATTTGTCCTCAGAGGTGTCTTTTGCAGTCCAAATGTTCCTACCTAACGACACATTCCAGGTGTATTAGGCAACTTCATGGTCATTTCCCTGTTACAATTGACCCTTCTTGCATCTGTCTGGCCCTCCATGACAATGCCATTTCTAGCTGAGGGAGGCCTGTCCAGACTGTCCTCGGCAGCCTCTGCTTGCTCAACACAGCGGACTGTGGAAATCCTCACAGCAGATTGCATCAGTAGCAAGCACGCCAGCATCTCTACAGCACAGTGGCAGCTGTGCAAGTCACTACAAAGTCTTGCCCTGAAAACCACGAAGACCTTTATTTTGGGGTGTAAATGTGTATGGTATATTTGTATGTGCATGTGTATGTGTGCAGGTGCATACGCCCATGTGAAGAGCCCAGAGGAAGACGTTGGGTGCCTGCCTTATCACTGTCTCATTCCACAGAACCTGGAGCTAGGCTGCCTGCCAGCAAGCTGCAATAATCCTCCTGTCTCTGTACTCCACAAGGATGAGGTTACAGGCATACCATGACCATCCCCAACTTTTGGCATGGGGTCTAGGGATCCAAACTCAGATCCCACATTTGCACAGCACAGTAACCTTCCTTCCTAAGGCACGGGTTCTCTGCTTTGGTGTGCCTGACTTCTCTTTCCTCCCTCCTATTTCTCTAAAGTGGTGGTGACATCTCTTCCTTCATCTACTTATTCCTTCATGTTACAGATGTTTATTGAGGCAGGACAGTCAAAACAAAGCAAAAATATATTTCCAAACACTTGTATGCCCCTACTGTCTGTTTGATCACTGTATGCTATCCCAAGCCAAGCACAGAGGTGCTCAGAAGTATTGAATGAATATTCCAGACAAGAACTGGCCCACTTCTGTTTCTCTGGCTCCAGATTTGAACAGGCATCAGATGCCTATACATATCCAGCATCTAAATAATACTTGGAAGGCCCCAGTTCATGATGGTCCTCAGCTCTAAACCTCTCACGCTATTCCTTTGCCTAGGAATGCTTTTCCCTACAGCAGTATCATTCCCCCACTTCGGTTTCTTTTGTGTTCCCACATGAGCAGAAGGCAGAAGAGAGTGGCATTCCCAGGCTGAGGGTCCCTTTGTCCGTGGACATTCATTTGGGCTCTGCCTGGCTGAGAAGGAGCCTCAGCTGAGATGACATAACTGTGCAGAGATACACTCCCTGTCTGCACTGCAGCCACGTGTGGCCCTGAGCAAGGTCCAGACAGTAGTCCCTGGGGATATTTTGATCAGAGGTCGCAAGCCCCTCCCCACTGACCAGACCCCTGTCATTCCTGGAGGTGAGAGACTGACAGGGACTTTGTGGGTGGAGTCACAGGTCAGAGAAGGAGAAGCTGAGCCCCAGGGCCTGGGCTGAACCAAAAGGAGCCTATGAACAGGCAGCTGTGGGTGTGTGAGCCCAGAACTGGCCCCACAGGATGGCTAGCCCCTGAGTCAGGCCCAGGCATTGACAGCCATGTGAGCCTAGGCCAGCCCAGCCGTGGGAACAGCAGGTCCCTCCACCCCCAAGAGAGCTGTTCCTGCCTGGAGCCACTTCTGCCTGGCTCTGCCAGCCCTGGAATTCCTCTGGGTGCAGGCCAGAAATGGGGTGGGTACTTAGTACCTTCTGGTACTAAGGTCCTAAGTTCAGAATATGAATAAAGGCATCAGAGCTGCCGTGCATGCAGGCTCCCCAGATCATCCTGTAACCCTCAAGTGTGGAACTCCTTTCCCTGCATCTCTGGAAACAGAACCTCTGAAATCAAAGGGCAGAGAGGGGGGGTAGATGGCTCCTGGGACCAGCCTTGGGTTGGCTATGTTATCAAGGAAGATGACCTTGAACTTGTGATCCTCTCACCTCCACCTCTCAAGTGCTAGAATTACAGGTGTACACCATCATGCTCCTTTGGTGGCATTGAGGGTTGAACTTCAGGTGTCATGCTCCTTTGGTGGCATGTGCACATACATATTCTTTTTAAAATAAATTTTATGGGGGTGAGTGCTCTGAGCAAACACCAACATCTTCAGTGAGTGACAAGAAGGTAGATGAGATGAAATTCACACACACACACACACACACACACACACACACACACACACACACGTGTATTTGTCCAAGTAGTACCCCCAACATAGCTCTGAGCAAGCAGGCACCAAACTCACCCCCCTCTACCAGCTGCAGGGAGCACAAAACAAGGCAGGGTCAGGTTAGACAGGAACAACCTCAGAGCTCCTGGGTCCTGACTCAACACCAGAAGCAGACAGCCATATGCATTCTTGACAAGTAGGTCACCATGACCAGCCCACATGCTGGGACTGAAGGTCTACTGGAAAAGGCTTGGGAAAAACCCAGGTGTTGCAGTCAGGCTGGAGTTTGGTTGGTTGGTGTCTGCAGCACTGGGACTGGAAAGTGTGTTTCATGGCACCACTGGACATTGTCACTGGGTTCAGATGGTGGCTTAGGAGGGGCTGTAGCCTGGAGGAACAAGAAGATACAGCCTAGCTGTGTACTTCTCGAGTCCATCTGTCTGCTGTGCTGTGCTGTGCTGTGCTGTGCTGTGCTGTGCTGTGCTGTGCTATGCTATGCTATGCTATGCTATGCTATGCTATGCTAGGTGCTCTGGTGGGACACAGCCCTGCAACTTGGGTTTTCTTGCTACCATTTGATAGGCATGGGGACTGAAGCCAGAGGATGACAGTCAGTCACTCTAGACTAGGGCTTCTTAAACTTTTCACACACACATACACAACAAATCAATGTAAATTTTAGAGTTTATAATAGGGAGACAGGCTCCCTGAGCCCCCTTTAAAAGCAGGATGATTAATCTGAATTCTGGGGCCATAGTAGAGGAGGCCTGTGAGAGACTATATGAAGACCCTTTAGCACGGTGGTTCTCAACCTTCCTAACGCTGCAACCCTTTAATACAGTACCTCATGTTGTGGTGACCTCCAACCATAAAATTATTTCATTGTTACTTCATCATTGTAATTTTGCTACTATTATGAATTGTAATGTAAATATGTGATATGCAGGATATCTGATATGGGACTCCCCCTCAGATGGGTCAAGACCCATAGGTTGAGAACCACTGTTTTAGCATGAAGTCTGAAATAGAGCAAATGTTCAATCCATGGAGATTTGGTCCCCCCCTCCCCCCCGGAGCTGAGGACCGAATCCAGGGCCTTGTGCTTGCTAGGCAAGCACTCTACCACTGAGCTAAATCCCTGGCCCCTGGAGACATGGTCTTTATTACTATTTTTCTAATTTTGTTATCATTATTCTTGAAGAAAGTCCACCAGACTCTCTTGCAGCTTCATTTTATTAATAACTTTCAAATCTAAACTGGGTGTGGTGGCACACGCCTGTGATCTCCAACCTGGAAGGTAAGTAAAGGCAGGAAGATCAGAAGTTCAAAGTCATTTTCAACTACACAGC
Source organism: Peromyscus californicus insignis (assembly GCF_007827085.1). Lineage (NCBI taxonomy): Eukaryota > Metazoa > Chordata > Mammalia > Rodentia > Cricetidae > Peromyscus > Peromyscus californicus. Next base: position 97,185,371 of record NW_026294402.1, read on the forward strand.
AAGTTTGATAGCCAGCCTGGGCTGCGTGCGACCTTGTCTCCCACAAAGCAGCTGCCACCCCACGGCAGGGCACCTCTTTACCTTCCAGCTAGACATAGGTGACTGTTTATTAAGGACAAATAGGAAAAAAGTTTCCCATTGTCTCCCTTGGGGACAAGGAAAGCCCCCTGCCTTGCCACCCTTTGCCCCCATCATGTCAAGCTGGCCTTTGACTCTCATAGTAGCATTCCAGCTACAGCACAAAGGCAATGACACAGAAGGACACTGGAGAGAGTTGGGGCCAAGGTCCTGCCGCCTCTAGAATGGACCCCAGGTTCTGTCCCCGTGCAGTGTGAATTCTCGGACTTCTGGCTTCTGGGCTCTAGGCTTTATGTCTTCCACACCAGCCTTATCAGAGCTGGGAAATGAATCCACCATGAAGGTGTTTACTGCTCTGCCAGCCAGTGTGCTCAAAGAAGAGGCCTCTGCCTTGCCCTCCAAGGATTCAGATCAGCAGAGGCAGCAAAGGCCAGACTTTGTCTGGGGATGGCCCTTCAAGCCAGGACCTGCTGTGCCCCAGTTAGAACTGGGTTCTTTTTAAGGGACCAAATCCCCACCACATCACAGAGCCTTTATTAATGGTGATTTCATCATGGCCCCAGCCAAGTTGACTGAGACCTTGAGGAAACTGAATAGATGGAGAACGAGAGTGTTAGGGACTTGGAAAGCCTATGGGGGGTGAGTGACACAGAGTCTGGAGAATGAGAGGCCACAACCGTTCTGAGCAAAGCTTTCTTTTTCTAAAAATGTTTCTTTATTATTTATGGATATGAGGGGGGTACCCTAGAGGGCAAGGTCAGTGTGTCAGATGTCCTAGAACTGGAGTGACGGATCACGGTAAACAGCCTGATGTAGGCACTAGAACAGAACTCAGGTCCTCTGCAAGAGCAGTAGTAAGCGTGGGGCCATCGCTCCAGCAAACTTTCACAATTAGAAAAGGTGTCAAGGTTGTCCCTTCCCAGATGTTCATCACAACATTCCATAGTGAAGGCAGAGGAATGAGGAGAATCCAAAGTCACAGTCACAACCAGATGTCCAGGGCCAGTGCTGTCCTTAGACATCAGCTTTGGTAGCTGAAAAGCTTATGAAACAATAGTATTCACATAGTCTTATTCAAATAATCTTCTTTGGCTAGAGAGATGACTCAGTGGGTAAATGAGCTTGCTGCACAAGCATAAAGACCTGAGTTCAGATCCCTGCACCCACGAAAAGGTAGGCTATGACCTCAGAGCTGTGGAAAGGCTGTGGACATGCGAAGGTAAAGCGATCTCTGGGTCTCACTAGCCACCAGCCTAGTTCTGGGTTCAGTGAGAGACCCTGTCTCAAGGGAACGAGGAGGATAATGACAGAGCAGGACCTCCTGGACTCCACCTTCACAAGGCTTCTGGGCTCTAGGCTTTATGTCTTCCACACCAGCCTTATCAGAGCTGGGAAATGAATCCACCATGAAGGACCTGTGCTTCAGGTGCATACTCTCCTCTCATCCTAAAATATATATATTTTAATGACAATATCTCATGATGTTTCTCTGGCTGGCTTAGAACTCACTCTGTTGACCTGGTTGACCTTGAACTCAGAGATCTGCCTGCCTCTGCCTCCCAAGTGCTGGGATTAAATATGCATGCCACCAAGCCTGGCCTCAAAACAATTTTGTATTGATTCCAAAGGGAGAAAATTGTGACTTTAGAGTGGAGAACCCTTAAGCCAAGTGACCAAGGTGAACACCACCAGTAACTGGACATAATATCGTCATGGGCCCTGGATGTAATGTACCAAGAAGGTCAGGTCACATCTGTGGCAGGCATCTTGCCCACTAAGGCACAACATCATCTACATAAAAGAAAATATCGCACACGTGCAAATCCAGGGACACTCTACAAAATAACTAACAGAGCTCTTTGTGTTGTTTTACCTGAGATAAGGTCATCTCAGATAGCCCAGGCATATAAGAACTCCTGGTCTTTCTATTACATTTATGATTGTCAGGGGCACAACTTTTAAGGGTAGGTTCTCTTCTTCCACCATGTGGCTTTACCCAATGAACCATTTCTCAGCCTAAGACTCTTAAAAAGTCTTAAGGTAGCTGGATGTGATGGCACATGTCTTTAAACTTTAGCATTCGGGAGACTAAGGCAGGTGGACCTCTGAGAGTTCCAGGCTAGCCTGGTCTCCAGAGTGAGTTCCAGTACTACATAATGAGACCCAGTCTCAGAAAAGAAAAAAAAAGTCTCAAGGAGAGATGGTTCAGTGGCTAAGAGCACTTGCTGTTCTAGCAGAGGACTCTGGTTCCATATGCAGCACAACTGTCTGTAACTCTAGTCCCAGAGGATCCAGGCATGCACATGATACAGACATACCACAGGCAAATCACACATACATGTAAAATAAAATAATATACATACCTGGAACCTGCTTTGTAGACCATGCTGGCTTCAAACTCAGAAAGTCACCTGCCTCTGCCTCCCCAGTCCTGGGATTAAAGACATGAGCCACCACACTTGGCATTATTTTATTTTATATTTTTAAGTTTTAAGATTATGCTAGGCAAGGAAAGACTGAGGAAGTGTCACAGGCTGGAGGAGACTAAGCAGACATGACAACCAAGTAGAGCCTGAGTCACAGAATTGGAGGTTGGAACATAAGGAGTCAGTGGGAAAATAAGACTGCACTGAAGGGAAGGCTGCAGTTGTTTTTTTGTTTTACTCTTTGATCTTTGGGGGCCTGCCATCCAGCTCCCCTAATAAATGCACAAAGACGTAGTCTTATTTATGAATGTCCGGCCTTAGCTTGGCTTGTTTCTAGCCAGCTTTCCTAACTTAAATTAACCCATTTCTCTTCTTCTACATTTTGCCTCTGGGCTTTTTACCTTTAATCTACATATGTCTTTCTTCTTACTCCATGGCTGGTTGTGTGGCTTGGTGGCTGGCCCCTGGCATCCTCCTCTCCTTCTCCTTTTTTCCCTCCTCCTTCTTCTTTCTCCTGAGCCTAGATTTCTCCTCCTATTTATTCTCTCTGCCTGGCAGCCCCACCTATCCTTTCTCCTGCCTAGCTATTGGTCATTCAGCTCTTTATTAGACCAATCAGGTGTTTTAGGCAGGCAAAGTAACACAGTTTCACAGAGTTAAACAAATGCAACATAAAAGAATGCAACCCATCTTTGCATCATTAAACAAATATTCCCCAGCATAAACGAAGGTAACACATCTTAAGCTAATATTCCACAGCACCAGACAGTGACATCGGTGTCAGTGTTTGCAGGGGCATAACGGATGTGGGACAGTCATCTTAGAAGATCTGAGGGAGGGATGTGTGAGGAGTCTCTTCATTTTCACAATCCAAAAATCAGAACTTGGGAGTGTGAAAAGCTGTTGGTGTTTGTAAGGATTTGCTTAATGTCTATGCTGCTGGCTAAACCATCAGTTTCACGGAGTCTGAGGCCACAACTACTGTCGTTTCACTGTTATCTTCTGGCATGATATATCCAATAAACATGTGCTGATAAACAGATTCAGTTTCAGACATGGAAAAAACGTCTGTGACATATTAAGCAGTATAAACAGGCCACATGGGGCTAGGGATGTAGCTCAGTTAGAGTGCTGGCCTAGCGTGCATGAAGTCCTGGGCTCGTTCTCCAGCGCATTCTCCATCAGAAGATGGAGGCGGGAGGATTAAAAGTTCAAGATCATCCTCAGCTACACATCCAGTTCAAGGCCAGTCTGGGTTTCATGAGATGCTGTTTAAAAACAAGGAAAATGTAAACAAACAAACAAACAAGACACAAAATAACTCATAGAAGCTGGGCATAGGGTGCACTCCTGTAATCTTAGTAATTAAGAGGCAGGAGGATCACTTTTGCTCCTCAGGTCTCCACCTCCTGAATATTGGGATTACAGGTGGGTAGCACCATATTGAGTTTATGTGGTGCTGGACATAGAGCCCAGGCTGTCTGCATGCCGGGCACAATACTCTACACACTTAGCTACATCTCCAGCTCAGACCTCATTTGAATTTGATTATATCTTCAAAGTTTACTTCCAAATGAGTAACATTCACAGGTAAAAGGGTTTAGGTCTTGAATATGTGGTTTTGAGAAGTAATCCAGTCTACTGCAAGTAGGAACTGCCCTGTAGCCATTTTCTATTGCTGCCTAGCATGCCACTCTAAAGTAATTGGTAAACTGATTAAAGTAACACTGTATTGCTGGGCAGTGGTGGCGCATGCCTTTAATCCCAGCACTCAGGAGGCAGAGGCAGGCGGATCTCTGTGAGTTCGAGGCCAGCCTGTTCTACAGAGCGAGTTCCAGGACCGGCACCAAAACTACACAGGGAAACCCTGTCTTGAAAAACCGGAAAAAAAAAAAAAGTAACACTGTATTTACTCACAATTCCATGACTACAAGGTTAGGGCTGGGCTCAGCAGGAAGGGTCTGCTGATTTCTCCTGGGGTCATTAGTATGACTGTGTTTTTTGGTGGCTATCCTGAGTATAAAAAGCCCAAGATGGCCTTATTCTTTTATGTAACTCTTGGTATTGGCTGTCGTCTGTCGTGTGAGCCTTGACTGTCGTGGTGCCTGTCTGCTTCACAGACTCTCAGGTTCACCTGCAGCGTGAAAGAGGCAGGTTGAAGGAGGATCAAAGCAAAAGCCGTCATGCCCGCTGATGACCGCCCTGCTGCATTTTTATGGTTCATGCAAGTTGAGGCAAGTTCAAATTCAAAAGACTCCGCGTCTTTGTAGAAGTGACAGAGGCAGATTCCCAGGGGCCTGCACATAACAGTAGTGGGGTACTGAAGCCATCGTTGCAAATCATCTACATCTAGACCTCAAGTTCTGGAAAGGTAAGGCCTTGCTCATAAGAAATCAGTGTAACAGCTGGCCAGGATTCTGGGAAGAAAGCGCCAAGAGTTAGAAAAGAAGACACTACCTTGCTCATGGCAGAGAGCTAGTGGGAGGTAAATCAGAGTCGCCTACCTGACCTCCAAGTCCCAGGTCAAAGGTTCTCTGTCTACACCTGGATCATGATTCCCACGCCCTAGGCCCTTTAGCCCCAGTCACAGACTAAGCTGATCACCGATAGGATCATAATTCAACCATAAAGTAAGGATGGCACAATTTCAAACAGCCCGAGTTCATATGCAATGCTCACTGAGGCAAGCTATTTTATGACAAGAGCTGGTAGAGAAATGAGTCCGGAGTTGATCCCTGGCAGAGTTCCCTCTCCCCATCTCTCTCCCTGCCAGGCAAGCGCTCGCCCCTTTCCCTAGTGATTGCTCAGGAGAGGCCTCAAAGCCCACACTGAAGTGGGAGGAAAACCCCAAGGGTACACATCTGATGTCATAGGAGGTGAGGTCCTGGCTGCACTATTCAGTGTGTGACTTTGAGTCTGTTTCCTCAGCTGTGCAACGTGGGCTCTTGGAGCTTTTGTAAGAACCCGAGAATGCTTTGCCAGCACCGCAATCATCTGTGAGGACCACGCAGCCCCTGGCACACTCATGCATGCATGCATGCGCTCAGGCAATGGTCGACTTGGTCTGCCTAGAGCAACAAACTCTTGCTCCTAGGAGTTTTCTTGGGCTTCTCCATCCTCTGCCAGTCATCTCCAGCCTGAGCTTTGAAATGTGAACTCCGTCTTCTTTTTTTTTTTTTTTTTTTCGAGACAGGGTTTCTCTGTGTAGCTTTGCGCCTTTCCTGGGACTCACTTGGTAGCCCAGAGATCCGCCTGGCTCTGCCTCCCGAGTGCTGGGATTAAAGGCGTGCACCACCACCGCCCAGCGAACTCCGTCTTCTTAATTGTCTTCCTCACTGTGGATCTCAGGTTCCTCCCCTGAGATTTAAAACAGAATGTTTTATTATATCAAACATTAATTTTAATTTTTATTGTTGGAAATTTATCTCATTTTAACAATTAGATATACATGTAATGCTAGAGGGATATGCACATGTGAGACCTGGTGCCCACAGAATCTAGAGGAAAGTGTTGTGTAGGTGGAACTTTTCATCTGGACCGCTGGCTCCCCAATAAATGCATAGAGACTTAATATTAATTATAAATGCTCAGCCGATAGCTTAGACTTGTTTTTAGTTAGCTCATATAACTTAAATTAACCCATTTCTTATCTACCCCCTGCCACATGGCAGTACCATCTTGCTTCTCTCTGTGGTCTCTCAAGACTCCGCCCTTCTTCCCAGCATCCTCTGTGTCTGGTTGTCCCGCCTATATCTCCTGCCTAGCTACCGGCCAGTCAGCTCTTTTATTAAACCAATCAAAAGGTGCCTTGGTAAAGACACATCTTCACAGTGTACAAAAAGGTTATTCTATAACAGTGTTGGATTCACTAGAGCTGGATCTAGAATCCCTTGTGAGCTGTCTCATGTGGATGATGAGAACTGAACTCCGGTTTACCCCTGAACCATCTTTCCAGCCTAGTTTTTCTTTTTCCTTCCTTCCTTCCTTCCTTCCTTCCCTCCCTCCTTCCCTTCCTCCCTCCCTCCTTCCTTCCTTCTCTCTCTCTCCCTCTCTTTCTTTCTTTGTTCTTTTCTCATTCCCCTAGGATGGAGACTGATTCCAAGGCCTCATGCAAGCCTTCTACCCCTGAACCGCATCTCTAGCTCCTTCCCTGAGATTTCTCAATGTGAGTGTGCAAAGAATGGCATTTTAAAACCAGAAATTTCCAGATGGTTCTGCCCCCCTCACCCTGGGGAGGAAGTAGAACAGGAATGGAAAAGCAAGTGAATCCTGGGGCTGGGTTAGGCCAGCTCCCCGTTGTCACTGAAGACTTTTTCCAAAGAAACTTCCTCGTAACATAAACTTATAACAAAAGGAATTTTCACGAAGACAGTTGGCTTGTCCAATGTTTATTGAGCAATTCAACCTACCTAGCCCTGGAGACACAGCAAAGTCACCCTGAGTCCTTCCTCCACACCCCCAAGACAGAACAGGCATGAGGTGTGAACAGGTATGTGTGGAAGGAGGTGCCACTCACTGCTGGAGCTCAGAGAAAGCATGGTTTGCTTAACTTCGGGGTGTCTGCAAAGGCCTTGTGGAGGGCATGCCTGCCCTGAGCCCTAAGTCTGTGGATGAACCTCCCCAGTGATGGTCAAGTTAAAAGTGAGAAGCCTCACAAGAGGCTGGAAATATTCTGTTTTTATTTTCATGTATTTCTTTTCTAAAACAGGGTCTTGTGTAGCCTGAGTTAGCTCCCAGTTCTCTATGTAGCTAAGGATGACCTTGAATTTCTGATCTTCTTGCTCTGCCTCCCACATACTGGGATTATAGGCCTGTGCTACCACAGCCATTTTAGTGAAATTCTGAGGATTAATCCCAGGGCCTTATGCATGCTAGGTTGGCACTGTACCAACATAGCTACTCAGCCCAGAGACTAGAACAGTTCAGAAAAGCCCTGGTAGCTTGTGTGAGGGCACAGGAAGTGGATAGACATGGCCTTGCTGGGAACTGAGGTGTCCCCAATGGGCTTGGGCTCAGGTAGGGAAGAGGCAGGGTCATTTTATGTGTTGTTTTGTGGTTTTTTGTTGTTTTTTTTTCCCCAGATGATTTTTCTTCTGCCCTTAGGAAATGGCTCCTTACATGGGCTTTGGTGGAGGTCGTGGGGCAGCATCAGGAGTCTAGATAGTGGTGGGTGTTCATTCCTTCAGAGATCACGAGATCAATTCTAACCCCCTCGCTATGATTGGCATAGCTCCTGTAGTAATGTGGTTTGACACAGAGCTTGGGAAGCACATCAGCATCAAAGACACTTGCTTTAGAAATGTCCCTGATTGCAGTGGCCTCCACAACATTCTGAAAGACAAACTTCTTAATGGCCTTGTCCTTGAGCATACACCAGTTGCAGTTTGTACAACTCTGCTGCACAAGGCCAAGGCCCTTTCGACCTGACCATTGCTTCTTCTGTTTGTTTGGTTGGTTTGGTTTGGTTTGGATATTTTGTGGCCAAGACCTGAAAAGTTTTGTGGGATTTTTGTTTGTTTGTTTGTTTTCCTTTATGTGTATGGATGTTTTGCCTGCATGTATGCTTGCATACCACATGCATGCCTGGTGCCTTTGGAGGCCAGAAGAAATCTTTGGATCCATGAACTAGAGTTACAGATGGTTGTGAGCTCCCATGTGCTCACAATGAACCAGCAAGAGCAGCATATGGGGAAGTTGATGGATGTGTGCACATGTAAGTGCAGGTCATCGGGGAATCTAGAACAAGGCATTGGAGGCCCTGGACCTGTAGTTACAAATGGTTGCGAACCCCTCAACGTGGGTGCTGGGAACCAAACTCAGGTCCTCTGTGAGAGCAGTACATGCTCTTAACTGCTGAGACATCTGTCCCAGGGTCAGCCTCTTGGACCAGGCTTCTAAGCGTGGCCATAGTGGACAACTGCTGAGTTCAGAGAGTGAGGCTCACCTGTACATTCTATACCTTGGAACAATCCCATGGGGATTCCAGCAGATGAAATGGAACTCAGTCATGTGAAGCTCAGCTCCTGCAGACACTCAGGCCTGGGCCCTGTCACCTGGTCAATGGGGCTTCACTATAAGTACTGTACCCTCTGCTGCCCTGAAATCCTAGAGCTTGGAAACAAGCTTACCTGCTCACAGTCATAAAGGCAACAGCAGTTGAGCCGTACAGTTCATATGGAAAGGAGACAGAGAAGTTAGAGGGGGTGACCTTCATGGAGGGCTCTCAGATGTCTACCTAGGGACAGAGGGGCGGCCTCTACATAGGGGGCCAGAGACCTTGTTTTCTCAAGTGGTTCCTGAGAGACAGACACCAGACTAGGGACTTAATGAACCAAGCAGAAGGACCCTTCATCTAAAGGGTCCAAAGGCTGTGGTGATTAGAAGGAGGCATAAGAGCAGGTGGTTAGCTCCATGCAAAGGCACTACCTGGATACACTTACTCAGAGGGAATTGTCTGTCAGAGACCAAGGACACCACAAATGCCATCATGAGTCAGTGTGAGCAGGTGAGGGGTGAAGGACAAATGGTCCCAAAGCCTGCAAAGGCGCAGCTCCATCTTCCTGGACACAGTCCTGTTTGCCCATCCAACCCTCAGAGCACATGCTTCTGCAACAAACAACAGGTAGTATGGTGCTCCAAAAACCTTTGTCACCAGACTGTGATCACCCTGAGGACAAGGTCTGGCTTGCTCCTGTGGCAGCCCTAGCTCCAGCCTAGGCCTGGCATGGGGCAGAGGCTGGCGGTAGGAGTGGCCAGCGAGTAGATGACCCCTTCAGAACCTCCCAGAGGGCCAGCAGTTGACGTAAGCAGGAAAGTCCTGGAGAGTAGAGTACAGAATTGCAGGAGAGCACCACAAGACACAGCAAGTTCAGAGCAGGAGAGCTTGGTCTGAGGCAAGCTTAGAGACAGGGGAGGGACAGATTGGACCAGGAGACCCCATTAGGGTATCAAGTGGTCAGACCAGAGCTGCAGGGGGGTGGTGGATTGGGTAGGAGAAACTCATGGGGAGGGAACTAGGGACAGACTAGGAACCTAGGACCTGTGCAACCGCAGAAAAGCTCATGAGGACCTGGGAAGACAGTTCAGTTGGCTTGAGGCCCAGAGATTAATCTCGAAAACCTACGTTTAAAAAACTATGTGTAGGGCTGGAGAGATGGCTCAGCAGTTAAGAGCGCTGGTTGCTCTTCCAGAGGACTGAAGTTCAATTCCCAGCACCAACACAGCAGCTCACAACTGTCTGTAACTCCAGTTCCAGAGAATCCGACACCCTCACACAGACACACAGACAAGTGAGACACCAATGCAGATAAAATAAAAATAGATCTTTAAAAAAAAAATTGTGTATAGAGCCAAGCATGGCAGTACACACTTTTAATCCCAACTCTCAGGAGGCAGAGACAGGCAGATCTCTATGAGTTTGAGATCTGTCTAGTCTACATAGTAAATTCTGGATTAGCCAGGGCTATAGAGTAAGACCCTGTTGAGAGAGAGAGAGAGAGAGAGAGAGAGAGAGAGAGAGAGAGAGAGAGAGAGAGAGAGAGAGAGATTAATGAAAACAGAACAACAGATCTGAGTTCTGGTCCAGCCATCTCTGGAATGTTCACTATGATCATGCCTTGTATCTAGGCTCAGTAAAAGCCCATGAACAGGGTGACCAAGATCCATACTTAAGAAGCTGAGTCAGCTAGGACCTGGCAGAGCAGGCAGACACTGCAATCAGGTGAGCAGGAGCTGCCAGACAGGGTCCTGTGACTTGTCAGAGTGTTACCATCTAAGCCCTTTCAGCTGGGTGCTGGGTTGGGCTGGGTTGGTAGGGGAGAGGTGGTGGGAGCCGCAGGGTTAGAGGCAGGAGAGAGCTTAGGGCCTGACTAGGTCAGAGCTACTCCTGACCTGAAAAGAGAAGTGCAGGGTCAACAGCTGGCCCGTAAGTACCATGGGCAAGCACTCAAGAGCTTGAGGCAGAGGGGAAGAGTCAGAAATGTGGCTAGAAAGGGAGTTGAGGCCATCACAGAAAGCCAAGAGGGTTGAGGCAGAGTTGAACGCTACCCTTTTTGTGTGGGGGACACTGGAGAAGGGCTGTAGGTGGGGAAGTGAAGTCAGGCCCATCATATATACTGTGGTCCTTCTTTAGCATCTTTGACTCAACTCTCATTGGTGACCCAGTGAAGGCTGAGGGGCATCCAAGAACAAGAGCAGGCAAGTAGCCTGTGGCATCTTCCCCTCTAGGCACACCCCTTCTTGCAGATTCACTATTGGGCAGTCACTATGAGGGTGACGAGACCCAGGCTTTTCCAGACCCAGAATCCCAGGATGTAGGAGAATGCGTGGCCAGCAAGTCTCAAACCTTTTCTAGAATGGAATTCTCTTTAGTAATCTGTTGGGTTCTCAAGCAGCTGGGTCTGGCCTGCAGGCCTGCCCTACCCTGCCTGGTCCTCCCAACCCTAGCTTCCCGTTGGGCTGGTCCTGCCAAGGTAGAAGGCTCCAGGGCCACATTTTGGGCCCTTCCCTCCTCTATACCTGCGTCAATGCCTCTGCCTGCCTTCCACCCCAGCTTTAAGGAAGGTACTCACCCTAGGCTTGGCTCCTCATCAACGACCTGAGGCTCCCCATCCCAACCACCTGTCAGGCAGATTTGGCTTCACTGTGTTTCTGATCCATATTCTGCCCCATCTCCATCACTGCCTACGTCAGCATCTGCCAGTGATGTGCAGGTTCCCAGGACCCACCTTAGTGCCTCCACAGAGATCTAGTTGGTAGCAACCAAGTGCATGCACAGGGCAGGAGCTTGAGACCCTAGCCTTTTCCCCTGGAGCAGACCCCTCCCCTGCCCCTCACTTCCTTCCTGTGCAAAAGCCACAGCATGGTTTCGAACACTTCCTTGAGCTCTTAGGAGCATGATTCTTATGAAGCGAGGACTTGAGGACAGGTAATACCACTTTCAGAAGTATGCCGCAGTCTATAATCAGTCCCCCTCCCCCAGAGGAGGGAAGAAGGGTGACATCAGCAGCGGGTCTAGGGGGCCAAGAGAACAAGGAATCACCTTCAGAGCTTTATTTTTTTTTATTGAAAATGTTTTATTTGTTAATATTTTTACTACTTTTAGTGATGTGTAGGTGTGTGTGTCTGCATGTAGGTATCATGTGAGTGCAGGTGTCTGCAGAAATCAGAGGCATAGGATCCCCTGGAGTTAAAGTTACAGAGGGTTGTGAGCCACCTGATGTGGGTGCTGGGAACCGAACTTGGGTCTTCTGGAAGAAAACAAGTAAACAAGTGGGGTGGCTCTTGCCTCTGAGCCATCTTTCCAGCCTCATAAAACATTTTAAATATATTTCACCTGCTTGTATGTCTGTGTACCACTTGCATGCCCCACCCCTGTGGAGGGCACAGGAAGACAATGGATGCCCTGGAACTGGAGCTACAAATGATTGTGAGCCACCATGTGGGTGCTGGGAATTAAACCTGGATCCTCTGCAAGATGGACAAGTGCTATTCACTGCTGAGCCATCTCTCCAGCTCCAAGCATCATTTTCAGGAGCTACTTGACTGTCGTGTGGGGCATAGACTGTAGCAGCTCTTGACAGTACTCCCTGGGGCCAGAGTCCGATGATAAAATGTGCAGTATAGGAGCAGGTGTGCCCAACACAGGAAGCAGAAATTCTGTAGGAACACAGAGCTGAGGCTGGATACCTGGGAACAGCCAGAAGGTCTCACAGTGCAAGAACATCCAGCCGACACAGACTGAATTGGCTGCATAAGGAAGGAGAGTGAGAACAGGAGATGGACCAGGCTAATCAGGAGACCAGCAAAGTTTCTATACAGCTAGGAGGGATCCTGAGGAGATGGTAGCCAGGACAGGTGAACACCAGGAAATGCCTGTTGTTTGAAAGAGGATTTGTTGGTCAAGTGGACATTTGATAAAGGGGAATATGGCTTACCACTGAGGATCCTGGTCATGTCCCAGGAAAATACCCTCCTGGGTGTTCACTCTTGCTTTGTCCCCATGAGCCCTAACCATGACTGAATCTTACACACACACACACACACACACACACACACACACACACACACACACACACACACAGAGTATTGGATGTGTATGAGTGTTTTGCTTGCATGCATGTCTGCGTACCATGTTTGTGAAGTGCCCAAGGAGGTCAGAAGAGGACATCAGATGCCCTGGGACTGAAGTTACAGGCAATTATGAGCTGCCATGTGGTGCTGGGAATTGAACCCAGATCTGCAAGAGCAACCAGTGCTCTTAACTGCTGAGCCATCTCTCCAAACCCCACATGATTGAACCTTTAAGGTAGAAGAAAGAGGATCACAAACTCAAAGTCATTCTATGCTTCATAGCAAGTTCAAGGCCAGCCTGGGATATATGAGACACACACACACACACATACACACGGCATCCCCCACCACCCCGCCTTCTGTCTTATTTCTTAGAGGGATGTCAGCTTGCATGTAGCTACTCCATGTCTCACCTGCCCTTCCTCTCCCCTCCCCAACAGCCTCCTGGCCCAGTCTGTCAGCAGAGTTCCCTCTGGTTCCCTGCAGATGGCTGCTCTCCCTGAGAAGCTTGTTCCAGGCCATCTTCCACTGTATGCAGTATCTTTCTGGGACTGCCCCAGAACAATGGAAGAAGAATAGCTACTGTGGACACCAAGGACTGTCTGGTCATTGAGAAAGTGTAAGCAGATGACCCACACACACATCTGAAATGCACCATTGTTACTCTTTTCCTTGGCCCTTCCTGGCTCCTGAAATCAACTTTCCTGAACCCATTCCTTCCTGGGAAAGGAGCACACCAATAGGGTCCCCAGGCACACTCTCCTCAGCTATGCTGGACACTGTCCCCCAACCCAAGAGCAGATGCCAAATTAGAGGGAGAGTGAGTGGAGAGGGAGGGTGGAAACAGGAAAGGGCGTGACTGAGGCCATCAGACCAGTGATCCGTTGCCCCCAACCCATGCTTGGAATGAATAAGGGCCAGGTGCCTGGGTTAATGTCGATGTCTCCTCAGCCTCCAGTGCTCTAAATGACGGATTACTCCTTTGATGTGTTTGTCCTCTGGCCCCAGAGAGGCAGCTTTGCCTTGGCAGCTCAGGATAGCCTCGAGTCCAGCCCTCCAAGGTCACCAGGCCCTCTTTCTACACGAGTCCCTCTTTCCTTTGGCTTTCAGGAAGGACTTAGGCCCCAGAGCCTCATTAATCTGTTGTCAGAGCCCCTGATGGCATGTGAGGTATTTTTGCGATTGTTCTAAAATCCCATTATCTTGGCCTTCTGGACTGCGCAGTGGCCACTGCTGGCTGAATACGTGACGGACCACCAACCATCCCCTCCAGGGAATGCCAGGGAGAACTCCCTGGGCTGCTGGCCACCATCCAGACATGCTCCTCTCCGTGACAAAAACGGAAGGGGTGGTCTCAAAACACAGGCTACCTGTAAACACCGCAGCATGTTTCAAAGAAAAACAAAAGTAAAATTACAGGGCTGATGAGCTGGGAGGAGCTCAGAGTCCGCTTTACTCATTCTCTCAGGCCGGCACTTACTACAGTAGTCATTTCGCACTTACCCATGTTATTATTTGCTCAATTCATTCGGCAAATATTTACTGAACACCTACTATTCTGGATGCCTGGGCTCCATCCAGAAACAGAGACGAGCCTCTCCCCTCCCAAGGGCTTGTGTTCTGTGGAAAGATCATTGGTAAAAGGAGAAGTCGGAAAATGTTAGATGATCCGTGCTAGGTAGACAAGCAAGGTAAAGTGAAGCTGGAAAGAGTGAGCAGAGGGAGTCTGTGTGGAACCTTCTAGAAGGAGCAGCTAGAGTGCAGGCTTTGGGGAACAGGCGAGAACTGAAGCAGAGCGGAGAGGAGGCTGGTGGGAGAATGTCAGGGGGACATTGTAGGGGAGGAGAGTGACGTGATTGTCCTTTGTTCCCTTCAGAGCCCCAGGAAGGTGAGGTCTGTCTGCAACTCTAGGACTATCACTGAGTCTCACAAGAGTCCAAAAGTTCTGAGGCTTGGGAGATGGCTCAGTGGGTGAGAGAGCTTGCTGAGCAAGCATAAAGATGGGAGTTTGATGCTCTAGCACCCATGTGAAAAGCAGGCATGGCCTTTCACATGTCTGTAACTCCAGTGCCGTGGGGAGCAAAGACAGAGGAGGGCAGAGGCTTGCTCCAGATTCAGTGGGAGGTCCTGTCTCAAAGGAACAGGGCAAAGGGTGATAGAGCATGCACATGGGTGTGAGCATGTTCACACACACACACTTCCACCACATACACATACATATACACACAAATACACCACATACTCACACACATAAAAATGCACATGGATACACACATCACACAAATTTACTACACACATATACACACAGAAATACACCACATACTCACACACATAAAAATGCACATGAGCCGGGCGATGGTGGCGCACGCCTTTAATCCTAGCACTCGGGAGGCAGAACCAGGTGGATCTCTGTGAGTTTGAGGCCAGCCTGGGCTACCAAGTGAGTTCCAGGAAAGGTGCAAAGCTACACAGAAAAACTGTGTCTCGGAAAAAAAAGGGGGGCGGGGGGGGGGGCTGGAGATATGGCTCAGAGGTTAAGAGCACTGACTGCTCTTCCAGAGGTCCTGAGTTCAATTCCCAGCACCCACATGGTGGCTCATAACCATCTGTAATGAGATCTGGCACCCTCTTCTGTATACATAATAAATAAATAAACCTTAAAAAATGCACATGAATATACACATCACACAAATATACTACATACACACATACATAAATAATGCATACACATATAGACACACCACACACACTCACACATACATCATACACACACTCACAACATTCATACACACCCTACAGACTCTCACATGCACAAACACATACAAACCGCTTACACACATCATACACACATACCACATACTACACACACAGCACACATACACATAAGTACATACACCACATACACACCACACGCACTCTCTTCCTACGCAGAATGCAAAGGTTCCAGTGGAATGCATGAACAAAGGAGGAGATGATGCCTATACATCCCAAAGAGATAGGACAGTAGGGACAACTGGACAAATCTACCTCCAGTCTGTGGACTGTATCTAGACCAGAGGTTTGTGTTTCAAAAGCCCCGGAAGTCCTCAGGATCCTCACACACAGACCTTCACCCACAATCAGGATTCTCAAGATGAAATGGGGATGGTCCTGGGTGGGACAGAACATGAGTATGTGGTTATTTTTTTTTTTAAAGATTTATTTGTTTTTCTTTTGTGTAAATGAGTGTTTTGCCTGAATGTATGTGCATGCAGCATCGTGCCTGAGGAAGCCCAGGAACTGGAGTTTCAGATCGTTATTAGCTATTCTGTCGGTGCTGGGAACTGAACCCTGGTCCTCTGGAAGATCAGCAGTTACTCTTAACTGCGGAGACATCTCTCCAGCCCCGTTTGCGGTTCTTATGTGTACCCACTCATTAGCGAGGAGCACCCCATCTAGATATTCTCAGACATTTCTGAACACGCAGCACCCGGTGACATCACCAGCCCCAGGGCACATATTTAATAAATGAACAAATGATTGTTAGTTGAATTCATAGATGCATAAGTGCATGAGTAAAACAATTGGTTTTTCTACTCCCAGATAGTTGGAATTATTATTGTTGTTGCTGTGATTGTTTGTTTGTTTGTTTTCAAGACAGGGTTTCTCTGTGTAAGAGCCCTGGCTGTCCTGGAATTAGCTCCATAGACCAGGCTAGCCTCAAACTCACAGAGATCCCCCTGCCTCTGCCTCCTGAGTGCTGGGCAAACACTCTATCAACTGAGCTGCACCCCTACCCTCGGATACTTGGAATTATTATAAACAAACGACATTCCAGAGAACAGGAAGCCCCATGCTGTTGCTTCCTGTCCTATATCTACCCACAAACCCTACCAGGACACCTCTTCAGGTTTCTTATGCTTTACTGGTTTTTACCTGCTCTGTCCTGTCCGAGCTAGAGTGTAGGGATTTAGGGTTTCCAAAAGCACACTGCCTTGCATGCCCTTGTGGAGTTCTGTGGAGCTCTGATTCAGTAGGGCTTCTCTCCAAATAAGAGGGTTGCTGCGGAATAGGTTCTACTAGCTAGCCCATTGTCCCCAAAGAAAAAGCTAATAGAGCCTGGGGTGTAGAAGCATGGGGCTTGACGGGATGGAGGGAGACAGGCAGGTAGGCCATATCCCCTTCCTCTCAGGAGACTATGCAGCCAGGTTCATATGCCAGGGCAGGGGCTGAGACCAAATGCTGCAGGAAATGTTGGAACCATAAACACAAGGACCGACCGAGAACCAGAAGTCCCTCCCGTCCGCCCTGTCCCTTCCTTTCTCCAGCCTCACAGCAGCCCAGAGCCTGGAGCTCCACTCACGGCTGCTGAGTCGCACAGATTCTTGGCCCCCGGCTTGCAGGTGCTGGCTGCCTGAGATTTTTTTTGCCTGTAAACAGTAGAGAGCCCCTGATTATCTTACATAGTTGGAATAAGCACTCTCATTTTTTTTCCCCTCCTCTTCCCAGAATTCAATAAAGGCCAGAGATTCCACAAGCCATCTGACTCAACTCGATTTCCTCCTTCCTTCTGCTCTCCACCCCTGTGACCCTGAAAAGGCAGCCCAGAATCCAAGGCTCTGCAGCCAGGCCTAAGCCTGCTGCCGAATCGGGTGGTCAGGAGTCTTTAATCCTACTGACCCAGGGGTCACGTGCTACACCCCACTGAATGGGAAGCTCCATACCGGAGGAAGTAGTGCTGGGCAGGGTGGGTAGTCAAGGGCCTAGTACCGATGATGTCCGGCAGCCAGAGTTCAAACCCTGGCTCCTCAGCTAATCAATATGGCAAACGAGTTGTCTGTCCTCTCTGAAGCAGTTTCCTCTTGTGTAAATGAGTGTGTCAACAGTTTCTTTTCTTTTTGGTTTTTTATTTTATTTTGTTTTCTCGAGACAGGATTTCTCTATGGAGCCTCTGCCTCCTGAGTGCTGGGATTGAAGGCGACAGTTTCTTTTCTTTAAGGTGGCTGGCTGGAAGGTTGAATAGACTGTGCACAGAGAGTTCATAATAAATAATGACTATAATTATTGTATTTCCATCAGTGCTGAGCACCTGGCTCAGACCTGCTCCTAAAAAAGCACATTCCAGGCAAGGAGACAGACAAGGAAACAGGAGGCTCAGGTCTATGGGATTAAATGTGGGGTTCAAAATAGAGCGAACGCTGGGATTGTCATTTTACAAAGAAATCAAGACAATTACAGAGAGGGAAGGTATCCTTGAAAAGTATTGAATGTCTAGTAGAAGCCCTTCAAAAAGACAAAGAACTGAGTGTGATAGCTCATGCCTTTAATCCCAGCATTTGGGAGGCAGATGTCTGGAAGGTCAGCCTGGTCTGCATAGGGAATTACAAAATGAAATTCTGTAAAAAAAAAAAAAAAAAAAAGGAAAAGGAAAGAAAAAGAAAGAAAGAAAGAAAGAAAAGAAAAGAAAGCACATTACAGATAGAAATGGCTATGCAACAGATGACTCCTGGGCCCAGCCAGCAAGCTAGTAGGAAGCCCAGAGTGGCCAGTTCAAACTGGGTCCATCCTGGGAGGCCCTCGGAGCCTTGCTGGGACTCTTCTTCCTCTCTGGTTTTGACTTCACATACTGACCCTGGTCCTCTTTTTACTCCTTCTAACACCCCATCCTGTTCCCACTCCACTCACATTCACAGGACTCCTTGGATTCTGAAGACCACGTGGGTTCTGAGTTCCTCTGCCTCTATCACTGCCCGTCTCTCCGAACATACTGCTTCTCCCCAGTTGCACACGCCAGCTTTTCAGATTCTTTTTTGGAAAAGAAAGAAGAGCAGATACAAATGTACATGCTTGGTGTGCCATATTCAAGGCAGCTGGGGACAGCCCTTGAACTATTCTGAGCACTCTTTCTCTCTGTCTGTACACATCTGGTTTACCATCATACAGCTATTACTCCATCTTTGCCTTCTATTTATCAAAATACTTTTTGTTTGTTGTGTTTTGTTTTCCAAGATAGGGTTTCTCTGAGTAGTCCTGGCTGTCCTGCAACTTGCTCTGTAGACCAAGCTAGCCTCAAACTCACAGAAATCTACTCAAACTCACAAAGATCCATCTACCTCTGCTGGGATTAAAGGTGTGCATCATCACCACCCGGCGAAAATACATTTTGAAAAAGAGTATGCCCACTTGCCATCAAGATCATATCTTTGCTCTCTGGTTTTTTATGACTCAGATTTGGGGAACCCATTTATCTGTCTGTGGGCCTGTGATAACAGAGCTTGGCAGCTGAGTCAGGATGATGCTGCTCTATACAACAAAACTTCAGTCCAATAGAAGTGAGTAATTATGGTCAGTCACAATGTATCTTATACTGGAAACTGCTGAGAGAATCTATTTTAATAGTTTTCCATCACAAGAGATGATGTGAGGCAGTACATATATATGTTCATCAGCTCAGTTTGGCCACAATGCGCACATGTTTCCAAATGTCATATATCATAAAGATACACAATTTTTAGCCAGGCAGTGGTGGCTCACACTTTTAATCTCAGCACTTAGGAGGCAGAGGCAGGCAGATCTCTGTGAGTTTGAGGTCTGCCTGGTCTACAAAGAGAGTTCAAAGACAGCCAGGACTACAGAGAGATCTGTCTGCTTCTGCCTCCTGAGTGCTGGGGTTAAAGTATGCACCACCACCATCTGGCTTAGGTACACAATTTTTATTTACCATTTACAAAATATTTTAAAGGTGGAGAGGGATGCTGAGGCCAGGTCACAGGAGAAGGTCAGCTAAGCTACCTCCACCCCACACCCCACAATCAGCTACAAAGGCCTTTGTGAGGTTGCTAAGGGCAAGAGAACACACCGTTGCTGTACTCAGCAAGCGAGGACAACAGGAGCCTTCCCTGCCCATGTTCTAGGCTTCAGCCATCTGCACCTTCCTCCCCCAAGCACTCAAGCTCCAGGTATGCTGGGGTGCAAGCAGGGGAATGCACTTCCCCTCTGGCAGACTCAAAAGCGTCTCAGTTATGGATCCTTTGTGAGTAACAGAAGGCCTCTGTCATTAGTGAAAGATATGTAGGGGCAGAAGGGAGAGCCGGAAGAGAGGAAGCCGAGGGAGAGAAGGCACTGTCTGACTGACAGCTCCAAGCATCTTGTACAGCAGGAATTACTGTACCCATTGCCCAGATGAGATTAAGGTGTGTGTCAAGGTCACTTCTACCAGAAAAAAAAAAGCTAAGCCACCAAATCACATCTGTCGGACTTGAGAGTGAAGGCCTTCTTTCAGAAGCTTGAGATCCCTAATCATACCACAGTCACCGAACGACCTCTATTTACTATGCACACATGTATTTATGTAATTAAGAGTGGCTCTCATGGAGCCACAGCTGGCTTTGATTTCACTAAGCAGTCTAGAATAACTCCTGAATCTCCCAGGTGCTGGCATTCCAGGCATGCACCAACACGCCTGTTGTGTGCCGTGCTGGGAATCAAACCCAAGGCCTCATGTACCCTGGCAAGTACTCTACCAACTGAGTGAAATCCCTTCCTGTTACCTAGTAGTGTTTTCGGTTTGGTTTGGTTAGTTTTGAGACAGGGTCTTACTCTGTAGCTCAGACTGACCTGAGACTCACTCTGTACCTCCACTGGCATTGAATTCATAGCAATCCTGTTCAGCCTCTGAAGTACTGAGATTACAGGCATGTGCCACCATATACCTGGTTAATTTTTATTTTGGCGGGGGGAGGGGCATTCCTGGTGTTAGAACCAAAGGCCTTGTGTATACTAGGCAAATTATCTACCTTTGAACTACACCTTCAGCCCAACCATTTTTTAAAAAAATTTCCTTCTAATTCTTTTCTTGTTCTGGTGCCAAAAAAATATCATGCATTTTTATTGTTGTTGTTCATTTATCACTGCATCTTAAATGTTTATAATGTTGTTAGTCTTTTTAATCATCACTTTTGCTTGAATGTAGTGGTGCATGCCTCTAATTCCAGCATTCCAGACATAGAGGCAGGAGGATTGGCCGTAAATCTTCAGTGAGCATGTCCTACAAAGAATTCCAGGCCATCTGGGACTGTAGTGTGAATCCCTGTCTCAATTAAAAAATAACAATAAAATCACTCTTACATACGAATCCACCCTGTAGAGGTATGATTCACCCCACCATCAGCGAACCTTCAATGTCTCAGCATTGTAAAGTGTCTCCACCCAAGCCTTCCCAGGCCTGGGAAGCCGGGCTCCCACCTGCTCTGTCTGGAAGGTTATGTAGGTCACTGGAACCTGACTGGGCCTGCTGTACCACAAGAGGCGTTCTAGAGTGCCCGGGAAAGCCCTAAATTCCCTGCTTCTCTGAAGGCCTGGCATGGGCTGCTTCCATCTGCTCAGGCCATGACATTGGAAGCCTCAAAGACAGTGTCTTACTGATGGTGACATGGCCTGCTCCCAGACATCTCAGGAACCAAAGAGCACCCAAACCACCCTAAGTCAGCCATGATAGATCTCAGCACTGGGTTGGGAGCAAGCTTCCTGCCAAGGGCCCTGAATAGCTAAAGCTTGATGGCCATTCTCTTGAGAAAGCCCCTTCTAGAAAGTTCTGTTTTCTGAAAGCAGAAGCACTTCAGGCAGGCAAACAGACCAGCACAAACGCCCAAGGTGATGGGCCGAAGATCACATTTTCAGGATGCCTCTCAGCTTTATGTGTTTGCAAAGCAGATATTTGGGGAGGTTGGGCTCTGAATTGCTTCATGGTTGCCAGCCTCATGGGAAATGGCTCACATTCTTAGCATAGTTGAAGAGCTGTGAAGCAACAGAAGAGACTGCTCTGAGGCCTCTGGGGAACTAAGGAAGATGAGCCATGGCCTCGGCATGCCTCCTTGGATGGGTTTTGAGATGGGACGCACCAGATATTTTTTCCAAGAAGGCAGGGTGGTAGGGAGTCTCTAAAGTGTCTACGTGAGAGTCACTGCGTGGCTTATGCAAGCCCAGGCCTGAGTGCTTCCAAGACCACTTAGCCAGCCCCTGTCCAGAGAAGCACCCCAAACAAGCAGAGTTGGCCTCACAGCCACTAAGGAACCACCGAGGAGAAAAGCTTACTCCATAAGCGCTGGGGTGATGATTAGCATTTTTCCTCCTCTTGTAGCCCAGGTTGGCCTTGAACTTTGCATGAAGAGAAGAATAACCCTGACCTTCTGATACTCCCAGCTGTAAGGATGATAAGCGGCGCTGGTTACCGGCGCTGTTTAGGTCACAGTCACGACAAAACCCAGTATTAATATCAGAGCTTTATTAGGAGGAAGAGGGGTGGGGGTGGGGGGGACAAGAGAACCAGGCCTGCGGAAGGAGCATGTGCAGAGAGAGAGAGAGAAAGATGGTGGGGGGAAGAGAGAACAGAACAGAGAGAGGGTGGGATCTGAGTCACGGCTCTTTAAGGCATAGGTGGGCTTACGGAGCTTCGCCATGCACGTGCTGATTTCGTGACCATGCCATATGTAATCACCAGCGCACACTGATGACATAAGACACAAGACACTTTGCTTAACTCCTGAACTGCGCATGTGCAGTCACACAGCTGGAGTGAAGGCAGAATTCTAACACCAGCCTCCATCTCCCATGTGCCAGGATTAGAGTCATGCAGCACCATACCTGACTGAGATTTCTGTGTTTTTTTTGTTTTTGTTTTTTTTCTGGGTATACTACTGTTGACATTTTTCTTTTCTTTCTTGCTTGCTTTTTTATTTATTTATTTTTATTTATTGAGACAGGGTTTCTTAGGGGTTTAACTGTGTAACACTCCAGGCTAGCTCTGTAGACCAGAACTCACAGAGATCCACCTGCCTCTGCCTCCCGAGTTTTGGGATGAAAGGCCAGTGATACCACCGCCTGGCAAAATTTTACTTTTAATTGAGAATGCATATATATATATTGAGACAGAGTTTCTCTGTGTTAACAGTCCTGGCTGGCCTGAAACTTGGTTTGTAGACCAGGCTGGCCTAGAACTCACAAAGATCCACCTGCCTCTGCCTCCCAATTGCTGGGATTAAAGGTGTGCACCACCACTGCCCGGCGCATATAATTTTAAATGAACACCAATAACGTTTTTATTTATTCATTGACAGTTTTATACAGGTATATGATTTATCTTGATTATACCTACCCCTCATTCTCTCACTCCAACTCCCCCAACACACCTCCTTCCCAACTTCATATCTTTTTTTTTTAAATAACTCACTGAATCCAATTAATATTACCCCTATGTTCATGAGTGTGGAGTTACTATTTACCAAGTCATGGGCAGCCTACAACAGCCTTTTAAAAAAAATAGATAATCAAGTTAAAAAGGTCCCAGGGTCAAAATGTTTTATCCCCTGTCTTGACAGTAAACCCCAAATAGAGCTGTCTTTCTCATCAGGAAATTCTAAACTCTATGTCCTCTTTCCAGTAGCTGATTCCATGCCCAGCCACCCTGCTGGAGAGGAAGGTAAGGTCAAACCTGTCACATCGGTCCCTGCTGGCCACAGTGGCTGCTGGCCAAAAACCACACCTATTGAATTCCCTGAACTGAGAAAGCAGCATTCCTGAGACCACTCCGTAGTGCTGGCAGCCTCAGAAGGCAATGCCAGGAAATGCAGAGGGAGAAGAATTCCTTCCTGGTACTGCCTCTGTGACCAGTGCAAGGTCCCCCATCCGGCTGGCATGGGTGGCTGAGCACCTACAGAGGTTAGACATGCCATACCACAGAGGCTTTGCCCATTGCTTCCTAGGAGCTTTGTGAAATCCACCTAAGAAAGGAACCAAGGGCAGAAGTATGCAAAGCAGCTTGCGTACTTGTCCGTCTGAATGTGAACCAGGCAGAGAAATGCTTCTGGGAACTTGAGGCCAGGTGTGTGCATGGGATAAGAGAGTCCCTGGCTCCGCCCCTGGGGCAGCTATAGCCCAGGAGGAGGAATGAGAGGCACTTCTCAGAAGTGTGGGAGCTCAACAGGTGTGAGCGCTGGAGGGCTGAACTTCCTGTCAAGCAGAGAGGTCCTCAACCATCTGGGAAGCTTCTAAAGATGGCGGTGTCCAGGATGCACCACAACCCATGTAGCCCAACTCCTCCCAAGTGGGACCCGTGATTTTTTTTTTTAAAATCATCCTGGTAATTACAGCATTCAGCTAGGCCAGAGAATCAGTGCTCTGAACATATCAGACGTAGTCTGGGTTTGTCACACAAAATAAGTAGAACTCCTTCTGAATGATTCATCAGCCACCTTCTCCCCAGTGGAGTGACTGCTCCCTTCTCAAGTCTCTGCAGTCACCTACAGTTTAAACTCACTGCAACCCCACCTCCTGGTGGAAGTCCTGCTGACCACAGGGCTGCAGGGAGCACAGCCCTGTGAGGTCAGCCGTCACTTAGGACCCAGGCCTATGACCTCGCATAGCCACCAACAGGCAGGCATTTGCCTATCCAGTGGGGCCGTCTCTTCTTGTCGGGGCAGGAACTGTGGAATGGCCTCTTCCACTTTCTCGACACCCGCTGACCTACCTCCTACCTCCATATACTGCCCACATTGTACACTCAGTATTTCCTGGCTGATTTACACGTTAGGGCGCCTGGACATTTCAAGCAATCTTGATGGGAGAGTTGGGAAAAAATGTCCAATACAAATGAGTAAATGCGACTTAGAGGACAGGAAGAGCCGACTCCCAGATGACGGGATGCTCATTCTGGCTCCCTGCAAATGAAATCCAAGGTAAAGGCGAGACACGGTCCTCACCTATCAGATTGGCAAAGATCAAAACGTTTGATTTGGCTCAGCGTCGCCAGGGAAACAGCAGCTCCTCGGCTGGGGTGGGAGTGTGATTGACAAAGCTGTGTGGAAGACGATTTGGCAGCCTCTCCCTATGTTACAAATTCCCACGGTCTTCAAAGGGCAGAAGAATGTGATAATTAAGAATGCGAGTTGGAGTCAGACACCTTGGTTTGAGTCCCAGCTACGTCAGTCATTTCACTTCCCTGTGCCTGGATTCTTCTCAGCTGCAAAATGGCATGAGTTAGCATACCTACCTGACCCTCAAGCTGGTTTCCAGCCTTATGATGCATTAATCGCTGTGAAGCACTGACAGCAAATCCCAGCTCTTGGAAAACACTATGCAAATATTAAATGATCCTTACTATTAATTGCCCCAGCAATTTTAGTGCTAGGAATCTATCCTACAGACACCCTTGCCCATGTGCTGAGCGTCCGGTGTAATTCACTGAGACACTGAGGTAACTGGGCAGAAAACCGGAACCAATCGAAATGACCACAAGCAGCTAAACTAATTCTGATGTGTGTCAAACAATATACTCTACAGATGCATAAGAAATGACGAGTGAATTTTTTATTTCTGTTCAGCAGGCACAGCATGCTGTTTAGACGTCTGTAAGTAGGCAGGGGAGACTGGGACATAGTGGCACATGCCTATAGTCTCAGAACTTAGGACCAGGAGTTCAAGGCCTGACTGAGCTACATGAACCCCCGTCTCAAAAACTAAAAGGCTGCAAATGGCAGCGTAGGGGTAGGGCATTTGCTTAGCATGTGCAAGGCCCTAGGTTTAATCCCTAGCACCAGAAAGATAGCAAACATCACAATAACAAATAAAAAGCAGGGTAATACAGACATTCTCTTATCTGTAATTACAAAATTCAAAAGCCTCTAATTTAAAAAAAATGGCACAAGCATGTTTTGTCTAATAAACTAAATTCAACTGACTGAAGGCTGATTATGGATTTATCTTATTGGTATAGAAATATTAGTGTTTCATCACAGAGTGTGGCCCAATCCACAGAACACGGCCTTCCTTCATTCCTTGAATTCCAAATTCCAAACTACACTGCTCCTGCGGTTTCCAGATAAAGGATTATGGACCTGTAACCTGGTTTATCCTTTTTTTTTTTTCTTCTTGGTATTAAAATATCCCTGCAAGGACGCAGGACACACTAGCCCAGGTTGCCTCTGGGAAGGAGCAGCGAGACTACTGATTGGGAGGGAAATTTTTCCAAGTATTTCCATCTACGGTTTTAAAGAGCGTATCGATACTTGCAAAAAGAAAGAAATCATATTGAAGCCCTTCATGCAAGTGACTAAGGTCCCGCCCTCTGCCCATGCTGGGCGTGATAGGCTGCCTGGGAACTTGGACTTGGGAAGTAGGGCTCGAGGGTGGGGCCAGGTGGGACGCGAGCCTCACCTCTGAGTCACAGTGCCGTCCTGGGCACCGCAATGTGGTCGCCTCCCTAGAAAAGTGCAGATAATGAGGGTGACTCAGGCCCCCCATCAGCTTCCTCCTCTACACTTTTTCCCACCGAGGATCGAAAATCACCCCCACATGACACCTTCTCATCACATTTCCCCAGGAGAGACCAGGGTAAGGGTACTGGGTTCCAGGACCAAAGGACATGTGAAAAGTGTGTTTAAAGTACTCAGCCATGTGGGGTAAGCCCTTAGCAAGTGGAGGAGAGAGGCAACCTTGTGTCCTGAAAGGGGCCACCTCAAGGCCACAAAGAATAAAAGAAGTCACACAAGCAAGCAGTTGAGAAAAGGCCCGGACTGATTTATTTTTTTAATGTTATTTTTTATTTGTATTTTTAAAAGATTTATTTTTATTTCATGTGTATAAATGTTTGCCTGCATGTATGCATATTCATCATGTGGGTACCCCAGTGCCCTGGAGACCAGAAGAGGGCTTGGGATCCCCTGGAACTGAAGTTACAGATTCGAGCCTCCATATGGGTGCTAGGAACCGAATCTGGGTCCTCTGCAAGAGCAGCAAGTGCTTTTACCTCCTGAGCAATCTACCCAGCTCCTTTATTTTATTTATTTGTTTATTTGTTTATTTATTTATTTATTTTTGGTTTTTCCATGACAGGGTTTCTCTATATAACAGTCCTGGTCTTGGAACATGCTCTGTAGACCAGGCTGACCTCAAACTCACAGAGATCCACCTGCCTCTGCCTCCCTAGTGCTGGAATTAAAGGCGTGCGCCACCACCGCCTGGCTCTTTTATTTTATTTTTAAAAAGATGGTTTTGCTAATTTGACCAGGCTGACCCAAAATTCCTGGGTTCAAGCCATCCTCCTGCCTCAGTCTTCTGGGTAGCTGAGATTACAGGCACGGTCACAGTCACACCAAATAATGGAAGGAATTCATTTTATTAAAACCGAGATGATCCAGATGGGAGTTGAATGTGATGGCCTGGGATTTATAGCATTTCTCTACAGTCTTTTCTTCTTCTGTAGGGGTCCTTGTAAAGTACATGTGTATCCTTCCATATTTTTCTCTACATGCAAATATATGAATATATATACATATGCAAATCTATCTGTGTACATACTGATACACACATGCATATTCCATGTCTCTACAAGAATATTTGCACTACATACTCACATGTATGTATGCACACATGTATATTTATATACAAATATACATACACAGTTATATGTCTAAATATGTCACAAACTCAATAATGAGCCTGCCCATTATTCATTCACAGAAATTTTCATCAATAAATCACACATCATAATGTATTTCATCATAAATACACACATCCAGGAAGGAAGGAAGGAAGGAAGGAAGGAAGAAGAAAAAGGAAGGAGGATGAGGAGGAGAAGGAGAAGAAGAAAGAAAAGAGGGCTCAGTGGTTAAGAGTATTTATCTCCTGCTTTTGGAGGGCAAGGTTCGGTTCCCAGCACCCACATGGTGACTCACAACCATCTGTAACTCAAACTCCAGGGGCTCTGACACCTCTTCTGACCTCCAGGAGCTCCTGTACAAATGCACACACAGAAAACAAATATTTTTAGAAGAAGAAACCGCCAGCATCATTAAAAAGAACGAAAGAGGTGCTGTGGAGGTGCCTCGGTGGTGAGAGCACCATCTGCTTCTCCAGAGGACCCGGGTTTGAGTCCCAGCACCCACATGGCAGCTCACAACCATCTGTAACTCCAGTTCCAGGGGGTCTGATGCCCTCTTCTGGCCTCCCTGGACACTAGGCACACACGTGGTGCACAGACATATATTCAGGCAAGACATCCACACACACAAAACAAACAAATAATAAATAAATAAATTTTAAAGACTAATGATAGAATTAAACTAGTGATGGATTTTTGTTCTTTTTTTCCAAAGAATATTACACAGTATTTAAGTAAGCCATTGGTTTTAAAGATTTAAGTGTGTGTGTGTGTGTGTGTGTGTGTGTGTGTGTGTGTGTGTGTGTGCATGTGTGTGTGTATAGGGGTATGTGCACTCAAGTGCAATACCCGAGGAGGCTAGAAGATGGCATCGGATCCCCTGGAGCTGGATCCCCAGGCAGGTGTGAATTGTGTTAGGAACTGAATTCAGGTCCTCTATAAGAGAAGTATATACCCTTAAGCCCTGAGCCATCTGTCTAGCCCTATAAACCACTCATATAAGAATTTCTAACTGAGTGGCTTTCTTTTAATAATTTACTTTTATTTCATGTCCATTTTTTTTTTGTGTTTTGCCTGCATGTATGTCCGTGTGAAGGTATTGGATCCCCTGAAACTGGAGTTACAGACAGTTGTGAGCTGTCATGTGGGCGCTAGGAACTGAACTCAGGTCTTCTGGAGGAGCAGCCAGTGCTCTTAACTGTTGAGCTATCTTTCCAGCCCTGAGTGGCTTTTGAAGGGTCTACAAATGTACATTTCCATAAGCATTGATTCTGAACACTCTCTTATCTGTAGGTGCATTAGTAATAAGAGCAGTTAAGTATTACATTTCTTTTTCTTTTAAAACGTTATTACATTTTATTTATGTTGTGTGTATGCATGGGATGTGTGTGGTGTGTGCTTGCCATGACTTGCCTGCGGAGGGACTCTGAGTCAGTTCTCTCCTTCCATTGTGTGGGTCTCTGGGATTGAACTCTGATCATCAGGCTTGGTAGCAAGTGCCTTTACCTGCTGAACCATCTTGCTGGCCCTAATTGGTTTGTTATTGATTTTGTTCTATTTATTGTTTAGCTGTACAATATAAACACAGTTCTCCTTGAACTTGTTCCATAGCCGAGAATGAACCTGATTCTTCTGGCTTAGCTTACCAAGAGCCGGAAGTACAGGTATGAGGCTCTGTACCCAGCACTTTGTTCCACGTTGACTTAATCATGCTAGTACCAGTAGTTTCTCATAATTTTTGGCTCTTGGAATGGCTCTTGTATCAGTTGCCAATATTTCTATTGAGTCATTTATTTCTTCCAGTTTTTAGATATCCACGTTTACGTATTCACCAACTTTTAGATGATTTGGGGACCTTTTATTCTCTGATTTGCAAATACACTCTAAATCTGTTCGTGTGTTGCTTTTGTGTCGTCTTTTCACATGAAGAGTTCAAGTTTTGATGCAGTTAAAGGTATTCCTCTTTTCTTTTCAAGGGCCAGTATTTTCCCTACCCTGTCTTCATGGTCCAAGAAGGTTCCTAGAACTCCAGCTATTACAACAACTGCACCAATGGCCACAAGAGAGAGGAAGGGTCAAGAAGAGGACTGCACCTTCCTTTAAAGGCATCTCTCCAGAACCTTCTGCATAACAATTCCTGCGGAGCCGTGGTTAGCTGCAATATTGTCATGGCGTTGGTATCTTCTGCACTCACAATCAGAGCCAAGGACACCCTTACCTCTTGGCAGTCATTAGACAGGACGGAACACACACAGGTGGGGTGAACCTCACCTCACAACCCACCTCTCAGGACAGACAGAACCTCTCTTCTGTCCACACAGAGCACCCCCTGGGGAAGGACCTCAGCTCAGAGACCACGTGGTCAAAATCTCAGAGTGGTTGTAGTTTCCAAAGGTGATGCCTCTGCCTCCAACTGTTCTCTTTGTGACCTCCTTAGGCTGAGAGGTTTGTGGCTGGGTGGGGATAGTAAAGCCTACTGCCTTGAAGGGTTGATGGTTCTGGACTGTGGGAAATACCACTAGGCATTTCCAGGCAGACGGACACTTTAGGGAATTGCTGTGATTCATGCCAATCTGGTGGGTGTGTCTATGCCAGAAGAAAAAGACAACAACAACATTGGAAATACTTTCTAACTGGACTACCTCCCTCCCTAGCCATCCACAAGGACCCAGATCAGGGCCAGGCACATCTACCTAAGGTCTACTTTGTAAAAGGCATCTGGGGAACGCATGGTTCAGTGGAGGGCAGGGGCCATGAATGAAAGGAAGGGAGAAGGCATAGCTTCCACCAGATGCAAGACACACTGCCTGTCTGTGCAGCATTTGGAACCTCAGGACAGGCCTGCATTCCAGGCCCAGCTCTACCGTGCCCCAAGTGGGGCCTCTTCCTTGAGTCCCCCAGCTGCACTGAACATCTGCTCTGCCAGTAACAGTGGTGTGTGGTCCTGTCTCTAGTGTGGAGACTTGAGGTGTCTGATTAGTTCTTATGCTTCAGGCTCAGGTCTGAACAAGTCTAAATTAGTTCGGCTCTAAAGAACAGCATGCCCAACTACAGTTCTCTCTCTCTCTCTCTCTCTCTCTCTCTCTCTCTCTCTCTCTCTCTCTCTCTCTCTCTCTCTCTCTCTCTCTCTCGGTTTTTTTGAGACAGGGTTTCTCTGTGTAGCCCTGACTGTCCTGGAACTTACTTTGTAGACCATGCTGGCCTCGAACTCACAGAGATCCGCCTGCCTCTGCCTTCTGATTGCTGAATCTCTGACTTGAAAAAAGAAAGAAAGGAAGGAGAGGAGGAAGGAAGAAAGGGAAGGAGGGAGGAAGTGATAACAAAGAGGGACATGTGGCTCAAGGGAGCCCAGGACAGGAGGATTGCCATGAGTTTGAAACAAACCTGGTCTACAGAGTGAATTCTGGGCTAGCCTGGGGTCCCTTGTAAGACCCTTTCTCAAAAGTAAAATAAAACAAAATAATAATAGGCATCCATGGTTAAAATGCCTAGGAATCATAGACAACATAGATAAACAGAGAGAAGGCAGTAAAAAAACAAACCACAAATTCAGAGAAAAGAGATGGTTGAACACGCCCTCTTACAGAGTTCGGTGTACCCGGGTTTCACTTCTAGGAGCACAGCTGGACTCAGCAGCCTGCCACGAGCCGACCCGATGCTTTCATGTATCCTGAGAGCGCTTCATTCAGTCTTGACCTCAGCATCATCACTGATGTCTTCTTTCCCTCTGGTCCTAATACTGCCTAGCTCAGAATTGTTACTAAACCCATGTTAATATAAACTTTTGATTTGTTTGTTTGCTTGTTTTTCGAGACAGGGTTTCTTTGGGTAGCTCTGGCTGTCCTGGAACTCATTATGTAGACCAGGCTGGCTCAAACTCAGAGATCCACCTGCTTCTGCCTCCCAGGTGCTGGGATTAAACGTGCGTACCGGCAGCACCCAGCTAAAATTTGTTTACCATTTGTAAATTTGGTTTTTTGAGATAGGATCTTACCCTGAGCCAATCCACCTGGGTTTCCCTGGATGGATTCTTTTTTTTTTTTTTTTTTTGAGACAGGTTTCTCCGTGTAGTTTTGGTGCCTGTCCTGGATCTTGCTCTGTAGACCAGGCTGGCCTTGAACTCACTGAGATTTGCCTGGCTCTGCCTCCTGAGTGCTGTGATCAAAGGCGTGTGCCACCGCCACCTGGCTGGTGGATTCTTATTTTTAAACATGAGACAATAAAATGTTAGTCGAGGCCTAGGGCTTTGTTCAGTGGGTAGAATGCCTGTCTAATGTACATGATGCCCTGGGTTTAATCCCCAGCAC
Organism: Peromyscus californicus insignis; assembly: GCF_007827085.1. NCBI lineage: Eukaryota > Metazoa > Chordata > Mammalia > Rodentia > Cricetidae > Peromyscus > Peromyscus californicus. Next base: position 97,216,666 of record NW_026294402.1, read on the forward strand.
TGCATATGATGGGTGTGGTGGCTCATGCCTGTAATCCCAGCCCTCAGGAGACTAAGGCAGCCTCGGCTACATGAGCCCTGTCTCAAAATTAAATGAATAAATAAACCACTTTGAATATGAAGATTTTTGTTTGTTTTTGATAATTCTACTTCTCTATGCATCTGACCTTGTGTCAGCGGATGGAGGCTTGAGGGAATTGTTATGATTCATGCCAATCTGAGGGGTATGTCTGTGCCAGAGAGAAAAACACAACATTAGAAATACTTTCTAGTCGGGTGGTAGTGGTGCACACCTTTATCCCAGCATTTGGGAGACAGAGGTAGCCTGCTCTACAAAGTGAGTTCCAGGTTACACAGAGAAACCCTGTCTCAAAAAAAAAACAAACTAAAAAAAAGAAATACTTTTTAACTGGACTGCCTCCATCTCTAATCACTCAGAAGCTCACCTGTCCTTCAACAAGGGCCCAGACAAGTGCACACCTACCTATGGTCTGCTTGGTAAAAGACGTGGGGGAAGGAGTGGTCCAATGGAGGGCAGGGGTCATGAAGGAAAGACACTAGGAAGGTATGGCTTCCACCAGATCTCTATTCTAGACTTAGTACCACTCACTGTGGGGGTGTTTGTCTTGGTTTTAATCTGTGCAGTTTGGCTCTATGCTCCCAGCACCCGGCACTCTGCTTGACACCTCATAGGCACTCCCGAGTATTTGTGGGACCAGCTAATGAATGAACCGGCGAAGGGGGGATCTCGGGCACTACACGAATCCTTGTGTAGGCAGATCTTTGCACACATCTCATGAGGAGTGACCAGGGCTCCGGAGAGAAGGAAGAGAAGCAGAAACCACAGTGGGCAACCCAGAAAAGGCCCTGGCCTGGGTCCTATGGTGAGCATGGGCAGCCTCTATGGTAGGCCGGGGGTGTCTGCTCAACCTAAGCATTCCCCAGGCACACCTAGAAGCCCTTTTGTGTGTCTCCACCATTCCCCCAAAATGGCACACCATCACCACTGCTTTGGTCTGGACAGGGCCCAGATAGTGGGCACCAAAACCCTGCCACGTCCCCGCTGTGGGACTGGCACACTCACGCAAAGGCACACACACACACACACCCAGCCTGAGGTCCTCCCCAGGAGGATGACTCAGGAGCTCCCTTGGAGACTAGGGTCTGTTAGCCAGGCCACGTCTCTTCCCGGGCATCCATTCTGAGCTCCCAGCGTGGAGGACCTGCCTCCTCACAGCCAGAAGAGTAAGGGATTTTCCCATCCGCAACCCACTGCCCTGTGGAATTTTAAAATAACAAAGCCAGACTCCAAGAGAGGAAATTCTAAGAACATGAAATAAGTCAGCAGAGCAGAGGTGGGTGTTTATTTTCCATGACCACCTACTCCTCGGTGGCCCCCCTCTCCCAGGCTGGGGGAGGGGTCAGATGAGAGCACCACAAAGCTGGAGGAAGCCCATCTTCCTGTGTTTGCAGAGGAACAATGCTGGAGACGCCTTCCCAAGGCCTTCCACTTTTCCTCTGGACGTAGGATCTCAGGTCTCCATGCATTCCTGGGAGGAGGTCCCACAAGGAATGTCGGACGTAAACATTGCCTTTCCATCACTCAGTTACATCTGTGACACAAAGCAAAAGCCGTAATCCTCTGGGGACCCCGGAGCTCAGGTCCAGCCCGCCAGGGGGAGATGGCAGAGTGCATTTGGAGTCCCGGCCCCACCTTGCATGCAGCCCGTTCCCTGAGAGCACTAATCTCATTGGCTTCCTCGGTCCCTACCTCCGAGCACTGCCTCCTGCCCACTCGGTTCCTGGACTGCTGCCCACCTCCAGCCTTCCTGGCACATTGCCTCATGCATCCTGTCCCCAGCCCATGAGCCATCCTCCACACTGTACCTCCAAGCCAGGCCCTTTTCCTCTCTAGCACTTCCTGTCAGCCACACCAGGTGCCCTGTGGTCTTCTAGGACCTTTGTGATAACCAGGCCACACCAGCCTCCTCTCCTGAACAGGCCTTCCCAAACCAGGAAGGGACAAGCAACACCCCACCCACCCACCCCCACCCTCACCCCAGAGATCAGACCCACCCCAGCCTGGCTTTTCTGAGCAGTAACTGCTACCTTGAAGGGGACCCAACCAAGTTGCTTAACCAGGCAAGGTCTGGAAACACAGGCCAGTGTCTGCCGAACACCTACAATTGCTATCCACACCCTCAGAGCAGAGGACTGTGCCCCAGACCTCATGCAGAGTGGGAGCTGCATAAACCAGTCAACACCACGGGGTTGCTAGAGAGACACTTCATCTTCAATGTAATTGATCTGGGCATTTGGGCAGGCTCTTTTGAGACCACTCAGCCCACATGCTTTCCCCCAACAAGCAAACTCCCTTGGTCTAAAACACTAACCCACTGGCCTTTCAGGTGGCTATCCAGGGTCTCCTAGGAAACCCTTCCTGGATCTCAGCCCCCAATCTGGGCTATTCCTGTGTTTCTGCACACACACACACACGCACACGCACACGCACACGCACACGCACACGCACACGCACAGGCAGGCACACGGTGGGTAAAAGACTGGTGTTAGAATAAGAATGTAATAATTCCTGGGGGATAGTAGATGTCTTTACATCTGTGTCCCCAGAATTGAGCTCAGGATCTGGCTCAGAATAGAGACTCAGTAAATATTTGTGGAACGAATTAAAGCCGAACTCTTGGGTATTCAGTCACTTGGGCTGGTTTGAGAGCATCTAATCTCACACTGGGTCATCTGCCTTTCCTCTTCCTGTCTCAGGCTTTGCCTTACACAGCAGGTCTCCCAAAGTGAGCAAGTCTAGGGATCTGAGCCTGTGTCCCTTGAGGCTGGCGGCCCAGAAGGGCAAATCCTATGCCTCCGTCCACGGAATGGCCTTTCCCCCAAATGTCCAAATATATGCTTTGAGTTTTCCCTAAGCCATAACTGGCCCCAACACTTCCCTTCAGGGGCCTAGGGCCAGGACCCGCTGCCCTGACATTCCCAGGGCCTCCTCCTCCACCTGGATGGACAGGGCCGCCGCGTTCTGCAGGCTCAGTGGGGTGGCTGACCAGGTTCTGCCTGGTGTTCAACGGAGGGAGGAGGACCAACTTGTGCATCCAGGGCGCACAGTGAACACCCTGTTCACATTCCTGAGCCAGCCGGAATGCTGGGACGAGCCAAAGGCCGCATTCCTCCGGCAGCGGCCAGATCGCAGCCCAGGCTCCCGCCCCGCCTCCCCTCTGCCCAGCAGGCCCAGCCGGGAAGCGCGGCCCCAGTCTGTGCGGACGCCCCCTGGCGGTCGGGGCTGGCAAGGAGCCCTTGGGGTCTCCTCTGACCGCTGTTTGGATTGGAGCCTCGATCACCACTTTGCTTCTGCTGGAAGCTTCCAGATTCCAGACTCTGTGACTCCAATGTTTGCAGCTCTACCTTTTCTGAACATCCTGGTACCTGCCTCCCATACCCCACCCCTGCCTCCTCTCAGGAGAAATCACTACCCAGTGTGTCACCTTCCTGTAGGTACTTTCAAGGCTAGAGACCCAGACGAGTGAGTGGCAGGCCTCGCCTTGGCCCAGTTACTCTGCGCCCACAGAGTGACTTTTTCGAGACTCGGGTGAGGTCTTGTGGGGGGAAGGAGATGTAGTTAGTCCTGCTCCTTGGTGGCCCTGGGCACAATGAGTAGACCCCATACATCAGGGCCATACAGTTAGGATCGCTGAGAAGGATGAACGTCGAGGCCCTAAGAAGGTAGCTTGGGGGCTGGAGGGATGGCGCATAGGTTAAGAGTGTGCGGCTGCTCTTCCAGAGTTCCTGAGTTCAATTCCCAGCAACCCCATGGTGGCTCACAACCATCTATATAATGAGATCTGGTGCCCTCTTCTGGCATGCAGGCATATAAGCAGGCAGAAAACTGTATACAAAATAAATAAATCTAAAAAAAAAAAAAAAAGGTACCTTCAAAAGCACACCAACACGAACACACAACTGTACCATATCTCCATATCTAAATGCTGCTCAAAGGCATAAGCAAAGGATTTTTTTTGCCAGGATTAGGCAGTGAATGTTCAATCTAAGGGAGAGGGATGTGTCAGGCTCACCTACTCTTCGTGGAGGAAGCTGTCCACGTTCCTGGGCAGTAGTGTTGTTGGGCAATGGGGCAAAGCATGGGCTCTTCCCCGTTTTCCCGGCTTGTTGACTTGTGTCTTCCTTTGGGGGAAAGGAGAGACAAATGAATGATGTTTACACAGAAACACAGTTATCTGCCCACATACCCACTGAGGCAGCAACATAAGACAGCCTGAGACCTCCTTGCTCACCATGCAGGAGGGTGAGAAAGCAGGAGCCAAGCTCTCGCTGGCCAGCATGTCAGCTTGTCGAAAGAGTGGGGGAGCGCTCGCTGTGTTCAAGGTTGAGCTTGATAGCCAGCTTACCTTGGGTAGCTGTTTTCTGAGTCTCATCAAGCAGGAAGATAAAGCGGCCCTTTCTCAGCTGGCATAGGTCTTACCCACCAAGTCTACAGGTAGGCTAATAGCAACAGGGTGGAAGGAAGCCATGAAGCCCTGGGTTTGAGGGTGTCGCCCTGGCTCCAGCTCTCCCTCCTCCTCATGACACAGAACATGGAGGTTCTACACTCGGCCCGCTGCCCTGGCATTTCATCAAATGGACACACCAAGACAATGTTTCAGTGGAGGGCATGAGGATGCTTAACATGATAATGACTAAGCCAGACTCAAAAGAAGCCCCCGTGATGAGTCTATCCATTTCTCAAATATTTATGAAACTCAGGCCCTGCTACTGAGAGATTTGGTATTCCTTGGAGGTGACTGTGGTAAGTGACAAGGTAGAGGCAGGTCCAGGTCCAGCTGAGGGGCAAAGATGGGTGTTGGAGCCATCTCTCACAGAATATGTAGTGGGGGGGGGGGTCTAGGAAGGGCTTTAGTGGAGTCCTGAGAAACATAGTGAAGGTTCTTCCTCAAGAGTGGGCACTCTTTCTTGCCTCTAGAATCTTCTTTCATATCTTGAGGCTACTATGTCCCTGTGCCTGTGTTTTGTTAGCGAGTTTCCATCGTGTCTGATGGCCTTGAGTTTAATCCTGTAAGCCTGTGCTCCGAAGTCACTTTCTGAAGATGCATGTGATCAAAAATTCCCTAGTCAAGGTCTGGTTTCAGGGAAGAATTAGTCCCAGAAATTTGGCCCCTTTGCGTTGGTAATACTTCCAGCCAGAGCCATGTCAACCCCCAGACCTCTGTATGTCCAGCAGCTGCATGAAACTGATCAGCTCAGTCTCATAAACAGGCCCAATCCCCATCTGCACAGCCCACTCTGGTCTGCCTTTCCTACATAGGTGGGTAGCTGGCTTCAGCAGAGCCTCGCCATCCTTGTGCTTTGAATTGATAGAAAACTACCAGGCCCTACCTATTCCATAAGAAAAAATGAGCTGATAAGGTCTTGTGAAAAGTTATTTTATATGTATTGGTGTTTGTTCTGCATGTATGTCTGTGCACTATGTGTGTGCCTGGAACCATCAGAGGTCCAGGAATAGAGTTACAAATGGTTATGAGCTGCCATGTGAGTACTGGTAATTGAACCCAGGTCCTCTGGAAGAGCAGCCAGTGCTCTTAACTGCTGAGACATCCCTCCAGCCCCAAGATAATAAGATGTTTACAAATTTTCTTTTCTGTTCTATTCTTTCTTTTTTAAAGATTTATTTATTTATTATGTATACAGTGTTCTGCCTGCATGTATCCCTGCAGACCAGAAGAGGGCACCAGATCTTATTAGAGATGGTTGTGAGCCACCATGTGATCGATGGGAATTGAACTCAGGACCCCTGGAAGATCAGCTAGTGTTCTTAACCTCTGAGCCCTCTTTGTTTCTATTACATTAAGTGACTTATTTTTGTATGCATACGTGCATGTGTGTGTGCATGACATGGCATTGTGTGAAGGTCAAGGGGCAACTTTAGGGAGTTGGTTCTCTTCTCTGAGGATCAAACTCAGGTCATCAGGCTTGATGACAAGTGCCTTTAACCACGGAGCCATCTCACTAGTCTTTCCTTCTTTTACACATTTTAGATGGAGTCTTTAGCTCGTGAGTTGTTCTTTACTTCCCGAGGGCTGGGATCACAGGCATACGCCATTACACCAGTTACTGCTGGCAATCCAGCCTAGACCTTTCCGCACACTGGGCAAGAGCACTACACCCCAACCTCTGCAAAGTTTTCAAGTTCATCTTAGTTTGGAGTTGGGGAGGCAGGCTTGTCAACATGGCTCCTCTCCCACTCAGGGATTCTTAGTCAGGAGGTCATCAGTAGGGTCCAGGACTTCTGCACATTTGAAACTCATCCCAAGGAACCCTGCTGTGGGACTTAAACAAAAGCGATAGAATTGACTTTGCTTTTCTTCTCAGTAAATCCATTGAGTATGGACTTCTCCTCTGTCAAGATTGGACAAATCCCACAAGATGACGTCTTTAATCCTCTGTCACTGAAAAATAATTCCCCAGAGGAATGTAGTTTCCAGGAAGGCCCTTCTGTTGTCCGGGGAGAGGAAATACACAGTAAAGCAAGGTGGAGGCAGAGAAGCCCACAAAGCAGGCAGGTGAACAATACACCATCTTCTCTTCGTATCTCCTTTCTTTCTGGACCAGGTACCAGACATCCATGAGGCAGAACAAAGCCAGACAAAAAACCCCTGATGTGAAGGCTTTAGTCATCATTAGAATCAAAGTTCCTATGGGTCACGGCTCTAGTGTCTGTCACTTGAGCCCTGCTAGCCACAGTCTTCACAGAATCCAGTTGCCCAGGTGCTTGGCCCCGAACAAACGAAGTCCATAAGATAGGAACACTACCTGCTTGGCTGTGCCACGCACGTCCTCAGCTTCAGCATGATTTTGCCCGCATTCCTAATACGCCGTGAACAAGCGCCCCTGTCACTAGCTGCTGTTAATATCAAGGCATGGAGACCTTTGATATTACCTCAAGCCTCGTCATAAATGAGAGCTGACATCATTTCAAAAGATTTGACAGGTTTGAATTTGCACGTCACACCTTGCCGGAGCTGTCATTGGCTTAATGTCATAATGCTGCTAAGAGTTCAGACAGGCATGCAAGTGACGGCTTAGGCACTCCCCCTGCTCAGATGCAGGTACTGGCTGCTTGCTTTCCGCTCTTGTTTCTGAAGAGCAGGATGCTTAAAAGCCCCTCCCTCATTCCTTCTGTGAGAACTCCTTTAGTTACTTTGTGACATCCTGTCCCACCAGTAAGTAGAAATGTTGTATGTGATACAGAGTCCTGGTCCCAGGGAGGTGGCTCTGCTCCCTCCCCAGCTTTCCATCACATACACTTTGCTGACCCAGGACCTTTTGACACACCTCATAAAGGTACCAGCACCAATATGGAGAGCAAAGTGGTTTTTTGTTTTCTTTTGTTTTTTTGTTTTTGTTTTTGTTTTGTTTTGTTTTTGGTATTTTGAGACAGAGTCTCACATTTCTATTTTTAAAATAATATGGTAAGGACATAAATACATGTTATAGAATGTTCTCTCTCTTACAGATCATCTTACATACCCCCAGTTTGGAGACCACTGACCTGATCGGAATCTTCCCAGCCCAGGACCCACATCTCTGAAACCCAGCCGTCCTTTTTCAGGAAGGGACCAACTCCCCCAATACACCCCCCCCAAAAAACTCAACACAACAACAACAACAACAAAAAGCAAAAACAAACAAGTGATCAGGCCCATACCACAGAAAGAAACTCTATTCCAGGAAAAAAATTACACATTCCAGTTCATACTTCTACTTGTGAGTCTTCAAAGCCACATTCCCAATGTCCTGCAATGTCCTGTGTCCGACAGGTCTCAGATTGGGGGAAGGGAAGGTGGGGAGGGCACCAAGGAGTCTGAATTTGTGGAATTCCTTTGCATTTCTGAAGGGACATTGGCGGTGTGGCTGGTCTGAGCATGGAGAAACAGCGGCCTCTGGTGGTGAAGATGTGAAATGCTTCCCAGACGCTGGATTGCAGGTATCCATCACCCCCAGCCAATGCAGTTGTCTAGAAAGTCCTTAACCCAGTCACCAGCAGATAGTCGAGGGGCCTTGCCTAGGTCTGATGAAGGAGAACGGGGTGGGCCTCGTGCCCCAAAGAGGCACAAAAGATCTGCTTAGCCCCAGTAAGGCCATCATGGGACCCTTGTTCCTTCCAAACCCTAAGCATTTTCAGAGTGGCTCGAGGAAACTAAAAGATAAAAATGTGGGGACCATTTGCAGCCGCGTTCCCCTTTCACGTGAAGTACCCACCTCTGACTTGTGGGCAGCTATCCTCACAGCCCTGAGCGGCGCCTGAGCTTGTGAAGTTTACTAATGTCATCTGTTCCTTGCCAGGGAGGGCTCTCACAATCGGTGGTGGATGGTGTCCTGCTGAAGCTGGGTTCCTGCCGCCTTGAAACCTCGGCTTTTTGTGCCCTCTTTCCTCCCTAGGGATTCTTTTCTCTCCCACCCATCGCACCCCATCCTCCCATTTAGGGGCACTTTTCCCTGCTTGCCTCTCCACTAAGCACGAACCATCGGCACTCACTACCCCAACCCGGAAATACAACAGGACTGCTCAGTTGTGCTGCCTCATCGTTGCTTCCGGGCTAGCTTGGAAGACAACCACACTACACATACTGTGACAATTTTCTTAGAAAGGCCTGATGTAGCCAGTCAGTGTAGGTAGAAAATGGGTGAAGAACCCTGCATCACGAAAAGGAAAGCATGATTTCCATAAAAAAATACCCTGAAGCCAACTGATTTCCAAAGCTCATCTCCTTGGGTGCCTGTGGATGTTTTTCCTCTTCAGGTGAAAGGACCTGAAAACATCTCACCCTTCCCCTGCCTTGCCTGTCTCCCTCACGTGGGGTCTGTCTCTCTTGGCTCTGTCTTTTCAGGAAGTAAAGACATGAAGGAAGCAGTAAATCCATGGACAAAGGCGCTCACCTGCTCAAAGGTGTTTCCGATTTCTTTTAGACTAGCTGTTAAACACCATTAACTCCAGGAAAAGCTCAAGCTTCACATACTTCTTTGATTTTCAAATGTAATAATTTAGACTGTTTCAGAATCAAGTAAAATGGGTGACAGTGTTGATGACCATCTTTAAAGCAGAATAAAAAGACCAGCAGCTGAGAGACATGGGCAGAAAATGAAGGGACATTCGGATTGGTCAAAAAAGGCCATTTCCCTGAGAAGACAGACACAGCCGTTAAGATACCCTGAAAGAGAGACGTTACAAAAGAGAAACACCCGTGGCCAGCGATTGTAGGAAACAATACTAAGCCACAAATACAGAAAGAAATCACATTAAAATTAATGTCTAACACTCAAAGGAAAAAATGTCAAAATTGATTTTGCTTGTTTGTTTTTGTTTGTTTGTTTTGTTTTTCTGAGACAGGATCCCTCTGTGTAGTCCTAGATGTCCTGGAACTAGCTTTGTAGACCTCAAACTCATGGAGAACCTCCCTAGTGCTAGACTTTCAGGTCTGTACCATCCCGGGCTCATGGGCTCATTTGCTTTGTTTTGAAACAGAATTGCACATAGCCCAGGCTAGCCTTGAACTCTGTGTGCTGAAGAAGATGACCTTGAATCCCTAATCTCCTGCTTTAATTTCCTAAGTTCTGAAATGACTGGTATGCACCACCACCCCTAACCAAAAGGGCAAACTTTGCAAATTTGATAATATCTGGTATTATTAATAAGGGAGGAATCAGACACCCAGATAACACTATGGAGAATGTAATAGTACAACCTTTTTGTGGCATAAATTAACCCCTAATAATCAAAATTTTAAATGCCTAAAGGCTCCCAATGGTAGAGCACTTGCCTGGTATGCGCAAGACCCTGGGGTTTGGTCTCTGAACTGCAAAAAATAATGATAACACAAAATACCTCACTTTTTGTACCAGCACTGGTGATATTAGGAGCTCATTCCTTGAATAAATTCACTAGAGGGGTGTTTCCTGAAGGACATTGTCTTAGTTAGGGTTTTCATTGCTGTGAAGAGACACCATGATTATGGCAACTCTTTTTTTCTTTTTCTTTTTCTTTTTCTTTTTTTTAGTTTTTTTGAGACAGGGTTTCTCTGTGTAGCTTTGCGCCTTTCCTGGAACTCACTTGGTAGCCCAGGCTGGCCTCGAACTCACAGAGATCCACCTGGCTCTGCCTCCCAAGTGCTGGATTAAAGGCGTGCACCACCACAGCCCGGCATGGCAACTCTTTTTATTACTTTAGCCAGCCTGTGACTCTGGTCTTGTCCCTAGGACAGAGTCTGTGGCCCTGTTACAGCTTCCATTTACTCAGGGCACCCACCTCCCAAAGCCAAAGCCCTGGTCCTTCTGCTGGGCAAACAGTAAGAGACAGAGTGGTGTAGTGGGTAGCCATTCCAGCTTTGATCTGAAAGTTCCAACCCCCATTGAGACTTCGGCAACTGTCACGCCTACAAGGCGGGGCGAAAGGAGGCGCCTGGGGACCTGAGATCTGGATCGGCGGGCTCTCTCTCTGTTGCGGGACCCTGGACTGGAGAGGTGTACCAAGCAGAGCTCCAGAGAACACCGCTGGACTGCGATACACCTTCCCCAGACTCCGCGACCTACCTATCCCTTAATTTGTAAGTTACGCCATTAAATAAATCTCCTTTTATCTACGTGGAGTGGCCTTAATAATTTCACCAATAGAGTGGTAGGCTGCTGGTGGTTACATGTCAGCTAGGGGTCCGGGGGAGGCCATTTTTGAGCTGTGCTGTGAGAAAGCTTCCCACCTCTTCATCCTGGTAGGTCCAGGAGACCAGAAGTGCCTTAGTACCAGGGTCCTCTGAGTGGGCGGCAGCCTGGATAAGAACAGACTCCACAGTCACAGAGCCATCAGGGAGGGGCTGTACACGATGGTCTTTGAGAGTACTCTTGAGGTGGCTGTACACACGTAGGGATGTTTCTTGCTCCTTGCATATGTCCTGCATGCAGGTACACACGACAGGTGAAGCACAGTTGGTGCTCAGCCAGGCCCAACTCCTTGAGGGCTTGCTCTGAGGATACCCACTGGAAACTACTGTCTTTCATAGTTAGGGTGCCACGCAAGAGCCGAGGCTTTTCGGCCTCAGGGAGCAGTCCCTGCACCATCTCCCGCTTCAGCAGCCCCAGGGAGATGCTCACAGGGATGCTGGGGCTCGTGGGCAGCGTCACTGTCTCACCATTGGCCGGCATGTAGCAGCTGACCCGAAATCCCTGCTCAATCTTCTGCCTCAAGAACCCCATCCATCTTCTTGGCCTCGCCATGCACCAGCAGCACACTCGGGGCTCTGCTTGTCCCACCAGTTGCATGATGCCCTTGGCATCTGCATGGGCACTGAATGACATGTATCCCACTTGCGTCTTTACCTCCAGCACCTGACTCCCCTCCATCTCCAGCTTTCATTGCCCACTAAGGGTCTTGTGGCCCACAGTGCCTTGCACACAGTAGCCAGGCATGATGACCATGTTCTTCTCGTTTCCTGCCCACTTACGAAAGATCTGCAGAGATTGGCCAGCATGCAGCATCCCAGGCGTGGCATACACAACCATGGGACCTGGGTTGTCAGCAAATGTCCAGTCAAAGGCTTTGATGTGCTAGAACTCAAACGTGTTCCTCTGGACACATGTCTGACGTATTTTCTGGTTGGTCCAGGTGATGAAGAGCTTGTAGTAGTGGTTGGCCTTCTCTGTCAGGCCCGTAGAGAAGTAGATGGGCACCTTCAGGTACATGCGTTCCCAGAAGGTCTCCAACAGGATGCAGAGCTCTTGTGGCCGGCCCAGTGCAAAACACAGAGATCAACACCTTCCCACCACGCTCCACAGTCTCATGAACTTTCTTAAGGAAATCTCGCTCTCTGCAGCGTTTGGAGTCTCGGGTGGTTGTTGCATACGTGGATTCCGTGGTGAGCAAGTTGGGGCGACACCTGTCAATCCATGCAGACCCCAAATGCCGGTCTAGGGTCATGTACCGCCCGCAGAAAGGGCTCAGACATCCCGCGCAGTTTAGGCCCTATATCCAGCCACCGTGACTCCCACACACAGCTATGGCAGCTCTTATAAAGAAAACATTTAACTGGGGTAGCTTGCTTACAGTTTCAGAGGTTTAGGCCATTATCATCACGGTGGGGAGCATGGTGGCGTGCAGGCAGACATGGTGCTGGAGAAACAGCTGAGAGTCCTAGATCTTGCAGGCAGCAGGAAGTGGACTGAGACACTGGGCAGTATCCTGAGCATAGGAAACCTCAAAGCCCTTCCCCACAGTGACACACTTCGTCCAACAAGGCCATATCTACTCCAACAAAGCCACACCTCCTAATAGTGCCACTCCGTATAAGCTTATGGGGGCAAATTACATTCAAACTACTACAGACATCAAATTTAAAATGACCAAAATATCCATCAACCAGGTACTGATGTGATTAATTCTGATGCACTTGTAGGGCAAGCTAACTGACTGCTGAGCTCCAATGTAACCTAAGAGATGCCAAATAAGTGGGGTGTATACTTTGTATTTCTATTTTTTTTAAGATTTATTTCTTCATTTATTTTTATATGTATGTTTCCCTGAGTGGCTTTATGTGCACCATATGTGCAGGTGCTGGTGGAGACCATCAGATCCCCTGGAACTAGAGTTACAGGCAATTGTGAGCTGCCTGATGTGGGTGGAGGAATCGATCCCAGATCAACCAGCAGAGTGGATAAGTGCTCTTAACCACTGAGCTATCTCAGCAGCCCCTACCTTGTAAAAAGTGAATAATATACACCAGTATTAACATTTTTACCTACCTGGATGCCCACGGAAGCAGAGATGCTGGTGCTGTCTGTGGGGAGGGGCTGTGGGTGACGACTGAGGAGAGAGGGGCCCTTCATCTCAGACTGGAAGAATCCTTCCGCCCTTCGCAAGCTAACATCCTATTCCACGCATGAGAACATAAACTGACATCCTCGCGGTTGTAATGCTGAGTCCATCGTGGTTTTCTTAATATCTTTGGCATTAAGCCAAAAAATGTTTTAGTTTTGTGCTTTATTTGTTTCCTTTTCTAATTTTTATTACAGTTATTCATTTATTGTGTGTTCAGGGAGATATGCATGTGCCGTGGCTCATGAATGGAGGTCATGGGGGAGTTGGTTCTCTTGTTCCACCATGTGGGTCCCCAGGATTGAGCTGAGGTTGTCATGTCTTAAGTGCCTTTATCCACTGAGTCATCTTGCTGGCCCCAGGCTTGGTGTGGTTTTAAGGGACGCTCTAAGTGCAATGGAGACGAGTAGAGAACACTCACGTGTATCTGGGTGGAATTTCAGAACTTAAGGGGGAACACACATATGCTTCCAGAAAGAAAAAAAGAGGCCAAATACAGATCGGAGGTGATATCTGCCTTGATGTCAGATTTCAAAGCAGTTGGCTGCTACAGACGAAAAGCATGGTTTTCCAAGTTTTTAAAAAATATTTGGGGCTAGAGAGATGGCTCAGAGGTTAAGAGCACTGACTGCTCTTCCAGAGGTCCTGAGTTCCATTCCCAGCAACCACATGGTGGCTCACAACCATCTGTAACAAGATCTGGTGCCCTCTTCTGGCCTGCAGTCATACATGCTGTATACCTAATAAATAAATAAATCTTTAAAAAAATATATTTGAATCTGAAACTTTATAGTCAATTTTCCACCCAGAATGAAGAGCAAATAAAGACATTTTCTGAAATTCCATGAGTCAGATAATCTGCCACTACCTGCTTATGAGGAAATTACTTCAGGGGCTGGAAAAGTGGCTCAGAGTAAAGAGTACTGGCTGCTCTTTTGACGGACCTGTCTTAGGGTGTTTATTGCTCTGAAGAGACACCATGACCACGACAACTCTTAGAAAGAAAACATTTAGTTGTGGTGGCTTACTTACAGTTTCCGAAGTTCAGTGCATTATCATCATGACGGGGAACACGGCGGTGCGGGCAGATGTGGTGCTGGAGCTGAGAGTACTAATCTTGCAGGCAACAGGAAGTCAACTGAGACACTGGGTGGTATCCTGAACATAGGAAACCTCAAAACTTGCCCCCACAGTGACACACTTCCTCCAACAAGGCCATACCTACTCCAACAAAGCCACACCTCCTATGAGCTTATGTGGGCCAATTACATTCAAACCACCATATTCTACTCCCTGATCCCCATAAGCTTATAACAATATCATAATGCAAAATGCATTTAGTCCAACTTCAAAAGTCCCCATAGTCTATAACAATCTCAATAATGTTTAAAAGTCCAAAGTTCCAAGTTTCTTCGGAGATTCTGAGATTCATGTAATCTCTTATCTGTAATCCCCTATAAAATCAAAATGAAAAAACAGATCACATACTTCCAACATATAATGGCACAGGACATACGTTACCATTCCAAAATGTAGGGAAGGGAGCACAGTGAGGAAATACTGGACCAAAGCAAGACCGAAAACCAGCTGGGCAAACTGCAAACTCTGCATCTCCATGTCTGATGTCAGAGCTCCAACTCCTTTCATCCTTGTTGACTGCAACACATTTCTTTCTCTATTTGGTGATTTCATTTAGATTGCCTTTTTATATGTATACATTTTAGGAAGTTTCTACTGTATTAGGTTTCCGTGTTACCCCTCAAATGCCCCTAAATTTTAGCTGCTTCTATCTGTATTCCTTCCCACAATCCCCTTCCCCTCCCTACTTGACCCCCCTGTCCCACCCCATCCATTCATAATTATAGTTATACATTATCTTTTCTATTTCCTTTCCTAACAAGATCTCTCTGTACCCTCTAGTCCTTTATAACTACACTCTGTGGTTCTATAAATTGTTGCTTGTCTATCATTGACTTTACAGCTAATATCCACATATAAGTGAATACATAACATAGTTGTCCTTCTGGGTCTGGGATACATCACTCAGGAAGATTTTTCTCTAGTTTCATCCATTTGCCTGCTAATTTCATGGTGTCCTTTTTTTTTTTTTTTTTTTTTTTTTTTTTTTTTTTTTTTTTTTTTTTTTAAGACAGGGTTTCTCTGTGTAGCTTTGGAGCCTGTTCTGGAACTCACTCTGTAGACCAGGCTGGCCTCGAACTCACAGAGATCTGCCTGGCTCTGCCTCCCGAGTGCTGAGATTAAAGGTGTGCGCCACCATCGCCTGGCTCATGGTGTCATTTTTTTTTTAATGGCAGAGTAATACTCCATTCTGTAAATGTACCACATTTTCTTTAGCCATTTCTTCTGATGAGGACTATCAGGGCCATTTCTAATCTTTGGATATTACGAATAGAGCAGCAATGAACATGGTAGGATAAAGCATCCCTTGGGCACATCCTTAAGAGTGGTACAGAGAGATCCCTAGGCAGATCAATTCCCATCTTTCTGAGGAACCCCACACTGATTTGTAACATAATCCTCAATGATATATATATATATACCATGATCCTCAATGGTCTGTATATATTACTATTATTTATTTATTTATTTATTTATTTATTTATTTATTTATTTATTTATTTATTTAGGGGTTCTATGGGTAAAACAGACTCACTGATACAGGATAAGGTAAATTCAGTTGCAGAGTCCTTGAAGAGCTGGGGACCAATCACAGGCTGCTTCACGCTGTCTGATCCAGTCTTTACCACCCAAGAGACCACAACCCCCTTTCTCCTCCCTTTTAAGCAGTCATATAGGCAGATAAGAAACACCAGCTCTATCAAGCCAGATAGCCCAAGGTCACGGGCAGAGCGAATTCCCACTACAGGTTCCACTTCCTGTTAGCAGTTCTCCTTGGCAGGTATCACATAACTCTGGTATCTCTAACACCTTGGGTTCTTCAAGGCAATCCAGGCTTCAAATTCAGGGCTTCACACAATGACCTTTCTACTAGGCCTCCATTCAGGTATACCCCTGAAACATGCCTGGTCTCAGCAGCTTTCTTTAGGCATGGAGGCAAATTCTATACTGTTTTTTTTCTGTCCTTAACTATAAAGCCACAACCACATGGCCAAAGCTGCCAAGTTTTGCTGTTTACTGGGGCTGGAACATGGCACCCTCATTCAATTACATCTTCACCCGCTTTTTGTCCTTCACTGACTAAGCTGGGCTGTCCTGAAACTTGCTCTGTAGACCAGGATGACCTCAAACTCAGAGATCCATCAGCCTCTGCCTTCCCAGTGCTTCGATTAAAGGTGTGCCCCCCCACACACACACCTGGCTCTCAGACTCTTTGGACAAGGGCAAAAAGCAGCCACTTTCTTCACAAAAATATCACAAGGATGATCTCCAGGCAACATACTAAAATTCTTCTCCTCTGAAACCCTTTGAGTGAGCCCCCAACAGTTCAAATAACTGTTAGTATGTCTGTCTTCCATGCTCCTACTAGTATGGCCATTAAGCATTGCTTAAAGCATTCCACTGCTTTCATAACTCAAATACCAAGTCCTTCCATAATCCTCCCAAAAACATGGTCAGGTCTGTTACAACAATACCCCGGTTGATACCTCTGGTATCAACTTCTGTCTTAGTTACAATTTTTATTGATGTGAAGAGACACCATGACCACGGCAACTCTTATAAAGAAAACATTTTTTTTAAAAGATTTATTTATTTATTAAGTATATAGTATCCTGCATGCCAGAAGAAGGCAACAGACTTCATTATAGATGGTTGTTAGCCACCATGTGGTTGCTGGGAATTGAACTTGGGACTCTGAAAGAACAGCCAGTGCTCTTAACCTCTGAGCCATCTTTCCGGTCTCCTAAAGAAAACATTTAACTGGGATGGCTTGCTTACAGTTTCAGAGGTTCAGTTCATTATCATCATGATGGGGAGCATGGTGGCATGCAGGCAGACATGGTGCTGGAGCTGAGAGTCCTACATCTTGCAGGCTACAGGAAGTTGACTGAGACACTGGGTGGTATCATGAGCATAGGAAACCTCAAAGCCTGCCTCCACAATAACACACTTCCTCCAACAAGGCCATACCTCCTAATAGTGCCACTCCCTATGAGCTTATAGGGGCCAATAGCATTCAAACTACCACAGGACCCAAGCTCAACTCCCAGCATCCACATGAAGGTTCACAACCATCTGTAACTCTAGTTCCAGGAAATCCAATGCCCTCTTCTGACCTCAGCAAGTACCCAGATGGCACACAGACATACATAGAATACCCATAGAATAAATAAATGACATTTTTTAAAAAGGCATCCCATTAAAACAACCAATTATAAAAAGAACAGCTGAGGGTTTTATAAATGGAGCTGAATAATGAGAAGAAAAATGAGATGATACTTGTTTGGACTATGGTGTCTGAGATAGTCTCCTTTGATCTGTAGATGCTTAATAATCATCAGAGTTGTTTGTTTGTGACAAGATCTTACTTGATAGCACAGACTGATCATGAACTCACAATCCTCCTTTTGGAGTGCTGGGATTAGGATTACATGCATGGACTATACCACACCTAGCTTAAGATCACCCACCTTGTTTCATCTGTGATGTATGTGTGTGTGTTTGTATGTGTATGCGGATGCATGTTCATGTGTGTAAGTGCATGTGAAAATTAGAAGATGATGTCAGGTGTCTTCTTCAGTTGCTCTCTACCTTCAAAAAAAGTTAAGATTCATTAACTTTTAATTTTCACTTATGTTTATATGCCATTTGTGTACGGGTGCCCATGGAGGCCAGAAGAGGTCATCAGATCCCCTGGAACTGCGATTACAGGTAGTTACGAGCCACCAATGTGGATGCTCGGGTCTGAACTCGGGCTCTCTAGAATATCAGCAAGGGCTTTTAATTGCTGAGCCACTTCTCCATCTTCTACAATAATTCGGTCTCCCACTGAACCGGAAGCTCACTGATTCAGCTGTTCTAGCTGGTCCACAGGTCTCATGGACCCTTCTGTGTCCTTCTCCCCAGCCCTGGGAATACAGACACACACTGCTACACCTGGATTTTACATCCGTGCTGGGGATTTGAACTCAAGGCCTCATGCTTGCACCGCAAACACGGGACAAAGGAAACAGAGTCGAATGTAACTTTTACAATCCTTGACAAAGTTAAGAGGAAACATAGCTCTGGCAGCCAAGAAGCTAAGTACTCACCCCCTCCCCTCTCTCTCTCAGACAGGGTTTCGTGATATGCCCCAGGATGGCTTTCATAGCTCAAAAGCATCCCCAGACAGAACGGAAGCGAACAAGCCTGGCTGTGTTCCAACAGTACCTTTGTGCACAAGACAGTACCTCCCAGCCCCAGGGCGATTCTTTGCCACCCTAGATCTAAGACAAATTCCTCAGGAGGGATAGAGGGGAGTGGGGGGGAGGATTTACTCAGCAGCCACAGTTAGAGGCAGCTGGATGGCTACATATCTGAGCCAGAGAGTCCCCTTCCTGGCTTCCCTGGGCCTCCACCTGGCTTGTAGACCCAGAAGTTCCTGTGTCATAGGCACCAGACATAGAGATGCTCTGTCAGACAGAAACTGGGTTTGTTTTTACAGTCAGCCTAGAGACACACACCTTACTAGTGTCTTAGAACATACACACAGATTTATTTTGTCACGTAAAAGCCCGAAGGGTGGCCACCCAGGCCGGGAAAGTGTACAAGACCCCACCTGTGTGTGGTCCTCATCTACAGGGTCCAAGCCAGTGGCTGCTGAAACTGTTACCGTCTGTCCAACACAACCAACCAGAAGGAAAAGGAAAGCAGTGTGAGTCAGCCCTCCTCACCCTCTCTCTGTCTGAAGGCCCTTCCCAGAAACTGTATTATTATCTGCCTGAGGCTCAGGCCTCTGCGGCTGTATCTAATTTAAAATGGTGAAGATGTCCCCTTCAGCTTTAAGTGTTACCTGGAAAAGGAAGACAGACACCAGATGGCCAACAGTCTCTGTCTCAGTTGCCTGGAGGAACGGTGAACTGGAAGAGACCTGAGGTTGCTTAGAAACACAATTCACAGGGAGGGGGCCCCTCCAGCAGAGGATGCCAGGATGCCTGGCCCGCTTTGTGGTCCTGTAGGATGGCAGAGACCTCTTGCTCAGAAGGCCCACACTAGGTTTCATGGTGGGCTGTCAGCATCTTGAAATTCTTAGTAATTTTATTGTTGAGCTTGTTATTTTTTACACGAGGTCTGTTGGGGCAATGGATATGAGTCTGAGAGGATGCATACCATGATGGCCCAGGGCTTTGCAGCTCCTGCCCTCATACTGCATTGCATCAGTAATGTCGGCCACGGCGCTGCCAGAGCACATCCACCTGAAACTCAGGTCCACACTTGGGCACTGCTTTGCTATTTTCCTGCCTCTTCCTCCTCCTCCATTTTTATTTTTTTTTTTTGCATAGATTTGTTTGCTTTTGTGCATTCTGTACACATGGAAGTCAGAGGATAGATTGTGGGGGTTGGTTCCCTCCTCCTACCACGTGGGATCCAGGGATCAAACTCAGGTCATCAGGCTTGACTGTACCTTTATCCACAGAGCCATCTCACTGACCTTGCTGTATGTGTGTCACTGTGAAGTTTAAATTAGTCTTATATCTTTTATTTTCTTTCCCCTTTTTCCTTTTTCTTTCTTTTTTTTTTTTTATTTGTCTTGTTTTTGAGACAGAATCTCACCATGTAGCCCTGGATGCCTGGAACTTGCTGTGTAGACCAGGCTGTCCTTGGAATCACAGAGATTCACCTGTCTCTGCCTCCTAAGTGCTAGGAGTAAAGCTATTTGCCACCTCCTTTCAAAACAGGGCCTCATGTATCCCAAAATGGCCTCAAACTTGCTATATAGTTGAGGATAACCTTGGCTCTGATCCTCCCATGTCAACCTCCCTGGGATTACATGTTCCTCCTGGTTTATGTGGTGCTGGGGACCAAATCTAGGGCCTCATGCGTGTGAGACAAGAACTCTCCCAATTTAGATCCATCCCCATCCCTGTATGCAGTTTTATAAGTGCAGTCCTAGAGAAGTGGGAGTGTGCCCGTCCCCTGCCACTGCACTTGCAAATGCAGTACCCCAGAAGTGTTTGCCATATCCTAGAGTCATAGGATTCTGCCAGACCCACAGTGCTAAGATCCAAGGTGGCAGGCCATGTCTATGACTAAAACAGGGCTTAGAAGCTGCCCTTACCATCCAAAAGTGAACTCATTTTGAATGTGAAAGGAGGCAGGGGTGGTCTGGAGAACACAAAGAATTAAGGAACAGTCTCTTTGCAGTACTTCCTTGTTAGCTAGTCCTTTACAGTGAACCTGGTAACAGACATGTAGGGCAATCCAGTCATCCCTTGACTTTTCTGCCCTTTAACTATCAGGGGAAAGAGGCAAAAATGTTGAGACTGTGTATACCTATCAAGAAGTAAAACTATGGGCCAGGGAGACGGCTCAGTGGATAAAGCACTTGTCCCACAATTGTAAGGACTGGATCCCTGGAACCCATTTAAAAGATGGGCATGTGGTGGCTGCCTGTAATCCCAGCACTTGTAAGACAGAGACAGGAGCCCAGGGCAAGCTGGACAGCTAGATATGCAGAATTGGCAAGCTCTGGGTTCAGAGAGAGACCTTGTCTCAATAAATAAGGGGGAAAGCTACCGAGGAAGAAACCAGACATCCACTTTGAACCTCTGCATGCACATACCACACAGACACACACACATACAGACAGACAGACACACACACACACACACACACACACACACACACACGAAGGAAAACTAGGGCCAGGCAGTTGTGGCACATGTCTTTAATCCCAGCACTTAGGAGTCAGAGGCAGGTGGATCTCTGTGAGTTCAAGGCCAGCCTGGTCTACAGAGTGAAGTCCAGGACAGCCACCAAAACTACACAGAGAAACCCTGTCTCAAAACACCAAAAAAAAAAAAAAAAAAAAAAAAAGAAGAAGAAGAAGAAGAAGGAGGAGGAGGAGGAGGAGGAGGAGGAGGAGGAGGAGGAGGAGGAGGAGGAGAGAACTAAAAAGTTCCTGCTCTGAGCTGGGGATGTCACTCAGCTGACAGAAAGCTTGCCCAGCATTCAGGGAGTTCTGCTTTCCATCTCCAGTACCACATAAAACAGTGTGTAAGGTACATTCCTATAATCGCAGCATTCTGGAGCTGAAGGCAGGAAGATCAGAAGGTCATCCTTCATCATACATGGAGATCAAGGCCAGTGTAGATGAAATGAAATCCTGGCTCAAAACAAAAACAAAACAAGGTCACATGACACAATATTTCTATTTGTTCTGATAAAAATACAACATGCATTTGTTAGTCTATGAAACAAACTATAAACTCATAATTTTGTATGTGAGTTAAATACTCTTACATTTTCTTTTAAAACAGCAGGGAGGAATATAATGATGAATAGTGGAATTCATACTAACTGGAAAATTTTCATTTTCCCTTCCTTAGAATGACATTAAGTAGCAAATAAAATGGCACAATAAATAAAGAAGAAAGAAAAACATTCAAAGTTCAGGATCTTTGGTAGTGTTTTCTGTATTCTGAGCAAGGAGGCCCTGCACTTGCATTTTGCCCAGGACCCTGCCCATCTTGCAGTAAAGGATGAAAGAATACTGCTGCAGGATTTTGCACAGGAGGTTCACCTCCCAGCTCCCTCCTCTTCTCCTGCTCACAGTGAGGAGGCAGAGATCCCAACATATGAGGCTCCTGTTACACAAGGAGCCTGTGCCCTGGGCACAAAGGATCCTCTGCATATACAACCCCCGGTATAGTTTAGGTGGATACAGTGGGGCCTCTCATTTAGCATATACCCAAACTGGCATCTTGGGGAGTGGAAGAGAAACAATTTAGAAAGACAGAAATTGGAGACCTTGAGTTTGTTTGTTTTTTTTTTTCTTAAAGACCCTTTGGAAAACAGCCAAACAAGGGTGTGCTACTCCAGACAGACCCAAGGCTGCTCTAAGAAAGTGGGGTGTGTATGGTTAAAAGGCAAGGCTAGGCTTCCCCACTGCCCAGAGTGTGGGACTACTGAGGATGATCTGATGGGGGATGTCTGTCTGCAGGTCTGCTACTTTGAGATTTTGTTCATATTCTGTCTCAAATAAACTCTTTTCAGCCAGGTGTGATGGGGCATGCCTAGAATCAAAATAAGGTGGTGCACGCCTTTAATCCCAGCACTCGGGAAGCAGAGGCAGGAGGATCTCTGTGAGTTCAAGGCCAGCCTGGTCTCCAAAGCGAGTTCCAGGAAAGGTGCAAAGCTACACAGAGAAACCCTGTCTTGAAAAACAAAAACAAAAACAAAAAAAAAAATCAAAACAGGGTCTCATGATGCAACATTTCTATGTGTTCTGATAAAAATGCAATATGCATATGATAATCTATGAAAAAGCAACAAAATTTGGGAGGTGGAAACTGGAGGATCAGCTCAAGGCCAGCCTTGCTGACATGAGATCATCTCAACAAACAAAACATAGCCATAAACACACAAAGTGTTTTATGGGGAATATTTATATTTTAGGAAACACATATTGACACAGACAGGGATAAAGGGACATGATTTATATAACAACCTCATAAAGGCATGGTACTACCTTATACAAAGTGCACCTACTGGGACTCAGTATACTGGTCCAGGGGGGTCTCACGGCTTTTTGGTGCTAACAATCTGTAGGTGCTGACCCCTGTTCTTCAAGAATCCTCATCAAACTGGCTCACAACAAAAGATCCAAACACTACAATGCATCACAGTTGACAGTTCCCCAACAGGCTCTCTCCTACACCTCCCCCTCCTAAGAGCTGTCTGCTGGCACCCAGCTAAAGGACAGGGTACCAAAAAGGAAATGGCACAGCCAGAGTTCTTCCTGTCACTCCACAGGGGCTGACCACCATGTCCCTGAGCAGGAAGGAGAGGGACTTTTCTGGGTAACTTCACCTTTGGGTGAATTTATTCTATTTTCATGGTTTCCCTAAAATGATAGGAAGCTTGTGGTAAAACCCACTTCCTTCCCTTATGCTAGGAGGTCCTGCCCACATCCTCTGAACTGACCACCATCCTTTCTCTCTATTTTTTTGTGGTACAATAAATTAACACAGCTGACATAAAGGGAGGAGGGTGTATATACATATGGAGTTCAACTGGATCTCATCAACCTGCCATCTGGTTCCCTTCCCAGTGAGAACCATGCTTCTCTCTCACCTGGTAAACTAAAACACATCTTTGCTCACTTTCTTGCTCTCACTTTTATGCCCCAAACCTTTTTTCCGTGTTCAGGTGGGGCCAAATCAACTATAGGACACGAGAGATAACATTTTCATTGCAGATAAGCATAAGCGAGGGATAATTTTTTTTAGTATAAATTTCACAAATATATAGAATATACTTATACTAACAAGTATTTGCCTGAAACCCAGATTTTACTGGACAGTGTGAAGGTTTTCGTTTTTTAATATTTTGTTTTGTTGTCATTTTGAAGCAGGTCTCACTGTGAAGCCCTGCTTGGCTTGGAGCACTTAAACTTGTGATCCTCCTACATCTGCTTCCCAAGTACAAGTGTTCACCACTGTGCTCAACTAACATCATGAAATTTTATTTGCCAATTCTCATAACTCTTGCCTGTAGCAGCCAGAGCCATACTTTAACACAGCATTTCTCAACCTTTGGGTTGTGACCCCTTTGGGGTGGACAAGTGGTCTCAGATCAGATACCCTGTATATCAGATATTTACATTACAATTCATAACAGTAGCAAAATTACAGTTATGAAGCAGCAATGAAAATACTTTTATGGTTGGGGGGACCACCACAACATGAGGAACTGTATTAAAGGTCACAGTATTAGGAAGGTTGAGAACCACTGCTTTAACATGTAAATTAGCTTGTGTGGCTCTTGCTCAGAATCCACTCAGTTTCCCATCTCTGGTCACAGGCCCTCTGAGGTGGAAATCCCTATGTGTCCCTTCCCAGTGCTTCCTGCCCCTCACTCACTGGCTCTTCTCCTCCACTTGCTCCAACCACAGGGGCCTTGCTTGTTCCCTGCCCTTCTCCCAGATTTCTGGTTCCTTCTGGTTTTACCCAGCTGACGTTACTTTCTCTGACACCCCTTTCAAATCTGGAGCCTTACAACTTTTACACCTCTCTCTGCTTTTTCTCTGTCCTACCGTCCAAAGTACCACACAGTATGTACTCATAGATTTGAAGTGTGGGGCCTCTGAGGACACAGTCTCTGTCTTGTTGACCCTGCCTGGCAACTGCAGGCATTCAGTAAGTATTTTGTGAATCAATGGGGAAACCCAAGGGCAGGAAGTGCAGCCAAGAGAAGTCCAGGAATCAAGCCTTAGCTTTGTCTGTCCTCCACAGGCTTGTGGTAATCTGGCTCTACTTTCCTTGCTCAAGGCCACCCTTGGCCACTGTCCCAGGTCTCACAGGACTTTTCTAGGCACTGCAGAAACTGGTAATCTATTCTTCCTTTCCTGCCCTCCCCCCACCTCCCCCACTTCTCTTTCATCTCTCCCTCTCCATTAGCATTTATAGTTTTAAAAATAAGTGAGTAGGGCTGATGGCTCAGTCATAAAGTGTTTGCCAGACAAGCATGAGAACCTGAGTCCAATCCCCCAGAACCCAAAGAGAAGGTGAGTGTGGTAGCATAAGCTTGTAAACCTAGCAGCGGGGAGACAGACAGATCCCTAAAGCTTGCTGACCAGCCAGCCTAAGTTGAAGAGCTCCAGGCCAAAGAAGAGGCTCACGCTCTCGCGCTCTCTCTCTCTCTCTCTCTCTCTCTCTCTCTCTCTCTCTCTCTCTCTCTTTCTCTCTCTCTCCCTGCCGGTAAAGCAAGCTCAGATCTCACTAGGAAACATCTGTGGGCCCCAAAAGATCTCTCTTCTTAATATTTTAAAAAGCTCCCCATTAAGAGCTCACAGCAATCTCCATAGCTGTCACACCTCCCAATAAAGGACTAGAGGTTGATAACGATGGAATATCCCTTTTGAACGGGTCTAAGATGTAGTCTTAGCTATACCAAGCCCTTTTTTAAATCAATAGACTCTTGATGCAATCGCATCAAATAAATCAAACTCCAGATGTGACTGCATCAAACTTAAAGACTCCTTTAGCTTCACCAAAAATAAACAGGTTAATATAATTCTAACATAAATATTGCTATACATAATTACAATTCTCTCAAACTTACATCTAAAAGCAAACTCTTAATAGAACCATTAACATTTTAAAAACTTTAGCAAAAATACATTTCAGCTGGGTGATGGTGGCGCATGCCTTTAATTCCAGCACTTGGGAGACAGAGGCAGGCAGATCTTTGTGAGTTCGAGCCAGCCTGGTCTACAGAGCAAGATCCATGAAAGGCATAAAGCTACACAGAGAAACCCTGTCTCGAAAAAAAAAAAAACATTTCAAAACAATCTCTTAATATAACCATTTGTATTTTTTTTTTTTTTTTTGGTGTTTCGAGACAGAGTTTCTCTGTGTAGCTTTGTGCCTTTCCTGGAACTCACTTGGTAGGCCAGGCTGGCCTCGAACTCACAGAGATCCGCCTGGCTCTGCCTCCCGAGTGCTGGGATTAAAGGCGTGCGCCACCACTGCCCGGCCCATTTGTATTTCTTACTAACAAAACACAGTATAAACTTCTGATGCATCTGCATCAAACTTAAATAATCTCTTAACTTCACCAAACCATGGTGCATCAATATAAATAGTTAACATAAATATTACTCTAACATAAATATTACTATATACAATTATAATTCCAACAAACCTACATTCAAAAGCAATATTTTCAATATAACCATTAACACTTGAAAAGCTTTTTATACTTTAAAGCAATCTCTTAATAGAACTATACAAAACTTAGGGTACATTAACACAAGTTAACATCAGTCCACTCAAGTAACAAGAAAATATTTTAAAAAATTAAATAGATGGAGGAATATTAACTCCCCCTTTCTTTATAATTTCTTAAACTGTATCTTGAGCTTGATTAGAAAAAATAAACCCAAACTTCTCCATTTAAACAGTTCCATTGTTAATATAAAACAAGTTCCATAACAGTTCTATTTTTATATGAACAGTTCCATAAAAAAATAGTTCCATAAAATAGTTCATAAATCATCACTCCGTTGATAGAATCTATATGCATAAGTAAGTTCAAAATTGTCCCATTGCAATGAAATCACTCCTGTCCATCCCATTTCTTAAGTCCAAAAAGTTCAAAAAATAAATTCTGGTACCAGTTTTCCAAATATGAAGAAACGCATAGCCAAAAACTTTTTGTAGTTTTATCTCATTTTTTAAGTCCAAAAAGTTCAAAAAATTAATTCTGGTACCAGTCTTACACTTCCAAATATGAAGAATAATTTCTCACAACCAAAACCTTTTTGCAGTTAATAATTTTAGTTCAAACAAGCATCTCTGAAACTTTTGTTCTCAGACACAGAGGCACTTTCAGTTACAGCAGCATTTTATGCCATAAATGCTAAGAACCTTGCCTCAAGAAAAAGTAACTGCCATAGTAACTGAGCTGTTACAAGTTACTTGAAAAAGCTCTCTGTGCAGCCAGCAAACAGAAACTACAAGGCTTTTGGCTCCTGGCTTTCACAGTCCCAGTTTGTCTGTCCTGAGGCTAGAGGGCTTTCAATTACCTTACACCTCACAGGCTCAAGGTTTTTCCAGCTGCTATGAGCTGAGCCATGGAAATTTTACAGCAACCTTGGCTCCAGGAGGAAACCCAGCTACTACCTCCGGTCCCATTACCTGCTTCACTGGTGGCCCTGTGCTCAGCATCCCAAGTCCCAGAAACCTCTGTATGCTGTCCTGCTTGCACAGATGAATGTAGGCCCAGGGCAACTCCACAGTTCCAGCCATACCCTGCTGCTAGGAGCTCAGGCTGCATCAGTCTCAGCAGTTCCCTCAGAGCCCCAGTCTGGTTGTTCAGCCTGGAGCGCAACTCTCACCTCTACAGCTCCCTAGACTCTAGCACATCTCAGCTGCTCATCTGACTGCTTCTCTAGTGGCTTCTCTGCTGGGCACTCACTGCCAGGGTCTGCTCTCTCTACTGTACTCCAAGCTGCTGCCTGCCATTTGCCTCTCTTGTGGCACAGAGTCTCTGCTCGGCTCCTCACTGTGGTTTCTTCTCAGCAGAAAGCTTGCAGACCCTCGCTGCCCACTCTTGTCTCTTGGGCGTCTGCCACCTATGCTGCACTGATGTCCCGCAGGTCTCAGCTGCTGCCGCCACTTACTCTGGCTCTGTCATCTGCTGTTGTTGGCGGCTTCTAGAGCTTCTGAAGCCACTCTGACTGCCAAGCTGGCAGTCTGCTATGGATACTGCTTTCTATGTCCCAGGTCGGGAAAAACCTACCTTAAGTTTACCTAAACCTTTACAATATCTCTATACCTAAAGCCTATTCTATCCTAATGTACCCAAACATGCATTTCTCAAACTAAACTTATAACTTACTTAAAGTTATAATTTATAAACTAAACTTAGAGAGAGAGAGAAACCTAGACAGAGAAACATAGACAGAGAAACATAGACAGAGACAGACACTTGCTGCAGCCTCACTTTTAACTTGGGCATCTTTCAGTCACTTTACTTTCACTCCCGAGAATAAAATACTGTCACCTTTACAATTCATTATCAGCATACCTTACACCCTCGATGTCCCCTGACACTCCTTTCACCAAGTCCCTGGTTCCTGTTTAGGTGCCATTTGTGGGCAACCAGCCCCCACATTTTATGACCAGGGTACTCTTGAGGAGTAAGGGATAGGAGATTTAGATAGAAGGAAAGAGACCTACATGATGAGAGGAAAGATAGAAACCCAGGATAGCCTTGGGAGGGCTTGGATCAAAACCCAATGGCCTAGAACTTTATTCAAAAAGGCTTTTTTATAACAATGCCAAGGTACAAGGCAAAAGACCTCCCCCTTGCTAGATACAGCCAAGTGTAGACCTTTCCAAATACCTGGTACCCAGGCCCATGGTCCAATCATCCTCTTACACAGCCCTGCTGGTAAAGCAAACTCAGATCTCACTAGGAAACCTCTGTGGTCTCCAACATTAAGCTAAGCAGATTGGCTGCAAGCAAGGACATCCTGAGTTTGGATCCTGGCTCAGTCACCTGCTTGCCACTCAACTGAATCATCCACAAGCTGTCATTACAACATCTGCCAGTTCCCCCATCCATAAGCTGTCATTACAACACCTGCTTTCTGGGGAATTTGGGTGGACACACTGCAAGCTCATGTGGAGCCCAGCATGCAGGATAATAGAAATACCCATCTTCCAGAAATCATAAGGCCTTTAATACCCAGATATCTACATGAGAAGGAAAGAACCTATTGGCACCATTATATACAGGGCAATAGCTCACTGCCTAACATTTATATCTCTTTAACTCTAGAAAAGTTGTGGTTCCGATTCAATTATAAACCAAGCTGGTTTTGGAGTTGGAATATGACTCTCTCCTTCTCTAAACCCAAGCATGTTGCTAAAAGAAAAAAAATGAGAGATTCTGTATCATATCAGAAGAGCTACCTGGTGTGGGGCAGAAGAAAACCAGTAATTTAGGGACCATTGTTGTCAAGATTCTATTTCTTTCTATGCTTGTCCTTGCTTTTGGAGAATCCTTTCTCTATCCAGAATAAATCCAAACTTTCCATTTTAATATTAAAATGTTTAACAAGTTTTCTACAATAAAAAATAAGTCTTTCCAACAGCAATCTCTGAAGTCTCCAGAAGGAAGATGGGGCCCCACAACAATGACTCTACCCAGTCCAGAATGATGTCATGGTACCCATGAACATTACTCAACGACCAACTTTGGACTAAAAATTCTCCAGGACAGTTCCAAGATGATATGGTCAATCATACTACACTTCTAGCCAGACCTCAGACAACCTTGCCCATTACTCTGAGATTGGCTGCAGAATCTACAGTTAGCCCTATTGAGACCTAACTATTTGAGCTTTCTTACAGGATCCCACAGAGATACTGTTGCCCCCCCCAAACAGCAGGAAGCAATTCTAAAAAGACGACACCCCCCTCTCCCAAAGGTTTCATGTTTCTCAGGGTTATGGATGATGGTTATAGGGTTGGGGATGGAACAAAAATTAGACTCAGTATTCTCCTTAAGAAAAAAAGAAAGGGGAATGGATAGGTATAGGATATTAAGGTAGATTATTGTATATACTAGCAAACTAATTTAGTAAAATATCAGTCTTAGATAATTTGCAAAGTTATGGATTCTTATTCTTGTATGCTGATACAATGTAAACTATTTTTATATTCCTATTTAAGATAGTTTATATATTGAGACAAATACAAAACTATTTTGCTGTATTGTACATATATTTCTACTCCTATTTGCAATATCTTGTATATTGATACAAATGTAAAATTATATTTGTCACACTGTATGTATGTTCTACCTCTAAGATATTTTGTATATTGATACATATTTAGAATTACTGTTATTGCATATTGCACTATACATTTCTACCTCTGTTTAAGATATTTTGTGTATTGTCACAATTTTGAGGTCATTGTCCTTTTACTGTACATTTGTTTACAGACTGTTTACCTTGTATATATGAAGCCTTAGTCCTTAGGTTATTTAGGTAGATAAGACTTATAGATTTATAGTCACCCATGCTTGTCATCTCTATATATCATTATGTTAGTTAGGTTGTCCAGATTTACAGATACATAGATCAGATGGACAGGTAATCATGAAACACTTTATAGACCTAGAGAATATGGTATTTAAATAACTTAGAATTCTGTTGACATGAGACATGATTGTTCCTGGCAGCGCCAATCTGATCCTAAGAGAATGGTGGACTTCTAAGACACTCCATTTAGAAGTTTGTCTTCTTCCTAGTGCATAATGGCCTACTGGGCAAAGAACTGCCCTTGCCTCGACTGCTGACAGTATGAATGCTGTCCTTTCTGGAGGAGCAGGACACAAGGAAAAGTAACTACTGAATTCTGCCAAAGCAGGGTAAAATGGTCTTTCAAAATTCCTGCTTCTGAAAATGGTCTGTCAGATATTCTCGGCCTGTAGCCAAATTGGATCCCCCATCTGTGCTGAGAAACTTTGGGTGACTGTCCAGGCTGCCAGCTGTCTCTGCTTATTCTCAAAAGATTTTCAAAAACTGCTTATGTGCATTTTCCCATTTTCTCAGGTATTATTATATTCCTTCTCAGGTCTTTGATGGGGTTAAAGACTAATAATTATAGTTACAATCTTCTCATATCTTAGCTAGAACATATTAAGTACTAGATTCAGATTCTTCAGGATAGGACAGCTTTTGGAATAATCTAACATACCATTTACCTATGTTCTGGACGTCTCTGGATTTTAGTATATGTCTCTTGTTTGATATTGCTCTTTTTGATTATAGTTCCATTTTGCTTAGGTCATTACTCATTATTTCTCCTGGACAATACTTAATAATCATTCCTATTTTATATAGTTTTATGTTAGGTTAGAACTTTCTTATTTAGACAAAAGGGGGAGGTGTAGTAGGAGCTGTTTGAGCCATGCCCTGAAGCACCACCCCTAGTAAGGTAGCAGGTAACTGTTACACCTACCTATGACCTTGAGGTACATGCCCCTGGGGTGTGGCCATTCAGGGACCCTTAAGACCTGGGATGCACATGCAAGGCTCTCTTTCTTCACTACCTCGTGGTTTTGGATGCTGGGATGGACCAGGGCAGAGCTTGCCAGAGAACAGCATTACAGCACTGGACTGTGCTTCACCCTTCCAGGATCTTGTGACAAATAACTTTATTCTGTCTTGTGAGTTAACCCCCAAATAAATTTCTTTGATCATTAAACAGACTCCATGGATTGCTAGTGATATAATCCCAGTAAGTAATACTTTCTCTTTTTTTCAAAGTAGAGTATTTTTCAGTCTTATTCCTCAGAAATACTCCAGAATACTCACAAACATGTTACAAACTATATTAACTACTTTTTTTTAAAAAAAGATTTATTTATTTAATGTACAGTGTTCTGCCTGCATGTATGCCTGCATGCCAGAAGAGGGCACCAGATCTTTCTATAGATGGTTGTGAGCCACCATGTGGTTGCTGGGAATTGAACTCAGAACCTCTGGAAGAGCAGC
The DNA here is from genome assembly GCF_007827085.1 of Peromyscus californicus insignis. Lineage (NCBI taxonomy): Eukaryota > Metazoa > Chordata > Mammalia > Rodentia > Cricetidae > Peromyscus > Peromyscus californicus. The sequence goes on from NW_026294402.1 coordinate 97,247,756, forward strand.
CAGTGCTGTTACCCACTGAGCCATCTCTCCAGCCCCATGAGTAATATTTTCTTTTCTTTTCTTTTCTTTCTTTCTTTCTTTCTTTCTTTCTTTCTTTCTTTCTTTCTTTCTCTCTCTCTCTTTCTTTCTTTCGTTTTGTTTGTTTGTTTTTGTTGTTTTTTTTTTTTTTCTGAGACAGGATTTCTCTGTGAAATAGTCCTGGCTGTCTTGGATCTCGCTCTGTAGACCAGGCTGGCCTTGAACTCACAGAGATCTGCCTGCCTCTGCCTCCTGAGTGCTGGGATTAAAGGCGTGCACCACCACCGCCCAGCTAGTAATATTTTCAACATTAGATTTGCATACATTCAATGAATTACAGATTCAGTAATTTATGGTTAGACATTCAGACTCTTGCTAGTTTTTCAGTATTACAAATATAACTTGATTCTCCCAGTTCCACTGTGATTGTAGTTGTGATCAGTACTAGCTTTGATAGTGTGCTATTATCAAATATGGGAACAACCCCTTGGGCAGCTCCTCAGCTCCCATCCCCATCCTCACTCCAAACCACACTATTTGCATAGGCTGGGAGTCACCACCCAACTTCTCTGTCAGAAATTTGCATCAAGGGTTGCATGTGAGGCTCTGGATGTGATATCCCTCTGGTATTGGTCAGCACATGGGACAGATGCAGTCCTTCCATCCCTGGTGCATCTTCTACACACACTACCTCTGCTGCTGGGAACTTCACAGAATGCTGCTGAGAACTTTGCACACACAGCAAGCTGGTCCATGGTGCTACAGAATACTTCTCTTCTATAGAGAAGTACAATAGTGTGCCTCTGCTTACTCTGCACAAACTTGTCTGCATGGGGCCCAAAGCTGCACTGTTTAGATACAGGACTTCATACAGCCCTTCACCAATTCTGATCCTTTGGCTTCTCCCATGAATGCTCAACACTAGTTGAGGAATCTAATCTTAGGGTGATGAAAACTCAGATGCTCTCATCTCCCAAGACCCTCAATGAGAAGGAGAGGTCTCAGCACCCTTAATTTTTATGTGTCCCATCTGGTTGGATCTATGAGCTCAATAAATAAATACAAGAGCAGGTAAACAACAGAAGAGCACACACATGCTATTAATTCCATGTGTACATAAGAATCTTTACCAGAGAGTGAATTGCAGAAGAAAAAAAGTGTTGATTTTATGCTTTTCAGACAAACAACATTACATTTGTAAAAGAATGACAAGGCAATGGAGATTTGGATGAGGTAATGCCTTCTAGAGACATCACTAAGATGAATGGGGGCAAGGAAGAAGCTACAAGAAGATATAGTTCTGCATTTGTGTGTTTGGGATCACTGTAGCCTTCCCAACCTCCAGGACCAGGGCCATTTCTCTAGCCTTGTATAATGTGCAATCTTGATTGTCAACTTGGTAGTATTTGGGGGCACCTGGCAGATACATCTCCAGGCATGTATCTGGGATTTCCAGAGAGGATTGCCTGAGGGGGAAGGCTCTCTTCTAAGCAGGCAGCACCTTCGGTGGATAGCCCGGATATAGAGAGATCCGAGGAAACATCAGAGTCACCTGCCTGCCTTTGCTCCCGTCCACCACTGCCATTACATATCAGTTTCTCTGGCCTCCCAATGTGGACTGAATACCAGCTGCTCTCCAGGGAGTTTCCAGGCCTTCAACACCGGGCTGGGACTACTGAGGAATGCATTTTTGTGGACTAAGCAGCTACCATGTTCTCCACCTTGGCACATTTTAGGATGATTTTCCTTATTCACTTTATCTGGTGTCAGTTACTTGTATCATTGCTGTGACCAAATGCCTGATGGATACATCTAATGGGAGGAAGAACTGATTTTGACTTCAAAAGCTGCAGTGTCACTGTGGAAAGGGCATGGTAGAGCAGAGAGACCCTAGCAGCCAGGAAGCAGAGAGAGGATGCCAACTTTCTTCTTCCTCTTATTCCACCCAGACTCTCACACATGTTCAGGACAGACAGGTCTTCCCCAATAATAAATGGAAACAAAGACTTGGCCTAAAGGCATGCTTCACTAATCTCCAGGGAGCTTAATACAATCAAGTCGACAATCATGATTAACCATCACAAGTCTCAGTGTTGCCTTCCCTGGGTCTGCTCTTACTTATTCTTCAACCCAAATCCCTACGCTGCCCTGCACATTAGTAGGTATAGTCTCCTACTTGTATAGAAGGGCATCCTCCAACACTACTCCCTGGGAGCACTGGCTCAGAGCCAGACCATCCAGAACTTTCTGGACATCGTGAATGCTCACCATCACCAAGAAAAAAATGCCAACCTTCCTTTTGATTATTCCCTTGGTGTAAATTCCCAGGCGTAGAGTAGCATGGTCCAAGCATAACAATATTGTTCATGGCTCTCAGTTCAGGGCCACAAATTGTCTCCCCGGAGTCACATGATAGATAAGCACTATGCATTATACCTAATCCTTGCACAGTTGCCAGGGGTAGTGATTGTTTTAAATTTTGCTATTGTCCCGGACAAAACAATGATGTTTCCCCTTGTTTTGATTCATGTCTCTGAGATTCCTGCAGGCTTTCATCCTTTGCCATGCTTGTTCATAGAAATGTCTCCACTCCAGTGATTTGTGAGTGCAGATGTTGGGTGACTTCTTTGGGCCTTAATTTCTTAAACCGATTTTTGGAAGCTCTTTACGTAACTAAGATGTCAGGCTTCTGTCTGTGGTGACTGCATCTTTGAGCTTTCATGCAGCCACACAAATCCCAGTCTCTCTGTCAGTCTTCAGTGGCTTTTCTCTCTCTGTTCTTACGTTAAGGCTTATAAATATATTTCCTAGTCAAAAAGTATCAGTATTTGATTCTGTTTTCTTCTACTTTGTCACATACGTTATATATATATCAAACATAATATATTATATATAACTTAAATGAAATAAAAAACACTTTAGGATCATGCCATTTAAAATAAATTATTATTATTACTTATTATTATTGAGACAGAGTCTCACTGGCCTAAATTCACTCTGCAGATCAGGCTGGCCTCAAATTCATAGAGATCTACCTGCCTAGTGCTGGAATTAAAGTTGTTTGCCACCATGTCCAGTCTGATTTTTTAAAGATTATTTTTTTATTGAATTTTATATGTACAGACATTTTGTCTGCATGTATCCGTGTACCACTTTTGTGCCTGGTATCCATGGAGGCCAGAAGTGAGCATCAGATCCCCTGGAACTGAAGTCATAGACAGTTGTGAATGGCCATGCTGGGAATCGAACCCAGGTCCTCTGGAAGAACCTGTGCTCTTAATCTCTGATGCATCTCTCCAGTCTCGTTTTTGTTTTGGATTTTTGCTTTTTTCTCTACAAGACAGGATTTCTCTGTGTAGCCCTGGTAATCTTGGAATTCACTCTGTAGAGATCCACCTACCTCTGCCTGTGCTGGAATTAAAGGTATGCGCCACCACCAACCGGCTTGACTGCCATTTACACAAGAGGGTGCTCTGACTGAGTGGGTAAGCCGATGCAGCAGGCTGCCCATTTCCCCTGTAGCTCTGGTCCCCGGGGGAGAGCTCCTATTCTGACCCCTAGTCAGGGTTCTCCAGAAACAGAACCCACAGGGCGAATATACATTAAAGGAATTATTAAATCAGCTTACGTTAAAATAGCAACAACATCTGTCTCACACCTGGAACTCGGTGGTTGCCCAGTCCATGAGTCTGCCTCAGCAGTCCCAATCTGGTGTGGAAAACCTGGAAGGTTCCTGGAGAGCTTAGTCCTTAGTCCACCAGGGAACCCTGAAACGCTGCTTCTGACCAATGAAGGAATCGGCAGCCGCAGCAACAGGATGAACCCACTTGGCTTCAAGAGAAAAGGCCAAGCGAGCAAAAGGTGAGCGATCTTCCATCTGCCACGCCCCTTTTCATCTGGGCTGCTACCAGATGGCGCTGCTCTCGGGGTGGGTCTTCCCACATCAGTGAAGGCAACCGGGACAGGTCTTCAGGGAGGGCTCCGTAACTTAGGGGATTCCAAACTGTGGCAGGTCGACATTAAAACCAGACTTCGACGTCCACCGTGGGGGAACCGAGGAACTCCAGCCTCCTCTTTCCCCCTTCCTCTCTTTTGTTCCCACCCCGCCCCCACCACCATTCTGCTCTCTAATTACGGCAGGCAGAAGGAGGCAGGGACAATAAATACCAATGAAAAGTCACCAGCCTCGCCTTTCCTCCGCGTCATTTTGAGATAGCCTTAGCAGGGGAAACTGTTTGCTTCAAGGGGTAAGAGAACGTATTTCGGGTTTTGAATTCCAGACCCATGGGGCCAAGTGTTAAGCTCTGAATCATTGCTGGCTGGAAGGACTGGGGGCAGCTGTGTTCCTTGTTTCAGGCTTACTCAACTACACCCTGCACCCTATCTCTGATTTCTCTACTTGCTTGCTCTGGCTCCTGGCATTTTAGAGTTTGGGCAGGGCCTGTTCAGGCAAGCCTTCATTTCTGTTTTTAGAGAAGGAAGTAAGATATTCATTTATTCACCGACTTTGGTTGCTCTAAAGCTACACTTGGCACAACCACGCATCCACAGCCAACAAAAATCCATTTCTAAAAGCTTGCAGTTATGGCAGCTTTTACTGAATGTTTTTCCAAAAAGGTGCAATAAAGAGAAATCTATGAGCCATTCCGTGGTGGTGCACGCCTTTAATCCCAGTACTCAGGAGGCAGAGGCAGGTAGATCTCTGAGTTTGAGGTCAGCATGGTCTACAGAGTGAGTTCCAGGACAGCCAGGGCTACACAAAGAAACTTTGTCTCGAAAAGCAAAAAACAAAACAAACAAAAATGGTTGTTTTAAGCCTAGAGGTACTTTTTTTTTTCCTCTCTTCATTTTGTTTTGACTGATTTTTTTGAAACAGGGTCTCTGTACATAGCTCTCCAGAAACTCATTATGTAGACCAGACTGTCCTAGAACTCACAGAGATCTGACTGTTTCGGCCTCTGAGCTCTGGGATTAAAGGTGTGTGCCACCACGCATGGCCTAAGCCCCGAGGTTTTAAGGTGAGTTTGTTACTCATTTGGGGAACACAGGCTGCAGTCTGTGATGTGTGCTAGACACTGAGGCGGCTAAGGAAAAGCACCGGATTAGGGGAGAGAACATATGAAATGTGCCATGAGTAAATGATAAAGATTGAGGGTTATGGAATTTTGGAGAAAGGAGCTGACCGAAGAAGGCTTCCCTAGAAAACATGAGTGTGATGTGTGTGGATGGGTAGGCTTAACAGAGTAGGAATTAGAGTATGAAGCCAAAGGAGTTACATGAACAACTGTGTAAACCAAAGGAATGACATATGTATGACACTGTGAGTAGAATTAGTTCAAATCTTCTCTCTCTCTACATACACACACACACACACACACACACACACACACACACACACACACACACACACACTCCCTCTCTCTTCTTTGATTCTGTCTTTATGTCTGTTTTTAATACTGGCGATTGAACCCAGGGCTTCTCACATGCTAGGCAAGAGCATGGACACTAAATTCCTTAAAAATATTTTTTTTCTTTTGAGACAAGGTCTCACAGAGTTACCCAGTTAGCCTTGAACTTGTAATCCTCCTGCCTCAGCTTCCCAAGTAGCTGAGATTACAGGCCTATACTTGCAGACCTGACTAGTTGGCTCTCAAGATTCAGCTGAAGGATGTATTCTACCAGCCAGCCTCCTCCATGTCTTCATGTCTTTCTGTTTTGCCTAAACTCATGTTTCCACTTGTATCATAGCACCAAAGATACTCTGACTTCCTTCCTTCCTTCCTTCCTTCCTTCCTTCCTTCCTTCCTTCCTTCCTTCCTTCCTTCCTTCCTCTCTTCCTTCCCTCCTTCCCTCTTTCCTCCCTACCTCCCTCCTTCTCTTCCTTCCTTCCTTCCTTCCTTCCTTCCTTCCTTCCTTCCTTCCTTCCTTCCTTCCTTCCTAAAATATTCCTGCTGGGACTGGAGAGATGGCTCATCAGTTAAGAGCAGGGACGATCTTCCAGAGGACCGGGGTTCAATTCCCAGCACCCACATGGCAGCTCACAACTGTCTGTAACTCCAGTTCCAAGGGACCCGACACCCATGGCAAAACACCATGCACATGAAATAAAAATAAATAAATTAAAAAAATATTCTTGCTATGGTTAAGGTAAAGGCACATGTCAATAGTAAAGAGTTCCAAAAATGCAATTATTCAAACTATGTAGGTGTTAATTTCTATCTCCCATGAAACAGTTCTGGGACTGGTTTCTCAAGGTCACTCAGAGACCCTGGTCCAGACAATGTGACAACCTGTACAATGTGATCAACTACCTGATGGAAACATTGTCACCACCAGATCCAATTTGGAAGGAAAGAGGAAGCAAGGTGGAGGAGTCACCACTGATGCCCATGCCCATCACTTCCTTCAGGTAACCTTGCTAAGAACTTGATCCTGTGGCCCCCACCTGAGCCCAAAGGAATATGGGAAATGTAGTCTAGGAGGCAGCAGACAAAACAGGACTTTACTGGAAGAAAGCAATTTGAGGAGGGCAGTGGCACAAGCTGGGCCACAAGTCCTCATCTTTTTCTCAGTCTGGGAGATGAATCTAGGCAAGAACTACGTGTTCTTCATCGTGGCCCCTAGCTCCGAGCCAGTGCTGACCCACGTGGTACTTCACGCCTGTTTTCTGAGTAGATGAGGCCACAGCAGTGGGCTGGACTGCTACAGTGAAGGTGTGAGCAAATGTAGAGACCTGAGCCTCGAGAAAGAAAGAAGACAGATGTGGAGGAATTTCACAGGGAGAGCACAGGGCTTGATGGATCTTGCCAGAACACAGAACTGTTAATGTTATGATTTGGGGGGATTTAAGTTGACAGCTCCTTGGCACACGTTTAAAGAAGCCGAGCTGAATACCTCACTTTGCAGCAATTTATTGAACATATTCCAAAATTAAGAAATTCCTCAACTGTTTCAAAATCATGTTAAGAAAATGCATGCCTGGAGCTAAAAGGCATTCTGGTTCACTGCCACCCCAGCTACTGTCAACAGGCTGGAGCACCAGAGTGCACATCAGGGCCTCACCTGACTGCCACTCCGCATCCCCACTGGGCCTTCTTGGCTCCAGCAATACCTTCCTGGTTACTGGCAGCCCCCAGAACGTGGATGCATGCACACACTCGCACACAGATAGATGCCAGACACCAACTGTCTGCAGAAAGCCAGGCTTTGTGGCTGAGCCCCGGTTGGACATATCACCCCTGAAAGTCATCACAGGTTTTGGAATGTGTGCAGGCAGAGTCTGAGTTTTGGCTCAGCTACTTACTACCTACTTTGGTCAAGTTATTTCGTCCATTAAACTCTGCTTCCTTTGCCTGTAAAATGGAGCTTTGTTGGGGCCACATCACTGGGTATGTGAGAACTGAATGAGGGTCGGGCATTTGGTTTCACCAAACAGCAATTAACAGTGAACAACAGTTCAAAGGATTATGACAGCTGGGGTTTCAGGCCTGGGTGGTTCTTCAAATTTAAGAATATCAGTAACTATCCCAAAGCCAGCACTTGGGAGGCAGAGACAGGAGGATTATTATGGGGTTGAGTCCAGCCTGGACTAAATAGTAAAGTTCTAGACCAGACTGAACTACAGAGTGAGATCCTATTTTGAATGAATAAATGAATAAATAAATCAGAAACAATACCTAGTTATAGGCATTAACAAAACAACTGGGCAGCAATGGAATGCTATTCATTTCCAACCCTGTTTCTTGGATCTGGCTTCTGTGTGGCCCACCTCACTCCATGACTTCTGGGCCAAATTTGTTGTGACTACGTAACTGGAGTTTAGTGTTCCACCTCCATGTCCTCTGTACTCCTCCTGGGGTCAGATGTAATCTCAGGATTTTCCCATCAGACATCTTGAGGAGGGAGAAGTGGCTCCCTCTTTCGGTTACCTGCGCTTTGGGAGCCATGCTGTTATTGGCTGCTGACATTCCATGGCCTGTGGTGCTTTCTCAGCTGTGACTCAGGATCTCTGGTCAGTGGCATATTCTGTTCCATCCTACAGAGCCTCCTCTTGTCCTTCCCTCACTCATAGCAGCAAGGCCTGACCCTTCCTTCTTCTAGGGGTGGGCTGAGGTCATTCTTCCAAGGGAGGTGGGTGTCACCCAGGTCTCTGTGGCTCCTGCTCTCAGCTGGCTATGAGCTCACGGAAACTCTACAAGCTACATTTGGGGCTACGAAAAACTGGGTTCAGGCCACATTCTTCTGGCTTCCCTTTTCCAGAGGGTGAAAGGCCTTGGATGAGCAAGTTCAACTGGGATGCGGAGCCCATTGCGTGTCCTTCACTCATAGCCATGTCCTCTCAGGGACACAGTTCTCCCCTCACGTGAGAGCTCACAGTGAAAAGAAAGGGTAATTTATTAGTTACCTCCTGCTCTTCCTTTGTAACTCTCTCTTCCTCAGCACAAAGCTTGACAACTTTGTGTAAGTTGCAGTGACACACACACACACACACATTCACTTGCACACACTGACCACACACACACACACACACACACACACACACACACACACACACTCTCAGGAAAGGAACTGATTCTCTAAGTTTGTGAGTGTTTTCCTGGTTCCTTTATCCCTCAACCAGCAGAGAATAGAACTTCTTTGAAATGCCACTCTAAGGAGTTTGCCCCTCTGGTTATCAACAGCCATTTATGGTGATTAAAGGGATTAGCAGGTTATGTGAGGGCCCAGTTATTAGCTGCCATAAATGGATATTCTTCACATTCTATCTTGTCTCATAAGTCACACCGGTTATCACTAAGCTCGTGGTGGAAAGAGGTCTGCAAGGCTGCTCAGTCCTGGAGTGGGCAGAATTGCCTCCAGCAAGCTCAGTCTGCGGAGTGTGCTCAGAATCCAGTTTAACTTCTACGTCTCATTCTGATCTTTTTACTGATTTCATTTTTGCTTTTCAAGACAGGGTTTCTCTGTGTAGTCCTGACTGTTCTGGAACTCACTTTGTAGACCAGGCTGGCCTCAAATTCACAGAGATCCACCTGCCTCTGCTTCCTGAGTGCTGGGATTAAAGGCATATGCCATCCCAGCTTTTGCTGAACTTTTATTTTCATCAAAGATATGTAGTTAAATAAACAGAACAAGGCAAACAGCATCCCCCTGCCTTTCTTCCTACCTTTCCTTTCTGGTTTTGTTCCCCCATCTGACTGTTGATAGCGTGCATTATATTGCCAAAGAATAGGGCTATATAGCCACTTTTGGAGTTTGCAGTTTAGGCATTATTTGCCAATATTCCAGTATGGATGAGTTATTTTGTTTTTGTTTTGTTTTTTGTTTTCTATTGTTTTTTTAAAACTCTGACACATACTACTAGCTTCTCCTTCCTCCACTTATATTTAGAATTTACATTGCTGTAACAACATAAACACTAACTATGTGAAACATGTAGCTTTTTGTTGTTGTTGGTTTTTCGAGACGGGGTTTCTCTGTGTAGTCCTGGCTGTCCTGGAACTTATTCTGTAGACCAGGACATTAAATGCCTCTGCACTTGAGAGGCAGAGGCAGGCAGATCTCTGTGAGTTAGAGGCTAGTCTGGTGGTCTACACAGTGAGTTCCAGGACAGCCAAGGCTATTACACAGATGTAGCTAGAGTTTTTCTGTCTGGCCCACAGTCAGGACAAATCTCTCTCACCTGCCAGTCCCACAGCCACTCAGACCTAATCAAGTAAACACAGAGACTTATATTGGTTACAAACTGTATGGCCATGGCAGGCTTCTTGCTAACTGTTCTTATAGCTTAAATTAATCCATTTCCATTAATCTATACCTTGCCACATGGCTCGTGGCTTACCGGCATCTTCACATGCTGTTTCTCATCATGGCAGCTGGCAGTGTCTCTCTGACTCAGCCTTCCATTTCCCAGCTTTATTCTCCTCCTTGTCCGGCCTATACTTCCTGCCTAGCCAATGGCCAATCAGTGTTTTATTTATTGACCAATCAGTAACACATTTGTCATACAGAACATCCCACAGCACACAGAGAAACCCTGTCTCGAAAAACAAAACAAAACAAAAAGTCATTCTAAGGTAGATGCAATGTGTTTTGACAACAGAACAGCCTACATCGAAGCTGGATTAGGCAGTCATGGATCCATGAAGCATGTATGTTTGTAGGTTTGAGGCACATTGTCAATGAGAAGCTAGACCTCAAAAACTGTTTTGAAGATATTAGGCTTCTGAATTTGTGAGGTTTTTATTACTCTACTTGTACAAGAATAGATTTTAATAGCTAAAAAAGATTAATGCCACCACTCTTGGGGTGTGAGTACTTCATTAGGGTGTTTGAAATGCCAATTCACTGTCTCTATAGTGTAGATTGATGTTAACTTACAGACAAGCATGTATCAGTGTTCATACTGAAGCTTTTTTTTTTTTATCAAGTTTTCACACAATGTAACAGTATGCCTTCTTGTTCTTGGTTTAGTCCTTCATTATGATGAAACAAATCCTATAAAAAACTTCCTAAGAAATGGTTTATAGGAAATAATACTTTAAAGGTGTTGTTGTCTTATGATATACTTTGAGATCTTTTTAAAATTTTTTTTAAAAATTTTTTGGTTTTTTGAGACAGAGTTTCTCCATGTCGCTTTGGAGCCTGTCCTGGAACTTACTCTGTCGACCAGGCTAGTCTTGAACTTACAGAGATCCACCTGCCTCTGCCTCCTGAGTGCTGGGGCTAAAGGCATGCGTCACCACCACTGCCTGGAGTACTTTGAAATCTTGATTGAAAGCATCTTTATTCTCTGTTCATAGCAGTGGATAGTTTGGCTGGGTATGGGACTGTAAGTCAGAAATGGCTTTCTCTTAAAGTTTTCAAGCCACTGTTTCACTATGAAACCAATGTTCTCTTTGTGGAGACATTAGTTCCCATATCTCTTTCTCTAACTCTCTTGGCCTGCAGCATAGCTGCTGTCCTGGTGGTATAGCCCTCATCAGCCTCCCAAGGATTCTCTTTGCATTTCTTCTTATTTCCTGAAATCCATGTGTCATGTGACCTGAATTAGCCTGGCCATTTCATGTCATTTAGATTGTTTTGGTAAACACTCATGGACTCTACTGTAAGTCTCTCTCTCTCTCTCTCTCTCTCTCTCTCTCTCTCTCTCTCTTTCTCTCTCTCTCTCTCTCTCTCTAAGACAGGGTTTCTCTGCATAGCCCTGGTTATCCTGGAACTCAGAGCCTCTGTCTCTTGAGCGCTGGTATTAAAGGCGTACCACTGCCCAGCCCTATAAGTCTCTTCTTGATAATACTATTGAAAAATGACACCATCCCTACCCTTTAAGAGCTCTTCCCAAAGTTTTAGAATTTTATTTGGCATATTGATAAAATCTTATATTTACATATTTCCCTAAGGATCTGGCAAAACAATTCAATCTACAAAATTGTCCTTTGACTTGGGAAACTTTTCTTTATTACTCTCTTGAATAAAATCTCCTTTATTCTCTCTTCTGGAGCCCCTGCTGATTCAGAAGTCATACCTCTATGAGACACAGCCTCGTTCATCTCTGCTCCCTTCTTTCCTTTCTTTGTTTTTGTGTTGCTTTCTAGGAAATTTCTTTAATCTCATGTCCCAGCTTTAATGTTGCCTGTTTAGTCTCGTTTGTCATGCTTTGCTAAGAATGCTTTTTGCTCATTACAGATTTGTTCTTTCACAGCCTTTGCATTATCCCTCATTTCTCCAGGAATTTGTAACTGTATGTGAACTACTTTCTACCTTGTCTTGTAGACTTTTCTATTTATCTTGGTCTCTGCCTTTTATACTGCAGAACTGCCTCCATTGTCTGGTGGGTGATCCTCAGTTTCCCTTTCATGTTCAGGGATATAGTGCTAAAAGTCTGATGACCTTTGACCACTGACCTTTATCTAAAGTAATTTGAGTCTGAGAACACTAGTTGCCAGCATCTTTAGGTATTTTCTCTTAGATCAGACTTCCTGGGATAAAGTTCCCTTCCAGCTTCCTGAGAATGAAGAGTGAGAGTTGGAGGTGCAAGCAGGGGTCTTCCTATCCCGTGTATCACTTTTGCTTACCATCCCATCTCGGCTCTCATTGGTTCCTGTTGTCCTTCTGTTCATGGACCTGTTTTATCCTTTCCAGGACACCATCTTCAGATCAAGGACAATGGGTGTCTCTGTTTCTCCTTGAGACAATCTGTCCTCCCATTCTTAGTTCTTGCGTTCCATTTTCAGAGATACCTGCAGCATCGAATTCCTGACTTTAGCTAAGTCAGTCACCATCACTCACCTGCCTTCAGCTTTCAAAACATAGCCAGCTGTCGCTGTCTCTGTTCCCATTCCCCTTTTTCATCTGGGTTTGTGTGCTTAAGAAAAATCTATTTGTTTCTGTTTCATAAAGGTCTGTGGAGATTGCTGAGATAAAAGTTGTGTTTAATTTGCCACCATTTTATTTAAAAATGATTTAAATTTTTGTTCTTTATTTTGATGTGTGTGTGTGTGTGTGTGTGTGTGTGTGTGTGTGTGTGTGTATTATATGTGTGCACCTATGTTTGCACCTATGTGTGCACATGTGGAGGCCAGATGACAGTATCAGGTGTTTTCTTCTATTGTTCTCCACCTTCTATTTTCAGACGGAGTCTCACTATACCTGGAGCTTGGGGCGCAGTGGGTAAGGGCACTTGCCCTCAACTGACAATAGAGTTTAATCCCTGGAATCTATGTGGTGGAAGGAGAAAACCAATTTCTGCAATTTTTCCTGAAACCTTTACATGTGTGCCATGGTATGCTCATGTGTCTGTGCATGTGTGTGTGTGTGTGTGTGTGTGTGTGTGTGTGTGTGTGTGTGTGTGTGTGCCATGTACATGTATCTTGGAGCTCACTAATTGACCAGGTTGGCTAGCCAGTGAGCTTCAGGGATGCTCCTGGATCTGACTCTCAGTGCTAGGCTTGTATGTGCTTGACACCATGAGCATGATTTGCTTTTTTTTTTTTTTTTTAAAGCAAAAGGGTCTCAATATTTCTGGTCCCTCTGATCTAATTTGGAAACTATCCAGACAAGATGGTTTCTGATGCATCATGTTAAATACCCTCTTGCAGCCTTGTTCCATTTCTCCCCACTGCTCAGGTTCTCCATACAACAGCCCCCATCCCACAGACCATCTGCTCGGCCACCAGACTGCTTAACACCAGGGATTGGTGTCACCTCAGAGGCTTTCCCTTACCAGTTCCGGCTTCACTTTCAACCTACAGTTCTCTGGTACATCCAGGCATCCACGGACTTCACTGGCAGTTTCATACATTTGATCTTGCTAGCAAGGCCCCATCACTTCCCTACTCCTTGGTGTTTTCACCCAGAAATGACTTTGTCGTCGTCCAGAGAAAATAAAAGCAGCCGAATGTGAACTTCCTTTGCTCTTCTTTCCTACCACATCAAAGGATCTGCGTCTGCAGCCAACCAGACCTCCCTGCTCAGCACACGCTGGCCCCTCTGTGATAGGCTCTTTCTGAACTGTCTGGGGTGTCTGGGGTGTCTGGGCTGTCTCTCCCGCCACAGACACCGTAGGGTAGCTTTTGGGCCCAAACTGTGGGCGTTTTTGGGAAACTGCCCCGTGTCCTCTGTGCTTGTGTCTTCGACCTCTTTAGCGCATTCCTTTTAGCTTAGAAACAGAGTGAAATTTTCCGTCCTCCCCCCCCCCGCCCCGCCCCGTGTGTGTGTGTGTGTGTGTGTGTGTGTGTGTGTGTGTGTGTGTGTGTGTTGATAAGGATGGAATCCAGGGCCTGCCACATATTGGGCAAGTGTTTCCTCCCCGAAGCACTTCACACAATCGGCAACCACATCCTTGCGCCAGACCCCACAACTCTCCATCTGCTTGTCCCAAGCCTCTAGTCACTTCTTTCTACAGTTTCTTTGGAATATGGATACCCTCGGCATTCCATCTCAGTTCTGTATAAGGCTTTCCTAATGGGTCTCATACTAACCCCACAGCCTCTCCTAGCACGTCCGTGTGAATGACCCTGAGGCAGCATGCACAGGGCCTGCACAGGTCTGCACCAGATGGGGTCCTAGAGCTGAGAGCAGAAGTGGACACACGCCCTATCCCTAACCCAGAGGGTATCTTCAACTGATAATCACTTGCAAATGAAAATGTCATTTTCTCCAAGGAAGTGCTCACTGGGATAATTAGCTACACTTAAGGGTGGGCCGCATGACCAGCAGTAGATGGCCAACAGAAAACAAATTCAGTGGTATGTTAGGTAGTTTCTTGTCTTATAATGTTGTGTTAGGGCTCTTTCTTCTTTTAATTTTATCATTTCTTAATTTCTCCCCTTTTTTTTTTTAAACTGTATAGGTCCTTTGTGTATATATCATGACTTCTGGTTTTGTGTTTTTATGGGACTCCTGAGTGTGTGAACGAGTGAGTCTCTGTGTCTATATCTGTGTCTTGTGTTTTTTCCTGGGCTCTTTTCCTTCTGTTTGTTTTGTCCTATTCTGATGTATCCGTGTTTGTTTTATCTTATTAGATTTTATTTTATTATATTACTATCCCTTAAAAGCCTGTTTGTCTCCTGATGAGACAGAAAGGGGGCAGATCTGGATGGGAGGGGAGGTGGGGAGGAACAGGGAGAAGAAACTGTACTCAGTATGCATTATATGAAAAAAAAAATCTTATGTCACCTTCTCCTAGGGCCCACTGTGGAGCGGGCATCATCAACTCCACTAACAAGGGCTTGTGATATGCCTGGAGTTATAGATCGGGGAGGTCTAGGTGTTGGGGTCTGGTCTGCTCTGTCAGATCATGGAGGATCTCTGTTTGCCAGTCAATGCTCTGCCTTTATTCTTGGATGAATGCTCAGCTCCAGTTTTTAAATTGCTCCAAGAAAAACTCCTATTCAGTCACAGCTCTGAACAAAACTACCAGACCTATCAACTCACTTTGCAAACGGAAATAGATTACTCCAAGGAAGTACAGGAGGCTATGCTAACTTAGACAAAGTTCCTTTTGTCCTATGTCTGGTGTTCCTTCTACTGCATCAGAGTCCCAGACTGAGTCTGTAGAACTGATGGTGCCTGTTGATGATGCCATGAGAGAAGTGCCCTGCCGCGAAATGAGCATGAAATGACTGAGGGGAATGCAGCTTAATATACTTCTCAGAACCTTCCCTGCTAACGTGCATCTGATTCTCCCAAAGCAAGCACTCGGAGGCTATGCTTTCCAAACTCAGGGACAGAGAGTCTGCTGGAACAGTTATTAGCCTCTTACGAAGCTGGTATAGTGTAGAACAGCTGGAGAACTCTAGCTTTCCCTGCAGAAGAGTGCTTGATTTGAAGAAACAAGGGCATTGCAATAAGCAAGAGGTTCTGGCAGTGTAAACTGACCCTCCAAGAGATTGTGTTGTCAGGAAGAAGGGAGAATCTCCAGAGTCCTGGGTGGAGACGGACTTCAAAGAGGAAGGACATTTGGGTTAATGACCCTATGTAGGATAGATTTTGGAGGTAACAGGACTTAGCAGAAGGGGTCTAAGAGCAAAGTTAGATTATCGTAGAATGTACACCTTCTAACTAGCAAGGGTCCCTCTAAGCACAAGAATGATAGTATCCTCATATTATTTTCTCCAATAAATAAATCTGTCTCTGAGGCCTAGTCACCATGGTCCACAGCATATCCTGTGACAGTCATTTCCTGTGCTCTCTCTCCTTCTCATAGATCATTCTGGAAACCAAGCTTGTCAAGTCAGTAACACTTGGGGGAGATGACTTCTGGTCTTGGGGCATCCCCAGGATAGTCAGTAGTATAGCCCTTGCTAAAATGTAGGCTCCAGCTTAGAATGCCATCGTCTCTCTAGTCAGGAATCTGAGTTGATCCTCCAGGCACTGTATCCCAGACAGAACTCAGAGGCTGGGACCCTGGCAGCAACCAGGGCAACTAACTGCTCAGTGTCCAAAGACAAGCTCCTCATAGTACCTGAGATGCTCCTCTTCGAAGCCACAGTTGGCTGGGTCTACACCTTCTTGCCTGGAAGCTTTGTTCCCATCCCACCCCATCTCACTCCTACTCTCAGCACATCCAATTCACCTTCTTCAGCATCACCTGCCCATCCCCCACCCCTGCGACAGGGTTTTTCTATGTAACAGTCTCAGCTGTCCTGGAACTCACTTTGTAAATCAGGCTGGCCTTGAACTCACAGAGTTCCGCCTGCCTCTGCCTCCTAAGTGCTGGCATTAAAGGTGTGCGCCAGCAATGCCTGGCCGTATTTATTTTTTATATAGGGTTTTATATAGTCCAGGGTAATCTCAAGCTCACTAGGCAGTCAAATATAGCCTTGAATTTACAATCTTCCTGCCTCTACCTCCCAAATACTGGGATTATAGGTACGTCTCTTAGATCTGGCTTATGCTTTGTTAAAGATCAAACCCAAGGTTTCATATGCACTAGATAAGCTCTCTACTGACCACATCCTCTGCCCAAGGACCCTTTTGAATGGGGGAAAATGTCTCTTCTTTCTTGGGCTAATGATGTCTCTGACAGCACCATTTAAAAAAAAAAAAAAAGGTGCTTTCCAAAAACACATTATCTCACAAACACAGAGAATGTTCATAGCGTGGCTATCATTATATTTTTAGTATCATTATATTGTTTTGAGACAACCCAGTCTCCAAGGTGCTGAGAGACCGAAACACCAAACAAAAGGGCAAAGAGATTCAGGATTACACAGAATGTAGTTCATCAGGTGATTTGCTGACAGCAGTAAGGTCCTGGGCTGCAACAAGACCAAGGGGACCCTCACAGTTTGGGTCAGAAGGAAAGCTGTGTGTATTGGCTAGGACAATAGCGACCTCATAAAAGTGGAATGTACCTGGTTTATCTTAAGCTAGTATCAAAGAGACAGGCACATTCCTAGCACCATGGCCCAGTTGTAAAACTCCACATGCCACTCTAATGGTTGTGTCTATTTACAGTTTGCTGGGAAACTATGCAGGAAAACTCAATCAGGTTATTCTGGGCCTGATCCTCTCTGCTACAACTCAAGATGGCTGCCATTATGTCAAGATGAATTCATCCAATAAAGAGGCCAGCAAAAAGAAATCCACTTCAATGGGGGCCCAGGTCCTATGGGAAATCCTTCCGCTAATGTTTAGAGGAAACCGTGGAATGATTCTGACATGAGTGACAAGGACACTCCTGTGATCTCTGCTGTAGCGCAGGTGTCTGGAAAGTGTCACAGCTGAGCACAGGAGTGAGCGTGTTGAGGACCTGTTGGATGGCAGCAGCAGTGAATAGCAGAAATACAGCAGCCACAGGAAGGCTGACTGTGGTGCTTGAAGCACGCCAACTTGATTAAGCTGTGGTGCCCAGTTGTTTGGTAAACACTAGTGTAAATAATGCCATGCAAATGTATTTTAGATGGAATTAATGTTCAACTCCGTAGACTCTGAGATTACTTTCCACCGGGTGGGTGGGCTCCATCTTGTTAGTTGTAGCCCTAACAGTAAAGACTGGTTTCTAGACAACAAAGGAACCCGGGCTGAGTTTCTAGTCCATAAATTTCGGCCTCAAGGCTTGAACACTAACTCTTCCCTCTATGTCCAATGCCTTTTGGCTGCTACAGATTTCAGCCTTGCCTCTCCCACCAGCATGTGAGCTAATTCCTTAAAATCCCTCTCTGTCTCAGTGTCTGTGGCTCTCTGTCTGTCTTTCTCCACACATGTGCATTCATACTATTTTGAGCATGACCATATTCACTAGAGATTAAGAATTAAAGGGATGCCTAGAATGAATGGGACCCCGGGTTTCATTCCTAACACTGCAAAAACAAACAAATTTATAAATACACAAATAAAAAGGAAAGAGAACTTAAATGACCAGATGGAAGCAGAGAGCAGAGGAAGGGCATGCTTGTTACCCCTCCCCAATCCCAAATCCCTTTCCTGAAGTTGGGGACCAGTGAGGCAGGGAAGCAGACTTACCACGGAGGCGGAAAACAAGAAAGTATCTAGTTAATACCATGCCATTTCTGGGCTCTGAGAATCAGAAAGCAAACTTTGATGAAAGAAGAGCACTCAGCTGGATCTGAAGGCCTAGAATGTTCCATTGGTCTGCAGGGAAGTTTCTCTTTCAGCATTTGCCCCAGGCAGTCACTCTCAGTTGGTGTCAGCTGTGAGCAGCAAACTCAAGCATCCGAACTGTATTTTTGTTCCTCTTCTTGCCCTCTATGCCACCCTGCTCTTTCTCTGGCTCTCATATAGAATCCATACATGAAAGAGGCTTCTCGGTTTTCTTTATGGCCATAAACTCAGGTGCACTCACCGTGGCTTGTGACACACCGCACTGCTGACGGGCGGGTTCTTCCCAGTGACTTCTGTAATCATATGAAAACAGTGCAGGGGGTGACTGCATTGGTTGGCAGTTTTCAACTTGACACAAACTCAAGTCATCTGGCAAGAGGAAACCTCAGTTGAGGAACTGGTTCCATCAGGTTGGCCTCTGAGCAACTCTGGGGAGGGGGAGCGCATTTTCTAGATTGACGATTGAATGAGGAGGGTCCAGCTCACTGTAGGCAGTGCTGCCCCTGGACAGGTGGTGGTCCTGGGTTGTCTAAGAAAACAAGCTGAGGAAGCCAGAGAAAGGCGTTTCATGGCCTCTCCTTTAGTTTCTGCCTCCAGGTTCCTGTTTGAGTTCTTACCCTGAGTCCCCTCAATGATGAACTGTGATGTGGAAGCATAAGATGGAATAAACCCATTCTCTCCCAAGTTGCTTTTGGTCCTGGTGTTTATCACAGCTATAAAAAGCTACCTAGGACAGTAGCCTCATTTGTGCACCTAATGTACAAACACATCTTCAGGTTGAAGTACTAGAAGTGGAAGAGCTGAGCTGGAAAGAATGTACGCCTGTGAAATGGATAGATAATTGTCAAATTATCTGTACAGGAGCCTCCAGTGATTTTCACTCCATCAATCATGTATGGAAGTACCTGTTTCCCCACACTGTGACCAATACCACGCTGTCGAACTGTTAGAAACTGGTCCACACTGTGACCAATACCACGCTGTTAAACTGCTAGAACCTGGTTCAGTTTCTATTGGTCACAGTGTTTTTTTGGTTGGTTTTTTGAGACAGGGTTTCTCTGTGTAACAGCCTTGAACTCACAGAGCTCCGCCTGCCTCTGCCTCCCCGAGTGCTGAGATTAAAGGCATGCACCACCACTGCCCAGCCCATGGCAACTCTTATAAAGGTAAACATTTAAATGGGGGCTTGCTTATAGTTTCAGAGGTTTAGTTCGTTATCGTCATGGCAGGAAGCATAGCAGCATGCAGGCAGACATGGTGCTGGAGAAGGAGCTGAGAGTTCTACACTTTGATCTACAGGCATCAGGAAAAGGTCTGGCTTGAGTTTCTGAGACCTCAAAGCCCACCACCCTAGTGAGGCACTCCCTCCAACAAAGCCACACCTACTCCAACTAAGCCACAACTCCTAATAGTGTCACTCCCTATGAACCTATAGGGATCATTTTTATTCAAACCATCACACCATCTAATTATTAGATTAGATTCTAATAGGTTAAAATATAGATTATTGATTAAGGAAGGTTAATTTTTCTTTTCACTATGGTTAAGGAGGCTGGAGAGACTGCTCAGCTTTAAAAATACTGACTGCTGTTCCAGAGGGCCAGGGTTTGATTCCCAGCATCCACATGGTGGCTCACAACCATCTGTAACTCCAGTTCTAGGGCATCTGACACTTCTTCTGTCCTTTGTAGGGACTGCATGCAAGTGGTATACAGACAAACACATGGGCAAAATACCCATACATGTAAAATAAAAATAAATAAATATTTTTAAAAGACATTTAGAATTAAGCGTTTTAATACATTTCCAAATTATTTGCATTTTCTGTAGATTGTCTGGGTTTTTTTTTTTTTTTGCCTATTCTTATTGTTGTTGAACTGTAGATGTGTGTATGTGTGCACACCAATGTCTGTTTATGTCAGCTGGCAAAAGTTCCTCACATAACACAGTTCTTCGACTGCGGTGAAACTGCAAAGATTTCTGTCTTCTGTTTTTTGCCTTTGTTTATAGTTATTTTGTCATGCAGAAACATTTTATTTCTTATGAATGGATCCCCTCAAAAAATTGAGAAATCATGTAAAAGAAAGCAGATGGTATCAACTTAGCAGCAAAACAAGACCAGAGAAAACCACGGCGGAAAACACACCCAGAGAAGGTCCCGCTTTGGAGGTGGGAGTGACTTTGGAACAGCTCCAAGTTCAGGGTCAAGGGACTCAAGGAAGGGGAAGGTGCCCCTGGGCAAACACCAGCGCGTTTAATTTAGAGCATCTGGATGGAGGATCTTCATTCTGTTCCTCCTGTGCTGAGCAGGCAGTAGCAGAGTTGTCCCCTGGAGAGTGACTTCTGAGCTGAGGCCAGGGAGGTAGAAGGATGTCCTGGCAGCAAGTAACCCCAGGATCGAGAAAGCATGGGTAGGAAATGAACCCACAGAGGGTCTATGTGCTCCCCAGAGCACACCACTAGAACCTGCACCTCCAAGACACACGTGGCTGGAGAGATGGTAGAGTGGTTAAGAGCACTCATTACTCTTCCAGAGGACCTGGGTTCAAATCCCAGCACCCGTGTGGTAGCTCACAGCTGTCTGTAATTCAATTTCCAGGTTCTTCTGGCTCCACGGCACCAGGCATGGAAATGATGCTCAGACACACATGTAGGCAAACCATCCATCCAGAGAATTTTTTCTTTTTTTAAGTTCACAATACACAAGACCAGGGTGACAAATAACCAGTGGTTATGAGATCATGAAGGAAACCAACCCTGAAAGAGAGCAGAGAAGACAGACGTCCGGAAGAGTCAGAACGAAGAGAGAAGTTTAAAGTACAGTAACCTACTGCTTTAAAATGTCGAACGTGGACTGTGAAATCAAATGGCCTGCAATCAACGTTCAGCTGTACCGTTTTCTAGGTGAATGGAAAGTATTGGGACCATTTTCCAAATCATGCCTCATTTTTCTCATCTATAAAATGGGATCTAAATAATACCAATCGCATGTGATTATTTTGAAAATTAACTGAGATGATTAGATAAAAACACTTGGTTCAGTAATGAGTCAATAATAAATGCTCAGTAAACACAGATTTTATTTTTTATTAAACCTACAGACAACTTTTGGGAGTTGGTACTTCCCTTCCATGAGGGCTCCTCTTGTTCTTTCTGCTGCAGCACGTTACAGTAAACAGAGGTGTGCTGGCATTGTGGGGAAAGCTGGGGAAATTAGGCTAGTTGCTTGGCTTTAGAACCATCTCCTGCTCATCCCCACAAGGACTGCACTCAGCTACAGGAGAGCACTGGGGTGGAGTTCACATCCCCAACTGTGCAGACACTGTCACAATTGAAAAGAACATTCCTTGGGTTTTCTCTCACAGTTTCCTTTTTCTTGTGCCCCCAAATTTCAAATCTATAATCCCCCCCCCCCCAAAATTCTTTATTTTTCTTTTTGGTTTTCCAAGACAGGGTTTCTCTGTGTAGTTTTGGTACCTGTCCTGGCTCTCACTCTGTAGCCCAGGCTGGCCTCAAACTCACAGAGATCCACCTGGCTCTGCCTCCCGAGTGTTGGGATTAAAGGTGTGCACCACCGCTGCCCGTCCTATTTTTTTTTCCAAAAAATTAAAAAAAAAATCATCATTAAGTCGCTGAAAGGACTCTAAAGCAAGCATCTAGTCGGTAGTCTAAAGTCATGTGTGGCTCTTCTTACCTCAGGGAACAGTTGCTTGGAATGTGAATGAGCTCAAATCAAGTGCAGACCTGCAGGTGGCTTTATTCAGAAGACTCTGTAGGCTTTCTCCCTAAATAAAGGCCTGTGTTTTGATAAACAGATCAAACACTTTGAGTCCGGTAAGAAAAAGCCATCGCGGCAGAGTTCCCAGTGACTCCAGTATGACAGAAACTTCCTTCTCACATAAGTCTGCCCAGGCGTAAGGAAGTTGATGAATAAGGAGTCACAGGCCATTCCCACTGTCCTGCTCCACCTCTGTTCAGGCCCTGCGCTCTCTTGAGGCCGCCACACCAGCATGAAAAGAAGATCACAAGTCGAAGAATCCCACCTGTAAGAATTTAGGTAAATCGCAAGGGAGGCTGGGGGATTGGCATAGCCAAAACTGTATGAGGGTTGACAAAGAGGAGAATGGATTCAGGGGACAACTTGTGCCTGCCAAGCCCATGAATGTCTCTTCCCTTTGGCTCCAACCACATCCTTAACCCAAGGTCTAGATGGTCACCCACTTCCATCTTTTCTAAGATACTCATGATAGGTCATAAATATGGACACCTTCTACTGACAGGCCTCCAGGCTTTCAATCTTCTGGCAGACAGTATTGCTAAAGTTATCTCTACCATTAACTCTGACACAAATACACAGATGTATGCATAAGGTCAACTCCTTGATGCTGAAGCACTGGGTCAGTAGGTATCAGCTTTTGCAGCCATCACGCATTGTCAAACTGCCCTTTGGAGGATTTGCATCAGTTAAAACCCAAGCCAGCAAGGTATTAAAGAGTCAGTTTCCCCACATCTGTGCCAATAGAATGTGTTAATAAACTTTTGCTGTACTGGTGAGAAATAATCCCTCACTGCAGTTTTAATATGGCTTCCAATCCAGCCAAGACTCTTTATTTCTTTTACTATCACAAATAGGCATCTCCAGACTTTAGCCCAAGGCACTGACTAGGAAGGATTCTCATGTTTTTTCTTTTTCTTGAAAAAAAAAATGGGGCTGGAGAGATGCTCAGTAGTCAAAAGCACTTACTGTTTTTGCAGAGGATCTGGGTTTGATTCCCAGCATCCACATGGCAGCTTACAACTGTCCATAACTCCAGTTTCAGGGGGATCTGAAACCCTCTTCTGATGTTAGGTACCAGATACCCACAAGATTCGTAGACATATATGTGAGAAAATTACTCATACACATACAATAAAAGAAATCTAAAAATAATTTTTAAAAATAATTTTATTTAACTTTATTTTATGTGCATTGGTGTGAAGGTGTCAGATCTCCTGAAACTGAAGTAACAGACAGTTGTGAGCCACCATGTGGGTGCTGGGAATTGAACCCCGGTCTTCTGGAAGAGCAGCCAGTGCTCTTTTTTTTTTTTTTTTCCCCGAGACAGGGTTTCTCTGTGTAGTTTTGGTGCCTGTCCTGGATCTCGCCCTGTAGACCAGGCTGGCCTCGAACTCACAGAGATCCGCCTGCCTCAGCCTCCTGCGGCATGCGCCACCACCGCCCGGCTATATCTGGCTTTTTATTAAGGTCTGGAGGTTCAAATTCTGGTCCTCACACGTGTGTGGTAAGCACTTTACCAACTGAGTGGACTCCACGTTCATTTCAAATGCAAACGTAAAGTTTTACTTTGATGAAAGTTGTATCATTTAAGTTGTAGCATTTCTTTTCCACGTTGGGCTCACTTTAATAAGTTTGGTGTTTGTGGGTTTTTGTTGTTGTTGTTGTTGTTTTTAAAATGCTTTCTTCATAGGCGAAGATCCTGTGTGTGTGATTTTTTATTTATTTATTTATTATGTATACAGAAGAGGGCGCCAGACCTCATTACAAATGGTTGTGAGCCACCATGTGGTTGCTGGGAATTGAACTCAGGACCTCTGGAAGAGCAGTCAGTGCTCTTAACCTCTGAGCCATCTCTCCAGCCCCCATGTTTTTAAAGCTTATAAGAGACAAAGATCACCTATGATGCTCTGGTTGCTCTAATCACGTCCTGCTTCTGCTTCTGCTTTGTGTAACTCATGCGATTAGTGAACTGTTTAAAGTGCCATGAAAAAATGTAACCCATCAAAATGAAATTCCGAACAATCTGGATGTTCAAGCTAGACCATCTCTCCCCAGCAGAAATACAGGTGAGCTAGCTGTGTGGCTTTCAAGAGGGCGAAAAAGAAACAAGGGAAATGAATTTTAACAATATAATTTAGCACAAACTATTTAAAATAGTATCACTTCGACACGTGACCAGTGTAACCCAGATTAATGACACTTGTACATTCTTCAAAACCTGGTGTATATTTTCATTAGTAGCCTATTTCAGTTCCTACCAGCCATGTGTCAAGCACTCAACTGCCACATGTGCATGGCTGACATGTTGGTACCATGGGTGGAGTTCTGGAGAGCTCTATGTGGAGAGGTGGAGAGGAGGTGGAAGCAGGTGAAAGTTCTTGTTTTGCTTAAAGTTCCAGAGAGCTACTGAGTGGGATATGCAAAATTCGGCATACAATACACGATGTTGTCAATAAATGGTTCTCCAATGGAAAAAATAAAATTGTGTCATATGCTGCACATAAACATACTTTCCAGTTGGATGAAGAAACCAATTTTTTTAAAGAGAAAAGAACAAAAGCATTAAAAATACAAAAATTATTAATTGGAAGGTCCTTCTTAAGCAAGACACGAGATACAGAAACCATAATGGAAAAGATGGTCAGTTAACAAAAATAAAAACTCAAACTTTAAGCAAAAGGGTAAAGTAAGCAAAGGGAAAGGACAAGGGATATAGAGAAAGAACTGCAAATGAGCTAGACAACCAACCAAAAACCGTGCAAAAGTTACAAACTTGCTTTCTTACATACAACCAGGACCACTTATAGGGGAATGGCACCACCCACAGTGGGTGAGGCCCTGCTATATCAACCACCAATCAAGAAAATGCCCTATAGACCTGACCAAAGGCCAATCTGATGGAGGCAATTCTTCAAGTGAGGTTCTGCAGCAGGCTTTCTCAGACAACCAGCCCCCAAATCATGACATGGAGACTATTATTAGTTATGAATGCTTGGCTTTATCTTATGCTTGTCCCACTAGCTCTTATAACTTAATTTAACCCGTTTCTCTTCATCTACATTTTGCTTCAGGGCTTTTTACCTTTCTTTCATTCTGTATGTCCTACTTTCCTGCTTCTATCCTGTCTGTCTGTCTGGCGGGTTGCCTGGCTGGCTGGCCCCATCGTCTCCCTCTCTTTTTCCCTGGTTCTTTCTCAAGCCTAGATTTCTCCTCCTACTTAGTCTCTCTGTCCACCAGCCCTGCCTATCCCTCTACTGCCCAGCTATTGACCAATCAGGTGCCTTAAGCAGGCAAGGTAAAACAAATGCAATTCATCTTTACATAGTTAAACAAATGCAGCATAAACAAATGTAACACACCTTTACATAGCTAAAGTAATATTCCACAACAAGGTTCCTTCCCAGGTGACTCTAGTTTGTATCGAGTTGACAACAACAAACACAATTACCTTTTAAGCTCTCTGGTAGAAATGTACATTGGTAAAGTCTTTCTAAGGGCAACTGAAAAGAATATCAAAATTAAAATGTAACTCCCTTTGGCTCAGTGATTTCATTTCATGGAATCTACCCTTTGAAACATCTACCCATGTGCACCAGGATGTGTGTGCAAGGAAGTGAAGTGTAGTGCTGGAGCAGGTAAGATCTCTCAGGGTCCATCCAAATCAGGAGTACCTGGAGGTATCTCTGGGTGCTTTGTCATACAAGACTCCTCAAAATCTCAAGTTATCTTGATGAGTTAAAGAAGCAAACCACGGGGTTAGGAGTGAAGCCTGGTCGGTAGAGTGATTGTGGAACATGCATGAGGTCCAGAGCTTATTCTCCAGCACGCACATAAACCAGGCATGGTGGAACGTGTGTAATCCCAGCACTCAAGAAGTGAAGGAAGGAGGATCAGAAGTTTAAGGTCATCCTCAAGGACCTTGGGGTCAGCCTGGGATAGCAGCCCTGTCTCAAAACAAAACAAAACAAAAAACAACAAAAACAAAAAACTAACAACAACAACAACAACAACAACAACAAAAAAAAACCCAAAAAACAACCCACCAAAAACCCCACCACAATCACGTAAATCATGATTTTATGTATGAAATGGAAATTTTAAAAATGCAGTTGTGGCTCTAATATATATGGCTGTGTTAATGCCTAGAGAAAGGACTGTGGGACAAGCACCAAGCTAGGTGGTAGGGAAGAACAGTGAAGGCACATGAGAAGGGGAAGTTCACTTTTTATGCCATGTACTTCTTTGCTGTTTGACCTGTTTGCAACCTAGAAAGGTTTACAGTGTGGCATCCTCAGGTGATCCAGCAGATGAGGCTAGTGGAGATGCAAGCGAGTCAGGGACAGGGGTGCTGGCATCCCCTGGCTCTGTGAGCTCTGGGCTACCTGGATATCTATCTTTGTGGGTACTAGCCAGTGGAGACACTGAGGCTATGTCAGAGCCATGCGAGGAACATCTGTCAACTCTGCCAACCCCTGACCAGCCTGCAGTGCTTCCAAGCACCCATCCTGTGGCATCTCATGCCTAAAGACGCCCTACTCTTATAGTAGTGAATACTGAGTGCTATGGTATTTCATGACTTTATTTTGTCTTCTGGAGAAGAATAAGGTCAATCATGGTGACAGGCAAAACCAAGGAGGTTGGGGGTGGGTGTGCAGAGTGTGGTCATGGCTGTGGCTTTCATTTTCCCTGGGGGCAATGAAGCCTCAGGCTGAGGTCGGAGCTTCCCAGCATCTAGATGTTGAGGCATATTGGGAAATGTCAAAAATTGCCACCCACACCTTGGCAGGGGAGAGAAGAGACTCAGAAGGCTACATAGTGTGGAGACCTTTTCGTGACATTAGGAAGAGTCTGCGATTAGATTCTGAGAGTTCCATAACAGTGTTGTTATTTTATTCTTATTCAGAGATTAACATGTGAATATAGATGTGAAGGAGGTGAGAAATGAAGCAATATGGATGTCAGAGGGAAGAACATTCCAAGTCTGAGGAAGGATTGTGTCTAAGGTTGGAAGAAGAGCCAGAAAGCCATTGTTGCCGCCATCGCCATGGTAGATGAGGGAGACTAGGAGGTACTGTCAGAAGGGAAGGGAGAAAGGTAGGGCTTGAGAACTGCCTCCTTCACATCTTGCGAGAACTTTGCCCTTTTTTTTGTTTTTGTTTTTGTTTTTTTGAGACAGTTTCTCTGTGTAGCTTTGGCACCTTTCCTGGAACTCACTCTGTAGCCAGGCTGGTCTTGAACTCACAGAGATCCGACTGCCTCCGCCTCCCAAGTGCTGGGACTAAAGGTGTGCGCCACCACCGCCCGGAAAACTTGGCCTTTTCTTTTAGATGAGCTAGGGAAACACAGGAAGCCAGTGAATGACGCATCAGGCTGATGTTTTACAGGATGACTCTGGCTGGTGTGTTAGGAACACACAGTGAGTGAGGGAGAGAGTGGCAGGCAGGCGCCCTGGGGGCGATAAGGGGTGTGGGGGTGGGGGTGTGGGGGTGGGGAGGCACCTGCAGCAGATCAGAGAAGAGGCAGGAGCTGAGCCTTTCTTAACTGGGTGGCCAATACCAGAATCACCTTTAGGGCTCATGAAAACACTGGTTGATCCCCAATTCCAGTTGCTCCTCCTCTTAGTCTGGGGTGAGGCCCAGGAATTTGCATGTCTATAATTCCCTGGTGATGCAGCTGGTTTGGGAATCACACCCTGGGACCCTTTAAGTCTCCTTCACAGCACTGATGAAAACTTGCCATCAGTAATTGCTCATTGTAAATACTCAAGGAAGCTCTTTGTCATTCCTGTGTCCCTAGGGCCTCACATGAGGCCCAGCAGAAACGGGTGTTGGGCACGGGCTCTTGGCCAAGCTTGGGATTAGCGAAGGAACTTTTGGAAGATCCCTCATTTGATTTGTCTGATAGTGTTGGTGATGAAACTCACAGAAGTGGTCACTAGAGGGAAGGATTCATTACATCAACAGTAATAATCATAAGCATGGCACTTACCCAGTGTCTGCCCAGGTGCTTTATTTATAGTTTCTCCAACTAAGTCCTTGTAAAAGCCCTGCAAGTCAGGCCTTAGCGCATCTGTTTTACGAACGAAGAAACCAAGGCTCAGAGAGTTTAATTTTCCCAAGGCCGCACCATTAGTAAATACCAGAACCTAGCTTGGCCTGACTGACAGCTCTGGGCTGCATTATATCATACTGTCTCAAGATGTCACTGGCCAAAGATGTGGAAGTATGAAAGGCCCGCTAGAAGTCTCAGCTTCCTTTCTTGGAGAGTATTAGCTTGTTGCAAAAATGTAGACACTGTATCATCGTCATAAAGGACACCCTGCCCCCACCTCCCTTTTGTTTTCTTGAGTAGAGAGCCCTGTTCACACAGCATGTTCCCAGCCTCAGGTCCTTCCTGGTAGATCCCTGGTTCTCTACTAGGGAGCCGTGGCCACAGCTGACTTTTGTGTTTTTCATCCTTCACTGATGGCATGCTTTTCTTCAGTTCATGCCCACTTCCTAGTCTCTTCCTGCAGGGCTATGGGCACTGTATTCTGTGCTGGGAAACTGAAGCTTGACAAATTGAGGCCAGCTTGTCTCCAAATGGAATCCATCCCTCTCACTACAGGAGGGGGGGGGGGAATCATGGTCCAACACTTCCCTCCCTCCTCAGTCTCTCTCCCTGCCCTGGCAGGGGATAAAAATAGCATCTCTCAGGACCTGAGTGTGGATGGGGCAACTGTGAGCTTGAAGCTGGGCAGGGCAGAGAGCAGCTGCTCTCCATAGGCAAGGAGGGAGGCATGGGGTCAGTGCACGGGCCACAAGGATGGGATGACCCTGATCTGGAGGAACTGAGGAGGGAAGCCTGAGAGCCAGCCTGAGTGATGGCTCTCGGAGTGATCTTGACTGTCATGGTCGAGGGCTCCCTAAAATTCTTTATCAGTGTCTTTGGCGTATATCAGAGATTGTTAACCTGTTTAGGGAGACAAGGGCTTCCTAGAGCAAGCAATGAAATGTAAAAACCACTTTTGCGTATGTGGAAGCATCCATGCACACAGACAGCAACTCACAGCACACACTGTCACATACACTGCATATTTTGGGGGGAGGGGCTGGCATGGGCCACAGGTTAAAACCCCAGATGCATGTTGACTTACAGCGAAGTAGAACTAGAACAAGAAATACAAATAACACACATAAAAACAAGGTGGCTGGGCGTGGTGGCACAGGCCTTTAAACCGAGCACTTGGGAAGAAGAGGCAGGAAGATCTCTGTAAGTTTGAGGCCTGCCTGATATACATAGTAAATTCCAGGCCGGTGAGGGCTACATAGTGAGACCTTGTCTCAAAAAACCCAAACTTAAGCCAAAGCAAAAAGCAAAACCCAAAATACAAAATAAAAACAAGCTTACTAAAGTTTGCCAAGGTCTTTCTGGAAAGTGTGTGGCATACAGATCCCAAGGAACGGACTCACG
The DNA here is from genome assembly GCF_007827085.1 of Peromyscus californicus insignis. NCBI lineage: Eukaryota > Metazoa > Chordata > Mammalia > Rodentia > Cricetidae > Peromyscus > Peromyscus californicus. The sequence continues at coordinate 97,277,067 of NW_026294402.1, forward strand.
AATGTAGAGGCTGACCTCTGATGATGGGATTAGGGAAGAGTTCTGCTCAGAACAGTATGCTTCTCTTTAGAAAACGCATCCAAGACTTGGGGCGCACCTGGGGAAGAATGTAGGGACCGGAGGCTTCCCTGTGAAGTGGACCAATTAAGTCCAGGCCTCCACAACATGGGCCGGGGACTGACTATCTTTACAGAGGGTGCACCCAGACCCCTTCGCCTGATCAGGTCAATTTTTTGATTATAACTTGTTCCCCTTTATCTCATTTCTTTTCTTGGCGCATTTCACACATGTAAACAACGTATGTTATTTATTTCGACCCCGACTCTTCGGCCCCTAACCCGACTTCACGTCCGCGACGCCCCCGCGGGCACGCGCGCTCTAGACCCGGGCGCTCTCGGCCCGGCGGAGCGTGCGTGCGCGCCCTCGCACCGTCGGGCGCGCGCACGCGCGCGTCTCCGCCGGTAGCTCCCTCCCCCCCGCCCTCCCGTTCCCGGGCGGCCGGTCTGAAGCGGCGGCGCTATGAGCTGGCCGGCCGCCCCCGGCTCGGGGCTGTGAGGCGCTCGGGGCCGGGGTGCGCGGCGGCGCGGCGGGCGGCGGACGCTCCTGCTCGGCGGCGGCCATGCGCGCGGGCCGGGGCGGCGTCCCGGGGACCGGCGGCCTGAGGGCCCCGCCGCCGCCGCTGCTGCTGCTGCTGCTGGCGCTGCTGCCCGCCGCCGCCCCGCGGTCCCCGGCCCTGGCCGCCGCTCCCGCGGGGCCCAGCGTGAGCCTCTACCTGAGCGAGGACGAGGTGCGCCGGCTGCTCGGTGAGTGGCGCCGCTCCCGGGGCCTCGTGAGCCCCGCGGTGCTGCCGCTGAGCAGCCCGCGCGCGCAGTCTCCGCAGCCTCTCTCTGCGCGTGTCACTCTAGGCCGCGGAGCTCCGGAGCCTCGGAGTCGGCGCTCGGGACCCGGGTGGCCGCCCCTTAGCTTGCTGTGGGTGGCCCACAGGCCACGCCGCCGCGCGCGTGCTTTCTGCTTAGCGAGTGGGGGCAAGGTGAGCCGGGCGCCTCCGGTGTGTGGCATCCTGCACACCTTCGGGCCGACCGGACCTGCAGCTCGGGAGGTTTGGCTTGGGTTCGTTGAGTTTGACCTGGTGCTGCAATTCCAGGCCACTCGCCTGCTCTGCAGACCCTGCAGCGAGAGAAGTTGGCTTTGGTTCCGTGGGTGGTTGCGTTTACCTGTTTAGCTCCGTTGTTTGGGGAGTCTTGTTTGGGAAACGATTCTCCCCCTCCGCTTGGAACTTCGTGGATTCTGAAAGTCAGCCCTTCAAGGAAGGCCTGGCCAGCCATCAAAAGGAAGTCTCTGGTCGCTGAGGATACCCAATTTTTCACCTTCTTTTGTGCATTAATGCAGCCCCTTCACTCTCAGGGTGTGGCGGGTCTGAGTGGAGTGTTGGAACGGAAAAGTTCGCCTCCTAAACATCCATTATCTGTCACTTTTATTTTAGTGGGCGCGCATCTCTCTTTCTCTCTCTCTGTCTCTCTCTGTCTCTGTGGTGTGTGTGTGTGTGTGTGTGTGTGTGTGTTGTGTGTTAGAGGAGTTTCTTTTTTCTTTTCTTGAGACAGGGACTCTATGTAGCCCAGGCTGTACTGGAACCCACTGTGTAGACGAGGTTGGCCTGAAGCTCAGAGATCCACCCGCCTGTTAGTCTTTTTTAGTGAAGTTTCTTCAGGTAGGTTGAGAGAGCTCAGAATCCGAATGAAATTGCTTTTAGCAGACTGTTTAGACATTGCTGTATGTGTGGGTTGGTACTCTTTAACCAAAGAGGAATTGTGTTTTTGTAACGCCCTGTCTTAATCTTCCTTAGAGGCTAGTTGAATTAATTGAATTTTGTCTAGCAGAATTGAAACTGCATCTAAATTACTCCTGGAGCATGGAAGAAGGGCTTAGGAAAAATAACGATTTGTGAAGCAACTCATAGGCATGCTTTTGTAAAGTGTTGTCTTTTGTTGTTAAAAGAACTGACATAATTGTGACTTTGTTGACATGTACTTCCTCTCCTATCTCAGCCAGGATGGAAGTAGGGGAACAGAAACAGCTAGCTGCAGACATGGACGGAGTGTTTGCATGTATCTTCCACTGCACATTAGAGTTTTGCTACCTTATTTATTTATTTATTTATTTATTTATTTGTGTGTGTATACCATGATATGTTGTGTTTATTTTTATGTGTGTTGTGTGGAGGTCAGAGGACAGCTTGAGGGAGTAGATTGTCCCCCTCCACAGTATGGGTCCCAGGGCTGGAGCTCAGATGATACAGCTTGACAACAAGCACCTTTAGCTGTGAGCCATCTTGCTGGGGAGCAATGTGGATCTATATATGTCAGTTCTTCTCAGGTTCTTGTTACCCAGTGGGGTAGGTATCAGGGGAGATGAGAAAAGTGAGGCTTTAAATAACCCACTTAAGGTAACAGGGCTTATTCCATACATTACACATATAGTTTAAACCCACACAAAACAGTGTTTACTGGCTGCAGACTAAGCTTAAGGCATGAAGATATTGTGCATAAAGAAGTTTGATTATAGGGTTGGGGATTTAGTGCTTGCCTAGCAAGCGCAAGGCCCTGGGTTCGATCCTCAGCTCCAAAAAAAAAAGTTTGATTATGGCATGTTGGAAAAGAGACCACTGCTCATTAGTACCTGAAAGGGCTCTTTTGTAGCCAGGAACTGATTTTCTTAGGATTTGTAGCTGCATAAGCTCCTGATGCTGAGTACTTGGCGAGTATGTCCAGAAGTGAGCAGTGTGGAAGTGGAGTGGAGGTGAGGAGCTTGCCTCCTTGGACTCTCTCATCCACCCGTGGGTATTTTCTGCCGTGCAAACTGAGTTGACCGGTTACAGTGTGGCCTCTAGATCTTCATGTACCAGAGCTAGGGCCTCTTTCTGTCCCGTAGTGTCTCCCTCAGGTGCGCTGCCTTTGAAGGATTCTCTGGCTTTGTCTGGGTGGCAAAAAGTAAGTAGTGGGATGTATGCGGGGCCTCCTGAACGTGATAGCTATTATGGTGTGCAAGACTACTTGAGATAGTGCTTCCTGCCACATTCTCGAATGCTTAAAAGGTTGAGCGCCTTCCAGAAGCTTCGACAAGCTAATCTTCATCTCACAACATTTCGTGGACAGTGAATTCAGAAGGCCAAGTAGAAGCTTAGAAGTCAGTCGTGACAACTTTACATGCTGAACTGGTTGTGCTTCATAGAAGAGGTTTTAATGCAGTCACTATAAGCACACAGCGAAAACCAATCCAGTAACAAAAAAGGGCTGAAACCAGAAACTGCCAGCAACCTTCCTTTGGTCTCTTTTTACCTGGGCCCCACTCCGCAGTGCTCATAGTTCCCTAAACTGTTCTTCTGTTTATTTTCTCGTTTTTCTTTTGAATTTCTCGACCAGTGTGGAATGAGCATTTGTCTTCTGGAATCATCCCTGTACCCCGTACTCTCCAGTGCACTTTTTTTTTTCTAAACTTTAAATGACTTATTTTTATTTCATGTGCATTGGAGTTTTGCCTATATGAGAGTGTTGGATCCCCTGGAACTGGAGTTATAAACAGTTGTGAGCTGCCATGTGGGTGCTGGGAATTGAACCCGGGTCCTCTGGAAGAGCAGCCAGTGTTCTTAACCACTGAGCCATCTCTCCAGCCCCTCCAGTGCATTTTTAAACCAGCAGTCAGTGTTGATATTACTGTGTACAAATACATTGCCCTTTTCTGAGTTAAATAGAAGCTGGTTGCCCCACCCCTACCCCGATTTTGTTTCCCCAGAGCAAATTAGTTGGATTTTAAGCTTTTCTGATTAGTCTGCTTTGTGTCTCTGCATATATTCCCCCAGGTACATGCCGAGCGCTTTTGATTTCCCACCCCCACTCCAGGTAGCGTATCAAGACATCTGTTAGTTCCATTGGATTTTTCTTAGCGATGTCTTGATTTAGTGTCATCCATACTCTTGCTTCAGGCTGGACAGTAGCACTTTGTGTGCCTCTCTGTCCTCTCTTGGTCGCTTGTCTTCTGTTTCCTTGATTTGCTTTCCTTTGCTGGCTGTGTGTGTGTGTGTGTGTGTGTCCTCAGTAGAGTCCTAAGAATGGGGTGCCTGGGAAAGAGCAATTATTTGAGGTCCTCCATGCCTGAAAATTTTCATTTTATCCTCATACTTTGTAGATGGTCTGGCTGGCTGACTTTAGAATTTTAGATTGAACGTGATTTTTGGTTTTTGGTTACAATTCGGGCCGTATCTTCTCTTATAAGAATTTCAGGTAAAAGATCCAAAGCCATTTTTAAATACCCCCCCTCCCCCCCCCTGCCGCCGCCCCCATTTCAGAATGTCAGAGTGTTTTCCTCTGACATTCTGAAGCTCTATAAGCAGGCATGTGGGGTTATTTGTTAATCTGGATGCAAAGCCTTCAGATTTTGGGAGTGTCGGTTCACTTTTTAAATAATATCCCATGCCTTACTTTTTCCTATACTTTTGCTGAGATGGCTGTCCTGTGTCTGTTGATTCTCCACGTTGAACACCAGTTTTTCTCATCTTACCTTTTTCTTCTTCGTATTGAAGCTGGTGGACAGAGAATTCTCCCTCCCAGTTTTGTCTTTCCACCTTTCGTTTAAAAAAATGTTTGTAATTTTTAGAATCTTTGTTCTCTGCACTTCATTGTGTCTTATGAGTGTGTCATCTTCATTTTCCTCTGAGGCGCGTGTTACTTTTTTTTTATTTTGGTCTTTATGTTTCAGTTCCTCTGTTTGTAGTCATAGATGGGTGATTCTTGGCTTTGTGTAGTGAAGAGTGAGATGCTGGGATTGACGGGAGAGAGGTCGACGATTCCCCGTGTCTGTTGGCGTGCAGGTGGACTTTGCACTGGAAGGCTGTCCGAAACACCAGAATTTGTGTCTTATTAGGGTTCTGCTCAGTGTCGTGAAGCCTCTAGAAACGTCCTGTCTCTGGAATGCTGGGTGATAAATTAGCTGTCAGGGTTTGGGTTACCTGGTTGGGGGAGGAATGGAAGTTCTCACCCTTCAGGCTGTAGACTTTGACTTCTGCTTATAATTTCCCTGCCCTTTGACTCTATTTCCTTAGACCTTTGGTCTCCTGCTGAACTTGGGGACCTGCAGCTTTGAGTATTTGCACAGTGGCTCCTTCCTTGTGAGGCCTGAGCTTCTAGGCTGCCTTTGGTACCTCCTAGGTGCTTTCAGGGCTGAGCCTCTTAGGGGTCTTAGGGGTAGTGATCGCTCCTATCTGCTTCCCATCATGCGAAAGTTTGCTAAAATCTATGATGTTTTCCCCTTCCTATCCTGGCTTTACTCTCTAAAGGCTTTGGTCATTCTTAGCTGAGTGATGGCAGCTAAGCCTGGGCCTTACTGAAGATGACATGTGGCAGTTATTTTGTAAGGACAGTGGTGGTCAGTAGTGGTGGATGGAGTGCTGCTGATGTGTGGTGGGGGTTTGCCCACGTTAAATACGTAGTCCTTCACCCTGTACACAAGCGGGCTGCTGAAACAAAAGTCCGTAAACGGAAGTGCTTAGAAGCAACAGAAAAGTACTTTTCACAGTTCTGGATGCTGGGAAAGCCAATGTCAACGTGCTGGTGGCTGGGTTTCTGGTGAGGGCTTTCTTTGTGCTTCATAGATATCCTTAGCTTGTTCTCACACAGTGGGGGTGTGAAATGGACTCTGTGGTCTTCATGACAGGGGCACTAATCCCACTCACGTCTTTATGGCCTCATCCCCTCTCAAAGGCCCTGCTTGCTTCTCTGTCTTCCAGTGGGAGTTAGAATTGTAACGTGAATTCTGGGAGGTACAAAGGTTTTTACCTTCGCCATGAGTGAACAGGCTTGTAGTGGGTCCTTGGTCTGTGCCCACTGCATACAGTCCTGGTGGAAGTCTGCCTTCTCTGAAGACTTCCTAAATCTTTGGAGCGCTTAATCTCTGTGTAGTTTTCCCACGTCACTGGGCCCTGCCTCATGCCTCTTAATACTACAGTACTGGCTAGCTGTGTCTGAGTGTTGTGGACATTGAGAAAGCCAGGCCTCAACTCAGTTGTGCCTGAATCCGAATCCCTGTTGCTTCTGTCAGCTCTGGAGCAGCTGCAGTGAAGCCAGAACTTAAGCGGTGCTGGTTTGTGGTCCTGGTTACTGTCAGTGTTCTAGGTCTGCTACCACAGCCCTGTGCTCCATGATTGCTGGAGCAGTGCAGAGGTTTGGGATTAAGATGCCAGTGGGTGGGAAGTCACGGTGACAGTGATGGCTGTGATAGGGGGTTGTGGTCTCTAAGGATGAAGACAGCTTCTGAAAGAATGGACCAGTTAAACATTTCCTCTGGAGAGCTTGCTTCTCCTTTCAAACTAAATAGCCTCTGGGAGCGTCCTACTTGTTCACATCTCATTTCAAATCAGTTCATTCTAGTTTTAGACACTTGCTCTTCAGAGCAGTCTAGAGAAAGAAAATTGAAGTCAGTGTATTGTAGAGAAATGACTAAAAATGATTAGATTCCTCTCCTTGGAGAGCTGGAGATTTTGTGGGGGGATTTTTCTTTGTAGGACTGTAGCTCTCAGATAAAGAGTTCCATTGTGGATTGATACGTTATTGGAGGAGTGATCACTTTTGACAGTGATTGATAGGGCTAAGTGATGGGCAGGGTTATTTTCCTCTGGTTGATGGAAGTTTTTTGTTTTTGTTTTTGGTTTTTGGTTTTTCGAGACAGGGTTTCTCTGTGTAGCTTTGCGCCTTTCCTGGAACTCACTTGGTAGCCCAGGCTGGCCTCGAACTCACAGAGATCCGCCTGGCTCTGCCTCCCGAGTGCTGGGATTAAAGGCGTGCGCCACCACCGCCCGGCTGATGGAAGTTTTTTGTAGGAATAATTACTTTTGAGAGAGGGAAGAGAGGCTTGTAGAGTTTGGGGAAGGGAACCCAGGAAAGAAATCATTTACGCCTCGTCTCAAGGTTGAGCTGGTCAGGCAGAAGAGAGAAGCAAGCACTGAAGGCCAGGGAGAGAGTGTGGCATGGAGTGTAGAGGCAGATGTGTGTGGAAACAGAACTCAGAAGTGGCCGGGATGAGACCAGTGAGCCCAGAAGTGGCAGAGAAGACAGCTGGGAGGTCGGCAGATGGAGTCGGGATTTGAACTGTTTCTTAGGGAATGGAAAACTATTGGAGTATTTGGGTAGTACTTCAGAGGTGGAGGCAGGAGGATCAGGACTTCCAGTCCAGCCTTGTATATGTGAGACTCTTTTTTTTTAAATTTTATTTATTTATTTATTTATTTATTTATTCATTTATTTATTTTTAAGATTTAGCTATTTATTATATATACATATTCTCATTACAGATGGTTGAGAGCCACCATGTGGTTGCTGGGAATTGAACTCAGGACCTCTGGAAGAACAGTCAGTGCTCTTAACCACTGAGCCATCTCTCCAGCCCAATTTTATTTATTTTATGTATATGAGTGACCTGTCTTCATGCACACCAGAAGAGGGCATCAGATCTCATTGCAGATGGTTGTGAGCTACCATGTGGTTGCTGAGAATTGAACTCAGGACCTGTGGAAGAGCAGCCAGTGCTCCTAACCGCTGAGCCATCTCTCCAGACCATACGTGAGACTCTTGACTAGTGCCCCCCCAACCACCCCCACCCCCACCAAACAAAACTCAGTCAACAAAACAAAACACCCCAAAACAAGTAAAGCAGAATTTAGGAAAGGAGAGTGTAGTCAGTACTGGGTTATAGAAAAGATAAGACACCTGTCATAGTACGTGGTTTGGGAGAGCAGGTGAAGAGGTAGGGTGGATTTATTGCAAAGAATTGGGAGGCTTAATGGAAGGAGACCTCGGGGCTAAAGAGAAGGTGTTCTTCAGAGTTCGTGGTTTAGATTTGGGTGTCTGAGCCAAAGGACCCTGTCTTTATGGGAAAGACAATTGAGGAGAAGAAAAATGTGATGAGCCAAGTATTCTTCTCGGCCAAACTTCTCTCTTTCCTCCAGAATCTCAGGCCAAATACTTGATTGGGGAAGGATGGCGTCCTCTATGCTGGTGGCACTGGCATAACCTGCCACAGGGCGGCTTTGGCAGGAGTGCGTTAGCATCCTGAAGTGAACCCTTCACCCTAGGCGTTACGTTGGGGTTGGTGGTATTGGCACAGTTTAATCTGAGCCCATGTGTTCTTCATTGGGAGAGCGGGGCTGAGACATTGTGCAATTGTGGGTTTGGATTTCTTTCTCCCCTGCACATATGGAGGAAAATTCTATCCAATTATGGCTAAACTTGTCCCCTGTGAGTCACATCCTGAGTTAATGAGTGAATTCTGAAGGTGCTGCCTAAAATGCTGCTTGGGTTTTAAAGTTCACTTCAAGAGCAAATGGAAGGTGCCTGTCCGTCCGTGTCCTGTCCCGTCCCCGCCCCCCCCTCCGCCCCCAGCACGTGGAATTGAGAAGTTCCCCAGAATCACTTTAGTTGTTTGCTGTGGTTACGTCACTGTCCTCACAGATCTTGCCAGCCTGAGAGATAAGAATATCCTGCACTTGAGACCAAACCATTCAGTTACTCTGAGATTACAGTGGAAATATGCTTTTTTGGTTATCCTTGTTGATGTAAGTGTTTTCTGATCTGATTGTTACCAAACAACATTCCCTTGTGTAGGACTTCCCAAGATGTTCCTTGCCAAAACAATGTGTGTCGGGAAGGGTCAGATAGTAAACGCTTACTGAACAGTTTATTTTGCTGTTCCCAGCAATGAATGACAATGTTGAGTGACTGTTATTCTTACATACATTTTAAGCTGGAATACTATGCACACAGCTCTTAACTTGGGAGATACCCATAATCTAGAGAGAACAAACATGTCTTACACATGCCAGATACTTCACATATGTTCTTTAGCAACGTCAGGTAGCATTGGTTACTATTTATTTGTTTATTTGTTTTTCAAGACAGAGTTTCTCTGTTTAGTCCTTGCTGCCCTGGAACTCACTTTGTAGACCAGGCTGTCCTTACACTCAGAGATCGACCTGTCTCTGCCTCCTAAGCACTGGGATCAAAGGCATGCCCCACCACCACCTGGCTGTTTGTTTATTTTTAAAAGATTTTATTTATCATGTATACAGTGTTCTGCCTGCATGTATGTCTGCACACCAGAAGAGGGCACATTATCTCATTATAGATGGTTGTGAGCCACCATGTAGTTGCTGGGAACTCAGGACCTTTGGAAAAGCAGCCAGTGTTCTTAACCTCTGAGCCATCTCTCCAGCCCCCATTGGTTACTTTTTAAACAGATGCAACTGAGATTCTGGAAATACACGATTTGCTGGCGGTCTCAGATGTGTGCAGTTATGTAGTTCTGAAGTGCATTCTTTCTACCCTGTTGCTGGGAAGGTTAGCAGTCTGTTCGGGTCCTACTGAAATCATCTGGGGAGCTTCAACAACATGCGGATTCCTAGATGTAGGAACTGGTGTAGTGATCTGAATTGCTGATCCTCCTGACTCCCCCTTCCAAGCGCTGGCATTCCAGGAGTCCACCACACCTGGTTCCAGTGGTGCTGGAGATCAAGCCAGGGCTTCATGAATGTCAGGTAGGTGCTGTATCAGCTGAGCCAGGTTCTTAGCCTCTGTAGTTGACCTGAGATGGAGCTCAGAAGAGTCAGCCTTATGACATGAATGCTCTGCTTCATTGACTGTAAGATGCACAGCTTGGAACACTTGGAGCTGTCTTATAGTTAGTGGGAGTCATCAGTTAACAGGCTGTTTTCCTGCTAGGGATAGACCTCAGATAAAGTGACATGGGTTGTTATCAAGAGGTGATACAGCTGGGGTCTAAACTCAGCTTCTTACTCTTGTGTAGCAAGCGTGTTACCAGCTGAGCATCTCCTCAGCCTGCCTGCCTGCCTTCCTTTCTTTTCCTTCTTTTATGTTTTTGCTTTTGTTTGTTTTAGACAGGCAATGAATTGTAGGTATGTGCCAGCATGCCTGGCTGCTGAACATTTATGTAGTCCTTTAAATATTCTTGGATTTTGTTCTGGGGTGCAGCTAAATACTTGGAGTCTGGGTGTTGCTTATAAGGCTTGTTGGATGGGACAAAAACAGTACGAAGTAATCAGGCTCATTATTCCCTGCCAGTGAGTCAAGACACTTCTGTACTTATCCTCAATGATCCGTGAAGCGTGAGGCCCTCCAGCCTGGCTGATGGGAATAGATTCAAATTCCAAGTGCTGGGCCCTGTTCACTTTTACCCTTTCTTTGCCCTTGAATGGCTTCCTAATATGCATGCCCATCAGGACTCATGAGCACTGGAGCTCAACCCTCCAGATCTTGGATTTCTTACTTTGTTTAGCTCTCCTTTCTAGTAATTTGTTCTGTGAGCCATTTCTCTAGAATCTTACCTTTCTGGATTTTGATCTTTTAAACACTTTTATCTTTTGGGTTTTGAGACAAGATCTCACTCTGTAGTGTAGGCTGGCTTCTCAAACTCACAACAGCACTCTTGCCTTAGCCTCTTGAGTACTGGGGTTACAGATGTTGCCACAAGCCTAATTTACCTTTGTCACCTTCGTTTCTTCTTCATCCATCCGTCCATCTATCCGTCCATCCATCCATCCATCCATCCATCCATCCATCCATCCATCGTCTACCTATCCATCCATTTATCTGTGTGCACGCACATACCACAGAGTTCATGTGAACAACTTTGAGGAGCTAGTTCTCTCTTTCCACTGTGTATGTGGGTTTTGGCCATCAAACTCTAGTCATCAGACTCTGGTGAGTGGTCACCTGCTGAGCCATCTCACTTGCCCTCAGCACCCTCCCTTCTCTGTACTGTAACCTTAGAACTCATCTACTTGTGTTCTTTGTTCAGGGATCACTGTTGCCTTGTGATGAGTGATTTAAACTAGTGAATCAGTTGTGTCCAGTCTTGATTATTTCAGATGAAAGGATCAATCTAGCTCCTATTACTCTAATTAAATGCCTATTGTTTGTATCTCCCCTAAGGTGAATTCCTTAATGATTTATTAGAGGAAAGAAGTAGTCTGCTAAAAGAAGTAAGGTGTTAGGTTTGGATCTGTTTGTGCATGCACACTTGTGAGCAGATAGTAGATAGCAAGTGTAGGAGAATTGGGTTGGGAATCCACATGTTTGAATGTTAATTCCATCCCTTCCTTCACTCTCCATGGGTGGCCATATGTGGTGGCTAATCTTGATGGTCAGCTTGACATACCTGGAAAAAGGGAACCTCAATTGAAGAATTGCTCCCATCAGAATGGCCTGTGGACATACTTGTGGGGCATTTTCTTGATTAATGATGGATGTGGGGAAGCCTAGACCATTGTGGGTAGTGCCATCTCTGGGCATTCGGTAGTGGCTCATGTCTTTAATCTCAGCACTCAAAAAGCAGAGTCAGGAGAATCTCTGAGGCCAGCCTGGTCTACAGAGTAAGTTCCAGGACAGCCAGAGCTACATAGAGAAATCCTGTCTTGAAAAAACAACAAAAACAAAAAGCCATCTAGCACGAGCTGGCGAGTGAGCCAGTAAGTATAGGAGAGTTTCTGTTTCTCCATGGGTTCTGCTTCAGTTTCTGCCTGGACTTCCCTTGTTGATTAATTGTGACCTGGGGGTTATAAGCTGAAATAAAACCCTCATTCCCCAGCTTGCTTTGATGTTTTATCACAGCAACAGAGAAGCAAACTGGATCAGCATGTAACCAGTGTTCTGAGTATCCCTTTCTGCATATGTAAGATGGGTTGCTCTGCACAGCTGCTATAATGCGTTTGAATAAGGTGCGTGAGCCTCAGAACTATTTATTTTAGTCTCTGGTGGGGATTTCTGTATCTTGGTATTAAAACAAATATCTAAACATTTTAGGCTGCTGCTTTCTGGTTGGGCCCCACCAAGGAGGGTTGGCTAGCACATCTGTTTGGTTATGAGAAGGACTTGGAATAAGCTGCAGGAGACAGAAAAGGAACCTATTGATCATCCCAGGAAGGGCCAGAGAACTGCAGCTCCTGAGCTCCCTCCCTCATTTTCAACTGCAAGAGGAAATACTGTATGCAGCCTCTTGTCTTAGGCACAACCCATTGGAGTGGCTACTATTTGCCACTACTTTAACAAACCAAGCCTCAGGTTACTAGACCATTTAGATATTTGGTTGGTTTCCTTCAGTAGCAATATTCACTTACATGTGTAACATGATCTTATTTTAGGAGTGTGGGGTCTATTTTTGGTGGATAAAACAGATAAGGAGCCTGCCTTTGTGCAACTAACTTTTGGCAGAGAGCTATGTGATTTGCCTTTAAAAAATTCATATAGTTTTGGAATTGAATTCCTGAGATAGTACTCTGCTGCATGTTGCTGGCAGAGAGAAGCGATGCTTGTGAGTTCCCTGTGTTTTATGGTAACAGCCTAGATGAACAGGCAAATCTGAGTCACTCCAGCCTCTGAGGTGTGCTCCTTTTAGGAGTGGCTGTGGAAGAAGTTGGGCAACGCTCTTGTAAAGCATTGGGTACATCTCTCCATCTCTGACTGTGTTGGTGGTACAAGTGTGAAATGCTCAAATCACTTTCTTATTTTAGGTCAGGGAACAATGTAGGGCAGACTTTTCTTTCCTACCCGCCAGTTCCCAAATAACTGACATGGAGACTTAATATTAATTATAAATGCTTGGCCAATAGCTCAGGCTTATTACTAACTAGCTCTTACAACTTAAATTAACCCATTTCTATTAATCTACATTCTGTCACGTGGCATTACATCTCTTTCATCTTGCATCTCCTGTTTCCTCCCTGGATCTCTGGCAACTCCTCTGTCTCCGCCCTTCTTCTTCTTCCCAGTGTCCTTAGTCTGGTTTTCCCACCTAACTCTATCCTGTCTAGCCATTGGCCAGTCAGCTTCTTTATTAAACTAATCACAGCATAATTTACACACTGTACAGAAGGATTATTTCACAAGAGAACAACACCAAATTATTGAGCAGAGTGTCTGTCTTACCAGATGCTGGGGATTCTGGCTTCATGGCAGGGAGATTGTGTTTTATGTTTTAGTGCTGGAGCATGTGGCTTACACTCTGTTGATGTCCTTGAAAAGGATTTGGGAAGTACCTTTCACACTCTTGGCTATTGTACAAATCACATTTTTAAGGGAAATTGTCTTATGTATTTTTCTTTGACCTATATTTTCATTGGGAGTGAAAACTTTTTTTTAATTTAAAATCTTAGCCATTTGCTACAGTATTTGCTAATGGGGGAAGGTGGCAATGCATCTATTTGAAATCAAGTGACCTTACTCTTCCTCCAAGTCCACCTAACTTCTTTCAGAGCACTAGCAGTGACAAACTAGAACACAGCTTTTGTGATGGATAGCTTTGAGTTTCTGTGATCGGGTGTCACAGAATTACCATGGGTTCTGTGGAGACAGGTCTTGGTCTGAAGGAGGTAGCTTGAAATAAAAGGGCTGCAAAGTGAGGGCATAGTAATCTTTTATTGATCCTGGATGCCCCTTTTTTTTCCTTTTAAAGCACCTACCTATTCTTGCCTCGTATTCTCTGTATGCAACTATACATTGTTAGCTCAGTTCTGCCAAGATATTTAAGGTTGAGAGAGAAATAAGTGAAGCAAATACTGGATGTGGTGGAGTGGTACATTAAAATTCTCAGTTTCTGTGATTTGTGTTTGAGTAGCGACAAGGCTTGAAGACTGTACTTTTTTAGTTGTGAAAAAAAGAAATTCCTTTTCTGCCATCAAATGTTGGGAGTTCTCTGCTGTGAGCTACCGTGTGTGTTGGAAACTAAACTCAGAACCTTCTGGAAGAAAAGCCAGTGTGTTTAGCCACTGAGCCATCTCTCTAGCCCTGGCAATCTCTGCTGCATGTAATTAAATAGTTCTCAATAGATTTTCTTGGCATAAATAGATTTACTAGATTTTGATGAACAAACTTATTTATTTTCCTTTTTTCTGTTTTTTATTTTTCAACAGAGGGTTTGTGCAGCCTTGGCTGTCCTGGAACTAGCTCTGTAGACCAGGTCGGCCTTGAACTCACAGAAATATGCTTGCCTGTGCCTCCTGAATGCTAGGATTAAATTGTGTGCCACCACTACCCAGCAAACTTACTTATTTTCAGTTTATTAGTTTACACAGCCCCGCAAACTATTTTCAGTTTATTAGTTTATATAGCTTAGAAACATTTGAAGTTAGAGCTTTTTATTTTTATTTTGCATCAGTAAGTGTATTTAGAGGTTTATGATATATTGATTACTTTTCTCTGATTAGACTTTAAAGATTGTTTTGGTTTCATGAACTTTTTTTAAAGTTTTGATTGATATGTAGGAATTATGGATGATATCATATAATACTTACGTTTTGGGCTGACATCTGGAAACTACTGGTGATGTCATAAAATTAGAGAATTTTTCAGTGAAGGAGGGGATTAACATCAGCTGGTCTGCCTCTTTTGTCTTATAGTTGAGAAAGTTGACTTCTAGAAGATGGCTCAGGAATTGAGTGCCAAATGCCATTCAACCACTTAGTCTCAGAGCCAGGAAAGGAAGTTTGTACTGTAATGCTGCTTTAGTTCCTTGCCACAATGTTACTTCTGTTTTCTTATTTTGACTGATTACTGGCATTTTAAAAACAACTTTTCCTTAAATCCATCTTTGGTGTAGTTGATTTTTATCAATAGCCAGCTATTCATGTATCTGGTGTTGAATGCTGCAAGCATGCTAGGTAGAGGAGGTTGCCCGCCATTCAAGCAGTTTTTAGAGTTGCTTTCTGTCAAGGGCTGTGAAGGTGGCACTCTTCTTCACTGAGGTGCACTTGCCAATAGAGTGACAACATTGGGGAACCTGTAGTTAACTGTCAGAATCATGTATTTGGAAAAGATTTAATTGGTGGATTATTAGACTTTGTACTAAGCTGGGCAGGTGACCCAGGAATTAAATTTGGGACTTAATACTGTATAGTGAAAAGCATATTTTTCTTGATAGGGTCATGAGAGTTTTGCAGGAATAACTTAAAATTTTCAGCATCAGAAATGGAATGAGATCTACATGAACAGCCTGGACATGAGTACGGGTAGTGAAGGGCGAGGGTCGAGGGAAAGAGAGCTTGGGGGAGCGGGAGATCCCAGCTGGATCAACAACAGAGAGGGAGAACAAGGAATAGGAGACCATGGTAAATGAAGACCACATGAGAATAGGAAGAAGCAAAGTGCTAGAGAGGCCCACAGAAATCCACAAAGATACCTACACAACAGACTGCTGGCAATGGTCGAGAGACAGCCCGAACTGACCTACTCTGGTGATGGGATGGCCAAACACCCTAATTGTCGTGCTAGAAACCTCATCCAACTACTGAGGGATCTGGATGCAGAGATCCATGACTAGGCCCCGGGTGGATCTCTGGGAGTCCAATTAGCGAGAATGAGGAGGGTTTATATGAGCGAGAATTGTTGAGACCAAGGTTGGATAAAGCACAGGGACAAATAGCCAAACGAACGGAAACACGTGAACTATGAACCAATGACTGAGGGGCCACCAACTGGATCAGGCCCTCTGAGTGGGTGAGACAGTTGATTGGCTTGATCTGTTTGGGAGGCATCCAGGCAGTGGGACCGCGTCCTGTGCTCATTGCATGAGTCGGCTGTTTGAAACCTGGGGCCTATGCAGGATCGCTTGGCTCGGCCTGGGAGGAGGGGACTGAACCTACCTGGACTGAGTCTACCAAGTTGATCTCAGTCTGTGGGGAAGGCTTTGCCCTGGAGGAGATGGGAATGGGGGGCGGGCTGGGGGGAAGGTGTGGGGGGCGGGAGGGGGGAGAATAAGGGAATCCGTGGCTGATATGTAGAACTGAATTGTATTGCAAAATAAAAAAAAAAAAAAACTTACTTGGTTTTAATGTATTGTTGCAATAAACTTCTTGGCTTCATTTATCAATATTAAAAAAAATTTTCAGCATCAAATATGGGTTGTTTAAAAATCAAATTATGAACAAGTGTTATGTTTTCTTAGGAGAGAGCAACATCCCTACTTTGCTGGAATTGGCAGCAAGAAAATTAAGTCTGGTTCATGTAGTTGAACAGTTGAAGTGTTTATCCTAAGTTAGAATAGCAATATTCTGTGTGTTGTGATGACAAAATGCTGCCTAGTCAGTTCATGGCTGGTGGCATTTGCCCTGTCTACCTCCACAGAGCCCTTTCTGTTCTGCCTGTTCTGCTTTCCCTGTTTTCTTCCCTCCTCTCTTGGCCTCCCCTCCCCTTATATGGTAGAATTTCAGCTCTTGAGTCTCCTCTGAGTCTTCATAGTTCTGCTTATTTTCAAAAATATATCTCTTGTCTGTCTGTCTATCTAGTTTGTGTGTGCATGAGTGTGCAGGAATTGGTTCTCTCCACTGTGTGGTTTCTGGGGATCAAACTCAGGTCATCATTGGTGGCAGGTACCTTGACCAGCTTAACGTCTCCACTGACCCCGTTCTATATATTTATATAAGTGGATTCACATACAGTGTGATGTTTTATCTGGCTATTTTCATGTAGCATAATGTTGTGGAGGATCATATATATCTTTTCATTCTGTTTTTAACACCACAATTAACTCTTCATCTGTGGACATTTGAGTTGTTTATACATTTTGGCTGTTATGAATAATGGTGCTGAGAATATGCAAGTACCCAGTTGGATACATGTTCAAGTTAGATATATGCTTAAACTAGAATAATGAATCATCTGGTAACACTGTTTAACTTTTTGAGGCACTGCTAGACTATTTCAGTGACTGTTTTACATTCCTGCCAAGACTGCAGTGGTCCTGTTTCTCTACATCTTTGCCAACTCTTGCTGTTTTCTGCTTTTTTGGTTGTGGTTATTCTAAGGAGTATGAAGTACCTCATTTTCGTTTTGACTTCTGTTTCTCTAGTATTGAACAATGTGGAGCATCTTTTCTTGTGGTCCTTTGTGTGGCTTCTCTGGAGAAATGGGTGTTCAAGTCCTTTGTCCATTTTTAGGTTGGACTGGTGTTCTGCTCTGTTGGTTTAAATGGCTGCCCTTATACTAGAACTGTACTATTAATTATCTTTTAAAACTTTTTGGGGTTGTAATCACAACAGTAGTCTTTTGTTGAATTGTGAGGCTTGTTTATCTATCCAGAATTCTTGACCCTTACCAGGTGTGATTTGCAGGTATCATCTTCCATTCTATGTGTTGTCTTGTCTTTTTTGTAATAGTGGGTTGGTTGTTTGTTTTTGTATAGAACTTAATATTTTTATGAACTTTGGTACATCTTTTTTCTTCTATTGCTTGTACTTTGGTACCCTATCTTAAGCAATCCAAGGTTATGAAGATATGCCTCTGTTTTTTTCTAAGAGTTTTATTTATGTCTTTTAACTCTTTCTAAGAGTCTCTATTGTAGCATGAGTCTTAAAAGAGTCTTATTAGTAAAATCAAACCTGAAGCCAGGTATTGGGGTGAACGCTGGAAGATCAGAGAAGCAGAAAAAGCCACAGCTTCCTCACCTTGCCAATTCCTCAGCTGATCCTGTTTCCTCAGACTAGAAGCCTGAGTTCTCATCCAAATGAATCTCAGCTGAACTGCTGCTAAAAGCCTAAAAGCTTAACCAGCTCTAGTTCCTGGTCCTCACGCCTTATGTACCTTTCTGCTTTCTGCCATCACTTCCTGGGATTAAAGGCATGTGTCACCATGCCTGCCTGTTTCCAGTGTGGCTTTGAACTCCAAATGGATCTCTGCCTCTGGAATGCTAGGATTAAAGGCGTGTGCTGCCACTGCCTAACATTATGGCTGTTCTGTTCTCTGACCCTCAGATAAGTTTATTGGGGTGCACAATATATCAACCACATTCTATATTTTAAGTCTTATGTTTAGGTCATTGATCTATTTTGAATTAATCTTTGTATGTGGTATGAGGTAGGGTTCCAGTTTCATTCTTCTGACTGAATGAATATCCAGTTATCGCACCATTATTAGTTGAAGGAAATAGTCTTTCTCTGGCAAATGATCTTGGTACCCTTATCAAAACTTGAGTCTTCAGAATTTTGTAACTTTATTTCTGGGCTCAATTCTGTTCTGGTGGTTTAAATGGCTGCCCTTATGCTATAACCATACTATTACTACTGTTTTAAAAAACTTTTTGAGATTATAATTACATCATTTCTGCGTTCTCTTTCTTCCCCCTTAGCCTTTCCACATAGCCCTCTTTCTTCTCTTTCAAATTCATGGTCTCTTTTTTCGTGTGTGTGTGTGTGTGTGTGTGTGTGTGTGTGTGTGTGTGTGTTCCTAAATACATAAATACAACCTGATCAGTCTGTATAGTATTACTTTTATGTGTGTTTTCTTTTTTTTTCTTTCTTACTTTTTTCTTTTTTGTTTTTTTTTGAGACAGGGTTTCTCTCTGTGTCGTTTTGGTGCCTGTCCTGGATCTTGCTCTATAGACCAGGCTGGCCTTGAACTCACAGAGATCTGCCTGACTCTGCCTCCCGAGTGCTGGGATTAAAGGCGTGCACCACCGCCGCCCAGTTTATGTATGTTTTCAAGGCTGACCATTTGGTATGGAATAACCAGTTGGTGGGCTTGTCCCGGGGAAGACTGTTTCTCTGGTTCTCAGCATCCCTTAGTTGCTTACAGTTGTTTGTGTAGAGTTGAGGCCTCGTGAGCTTTCTCTTGTCTGCTTTAGATGTTTATTGTTCTTGTTCAGCTCATGTTTAAGCAGCCATGTTGGTGAGACTTGATGGGTGTGGATTCTAACATTCTTGCAGCAAACTTTCTGTTTCTTTGGTTCTTACAGTCTGTCCTTCCCCGTTTCCACAATGACCCCTGAGCCTTAGTTGCAGGAGTTGTATTGTATATATGTTTGTTGGGACTGGGCTTCACAACTCTGCATTTTGATTGGAAACAGAGAAGTTTCCTCGAGGAAGGCTGAGGACTTATCTGTGGTTATAGGACAGGTATTTAGAATATGATTAGGGATGATGCCAGTTCAGTGAAGTGGCGGTTGTAGGCTCTCCTCCAAGATCTATGGCTTCACTAGCCCTGGGTGGTTGGCTAGGTTTCCAGTACCAGGAATGATTTCCCTCTTGGTGAACAGGTCTTAAGTCCAGCTAGAGAATGTTGGTTACTACCAAGGTATGTGTGCTTTCCTGCACTGTTTTGATCTAAGTCGCTTTGTAGTGAGTTTTGAAGCTGTGAAATGTGAATCTTCTGTATATGTGCCTTTTAAAGATTATTTTGACTATTTGGAGCAACTTTGCAATTCCATATCCATTTGAGGATCTATTATTATTATTATTATTATTATTATTATTATTATTATTTTACTTCTGCATAAAAGGCAGGTGGAATTTTGTAGAGATTGCACGGACTCTGTACATTTGGACTGCATTGCCATTTGACTAACCCTCTTGTCTTCCCAACCATAAACATGAGATGTTTTTCTGTTTATTTAGTTCTTTCAGTGTTTTGTATTTTTTAACTTAGTCTTATTTCTTTGGTTACATTGCTTCCTAAGTGTTTTATCCTTTGGGATGCGGCTATAAATGGAATTGGTTTCTTAATTTTCTTTTGGAATCATTCTTTGAGGAACCAGCTTTTATCATGCATTCTATTTTTCCTTCTGTTGTTTTGCCCCAGGATGGTGACTCAGAATCCTCTTCTCTTTTGTTGTATGATCTTTACTTTATATGACCTAATGCCCTTTAGTATTGGAGTCAAAAGACCTCTACAAAGTGATCCCCAAAGACTTTATTCTCTAAATCCAATTTTTCTTATTTACTTTCCTTTATCCCCCCAAAATATCAGAACCTATTCTGATTTTCTTTCAGCTATTCTTCTTTGCATCATGATGGTCCCGGTTTCTAGGACTCTTTTCTAAAGGCACATGTTAGGGTAACTAACCTTTAGACTCATCCTCTTCTTGTTCTGACCCAGCACTGAGCCTTCCTTCCACTACCTTTCCTGGTTCCTGATCTTATAGCATTCCTGTACTTAGGGCTGGCAATGAAACTGGCTCACTGATGTACTGTGGAATGTATTATTTTCCTGTCTGCCTCAGTACTACTCCTCAGTGTCCATTTGAGCTGGTTAATGCATGCCCCACCATTCTCCATAGTTATATCTGCCAGCCCCTATCCCTGAGCTCAGTCTGCATTTAATTACTGTGGTTACAGTTGAAGCATTGATAATTGGTAGCAGTTGGAAAGGGGTATTTTGTATTATCTTCACTTGCCTTTTTTCCCCTTTGAGTGTATGATGGGAAAAGAAAGAAAAAGGAGATTAAACCCAGAAATATAAAGTATGTTATTCCCTATAAATTTAATATTTGTCAGAAAATCAGGATAAAATGGTTTAGAATTCTTTTTACTTTTCCTAATTTTTATTTCCTGGATGTCAGTGCAAAACATAGTCTTTATTGACCATTTGGGAAATATATGTTCATGAAGAAGAAGAAAATAATAAACATTCATTACCAGCTTTTGGTAAATAATCTTTCTAGCTTGTTTTCTACATTCTTGTTTTTCTTTATGTGGGTGAGCACTTGTAAAGGTGAAGAATGCAGATAGATTGTACTTTATAACCTATATGTGTTTTCTGTCTCTGTGCCTTCTTCTTACCCACTGCTGACCAAATTGTGGCCTGTACATTTTTCTGCCTTAAGAAGTGGATCGTGCCGGGCGGTGGTGGCGCACGCCTTTAATCCCAGCACTCGGGAGGCAGAGCCAGGCGGATCTCTGTGAGTTCGAGGCCAGCCTGGGCTACCAAGTGAGTTCCAGGAAAGGCGCAAAGCTACACAGAGAAACCCTGTCTCGAAAAACCCAAAAAAAAAAAAAAAAAAAAAAAAAAAAAAAGAAGTGGATCGTTCATTTCCTTATAACTGATAACTTTTAAAATTAGAAAAAATATTGCTATTTTATAGCTATGGGAAAAGATGTGGCACCAGTGTGGAGGTCAGAGGACAGCTCTCCGCTCTCCACTGTGGGATCCGGGTACTGAATTTAGATGACTAGACTTGTTCAGCAAGTGCCTTTACCCACTAGGCCATCTCATCAGCCCAACATTTTGTTGTTTTTGTTTTTATTTATAAACTCTGTCTTATATAGTCCAGACTAACTAAAAACCTGGTAAGTAGCTGAGATGCCTTGAACTCCTGCTGCCTCCACACCCCAATTGCTGGAGTTATTAGTGTGTCACCAGCCTGGCTGCTGATAACTTTATATAACTGTCTTGTGGGTGATTTGAGAGGAGATGATTTTAAGAGTGTACCATCTTGACTTGTGCCTTAATTATGGCTATACTAATTATAGATGTGCATGTCTTCTGTTCTCTGTATACTAATTTCTTTTTTTTTTTTTTTTTTTCGAGACAGGGTTTCTCTGTGTAGCTTTGCGCCTTTCCTGGATCTCGCGCTGTAGACCAGGCTGGCCTCGAACTCACAGAGATCCGCCTGCCTCTGCCTCCCGAGTGCTGGGATTAAAGGCGTGCGCCACCACCGCCCGGCTCTGTATACTAATTTCATACCCCAGTTATACTTAACGTTGGGTTCTCTATATGTTTAGAAATGCTTTATGTTAAAAAAATTTATTTATTTTCATTGATATGTATGATTGTCTGCATGTGTGTATATGCTCCATGTGGGTGCAGTGCCTATGGAGACCAGAAGAGGGCATCAGATCCCCTTAAACATCTGATCCACACCCACAAGGCCCACAGAGAGCTAACTGGAATGGTATAAGCTTTTGAAGCCTCAAAGCCCGCCTCCAGTGACACACCTCCTCTAACTAGGCCACACCTCCCAATCCTTACATTTCTACCAACTGTGGACCAAGCATTCAAATATATGAGACTATAGGGGCCATTCTCATTCAAACCACCATAGAAAGTAATTGGATTTTGGTTTTAGTGACTTGCTAAATGCTACATACATATTTCTTAAAATGTTTTTGAAACCCTTTAATTTTTTTTCTAGTTTATAGTTCATAGAAAACATAAACTCTTTTAGATGAGTCTCAGGATATTGTCCTGGCTATCCTGGTGTGGAACTCATTATGTAGGGTCTACCTGCCTCTGCCTCCTAAATGCTGGAGTTAAAAGCATGCACCACTATGCCCAGCCTTCAAAGAAAACTTAAGGAGAAAGAAAATAATAAAGGGTACATAAAAGTCACTTGTAATCCACTATTTATAACCAACTACTTAGTGTATTCTGATACTCACTTTCTTTAAAAAAGTGGAACATACATAATATGCATATTCATATATCATTCATATATATTTAATTTCGTGGACATTTATTGAACACTTTTAGGTGCTAGGCATTTTTGAAAATTTGCTGAATATTGTTTGCATCTTGCCTGTTTTCCTTTAGGGTTAAATTCTGGACAAAACTCAGTTTATTACACTGTATTTGTAGGAGCCCTGCTCATCGTGTCAATCTTTTCAGAGTTTTTTAGTTTAGTCCTCCCTCCCTCCCTCCCTCCCTCCCTCCCTCCTTCCTTCCCCCTACCATCAGAGTTACTTTGTGTTGCTGGGACCAAAAACCTGATGGAAGCAGGTTGAGGAAGGGCAGGCTGATTTGGCTTTGCATTGCAGAGTACAGTCTGTCCTGACAGGGAAGGCATGGCAGCAGGAGGTGGGCAGTGATTTGTCCACAGGCAACAGACAGGAAGCAGAAAAGGCAGGCTGGAAGCCAGTGGCCAGTCCCTCTAGAGGCCTGCACTTAGTGACCTACTTCTGACAGGTAGGGCACCAGCCCTGAAGGCGCCCTCCACAGCTTTCAAAATAGAAGCATAAGCTGGGGACCTAGCATTTAAAGCATGAATTTGTGGTAACAGACCAGACTCAGACCATAACAGGTGTCTAGAATATTGCATGGATGAACGTGGATGGATTAGATTGAAAGGCCATAATCCCTGGGATACCACCTCAGATGGTCTTCTACAAAGAAAGACCTGTTTAGAATCATTGTTTTCTTACAGATGTGACTGTGGTTTATTAACCATTGCTGTCTTGCTAGGAATTTATATTACTTATAAGTTTATAGTCACAAATTGTTGCTACACCCTGTCTAACATTCAGTGTGATATTTAAAGAACATAAGCATTTCTGTTATAATATCAAACCCACTCCTAAGAAAACTTTCAAGAGTGCTTATTCACTAAAAATAACGGGATTATGGTGAAAAGAAGGTTCAAGGCAGACCACTCAAGACTTCTGCTATTTCAGACCAGAGAGCACTAACAAAAGCATAATTGGTACCTTATGAGGTGAGGTGGGTCGCCCAGTCTAACCACGTATTGTGGCTGAGGCTGCCTGAGAGCAGAGTAGCGCTATTAAAGTGAGAGGACGGGAATTGCAGGCCTGTGGTGGTGAGCTGTGGGGCTGCCCTAGGAGGGGCACAGGGAGTGCAGCTTGCTCTGCCGGGAACCATGCATAGGCCGATCTGTGCTCCTCTGGGGAGAGAGCCCGTGTGCATGTATTCACCTTTAATAGTCTTCAAATAGAGCTGAAAGAGCCCAGGCTTGGCGGGAGCGGAGTTGGTTTGAGGGCTGTTGTCACTGAAATCGAGGATTCCCTTCCTGTCTCAGCCACTTGGTTGTGTCAGGAACAGAGTTCCTTATTTCCCTGGGAAAATAGTTGATGTTGAAATTTGGAAATCGATTAGTTATAGCTAATCTTTTTCCTAAAGTTATTTGTTCGTGCTATCCTATTTTGTGATTAACAGTTTTTTGAGATTAAAATGAGGTAAAAAATCTTTGACTGTTGTCTTTCACTCCTCTCAGAAAATTTAAATAAACTTACATGAAATGAAGTGCACGGGCTTTATATGTTCAGTAGATTGAGCTTTAAGAAATGCAGAGAATGGCCAGGCGGCAGTGGTGCAGGCCTTTAATCCCAGCACTTGGGAGTCAGAGGAAGGTGGATCTCTGTGAGTTTGAGGCCAGCCTGGTCTACAGAGCAAGATCCAGGACAGGCACCAAACCAAAAGTATACAGAAAAGCCAAAAAAAAAAAAAAAAAAAAAAGAAAGAAAGAAATAAGAAATGCAGAGAATGTAGCTCAGTGATAGAGTACTTGCTTAGCCTGTGGAAGACCCTGAGTCCAACCTGTAGCAGCAGCACTGAAACCAAATCACACACACCCCACCCCTACACACCCTGCCGCAGGACTGCAGAGGTGACTTAGTTGTTAAGAGCACTTACAATTCTTGCAGAGCACCCGCCCAGGAGGCTAACAACTGTCTACAACTCTAGCTCCAGGAGACCCAACACCCTCTCCTGGATTCTGCAAGCACCTGCACTCGCATGTGCACATACCCTCACCCCCACCCCCAAGTTAAAAATAAAATAAATTATTTATATACAGCCTTGTGACCTAGACTCAAGTCAAGATATTGAGCATTGCCATTGTCACAGGAAGTTCCCTATAATCTCCGTGTCTCCTATCCTCCTTTCTAGACGACCATGGTTGGGAGTTGTATCACTATGAATTAATGTTGTATGTTCTAGAAGTTTTATCTAACTAGACTCAAATAGTTGATATTCTATATTCTCATTTGTCAAGTTTCTTTCACTCTAAGAAGTCCATCCTTGTTTCAAAGTTTGATTTTTATTGTAGAGTAGTATTCAATTGCTGAATGTTAACAATTGGTATCAAGTTCAAACATTTACATTGTTTCCACTTCTGCTTATTAGGCATAAAGGGCCTATGAACATCTGTACATAAGTGTTTTGTGGATACAGTGTTTTCATTTCGTTTGCATAATTACCTCAATTGGAATTGATGGTCACAGAGCAGGTGTGTGTTTAATTTATAAGCAACTGTTAGCTTTTCAAAGCAGTTGAGCGATTTTTTTCATGCTTGCCAGCCAGCCTTGCCAGAATCAATTATAGTTATTCTCTTGGGTGCTAATGGTTTTCATTGTACTTCTAACCTTTGTTTTTCTGAAGATTAATGATGTGTTTTAGCACCTCTTCACATTTTCATGGCTCCGTGTCTCTTACTTTGAAATGCACCCATCTCCTTTCTACTCATATAGTGTGGTTGAGAGCAAAATTTACTTAGGGCTCGAGAAGAGGCTTGGGCCTCTTCAAGCTCATTCCTTGTGGTTTCTTTGCACAGCTCTATCTAAAACATAGAATATCTTGGAAGAAGGTTAACCAGCATTTAAAGGGGCAGCAGATCTTTTCCCATAAGTGGAGTTTTCTCCTAAAAGCACTTGTCTAGCACAAATTCTCCAGTACTTGTTTTTCATAGTGTTTAGTAGATTTTCATTGTGTTCTATAACTATAATGACTATAATGTCTTGTCATTGGCAAGGACCCCTAGTATGAAATTGGCTAGGAGTGGGGACATCCTTACCTTGTAAATGATTTTAAGAAGAATTTAAGAATTCACCATTGAGCATGCTAGCTATATGGCTTTGTAAATGCTCTTTACCAGACCAAGAAAATGTCTGTTCATTCATTATTTGTTGACTATTTTTTTTTATCAGTATAGGCTTTTAATCTGAGATGCCCTCAGTGTTTTGTTTCAAAACAGGGTCTCATGTTGCCCAGGTTGGCCTCAAACTTGCTAAAAATAACCAAGGATAACCTTGAACTCCTGACCCACTTGCTTCTGCTTCCCAAGTCCTGGGATTACTGGTGTGAGCCACCACCTCTGCTTTTATTATTTTTTCCTGTTCTACTAATGTGGTGAGTTCTGACTTTTTGGAAGTAATTTGGTTATGATATGCTTTCCCTTTCACATACTGATGTATTACATTTGCTAATATTTTGTGGAGAATGTTTGAGTCTGTGTGAAAAACATTGGTCTGTAGTTTTCTATTCTGTAATATTTTAATTATTCTTGGCTTTGTGCTGGCTTTGTAAGAAAATGACCTTTTCTCCTATTTTCTGATAGTTATTTAAAACTGGTGTTTATCTTCTGTAATGTTTTGAATTCCCTGGTGACTGGAGCTTTCCCCTTGGGTGGGTTCTTGATCATTTGGGACTTTTAATTTGTATTGTCTTTTGGTAACTGATGTTACCAAGGATTTTCTATTTGATCTGATTTATTGAATTTTTTTAAAATTTATTTATTTTTATTTTATGAGTGTTGATTGGTGTTTTGCCTGCATGTATGTTTATGTTTATCCTCTGGAACTGGAGTTACAGACAGTTATGAGCTGCCATGTGGGTGCTGGGAATTGAACCCAGGTCCTCTGGAGGAACAGCCAGTGTTCTTAACTGCTGAGCCATCTCTCCAGCCCCTGATATATTGAATTTTTTGTCATAATGTTCTTAGTAGTCTTTATATTTTTAACATCTGTAAGATTTGTAATGATATTCCTTTCTATTTCTAATATTGAAAATATAATAGCATTTTATATTTTAAAAATCTATCTTTTAAAGGCTATAACTATCTTCAAAGGGTCATTTTTGGCTTTATCTTTATAATTAATTTTTTTGTTATATTTGACTAGAGAAGGCAAGCTACATGATAGTTTTGTTTAAAAAGAATTTTTTTAAATGCGTATGGTCTTAGTTTATGATTAATCTCCTTTTCATATTTCATAATTGTTCAAGTCATGAGTCCACTCTTTGGGTTCTGGGGGGCTGTTAGTCTGTGGCTATGGTTTGTCTGTCTTCTCTCTTGGCTTTTGCTTTCTGTATAGAAAGCTTTGTTGCTATACAGTATCCTTCGTAGCTTTTGTGTATAGAGAATTCTAGTTGTGAGTTTTATTAACTGAGTGAGTTGTTTCACCTTGTGTTCTAATTGTGTGCTGTCACTTTGGCTTCATTTTTGTTTGTTTTTTGTTGTCGTTGTGTTTTTGTTTGTTTGTTTTTTGTTTGTTTTTGTTTTGTTTTTTGTTTTTCTCTGTGTAACTCTGGCTGTCCTGGAACTTGCTTTGCAGACCAGGCTGTCCTCAAACTCATAGAGATCCACCTGCCTCTGCCTCCTGAGTACTGAGATTAAAGGTGTGTGCCACTACTGCCCAGCTTCTTTCTTTTTCTTTACTTGACACGTTTCTGAACTTTGTTTTAACCCTGTTTTTATAAATCTACCTAGACTAGCATATCTCAAGCTTAAGTGAATTTTTGTAAACATTTTATTATTTTTATATGTATAGGTGTTTTATCTGCTTGTGTGTCTGTGCACTACATGTGTGTAATGCCCACAGAGGCCAGAAGAGGGCATTGAATGAAATGCCGGGGAATGAGACAATGAACTGATGTGAGCTGCCATGTGGGTGCTGGCAATCAAACCCAGGCCCATTGAAAGAGCAGTCAGTACTCCAGCCCCTTAAATGAACTGAAGCCATGTATTATTGTGATTATTGGTGTTTTCTTTGAATTCTTCTTCCCTTTTTTTTTGTTCAACCCTACATCCTCCTGCCTTCTTTCTGTCTTCCTCCACCTCCACCAGCCCCCACCTTGTTCCTTAGCATTTCCTGTCCTGCCAGCAAGGAGACTTCTGTACAGCTTCCAGCTTTCTCCTGCTGTATCTAGCATCCCATGCAGGATGCATAAAATAGTGCCACTCAGATCTCATTTTTGACTTAAAGGTGTTATCAGATCTGAGTCAGAAATGAAGAAGCAGCATTGACAGGTGAACTATCTGTGGCAGAGTTGTTGCTCTTTCTCTGTGTGATTAGGAGGTCTGAGGTATCCTGTTTGACCTCTTTCACACCACCCTTGAGTTTCAGACCTGCAGTGCATGCTCAGTAAATGTGCAATTTAAATTTCAGTTTGCCTGAGTACTAGGGACATCCGGACTAAACTTTAACAGTAAATCAGTTTAAAGGATGTTACTCTGCCATTATCCTTTCAACTCTGGTTCTTTGCCTGTCTCTAACACTTGCTAATACCTCCCTCTCCCTTTTGTCAACAGAGCCCAGGGCTCCAGTCCACTGCCTTGGCAGCACCAGTAATGAACTTAGTACCATTGTTTTATTTTCCTTCTGATTTCTTTTCTTTTCTTTTTTTTTTTAACCATCTTGTATTTTTTCACAGGAAGTTGACTTTTCATTGAAGGTAGTGACTAAAAGTTTTCTTCAGGGCTGGGGAGATGGCTTAGTGTTTAAGAGCATAGCCTCTTAGTGGTGGCTCACGAGCTTCCGTCACTCCAGTGCAGGCCGTTCCCCTCCGTTTTGACTTTCTAAGTCTGGGCCAGTGTTGGTGAGGCAGGAGTGTTTCCCCTTTGGTGCTCCTCTGAGAGGCACCATATCCAGAAGGCCAGTGGCTGCAAGTGGTCGTGGCATGGCTGTCTCAGAAGGAGAGCTACTTCTTGGGTGCCAGTTTCTCTGTTTGTGAGCTGTGATGCTGCAGTGTCCTGCTTCCTGAGGCAGCTCACATGTCAGCTGTCTGCAGCGTACACTTGTGCATCAGTGTTTTCTTGCTGTGCTGTTTGTGATGCTCTGAAGACATTTGGATGGTTAACTCTTTTTCCATTTTTTTTTTCTAGGTCTTGATGCAGAACTTTACTATGTGAGAAATGACCTTATTAGTCACTACGCGCTGTCCTTTAACCTGCTAGTGCCCAGTGAGACAAACTTCCTGCACTTCACTTGGCATGCAAAGTCCAAGGTAAGAGCTGCTGGCAGACAGCATGACAGAGTCACCCAGTCTCCCTAGGCAAGAGCTGTCCCTGAGGATGGGGCTTCCTTTCCGCCGAAGGGTCAGTGATGGTACACATGTAGCACTGGGTCTTTTCAGGTTTAGATCTTACAGATGCAGTCTTGAGCCTGTTCCGCTAAAACTTTAGATTTAAGTGGCTACCAGGTGGATGATCATCACATAGGACTGGGTCCTTTCAGGCCTTTCCAGTGGGATCTGGATCCAGCTCAGGAAGAGAACAGTTGGCTCTGATGATGACCCTGCTGTTACGGAGAAGCCATGTGTGGTTGGAGAATGGCTGTGGGTATGTGGGGAGAAGTATTGCTGAGCTGGCTCTTCCAGACACAATTGATGACTTGAATATAGTTTTCACCTTCACAGTGAAAGCAAGGTGTAGCACTGGCAGCCTCCCGCACGTACCACACTGAGCTCCAGTAATCTTAGAGATTGAACACAGGGACTTAGCAGCTTCTTGCCTGGTTTATTCATTAGTGATTTCTTCACATCTCTAACTGCCTCAGTTCCTCCATCCCAAGAAATCTTACGTCTTCATTTCCCAGATTTGCAAAATGAAAATGTTTGTACCGTTTGCTCCTGACTCCCTGCCCATGTTTGCCCTTGAACTGTTTGAAAGTGCATTGAAAGCATTATGTTCCTTGCTCCTAAATACCTTAGACTGCAGGACATTGGTGTTATTTACATAATCAGAGTACAGGTCCCAGAATCAGGAAGTTCAGTGTTCTAAGTCCCAGCACTCAGAGCTCATCAGTTATCTCCAGCATCTTTCTGACTAATGTCTCACTAGTTGATATTGCTTTAGTTTGTGTCAATCTGAAGTTTTGTTGCCTTGTCCATGTGTTTCAGCCTCAGAAATTATTGGTAGTGGGGAACCTGTCATGATGGAAGCTAGCTTGGAGGGATCTTCTATGAATATATATATGTATATATATGCTTTCAGGGTAAACACTAGAGAGGCCCAGTGTAACTCTAATTATTCTAATATCTTGTAGATTTCTTTTCTTTTTTTGAGACAGGGTCTCACTCTATAGCTCTGGCTGTCCTGGAACTCAATTTGTAGACCAAATTGGCTTTGGACTCATAGAGATCTGCCTGCCTCTGCCTCACAAGTGCTGGGATTAAAGGTGTGCATCACTACACCTGACTAGAGCATGTTTTTAAACTATAGCTTTAGGCTTCTTCTTAATGATATTGCAGTTCCTAATTCTAGTTCTTACATCATAGTATGTGGTGATTTTTAGCATGGTTGACTAGTTGCAGTTTGTTTATTTAAAAAGTTAATCATATGAGTAGGCAGTATATGGATATGGTACAAATTCCAGAGGCATGTAAGAGTATACAATGAAAGGAAGGTTTTCCGCTATCGTAGTAGCATGCTGAGCAAGCCCATCAAGATCTTGGTCCTCACCGGGCATTATTGCCTGATTCTTGTCTCCTAAAGAAAGGTGTGTGTGTGTGTGTGTGTGTGTGTGTGTGTGTGTGTGTGTGTGTGTAGTGTGCATACGTACACTTAAATGCTTCATGCTTTTGTGTAGTGCAGAGTTCTGAGCAATGTGTCCTGGTAGAGGTCCTCTGTTCCTCCGTATTGATTTGTGTGTTTTCCCCCTTCAAATAACTTTTATCATATTTCCTTGTATAGCTGTGCTTTGATTTATTGATCATTTCCTGCCAGAGGAAACTGGGACCCCAGTTTGTGAAGGACTTGCTCAAGAGAGTTTGGAAGCAGAAGAAGCAGGAACTAGAGGTGACCCGAAGTGGCAGAGTCACCCGAGAGAACAGTGTGCTATGGTGATGGGGTCTCTTGATCATTTGGCTCTGAGATGCAGTCATAAACTTTCAGAAGGAAGGCTGCCACTCTCAATTTCTGACACTCTGTCAGAAACTCTCCGTTTGGACTTTTTAAGATCTTGCCAGAAGATGAAATACTTGCTTCTGAGGATCCCCAGACTCCCTGATGTATCACTTGAACAGTACAGATGCTTTAACATCAGTTGTCCACATCAAAGCTTTTGGTGGTAGTGTTTACTTGACTGGTCTTGCCAAAGAGTCTAGTTCCTCAGAGGCTGGGGCCGTGTGTGTCTTTTTCTTAACATCTGTGTCACGCGTGCCTTAGGGAGTGGTAGAGACTGTGTTAATTGTGTTTTAAGATGGGAGTAGAGCTCTGGTATGGATTCTCTCACAAGAATAGACTACTAGGCGGTCTTAACAGATAATTAGTTTCTTGTATGTTCCAGAAAATTCCCCAGTGTTCAAGAAAAAACATGAGCTGTGCCTGTTACGTGTCAGTAGATACGCTTGAGCGCCAGAAGGCAGAAGCATACTAAGATGTGGCAGAAGACTCCACCACCCACTCTCCTTGGTCTCAGTCCAGGAGAGTGTGCAGGGAGCTTGTCAGAGCTCCAGCACCAGCCTCTGGGGGCCGGCCTGCTGGGTCCCCAGAGTGAAGTAGCTGTGAGGAAGGCAGTTCTGGCAGCTTGGGAGGAATTAAAAGGCTGTTGGACCGTAGGCAAGCACATTCACTTTAGATCTGTGTTCCAGAAGGAGACAGCTTTACTCATCATCTGCCTAGTCACATAGCCATGTGTTCCAAGTAAGGGAAAAATACCAAACATGTTTATTTTTTAGCTTACTCAAATATTTATAGTTTCTCTAGTAACTTTTCTGAAGTATTTTGGCTCATTTATTTTTCTGATAAACAACTGCTGTTCAGAGTATTTTGTTTGGTAGTCTGTGATGTAGTTTCTAAATAGATCTGTTTCTTCAAAGGTGATTGACAAGTGATGTTCCTTACAGATTAGTGCTTGCCAAAGTAGAGAAAATTGGATTTCAATAATTGGCAGTCTTCTCTGACTCCAAAAACTACATTTAAAAATCAGGTACCCTAAGGACCCCAGTGGGAGGAGAGAATTGCCTTGTGATGCTTCCCAGGTTCATTCAGCCTGTCAGAAGAAGTGGTAGACAAAGGGTCAGCTTCCATGCGTCTTCCTGCGGTTCCTCTAAGCCGCCGGTGATTGTCTTAGTGCTCTCCTCAGCCTCTCACACCTCTGCTTCTGCTCTTGCTCCTCATTTCTTTTCTCTTTCTCCCTCTCCCTGTGGCTCCATGAGACGCCCCTTGCCCTCAGCTCTGCCATTAGGGCCCTTCAACTGCTTGACTGTGCCCAGTCTTTGCTTTCCTAGGTGTTTTGGTCCCTGAGCAGCTAAAGGTTTTGTGGGGGTTGTTCAAGAGGGACACTGCAGGGGATTGCTAGGGAGTAAGGAGTTTCTAGGAAAGCTATTAATGTCATGGACAGACAGAGAGGCAACAGTCTGGTAGGGGCCTCAAGGAGAGTTCAGGCCCTAGTCCCAGAGACTGACAGCATGGCAGGGTCTCTGGAGAGAGGCATCAGAGCCCATGTGATAAAGGTGGGGTCTTGTTTTCATATCTGAGGATGGAGTGAGTTCCAGAGCATACACCTATAGTCAGGTTCTCTGATTCCCAGGCAGGAGGCAGGGAAGGAGTGGGGAGCAGCTTGTGGCACCAAGTAATTAACTGCTCAAGTGAGAGATCCTGGCCTGCCCCAGAGTGTTTTTTAGCTAGGAACTCGCAGTGTCTCAGTAGGGTGCCTGTCTGTATCTATAAGAGGAGACTGCTACAGGTAATGGCCTGAGGCTGGATTCTAGCATGGCATTCTGTAGAAACTTTGTGAGTTTGGTAAAAAGGGAAGCTCACCTCTGCATTTTAGATTTGAGGCTGTAGGGTTACAAGGTGGATATGCCCAGTAGATGGCTGGAGGGAAAGGAGAGTGAGAGACAAGTTGAGATTTCATTTGTGGCGAAATGGGTTGGAGCCTAGTGTATGGGGAGAAGGGTTCATCCTCTGATGAGGAGGCTGGAGCTTTCCTTGGAACCAGAGTGCAGAGTTCTGACAGGTCTGCCTGATGCTAGAAAGGACAAAAAAGAGTCCTCTGTGCTAGCTGAAAGTGAAGAAGGAGAAGGTAGCATGTGGTGCATCAGTAAGAGTGTCAGTGAGGTTGAAGAAGAGCAGCCATTGAGCACAGGACTTGGGGGGTGGGTTCTCATCATGTGTAAACACAGTTCTCCAGGATATCCCCCAGCAAGCTGAGCCGAGGGCAGTGGGGCTGCAGGGACTGCCATCCAAGTATGTGGAACAAGGAGTGAACCAGCTGAAGGTGTTAAAATGACTGTGTCAGTGATGTCCGTGCTGGGGCACAGGCCGTGGGAACATGAAACCGAGTGGTCCTGGCTGTGCCGGGAAGGAAGGAAGTAGTTTAATTGACCACTGCCTTCCCCCTCTACAAGCACAACCCTTGGCTCATAAACATGCCTCATAAATGTTGTCTGACTTAAGCAGTGAACACAAAGAACGGCTTTTGTAGGGACCAGAGGTGGGTGGTCAGAGGTAGTGCTGGGACCTTGGATGGAATGGACAATATTTTTGTATCTGTTTCGGACATGGAGAAGTTGAGTGGTATGTCAGAAAGAATACTGCATTTCAAAGTTAACAGAAAGGTGGCAGGGGACAGAGTGAGCTAGCGGTCAAAAGCTCTGGAGTCAGTCCTGTTAGCATGTTAGCGTGTGGATGGCGTGGGTGGAAGTGAGCTTCAGAGTAGGAGCGTGATTTCACAGCACATCTAAGAGGACCTTAGAGCCTTAAACGCCCACTGACCCCACATGTAGACCCAGTGGTCGGGTGTAGAAAGTGGACACCAGGAAGAAGAAGAGGATGCCTGAAGGGAAAGCGACGGTGAGGGAGAACAGGAGGAAGATGGCCGTGAAGAGGTTGAGAGTCTGAGAGGCTGTGAGAACCCTGAGGTTTCTTCCATGGGGAACAAAAAGACATGCAGCAGTGTTGACAGCACAGGAGGTCTGTGTGGGAGTCCCTGGGGTTGGCAGGAGGCTGGGGAGCTTCTGAGGCCTCCAGGTCTACATTAGCAAAGGGCCCTGATCCGTTGTCACAGGTGTGCTATGTGGTCATCACATTTGCTCCTCATGTTGAATGATCCTCATTTTCTAAAAGCTGAAGCTTGGAAAAGTTGCTTCTTTGTGTAGGTCACATGGCTTCATGATCCTAGAGCCATGCTAATTTCCTTCATGTGCCTTCCCTGGCTTTATGGTCCTATTCCGAGATAACTTTGCCATAACTATATGGTCATCCTCTTGATGTTTTATTGTTGGCAAGCCTGAGGGTACCGTAGAGATAGCTCTCTAGCACCCCTTGGTGGCAGTCAGGGTGTTGTGGTGAGTTGAAGAGAGTGAATGCTTCCTCTCCGGCGTAACAGTAAATCATTGCCTATATCATTGTTGTCAGGAAGGCTGGTAGGTTTTAGTGAAAGGGTGGTCCTGTTCTATATACTAAATAGCCTTTGGTTGAATTTTTTTCTGGTTGAAAATTCCTAGAATGATTTTAGTTTTATTATTTTTATTTATTTTTTTGAGAAAGGTTCTCACTTTGTAGTTCTGACTGTCCTGGAACTCACTATATAGGTCAAGTAGACCTCAAACTCTCCAAAGTCTGCCTTCCTCTGCCTGTGAGTGCTGGGATTAGAGGCTTGCTCTTTGGAAATTTTTGGTAGTGGGATTGTTTGCACCTGCAAATAGCTCATGTACTGCTTAATTAATGAGCTCATTAATGAAATCCTTTCTTTTGTCACAGGTCCAATGCTTTTATCTCTCTTCATTTTACAGGTTGAATATAAGCTGGGATTCCAAGTAGACAATTTTGTGGCTATGGGCATGCCCCAGGTCAATATTTCTGCTCAAGGGGAAGTCCCACGCACTTTATCAGGTGAGCCAGTGAAGACAGACTTAGCATACTGCTTTCAGCTGTCTCCCTCATAGCCCTACAGAGACGGTTTACTGAGTGCCTGTCTTTGAAAAGTACTTTGAATGAATCCTGTTACATCTTTGTAGAACTGTCTTTGCTTAGCTCCTCCTTGGCTCCTTTTCCGTGTTGCTGGCATCTCCATCTGAGTCCCTGCCTCTGCTCTTACTCCCTTTGTTTAAGTCCTACCTGATACCATTGGCTTGGGGTGGCCACTGTACATTTGCATCTGACCACAGGGTATCAAGTCCTTCAGCGCCTCCTGCTCCAGTCAGCTGGCTCACTGCAGACTTCTCAGCTTTTCCTGCGTCCATTAATACCTGCCTCTGGCCACTGCCCATGTTCCAGCACCCCAGGAATCCAGTCTGTGTTCAGTTCAGTTCTTTTTTTTTTTTTTTGGTTTTTCGAGACAGGGTTTCTCTGTGTAGCTTTGCGCTTTTCCTGGATCTCGCTCTGTAGACCAGGCTGGCCTCGAACTCACAAAGATCACTTGCCTCTGCCTCCCGAGTGCTGGGATTAAAGGCGTGCGCCACCACCGCCCGACCTGTGTTCAGTTCTTATACCCAGGCCTTTGTACACACCCCAGCATTGCAGCAGTTCCAGTTTGTGTATAATTTTCACCCCCAGGCCTTTGTACATGTTGGTCTCAATTTGGAACCGTCTTTCCCTTATTTCTGCTTGGAATTCCCCTCTATCCATTCTATAAGATGCAAAGTCTACACCATCCTTTTCCTGTTCCACTGCCAGTTGTTAACTCCTCTGTGTTTCCTGCCCGTACCAACTTGCATGTGACTGTTAATAAACTTATTACAGTATCTGGTGATTCCTTGCACAGCAGTTGGTATGCAATAGGCGCTCAGCATGTGTCTGACTAAATGGACTGAATGTTTTATTTCCACCACCATCACAGCGTATAAGCAGACCCTTTGAAAGATGTCCTGGGTGGTTTTCGGTTGCTGTCATAAATACCACTTGGGGAGGAAAGGGTTGATTTCAGCTTTCTAGAGTCCATTCTCGAGGGAAGTCAAGGCAGGAACTCAAAGCAACAACCTGGAGGAGGAACTGAAGCAGAGATCATGGAGGAGTGTTGTTTGCTGACTTGCTCTCCATGGCTTACTCAGTTTGCTTTCTTATACGACCCAGGACCACCTGCCCATGGCTGGCACATCCTGCAGTGCTGGGCCTTCCCATGTCAATCATTAATTAAGAAAATGCCCCACAGCCGAGCCTGGCCAGTCTGATGGAGGCAGTTCCTCAGTTGGAGGGAGTCTCAGGGACTCTAGTTTGTATCAAGCTGATGAAAACTGAGCAACACAGAAAGGCTCTGGGATGTGGGAGATTTTAAGATGGATTATTGTTGTTGTTATTATTACTTTAAAGGAAGCATAAGTAGAGCTTTTCCTGGCGGTTTTAGTCACTTACTGAATTTACTTATTTATTCCCTCATTTTTAGTGACACATGTTCATCTAGGCTTTAAGACAGTGCTGGAAGGCGGGTTAATTTTTGTTGGTCAGCAAGGATGTTCAGAAATGCCTAAATCTCTGATTCATTCATATAGATGGTGAAATAATATTTTCTCAAGTTGTAAGAAAGAAATCTTAAGCTGGAAGATAGAAAAGTTACTAAAATCTACTTTTTCATCCTTAATGTCACTAGAAATACTTTTTAAAGCTAATCCTATTTAGAAGAGCAGAGGTTTTAATTCATATCAAGAATTTGTCAGTTTCATTTATAGGTTTATTATAATTTATAGGTTTATTATAATTTCATATAAAAGTTTATTATAATTTACCCCAGTAACAATGTCTTTATTTCCTAGGAGTACTTACTGGATAAGACAATTTTTAAATGTGATTACTAAATACACATACCCATTTTCCACAGAGAGTACTTCCAAACATGCTATTACTATGTCATTGAGGTGTGCTAATGTATATATTTGCATATCTGTATGTCATAGCTCTAAGTCCAATAGGAACTCTCGGGCCACCCAGTTCAGTGTGGCTTTGGTTTCCCCCCATTTTGTTAACCAGACAACAGGAAAGGGTGCCCCTGCTCTAGGAATATGGTGATGACATGTTTTATTTGGGGCATCTCATGTCTGCCCTGCAGGCAGCAATACATAATTCTTCCTGAAAGTTACATCCTCCAAATGCTAGGAGCAATATATAATTTCACTTGGTACTGCGTAGTCTTTCCTTTTACTGTGTGATTTTGTTACTGTTGCTAGTGAGACTGGTAAGGTCAGCAGGGTTTGCCTTATGAATCTGTAGCATTAGTATATGGGAAAGCAGAACGTGTAAGACAAACTAGCATGTTCAGAATCACAGGCAAGGCTTGAAAGTGATTGTCCCTCATCTAAGCCTGCTTTCCTCCTCAGCACTCTTCTGTGTCTACAGTGAAGGAAATAGAAATGTCCAGAGCTGTGGTGATTCGGTCTCGGAAAGCTTCTGTCTGGTCCACTTATTTAAATGTATTTGATTGCTTTATTTGAGAACAGTAATAAAACGTTGGATGGTACTGTTGGGGCATTGATCCTGATGTTTAGCACACTAAAATATTTTCTCTTACTTCTTTTAAACAGTGTTTCGGGTCGAGCTTTCCTGTACCGGCAAAGTAGACTCTGAAGTTATGATACTAATGCAGCTCAACCTGACAGTAAATTCTTCAAAAAATTTTACAGTTTTAAATTTTAAACGAAGGAAAATGTGCTACAAAAGTAAGGAATTTATTTAACAAAATGTGTTTCATGTAAATAAGAGGTCCACAGAAGATTGTGTTGCTTGTTTACAGACTTAATTATGGCCAAGTCTTTATTTCAGTTGTGAGACAAAGAAAGCACACTAGTAGATGAAATTCTAGGGTGGTCCAGATAGTGTGTAGCCAGGATCTCCTTCAGCCCCACTCAGCCTGTGGTTCTCAGCTCTGTAGAACTGCTTGAGTATCTCCATTAGGAGTGTGAAGTGGAGCCTGTGTGGCCGAGAAGTAGAAAAGGAAGCTAAACCCCACAAGGGCCACTGAGCAGCTGGGAGCTAAGCATTTGCTCAGTGCACGTGGCTTCTGCAGGAGCTTCACTTTGGGGGAGTCACGTGGGCCTGGGTTGGAACTGCATCTCTGTTCTTCTCAGGATGGGGGATAAGCTATTGCACCTCTGTGAGGCTCAGGGTCTCATCTGTAAAATGTGCATGGTGCTGTTTCAGAGAGGGTTTAAAGGATAATTAAATCTAGCCTAGAATTAGGATGTCACATGTGGGTACTTAATAGTAATTAGCTGTTTGGGGTTTGGATTATATTGTCTATTGCTCAGGAAATCACCACAGATACTAGTGAGTTCACACCAAGGCTGAGTTTTGAAATTTTAAGAATTCTTAAAGGTTATCTAATCTCCTTGTAGCACAGAGATTAAGTTTCTGAATTTACAAATAGGTAGAACTGTTTACTGTTTAAGGTAGAAACAAAACAAAGCATAAACTTAATGGATGCTTTTCCATGGTCTGTAAGCTTTACATGCACTAAACCCATGTAGTCTTACATTAGCTCCAGGTGGTATGTTTTCAGAATATCTGAGTAACCTGGCCAAGCTCAGACAAAGTGCTGCAGCTGAGAGGCAAACCTGGGTCTTTGGCTTCCTTATGAAACTGTCCATTTACAAATTTCCCAGTTGAAATTAGTGCTGGGTGTTATCTAAACACTCAGGGTCAGCAAGTGAATTACAGTGGCAGATGTCAAGATACATACCAACAAAGAAGCTATATTGCACTGAAAAGAGACATTTTAAAAATAACAAATTAGCACTCTTAGCTTTAGTGCATTTTTAGTTCTATGAGTTATGTACCTACTTTGATGTAAATAAGTTTAAAGCCTAAGGGGACTATAGAGGCTCTACTCCAACTTTATGTGATTGGCATGAGGACACTGGGCCTTGAAGAGGCCACCTAGACTTGTGTAACTAGTCAGTGAGAATGGATGGATGGAGGGTGGATGGATGGATACTAGTGTTGGACCCAGGGTGTGCTAGGAGAGTGCTTCACCACTGAGCTGTATCCCAAACTCTACTTTAGCATTTTTATTTGAGACAAGGTCTTGCTAAGTTACCCAAGCTGGCCTTGAACTCACTATATAACCAAGTCAACTTGTGATCCTCCTGCCTCAGCCTCCTTGGCAGCTGAGGTTAAGGTCACCACCATGCCTGACTTCTGAAAACTGTTCCGTTTTAGATTTAATATATACCACCTTCTTAATTTGGTGGGCATAATTTGTCCACTTAATTGAGCTAGGTTTTTTTTGTGACTCTTAACTTTAATATGTGATCCTATTGTATTTATCTGGTTTCCTAGCCCGTGGCATTTAAACATCTGCACTAGCAAGCACACCTGTGCTGTGTGGAATGCTAAGAGCTGTTACTTCCTAGAAGTTTATCTTATTGGTGAGAATTAAGGGTCAGGAAGTTTTCATCCTCTAGAATTCTAGAGCTTGTCCACTGAGCTGGTTGTGCCGCGAGTTTCCATGATGACAGTATAAGTTTGTGGGTTTCTCCACACTCTTGACCACAGAAACATGTTTCATTAGAAATCTATAAGTAACCGGCACAGGCTGTTTCTTTACTGGTGATTGCACTGATGATTATTGGAATGGCACAGTAGTTTTCATTATCTTATAAGCAAACACCTTGTGACTTAGTTCAATGCCCAGAAGATGTGTTAGTATATAAGGATTCTTGTGGAAAACAATTTCTGAAGTATTTTTTATTTTCTTTTTAATCTAGAACTTGAAGAAGTAAAAACTTCAGCCTTGGACAGAAACACTAGCAGAACTATTTGTGAGTGTCACTCTGTTATCTTTCCCCATCCTGAGTGAAGCGGTGTCTGAGTGTATGTGAGCATGATTGCATGAAGCCTGAAGCCTGCCTGGTGCTGACGTTAGTTTACTGTTTATTTCGCTCGTGGTTTGTAGATTGCTACATAGAGCAAATGAAGCTGTTAAGAGATTGAAGACTGTGAGAATTCAAACTCATACATCTTTTACAGCGCTAACTAACTAATACATACCTTCTGGGAACAATAATTTATAGTGTGCTTTTTCTCAGGTTGGCCCAGTAAAGGAAGGACTATTAAAAAAATATATATAAGACCGCCATTAGCAGGGTGTTAGAGAATCTGACTCACAGCCTGGGCCCAACCCCTAGCTACTTTCATCTAGGTGAAAGTGCAGATTTATGTTATTTATAATTTATTTTGAGAGAGAGAGAGAGATGACCTAGTTGGTAAAGTGCTCGCTATGCAAGCATGAAGACGACTCGTTCAGATTCCTAGCACCCGTGTAAAAGCCGCGTGCTGCGGTGTGCTCCTGTAACATCAGCACTGTGTGGCATGGGATGGTGAGAGGTGGTAGAGGGGCAGGGCCAGGCAGATCTTCAGAGCTTGCTGGCCAGTCAGCTTAGCCAGCCAGTGAGCTCCAGGCTCAGTGAGAGATCCTGTCTCAAAAAGTAAGGTAAGAAATGATAGAGGAGGATGCTATATGTCAAATTCTGGTCTCTATACATATGCACACACATATAAACACCTGCCTATAACACACATACACACACCAAGAGAAAGAGACACAGTGACAGAGACATGACACCCACAATGGGAGGGAAGGAACTGACATACAGACCAACACTCACTAGTACAGGCTGGCCTGGAGCTTTGTATGTTGTTGAGGGTGACCTTGAGTTTCTGATTCTCATTTCTCTACCTCTGGAGTGCTGTAGCTAGAGTTTTTCTCCCCGGGTCCTGCCAAGCCCCGGCAGTTCCGTAGCCCACTTATAAAATAAACATACAGATGCTTATATTATTTAAACTGCTCAGCCATTATTAGCTCAGGCCTATCATTGTCTAGCTCTTACTCTTTTTTTTTTTTTTTTTTTTTTTTTGGTTTTTCAAGACAGGGTTTCTCTGTGTAGCTTTGCACCTTTCCTAGAACTCACTTAGTAGACCAGGCTGGCCTCGAACTCACAGAGATCCACCTGCCTCTGCCTCCCGAGTGCTGGGATTAAAGGCGTGCGCCACCACCGCTCAGCAGCTCTTACTCTTATACTCAGCCCATTTCTGTTAATCTATATGTCACCACATGTTCTGTGGCTTTACCTGCTGCCTTTACATAATGCTCCCTGGACGGCAGGCTGGAGTCCCTTCTAGACTTCCACCTCCCAGCCTCTCCTCTCTGTCCCGCCTATCCTATACTTCCTGCCTGGCTACTGGCCTATCATTGTTTTATTTATCAATCAATCATAGCAACATAGTGCTGGGAATTAAACCCAGGGCTTCATATATGCTAGGCAAGCACTCTACTGACCTGCTCTCCCAGCCCAAGTTTATATTATTGAAGCACACAGAGAAGAAATTTTGCTAAGCCAATTAAATTTGTTTACTCCTGCTATTCATAATACTTAGGCACTATTAACAGGCTTCTTTTTTCTCTTACGAACACATTGAGTTCTTTCCCTGAGATAGCATAAGCACCAGATGATCTTTATAGAAATAGACAAGATTTTCTGGGAAAGTTGCAAGTATGTGGAAGTTCAGAGTATGTGCTGGTGGACATTCACATCTTAGGTAATGATCACATGTACCAGTGTTCTTCCATGCATCATTACTTCCAGTTTGATGGGTTAGGGGGCAGTTAAAAAGTGTTTTAAAGCACATCCCAAACATCACATTATTTACTCGCAAGAATTTCACTGTAATAAAAAACCCCTAGTTACCCAACACACACTCATTTTGATTTATCACATTTAGCAAAATAGAAATTCCTTAATAACTTCTCCTAATGTGTTCAGATTTACCTAAATGTGCCTAAACCATCTTTCTATAGTTTCCTTCTTCAGGATCTAAATGAAGCCTATACACAGTGGTCAATATATATTTTATGTTCACCAGAAACACCCCTTCTTTATTAATTGATCAATTTTTTTTTTGGTCCTATAGAATTTGTCACGTGTACATCTTTCTTGTGTTATTTAGCCTGTTTTTAACTCTTCCTTATAACTGGTAGCGTGTTCTAGGGGAGATGGAGCAGGCTCAGGCAGTGACAGCAGCACAGTATGGCGGGCTGAGAGATTAGGAATGCACAAGGGAGGGGCGTGCAACCCCCTCTGAAGGAGAGAGACAGCAGCTGTCTGAGGAAAGTACCTGGGACTCTCAGGGCAGCTGGGTTCTGACAGCTAACATCAGAGTGAGGATCAGGAGCAGTTACACATGCTGACAGAGTACATGTGGACAGTCTGCCCAGTGGACCGCTCTGCCCTGGCCACTGCTTGGGTCACATTGTCTGCGCAGGCCTTAGGTCTTTTCTGCCCCTCCCGAGACTTCACAACTCTCCCTGGCATGCAGAAGCTCTTGAGAGTCTTGTCTTCACTTGGGCCACAGCTAGCCATCTCACTCAATTTATTGTTTGGTTGTTGGTCTTTGAGCAAAGTCTTACTATGTAGTGCAGGCTAGCCTCAAGCTCAGAATTCTGCCCAGCCTTCCTCCCAGTGCTAGGATTACAAGCTTGTGTCACCATGTCCAGCCTGGAGTTTGAACTTTGTTATTTTTTATTTATTTGTTTATTTTTTTTCCAAGACAGGGTTTCTCTGTATAACAGCCCTGGCTGTCCTGGAATTTGCTTTGTAGACCAGGCTGGCCTTGATTCACAGAGATCCTCCTGCCTCTGCCTCCTGAGTGCTGGGATTAAAGGCATACACCATCACCACCTGGTGAGTTTGAATTTTTGACACAACCTTGTTTCTCCTTTTACTGTTTTAAAAAATATGATATTTTTAGTTATTTTTTAGGAATTTCACATATATATAATGTATATTGATCATATCCACCACCACCCCATTCCTACTGGGTTTCCCTTCCACACAAACCCCTGCCCCTCCTTTTAAGAACTGTAACTTTTAATTTTTTGTCCTGACCTATCCTATGTTTCTGTATCTTTCTTTTTAAATGTGTGTGTACATGTGCATGCACGTAGCACACTTAGAGAAGTAGAGAAGAATTTAGGGGGTTGGTTCTCTACCTTGTTTGAGTCAGGGTCTCTCTTGTTTCTGGCACACACTAGCTGGCCCATAAACTTCTGGGCGATTCTCATGTCCCCACCTTCCACCTTGCTGTGGGAGTGCTGAATTACAAGTGCACCCCGCCACACCTGGCCTCTTGTGTGGGTTCCAAGTTTAGACGGCCAGGCTTGTGCAGCAAATTCTTAACTCTCTCAGCTGTTCCTACCACCCAGTGCTTGTCCGTGTTTTAGTCTGACACCCTACAGCATAATTTCAAACGTAACTTGTACACAAGGGAGAAAACACCCAAGAATTCTCAACTTCTCCAGCCTGTTTCTTTTATATCTCTGTCAAGGTAGCACCAAGTGATTCCTTATGCCAAAGCTTTGCTTCCTTTTCCTTTGAGCCCTGTAAGGTTTGTGACTCTGCTTCACATCTACTCCCTCCTCGCCTTCCCTGACTCTCCCAGCAAAGCCACTGCAGCTTCTGAGCGGTTCCAGCTTCTGCTCTTGCTCCCCCTGCAGCTCCTTCCTCCAGCATGCCGTCAGCAGGCCACCCTGCGTGTCTCGGCTGTACTTGATACCTTGCAGTGACTGCTCGTCTCATTCGGGATAAACGCCACATTTCTTGGGTTTTTTAAAATAGGATCATGATGTGAATACACGGTTGAAACATCTGCAGCTCTGTCTCATCAGTTTTGCTCACAGTGTGTATACTTCCGCCTCCATGAGCCCCTTCACAGTTTGCCTTCTGCTGTCCTCTGATCAGCTGTGGAGGAGGAGAGGGAGGGGAGAGAGAGAGTGAGTGAGTGGGGTGTGTGTGTGTGTGTGTGTGTGTGTGTGTGTGTGTGTGGTGTAGTCTTTTGTGTGTTGAATTAATTTTCCTATTTCTGAGGTGTTTCTTGTCTTAGAATAACATTAGCTGGGTATAATCATATTTAATCAATAGAACTTTTTAAAAAAAAATCAAAGAAGCAAAATAGTATTTATTGATCAAAAGAACTGTGCTGTCTGGCTAGCAGGGTGATTGTAGCCTCGAAACTGTAAATTCATTAACATGATATAAAATAGACTATGGCAAAGTTACTCTGGTTGTTTTTCATGCCACATAGCCAAGGTGGCAAGTGACTCCTGTGCTGGACGCTATGTTCCATTTCTCTGTTTCTGTAAATGTGCCACAGAACATTGCTTCACTGCAGAGCATTCTGTGGGACAGCTCTGCTGTATGTCTTATGGACTGGGGGGTTTCGTATATACCACTTGTGAGGACTATGGTTCTTATTAACCAGAACTTTTATTTAAAGTTTTTCATAAGACTCTAACAAAAACACCAAAATTTGTATGAGCACCACGCTGCAGGTATCTGCTTTTATCAAAGAGTAAGTGT
Source organism: Peromyscus californicus insignis (assembly GCF_007827085.1). Classification (NCBI taxonomy): domain Eukaryota; kingdom Metazoa; phylum Chordata; class Mammalia; order Rodentia; family Cricetidae; genus Peromyscus; species Peromyscus californicus. Next base: position 97,320,902 of record NW_026294402.1, read on the forward strand.
GATGAAATGCAGGTCTTTTTGTGAGGAACAGGGGCTACTCACTGTGTTAGGACACAGCACGCCATCAGCTTTGTTGAAAAAGCCTAATGTGCTTTTTGTTTTTGTTTCAGATGATCCTGTACATGCAGCTCCAACCACTTCCACGCGTGTGTTTTATATCAGTGTAGGGGTTTGCTGTGCAGTAATATTTCTTGTAGCAATAATATTAGCCGTTTTGCACCTTCATAGTATGAAAAGGATTGAGCTGGATGACAGGTATTGTACATGTTTTGGGAAAGGAAAAAAATAAAATCAGTTGCTTACATGTGCATGAGTGCCCCACCCCCCATCCATGCACACTGATGCACGGGAGGAAGGAGGATGACCCAGCCGCAGCCAAAGAGGAAATAAGATGCCTTGGTTACTGTCTTTATGTTTGTCTTTTATCTTTTAAATTTTTTTGAGTTATAACCTGGGGAGAAGTAGAGGTCAAATGTTTTACATCTCCATTATCCTGACTCGCTTCCAGACTCCAATTGCCTTTTGAAACTGCTCCTTTCCTTCCTTCTAGATCCCCCCAACCCCCTCCCTCTGTCCTTCCCTCCCACCTGCCTTCCCTCCCCACCCCCCACTTCAGTATCTGCTGTGCTTTAAAGTTTCCTGGATGATTCTAATGTATAGCAAAGTAGAGATACCCTGAATAGATAATCACACTAAGTGTTGGGATTACAAAGATTAATGATACACTTCATGGTATCAAGGTTCTTTGATGTTAGCCCATAATTACAGTATAGAATTGATGATTGTGATATGTATAATGTAGTGTGGGAATGCAGAAGGTGCCTGCCTAACCTGGGTGAGTCAGAGATGACACTGTAGCAGAATGCAATGAGAGGTAAAGATGGAATGGTAGATGTGTGCTCACAACCCACAATCCTTAGTGACTCCTACACACCAACTAAAGACATTCTCAGCATTGTATTTGACTTTGAACTTTGAACCCTTTCTACCTCTCTTACTGAATCCTTATTGTGCTTTGTTGGGTGATTTCTTACCCTTACTCTGTGCCCTGCACCTTGCCCTTCAGAGCTTTTGTTCATACTGGAGCCATGGGGATTTTCCACCAATCCAAACCCATAATTCATACTCCAGATCCATCACCATCTTTCCCACAAACAAGAATGTGAGCTTTTTCCAGGCAGAGAGCAGTGTCTTCTCTCGCTAAATGCTCAGTCCTAACACTGTATGGTAGACCTATGTGGTAAGCATTCCTCCAGAAAGGTCGGGGAACAGGTTGGAGTCAGTACTCCTAAGCACTTCGTCTACATTGTGTTCCTTCCCTTCCTTGAGTAGGGAAAGAAGAGAAGCGATGGGAATGCAATGGGATGTGTGCAGGTGTTCTAGTTGGCTTTTCTATTGCCATGGTAAAACACTCTGACCAAAACCAACTTAGAGGAGGAAAGACTTTATTTCATTTTGCACTTTCAGGTCACAGTCTGTCACTAAGGGAAATCAAGGCAGGAACCTGGGGCAGAAACTGGAGGATGGATGGTAACTGCCTTGCTTTCTCGCTCCTGTCCACTTCCTTATGCATCCCAGGCCCACTTGCCTGGGGTGATGCTCACAGTAGGCTGGACCCTCTCACCATCAGTCATTAGTTTCCTCATCTACTTAGCCACAGGCCCATCTGATTGGGCAGTTCTCAGTTGAGACTCCTTCATAGGACTCTAGGCTATGTCAGGTTGACAGCTAACTAGATTATGGATGCTATGTTTCAGAATGTGTGGTTTTCACTGTGATAATTGAGTTCATTGATTTAACAGAGGATGAACTGTCATTTGGAAGCAGTTGAGGAGATAAAAGTGTTAAACATTTTGTATACAGTTATGAGAGATGATATAAGTGATAGGAGTCACTGAAGAGCAGGATAGTCATAGGTCATATTTTATGGGTTTTATTTTTTGTGTGTGTATATGGTTTTTTGTTTGTTTTTTTTTTTTTTTTTTTTTTTTTTTTTTTTTAGTCAGTGTCTCATAGAACATGGGCTGTTCTTGATCTTGAACTCTTGATCTTCCTGCCTCCACTTCCTAACAGGCACAGATCTGCCCTGATACCCATAGACTTGCATTCCTTGACTGTGGGTATGTGTGTTAAGGCCACAAATTCACACAGGCCTAAGTTGTCTGTAACTTTTAGATTCCGTGAGACACACGTGTCTTCCTGCTGTTACTTAGCAGGAGTCATCACTACACACGAGCAGGAGCTTCAAACTCTCTAGGTTTCTAGATCCGGTCTGAATAAAAGCAGTTTATATTATTACTTATTTTTAGGGCACAGCTTGGTAGTTAAGAGCTAGCCTCTGGGGCCAGGCCATCTGTATCTGAAGTCCAGCTCTTCTATTACTAGCCTCACAGCCTCCTCTCCTGTAAAGCAGAGATTGTGGGGTTTGAAGAAGTGACATGAGAGGGTAGGAGGTCTCAGTCCTACATCCACAAGTGCCGCCGGGAGATTGGATTCTCAGGAAGGTGCAGTGTGCTAATCATTTCTTCTTTACGTATTCCCCTTCCCCTGCAGTTATACACACCAGGCAAGCTAATGGTGGTGACCAGGTTCCTCTGCAGTGCTCTGACCGCACCGGAGAGACACCTGCTGCTCCTCTCTGCTAATTGTGTAGTCTATTGCTAATTGTGGAGTTTCTGTTGCTATGATAGAACACCATGACCAAAAGAATTTGGGGAGGAAAGGGTTTATTTTAATTAGTAACTCTCAAATCACAATCACAGAGGGAAGTCAGGGCAGGAACTGATGTAGAAACCATGGAGGAAAGAGCACTGCTTACTGGCTTGCTCAGCCTAAAGTTCAGGGATTGCACCACCCACAGTGAGCTGGGCCCTCGCACGTGGTCGTTAATCAGGAAAATGCTTCACAGGCTTGCCACAGGCCAGTGTGATGGGAGCATTTTCTCAATTGACCTCCCTCCTCTGAAACAACTCTAGCTTGACAAAAAACTATCCAGGACACTCAGCAGCTCTTTTGACTGAAGAAGGAATAGAAGAGGAAAAGTCAATTTACTACACTAAATAATCCCATTTTCACCATGTATCAGCAGCTCATGTCAGAAGTCAGCATTCTAGCTGGTTTATGTCTTCCCACTCCGTGAGTGTGGCTTCTCTTTCACGGGGTAGTTAACCGACGGTATTTTGGGCTCCCATAGGGGCCCATTTGGCACTGGTGTAGGTGTTGGAGAGAGCAGGGTGAACAGGCACTTAGCTGTCCCCGTAGAGTCTGTGGTCTGCCTCGATGAGACATTCAGCAAGAAGTCCCAACTGTAACATAGGTGGGAAACCATATAGTGTTCACTGCTGTCCTCAGCAGCCAGAGCAGCACCTGTCACCTGATAGACACTTGGGAAATTGAATAAATGAATGACTCACCGAAAATAGAGTAAGAATTTAGTATTTTGAAGATCTTTGTCTACATTCTTAGCTTATTCTAAACCAGGATGCTTACTTGCTTATGAAAATCAAATTTATGTAGACTAGTCTTAAACTATTAAATGTTAGCAAATAGACATTTTAATCTGTTTTCTACCACCCACGTTTGATGTAGCTATGAAGGTGTGGGCTTTAATGGGTGTCCAGAGCAGGTCTCTGACTGTAGCTTGCTTTTCTCATAATAGTAAGGTTTGGTATCCAAAGAAAGTTTCTTTCTCCACCATTGCTTTGGGCATTTCTTTCTTGGGCATTTCTGACCTAGATAGCCCTAAGGCTACTTGACTGCTCACAATCGTAAGCATTTTTAGGTGACCCAAGTGTGCCACCTACTGTTCAGTTGTTGAAGTTTATTCAGCCATCGGTACTGTTGCTGGCAGGGCATATTTGTTGAGCTTTCACATGCATCATAAATTTGAGCCTCACAGAAATCTTGTGAGGTAGGTTTTCTCGCTCCACCTCTATGGAAGAATTTCCTCATCTGCTTCCCCTTCAAGATGCAACCCTTCACCCCTCTGTACTGAATACCTCTAACAAATTTGACTTTTAGTGGGATTCTTGAGAAGTACCCAGCAAAAACATGTACCTTATAGGTTTTTATCATTGTAAGATTGGGGACGTGATGCATAATATTCCTCATGATAAAATAGTAATAGTTTATTACTATCACTATTATTACTATTACTATTAGTGTGTCTGAGGGCCACACAGTGTCTTCAGTGCTATACTTACACATCTTCCATGGAACCCTTTTAGCAGTCTTTTTGGGAATAGCTTTATATTCCTTCCATCCCTAAAGAGTTTGAGGCTCCAGAAGGATTGAATAGTTTGCCTAAGCCGTGCAGCTGGTGGTGTTGGCAATTATGATTTAAAGGTTTATGTTCTCCATTTGCTTATGACCAACAACATATGTAAACTCACATAAATCACTACTTAATAACTTCCAGAACTCTGACCACACAATGTCCTGACAAATCTTTGTTGTATTTGCTGAGTTGAAAGTCCTTTCAGCATAGTTGCTTGGAAACAAAGCTGATTGCAGGCTCACAGGAAGATGGTAATCTGAAATACGAGCATCGCCAGGGAAGGCATGCGGAGGGCATTCCATTAGACACACAGGCATTTTCAGATGGAGGATGTGCTGAGCAAAATGGCTTGTGTATACAGACGCTCTCCAAATATTTATTTGAGGACACCCCTATCTCAGTACTTTAGCTACAGTAGTGAGTAATTCTTAATTGTATTGTTAGTGCCAGAAGGCTGCATAGAGCTTACAGTACTCACTGTGTGGATGTTTTATGTCTATGTCTGTCACATGTATGTTTGGGCTCTTGAAATTGATAAAATAAAATTTATATGTAAGTGTTCCAGATTATATGGCATTGATCACCAGTTTCCTTGTGACCACTAGGTTTTGTAAATACAGTGATAAGGTGCAAAGAGCAGTCAGTCCAAAGTCTGTACATACATTGGACATTTGGAGCCTCTGCGGGGCTCCGCTGCCTCTGTAGTTACAGGAGTCCTATCTGGCTATCTCGTTTTACTCTATATGCTGCATCTTTCTATTTTACTTCCCCACAGCTACAAAACTAAAAGAAATAAGGCAGTGAGCCCAGGATGTGACCTGGGACATGGTTGCTACCCACTGAAAAGATGGAAGAATATTTGGGAACCATTGATTTATAGTAATTGCAAACACCTGATTAACAAGATCTTCACCCACCGCCTTCGGGTCTCCTCTCACTTAGGAGTACAGTGTGGTGTAATGTTTCAAGTAGTAGAGATTTCTGATACTGTGAATTCCAGGAGAGTGGGGTGAGGGGAGGTGACGAGGGGAAACGTGTATAATTAAACAATGAGCCAGATAGGATGCTGCTTCCCACACTCTGCGCATGACACACTGATTTAGATTGTGACTACTTCATCTGAACTTTGTCTGATTTGGGCTGTTACTTAAAGGAGATTGTTTCTCCCCTTTTCTGAAAACCAGTTCAACTGAATGACATGGGCTCTTTTCTAGAAAGATGGGCCATAGTTCCCTGTTATACCCTGTGTGAGTTTCAGAATTGCTCTCTAAGGACTTCCACCTACATTTCTGAACAATTTCACTATGATGACATGCTCGGCCATTTTGGAAGTACAAGTGAAAGATTAAGTTGAGTCCTACATTGTGAAGTAGCTTTGGAGTTCAGTATGAAATGCTGATAGGGATGCATGTATTTATTGTCATCTCTATCAGAATTTTTAGGCAGGTTATAAAGCTACATGTATTTTATTTTATATGTATGCAAAAGAAATTTCTCATTGAGATTCACTTGTCAAATATTTCTCTCTTAAAATTATTTGCAGCATCAGCGCCAGCAGTAGTTCCCAAGGGCTATCTCAGCCATCCACCCAGACGACTCAGTATCTGAGAGCTGACACCCCCAACAATGCAACTCCCATCACCAGTAAGAGTTAATTTAATTCTACAGCTGTTTGCAAAGCTTTGTATGGTAGACTCTGTCAGTCGTCCTAATGTGGTTAGTGTATTTGTGGAATTAATGTACAAGCATCTAACTCGTGCAAAAGTTGGTCTGATTTTCAGTTTTTGTTTCCTATAGCATTGAATAAAACATTTTAAAATTGGAGTATTCTATGTAAAAATTAATTGTTAGAGCTAGCTTTGCTTTGGGGAGATTTCCATAATTAATTACATTAAAAGAGCTAATAAATCAATTCAATACAAATCCAAAATGAAGGTTTTCAGGTAGTTATAGAGAATAAGCTGGTATTTTCACAGGGCACATAAGGACTTGCAGTGATTAAACCCGGGGTCTCCAGCATGCCAACCATGTTCTGTGTCAGAGTTGCCCACCAGTCCTTCACATGGACTTCTGATCTTAATACAATACTCTAATGGTCCGTCTCAACTTTCCCACCAAAAAGAATCAAATTTGTTAGGAGAAAGAGCTGATTCCAGGTCTGGGTCAGGAAATGAACAGAGTAAATCTGAGACATGTTGCTGCAGATTGAAGCTCCTGCTGACCAAGGATGTAGCCATTGAGTATCCAAGAGAATAATGACTGCGGTGGATTGGAACAAAAGATGTGTAGTAATCCATAAATGTATATTGCTTTGCATAATTGATAACTGGCGCTCCATTAATACCTTATTATTCTGACAGCTGGCTAAATGAATTGTGTTGCAGGATAAAGAGCTAGTACCGGTTGACTAGGACAAACTTCTTTACAGAGGGCTCCCAGCTAATGAAAGTGAAAGGAGTGACACAATTAGAGAATGACATTTATAGTCCTTAGCAAAATACTCTAGGAAGATCATCATTGATGAAAACCCTAAGAACAAAGGGAAATGGAGGCTTTACCGGTAACTAGCCCAAATCCTCCCCTAAATCCACCAATAAAACAGCTGCACAAAAAGTGCAACAAACAGATACTTGGTACTTGTGGATGTGATGGTCCGACCCAAAATAATTAGCCTGGATGTAATCAGGGCTGTAGGAATTGCAGCGTTCATGTACTAAAGGGAGGGAGGGAGAAGATAAATGATAGCCAAGGAGCAGAGAGGCCAGTTCTGCATAACTGATCTGTTTCCTTCACTCAGACAGGCGAGACAGAAGGGCTGACAAGGAACTTAAGTCATTAGAGCACCTACTGTCACTCTCAGGAGAGAAAGAAATAGAATGAGCCCTTCATGAAAATGCCACAGTAGATGTGAAAGTCAGACCTGCTCAGAAAGGCGCACCATTGCTTTTAATAGTTACATGCCAGGTTTTGCTTATTAGGGCCTGTGGATATGACATTACAAAATAGATACTTCAGTGACTATATGTGCTAAATTTTTTTTCTTTTAAGAAAGGCAATGAAAGTATGTTTACATATTATTAAAAATTTGTCATTAATATGAAATTTACTTATTTTTGTTTTTAATTGTGGACATTACCATAAAGAAGCAGATAATTCATTTATTAATAGATGCTGAAAACAAAACACTTAAATTTTTTTTAACCTGTATTTTTATTTTATATGTATGAGCGTTTTGCCTGCATGTATGTATGTGACCATGTGTATGAAACGCCTGCAGAGGTCAGAAGAGGGCATTGGTCCCCTAGGACCAGAGTTACAGAGAGCTGTGAGCTGTCATGTGGGTTCTGGGAATCTAACCTCTTACTCTGTAAGAGTAGCAAGTGCTCTTAAACACTGATCTTTTTCTCCATCCCCCACAAAACACTGTTTAAAAAACTCAATATAAATACATTTGTTTTATGACTAAAATAAGAAGGCCAGGCATGGTAGTGCCGCACTATTAAATCCTAGCACTCAGGAGGCAGAGGCAGCTGGATCTCTGAATCTGAGACCAGCCTGCTCTACATAGTGAGTTTCAGGTCAGCCAGGGATACATAGTGAGACCCTGTCTAAAACAGACTAGTAACAGCAAAAAAAGGAGTGGGGTGTACATACCTATAACCGCAGTACTTGGGAAGCTGAGGCAGATCGTGAGTTCTAAATCAGCATGGGCTGCCTAGTGAAAGAAAGAAAAGAAAAAAGAAAAGTAAAGGGGGCAGAAAAACCAAACTCGAAAACGGAAGATGTATTGGCCAAGAATTTTCCAGGGTAGCAGACTAGAACAGATCACAGATCCACGGCACTCAGAGAGCTTCAGGTAGAGTTAAACTTACACAAATGACTTACCGCTGGGTTCAGGCATTGCCAGAATACATCCATTACGAAATTATAGAGCCTTCATACAGTCTTCTGGCAGCCACTGATGCTCATTGTTATGATCCATTACTTTTTTTAAAAATGAAGATTTAGTAATTGTATCGTTCCCTCCTTCCCTTCCTCTAACCCTGCCCACCCACACCTTGCTTCCTTTCTATTACCTGTCATTAAACTGCCATTTCGGTTTCTATTGCCAACACTGGTTCTTCCTTTTATCCTATTTTTTTCTTGTTGTGAAAACTTTAATTTATGGCTATAAATTCTATTTTTGTTGTCATTGTGTTGAGAATGGATGGAAATTGAGTGAACCTAAATTTGAACCTCAAAATGACGTAAGCAGGCTAGGCTATGGGAGTTCAAACCAGTATTTTGTTAGAAATGATCTTTTTTCAAATATCTCTTCATTTGAAAAGATCTTTTGTTATATGATTATATTGAAAATCATTTGGAAGGAAAAACTAAATAAGAGAGGGATTAAAATCTGTAAATCAAAGTTTATATCTTTTGTCTCAAAGTCATTCAAAGTGATAGTAATCATATTTTTAGTATTTCTTATTTTAACTCTGTATTTTGACATTTGGGGATAGTATTGTGGTGGATGGCAATGTTTTTCCTTAATATTTTTTTAAATTTATTTTCATTTTATGTACATTGTTGCTTTGCCTGCATGTACATCTGTGTGAGGGTGTCAGATCCCCTAGACCTGGAGTTAAAAAGTTGTAAGCTGCCATATGGGAATTGAACCTAGGTCCTCTGGACGAGCAGACAGTTCTCTTAACCACTGAGCTCTCTCTCTATTCCCTTTTCTTAACATCTTATGTGTCCTTCATAAGTAGCTTCCCTGGTTTGTGTATACGGTTGTTTGCTTTTATGTTGTTTCAGTATTCAATGCCGTGCCTTAAGTCCGGGGTTGTAAATGACTAGCTGACCCCAGTGCCGTAGTAGGGTATTTATATTGCTTGGTCTGGCTTTGTTGGCTCCTCAGGTTACCCTACCTTGAGGATAGAGAAGAACGACTTGCGGAGTGTCACCCTGTTGGAGGCCAAAGCCAAGGTGAAGGACATAGCGATTTCCAGGGAGAGGATAACACTGAAAGACGTTCTTCAAGAAGGTATTTCTTTTCTCTAGAGTTTCAGTTTTGTTATCAAAAAGATTTTGTTTTGCTTTTCTTTAGACTTCATTCCGTGTCCCCTAGCAGCTTTGATGAACATTTTGATTTTGAAGTGTGATAAAACACAGACAAGTATTTGTTATCTATAAGTGTATTTTGCATTTATTCTTATTTAAATGATCAGTACCCAGCAGGTGTATTTGAAATATTCAGATTAATTTTTTTCACTCATGGGTTGTGGGTAATCAAGTGGATGGATGGACTTTGAGATTAGACACAGATTCCATCCCCAAGATTTGTCACCTGTGTGACCTTAGAGAAAGCCACAGCACCTTAGAGTTTCTGTAGAGTTGACAACATAGTGGTCTTGATCACTCTTGGACTATTGGAGAGGTGAGATGAAACTATGTACGTGGAAGAATTAACAGAATTTGTATTTGACATATCCAGTACTCTTTCTGTCTCTTCTTGCAGGTCCTTGCTTTCTGTTTTGAGTTTTAGGGTCTTGATTAAGGAGATGTTGAAGAGGACAGAAATTCACAATAAAATACTGCACTGACTTTTCACAGTGTTAGGTAGCAGACACATGCTGCCTCTGCTGCAGTTCACTCTGGAATGTTTTTGGTTGTATGAATCCATTCTGTTGCCTGGGACTCCTGGAAGCTAGAAGGAACTTCAAATGCTGTAAAAGCAAATGGTCCTTCATGGAAGCAGGGCTTTGTTTTTTGTTTGCTTTGTTTTGTTTTTTTCCTGGTCTGTGTTTCAGTGTCTGTTTTCTAAGAATAACTAGTTTTCAGATCTGTCTGCAGTCTGAAGAGGGTAACCAGGCCAGACAGCATTTCCTACAGAATTAATGGTTATGTTTACAGTTTTCTGGGTCTCCGAACAGGATGGAGCAAGTAACCTCACTTGCTTATAATTTGAGGAAATTTGGAACCAGGCGTTTTCCTTGATGTTTTTGGAACTTTCGCTTTCAGAAAAGAAAGCATGGCTGGCTAATATTTTATAAAGTGGTCAGGTTCACTGGAAATCTGATAAGTACAAATCAAACGATAGTTTACATGCCACTTTTCATCTGTCAGATTAGACAGAATTAAAGAGAGATATTCAGATATCCAGATAGAGTATGAGTGAATTTGTACACGTGACCTGTGGTAGGGTGATCTGTGTACACATGTGCTTTTAGTGTGGGGTTCGCCCAGTTAGTTTTGCCTTTAAAGTTTGTGTTTGGGGTATGTAAAGTGGGGCTAGGTATGGGGAAGAGGAGACAGCAGAAGGTCTGTCCCACTCTACCTCAGAGGAGCTCCTTTGACTGTGCAGAGGCACGAAGGGGTTGGGACAGCCCCAAGCAAAGGTTCTCTGAAGCCTTCCTGCCTGCAGCATCCACGTCACCTTGTCTCTGTGCCTCAGTGGGACCTTCCACACAGGTACCAGTAACTTCAGCACATACAGTGACAGACTTTAAAGCCCAAGGTGTATGTGGTGTCCACAGCAAAGCTTAACCATTTCAGGCATTTCTTACTCAATTATGGAAGGATGAAAGTAAAAAATAGCCCTTTGTAAAAGAATAACATGCCATTAATTTTTTTTGAAGACCATCTCAGTAGAAAGCCTTTTAAATCCAGGACAGCCAAGGCTACACAGAGAAACCCTGACTCACAAAACCAAATGAAAAAGAGAAAGAAAAAGGAAAAAAAAAAAAGATTAAAATTAAAATATTTTACTAATAAATCTCTATGGATTTTCATATCTCTGTTTTAACCACTGCTTTGCCCCCACAGAAATGTCATAATTTCTCTCTGCTATAAGAGCTTTTTAGGAACATACTTGACCCATAATGACCTGAGAGTCCAGTCACCTGTCTGAGACTTGGTGCTACAAGGCATGGAACCCCTGAAGTCAGGATTCGCTTTCCTTGGCCCTTTCTTCACTGAAGTCTGTAGCAGCAGAAAGGAGAAGCCTTTCTCTCCCTTTGTCGCTGCCTTGAGGTGACAACCTGCACTGACGCCTGTCACTGTGCTGCAGCTCTCCTGACTGGGTTACTAGTTGATTTAGGGAAATTAAGGAAAACATTCTCACATACTTAGTTTAGATATGGGATTTCTCAAAGCAGATTGTTTTGTAGTTACAAATGGCTTTTAACTGCTTTGGTACAGTTTACTCTGGAGCTAGAACATTGGCCACCATACCTGTCATGTTTAGGTCACATTGCCAGAAAGCTTTGTGATGGTGTGAAGATGATCATGTGACCTCATTAACTTATTTTTCCTTTTAGGTACTTTTGGGCGTATTTTCCATGGGATTTTAGTTGATGAAAAAGATCCAAATAAAGAAAAGCAAACATTCGTAAAAACAGTCAAAGGTAGGGTTTTCTTGCATGCTGTTTTCATAATAGTTTTTGTGTAGATGACTCAAGCTAGCAAAACTTTGTCTTCTGTCTCAGTGTGTGCCGGACCTTTGGAATTAGTTTATAGTAGTGTGACTCACAGGCTCACTTTTGAGAATTAAGGTTTTCTCACCAAGTATAGGAAATAGTTTTCTAACTTAACATTTACTAGATAGGATTCCAACTATAGTTAAATTACATTAAATTAACTTGTCTGTTGCTGTGTCTTATTTTGGGTTTTCCCTGTTAAAACTCTGTCATACCATCCTTTATCCCATCTAAGAAAATGTCGTCATTAGTCTACTTTTCAACACAGACATTTATAAAGAAAACAATTAAATGCCCTCAGATCCCCAATACCTTAGATATGGGTTGTTTATCTTTCGTTCCCTCTCCATCTTGTCCTCTTACATGCTGTATAGTACCCTAGGAAATGCCTGCCTGACACAACCCCCACCCTATTACTACCCCCCTACTCCCAACCCTGTGGGTGAACAAGCATGTATATATACATATGTGCATGTGTGCATACATGCACACATGCAGAGACCAGGGGTCAGCCTTAGATTTCTTTAATCAAGTGCTATCTACCTTTTTTCTTTGTTTTTGTTTTTAAATTATTTTTATTTTATGTATATGAGTGTTTTGTCTGCATGTGTGTATTTGTAACACATGGGTGCCCCAATCCCCGAGGAGTGTGTCAGATCCCCTGGAGCAGATCGTTGTGAGCCACCATTCAGGTGCTGAGAACTGAACCTGGGTCCTTTGGAAAAGCAGCCAGTACTTTTAACAACTGAGCCCTCTCTCCAGCCCATTCCACCTTGTTTTTTAGACAGATCTCTCTGTCTGGGACCCAGGACTTTCCAGTTAGGCTAGGCAGACTGGTTAACGGGTTCCAGGGACACACCTGGACCTGCCTCAACAGTGCTGGGTTTATCATAAGCACACGCCATCATGCTGGCTTTTGTACCTCACCTTTGAGCTTGTTCCCCATGCTGGAGGGCAAGTACGTCATGGGCCAAGCCTTCTCCCCAACCCAGTAAGCACTGATTTCTGAAAAAGAAATTAAACACTTTGCAGAGATTGAGGGGAGATTACTTTTGAGTAGAGGTGACAATTTTTTTTGAGATTTACAGAGTTAAATGTTTCTAAATTTACTTAAAGGCATATTTGGGAAGGATGGAGGGCTTATGTATATTATTTCTAAAAATTTGGGTTTTACTAGTCTTAACTAAAAAGTCTGGAATTTATTGCCTGTAATTTAGCAAAATTACCCAGTTAAGGCTGCTACAAATGCTTAAAACCCTCCACACTCCCCTTAGCTTTTCTAAACAAATGGGTTAACTTGCTATTTTGTTTAGTTTTTGTTTACCAACTCCCCTTAGCTCCCCAAACATTGAATATCTTGTTAGATTGTAGTGGGCTTTCTGATTGGTTTTGAAGGATCGTTTACATGACTCTCTTTCTATTTTACTCTTTATAAATAGGAGGTTTGAGCCACAAGTTTAGTAAAAGAAACTGCCTTTTGTTTTCTTACCTTTTGAAAGGAAATATTTTATTTTAATGCTGATATTTTTTGAATTTATACTCTATGGATCATAATGAATTAACAAAAGAGGTTTCCATACAGAATTGGTTTGATTTAGGGTTGAAAAGGAAATAATAGCGATAAGAAAACACAGCACGGATCCTGCAACTCTGTGATAAGCTTTCTCTTCTGTGCCAGAGTTGTGGTCACTGCTCGGCATCCCTGTAACTACTTTACTCTCCCTGATTGGAGGGCAACAGGAGAAAACACATGGATCCTCAGCATCCAGTCATGGCTTGTGTGGGGCCGAGGGAATGGGCGACGGCACTTGTTTGCATAGAGTGCTGATTTTCAATTAATGTTCAGTACTATCAACAGACTTCCCTCACAGGGCGTGTGCTTTATTTCTGGACAAATAGGAGTTCTATGAAGAATATATTTTGGGTTTTGTTTTAGAGAACGCTTTTTTTTTTTTTTCCCCAGAGCTGAGGACCAAACCCAGGGCCTTGTGCTTGCTAGGCAAGCGCTCTACCACTGAGCTAAATCCCCAACCCCGAGAACACATTTTTTTAATGGGGAAAAATTGGAATTTTTTAAAGTTTAATAATTTTATACAGAGAGCTAATGGATATCCAATGTCACTTTCCAAAGACTGAAGTCAGATATGTCCCCTGGACCCAAACCCATGAATTTAGAGCTAGTAATACAATGGAGTCAGACAGTACAACGTGACTATTGTCACAGCATCTAGGAGGCTGAAGCAGGAGGATCAAGAGTTGGAGGCCACCCTAGGCTACGTAGTGAGACTTTGTAAGTTCAGAAAACTTAAACAGTATAGGAAGGTGCAAAATAGAAGTTATCCTGTCCCAAAGGAACCAGCATAAGAGTTTATGCTCTTTCTCCAAGTCAGGGAAAAACATGCTCATGGGTAATTTTGTTTTTAATGATCACACAGACCTTTGCACTCTGCTCCTGAAATTTAATGTGTATTTAATTTAATGACTTCCACTGTCAGTGCATGCAGACCTTTCTCTGTAGAGTACTCTAGGGAGCCCATGTGGCTCTTGATGGCTCTGCATTTGGTGATGATGCAGGCACAAATGTGTTCTCACTTGTTAATGCCGCTTCCCCTACCCGCCTTCCCAAGTGTCTGCTGATGAGTCTGTCTCCGTCCATTCTTGCCAAACCGGCAGACAACTGAATATTTGTCTTTATCAGTCTGATGGGAAATGACCTCTCTTAGTTCACTCCTGGTATCTTTACTTAGTGGACCTGAAAGTCATTTTATAGTTTTCTTGGGCTCCATCTGTGCTTCAGTATTTCCCTAATAGTTTGTCTGACGTCTTTATGAAGAGGGAGTGAGCCTTCTGTATGTCTCATGTGTTTTCCTAACTGCTGCTGCCTTTTCTCCTTGGCTTATGGAACCTTACTCAATTCCTGTCATCTGTGCAGGAGTTTCTGAGAAAGCTATCCTATTTAGGAAGGTTCTGTCTGCTGTCATGAAACTTTAGGCTGTATCTATTTAGATTTACTTGTAACTTACAATGAAAATTTACCTTGGAGTAAAAGATACTTACCAGTAAAATGTTAATGTCATAAATACAGTGTTATTCAAGGCAATGTCTTCTCTTTATATAGATCAAGCTTCTGAAGTTCAGGTGACGATGATGCTCACTGAGAGCTGTAAGCTTCGAGGCCTCCATCACAGGTGAGAGCAAAGGGCGCATCTCAGCATCAAGCACAGCTCAACTCCGAGCTCTTCTTTATTTTTTAAGAATTGAAGACTTTTGCAATAGCTTGTTTTTTGTTTTTTCTTACTTTTTTTTTTTCAGAATATGAAGAATGTATGCTCATTGAACACAATTTGAAAACAGTAAAGTACAAAGAACAGAGAGAGCAGTGTATAAGTCACATAAATAATAAATGGACACAACCAAGCTTTCTAACATAGTATATACATATTTATGCACCTGTCTCCCCTTAAAAAATATGACAAAGTGATGCATACATTAAAGATAATTGCAATGAAAATTTCAAATGTATAGGACATCACTGACAAAAATAGTCGACTAGTCTTGGATGCAGTGAGGTTGTTGGTCTGCCATGTTGTGAGTGTGCAGTCGTGTGTGTGTGTGTGTGTGTGTGTGTGCGCGCGCGCATGCACCCTCCCATGTGCATGCCCGTGTTTGTGTGTGTCTTTGGTAGAGGTCTTTATATCTAGAAATAGCATCTATGTATTTGTCTGTAGAGATATTTTATAATAAGTTAGATATTGCAACATGTTAGTGTGTTAGTATACATTTAAAAAGGATAGTGTTATCTTTTAATAAAATAATGCATTTCTTATTGTAACAAAAGAACTATTTCTAGGTTTTCCTGTTGGTAACTATAAATCCCTGTCCCTATTTTAAAAGGCTACTTAGTGGTTTACTGAATGGCTGTATACCACGTTTTATTTAACTCATCTCTTACATATGCTCTTAGAATCATAGTATGATTTCACAACAGGAACTTGGGGGAAGAATTCTAGATCAGGAATCAACCAGGGACAGCAGCATCATTATCATGGCAAAGTTTTTGAGGCAGGGTTTCTATATAGCCCTGGCTGTTCTGGAACTCACTTTGTAGACCAAGCTGGAGTCAAACTTATCAAGACCTGCCTGCCTCTGCCTCCCAAGTGCTGGGTTTAAAGGCATGTACCATCAAGCTCAGTTGGCAAAGTTTTTTTAAAGCACTGTGTAGAGATCTGAGAGATGGTGTATGTCTATGACCTATGGGGACTATGGCAGTCCAGCCTCTCAATAGTCCCCTCCCAGGGTCCAGGAAGAATCTACAACCAGCTGATAATTAATCTTTGATGAAAAGAAATGAATCTATGTACACAAAACTCCTTAGTCCATACACTTGTTATTCTGTGTCAGTTCTCTCTCTACAAGCTTCTATTCTGCTTTCATGTTTAGGTCTTTTCTTGCCTGATTTCTCTCTATATTTATCTACTGCTCCTTCTAAGTTCTATCTTAATTCTCTTGTCTTAATTCTGCCTCATCTAGGTCCTTTTCACCTCGTTCTTAACCAACTAGTACTTCCCCATCTGACTCTTCCTCATCTTCCATCGCGTCCACACGTTCTCTCTGGTCAAAATCCTCCTTATCCCTTTCCATTCTCCGTCTCTCCGTTCTCTCCAAGTCTCTCAGGAATCCAGTTATAAACCCAAGCAATAGCAATCCTCTGGCTGAGCAAGGTCACCAGGCTTGAATTCTACGGGGTCATAAAGGTAGGTAAGAATTTCCCTCAGGCAGTGACCACCAGGCTTTCTTTTACAATCAAAAATGGGAGTGGTAGCCGGGCGGTGGTGGCGCACGCCTTTAATCCCAGCACTCGGGAGGCAGAGCCAGGCAGATCTCTGTGAGTTGGAGGCCAGCCTGGGCTACCAAGTGAGTTCCAGGAAAGGCGCAAAGCTACACAGAGAAACCCTGTCTCGAAAAACCACAAAAAAAAAAAAAAAAAATGGGAGTGGTAAAAGAGGAGGTCAACTGAGTGCTAATGGCCGGTTAGTATATCAAAAAGGGGGTCTATGTGCTCAGTCTCAGTCTACATTCCAAAAAGTGGTTAGGTAAGAAGTTAGGGCTCTATAAAGTTAGTAAGGCTGTAAGAAAGGAGGATCCGAGCTAAATTGTGTAAAGCTATTATTTAAGGTCTACCTGAACTAGGCAGTGTCTCCTTGTGGAATTTACCTTAAATCAGGAGACTAGCATGTGGTGGTCTGGACTGTTGTTTCTGTTAGTCCTTGAAAGTGGCTAAGGGAGATATCTGATTCCAGTGCTGAAAGGGGAGAAACGGATGGGCTGGGGGAAGGAAGCCTTTCCTGAGGCTGTTCTCCAAATACCTTGAATGTGTATGTCCAGAGAGTGATCAGTCCACAGTGTTAGCCCTTCTTAGGGAAATGTCAATTGGGAAAACTATGAAAGCACACATGATTTTCATAACAGAAGACAGCTGTAGATAACAAGCCAAATAATACCAAAAGCTCCTTGGAATTTGGCTTCCTCTGAAGGAATTCCTTGATCCCTTCAGGTACTGGCTTTGCCATAACCAGCTGAGTTCTTATATTTTCCTGTGGCCCATAGCAGTTCTTATAACATTTTCCTGAGGCCTGTAGCAGTGACCCAGAGTTCTTGGGGTACAGACAAGTAGATATCTGGAGCTCAATGGCCAGCCTAGCCAAATTGGTGTGCTCCAGGTCAGTGAGAAACCAAGATGGAGAGCAATCACGGAAAGCACATGATGTTGACCTCTGACCTCTATGCACATGCTTAAACATATACATACATACACACACACACACACACATACACATATACATGCACCATACACAAGTACTGGGTATACTTACCTTAATTTGTGTGACTAATAAGAATTTCACATGTTCAAAAAATGAACCAAGACTGTACATGTTGGAAGGGTCTATGGACTTCTGGGAAAGGCAAGTGGTGTATGCAGAGAGCACCATGGATTTCCATTTCAGTAGACATGGGCAGTTGCTTCAGCTCTGATAAAAAATATGAATACATAGAACTTTGTTCTTTTCATTTTGTTTTTACTTTGGCTTTTGAGGGCCTAAAAAGATGACAGCCACATAAAAATAAGACTGGTAACGAACATGAGACAGATTTTTGGCATTGTGTTAGTAGAAAAGAAAACAAGCCAAGAGCAGAAGACAACTGTTTGGGCTGGGATTAAACACAACATAATTCTTCGCTTCCGGTCAGCTGAGATGAAAGCAGCATTAAAGGCCAGTCAATCTCAGGAGCAAATGGGAAAGAAAAGAATGCTTTGTTTAGAGCAGGAGGTTAAAAAGGTATTTAGTTTCACATCCCAAAACAGATGTCACATTAGGGTTGTTAGATAATGTAGATACTAACTAATATAAAAGTAAGTACTCGTTTTTAAAAATTTCATTGAAAAAAAAACAGGCTTTTGAAAAAAAGTTGAATGTAATATTGAGAAAAAAGTGAGAGTATGCCTTGGAAGAATTGAATCACATGACTCAAGAATGTTGCCTTACATTGGCCAAATTCAGCCCCAAGTGCAGGAGTCCTCACTTGTAGAGGAGTACATGGACAGTCCCTTCCTTTAGTCTATATTTGCTTTAAAAAAATAGTTATATTTGTTAAACAAAATTAAAAAGCAAAACAAAACAACCCAAACCATGTTTTGTTTCCTCAGGGCTTTTGGAGCATCCCTTTTGACAGTGCTGTGAGCGAGTGCTTGATGTTCCAGCAGTGTTTCCCACTAGTCTCCCACGCTAGCTGAGCACTTACACTCCTGGCCAGTTCTTCTCACCCAGTGAAACCTGCACCCATCAGCACAGAAGCATGGGCAGGGATAAATGTGGACAAAGCCAGGTTTTCCCCCAGAAGCTGTTTTCGGTCTGCCGTAGCCCTGAGCATGCCTTGGTTAAGCAACCCCAGGCAGGGATCTGCAGCATTCTCTCCTGCAGCTGTAGACTGTATGGCTTCTCAGCATCCCACCATGGTGGGTTAGCAGTCCCACTACACCCCACAGAGTGGAGCTGAGTGGTATTGACTTGGAACATTTGACGCTGGATGAGAGGGGAGGCTTGTAAAGGCGAGTTATATAGTTTGGTCAGAGTTGGTTGTCATCTGGTCTTGGAAGTGACATCAGGACTCCCAGTTGTAGGAATAAAATTGTTAGTGTGTGGCATCTGTAGCGCTTCATCTCACCACACTTTCTTTTTAAACAAATATTCCTGGCTGTGTGTTTGTTCTCTTTGATTTAGTTCATTAACTGCCCATTTTTGCACTCAGAACTCAGCTAGGTACAGAATAAAAATGAAACAGTAATCTTAGATCAGTACTATGGAATTTTTTGTGCAGACTGCGCTCAGCAAGAACTGTCACCTGTTTACAGTTTTCACCCTTTGAACTGGTTGTGGTCTATAATTCAGAAGGTTTGCTCTCTGTTTTAACATCTGTGAGGAAGGGTGGAGAGGCACTGATGCATTTTAAAGCATCTTTAAATTCTCTATTTTTTATTTTTATTTTTCCACTGGAACTTGTAAGCATAAGTTTTTAACATAAACACATACTCATATAAATTAAAAATAATCCGATTTCATTACTTCATGTCAGAGCATCTCTAAGCCATTTCTTGTGGCTTGAAGTCCCCATTTGGCCCAGGATGGTGACATTTGTTAGTCTGAATGACACACAGCTTTAAGGTTGCAAGAGTGCTCAGCATGGGAGGCAGTTGTTCCCAGCTCCACGTCCCCACTTTGCCTCTGCTTTCTCACCACACCTCCTTTACACCCACTCATCCATTCTGAGATATCTCAGGCTTTTCTCTTTGTCCTTTCCTTTAAGATGGCCGAAGTGAAGGACAGTCATGTGTTCTTGAAAACATTTTTATAAAGCTTATTACTGCTTCCAGAGTTGTTTTTTTCCCTTTTTACTTTATGTGTATGGGTGTTTTGCATCCATATATGTCTGTGCACCACATGTATGCAGTACCTGGATGGGGGGAGGCAGAAGAGGCCATCAGATCCCCTGAGATTGGAGTTAAAGACAGTTGTGAGCCACCATATGGGTGCTAGGAATCAAACTTGGTCCCTCTGCAAGAGCAGCCAGTGCTCTTAACCACTGATCCCAGAGGATTTTTAATCCTGGGGTTATGGAATAAAAGTTTTGATTTCATTTAGTGTATTTGTTGTGTCTGGACAAAATGCCATTAATTCTGCTAAATGATTTCAGTCTTGAGGGAAGGAACAGAGATAATCCTTTAGGGTTAAAGAATGGGCCAGCTCACCTGCCCATTCTGAAGTCAGGGTTTGCCTTGGCTGCCCTTAAGGTGAGTCATGATCTGTTTTGTGCATGGGGGTTGGTGGGAAGGTGTGTCTCTGTGTGTGTGTGTGTGTGTGTGTGTGCCACAAAAGGTAAAGTGGACAAGATTATTCACCATACACTTGGTTTATTTTGCATATAAAACTGTTTGTGGTTGGTGAAATCCACATGTTACAAGTTTGAAAACTAAGGCCAAGGCACTTGTTCTCTCTCTCCCTCCCTTCCCCCTCTCACCCAGATAGTGAATTTTACTTTTAAAAATTGGATTCCAAATTCTATGTGACTGCAAACATTTTACTTTTGTGACAGTTTCAATCTGTTAAAGACCTCTTTGATGACCATATTTTTATTCACAGTCTAGAACTGGCCTTTTTGTTTTTAAATGTGATGATGAAATTAGTGGGGTCGCAGCAGCATGATGTACTCACAGCCAAGGCATTTTCAGCTGTCTGCGATTATCCTTTGGGGGGGAGATTTAGCATGGCTAAAGTGTCTTCAGAAAATCCAGTACAAAGGGATCCATTCTGTGTTAGTAATCTTGATCCTACAAAGAAAGCTCATCTATATGGAGACTGTTTGCATATGGGTCAAAAAGTAGAACATTTGAAAATAAAAGTTGTAACGGATATCTTTTTAAATGTTTTGGGGATTTTATTTTGCTTTAGATTATCTTTATTACTCTTAATTTAAGATAAACCCATAAAGTTTTAGATTTCATTTGTATTTTTCCCATCTTCTTATTATTTTACAGAAACCTTCTTCCTATTACTCACGTGTGCATAGAAGAAGGAGAAAAGCCCATGGTGATACTTCCATACATGAACTGGGGGAATCTTAAATTGTTTCTACGGCAGTGCAAATTAGTAGAAGCCAATAATCCACAGGTGAGAAAATTTCCCCAAATACCGATAGTTTCTGGTGTCTTTTGAAGAAGATATTAATAACCACACACATGTCCTAAAGATCTTCAAAGAAACTCAGAATGAACCAGGCAATATTTATAAGCTGTAGATTTAGAGGAAAATAGGATGATGGCATATGATTCCCCCTAGAGCACACTTGGCCGATGCTGTTTGGCTTTGTTGGCTGTGTGTTCATTCACAGTCACCTCTGATGGATGCCCTGTGATAGCATCTCAGTCTTGAAGATGTGTGTCCAGGATTCATTCTAGGAATGGAAGCTATTATAGGTCTGTCTGACCATATGGTGCCTACAGTGGTGCTGAGTAGAGGCCTGGATTGTGGGAGATAATTGGGGTATCCTTAATGTGCTTGGCTGTAAGATGCCCCCATTTAAGAGTTTCTCTCTTGTCACTGCCCATGTACTCTGCTGTGAGCATCTGATCAGATTCCAGACATGTTATGATAGTGGTAAGAAAGTCTGCTGGGTGTTTTGCTCTTGGCTATATTTTTTGGTTTTGTTAAGTTGATTTTAAGATTTATAATAGCATACTTATTGTAGTTAATAAGAAAAAGACTCAGATCTGCATTGAGTAGTTGACTTAATGTATATGATACGTTGTTTAAGCTGAAAGGATAAAGCTGTGGTTGGAACCACGTTGTTGGAGGCTTTGGCCCATGAGCATCACTAGGGGGAGAACTTCCTTCCGCAGCCTGCAGTGCTGGTGTGCATCTAGAGGAGCATGTCAGCCGAGAGAGCTATGGACTTGTTTAGTGGAATGACCCTCAGGGGAGAATCTGGTAAAACCTACTCCTCCGAAGGAAAAGAGCAAATCATTGCTGCACACACTTGAAGTGATGCTTTAGAGATTCCGTGTTCATTGAGTAGGAATCACTGAGAAGCTGTTCTGTAATGCTGATTTGAGAGAGATAAGTACAAAAGATGAGGTAAGTCACAAGATAAATTCATATAGATGGCAAATCCCATTACAGATCAGGGGCTATTGTAATAGGTGAGCCGTAGACAATGCTCCAGAGAGATCTTGGTTGAGAATAGGTTTTTAAAAACTCAGTAAGTAGGTACAAGGAAGTGCTTTAGGGTGGGACTATGGGCTCAGGTAGTCAGATCCAGCTAGCTTTGTACTGTCAGCAAACTGTGTCCTTTTTTTTTTTTCCTGTTATAACAGGCAATTTCCCAGCAAGATTTGGTACATATGGCTATTCAGATTGCCTGTGGGATGAGCTACCTGGCAAGAAGAGAAGTGATCCATAAAGACCTGGCTGCTAGGAACTGTGTGTAGGTGTCAAGGGCTTGCTGCTGTCACTAGATGGGAGGTGCTCCCTGGATTTGGGGTTCTGTTGGGAGTCGTTGTGGGACTCAGACTGTTTATGGGTAACTGTGGGTCTTCTGGACACCCTGATGCCTGTCATGTTCGTGTTTTTGCTTCTCAGCATCGACGACACGCTTCAAGTGAAAATCACAGACAATGCCCTTTCCAGAGACTTGTTTCCCATGGACTACCACTGTCTAGGGGACAATGAGAACAGACCTGTGCGATGGATGGCTCTGGAGAGCCTGGTCAACAATGACTTCTCCAGTGCTAGTGATGTGGTAAGTACTGGAACCCGGGTATCGAGAGCGTGGAGAGGAAAGCTTGCTGTTCACAATGTTCTGCCATTTTTTCCTTTTAAAAATCTTGTTACTGTTCCTTGAAATTTTCATCCAGAGAGCATGTGTAGTTAGCTCCCTTTTGACCCCTTAAAACAGAGAAACTGGCTCAAACCCTGGGCTGGTACTGCGTTCTCCCTGTCCACAGAAGCTGACACTATGGCGGGCACTGGTGACTGGCACTGGTTAGAGTGGGCACTGAGGTTCAGAGGCCGACAGCAGCTCATTAGCTCCCTGGACAAGTCTCGATGACCAAGGGGCTGCTAAAGCACAGAGTGCATTGCTTTCTGCAGATGGCCTCTTCTCAGTTGAACAGCACTCTGGGAGTTCGAGGCCAGTCTGGTTACACAAAGAAACCCTGTCTCGAAAAACCAACCGATCAAACAAACAAACAAAAAGAATGAAAAACAAATGTTTTTCTTTTTTTTTAAATGATTTATTTATTTGCATTGGTGCATTTGTGTAAGGGTGTTGGATCTCCTGGAATTGGAATTACAAACAGTTGGGAACTGCCATGTGGGTGCTGGGAATTGAACCTAGGTCCTCTGAAAGAACAGCCAGTGCTCTTAACCTCTGGGCCATCTCTCTAGCCCCCAAATGTGTTTTTCTATCTCTTGTCTGTTACATATCGTAGCTGTGTATTTGGGAATTTGGTAAAAAGTTTTGCTGTTAAGGTTCCTAAATCATCACTCAATAATACTGTATTACTTGTAAAAATAATTGGGATTTGTTCTGACACTTCAACATGGAAGAACTGGGCATATTGTTGTGTTTTGTATCCTGGTATATTTTATTTATTATTCAGAATTGCCTTTTTATTTCAGTTTGTATGCGTTACACATTTCTCTTTTAATAATGTATTACTGACAGCAGTTTTACTAATCCATTATTTACATTGATTAGTGTACACTCATTGTCATACAGTCAATGTATTAGTTTTTGCTGGTTGCTATAACAAGTTACTACAATCTCAGTGTTTTAAAACAATAGATTTATTCTCTCATGGTCAGTTCTAGAGGTTGAAATAAAGGTGTTGGCAGGGCCATGCTTTTTCCAGAGACATCTGGTTGCTGGTGGCAGTCCTTGGCTTATGGCTCCATCTCTGTTACACGTTCATATACAGGCTCTTTTGGATGCTTTTCAGAACTCTCTGCTCCTCTTTAACAAGGCTGTAGTGACTGCATTGATCCCTACACAGTCCAGAATAAGCCTCTCCTTTCAAGGTCTCTAGTCACACTTTTTTCCATAAAAGATAATGTTTATAGGTTTTAGGGGTTGGTAAATGGATCTTTGGGGCTATCATTCAGTTCACTGTACTCAGTAATTGAAATTATCTAAGATTTCCGTATTGAAAAACAACTTCAATTTACAATCAATGATTTGATAAGGAGAGAAATCTCATTAATTATGACCTAATTTTTTTTCCTCATTCATAAACTGGGTGCTATTTGATATATTTCTCTTTTTATGTACTAAGTATTGTGGTAAAATTTGTTCACTTGGTGTGAATGAACAATTTACTGAGTTCTTAAACTTTTCCTGTTAAAGTTTTATGTGTGTGTATATTCAAAATCATTTTTTTATTTATTTTAAAATTAACTATTCTTGAAAAAAAAATCCCTGACATTTGAAATGTGCAGAGTAAGAGTGTGCATGGTTATAAGAATGGGTGTTACCTGACTCAAGGAGGGACTGCAGGGGTGACACCAGAAAGAACCTGCTTCATGTTACTCACAGAGAAGCCCAGCGCATGCTGGGAAGAAAGTGGCAGACGAGGAAGATGAATGCAGAGTCTTAGATACTGAACCCTAGGGATTCAACTTGGAGGATTGCAGAGAGCCGGATCTGGGCTCTCTCCAGAGCTTCTTATCAGGAAACAGTTTCTCTAACATTAATGTTCAGAAGGAAAAGTTCCAATGAAATCAGTAGAGAATATACCTTGGCTGAAATCATAGTTTTGTGAACTCAAAACTATTTGATGGGCAGGAAAAAGGAGACATTTCTTAGATGATAATCTGTAGGTATGTTCTGTTATTTTAAGGTAAACTTCAAGAGACTGGGAAATTTTAAGTTTTTTTCTTGGTAAAAGGAATATTGATAGATAATATTTCAGAAGGGGGAGGAAGAATTGTAGGAGCCAGAGGGATTGAGGACACCCTGAGAACATGGCCACAGAATCAACTAAGCAGAGCTCACAGGGGCTGACAGTAACTGAAGCGACAAACACAGACCCTGCAAGGGTCTGAGCCAAGTCCTCTGTGTATACCTTAAGGTTGTGTAGCTTGGTGTTCTTGTGGGACTCCTAACAGTGGGAGTAGGGGGTGTCTCTGACTCTTTGGCCTGCTCTTGGGATCTTTTTCCTCCTTCTGAGTTGCCACATCCAGCCATGACATGAAGGTGTGCCTAGTCTTATTGTATCTTGTTAGGCCATGTTCAGTGGCTATCCCTGGGAGACCTGTTGTTTTTTTTGAAGGAGTTGATCTGGGGGATGGGGAGGGACTAGAAGGAGTAGAGGGAGTGGAAACTGTGGTCAGGAGTAATGTATGAGAGAAGAATAAAAGTTAAAAAGATATTTCAGAAGGGTATGTAAGATGTCTAGTAGTGCCATAATGTGAACTGCCTAGTGTACTGTAGTACTTCAATATGAATTGCTTAGTTGACTTGTTCGCTTCTGTGTAGGTATTCCATTATATAATTAATTAACAATGGGATTTTTATTTTATTATTTTATATATGTAGGTATTTTGCCTACATGCATGTCTGGATCCCCTAGAACTGGAGTTAGAGACAATTGTGAGCTGCCATGTGGGTGCTGGGAATTGAACCTGGGTCTTCTAGAAGAGTAGCAAGTGTATTTAACTGCCGAGCCATCTCTCCAGCCCATCAATGGGATTTGTAAATCACACTTATGATCACATACTTTCTAGGACTCCTGAAACAAAAATAAGATGAATGAATGGGATTCAAGTTAATGTCATGCATGTCTAACCGGTACAGATAAATTGAATGAATGAGACTCTAGTTAACATAATGCATGTCTAAACAGTACAGATGGTGTCTCTTCAGGCACTGTTTAGACATGTATTATATTAACTAGAATATAATGCATGAATGCTGAATTACTGAATGCACTGCTCTGGGCTATGGAACATCATGCTTTAAAAAAATCTCAAAATCATACTTACAGTCAGTTATCTTTACAGTCATGGTATTTTATAAAACTTTTGAACATTCATATTTGTGCAAGAATTTATCTTAGAATGCCATTATACTAAATACTTCGTTTCTATTTTTGACAGCTTTATTTTTTATTATTTAAAGTTTTTTTTCACTTTTTAAATTGAAAATAATTTTTTTCATATATAATATATTCTGAGTGAGGTTTCTCCTCTCATCTTCTCCCAGGTCCTCCCCACGTCCCCACCCACCCAACTCCATGCCTTCTTTCTCTTTCTCTTTTAGAAAACAAGCAAATATAAACAAACAGACCAGAATTTTAACAAATAAAACAAAAAGAAAAAGCATAAAAAACACATACAGAGACACACACAAACAAAACAAAACCCATAAAAGCACAAAATCAGAAACCATACAAGCAAAAGACCTGTAAGATTAAAAAGTGAAAAAAAACCTAAACAGAACAACCTGAGATTAGAGATATCACTGAGTTTGTTTTGTGTTGGCTGCCTACTGTTGGACATGGGCCTTCCCTTAGCTGTTTACATACCCAATGAGATCCATCGGAGACAACTGATTTTCCCTTTGTAAGCAGTTATCAGTTGGAGATAGCTTCTGGGTTAGGGATTGTGTCCACCTTCCCCTCTCAGTCCCGGAACCCCATCTGACTTGGACTTGTGCAGGCCCGTGTGTGCTGCCACAATCCTTGTGAGTTCATATGTACATCAGTCCTGTTGTGTCAGGAAGATACTGTTTCCTTGGTGTTGTCTGTCCCCTCTGACTCTCACGATCTTCCTGCCTCCTTTTCTGCCTAGTTCCTTGAGCTCTGAGGGAGGGTTTGGTGAAGACATTCCAATTAGAACTCAGAGTTCCAAAGTCTCGATGTCTACACATCATCTAGTGGTGGGTCTCTGTATTAGTTCCTGTCTACTGCAGGAGAAAACTTATCTAATGATGATTGGGCAATATAGGCAGAATGTCATTAGGAGTCACTTTATTGCCAAATTCCTTTAGCATAACAGTAGTGTTTGGTTTTCTTATAGGACTATGGTCTATCTAATTGCAGGTACTGGGCCACCCAACCAGTGTCAGGCATGAGTTCTCTCTCATGGAGTGGGTCTTAAATCTAATCATATAGGGGTTGGCTGCTCCCACATTTGTGCCTCTGTTGCACCAGCATAGTGTATCCTACAGGCAGTTCACCATTGTGGATTTCAGGGTTTCTAAGTGGGTTGATGGCTGCCCTTCTCCTCCAGTAGTGTGCCGTGAAGACTCTACTTAGGCGCCGGTGCGGCTTCTCCATGTTCAGTGAGTTCCTATAGGCTTACCTTCTTACAATAGGTCCTTACCATCAACTTGGAAAGAGCAACCCATAGCCTTGGCAGTAGCCTGAGTTGTTTGAGGGTGTCCATGGGGCCCCTTTTGGCAACAGCTCAACTAGATGTAAAGCATTCCCATCACTGAGGTTTCACTTGATGGTGAAAGAAATCTAGTTGGGGCATTCTCTCCCCCATTATTTGATGACCCCATTTAGATTTCTCTCATATATGTGTATATTTTAAGAAACTTCTATTGTAGGTTTCCATATGACTCCTCAAATGGCCTAGCTTTATTTTGTTTTAATTACTATGAGTTCACTAATGGACATCTAAACAGAATTCTCTAAACTCACAATACCAACCTCTGTTTCAACAGCATTTTCACGCTTAGAGCCCAGGCTGGTCTTGAACATGAAATCTTGCTTCAGCCTCCTAAGTGCTAGGATTACAGGCATGTGCCACCATGGTTTAAGTATTACATTTTTTTTTGTCTTATTCAAAATTCTTTTGAGTTGTGCTTAACATGTCATTATAAGAATGTCTCTTGGTTATATTTAATATGGCTAACTTTTTTAAATGTTCAGATTTTTCTCTTTATATTCTTACAGATTCATCTCATGCATTCCTATAAGTGTCTTTTTCCTTGAATAATTGGGACTGAAAGGAATAATTATGTCTTTTTCTGTGACTATGATGGCCTATTAGTGTGAAAATTCTGCCTTTCAGTTTGGGCCATTGAATATTGTTTTAAATTCTTAAAGATTATTAAATGTTACATTCTAGTGGTGGGGTTGAAAATGCTAACAACTCCATGAACACAGTCAGGCTAAGTTCCTTTGCCCTCTATGGGTGGAGGTGCGGTTTCATTTTTTATTTATTTTTCTAAATAGGGTTTCTCTGTGTAGCCCTGGCTGTCCTGGAATTTGCTCTGTAGACCAGGCTGGTCTTGAACTCAGAAATCCACCTGCCTCTGCCTCCCGAGTGCTGGTATTAATGGCTGTTCCATCCTCCATGCCCAGCTTCGGAGGTGGGGTATCACAGTTGGCCTCACTGTCATTTTTAGGGATGCCGAACAGTTTTCACCATCATGTACTAAGTCAATTAACCTCCCCCCACTGGAGTCTACAACTGGAAAATGCACACTTGTAGGTGTATAAAATGCACACTCACAGGAGTAAGGACCCTTTTCTTTCCTTGAAAGAACTTTAACAATTCTGCATTTCTTTGTAGTTTAGAATTCTTCATGATTTACTTAGAAACACGTTTTTTGTTTTTGTTTTTGTTTTCTTTTGTATAAAAGTAATACATTGTGACTTTGGACTTTGTTTTTGTGATTCTAATTGGAAAACTTCCAATATTTTGGTACATGAAGATTCTAATAGTGTCAGCATCAGCTTAGGAAATGCACATAACCAGATTCTGCTAGTTATGAATGTCTTTGTTATTCTTATGTGAGCTCACATAGGTCCTCTGCAGACCGTCGGGGATTGTTCTATATTTTCATCAAATGTAGGCACAACCACAGATTGCTATTGTGACTTTCTTTTCCTTTATTTGAAAAAAATATTTTTTGATTGATGCCTCCTTTGAATTATTTCGATAATTATAGTAGCTAACATAGTTGAGCTGTCAAGACTCTGCCTCTGACTGAGGGGTGAATGCAATCAGGAAAACACAGTTGAGAGTTTCATGTTGGTTTTCTTGTCTTTATGGTACTACATTGTGTTTAAAAAGCATTTTCTTGGGAAAAACAAATCAAGGAAATGACTTCCATGCTAATCTTACCAGTGTGATTTATGGCCGTCAGGAGATCCTTTTTAAGGCATTTGAGCAGTTTTTAGGCCACAGGGCAAATCAGATGTGCCCCATGTGCCTTCTGTTTCTTTGTAGACATTAGTGGATATTTTCCTAGGAGGAAAATCTGTAGTTTTCCAGAGCTTTCGTCTGCAGTGTGTTTCTTCATCTTACTCCTGTTTGCCCGGTGTTCTAGAGGCCGTTGCCAGGTACTGAACACTCACTCGGGAGACCCTCAAGTTTACAACATTTTCACTGAGAGCAGTCTTTGGAACTCTGGTATCTAAGTGAAATCTGGAGTTACTGGAAGAGGCTTATTATTTTTATAAGTATAGAATGCTTTCTGTTTTATATTTTGCATTACTAAGTTTAGAGTAGTGCTTAGAAGATTGTTTCCCTCATAGTTGTAGATTCTACACACCAACAATCTTGAACCTATTAAGTATCAAATTTACATTAAGAGAATTAACATAAAGGCATAAAGAGCAATATAGAGATTAAAGGATGAGTCCAGACTTTTGTTTAAATAGAGACCTAAGATTTAATATTTTCGATGTTACGATACTGTTTAGTTGTGTTATTCTAACTTTAGCTGTCCTGATATTTCCTAAGAATGAGGAGTATATGAATTACTTTAAGAACAGTTCTTGTGCCCCGCAGTGGTGGCTCACGCCTTTAATCCCAGCATTCAGCAGGGCAGAGGAGGCAGATCTCTGTGAGTTTGAAGCCAGCCTGGTCTACAGAGGGAGTTCTTGGACAGTCAGGGCTGCACAGAGAAACCCTTTCTGGGGTGGGAGTGGGGGGCAACAACCAGTTCTAAGAACAGTTGTTCTATTTCCAGAGGGGAGCAATTGCCTTATTAGAGTTGTCTGTAGCTCTGCCTTTCAGGATCTCATGTGTCTCTGAACGCTCCTTCTGGTTGCTTTGGAGACTTATTCATACACTCTGCTTCATGAACCCCCTTAGAAGACCCTGATGTTCTGATGAAGCCATGTGCATCTGTGGAGAACATGGCATGAACAGCCAGTTCTGGCATATTCAACTTGGGTGGAGGTTTGCAGGTGTAAGGATTAGTCATATTTGGAGCTACAGATTGCTGACTTTTGAGGTTAGGTGGTGTCTGAGTAGATTAAGGCTGATATAACAGACTGAGTCGCTCGAGACCCAGGCTGCATTCCTCATCTCTCTGAAGCCTGGGAAGTCGAGTTTGAGGGATGGATCAGAAGTGTCCTTCCTGCTGTGTCTTCACACAGCACAAGGAAGAGGCTTTGCTGAGATCTTTATCAGACAGCAGATTCACTCCTGAGATCTCCACCCTCATGATGTGAACTCCTCCCAAAGCCCCACCTGCTAGCTTCATCACACTGGGGTCAGGAGTTCACCATGAGTGTGCCTGAGGTGCACACACAGGAAGTCCATCGTGTTCTGCTGCTGGGCCTTCTAAATACACCCTTCATATAGTCGATTTCCTTCATTTCTTCCTAAGAGCCCTAAAAGCCTTAGCTCATTTGCCTAAAATCAGAGTCTCATCAGATGTGAGTGAGCCTTGAGGTAAGATTTATACTGAGGCAAATTTGTCTTCAGCTCTAAGTTTAGGAAACCAAGAAAGTTACTACTGACTTCTAAAATGCAGTGGTGGGGCGGGTTTAGGTTGGTGCATCTGTCTCCAAAAGGATAAATCAGGAAAGGAAAAACAACAGCAGTACAGTGTCTGGTAAAAAAGCCCAAACCCAACAAACACAGTGATACCTCAGACTCATGTAATTCTCTTTAGCTGGGTAACTTGCCATCCAGGTCCACTGGAAACTTCACCCACAGCTGCTCACGAAATTTCCTTGGTGGCCCTCTGCCAGGGTCCCAGCCAGGTAGGGCAGAGTATAAAAGTGTATTTAATTGCACTACTTCCCCACTGAATATTCATATTTATTTACTCTCAGTCAACTGGCTAGAGGAGACTGCTATGTTAAACCCAGTCTGGCATTTTAAGTTCCCAGAGTAATCAGTCACACAGAAGTTTCATTACCCAGTGGCCTCAGCCTCATACATCAGATGAAAACAATTGCATACTTTATGACAAGCCATATATATGTTGTGAATGAAAAGAATAGTTTTATGTCCTTCATCTTAAATGGCAAGATCATAAGCTGTGTGATCCCTGTAATCTCATGCCTGTAATCCCAGCACTTTAGGAAGCTGAAGAAGGAGAATTGCTGGAGTCTGAGGCCAGCCAGCGTGAGAGAGAGAGACCCACATATACCTCCCCCCAAATAGAAAATAGCATTCATGTGCACGTGTTACTTACATGTCCTTCTGCCAATGCAACCCCAAGATCAGATGGCTGTGGTGCTCACTGCATGAGGAGACAGCAGATTCTGAAAGGCTGGAGCATTTGGTTTTGATATTCAGGCAGGGCTGCTCCTTAAGAGTTTGTATAGCATTGTATGGTGGATTGGGTTGTATCGCCTCCCCGCCCCAATTCTCCAAAAGTTATATTGGCAATCTTAATCCCTATAACTAGGAATGTGACCAGAGAGAGAGAGAGAGAGAGAGAGAGAGAGAGAGAGAGAGAGAGAGAGAGAGAGAGAGAGAGAGTGAGAGAGAGTGAGAGTGAGTGTTTGTATTATGTGACTCAAATCTAAACACAGTTCTATTTTGTGTGATATTTTTAATGATTTTGTGCATGAAACAGTTTCATGGGATGGAAATTTCTTCACTGTCGTGTCAGCTCTGTAGCTTGGATTTTGGAGCATTTTGGGTTAGGGATGTTCAACCTGTGAAGGACTTTAAAAAAACAGTGTTTCCAGATTTTGTTCATACTGAAAAGCAATAACCTCAGGCTTATTGCACTGTGCTTGGATTTTACAGAAAGACTTTGTATTTGCGTGTGTGCTACACCCCCCCAGTCCTGCTCTTTTACTCATTGAGAAATGTGTGGTTGAGCAAGCCACGAATTTCACCTGTTCCCTCCTCACCTTATAAACCTAAGCTACCAATGCGAGCTTCTTGAGGTTTGTTGTGAAAACTGAATGTGATTGGAGGCTCATTGCAAAATACTGTGAGAATGCTTGAGCTCTTGGCACACAGGCATTATTCTTTCCCTGGCTTCGGTTATTGTGAGCGCAGCATTTGCAGGTGACAGCAGGTTGGAGATTGTCCCAACCAAGCCCTTCCTAGTAGCATAGCAGCAGTTTTGGGGACACATTCTCCAGGAGCTACTGTGCAGCCAGGGCTGAGCCGAGAAGGGAAAAGTCAGCCCTCCAGTGCTTCTGCTGCCTCTGCTTAGGTTCCCTCCTTACTGGTCATTCACCTGCTGGTTTTAAGGAAATCTGATCTTTCACTCAACTGGAAGATATTTTCAGGGTGTTTCCATCTGCTAACCAACAGTTATAAATACAGAGCTCGTGATGCACCCCAGTGGCAGAACAAGTACTTTGTGTGCACAGTACCCAAGTTCCATCCCAAATCAGAAACCCACGACTTCTTATATTTTATATAATCTACATATTTGACTTATTGAGGGTGTTCTGTCAATCTAGATGGTTTTCCATTTCCCAGTGTAATTAATTAATTTCAGGGTAGCATGATTCATAGCCAGCAGTAAAAATGCTTTCATCCAACAGACCTAATTACTCAGAACAAATAATAGCAATATTCATATTAAAGAATAAATTCATTAAAGTATTCTTTGCCAGCTAGAGAAACTAACCAGCATGATAGATTTCTTTTTATGAACAGTATTATTCTTAAGAGTTTGTTCAGCTGCTGTTTTTGGCCTGTAGCTTACTCTAGTCACCATACCGTTTTAAAATGTCCCCTCATTATGCTGTTGTTCCTCCTAGTGGGCCTTTGGAGTGACTCTGTGGGAGCTCATGACTCTGGGCCAGACGCCCTACGTGGACATCGATCCCTTTGAGATGGCCGCTTACCTGAAAGATGGTTACCGAATAGCCCAGCCAATCAATTGCCCTGATGAACTGTGAGTGTTTTGGACCTTGGACATGAGCTTTGATGCACTTACTTTATGATTATAAAAGTAGAAAAATAAGTTCCTGTGTTTACACGGAGCCTTCCTTTTCCTTTGAGAATGATGAGTCTTCAGATGTGACTTAGATCTTGTGGAAAACCACAAAGTCACTGTTTAATGCACTTAGCAGCTTATATCAGTGGTGTATAATCTTAATTACTAAAAATTGGCCTGAGAATTTAACATAATAGTGAGGAAGCTGATAGGATATTATGTCAGTTATGTGACTTTTGTTTAAACAGGCATGTTTAACAAGATATGGTACTTAGAAAAGCTTTCCTTGGGGTCCAAATTTGAATGCCCAGCACCACTAAAAAGACATGTATGGTAGTGTGTGTCTGTGACCATACCACAGGGTGGGTGGAGACAAGCAGATCCCTGAAGCTCATTGGCTAGCCATCCCAGCTGCATCTGTGAACTCCAGGTTTAGTAAGATATCCTGTCTGAAGGAGGAAAACAATAGAGATGATACTCACTGTTGACCTCTGGCCGCCACACCCATGCATACAACCACACAGACATGTACATGTACTACATGAGCGATCAGAGACAGAGAGACAGACACCTTTCTCTTTATGGTCTTGCCTTGCCAAGCATCCGTGATGCTTAAGGAAGATGCTCTGGGCTAGCAAGTGACAGGTGCTTCTGGTCTCTGCCTCCCTCATGTAGCTGACCTCCGTCATGGCGGTGGGGTGTACAGAGTCTGGTTGGGAAAGTGGGTACAGAAATGAATGTTGTCTACAGAGGCCCCAGAAGGTTTCTCTGCCAGTTTTAGGCAGCGGCTTTGCTATACATCCAGGAATCTTGATTTCAGATAACACTTCCTCTGAGTTCTTCTCCCACAGCGTCCAGGATGACACAGGCTGTTATTTTGACTGTGTTCTGTGTATTTACATGAAGCTCTGAACTTGCTAAGTATTTTGTATTCTCATGAAGAACTGACATCCATGTGTGTAATCCAAATAAATCATCTTAGCTCTTTTCACTGCTAAAACTGCCAACACATAGTCAAATGAAGTGATTGTTAATAGGCTGTCTTCTCCACAGCCACATTTGAACAGAAAGCTAACTGGTACGAACTGACTGAAAGGCTGTTACTAGCCACATTTCCGTGTCACTCTGCAGGTTTGCTGTGATGGCCTGTTGCTGGGCCTTGGACCCAGAGGAGAGGCCTAAGTTCCAGCAGCTGGTCCAGTGCCTCACAGAGTTCCATGCCGCCCTGGGAGCCTACGTCTGACTTCACTCCCAGCCCCACAGCTCGGAAGAAAGTGCCTGATGCAGATGCTCTGTGTGCAGCGCAGCGCCTGCCGAAGCCCACGTGTCTCCCAGAATACTGTGCCTTAGGAATGCTTCCAAACTGAACTAAAGACACACTTCATGTGGAGTATTTTCTAGAAACCACTTTTATTAGGTTGAACTGAAAGGGGTTTTGTAAATTTTTTGACCAAAAAATTTTTTAAAATATAGTCACTTTGGACTAGGGGGTACATTCTTAAAAAAATAAATAAACAGTTTAAAAAATTGTTTAGACACAGATATTTGGAATAGCTGTCTTAGTGCCAACTTCTTTTATTTTTATGTTTTACTTCATTGAGGTAATGTAGGTGACTCACCTTTAAAGCTATTTTAATATTTTTGTCACTACTTTTGGGAATGGTTTGTCTTCAAAATGTGGTGCTTTTCTTAGGAAAAACAGCATAAAAAGATGTCTGGTTTGCCCTATACAAGGAAAGATAGTATATTAATAGAAGGCAAATTGAAGAAAAGGTAAAGAGAAAAATATAAAAAGCAACAACAATAACAAAAACCATATTGCCCCTGCATGGAAAATTGCTTGTTTAGTGAATGTGGCTCTGCTTTCTTGTTTCGGGAAGCAGTGGCTGAGTTCATCACATCTCAGCTTTCCTGTGAGCTAGAAGAAGGCTGGGGGCAGATTCGTAGGAAGCAGTGGTGACCTTATTTATTTTTGCTCTCTGGGCAAGGAGATGGTACGGTTCCAGAAAGTGAACCCTCTCTACGTAGGCCTGCCGCTCCCTCTGTGTGCACCTGGTCTTGTGCTGTGCACAGCTGCTGCTTCGGTTGTGGGCTTGGGTAGTTTTTGTTTTTAGTTTCAGTTGGTAATTTTTATGCTTATCTTCAAGGCTGGCTTAAGTATAAATTTGTTTTTAAAACACTTGAAAAATTAAAGGACTCATTTTATATGACAGCATTCAAATACTACTCATAATGTGTGGTTGGTGGTTGTGTCTCAAAAGTCTTTGAACATGCAACTGCTAGATGATCATGCTTTATCTCATGAGCGTGTGCCTCAGGTTCCAAAACCCTAACAGAAAGGCAGCTGACTCTGCTTGGCCTCTGTGGCATGTGAAGTTGGAATTACTGTCACAAGGAAGTGTCACACAGAGACATCTCTCCAGAGCCAGTAAATGACATGTGTGTAGCTATGCACAGGTTTAGTTGACCTAAGGGAGAGTCAAGTAGGCCTGTGAACCGACGGGACCTGCAGCTGCCTGCCTCTGTGCCCATCCTCTCAGGGATATAAGGGAGAACTTGGGTCTCTTATATTAAAAATAAGCCTTATGAATAAGCAGAATATCTGAAAAGACAGCTCCCACAGTGCACGCTCCCACAAGCAATCAGAACCTTGATGTCCTGCATCCAGCGTCCTGCACACGGCCCAATGTATTAGTGTTTTGTTCATGATGTGCTTCGTCCCCAGATGTCTGGGTTTTAAATTGCTGCTTTTGATGTCTTTGTAACTTGGAGATGCTTTGTTAATAGCCTACATCTTTGAAGACATCCAGTTAACAAATACTAGGGTATACAATACCTACATAGAGCAATTCAGCTTTCCCTCCTTTGCCAACATTCAATACATTCTTTTTGTCTTAAAATGAGAACAATGTTAAGAAGTTACAGGTCAGTGTACAAGAATTGCCCCCCCCCCCAAAAAAAAAAAGTCAATGTGCTGGGGCTGGAGAGATGGCTGGGTGGTTAAGACTGCTCACCCCTCTTCCAGAGCACCTGAGTTTGGATACCAGAACGCACAGCAGGCGACTCACAATCACCTGGATGGAACTCTAGTGCCAGGGTTCCCTCTAACTTCCACAAGAGCCAGACACAGATACACACACACACACACACACACACACACACACACACACACACACACACACACGATACCATAAACTTACAAATGCTCATACTCATACACATATGCACACACACACACACACATATAATTTGGTGTTTTTGTTTTCTTTGATTCTTCGAGACAGGGTTTCTCTGTGTAGCTTTGGAGCCTGTCCTGGAACTCACTCTGTAGACCAGGCTGGCCTAAACTCAGAGATCCACCTCCCTCTGCCTCCTGAGTGCTGGGATTAAAGGTGTGCGCCACCACTGCCTGGCACAATTTGTTTTGAAGGTAAAGTGAATATGCGCTTCAGTTTTCTTTGGGTTTTGTTAAGCTCTTTTACCTATGTCCATGTGCATGCTCTTTTGTTTGAGTAGATTTTTCTGCTGAACTGTTTGGAAGAGCGACAGAGGAAGAAAAGAAGTTTCAGGTTTTCCACGGCTGATTCCTCCAGTGGTGTGTGCACCTTGTGAACACTGCTGAGCATTATTTCCCCCGAAAATGCAGGTTCAAAAGGAAGAAGCAGATTAGGGAGCACAAGATGTGACATGGTAGGCTGTCTCTGCCGACAGCATTTTTAAAAGATGTTTGATGTAGCATCTTGCTCTGTAGCCTAGGCTAGGCTCGAAACTTGCAGCCATCCTCCTGCCTCAGCTATTCAAGCACTAGGATTGCAAAATAAGCACCACCATGTCTGGCTAAAAGTAAAAAACATCTTGTAGTGATTGTTTCTGAAGTAGTAAGGCCATCTCTGAAACTGGCAGTCCAGCTAGTTCCAGGGAGCCACCTGTTGTGCGTCCCCAGTCCTGGAAGCACAGTCACATGCTGCCATTTCCTTTGGGCACTCGGGATAGAACTTAGGACCTCCAGCCTGGCGAGATGGCTCAGTTTGTAAAAGTGCTTGCCGTCAAACCTGATGGCTGGAGTTCAGTCCCTAGGACCCTCTCCGTGGAAGGAGAAAACCGACTCTTGCAAGTTGTTGTGTGTTGCGGCATGCATGTGTGTGAACACAAACAGGTAATTGTCATGAAGAAGATCAAGAATAACTCAGATCCCTGTGCTCGACCGGCAGATACTTTTCCAACTGAGCCGTCTTCCCAGCTGCACATGCTGTGATAATGAGAACGCCAGTTAGCTGGGTCCTTGTGTGAGGAAGCTACTAACATTCTTGTAGGATGTTTCTGCCAACATCTTGCTGGAACTGCAGCACATGGGTATGCATGGCTATTAGGCATTCTAGGGAAAAAAATGTAAGAGTTATTCTTATTTTATGTTATGAGTGTTTGCCTGCATGTACATATGTGCACCATGTGTGTGCCCCTGGTACCCGTGGAACCCAGAAGAGGGTGTCAGATGCCCTGAAGTTACAGGTGGTTGTGAGCCGCCATGTAGGTGCTGGGAATGGAACCTGGCTTCTCTGCTAGAACAGTGAGTGCTCTAACCACCGAGATATCTCTCCAGCCCAGAAGTTATATTTTGTTGGGTTTTTTAAAAGTGGCTTTACTAATTGATATCTTACCCATTTAAAGTAGATGAGTTTTGATCTGTTCAGTGTTGAGTGGTCATCAACCACAGTCTAATTCAGTTTATTTTATTTTAGTATTTGTTTTATTAAATTACTTACTTTGTCTTACAGGTTTTTTTGTCTTGTTTTTTTGAGACAGGATCTCACAGGGGGCCCTGGAGGTTCTCAGGCTGTGGCCCAGGCTGGCCGTGCATTCCTCCTGCTTTACCCTCACAAATGCTGGAAGTAAGCGGGGACACCACTGTGCCTAGTTCTCCACTTTAGACTTGTTGCCCCCAAAAGATACCCAGCCCTCATTTGCAGTCGCTCGTATTCCTTCTCCACCCTTCGCTCTAGGAAGCAGTTACTAATCTACTTACCTCTAGTCTGAGTTTTCCATTATGTGGATCATATAGTGAGTGGTCTTTGTGGTTGACATCTTTTACTCAGCACATGGTTTTCAGAGTTCTTCCACACTGCAGCAAGCCCAGCAAATACTTGGTTCTGCTGAAAACAAATATTCCTATGTAAGGAGATGCAACATGATCGGTTGACACAGCCTTGAGGAAATTGAGTTTTTTGTTTAATCCCATCCTCACCTGGACAAAAGAGGCTCTCAGTGGGGCAGGATGGGGAATGGGACAGCCACTGTGGAGAGATGGACTCTTACCTGGCTTCCTTCGGTAATGTGTTTGCACATCAGGAGCTGTCAGATGTGAAGGGAAGCAGGGTGATTCTAAGGAGTGCTCAGTTTACTTGGATTCAAGTTAGCAAGGACCACCACTGTTTGAGGAGAAAGGCTGGTAAGAATCAACACCTAAGTTTTAGCTTTTAGTTCTTGGTCCAGAAAGCAAGCCCTCCCAGTCCATCATGGCTCTTGTTTCTTTGACTTCTGGCCTTCCTCTTTTTGTACCAATCTATATTTGGGCTTGCAAAGTTGAGTATGTTCGCTGTACTTGGTATTGTCAAATCTACTTCAGGGTGCCTTTGCTCTAGCTTTGTGATATAACTACCTAGGACCTTTGACCTGGAGGTAATCCGGAAATTGGCCATATGCCTATGCAAAAATTCATAGTAAAAGAGCTTAAGCCTTCACCTAATGACACAACTCTTGGACTAGGTCTTATGTCTTTATGTTTATATGTACAAGAGGTTTGTTAACATTTTCTTTTGGAGACCAAATCTCACTATATAGCCTGGAACTCTTGATCCTCTGGCCTCAGCAGTGAAATTATAGGTGTGCAGCATCATGCCTCACTAGACATTTTATTTCAATTTAGTTTTATTTGTGTGTGTATGTGTGTGTGTGTGTGTGTGTCTGTGTCTGCCTGTCTGTTTGTCTGTCTGTCGTGTGTGTAGGGCAGAGGTCAACATCAGGTATCTTCCTCAGTTGCTTTCACTGGTTGTCTAGACTCGCTGGCTAACAAACTTCATGGATGCTCTTGTCTCTTTCTCCGCAGCATTGGATTATAGGTTTACACAGCCACGTTTGACTTTTGTGTATGTGTTGGGATTGAACTCGGATCCTTGTGCTTCTGTGACAGGTGCTTTGCAGACTAAGCCATCTCCCCAGCCCCTAGAAGTCTGTCAACCTAAACTAGCAGTACGTAATCACAGAAGTAATGTATCTAAAGAGCACTTTAGGATTTGTCTTCAGAGATTAGCGAGCTCAAGGGGGCAGTAGTCATGGTTTCTGGCTTCAAAGAAACACCAGAGTTACTATTATGAGTAAAGATCCTTCGGCCCCAACTTGTCTGGAGCCAGAATGGCTTTGGCCTGACCAGGTCAGGAAGTGCGGTGCACGGTATGTAGGTTTGAATTTTGTGTTGGAATCTCTAGGAGTGTCCCTCTGGCCTTTGCTCCTCTCTTTCCCTCAAGACTCACACATGCCTTAGCTGAAGGAGAGGGCGGTGTATTTGACCTGACAACCATTTGGTCACCTAAACAGATCCTTGTTTTGTGGTAAGTGCTCCCGTAGGATCCTCAGCTGTTCTGGGAAGGCAGGAAATGGAAGAGACAGCCTGGCCGTCCCTGCTGGGCTTGGTGGGAAGCTCCCCATTCCACCTTCCCTGACCCTCCAGGTCTCTGCACACTTTAGGCACCCTTTGTTGTTGGCCTCACCCTCTGGCTCATGCTAAGCATGTCCTTCTTGAAGGAACTCTGTTCTCTTTCCACAGGATGTGGCCCTTAGGTGTATTAAAACAATATAAGATCTGGAAGTAGATATAAATACTGGATTTTCCCATCACTGCCCCAGCATAGTGCTGTGTTTTAGAGATGGGAAGCTGATAACCTAACTCCCTTATTTTACAAGTGAAGGAAATGGAACTCACTATTTCTTGCAGACATAAGATGTACAACAGGCTGTTTCTTGTGTTGGTGTGTTAAAGGAGGTGAATGTGCTTTTCCAGGAAGGGAAATTAATTTGATAGGACACTGACCTATACTCCATTAGTAGTCATTTTAATAAATGCTTGCCAAATGAGTCCAGATTTATATATTTGGTTTTCTGGACCCATGGACAGCATTTTTTATTATGCTATTATTT
Organism: Peromyscus californicus insignis; assembly: GCF_007827085.1. NCBI lineage: Eukaryota > Metazoa > Chordata > Mammalia > Rodentia > Cricetidae > Peromyscus > Peromyscus californicus. Next base: position 97,361,045 of record NW_026294402.1, read on the forward strand.
GTCAAAAATGAGGATGCCATGGAGAGAAGGTTGGGAGATAAGTGGGCAGATGTGCCATGAGGGTCTAACATCAAGAAGTTCAGACTTTGGTCCAGAGGTAATAGAAACTCACAAAAGGCTCACATCAGAGAGCAATACAGTCACTGTTTTATTGCTGTTGGTGACAGTTAGCTGTTGCCACTGTACATCAGGTGTGGGTTGAGCTCAGTTGCATAAGTAGTGCTGTGTTTTAATCCAGGGAGTTTGGCCAAAACATTATGTCCTTGAGATTAGAGGAAAGATTTGCAAGGGTAGCAGGACATGTTAGGAGACCCTGCCTGCTGTTCTCAACATTTCTAATGATGTGAGAGGCAGTATTATTGATTGGAAATGCAAGGTTGGGTAGGGGCTTGTAAGCCTCGTGGGAGGAGCTTGAAGTTCATTACAGAGGGAAATTAGAAAGGGAGCTGGCCAGGAACAAATAAAAACAGGACAGAGCTAAGGCAAGTCATATTGGTACTACCCAGGTCGGTCATCACATTTTTCTTTAGAAATTGTGGTTATAGTGGAATCTGCTGTAACAAATAGTAAAGTAAATGTGTAGCTGGAAGTTCCTCTGGCCCCACCCAGTCCAGCAGTCCCACAGCCGCTTATAATCACTCAGAGGCCTATATTAATTACAAACTGTATGGCCAATGGCTTAAGTTTCTTGCTAGCTAGCTAGCTTGATCATCTTAAATTAACCCATTTCTATTAATCTGTGTTTTGCCACATGGCTGTGGAATTACCAGTTTGGTGGCATGTTGCTCCTTGGGCGGCGGCCACACCTCTGCCTTTCTTCTTCCTGTCTCTGTCTTGGATTTCCTGCCTGGCTATAACCTGACTCACCATAGGCCAGAGCAGCTTCTTTATTAACCAGTCATAGCAACATATATTCACAGCATACAGAAAGACCATCCCACAGCATAAATGTTTGCTTTCTACATTGTAGTCCAAAGGGAGGAGTGTCTTAAGGACCCATCTCAGGCCCCTTCCATCCCGTCCTTCCATATCACAGGGCATTTTAATGTGCCTGCATGGCCAGTGCTGCATTGTGACCACATCACTGCAGCTCCCAGAAGAGGGTACACGCAGAAGTAAAAAGTAATTTTCTTATAAGTAATAGAAAAGCTACCCGCATCACTTCTGCTGACATCCGTTGGGAAAGACTTGAGCACCAGCTGCAAGGGCATCATCTAAAAAGAGTCTTAACTGGGCAGCTGGCTGGGAGAAGATGGGTTTGGAAATAGTCTGCCCAAGAAGAGAAGGGTTGATGGAAGAGTTAACGAAGAATTGGGGTTTTCTGGACAGCTATGAGGCTAGCAGCGCTCCAGAGTTTAGGCTGGTGGCTAAAAGGAATTACCTGGTCATGCTCTCAAGTTAAGCAAAGTATCTGGGCCAAGATACTGAAGATCTGAGTACCATGAGCCTAAGAGTTTCCATAGTAAATATGGGAGTAAGGCAGAAAGTAGAGAGTTGGTGGTTTGTGGCTAAAGTAGAATCTGGGTTTGAGCCCAAAGTGTCTTAGTTCTGGAAGGTAAGACCCCTGCAGCCATAGTTTGGGAGGTGGAGGGACGGGGGTGGAACAGTCACAGCATGGCCATGTTACCCTAGTACACAGCACCCTCTACTATCTGTTAGCTTGCTCTCACACAATACCTGAGGTGACTGAGGGAAAGAGGAGAGCTGTGTTCACTTCCAGTTTGTGGAGGTTTCAGTTCACATCTTGCTTTTTTTTTTTGAGCTTGTGGCAAGGCAGTATGGCATGTCATGTTGATGGCATGGCAAGTTGCATATGGTGGACTAAATGGTTCCTTGACGGCAACCAGAAACCAGAGAGGAAGGAAATGCCAGGTCCCAGTATTCATTTTAAAGGCATAACCCCTTTTGGCTGAAGGCCTCCAAATAGGTCCCACCTCTTAAAGGCTCTACCACTTCACAATAATGCCTTGAACTGCAGACCAAGCTTTAACATATGGACCTTTGTGAGGACAGGACCATCATCTGGTCCCTGACCCTTTACTTCACATGTGGTTTCTTTTCTGCTTGTCACATTGAATCAGTTCTTACACACACACACACACACACCTTGTGCCTTCACATGTAATCTCATCTGTGTAGTGCTGTTCCATACCTACTGTAGTCTAGGCAAAGCTTTTGTTCTGTAAAACCTACCTCTCAAGATTCTTCTGGATCCTTAGCCTCTCAAAGTCTCGGTTTTCAGTCTGGCAATAATCAAGTTGTCCATGTCCCTACCCCACCCCGTTATTCATAGCTTATAACGTAAGTGCCACTTGAGGGACATTTCGCATTTAGATTATGTGACAGACTGAGCCTGATGGTAACCGTGGGTGTGTTTTCTAGGCAGCCGGCCACGCTAGAGGCCCTCTTGACCACACAGGCATTGTCCAGTTGGCATCCCAGCAATGTCACTGTCCTCCTCTTCTCTAGTGTCTTCCCCAGCTTCCCTTGAACTCAGCTCTAGTCAACAGCTCCTCTCTTGCCAGAGTGTTCCCAAGATACCTCCTTTATCAGAAGAGCTTCATATTTGCCTCCCGTGCTCTTCCTGGACACCCCCCCCAATCTTGTTCTCTGTGTATGTTTTTCCTGCCAATGACTTTCTCACCTTCTATCAGCCTTTCCTTCCTTCCTGTGGGTACATGTTGAGTTGCCACTTCTCGGTGACTCCCCTCCACTCCACTCATGGTCTGCTCTGATTTGGGTCCAGGGTCCGTCCTTCCTGGGGTGGTGGCTCCCTCTGTAAGCCCCAGACTCCACAGGTGCCAGATTCAGTGACACTGTCTCAGTGACATTCGTCAGCACATCATTCTGCTTGAAATGCCTTCCTTCCACACTTAGCTGTTCTTAGGATTTCTGAATTTCTATGGTTCCTATTTCAGTTTTGAGCACCTGCCTCTTAGTGGCCTTTTCTGTGCTCAGCACTTCTGAAGGACCATCTGGCATCCCTCAACCCCAGCATTGAACATAGTCCCTCCTGTACCCTCCACAGGACCACCAGGGAGCCACCCTTACTACTTTATAGTTCTTCCTGAGTCATCATGTGTGGAACTTGTGGCCTTTTGAGCCTTCCCCAGACTCCATGGCCCCAGGCGGCTTCTCCCCTGTCCCCAGGTTCCTCAGTGATTACAAGAGGTTTTGATTATTTGTGTGGATGATCACTTAGGCTCTAAAAAATTTGTTGTGGGAAATAGTTTTGTTCAACCAGTGATACATAGAACCATGTGAACAAAGTGTGTGTGTGTGTGTGTGTGTGTGGTGTGATAAGAGAAAAGGAGAGGGAAGAATGTATGTGTGTGCTCTCTATTGTAAGCTCCTGAAACAAGGGCTACCCCACCCACTCCTCTGCAATTTCCATTAGCTTAGAATTTATTAAATATTTCTTGGAGTTGGTCATTTTACTAACTACATAAAAGTAATCCTGCTCCTTCTCACTGAGAAAATACACTTATGGAATTCATTATTCTAAAAGTTTTTATTGGCAAGGAAAAAATATATATTCAAAAGGCTTAGAGGAAGGTATCCAGAGACAGGGCTAGCAATCCCCCACCCCCCAAAACGGAGAGATGGGCTTAACCTCAATGTTGACCTGCAGAGGGAGCCATGTCTAGGGTTTTGTTTTTTACGAAAACCCTACAGGTAGGGGGCTATTCCCACAGCCTGTCATTATGGTCCTGCTCATACTGTGGCCCATAATTACTCAGCCTTCACTACAGCTAGTTCCAACAGTTGTTCTTCTAGTAGAAATAGAAACTTCAACACGATGAGATGACCCTGACCTCTGCATCCAGGCCTGAGACCACAGGGGTTGGGCTGCAACCTAGGGCTGTGAGCCACTGAGGAAATGGCCTGTGACCTGCCATCTGCCATGTCGTGCTTCATCAGTTTACTCACAGGAACATGAGCTAGAAAGCCGCTCCACAGAGCTGACACTGTTGGCTGCTCTGCCCTGGGGGAAGGCGCCGCCCCTACAGGATGACTTTGCAACAAGTAGCCTGTCTCCTCCTGGCCTGGGAAGCTGGGCTCCTTGAGACAATCTTCTATAGTGCAATCAGTACACAGTACCTGTTACAAAGTTGCAAATGCACTTCCTTACCAGGTACAGGTTAATAGAAAGTGGCTTTGAAATTGTTTTCTCAAGTTCTACTGACGTGTAGATTTTTGGAGCCTTGTGTACTTGCTACAGTGAGCATGATTCCCTTCCTGTTGGAGAGAAAATGTCAAATGCTGAACATAGGCTCCGAATTTATGGCTGGGTCAATAGTCTTAACAATAAAAAGAAAAGGCTAGTTTTGAAGGCTTCTATGGCTCCCTATTCCAGCAACCCTGTCTTTTTGGTATATTTTAGAATACTGCTCCTCATATTAATTCTGCATGCAGAGTAACAATGTAACTCATTGTCTGCTTTAGCTCTGTCTTTATCCACTTCGAGATATTGCACTTAGGTGGTTTTTGTTTCTGTTTTTCAAAACAGGGTTTCTCTGTGTAGCCCTGGCTGTCCTGGAATTCACTCTGTAGACCAGGCTGGCCTTGAACTCATAGATCCACCTACCTCTGCCTCCCTAGTGCTGGGATTAAAGTGTACCAATATGTGTAGCATTTCTTAAAATTCTTTTTTTTTTTTTTTTTTTGGTTTTTCGAGACAGGGTTTCTCTGTGTAGCTTTGCGCCTTTCCTGGGACTCACTTGGTAGCCCAGGCTGGCCTCGAACTCACAGAGATCCGCCTGGCTCTGCCTCCCGAGTGCTGGGATTAAAGGCGTGTGCCACCACCGCCCGGCGCATTTCTTAAAATTCTTAAAAATTTCCTTTTTACCTGTCATTATTTGAATGTTTTTTTTTTTTTTTTTTTTTCGTTTTTCGAGACAGGGTTTCTCTGTAGCTTTGCGCCTTTCCTGGGACTCGCTTGGTAGCCCAGGCTGGCCTCGAACTCACAGAGATCCACCTGGCTCTGCCTCCCGAGTGCTGGGATTAAAGGCGTGCGCCACCACCGCCCGGCCGGAATGTTTGTTTTTTGAGAACAGATTGTACACCACTACCCCTGGCTTTCCATTATCTTTTCTTTTTTCTTAAAAAACTATGTTATTACCATTTTTGAAGCTTTTGGAAGCTGTGTATGCTTTTACTGTCTATTCATGGCGGCTTCCTTCCTCGTGTGGTTTCTCTGACCCTGTTCCTTGTCTGTCAGAAGCCATCAAGCACATGTCTTGTTTGCTGTGTTGACTCCTCCTTGTGATTTATCTCACTGGCTGCTTCTAATACTAACTGGTCAACTGATAGCTCATCTAGACCATGGCTGTGTGATTGCTACAGTTGAACCCCATGCAGTTAACCAGCCTGGGATCATTCATTCCTCAAGGCGCTTTTTCTTGCCCACTCAGAACCCAGGATGAAGATGAAGTGTTACCTGTCACTCCTTTGCCTGGTGGTGAGCCAGCTTCTGATGACCCTGGCTCTCCTAAGTACTGCTGTCAGTGTACATTTCCAGGTCTGAAACTTCTAGAAGCTGGGGCTTCAGGTCAGAGGCTTTAGAATAAACTACTGGTTGTGTACGGTCCTAAGTAAACTCTTCTGTAAGTCCTGGAAGTAGGGAATGACAGTGAGGGCCCTTCATCATTCTAACTTCCCCAGGTCACCCAACGTCCTTTTTGTTCCTAAAGGGGTGGAATCTTATACAGGAGGATGGGTGGTGACTTCTGCTGCTTAGAGGCGTGCAAGTTGTGACAGTTACTGTTGATTATTAATGTCACTTGGGAGGAAGACCTCTGGGTATGCCTGTGGGAGATTATCTTGATTATGTTCATTAAGATGGAAAGATTTGCCCAATGTAGATGACACCATTCCTCGGATGGGATCCTGAATTGTACATAAATGGAGGAAAGGAGCGTAGCAGCAGCATGCATTCATCCTTCTCTGCTTCCAGGCCATCCTTTTCACCATGAGCTAGAATAAACCCTTTCTCCTTCAAGTTGCTTTTTCTTCACAGTTTTATTTGTTTTATTTTACATGTGGTGGGGTGTGCATCCATGCCAAGGCACAGCACGTGTGGAGGTCAGGAGATAACTTGTGGGAATCGGTTCTCTCCTTCTACCATGTGGGACTAGCTGATGGAGCTCAGTCATCAGACTTGAGCCTTCTGGTAGCCCCACAAGCTGCTTTTGTCAAGTGTTAGGACAGCAGCAAAAGAAACTAAGACACTAGCCCCCTCCATCAGTCCTGCCCCACCTGTAATTTAGATCAACAAAGGCTGTTTTCATGTGTTTAATCGATTCCACCAATCAGATCCCTTCCTGGTCCTGCCAGGTCAGATTCTTCAGGTCATTTTAGGTCACATGCTTGGTGTCTGCACCTTCCCTGGAAAGCCAGTCACACTTACACATTTCTGTACTCCCACAACTGTGCTACATGGAAATTTCTTATCTCACCAAAACAAACAAAACACAAAAGTGGGGAAAATGGAAGTTCAAGGGAAAAAAGCAAACCACTCGGAATATTTCTGGGAATTATAGAACTCAGCTATGAGTTTGTCTTTCGAATGAAGACCTCACACTTCACATGGCCCTCAGCATCCTTGCACAGGTTTACTACTGCTATGGTTAGGATGTGGAATGTCTCCCCCAAAAGTTCTCCTGCTATGGTTAGGATGCGGAATGTCTCCCCTAAAAGTTCTCCTGCTATGGTTAGGATGTGGAATGTCTCCCCCAAAATGTTCATGTATTGGAGTTTTTTTCCCCGGCTGGTGGTGCTACTTGGGAAGGTTCAGGAACTTCAGGAAGTGGTTGGTGTCTAACTGGAAGAGGTAAATCACTGCGCATGTCCTTGGGGACTGTATCTTGTCCCTAATGCCCCCTTCCCATCTGCCATGAAATGCGCTGCTTTTCTCTTCAGGATGCTCCCTGACAGGATGTTTAGCTGTGCTCCAGGATCACAGCAAAGGAACTAGCCCGGCATGGACTGAAATTTCAGAAACTGTGAGCTAATGGAAGTCATTCTTCTGTTGCATGCTTTGTCAGAGATGAAAAGTCGGTTATATTTTATGTCTTTTCATAAACTCACAGCCACCCCCTTCTCCCTCTGCTTTTTCTTTCCTTTTTCTTTTTCTTCTTTGTTTCTCTACTCACTGAGCCATCTTTCTACCCCACCAGTAACAATTCTAATAAAGTTTTTAGTTCAGATACAGAATTTGATCAACTGGAAAGTTTAATGCATACACTCATAGATATCAAATATGTACAAAATAACAAATTACCGATTTTTGAGATATTGGTAAGGTAGTGCTTAGAGGAAAATGTATAGTGTTGAATGCATATGTTAAAAAATCTAAAACTAATAACCTAAGGCCATCCATTTGAAAACTATAGAAAAAAGTAGCTTAGCCTGATGAAAGTGGAAGAAAAGAATAGTAAGATTTGGGTGGAAACCAGCAAAAACAGAAGTAGGAGCATGATAGGTAAGAACAGTGCAACCCAAATCTGACTCTCTGGGAACATGAACACAATCAATTGAGAAGAGTTATGTTGGTCAACACAAGAGCATTTATTCATTAATGCCATGTTTTCAGATTAATGGGAAAAATAATGTTGCCTTGGTAAACCCTAAAGACAGCATTGGATAACTCAGTACCTCTTCACAAAAGAGTTCCTTAAAGGACTCAAACCAGAAGACATTTAACTTCTGCAACATCACATGCAGTAGTTGGAGAGGTGGCTCCATGGGTAAGAGCACTTCTATAAGCGTGAAGACCTGAGTTCAGATCCCAGCACCCATGTAATAGCTGAGCATGGCCACGCACCTGCGTACAACCTCAGTGCCATGGAGGGCAGAGATGGGAAGATCACTGGGGGTTCTCTGGCCACTGCTGAACTCCAGTTCAGTGAGAGACCCTGTCTTAAGAGACTAGGTGGAGAGTGAGAGAGAACATTCGAGCTCCTCCTGCCCCCACATGCATGCTCACACACATGGACATACCACATACAGAGATGGGAGGGAGGCATTTGACATATGTGGTTACAGCATCAGGATATGGCATGGATGCAGGGCCCCATTGCTGCTGCTCACTGTCTTAGGCTTTCGATTGCTGTGATAAAACATGACCAAAAGCAACTGAGTCAAGAAAAGGTTTATTCTCACAACTCTCCAGTCACACTCCATCACTAGGGGACGTCACAGCAGGAATTCAAGCAGGAACCTGGAGGCAGGAACTGAAGCAGAGGCTGTGGGGGAGTGCTGCTCACTGGTTTGCTCCCTCAGACATGTTCAGCCTGGTTTATTATAGCTTTTCCCAGGAGCGTCACCACCTGTAATGAGCTGGTCCCTCCCACATCAATCATCTGTCAGCAAGATGCCCCACAGGCTGGCTCATAGGCTAGTCTGGTGGGGGCGTTTTCTCAGTTTCCTTTTCCCAAATGACTGTAGCTTATGTCAAGTTGACATAAACCTAGCCAGCACATTCATCCTGACAGTGAGACATGGACAAGAAATAATGGGAGTGGGGGTGATTTGCAGGAAAGTGGAAGACAGCCAATCACCTATTAGAATAAATTTAAACTACTAAATCAAGAGACCTGGTAAAGAGAACTTACCTAAGTGTCTTACTTTCCAATAGCTAGTAATAAACAGAATGACCATTTTTAGAAGAATTGAGTAAAAATAGCCTTTAAAACAACTGATACAAGTAAGGACTAAACCAATCAACAAATGTGTGACACATGCATGGAAACAGCAAACTGAAAACAGCTCTGATTACACGGTGATGTTGACTGTGTTTCTGATGCAGAGATCCAAGATCATAAACACGTCACTCCTTCCTAAGTTTGCTAACGCAGGCTGTGCAGTTACAACACGGACTTGGCATGGGAGAGGTAACATTTATGTGGAAGAAGAACTGGTAAGATAAACAGTGCACATGGCAGGTTTCCTTTCTGTTTTGCTGATTGGGAAACTGAGGCACAGAGATGACATGACAACCCTTGAGGGAGAAGCTGATGGTGGGGTGGGGTGGGGCACCGAGGGAGAAGATGTCACTGCTCATAGAGTGTAGAGTTCTGGGGATTACACTGGGTTGGTTGTCACTATTATAAAACTCTTAAAACTAGAAGTGATTGGAGAAGTGGATAATGATTATTATTCAGGAATGATCAGAAAGCCAGAGAGCCTGCTGGAGATAGCATCTGGGAACCGGAATAAGGCTATTTGCAGTTTACACTCTGTACTGTCACTTGTTCATGGTAAGGGGCAAATTGATTACAAGTAATAAACATCACTGAGAGAAGTACACGGTGCTCTGGGGTTGAAAAATGAGTGAACTGACCCATGTCAGCGTCAGAATGTCTGGGCAGCATTGTGGGTGGAGGGCGCCCAGAGATCTGTTGTGCTGTTTGCAGAAGGCACTCTGTTCTTTTGAGTCCACAGGCTTACAAAAATAGCCAAGCATTCTAAAGGAGCTTGATTCCCACTTTACATAACAGTGTGAAAAGATTCGTTGTCACTAATCATTTTTATTCGGGATAGTTTGGGACACTTTATGGAAGTGGAGGGCTTAATGCCTCCTAGCTGTGGCCCAGCCATAGCCTGATGATTGCAAATGTCTTGGCTTGTGAGCTGGCCAGCTCCCATTCTGGCCTCAGGACTCAGCCATGGCTGCGAGTGATGACAACCGGCCTTGCTGGAGGCCAGCCTGAGAGGAGAGGCCGTGGGATCATGACTTCTCTTCCGCTCCCTGGGACTCTGAGATCTTGGTCAAAGCCCGTGACCATGAAAAGTGTCTTTATTGGAAGGATGGCGGCACTAATCATCTGGGTTCTTTCTTGGATTCAGTGTAATGGTATGGCAGACAGTACTCTCAAACTTTTCCCTGAGAGTAGCTGGAGAGCCTAGTGGGGTGGACTCTGAGAATGGGGACGTAGAGCTCACTTGTTCTTACTGTTGATTAAATCTGTGCTGAACATACAAAATGTTACATTTATCAATGTAGCCTCCATCCCAAACCTTTAGACAAAGGCAAATACCAAATAAAAAGTCCTCTAGGCAGAGCTGGGGCTGATCTCTGGTGTACGAGCAGCCCAGCGCAGGAAGTTGAGTGATGGGAGGGCCTTGGGTACAGCATCGTGCATACATGGCTGGCTGGCTTCCTGTTATAGTCCAAATGACAGAACTGGCTGTGTATGTCTCAGCCTAAGAGGCAGATGGTACTCGGGCAGGTCAGTGAGGCTTCTTGAGGTAATTGTGGCCTGGCCTTGAAGGAGGGGCCAGTGTTCCTCTCAGGAACTCCAGCCCTTTGCAGGGTAGTCTCATGAGGCAAGGCCTGCAAGGGCAGTGAGGAGAAGGTTGTCATATATCCCAGCCCTCAGCCCTGGAATGAAAGCCATACTGTTCCTTTCAATTGCATCCTGTGGGTAAGATAGCCTGGCTCCAAGGGGCTCAGGAGGGCTGAGCGTGGTTCATAGGAATTGTCTTCGTTAGGGTTTCTGATGCAGAGATCCAAGATCATAAACACGTCTTGCTGTGAAGAGACACAATGACCATAGCAACTCTTATAAAGGAAAACATTTAATTGGGGTGGCGGCTTAGAGGTCAGAGGTTCAGTCCATTATCATGGCAGGGAACATGGCAGCATGCAGGCAGACATGGTGCTGGCAACATCTTGATCCGAAGGCAATAAGAAGTGGACTGTGTATCACACTGAATGAAGCTTGAGCATATACGAAACCTCAAAGCCTACCTCCACAGTGACACACTTCCTCCAACAAGGCCATACCTACTCCACCAAGCCACACCTCCCATAGTGCCACTTCCTTTGGGAGCCATTTTCTTTCAAACCACCACAGGAACCATATGGTCCAATGGAAAGATTTCCCAGAAAGGCATTGGGCTTCAGAGAGGGTTTCTCTCCTTCTGTGGACACTCCTCACAGGTCTCACAGTCTCAGATTGGCTTTCTGTAAGATACTGAGGGCTGTTGAAGTCTGTGACTGGGACAACTAAGAGGAGCCGGATATGCTTGCTTATTCCTGAGGCAAGTGCCTAAGGAGCCAGCACAAAGTGTCTTCTTACCTCATCAGATCTTCCTGTAATCCTCTTGGCTGAGACAGTTGGGTTTCTTGACTGTGGGGAACTACAGACTGAAGAGCTATGAACTATGCAGGGAGAGGCACCTTAAGGAAACAGGCGCCAATATTAGCAGCAACTGGAGCCAAGCCACCACAGCCAGAAGGAAATGGCTCAGGATGCCATGAATTGGGAGTATCCACAGAAGGAGGGAAGGCGGATGCTGGAATTGGCTTCACAAATCCACTATTGCTGTTGGGTTTTCACAACAATCTTAAATGTACTGTGCATGAAATTCTACTTTCTGTGTTCTTCCGAGACTGTAGCAGCATGGTTAACTATGTGGTGCACTCCTTGCCCATCTGTTTGGAAGACTGGGCTCTAGAAAAAGTGGTGTGGGTCTCTCTGGCTCTAGAAAAGTGGTGTGGGTCTCTCTGAGTTTCTTTGGCCCAGTTTTTGTGGCTTTGACAGTCACAGCCACAGCCACATTCTTTCCTCATCACCACCATTGCTACCAGCACCACCATCACCACCAACGGATCCACAACAGGGCCTGACAGGAAGCCAGCTGGAGATTATGAAACTGATTGGGCCTTCCCCACAGGCCAGTATTCCTCTAGGCATCTTCGTGTTGAACCTGGCGGTCCATCAACCTAATCACCTATCATGGGCCCTAGGGAGCCAGGTTATTTCTTAAGGCTGTCTAGCTCATTGACTGCTAGCATTGACGTCATCTACCTTATCATCATCCAGCTTGTTGACTGAAATGAGATAATGGTATACTATCACCATTAACCATTTACCACTATCATTTCTACCAAATGTTGGTCCTGGTACACTCTCTCAAACCTACCAATCCAGTGACCAAAAACATGTTACCTCATAAAATGGCATCTGGGCTACATGATGAAAAGCCTGTACTTCATCTCCTTGTTCTCCTCCTAGCCAATTGGAGACAGCCACCCCAATAATGGGGGAGTGACACCCCTTTTCTCTGTTTCCACTCTTGAGCCCTTAAAAGCAGCCATGTGACAGTCGCCATTGCTGTCTCTGCTCAATCTAGAGGCAGCCCCCACTTGTCCCTCCAAATAATAAAATCTCCTTTCTGCTGAGAATCTTGTGTCCAAGTGTGTCCTGTACTGTATCTGGGATCACTCTTTCCTCCCTCCAGACTCCCACTTTAATTTACCAGCACCAGTGTCCACCAACACACCTATTTAAATATCCCTTCCCCTTGTGACCCCAGCTGTGGCTTCACTCCTGGGCCTCTCCTGGCGAGCTATGGGCCTCTAAGTCCACTGGTCTGTCTCCCTGCTTTTCAGTGCAGCTTGTGTTAATCCTTTGATTCACCAGAGAAAAACCAGTTCCACCATGTTGAGCCAAATTTGAAGCAAGCTTTAAAATATTAAATACTAACCAAGATAGACTTTGGTCAGGACCATTCCCAGGGGTTTCCCAGTTGAGTGGTTCTGAAGCATGTGTTTCAGAGCTGTTTAAGGAAAAGTCATATGACCACTGCACTTTCCCATGTGGTTTTGTTGTCATTTTCCCAGAACTACAACTCCCAGCATCTCTGAAAGTCACCTGGTCTTTGGACAAGTGAGGCTTACAGGTTAACTTAGGGTCTTACTTAGGGTTCCCCCTAGAGTTGTATCCTGGGTCAAATCTTTGACTCTATGATGGGTACTTGTTTATATTTGGATCTAGTAACCATCAGCTTGTATACCCAGATAGGGATTATCATTTAGTTATTTTACCGATGATGTAAGAGCAAACAATAATTAGCAGAAGCAGGAAGGCCAAAGGTCCTGTGATGGATAATGTCTCCTTGTTCTGCATAAAGTAGGCCAAGTGTCCTATCATATTGTAGAACTGTTTTAGTTAATGAATCTACCTGTTGATAAATCTGAGCCCTGTAACCAGAGGCGGAGCCTTTCTGTCCTGGTTGCCCAGTCCCAAACACACAGAAGCTTATATTAATTATAAATGTTTGGTGATGGCTCAGGCTTACATTAGCTAGCTCTTACATTTAAATTAACCCATGTTTCTTATCTATCCTTTGCCATGTGGTTTGTGGCTTGTTACCTTATTTTTTTTTTTTACATGTTTTGCTTCCTTGGCAGCTGGCTGGCATCTGCCCCAACTCCACCCATCTCTCTATATCTCCATTTGTCTTTCCCTCTAAGCCTTATTCTGCCTGACTATAGGCCAAATCAACCTTTACTATCAACCAATTTAGAACAACACATATTCACAGTATACAGGATCCCACAGCATTTCTTCCTTTCTGTCTAATCAAAATGGAAGGTTTTTTAACTTTAACATAGTAAAATTATATACAACAAAAACAAGTATCAAGTAAGAATCAGTTACAATATCCAGTGTATTTGTATTTGGCAAAATTAAAGAAAATACCCTATCATCTATCCTGTCTTTGTGAGTCTAAAGTTTTATATCTAATTTATTTTTTATTATAACCAAGGAAAACTATAATTATAACTAACTAGTCTTCAGCTCCATCTAAGACCCCAGAAGGATATAATATTACCTGAGTAATCAGGAAGTACATTTCAAGCAACTTCCAAAACTCCATAAATGACAGAGACATCTGGCTGCCTGGACAGTCACCCAAAGTTCTTCTGTAATGTTGGGGCATCCATCTTCAGCCTACAGGCCTAGAGTATCTGGCAGGCTTTTCAGTGAAGCAGGAAATTTGAAGTTCTGTCCAGCCTATATTGGCAGAGTTCATCAGTCACTTTCCTCTGTGTTCTGCAGAATGTCTGGCAATTTCTTCTGTGGAGCAGGAACCCGAAGGACCATCCTGCCTTGTTTTGGCAGAGTTTAGTGGTCACTCTCCTGTGGGTCCTGCATATCCAGTTTATACAGCATACTATCAAGCAGTCCAGGCAAGAGCAGTTTCTTGCCCAAATGACTAGCATTTGCTATAAAGAAAATAAACTCCATATGGAGCTTCTTTGATGTCCATCATCCTCTTTGAAGTAATTGGTGCTGCCAGGAGCAGATGTGTCTCACTATCGAAAAAAGTCTATAAGTTCTTAAAACATTTTAAATGCCATATTCTACAGGTCTCTGAAGTGTTTGAAGATTGCCTATCTATCTGAAATATATCTCTGTATGACTTGGGAACATACCTAACATGACTATAAGTTTGATTATTACATATGACTATTAATCTGTATTTTTAAATTATACATTATATTTTAAATGAACTGTATAAATACAATACTTTAAACAAGAGTAGAAATATACATACAGTATAACAAAATTGACTTTAAATTTGTATCAATAAACTAAAATCTATACCAGTGTAAAATATTTTGAGATTAACAGTTTTTTAGATTAAATCAATTCAATAATCTACCCTTTTTTCATAATAATCTACTCTCTTCCCCATCATTTCTATACCATATCCCCCTTTCTTCTTTAGAAAGAGATTGATTATGACCATTAACAATTTATAACCAACTCCTTTAAGTGAAATAAAACACTCATAAACAATATTTTGGGGATTTGGGCATAGTTCTCTAGATTACTTCCTGCTGATTGGGTCACTGGTAATCTTATGGGGACCCTGAGAAAATTTAGAATTATGGTCAAGTCCCTGACTGAGGTATTTTGTGTGGCTGGTCCATCTCAGCCAGCAGCCTTGAAGCTGTTTTGAATGCAGAACTCAGAGGAAACTCAACAGGAGTGTATTGAAACCTGATGTTAGATCATCTGGGCCATCCATTTTTATTGATGTCTGGTCCCCTTGTTCTGAAAAGATATAAACTTTTTTTTTTTTTAAAGGCGTGCGCCACCACCGCCTGGCTTTTTTTTTTTTTAAGATTCATTTATTTATTATATATACAGTGTTCTGTCTGCACATATCCCTGCATGCCAGAAGAGGCCACCAGATCTCATTACAGATGGTTGTGAGCCACCATGTGGTTGCTGGGAATTGAACTCAGGACCTTTGGAAGAACAAGCAGTGCTCTTAACCTCTGAGCCAGCTCTCCAGCCCCCTATAAACTTTTAAAGGTAACATATATATCTGTATTAATATAAATATAAACTGTGTATTGTACACAAGCCAGCCAAAGATGAGTTTTTGTTTTGTATTTGAGCAGGTAAAATATATGTCACTTGTCTTGTAGTTACTTTAGGTTTCTTTTCATGTCTGTAGTCAGGATTTTCAAGGGTCTTCCTTAATCAATCGTGATTTTTACTAACCCAGAATAAATCCACAAACTCTCACCTTCTGTGGAAACAAAAGTAGAACCTCCTTCCCAAAGCAACACATCTCCAGACTCAAATTTTGAAGGAAAGATATTTTAAAAATATATAGGTTGGTTTAACCTAGCAGTACCCACAATCAAATGTCTCTCAGTAGTTAGCTCATTAACAGTAAAAAAGTCCAAAGAAAACACCACAGCATACATTATCCAGACTCTCTGTGTATTTTCCATCTTTATGTGACTTACTATATTTTTTATTACTCTATATTTATAAGGACTTTTTTCTACCCTTTTTCCTTTCCCTCCCAAGCTTATGTATATTTTTAAACACATTGTGACCCGTTTCCATCTGAATCTGTCTTTACTGTGTATCTGTAACCTTTTCTGTCTGCGTGAGCAAAAAAATTGCTGTGAAACTTAGATCATGGTGTGCTGGTGCTGGCTCTTTCCCCTTGGTTCCCTAAGAGGCTAGTCTTATGGCAGAGGCACATTTGCCACCAACTCTGGGAGCCATGTTTATGTCTCCAACTCTGGGAAGTTTCTGGGTCCATGTCACCACCAAGTAGTGTGCCACCAGCTGCTCATAAACACCATGTAAGGGTTTGGTAGTAGGGCCTCTTGAAAGAGCCACCTGTTATTGCCACTAACTCTGAGCCAGGAAGCTGTCTTTTAAAGAAGCCGTGCCTCTGCTCACCAGCAGCAAACAGAGCCCACCAGAGAAAATGCAGCTACCAAGAAGCTGTGATTGACTCCATTCTTTTATGTATAGAATCCTTTATTAGCTTTGTCAGGTTTTATGTGGAAATTTCGGTCACATGTTGGGATGCCATATATAAATGGAGACAGAGCTTTCTGTCCTGTATGCCTGATTATACCCAGAAGTCACTTCCCAAATTACCACTCAGATGCTCATATTAATTATAAATGTTTGGCTGATGATGGCTCAGGCTTATTACTAGTTAGCTCTTATATTTAAATTAACCCATTTTTCTTATATATGCTTTGTCATGTGGCTCATGGCTTGTTACCTCATTTTTTTTTTATACATCTTGCTTCCTCGGTGGCTGGCTGGCATCTGCCCTGACTCTGCCCTTCCTCATCTCCAGTTTGATTGTACTGCCTAACCTTATTCTGCCTGGCTATTGGCCAAACTGTTTTTTTTTAAGCAACCAGTGAGAGCAACACATATTCATAGCATAGAGATAGACCATCCCCACAGAGCCCACTTTTCCTGGTATGCTAATTGGCATTATAGGTAACCATTTCATCACCTATGTCCAGGAGTTTTCTTCTGACTTAGTGTTTCAGCCTGTTAAGTGGGGCAAGGGATGATGTACTCTCTTCTGTAAATACTTTCAGCTGAAACTGGGGTGTCAGTTGTCAGGACCCAGGAAGACTAAAAGGCTAGTCAAAGATTGGGCAATGGGGCACTTATCAGAAGCATCTGGTTAGCTAATCCAGCTGAATAGACAGGGAACAAGCACATCATCTTTCAGCAAGTCCAGAGCTCAGCAGTTTGCAGTCTGCAGGTGATCCCTGAATGGTGTCTGTCAGCCAAGTGGAAAGCTGCTGAGACAAAGACTAGGGACAGAAGTTAAAATTTAGGAACTTAAAAGGGAGTCTTACATTTGGAACTTTCAGTTCCAAATACAGTCCTAGTTATTGAGGGACAGAAGGAATCCTAAGAGCAGTGGAGAGATTCCATTTTCAGGAATAGACAGGTAAAGAAATTTAGGCTGTATTTATCTGGAATCCATTTGACCTGTGACAGGTGGATCCAAGCCTTATGACCTTTTTGACTCCCTGAAGCTTACATGAATTTTTAATTTACAAAGACATTTTTAGTTTACAAAGGTTTTAGAGATATTAGCATTACCACTGTACTGACATCCATAGTATAGAAAAGGCAGCTAATGGGTGTGTGTAAAACAGCCAGAACAGATTTATACCTTGGAATCATAGCAAAAGATATGGCTTTGGAGCCAGGTGGTGGTGCCTTTAATCCCAGCCCTCAGGAGGCAGAGCCAGGTGGATCTCTATGAGTTTGGGGCCAGCCTGGGCTACCAAGTGAGTTCCCGGAAAGGTGCAAAGCTACACAGAGAAACCCTGTCTCGAAAAACCAAAAAAAAATATGTCTTTGGGTTTAAAGCATAACAATTTTTTCCCTTGTCCAAGAGCCAGGTATATAGATTGGACAGAGATGATTTTAGCTTGATGAAAAGCACCTTTAAGTCTATACTTAGAAGACAACAAAAGGACATTTAAAATCTTGAGCTTGTGACTAAGTAGTAAGCAGTCAATGGTCTACCAGTTTATCAGAACTCCATTTATCAGTGTTAAAACTTTGAACCCTTGAAATCTCAGTGTAGCAATATATATTTATAGCTTGTATTTACATATCTTAAAATGATAATCATTTTCTGAGATACTTAGAACTTATTTAAGATTTTACCTCCTCAGACCTTGCATGGACTTTGAATCTCTCTCTCTCTCTCTTTCTCTCTTTAAATCTAATCATTTTCCAGAGACGTGAGTAGTTCTTATTGAGAACAATCATTGTAAAGCATATTTCTTTAGTGGAAAGTTATACCTAAAACCTATTATTCCTTAATATGAAGCTGGTGAACAAGGTAAACCTGTGTGCCTTTTCTTAACAAAAGACTTAGTAGCTTCAACTAATTAATGAACTGAATAATGAACTAACAAGGTGGCTGCAGCCTTGGGGAAGGAGCTGATTGTCTGCTGTTACCTAGCTGACAAAGCTACAGTTAGCCTAGCCATCAATGTCAGAGTTCTGAGAAGGATAAACTATAGCAGGAATATAGTCAAATGGCCTATGTATCAATTAAAATGACAGAGTCTTGCTGTGGGATGTCTTTCTGTATGCTGTGAATATATGTTGCTCTGATTGGTTGATAAATAAAGCCATTTGGCCTATGGCAAGGCAGCTTACAGGCAGGTGGAAAATCCAAACAGATAGACTGGAAGAGAAAGGAGAGACAGAGCAGATGCAAGCTGCCACCAAAGGAACAACATGCCAGGAGACCAGTAAGCCATGGCCACATGGCAACTTATAGATTAATAGAAATGGGTTAATTTAAGATAGAAGTGCTAGCTAGCAAGAAGCCTGCCATGGCTACAGTTTAAAAATAATATAAGCCTGTGTGTGTTTATTTGGGTCCAAGCAGCTGCAGGACTGGTAGGTGAGAGAGATTTGTCCTGACCGTGGGCCAGGCAGGACACAGAAAAACATTCAGCAACAGAGACTAGTCCATAGTCTGTTACCCAGTCATCCCAAGCTCCTGAGGTCTCCATTGACTTGGTCAGAGGTATCAAGACAGCATCAGTCTTTAGCTTCCAGGCCCAGAAGATGAGAGACATTTCTGAGAAACATGGGAGGGACTGACACTACTTTGTCTAGGCAAAGTGGGGCAAACAGCTCTCCAGTGTCCTGCTTGTCCACAGTTTGGGCTGGACCTTGCCTGGGGGTGAGGCATTGGGGCAGTCTTACCAGTGGTTAGCATTACCACAATCCAGGTGTAGTTCTCGTCCTGCTGATTATCTTCTTGGAGACCTTGGGGGTCACTGCTAGGATCTGGGAGTCTGTCTGTCATAGTAAGTTTAAACATCTTTAATGCAATATTCAGCAGGTCTCTGACAGTTTGAAGACCATTATCTATTAAGTATGTTTGAGCTAAACAACCCTTGTTTGTTTTTAGTTACACATACAGGAGGCTAAATAAAGCTTTTCCTGCACTTAATTACATTAATACTTAGCGTGACTTTAAGTATAGTTCTGAACATCTCAAGGCTTAATCATCTTTAACAGTTTATAATGAAAGTAACAATTTTTTAATTCAAGCTCTTTTCATGAATATAGGCCACAGGGAGACTGGCAACTTTATTTTCTTGGTCCTTACATAGTGTATCATTATTGAACACAACAGTTCCCTGTATGACTCAGTTTACCAGAATAACTATAGCTTAACAATGCTGGCAAAAACAAGGTTAGACATACATTCTTAAGTCAGTCTCTGTTAGCCCAAATAGACCTTGGGTAAGGAGAGCTATTCGCTAAGCCAGTGGTTCTCAGCGTCTCTAGTGTTGTGACCCTCTAACACAGTTTTCTATGTTGTGGTGACCGCCAACCATCATTCTCGTTATTTTATAACTGCAATTTTGCCGTTGTTATGAATCGCAATGCAAACACCTGACATGTAGGTGACCCTAGGCTACCCTGTAAAAAGGTCCTTTGACCCCAAAGGGTTGAGAAACTGCTCCAAGTTCTTTGCATGGTAAAATAGGAATACCTCAGTCTCTGGTGTTTAGCTGGGGCCCCAATTTTTAACCTTTTATTTACCTATTTATCAAGATCACATATTAATAAAGACATTATAGTAGAATATCTTATAAACTTTAAAATGTCCCATAACCTTATAAATTTAAATATTTTTAAAAGCTGTTCCTTAAAAATATTCAGTTTTTAAAAAAAACTTTTTGTAAAACTCTATGAATTTTTAAAAAGAAGTTTAAAATTTAACTGTGTTCTTGCAACATCAAAATAAAGTAAGGTTTTTATTCAAGAGTGAAGATACAGGGCACAAATATAATATGTAGAAGGCAAAATCAAGTGTAAAAATTTTCTTTGTCCCAGAAAAAAAACTGTACCCATGCCAAAGATAAAGCCAGGGCTAAATTTTCTGAGTGAACAACTAAAGGTTGTTTCACTTTTTCCAAAGTGGGAACTTTTTAACAACAAAGAAAGAGAGGGAAGAAAGGAGGGAAGAGAAGGATGGATTTATCTAAAAACTCATGGCATATCAACAATTAACTAAGGAAGGGGGCAATTCACAGAGCTCTACTCTCCACTGTGCACTATTGGCTGCGCAAAGATTCTGGGAGACGGGGCATCACTGTCTTCAGTTGTGTTCTCTCTGCTGAGTCCACCTGATACCGACCGGTAGCTCCATACCCATGGTCACACAGAGACCCCAGTTAACTTTTGTGGGTCACAAAATAAAATAAACAGATATGGATGAAGGAGAGAGATTTGTGGGAAGGAGGAAGGGAGGACAGGGGAAATGGGGAGGTGGGAAGTGAGACTGGTCAATGTGTAAAGCATATATATGTCAAATAGTTGAAAAAATTAAAAAGCCATGTCATTTTTTAAAAAACCATTAGTTAAAGTGGTAAAGACAGTGTTTAAAAAACTGCACACTATTGCTTTAACTGAGAGTCCGTTGTGAACTCCACCTCCACTTTAATTTGTAACAGAGGTGACTGGGCACGTTAAAGAAAGCATGAGAGAATGGGAAGCAAACAGTCAGTACAACTCAGCAGAGTTTGCTCTGTGTAAAACCAGCCAGGCTTGCTGACTGGTACCTGTAGAAGTTAGATTCCTAGTCACCTATGGAGCTGAGGGTCAGGGCCCCATTCTCGACCACTGGCTGGAATAGTCAGGAGAGCCTTTGGCAGGCCCTCTAAGGGGACCTAAGGTATCTTAGGGATGCACCTTAAAGTATATTTATATTTAGGATGCTTGAGTATCTATGTTTAGGGTGATGTTGAGGCCCAACTGAGACAAGGCTTCAGAGAAGCTTGGCTACTCTTTGTTCATGGGACGAATCTCTGTCCCTCATTAGGAGCAAACCATTCCCCCTTTTCCTGCAGGAAGCCATTAGTTGACTTTTTGTCTCAGTAAACAGACCTGCCTATTCTGCATATTTCACATACACAGGATCATACAATACTTAACCGGCTTACTCATTTAGCATAATGCTCCCAAGGCTTACCTATGTTATAGTGTGTATTAGCATTCCCCTTGGAATGCTGAGTAGCTTTCCTTCGAATGGACATACCACATTTTGTTCATCCATTCATCATCTGATGGCCACTTGGGCTGTTTCTACTTTCTGTTATGAATAGTGCTGTTTAAGTAGTTAGACACCAGTTTTTCTGTGAAGATATGTCTTTATATTTCTTGGGTAGATTCCTAGGAATAGAATTGCTGGTTTGTGGTCACTTTTTGTTTAGTTTTGGAGGAATTTCCATATCGTTTCCTAAAGTGACTGAACCATTTCACACTCCCATCAGTAAGGGATGGGGTGTTCAATTTCTTCACATCCTTGCCAATGTTTATTGAGCATAGTCACATAAGTGGGTACAAAGTGGTATCTCATTGTGTTTTTTTTATTTACATTTAGCATCTTTTCCATGTGCTGTGGTGGTTTAAATAAGAAATGCCCCCCATAGGCTTGGGTGTTTGGACACTTGGTTACCAGTTGGGGGCACTGTCTGGGGAGGTTTGGGAGGTGCAGCATTCACTGGGGGCAGGCTTTGAGATGAAAAGTCTTGTGGTGCTTCCAGTTTGTGGCCTGCGTTGTGCCTGTGGTTTGAAGATGCGATGTAAGAAACTTGTTTCCTGACTTATGATGCAATGTAAGAAACTGTTTCCTGACTTATGATGCTGACTTATTCTGGTGCTCCCTTGTAAACGGAGGTGGAGTTTTTCTGTCCTGACTACTGGGTCCCAAATAAACACACAAAAGCTTATATTAATTACAAAATGCTCAGCCAATAGCTCAGGCTTATTATTAACTAGCTCTTACTTTTAAATTAACTCATTTCCATTAATCTATGTATTGCCACATGGCCAATGGCTTTACTGGCCCTTTGGCATCTTGCTTCTTGGGGGGCTGGCTTGGATCTCTCCCAACTTCTCCATTCTTCATCCTAGTCCTCAGTTTGATGTCCCACCTAACTTTATCCTGCCTTGCTATAGGCCAAAAAGCTTTATTGTTAACCAATGAGAGTAATACATATTCACAGCACACAAAGGGATCATCCCACAGCACTCCCTTCTAAGAATTTGTTTCAGTTCTTAATACTTCCAACTCCAATCCACTTTAAGTTACTTTTTACATATGATCTCAAGTTCATGTGCATATCCAGTTGTTTCCAACCCATTTTTAAAAAAAGAATTCTATTTTCCTTATTTGATTGTCTTAACTAAAAAAGTCAATTGTATCTTTTTCTAGGCTCTTTTGTTGATATGTATGTTCATCCTTTTGCTAACACCATTATTATCTTATTAGCATAGAAATGTTTGAATGTGTGGGAGTGCACATGTCTGTGAGGCCAGAGGTCAACCTCCATATCGTTGTTCAGGGATCATCACTCTTGCTTTTTGAGACAGGGTCTGCCCCTGGGATCTGGGCCTCCATAATTAGGCGAAGCTAGAAATTATTGTGATGGCTACTGTTAATCGTCAACCTGACAGAATCTAGAATCTTCCCTTCTAGTACTGGGATAACAAGCCTGAGCTATGATGCTCAAATCTTACTTGGGTCCTGGGGATTGAACTCAGCCCCTCATGATTGTCAGGCTAACACTTTACCAATGACCCATCTTACCAGCCCATGTGGTAAGTTCTGAAATCAGAAAATATGAGCCTCCCAACTCTTTTTCAAGATTGTTTTAGATATTCTGGACCCCTTTCATTTCTATATGCATTTCAGGATCAATTTGTCAGTTACTGGGGGTAAAAAACCCAACTGGGATTTTTGCCTGTGATCACACTGACTCTCTAGGTCAATTTGATATTACCATCACAACAGAATTAAGCCTTCCAATCCACGAACACAGGACACCGTCCTGTTTAGAGACCTTAAAATTTCTTTGTACTTCTCAGTGAAATACCTTGAACTTCTTTTGTTAGGTTTATTTTTAAATGTTTTTATATTTAGAAATATAAAATTCCACTGGGCAGTGATAACACACACCTTTAATCCCAGCACTCAGGAGGCAGAGGCAGGAGGATCTCTGAGTTTGAGGCCAGCCTGGTCTACAGAGTGAGTTCCTGATACTACTATAATTTAAACTGATTCCCATAGTTGCTAATTGGTGGATATGTGCAAGCACTGGCTAGAGAAAGAAAAACTTCTGTGGCCTAGTCTTAGGAAGACCCCTACACTTTATGAGCTTTTCCTCCAGAAAGCCTCCCCAGTCAGGTTCTCGGAGTGATGATCAAAGAAAAAAAGCCTCATGTGCTTCAGGCAAGGAGAGGAGGGCAAATAACTGCCTTGAAATACACACAGAGCCTTCTGTGCTCACCAATGGAGACCTCCTCTCAAAGCCAACACTTTACAAAAGCCTAAACTGACATGTAGTAACTGAAATTCTCAGGTCTAGCCCCCTGTAACTTTTCAAGATCACTTAAGAATGTATGTGGAGAGGGTGGGGAGGGGGATAAGAAGCACTGTGATTGTCACAGCCCCAAGCACCAGCTCATTAATGATTGAAATGTGACATAGGAGTATTGACTGCTTCCTCTCCCCTCATCTTATACCACATTAACAGAACTCCTGCATAGTCATGTGTAGATGAATTTTAAAAGGTCTTATTAATAAAAACAAACCTGGAGCCAGGTATTGGGGTGAATGCTGGAAGGTCAGAGAAACAGAACAAGCCACAGTCACCTCACCTCGCCAACTTCTCAGCTGATCCTGTTTCCTCAGACTGGCAGCTTCTATGTCCTCACCCAAATGGATCTCAGCTGAACTGCTGCTCAAAAGCCTGAAAGCTTAACCTGGCTAGTTCCTCGTCCTCACGCCTTACATACCCTACTGCTTCCTGCCACCACTTCCTGGGATTAAAAGCATGTGTCACCATGCCTGGCTGTTTCCAGTGTGGTTTTGAACTCACAGAGATCCAGACAGATCTCTGCCTTTGGAATGCTAGGATTAAAGCTGTGTGTGCCACCATTTTCTGGCCTCTATATCTAGTGGCTGCTTTGTTCTCTGACCCCAGATAAGTTTATTAGGATGCACAATATTTTGGGGGAACACAATACCACCACATGAGGTTACAGCTGAGAAGAGCCACAAGCCTCAGTTGATTTAGGAAGGGGTATGTAGAAAAACTCAAAAACAAAAATGTATTCTGGAGGGCTGGAGAGATGGCTCAGTGGTTAAGAGCAATTGACGCTCTTCCAGAGGACCAACATTTGGGTCCCAGAACCTATGTCAGGTGGCTTACAACTGCTTGCAGATCCCAGCACCCTCTCCCGGACTCCATGGACAACTGAAAGGGAAAAATCAGTAGCCATCTTGAGAGATGCTTCCCCCTCCCCTCCTCCAAAGGTATTTGCTAACCAGCAGTTTTAGAAGTGACCAGAACTTATAAGGCTGGGACAATAAATCTATATATCCTGGACTTGGCAAAACAAGATTGGGGAATAATGGGCTTAACTGACCAGAAATTGAACTTATGGGAGAATAGGACTAAAACAATAAATCTGAATGTATATATTCTGGGTTCAACAAAAGCAGGACATATGGAGTAAAAATTTATGTCTCTGTAGATATCCTGAATCCTGTTAGCCATCAGTAACCTCATGCTTATAGTTCAGCCAGTAACTTCAAAGAACTACCTCCAATCCCAAGCTGCATGTAAACCTTTCCTATACAAACCCCTTCAAGGGCCATTCTCCTCCACCCGCTGTGTTGAATGTTGGACGTGGACCAAGCTTGCTTGTTTTATTATTAAAAACCTCTGTGTGCTTGCATCGGATATTGGCTCTGTGGTGGTCTTGCTTGGGGGTCTTGTGACCTGGGCACAACACAACCACACACAAGTGGCATACAATCAACACAGGCATACACACACACACACACACACACACACACACACACACACACACACACACACAATCCTTAAAAAATGTGTTTATAGAATCACAGTTCTTAGAATAATTACTACTTAAGAAAACAACAAACAATAAATGTTGACAAGAATATGGGAAAATCAGAACTTTTACCCACTTGTGGTGGGAATGTACAATGATAGTTGCTATGGAAAACAATGTGATGATTCTATTAAGCAAAGAAGAGTAGAATTTCCATCCCATGCACCATTTGCATTTGTGGGGTGTAAACAAAAGAATGAAAGAAAGCATGGTCTAGATGAGGTATTTGTACAACCTCGTTCACTGTGGGAGCAACTGAGTATCATATATTTTATTTATGTATTTATGGAATAGATCAAACAAAATTCAATATTTGTAAATAATATTATTTACATAGAAAAATCCTAAATAATACAAAGAAAAAGTAGAGTTATTACAAGTTTATCAAATTTGCTGGTTACAAGTTCAATATAAAAGAAAGCAATCCCATTTTTAGCCAGGAGCTTGTAACAAGGTTAACATATAAAAATTAATTAAAATTTATATAACAGCAATAAACCATCTGTTTGTTTTCGAGACAGGGTTTCTCTACATAGCCCTGGCTGTCCTGGGACTTGCTCTGTAGACCAGACTGGCCTCAAACTCACAGAGATCCTCCTGCCTCTGCCTGGGATTAAAGGTGTGCACCACCACTCCCTAGCTAAACAAACTGAAAACATGAAACATTTCAATTTATAGTAGCTCTCCCTGATCTCTTCCTTTGTCATGTTCTCTCTGCTCCCTGGCCGGCACGAGAAGCAGCTCCTTCTATGACACTGTTTCTGCCAGGCTGCTGTGGTTCCCCACAGGCGCATAGCCGTGGGACCGACCAACCATGGGTGAAGCCTCTGAAACTGTAAACCTCTCCTCTCCCTAAGTTGGTTTGTTCAGGTACTCTGTGTCACTGTGATGGAAAAACTGACCAGTGGAAGGAGTATGCCTTGAACTATTCTGCGCACACCTATTGATATTGTCATGTGGTTTTTCTTTTAGCCTTTTAGATGGAAAATTAATTTACTGACTAGTTTTCTGTTAACATAGTAACAATCCCGATCTTATATTCTGTGAGTAAATGTAACTTTGTCATGATGTATTGTTTTTATATATTGCTGAATCTGATGCAGTAGCCATTTTGAAAGGACCTTTTTGGTTTATGTTTGTGATAGTGCCCCCTAGTTTTCTCTCCTACTTTCTTCGTTAGGTTATGGCATCAGGGTTATGGTATCAGTTCCCAGAACGAAAAGTATTCCTTCTTTTGAATATTGGAAGTATTCCTTGTTTCTCTTTCTCTAGAAGAAGCCATATTAATATTGAAATTGTTTATTTCTAGATTAATTGGTAACAGATCTAGAGTTTTCTCTGTGGCAAACCCTATGATTACTGATTAATTTCTCAGAGGATGTAGGACTATTATAGCATTCTATTTCTCCTAGCTAGTTTTTTGTTTCTCTAAGAATTTCAAAGTCATGTTGTTTTAATATTTATTACATTTTAATGTCCATGGCATAAGTAGTTGTTTCATCTTTTTTCTTCATTTTATTTATTTATTTTAATCTTCTATTCTTCACTAAAGGGTTTTGGCAAGTTGATTAGTTTTTAAAATTCTACGAAATAATAAACTAGTTTTTTTGTCCCTCCCAGGGCAACTTTTTTTGTTTGTTTGTTTGCATTTCATTGAATTAATTTGATATCACTTCCTTATCCAAAATGCTTACATTTAGTGTTTTTTCTTTTGTATTTATTGCCTGTCTTTTCTGTCACATGTTGCTTCAGTTGAATCCCATGACTTTGTTGTTTGTTCATCATTGTCATTTCTATTCAGAATAATGTCTGATTTTTAACATGATTATATAACCTATTGATTATAAGTGAATTCATTAATAATTAAATAAACAAAAAAGTCTAGCTATAGTTAGTCAATTTCCAGAGCAACTACATAATGGCTGCAGAGTGTTTTCTCTCTATTTCTATTCACATAAAATTTGTTGTTATTTTATAGTTTTATGGTAAATTTCTGTAACTATTCTAAGTGTGCTTGGAAAGAATGTGTACTTGTGGCTGTTAGGTGCAACAAGTGTGCCTGTTACTGCACATCTGCTGATTGCATTGCTCAAGTCAGCTCAGAATACTGTTGATGTTTACATACTGGTGCAGTTAGATGAAGAGATAAACTCAAAACTGACTAAGCCAGCTTACTTTCTTTTTTTAAAGATTTCTCTGTGTGTGTGTGTGTGTGTGTGTGTGTGTGTGTGTGTGTATGTGTGTGTGTATGTGTGTGTGTGTCTGTGTGTGTATCTGTGTTTGTGTCTGTGTCTGTGTGTGTCTGGGTAAGTGTATGCTACATATGTGTAGGTGTCCATGGAAGCCAGAAGAGGGTGTCAGATCCGCTAGAGCTGGAGTTCTAGATAGTTGTGAGCCACCTTTTGTAGGTGCTGAGAATCAAATTCTGGTCCTCTGGAAGAGCAACAAGTGCTCTTAATCACCTCCAGCCTCAGCCAGCTTTCTTGTCATTGATACTTTCTGGATTTGGTCACTTTCTATAAGTGTGCTTCCATGCAATCTGTCACTTATAAGAAGCATCACTTGAGGGGAGAGTCTTGTTTGTTACAGTGTAACAAGTAACTCTTAACCTGTTTCTCTACAGCTCAAATCTGTGCACTAACTACTTGTCCCAGAGTCCCATTTCTATTTCTTTGCTTTTGGCTGAGCATGTTTTAATAGTTTCATTTCCCTTGCCTGTTAGTCATATTTTAATTATACACATTTGTGTTGTTAGCTGTTCTTCAGACAATCATAATCATCTTTGGTTTTCCAAAGATGAATGTTAATCAGTATCTTCACCCACTCCCTGGGCAATGGAATTGCAATCTTTCCGTTCCATTTGTTCCTTTCCCACGGTTGTCAGGTGCAGTCTGTTCCATTGTGATACATTTCCTTCATAGCAATTAACTCATATGTGATTGATAAATGATGATGTCAGAATAATTCATAAGTTCTACTAGTCTGGGCATGATTTCCCCCAGTGCATTGGTGTTTTGAAGCTGTAAGAGGCAAGCTTTTTTATTATTAAAGATGGACTCTTAGTAATATGTGAATAGGGAGCCTTTAGAGAAAAGGCTGACTAGCCTGTAGATGTATCCATCTTCTTCAAAAGCCTCTAGAAGGTTTGGTAATCTACCTGGGGAGATCACAGTGTAAGTGAGGACATTGCAAAGATACATCCTTCTATGTTAGAATAATGTTTGATTGATGGGGAAGTCTTCTCTTCGTTGTTGTTGTTTTTGTTTGTTTTTTTGAGACAGGGTTTCTCTGTGTAGTCCTGGCTGTCCAGGAACTCACTCTGTAGACCAGGCTGGCCTCGAACTCAGAGATCCACCTGCCTCTGCCTCCCAAGGAGACGTCTACTCTTGAGTTTATTTTTATAACTTATTTACCTTCTTTAACATGAGAATTTTACTTTTTTTTCTGTGTGTCATTGTATGAATTTCAACACAGTCAGAAGTTCAGAAACATCTGCACCATCAGAACACATCATGTTCAAAATGTCATTTCATTCTCTCCTGTTGCTTTGGTTTTTGAAAAGAAATCAGTCGTTTGATGCTATGTTTTTGTTTTTACTTTGTGTTTACAAGATTTTTTCCACTTGTCTTTAGCTTGAGGCAATTTGATGAAATGATTTCTTGGCATTTACTTTTTCAGTTTACTGAACTGTTTGGAGAGAGTTCAACTTCTGTGTGTGTGTGTGTGTGTGTGTGTGTGTGTGTGTGTGTGTGTGTGTGTTTGTGTGTGTGTGTGTGTGTGTGTGTGTGTGTTTCTATTCCGTGTCTGCCTGTCCTTCTGCAACTTCAATGACACAAATTACCCCACAGCTTCACTGGCTCTATTTTTTTTCTTTTAAAATGTTATTTTAATTTTTCTCTCCTTTCTTCAGATTGGATAATTTCTACTGATCTACTTTCAGGGTCTATTTGTTTTCTCTGTCATCTCCTTTGCCTCCTAGTCTATCCTGGAAGGTTTTATTTTGCTTGTTGTATTATTTAGATCTGAAATTCCCAGCACTTTTAATCCCAGCACTTGGGAGGCAGAGTCTCATGGATCACTGGGAGTTTGAGGTCATCCTGGGCTACAAATTGAGTTTCAGGACATCTAGGACTGTTACACAGAGAAACTCTGTCTCAAAAAAACAAAAAAACCCCAAACAAAGAAACAAAACCAAAAACTGTTAGATCTGAAATTCTCATGTGTTTTTTCTTTAAATCTTCAATTCCATCCATTTGAAGAAGGCACATTCTCACTTTAGAGCATTTTATGACAGCTGTTCAAGTCTTTGTCAGATAATCTCAGTATCCATGTCATATTGATGCTGGCACTCACTGCTGTCTCTCCCCATTTGAGAGTTTCCTGCTTTTTGTGTGCCAGGCCATTTTGAGTTGTGTTCTGGTCATCTTAAATATGATGTATCAAATCCAAGTCTGCTTTAATTTCTCTAGAGAACAGTGGATAGGCTCTTGGCTTTTAGAGCCTATCAACTCGGTTGGGATGTGCCTGTAAATTCGAACCTGGCTTCTGGAGTTTTTGTTTTTGAAGTGAGCTCCATTTTCAAAACCTTTGCCTTTGCTGGTCAGGTGTTCTATTCTGGGGCATCTAGCCTCACTCTTTCTGTGGTTGTTGGATGTTTGGGTGTGTTTTTAGGGTCATATCTATGGGGGGCCATCCCTCACCCCTGCATTTCCCCAGAGTACTCTTGAGTAGAAGCAGCAGGAGATATTAGTTATAGATATAGATAGAGGGGAGAGAAAAAGATAGAAAATACAGGATAGCCTAGAGAGGGCCTGGATCCTAATCTATTGGTCCTCAACTGTCTCTGCCCTAGGGTATTTAAAGAAATGTCAAGGAGTAGAGCAAAAGATCTCCCCCCAGCACAGCCAAGTGCAGACCATCCCAGACACCTGTACTCAGGCCTGTGGTCCAATCATTCCCTTTATGCAGACCTGCTTGGTAAAGCCACTAGAAACCTAAAAATGGGCTCCAAAAGGTCCCCTCTTTTTAATATATAAAAAACAACTCCCCATTAAGAGCTCATAGCAATCTCCATAGCTGTCACACCTCCCAGTACAGGAGTAGAGGATGATAAAGATGGCATTTCTTTTTCAGAATGGGTCTAAGGTGACTATAGCAGTCTTAGCTGCATCAAGCCCTCTAAATAAAAAAAACTCTTGATGCAATTGCATCACACTTAAAAACTCCCTTAGCTTAATCATTAACAATAACAGGTTATAATTGTCATCATAGAGCCTTCATTCAGTAACTGATGGAAGCAGATGCAGAGATCCACAACCAGATGCCAGGCTGAGCTCCAGGAGTCCAATCAATGACAGAGTGAGGAGGGATTCTATGAGCAAGGGGCATCAAGATCATGATGGGAAAATGTACAGAGATGGCCAGCCAACCTAGTGGAAACTCAAGAGCTGTGGACCAATAGCTGTGGAGCCCCCATGGGACTGGACTAGGCCCTCTGGATAGGTGAGACAGTTGTTTAGCTTGAACTGGTTAGGGGACCCCCAGGCAGTGGGATCAGGATTCATCCCTGGTGCATGAGCTGGCTTTTTGGAGCCCAGTGCCTATGGTGGGACACCTTGCATAGCCTTGGTGCTGGGGGGAGGGGTTTGGATCTGCATCAATTGAATGTACCAGGCTCTGCTGACTCCCCATGGGAGACTTTGCCTTGGAGGAGGTGGGAATGGGAAGGTGGGTTTGGGGACAGGAGAAGGGAGGAGAGGGGGATCTGTGGTTGGTATGTAAAATGAATAGAAAGTTTCTTTTTTTTTTTTAAAGATTTATTTATTTATTATGTATACAATGTTCTGCCTGCGTGTACACCTGCAGGCCAGAAGAGGGCACCAGATCTCATTATTGATGGTTGTGAGCCACCATGTGGTTGCTGGGAATTGAACTCAGGACCTCAGGAAGAAGAGCCAGTGCTCTTAACCTCTGAGCCATCTCTCCAGCCCAGAATAGAAAGTTTCTTAACAATAAATAAATAAAAAACATTAACAGGTTAACATAATTCTTGCTAAATATTGCTATACATAGTTACAATTCTCTCACTTTTACAACTTAAAGCAAACTCTTAATAGAACCATTTGAATTTCTTGCTAACAAAACATAGGATAAACTTCTGATGTATTCACCTCAAACTTAAATACTTCCTTAAGTTCACCAAACCATGGTGCATTAATATCAATAGGTTAACATAATAGTTCTAACATGAACATTACTATACACCATTATAATTCCTACAAACATACATTCAAAGGCAATATTCTCAATATAACCATTAGTACTTTCTTACCAACCTACATACAAAAACAATTTCTTAATAAAGCTATACAAAACGTGACATTAATTCACTCAAATAATGCTAAAATATTTTTAAATTAAATAGACTGAGAAATATTAACACTCTCCCTTTTCTTTACTTTTTTTTTAGAAAAATCCCCCCAAACTTTTCTATTTAAACAGTTCCACTTTAAAGCAGTTCCATTTTTACATACAGTTCCATAAATCATCAGTGTTGATAGAGTCTATATACATAGGTACCATTGCAATGAAATCACTACTGTTCATTTCATTTCTTAGGTTCAAAAAGAGTTCTGTTAGACTTCCATTTCCAAATATGAAGAAACGTTTCTCACAACCAAAATCTTTTTGCAGTTAACAATTTTAGTTCAAACAAGCATCTCTGCAACTTTCATTCTCAGGGACCTCTGTCCCTTTCAGTTACAGCAGCATTTTATGACATTTTTATCCCCAGGAAAAGTTAGCCTCTGGGTGAAGTAACTGCTATAGTAACCGAGTTGCTATGAGCTCTTTCAAAAAGCTTTCTGCACAGCCAGCAAACAGATACTGCAAAATTTTTGCTGCTAGCTCTGTTTCAGGCTTTTGTGGCTTTCACAGTCCCAGTCTATCTGTGCCTTCCATAACCAGGCCATTCCCAGACCAGGCTAGAGAGCTTTCAACCCTTCTTCAGCTGCTACAGAGCTGAACTGTGGCCCTCCCACAGCAATCCTGGCTTTGGGAGGGTCCTGTTACCTGCTTCACTGATGGTCCAAGTGCTCAGCAAACTGGGTCTCAGAGCATTCAGCAGTTTCCACAGATCCCCTGTCTGGCTGTTCAGCCTGGAGCATGCTTTCACCTCCAAAGCTTCTTGGGCTCCCCCATGTCTCAGCTGCTCATCTGGCACTGACACCCCTCTGCTCTTGGCCTTCAGAAGCATTCTGGTTTCTGCAGTCTCTGTAGCTCATTGCTGCTCACTGTTCACCTTTTCCGAGGTGATACAGGCTGCTGGGCTCTCCATGCCACTGTCTACTATTTGACTTTCTCGTGGTGTAGCATCTCAGCTGGGATTTCCAAGCTGCTGCCTGCCCTCAGCCTTTCTTGTAGCTTAGTGTGTCCACTTCTAACTGTGGCTTCCTTTCGGTGGAAAGCTTGTAGACCCTTGTGCATCTTCCACCTGCACTGCATTGATGCCTTGAGGGTCTCAGCTTCCAAGACTCTCTGACTGCACTGCTTGTACTGGCTCTTGGCATCTGCTGCTTGAGAAGCTATGATGCTCCACAGGTCTCAGCTGCACATGTTCTGCTGTTGTTTTCTGAAGCTAGCAGTCTCTGAACCTGCTTCTTGTTATTATTGGTGGCTTTTGTAACTGCCAAATTTGCGGTCTGCTATGGATGATGTTTTCAGCATCTCATGTTGGGAAAAACCTACTCTAATCCCTCTATTAAACCTTCCCTAGACCTAAAGCGTATATCCTACCTTATTAAGCCTACACAATATCTTTATGCCTAAAGCTTATTCTAAACCTACATTTCTCTGACTTACTTTATTTACACTTCTTATTTAAACTTACATTACAACTAGCATGGTCATTTACTACATGTATTTACATTAAGCATTTAGACTCACATTCAACATTTATACTTTTCACAAACTAACATTCAACATATACTTATTTATACTTTTTTAAAATTACACCAAACTGTTTTATTAAACATATGGACATTTATATTACAAACAATGCAGTAACATTTCTTCCTCTCTGCCCTGTGAGACCCCACACCAGAACCTCATGCTCATTTAAACCACTTTCAGCTGTGGGCAAGACAAGTGGAAGGAAAGTGCAATTTTGAGAGTAACACCACAGACCCAGAGTGGGAAACAAAAATAGGCAGAAGGTAGTGGGTTCTTTTTGTGGCCTGTGGCCTTATTATTATTCAGCAGGAAGCCTTTCAAGAACACAAGCTCCCAAGCATGACACAGTTCTGCCCTGTTCTCTGGGTTGTGTTCCTCTTTCAATCTCGTCCATCCAGCCTGGAGTCCTGACTAGCTTATCTGGAATTTCTGTTAAGGAATCCCACCCTGGTTTACTTCCTTCTCAACTGTCTATCCCTTTTTGAGCCTCTAAACAACAAACAACAAAACAGAACAGCAGTAAGTTTCAAGAGGACATAAGATGAGACCTCCTCAATGAAACTTCTGTCCTAGAAGCCACTGGCCAAAACCTACAGAGCTGGAGACAACAGATGATGGAAAAACAGGAAATATTTCAGATACCTAATAAGCCTAGTTATTCTGCATCTGTAGATTTAAAGTGATCATCATCCACAGTAGAATAAATGTGCCCCTCATTGCACATAAAATCCACTGCTTGCTTGATTGAGGGTACAGGCATGTGTTGGAGCTGGTTCCTGAGATCCTGAAAGTTCAATCCTTCTGGTCTTGGGCAAGCCTTGATCAAATTCAGCACCTGGTTTTGGATCACAGTGAGGCCATTTGCTGGCATGAAGTTATTCCCACTGAAGTTTCCTGACTGACCCATTCCTGGGTTGCTGATAGATGGTTTCCCTGCTGAAAGCTGGTTGTTGGATTTGCTGAGCATCATGTGTGAATTGATCACCTCCAAAATATGTGCAGTGAACTCATTCATATCTTCCAGGGGAATGATCTTAAAGGCTACCAAGCTCTTCTTGTTCTGGAAAGACCTGAGGTGGCCAGCCACTTTCACGTATGTTTCCGGAGGAACCAAAGTGTTTTCACCACTGGCATCATCTGTGTCAACCCACTGGTAACATCCATGGGTGCAGCAGTCATATCATCTATTCTATAAACAATATTGGTCGGAGCCTTCTCTGCATGTCTGATTATTCCCACAATAGTGACCTGTGAAATCTCAACATTCCTAATTTTGAACACTTCGTCAGTCAGAGTAGCACAAAGCAGCTGAGATATGGTACAGGGCACAATGTGCTCGATTTCTTCTCAGCCTGTGAAGGGGTGGGCAAGCCAAAGCCTCCACGGGACTGCATGTAGCCGCCTGCTCTGCCATAGCTGGAGCTGCCAAAGCTTTTGAATCCGCTATTCCACATCCTGGTCTTTTCATGAGAAGGAGGCCAAGGGAATTGTGGTCTGGAGAGCTCAGTGGACACTTCAGAACTTTTATTTATACTTCATATAAGCTTATATTCTTCTTCTTTTTCTTTCTTTCTTTTTTTTTTTTTTTTTTTGGTTTTTTCAAGACAGGTTTTCTCTGTGTAGTTTTGGTGCCTGTCCTGGATCTCGCTCTGTAGACCAGGCTGGCCTGGAACTCACAGAGATCCACCTGGCTCTGCCTCCCAGTGCTAGGATTTAAAGATGTGTGCCACCACTGCCTGGCACAAGCTTATATTCTTAAAGAAACTCTATAGGACTACCTTAGCAAATATTATGGCTAAGTTCTATCTAACCTCGGGGCATTCTGACTGCTGTTTTAGAAAATTAAAGACAGAGTTTCTCTGTCTTGTAGCTTATGTCCCTGATTTGGCAGTACAGCTGCATCTGCAGCCAGGCTTCATTGCCTCCTCCTCAGTAGTAACTCCTCCCATCAATGGAGGCAGTTCCCTTGGCTCCTGGCAGCTCTCAGCCTGCCCTCTCCCCTCACCAGCAGCCCCTCCCCCATCTCTTCACCTTTTGGGGAATCTGTCCCTGCTTCGACTTTCTACCTGCACTTTTTTTTTTGGCTAGGCTCTAACTGTAGGGAACTTTTGGCTGCTGCATTTCCTGGCTTGAAAGAAAGACAGAACTTAGCAGAGAGGTTTTGCCCTGTCCTAAGGGGTTTGTTGTTTCTTCTTAGAGTGAACCACAGGTGATGTTCCCATAGAGATCCAGGTGAATCTAATTTTTCTCTCATAGAAAGAGAAACTGAGAAAGTTCTGAAAGGCTTCTCAGTTTTTTTAGAGAGAGATTAAGTTTTTTCTTTTCATAGAAATTAAGAGAGATACAGAAAGAGAGAAATCTTTATAGAGAAGATTCTATGCTGCAGTCTTATATTTGGACATCCTTCCAGTCCATTTTTTCTTTTTCTCCCGAGGATAAAACCCCCTGCCCCATTTAACTTTTTTCACTACAAAACTGGACCGGTCCAACTGCTTTAACTGGCAGGGCCTAACTCCTACTTTTCAGCAAGTACTCTGTATATATATTATATATATAATATATACATATATATTATATATATATATTCTTTTTGTCTTAGTCCCTGTTTAGTAGCACCATCTGTGGGGTGG
Organism: Peromyscus californicus insignis; assembly: GCF_007827085.1. Classification (NCBI taxonomy): domain Eukaryota; kingdom Metazoa; phylum Chordata; class Mammalia; order Rodentia; family Cricetidae; genus Peromyscus; species Peromyscus californicus. The sequence continues at coordinate 97,396,686 of NW_026294402.1, forward strand.
GCTATCCCTCACCCCCACATTTCCCCAAAATACTCTTGAGTAGAAGCAGCAGGAAATATTACTTGGAAGGATAGAGGGGAGAGAAAAAGATAGAAAATACAGGATAGCCTGGAAAGGGCTTGGATCCTAATCCATCGGTCCTCGACTGTCTCTGCCCTAGGGAATTTAAAGGAATGCCAAGGGGTGGAGCAAAAGACCTCCCTCCAAAACAGCCAAGTGCAGACCATCCCAGACACCTGTACTCAGGCCCGTGGTCCAATCATCCTTTCTATGCAGACCTGCTGGGTAAAGCCACTAGGAATCTAAAAATGATCTCCAACACAGATCCATGCATTCATAGTTAGAGGTGAACCTGGGATTCTATAGACAGTATCTGCACCCAGTTCCTCATTCTTTGCACCCTCCTCTAACTTCCTGTTTCCCAGGGCCTCTCATTTTGGTTTTCTGGCTGTGACTAAAGCCCAGTTTTTAGTTTGCTACTTCCCACAACTGTACTCCTGCTTTAGGCCAAAAAGCAGAAAGACAGAATGATAGGGAGTTTTCTCATCCCCTTGGGACAGTTTTGAATACTAATAAAAAAAAAAAAACAAGATTCCTGGGGCTGCAGAGATAGCTCAGTGGTTAAGAGCACTGATGGCTCTTAACAGAGCAATTGTGGAGGACATGAGATGTGATCCCCAGCACCCACACAGTAGTTCACAACTGTCTGTAACTCCATTTCCAGGGGATCTGACTCCTTCTTCTGACCTCCACAAGTACCAGGCACACACATGGTGCACAGACATGTGTGCAGGCAAAGCAGACATAAACAAAAAATAAAAGAAGCCCAATTAAAGAAAAAGAATAAGATCCCCCCAATATCTCCTCCAGAGAATTGCCTGTTTGTCACATTTGATCGTTTTCCCTTTGAGTGGCAGCTCTTATGTGTCTTCTATTTACTCAGATTTATGATATACTTTGGATGTTACTTATTGATCTATATGATGAAGATGAAAATATTTCCCCTAGTCTGTCATATTTTTAAATTACATTTTGTTTGCTTGTGTTTTTAGTTAGTTAGTTAGTTGTTAGTTTTGTTTGTTTTTGAGACAGGATCTATGCATGTGAAGGGCCCTGGTTGTCCTGGAACTCACTATATAGAGCAGGCTGGCTTTGAACTTACAGAGATCTGCCTGTCTCTGCTTCCCAAGTGCAGGTATTAAAGGCATGTACCACAATACTAGACTGAAAATTGCATTTTGGTGTGGTTAAATTTATCAGTTTTTTTTCTCTCTCTGAATTTTTGTACTGGGAATTCTCTCCATTCATTCTTATTTTTTGAGAATTATTTTATGTATATGGATGTTTTGTCTGCATGTATGTCTGGGCACCACTTGAGTGCCTGCTATCCATGGAGGCCAGAAGAAGGTGGAGGATCACCTGGAACTGGAGTTACAGATGGTTGTGAACTACCATGTGGGTGCTAGAAACAAAACCTGGGTCCTCTGGAACAGCAGACAGTGCTCCTAACCACTGAGCTGTCTCTCCAGTGCCCCCTCCCTGCCTCCCTCTCTCCCTTTCAGTTGACTGAGTCAGTATGGCAGTCTGAGTTCAGATGCCCAGCACCCACATAAAATGATGGTCATGCTGGCACACGTCTGTAGTCCTGGCACTGGGGGGGTGCAGAGACAAGCAGATCCCTGGAGCCTGGCTAAATCAATGAAAGGTTCACTGAAGGACCTGTTCAGAAAAATAGGGCATGACTGAGGAAGGGGACACATCCAGCCCTGACCTCTGGCTTCCATATGCACTCACACATGGTGTTTTATGTAGCAAAGGCTGGCCTCATTCGCTTCTATAGCTGAGAATGACCTTGAACCTTTGGTTCTCTAGCCTCCACCTCCCAAGTTTCCCGACTAGAGACATGCAACACCATGCCTAGTTTATGTGATGCTATGGATTGCACCCGGGGATTTGTGCATGCTGGGCAAGTGTTCTGCCACTAGAACTAGATTCCCAGCCTCCAAGAACTCCTTTTTATCTTCTAACTATAAATACATTACACTAAATTTTCTCTGGTGCCTTTATAGATTTTTTTGGCTTTGTTTTACATGTAGTTCTTAGTTTCTCCCAGAGTTTGTATTTATACAGGGATAAGGTGAGTTTATTCTGTCCTTCCTTCTACAGTAACAGACAGTTGTCCACAAATCACTGGTCAAATATTCCATCCTTTGAAAACTCATTTGCATCAGGTATGATGACAGATACCTGTAATACCAACACTTGGGAGACTGAGGCAGAAAGATCTTGAGTCTGGCCTACATAGTGAGTTCGAGGCCAATTTGGATTCCATAGCAGTACCCTACCTCACAAAACAAGATGAAAAACTCATCTGCAATGCCACCTTTAATAAACTCACTTCTCTTTGAACTGATTTAATTGTGTTTTATGTTCACTTTAACAAGGAACTTGTTTATACCCAAGTCAATATTAAAGTTATTTTTATAACTTGTGATTCTGTATCTGTGATGCTGCCTGAAACCATGTTGATGTCTGGGGGCCGGGCAGCTGCCAGGAACCATGTTGGTGTCTGTGGCCCCTGTTGCTCCAGAGACAATGTTGAGGTCCATGGCCTATGCTGCCACCAAGGACTATGACAGTGTCTGTGGCCTAAGCTGTGGCAGAGGGCTGTGTTGATGTCTGTGGTCTGTACTACCACTGTATACAGCTGAGGGTCATATTGATGATGTTCATGGCTCATGTTGTCACCAAAGGCCATGGGGATGTCCATGGTCCATGCCACTGCCTCAAGCCATGTTGATGTCCATGGGCCGTGGTGCTGCTAGGGGCCAGGCAGATGTGAGAGGCCATGTTGATATCCATGGGCCAGGTTGCCACGGGGGACCATGTTGGTGTCTGTGGCCTATACTGCCACTGGAGACCATGCTGAGGTACGAAGCATGTGCTGATGCAGGAGGCCAGGTGGATGTCCATGGTCTGTGCTGTCACTGGATATCACGTGAAAGTCCCTGATGCCTATTCCTGCTGACTATGGAGGACAGGGAGGCTTCATCTGTGGTGTTGTCAATGACTGCAGACTCATGGTTGAGACGGGGAGACATGGAGGGCTTCTGTGACCCCCACCCCACCCCCAAAAGTAACAACCTAGATGGGAAGCTATTGAAGAGAATTCTAAAAATTGTGGTAGGAATGCTGAAGTGTATCTCTCCACAATAGAGGGCTACTGGGGGTAGGGTGGGGACAGGGAAGGACTCACTTTTCTTTAAGGGGCTGGCCACCGGGAGTTTGACCATGCTTCAGTGACTATGTGGACAACACAAATTGGACTTTTCTTTATCTTTTTTGGGGGTGGTATAAGGGTGGGAGCCAGGCCTGGGAGGACTGGGAAGGAAGGGTGATTGGGATGTGCTTTGTGAAATTCTGAAATATTCAATAAAAGTTTGTTTTAAAAAGAAAGCAGGTATACTAAATATGGACAGACTTTCTTCTTGCCATTATCCCCTAAACAGACAATATTGCAACTGCTTACGTAGCATTTGCTTTGTATTGGCATAATAAGTAATCTAGAGATGACTTAAATAACATGGGAGGGGTTGTGTGAACTCTATACAAATACCTATCCATTCTATGGAAAGGGTTTTGAGCTTCCAGGGTAGAGGGGAGAATCCTGGAACCAAGCCTCAGTGGACACTGAAGGAACATTGCAAGGACATTTTAGAGAATTAACATGGTGACATATAGGGCCATCCTGTTCAGTGCCAGTGTATGTCCATTGTGACGAATTACTTTTTATATATGTCAAATAATTGTTGTCATTGTTATCTTTATTATTGTGTGTGTCTCACACACACATGCAATGTTATCTCGTGTGCATGGTCAAAGGACAACTTGCAGGAGTCGCTCCCTCCCACTGTGGGTTCTGGAGCTTGGACTCATGTTGCCAGGGTTACATGGCAAGGGCTTTTTACCCACCAGGCCATATTGCCAGCCCATGTCCTTCAAAAATGTACAGTCTACTTTATATATAAAGGGCTTAAAAATGTACAGTCTCTATATAAAGGGCTTCAGCAATTCTAAATATTATTTTATAATAATACTTTTTAAAGCCTGAAATTAGAAGTTTTATAGAATTCTTAAAAATGAAATAGTGATTTTTTTCCATTTATAATTCCCAAATCATAGTATGTCAGGTTGCCCTCCCTCTTGTTCTGACAACGTATTAATTGGTTTTATGGGGCTTTCCAATGTACGTGATTGTATTGCTAACAATCACAGATAACTCTGTCTATGTAGTCTAGACAGACATACTGCTTCTTCATCCTTTTTGAAGATTGCCTGGGACAGTCCTCAAACGTCAGCAGGGACAACTTCTGACAGCCTTCGCCCAGCATAGGGCCTGACTGGACCCCGTCTCTGTTTCTTCGTGTGCTTTGTACTTTATATTATTTATTTATTTAGCTGATATTTGGGAATTAAGAAAAAAAAAAGTCCCTTCCAGTACCTTGAGTCAACTGGCCCAGCTTAGAGGTTTTAGGACCTCACAGATCTTCCTCATCTCTTGCTGTCCTTGTTGTTGGTCTGAAAGAACTGCCCGTGACACTCACCTCTATTCAGTGACTCCCAAGCTCTGGCTCTAGCTTGTCAGTTCTTTTAACCAGACCTTTAGGCAAGCTCAGATAATCCATGACATTGAGTGTAAGGTCCATCCTTTTGCTTTCCTTTTCCGGGAGGAGCCCCACCTTGGCGGGGAGAGTCTGCCTGGGTAATCTGAGCTGTGTGGAGGGAAGGGCATGGTCCGATCCATCTGTCTCTGAAAATGTCCCTACTGTTTTCATTGGAATGGGTTTTAGTTTTCTAGCAGCCTGTGTGCTGGAGCTGCTCATTGGCCACTGGTGTTCTCCCAGAGGCGTGCTGATCCGTGTCCTGGTAGGAACTGTGGCTGTGGCCGTGGCCTTCCCAGTTCAACATCTTGCTGGTGTCACTCACCTTAGTTTTCAAATAGTTCAAATAATTTCAAAATAATTTTAAACATGACTTTGGTGGGGGTTTTCCTTTTTTGTGTAACCTAAAATTAACTTAGAAAAAGGAAGATTATTTTTTTCCATATGCCTGTGCCTTGCTATCATTTTATTACTAATTTGTAATTATGTTTAACTATGGTTCATGATTATGCATGGGACTTTGGAGATTTGTTTTGTAGGCTATTATAGGGCTTCTTAAACTTTCTCTATTTATGTCTCTTTTCATCATTTCACCCAAGGTGTATGAGTATAGATATATAACTCAAGCCTTTACCAATAATAAATCACAAGGAAGATTATCTTAAAACAATTCTTTGGCATACACATAATTTTACATCTAAAGATAAAATTATATTAATGAGGTGAATGTGTTTACTTGTCTAACACAATTCATTCTGAAGATATAATAAACTAGTTAGATACACACCAAGGACTGACTGTGGGAAAATTAGTCTTTTTTTAAATTTATTTACATAATCAAACCATGTGTTTCTCAGAGAGCAAAAATCACAGTGGTGTTAAGCATGAGCCCGGGGTCTCAGTTAGAGCCTGTTGTCATTCATGTGTGGCATGCACAGTGCAAGGTGCTCGTGTTGCATGTTAGAACCAAGCTTCAGGGAGGTTGCTCTGTGCAACATGGCTGAGCGTGGCTGGAAGCAGCTCGGATTCACGTCTTTGGTTTTGGATTCATTTTTAGTCCTTGTGCATTCAGAAACCTCTAACCTCTGCCAGATTTTTCACAACTCCCACAGTTTGTTGTGTGACCCCAGGTAGGGTCATGACTTATTTTTAAAAGCTTTGCTAAAATGGTAAGTTCTGTGATTACCCCAGGTTTTTAAAATTTTTGTTTGTTCATTTTGTTTTGAGTAAAATGTCCCAACTTTATCGCGGTGACCCTCCTTAACTTTGCCTTTTAATTTTTTCTGAACCATCACTTCTTATAGTAAACTGCACAGTCTTCTAGTCCCGTGGAGAAATTTGAGGGAAACTGATGAGTGTTCATTGAAGTCCTGTTTCTCTGTTAATAGGTATGCAATTTCGATGCATATATGCAATCTTAATTTCACATAGTGTGAAACATGTTCGGGTGTAAAGACTTATAATTGCCATGCTTTCTTGTTAACGAGGAGTATAATCTTTTTTATTATGCATCTTATTTATCATCTTATTGTGCTTCCTATTAGACATCCTTGTATGTCTACTTTGTGGTTTGTAACTTCCTATGTTGACTTTTTTTTTTAAATTGCTGTACCTGTTGTTTTCTTTTTATTTATTTCTAATTTTTCATTCGTTATTTCACACACATTTTTAAAACATTTATTTTATTATTTTTAATTATGTGTATGCATGTATGCCAGTGTGTGAGTGTGTGCATGAGAATGTAGATGCTTGCAGAGGCCAGAGGTCATACACATACACATACACACATGTACACATACATGTACATATACACATACTTGAACACACACATATATATACATATGCACATATACACATATATGCACACATACGCGTCAGAACACCATCCAAGAATGGAGTAGTGTGTGGAGAATTCTGAGTGCTTGTGAGAAAACTCCAAGAAAACAAGACAAGAGTCTTGTGACGTCAGTTTCTGCCAAATACGAAATTGTTCTTGGAGTGTGTTTTCATGTGCCTCCCAGGTATGTGAGTTTACTTCAGATTGCTCAATATTGCTTACTGCTGTTATCCAATTAAATGTTTAGCTATCCTTTATATGACTCTATGGAAAAACATGTTTTTGCCATGTGTGGCTTGTCCTTGTGTGTGTATACAGCTTGAACTCATAAGAACCTTTACTCAGGTGACCTTTCTTTTTATTATTTATTTGTTGTTGTTTTTCAGGTTGCTTTTATCTCTTTTCCCCCAATTTAACTTTTTATTGATTCTTTGTGCATTTTACATCATGCGTCTCAATCTCACTCATCTCCCTATCCCTTCCCAACCACCCTTTACCCTTCCAACCTCCCCTCCCAGGATGAAACAAAATAAAATTCAAGAGAAAAGAAAAGAAAAAGAAGAATCTCATAGTGGAAGCTGCAGTGTGACCCAGTGAGTCACACAGTTTACCCTTTAGTCCATGTATCTTTACTTGCAAGTGTTCATTGCAATGAATCATTGGTCTGGTTAGAGGTCTCTGGTTTCTGCTACACCATTGATACTGGGACCTCACTGGGGCTCCTCTTGGATAGCCTGCTGTTGTCCTGCATCATGGAGATCCTGCAACTTTGGGTCTGCAGGACCAGCCCCTTCACGTGCTCCAGCAGATCCTAGATGGGGTGGATGCTGGGATGGGCCGACTCATAGCCCCGGTTCTGGGTCTGGGTAGTTGTTGGGTTGGGCAGCCCACCACCTTTCCCTCATCCTCAACACTAGGGTGAGCTCTCCAGCACTGCTCTGGGTAGCTCACTCTATGTAGTAAGCAGTGAGGGGTGGGGCTGGTTCTCCTGCTCTGATGTGCTCAGGGCCAGCTCTACTGTGCTGCCCGGGTGAGGTGTAGAGGCCACTCTGCTGACTGCTGCAGCTGGTAAGAAGCAGGACCAGCTCTTCCGCTCTCATGACCCAGGGGCCAGCTCTCCCACCTGCCACAGGCAGTGAGGGGTAAAGGAGGGCATCTCTCCCCCACCTATGCATGACAGACAAGTAGTGGGGCCAGCTCTCCCATGCTCATGCCCTCAGGACAGGCTCACCCATGCCCCCACCAGCAGGGCTAGCTCTATTGTGGTGCCCAGACATGGTACAGGACCTGCTCTCCCCAGTGCCACAGCTGGTGCGGTTTCAGGCCAGTTCACCAGTTCTCACAACCTCAGGGCCAGCTCTCCTACCTGCTACCTGTGGTAAGGGGTGCATGGGGGTGGGGAGGGCATCTCTCCCTCACTCTCAGCACTATATGGCAGATGAGGGGTGGGGCCAGATCTCTCACTCTCTTGTCCTCAGTAGTGCCCCCCCCCCCCCCCCCCCCCCCCCCCCCCCCCCCCCGCCATGCCTCTTCAGCAGGATCAGCTCTACTGTGTTGCCCAGGTGAGATGCAAGGCCTGCTCTCCAAAGTGCTGTAGCCTGTGAGGGGCAGGGGCAGTACTCTCATCCACCACAGGGGAAAGCGGGGGAGGGTATCTTTCCCTCACTCTCACCACCACATGGTGGATGAGGGGTGTGGGGACAGCTCTCCCACTCCCATGACCTCAGCAGGTTATCGTTCTTAACTCTCAGAGCATAAATTGTCTAGGGCCCTGAATAAAGTTGGCTATTGCATGAGACTTAGTCTGCCTCATTTATAGGCTCCATTCTCCCAGGTCTCAGCACCTCTAGAATGCTGGCACCTACACACATACAGATACATATAATATACTTGGATCTTATTCACTTGCTTGCCTTTTTGTTAGCATTGAGTGCTGTATCTTTACCTGTCCTTTAAATGTAAAACTTCTCATATTGTTTAATATATTATATTCTTGAAAAAAACAGTGTAATTTTCACTTTTTCCAATACAACCTGATAGCCTTTAAAAAAATAGGCAATTTAGCTGGGTGATGGTGGCACACGCCTTTAATCCCAGCACTTGGGAGGCAGAGGCAGGTGAATCTGAGTTCAAGGCCACCCTGGTCTACAGAGTGAGTTCCAGGACAGCCAGGGCTACACAGAGAAACCCTGTCTCAAAACACGAGGTGAATCATCCCAGATGCACTGTAACAATCAATGACATCTCAGTTATTGATGACTTCACCAGTCAAAGAGCATTCGGGACACACTTGGGTGAAGTTCGGTTTGTCGTTACTGCAGTGAGGGCAGGGACAGCACCCTAGAGTTCCCCGTTGGGTGTGGTTTCCCTTCTCTTGTTGCAACAAAGACTTGTTCAACTAGAGCTGAGTCTGGGGTACCCTGACTTGTGAGCACCAACACAGTAAAGTGCTGGCTCCCTGCTTCCCTCTCAATAATGACTCCTCGCTGTGTGTTAGCTTGTGATGGCTCTGTGTGTGTTAGCTTGTGATGGCTCTGTGTTAGCATGTGATGACTCTGTGTGTTAGCTTGTGATGGCTCTGCATGTGTTAGCTTGTGATGGCTCTGTGTGTTAGTTTGTGATGACTCTGTGTGTGTTAGCTTGTGATGACTCTGTGTGTTAGCTTGTGATGGCTCTGTGTGTGTTAGCTTGTGATGACTCTGTGTGTTAGCTTGTGATGACTCTGTGTGTTAGCTTGTGATGACTCTGTGTGTGTTAGCTTGTGACGACTCTGTGTTAGCTTGTGATGACTCTGTGTGTGTTAGCTTGTGATGACTCTGTGTGTGTTATCTTGTGATGGCTCTGTGTGTGTTAGCTTGTGATGGCTCTGTGTGTGTTAGCTTGTGATGGCTCTGTGTGTGTTAGCTTGTGATGGCTCTGTGTGTGTTAGCTTGTGATGGCTCTGTGTTAGCATGTGATGACTCTGTGTGTGTTAGCTTGTGATGACTCTGTGTGTTAGCTTGTGATGACTCTGTGTGTTAGCTTGTGATGGCTCTGTGTGTTAGCTTGTGATGGCTCTGTGTGTGTTAGCTTGTGATGACTCTGTGTGTGTTAACTTGTGATGACTCTGTGTGTGTTAGCTTGTGATGACTCTGTGTTAGCTTGTGATGACTCTGTGTGTGTTAGCTTGTGATGACTCTGTGTTAGCTTGTGATGACTCTGTGTGTTAGCTTGTGATGGCTCTGTGTTAGCCTGTGATGACTCTGTGTTAGCCTGTGATGACTGTGTTAGCTTGTGATGGCTCTGTGTACTAACTTGCGATGACCGTGGACTAGTTAGCATCCCTACTTTCATTTCTTTGTCTCTTGCTCCCACAACTCTCAGTTTCTGTCTCCATGTCTCCCTATCTCTGTTACCCCATTGTTACCCCCCACGATTTAGCCTGACTCACATTTAGTCAAGCCAGACATTCTGGTTAGAACAATGGCTACTGCACAGTGAGTCTGGAAATGGGGGGATGGGAGAAAGAATGATGGCTAGAAGTTTGGCTGAGCAAAACTCTCAGGGATTTTCCTAACATGGCAATGAAGAACAATGACAACAAACACTGTCTCCCATCTCAGTTTTCTTCAGATTTCATGATCCTGTGGCAGCATGGCCTCATCGCTCTCACTGCTTGGGTTTGATTTGTGTGTATAATCAGAACCAAGGCAATACAGCGTGTACTTTCCTTTCTAGTTCCACTTCCTTTTATAGCTCGAGGCCTCATGTGCAGCAGACCTAGTGTCTTTACTTATGAACTTTGGAATGGCAATTGCATGGGGGGTCATCAGAAAGTCAAACTGTCAAGGAACGGAGACTTGCGAGAGATACACTGAATTCTTAGACCAGAAAGCAATGTGGATATGGAGATCGTTAAACAGTCAAGCCAGATATACTGGTCAGAACCATGACTACTACACAGTGAGCCTGGAAATGGGGGACAGTGGCTGCAGTCTGCCTCTGTGTCCCTGGCCAGTGTGCCTTTTCTGCACTATGATGTCCAGGGGTCTCTGTCATCAAACAGGTGAGCAGATTCTCAGTGTGCCCTTGGCCACATCAGCAGCACACAGTCCTCTTTTCTGTGCTCTTTCCCCCAGTCCTGGCACTCTAACCTAGTTAGCAGCTTGGGCCTATCTCTGGACATTTTAGTTTGTTAATAAATAAGTTCCCTCAGAACATGTAAGTCAGGGCTGGGATGTAGCTCAGTGGTAGAGCACTGATCTAGTCATGTAAGGCCCTGGGTTTGGTCCCCAGCACTGGAAAAAATAAAAAAGAACCAAACTAAAAATGAAAAAGTAATCTTTTAAAAGGGGGAGGGAGGTATTTAAACCACATCTGTCTGCCTGTCTGTTTGGTGCTAGGGATCCAACCCAGGGCCTTATTTGTGTCGGGCAAGCACTTTACCACAAGCTCCTTTTGTTTGTTCATTGGTTTTTGTCACTTACACCTACAGTACATGCCTGTGCTGACTATTTCTGTGCCAACTTAACATAAGCTAAGGTCACTTGAAGGGAAGGAATCTTAATTGAGAAAAATGCTTTCATAAGACTGGCTTGTGGGCAAGCCTGCTATGGGATGTCTTTCTGTATGCTGTGAATATGTGTTGCTCTGATTGGTTGATAAATAAAGCTGCATTGGCCTATGGCAGGGCAGGATGGAGCCAGACAAAAAAATCCAAGAGAGATAGTGGAAGGAGAAAGGATAAAGAAGAGACATTGCTAGCCACTGCCAGGAGAAGTAAGATGTAAAAGTACTGATAAGCCACAAGCCATGTGGCAAAGTATAGATTTATAGAAATGGGTTAATTTAAGATGTAAGATGGCGCCCAACGTGTTGGCAAGAGTTTCTACCTAAAACCTGAGAAAAAAGATTCTAGAATGGAGCTAAAAACAGCTTCCTAGTTGTCTCTCTTAAGTTGGCGGGTTCCTGGCGTGAGCATTTGACCGGCAGTATGGCGGGAATGAAGCATCTACAAGTGGCACATTACGCTGCGTGGTAGATTTAGTCTTTGCTAGTACAAAAAAAAAAAAAAAGAGGTTTCTGGGCTACACACTGCTTTGATAGAAGCATAGACCCACTATTTCTGAGAGTTGATGGCTCCCAGAGCTGGCAGAAAACGTACCACTGCCATGTTGGGAAGCTGAAGTGGGCAGAGCCAGCAGCCACAGTGCTCTTTCAGTCTTAAAATGCTGCAGTTTAAAGCAGTAGGTTCAAGGTAATATAAAAAATAAGCCACGTAAAGATGGCTACCACACAGAGAATCTGGATTATGTTCTCTTTGATATTCATAACTGAAAAAAAAACATTTGATTACAAAAGCTGTTGAGTTATGCCAAAATGTATATTTTAAAGGTACCTTGACTTCAAAATTTGGATGTAAGGATATGTTGCTTTGGAAAGGAGGCTCTGCTTTTATTTCCACAGAAAGGCAAAGGCTATGGATTTGTTCCAGATTAAGATACATCAGGTTTGACCAGCCAAGACCACCTGAAAGGCATGACACCATGGCCTAGATGATCCAATATCCAGAACCATTTCAAGGCAACTGGCTCAGACGATACACCCTCACGGACTACTCCATAGTCCTCAAATTTTCTTTGTGTCCCCATAAGATACAGTGCCCCCCTCCAGCAGGAAGTAGTAAGAGAAGCTACGCCCAAATTCCCAAATATACCAAGCTGGCTTTGGAGATGTGTAAAAGTTAAAACCTTGCTTTTTTAAAAAAAAGAAAAGGAGAAGTGCTGTGGGATGGTCTGTATGTCAAATGTGTTGCTCTGATTGGTCAATAAATAAAACACTGATTGGCCAGTGGCCAGGCAGGAAGTATAGGAGGGACTAACAGAGAGGAGAATTGAGAGAACAGGAAGGCAGAGAGAGACACTGACAGCCGCCGCCATGACAAGCAGCATGTGAAGATGCCGGTAAGCCATGAGCCACATGGCAAGGTATAGATTTATAGAAATGGATTAATTTAAGATATAAGAACAGTTAGCAAGAAATCTGGCACGGCCATACAGTTTGTAAGCAATATAAGTCTCTGTGTTTACTTGGTTGGGTCTGAGCAGCTGTGGGACTGGCGGGTGACAGAGATTTGTCCTGACTGTGGGCCAGGCAGGAAAACTCTAACTACAGTAAGAGCTAGCTAGAGAGACACCTGAGCCATTAGGCCATATAGTTTGAAAATAATATAAGCCTCTGTGTGTTTATTTGAGACCAAGTGGCTGTGGGATGCAGGTGGCAGAGATTCATCCTGACTGCAGGACTGGAGAAAACTTCTACATTCTACAAATGGCGCCCAATGTGGGGCTTGAGTTTCCACCTGAAACTTGAGAGAACTTTAAAAAAAAATTCTAAAACAGAGCTAAAAATAATTTCCTAGTGTGTCTCTCAGGCCAGTCCCAGCCTGCAGTCTTGAGCTATAGTATGGCAGGTTTGTGGCACATGGGCTTGACCTGCAGCATGGCAGATTTCTGCTGTGGTACACTGAGTTGTCTCTAAGCCATACAGTATGCTGCATGATAGATTTAGCTTTTGCTAGTACAGGCAAAAAAAAAAAGTTTTCTAGGCTACAAGCTGCTGGGTGGAGGCATGGACCACTGCTTCTCAGAGTCAGTAGAGAGTATGGCTCCCAGAACTGGAGGTGAATTACCTCCACCATATTAGGAAGCTGAGGTGGATGGAGTCAGCAGCCAAGGCTGCTGCTTCAGTACCAGCCACTGCAGTTTAAAGCAATAGAGGCACAATAAGACAGATTCAGATGGATAAACCTTAAACAGTTTACAATGTATGTTAAAATATACACAGGCTTAGAAGAGAGAGGAAAATAAATATAGACAGTTATATAAAGAAATAGTTTTAAAAATTAAAGTCTTTAAAGAGACAGTGAAAATAATATAAAAAAACAAGCCACATAAAGATGGATATTACACAGAGAATCTGGATTGTGTTGTCTTTGGGATATTTAACTGCAGAAAGACATTTGATTGTAAAGACTGCTAAGTTAAACCAATATGTGTATTTTAAAGGTATCTTGACTTCAAAATTTGGATCTAAGGATATGTCGCTTTGGAAAGGAGGCTCTGCTTTTGTTTCTACAGGAAACAAGAGGCTGTGGATTTGTACAGGTTAAGATAGATCAGAGTTGATAAAGCCAGACCTCCTGAACCTTATCAGATGGTACCTATCAAAAAGGTTATAGCGCCGGGCGGTGGTGGAGCACACCTTTAATCCCAGCACTCAGCAGGCAGAGCCAGGCAGATCTCTGTGAGTTCGAGGCCAGCCTGGGCTACCAAGTGAGTTCCAGGAAAGGCGCAAAGCTACACAGAGAAACCCTGTCTCGAAAAAAAAAAAAAAAAGGTTATAGCCAGTCTTCTCAAGATTTGACCATTATCTCGAATTTTCTCAGGATCTCCATAAAGATTGCCAGCACCCACAACCAGTAGAAAATAGTATGAGAAGCTATGCCCAAATCTCCAAAATATTGTTTATAAATGTTTATTTTTATTTAAAGGGGGTTGATTATAAGTGTAATCTCTTTCTAAAGAAGAAAAGATGATATAGATATGATAGGATAAAGAGTAACAACTTGTTTAAAATGTTTTACATTGCTATGGATTTTAGTTTATTGATACAAATTTAAAGTTAATTTTGTTATACTGTATGTATATTTCTATTCTTGTTTGAGGTATTATGTTTGTGCAACTCATTTGAAATTGTAATGTATAATTAAGAAATACAGGTAAATAATTAGTCATCTAGGATAATCAAACTTATAATCATGTTAGTTAAGTTTTTTAGGTATATAAAGGTATATCAAATTAGATAGGTAATCTTCAAATACTTCAAAGACTTATAGAATATGGCATTTAAAATGTTTTAAAAACTTAGACTTTCTGGACAGTGAGACATGTCTGCTCCTGGCAGCACTGATTTGCTTCAAAGAGAAAGACGGGAATCAATGACACTCCATATGGAGTTTGTCTTCTTGGCAAAAATAGCCATTTGGGCAAGAAACTGCTCTTTCCTGGACTGCTGATAACATGTTATATAAACTGGACATGCAGGACCCATATGAAGGTGACCACTAAACTTTACAAGGCGAAATGGTTCTTCAGGTTCCTGCTTCAGGGAGGAGACTGTCAAATATTCTACAGGACACAGGGAGAAGCAACTAAAAAACTCTAGGCCTATTGGCTAAAGATGGATTCCCCAACATTACAGAGGAACTTTGAATGACTGTCCAGGCAGCCAGCTGTCTCTGACATTTCCAGAATTTTTTGAAGTTGCTCACAATGTACTTCCTGATTACTTAGCTAATATTATATCCTTCTGGGGTCTTTGATGTAGTTGAAGACTAAATAGTTATAATTTTCCTTGGTTGTAATAAAAGATAAATTAGATATGAAACTTTAGACTCACAAATATAGATGATAGGATATTTTCTTTAATTTTACAAAATACAAATAGACTAGATATTGTAACTGTAATTCTTGCTTGATAACTGTTCTATTATATGTAATTTTATTATGTTGAAGTTAAAACCTTCCTTTTTGATTAGAAAGAAAAGGGGAAGTACTGTGGGATGTCTTTCTGTATGCTGTGAATATGTATTGCTCTGACTGGTTGATAAATAAAGCTGCATTGGCCTATGGTAGGGCAGGATGGAGCCAGACAGGAAAATCCAAGTGGGAGGAGAAAGGATAAAGAAGAGATGCTGCTAGCCACTGCCAGGAGAAGTAAGATATAAAAGTACCAGTAAGCCACAAGCCACATGGCAAAGTATAGATTTATGGAAATAGGTTAATTTAAGATGTAAGAGCTAGCTAGTGAGAAGCCCAAGTCATTAGGCCATATAGTTTGAAAAATAATATAAGCCTCTGTGTGTTTATTTGGGACCAAGCAGCTGTAGGACGCAGGTGGGAGAGATTCATCCTGACTGCAGGGCCGGAGCAGGACCGGAGAAAACTTCTGGCTACACAAGCCTATGGAGAATTTTCTTGAGGTTGATGTTAGGAGAGTCTAATTCATTATGGGCAGTACAACCCTTGGGTTGGTGGTCCTGAGCTATATAAAAATGCAGGATGAGCAAGCCATGGGGAGCAAGCCAGCAAGCACTCCTACATGGCCTTTGCTTTAGTTCCTGCCTGACATCCCTGGTTGATGGACTACAAATTGTAGGATGAAATAAATCTTTTATTCCTCAAGTTGCTTCAGATCATGGTGTTTTATCATTGTAATAGTTACCCTAGCTAAGACTCTGGTCATGGTGTTTTATATCATTGCAATAGTTACCTTAGCTAAGACACTAGTACTCATCAGTGTGAGGCCTTTTGCGAGAAGATAGCTAGAGGAGACTTGCTTTCAAAGTCCAATGCAATCTACCATCCAGGCATGGAGAAGTGTTACTAGGCTACTCTAAGCAGGAAAGAAACAGCCAGGTTTGCAAGAGGATATGCAGGGAACAGTGAAGCCTAAGTGGATCTGGAAGGCTAACTCATGAACAGTCTATTTTTTAACCATCACATTGGTAAGTCTGTCTCCCTTTCTGATGAGCTGATTATCAGGGAGGGGAAACAGAGAGTAGAAACATGGGACAGAAAATGTGTCCCACCAGAAACTGGAAGAGAAGGAAATAGAAGAGGCTGAGGGCTAGGGTATCGATACCACGTTTCTCAGAGATCTCCTGTCCAAATGGGGCCTGTTGCTCCTTTGCCTGGGGTTTTGACACATACAGCATCTGGCCAAACTCAAGAAAGGGCTCTGTGCATCCATGTCTTTGGAGGGAAAGCCCCACAGTAGTGGTTCTCAACCTGTGGGTCTTGACCCCTAGTAGGGTCACATCAGATATTTACATTACAATTCATAACAGTTGCAAAATTACAGTCATGAAGTAGCGATGAAAATAATTTTGTGGTTGGGGGTCACCACAACATGAGGAACTGTATTAAAGGGCCACAGCATAGGAAGGTTAAGAACCACTGGCCTGTAGGGTTCCGGGCTGCCTGCTTAGCTGCTCCTTATGCTTGTTCCTCAGTGTGTGTGCTGCAGCCTGGTGCATCGGCATCTGGGCATACCTTTTTGTTTTTTTTTTAAGGTTTTTTGTGTATTGGTGTTTTGCCTGCATGTATGTCTGTGTGAGGGTATCAGGTTCTCTGGAACTGGAGTACAGACACTTGTGAGCTGCCATGTAGGTACTGGGAATTGAACCCTGATCCTTTGGAAGAGCACCCAGTGCTCTTAACCCCTGAACCATCTCTCCAGCCCCCCTGGGCGTACCTTTTAAATCTGACCTTTAACTAGATCCTCAGCTGATTTGTCTGCTCATTAAAATTCAGGTGTACGGCCTTGGAGGACTTGGGGGTGTTGCTACAGAGTGTACAGGTTTTATTTCATTTTTTAGAAGATTCACACCTCCTCACAGAAGTCTTTTCTCACTCTGCTTAGAGCTAACCATTCTTCCCTGTGTGTGCAGAGGGGTGAGGTGTCCCTATAGAAAGGGTAACAGCGGATTCTTTTACCAGAATGAGGCTGAGGCTGCGAAGGGGGGCAGCAGGAAGGCCATGCCAAAACAAAGAGCCATGGTCTCAGGAGCTAGAGGAACAAAGCCACCTTCCAGCACTCACCCACTCTCCAGGGGTGAACCACCATTCCTCCCCCCTCCCGCCCCGACTCCCCACGGGTCAATGAATAGTCCCTGATGGGGATTCTTTAGAGACATCCTCTCCACACAGGAACACGTCTTCTCATGAAGTCTTCAGTCCCTCTGCACGTTTAAACCTTCAGCCAGGACATGTGTGCCACATATGGAGCAGAGGACTAGAACACTTCCAGAGATGGGCCACTATCCTGTCCTATGCTACCTCCGCAGGGACGCTATAGAGAGTCCTTCTTCCCCATAGGGGTACCCAAAGCACAAAGCTATCTGCCTGACGGAAGCTGATGAGACAGGAGCAGCAATGGCTGCTCTTCCAGAGAGCCCAGGGTTTGATTCCCAGCACCCACATGGTGGCTCACAGTTACCTGAAACTCCAGTTCCAGGGGATCCAGTGACCTCCTCTGGCCTCTGAGGGCACTGGGCACACAAGCAGTGCACAGACATACATACAGGCTAGGCATTCACGCACATAAAAATATTTTTATTAGAAAAGAAAAATGCTTTTCCCCACTACAGCTGTTAAAACCAGACGGGAGGTACCGGGTCCCCCTAGAACAGTGACCCCGACAGTGTGTCCTCGGGTGGTTCTTGGGAATTCTTGGAATGTTGGACTAATATCTAAGCAGTAAAAGTTTCCAGAAAGATCCAAGCATGGTACCAAGGGACATGTTGGGACCTTTCCTTAAGTTTAGCACCTATGGCTCTAACACTATGACTCTGGTGGCACCTTGGCCTGGCTTCAGAAAACAGGAGGGAACAGTCCACCTCTGAAGGGGTTTCCTATGGAATTGTCAGGCACACTCTTGGGGTCTAGAAATGTATCGTCTTATGTGTGCAAGTGTAGATGAAGGGCCAGGGAGGCTTGGGAAATGTACCCTCAGGACAACACATTTTTACCTGGGCTATCCAGCAGCCTCCTGGTGTTGTTTCTGGCATTGATAGGGTCAGAGCCTTGGCCCTGGCAGCCCTAACAAAGTGGGCTGGGCCACTGCTCTCAATCAGCCAATTAAACAAGTAACAGTGACAGGCAGAGAAAGGTGATTTATTCCACACAGCCACACTGGGAAGAGGAACAGGTAAAGATGCCCAGTGACCCCCCCCCACCAACCCCCAAGTCCATCTTTGGGATCCCAATGTGAAGTTGAGGCTTAAGTAGAATGCAAGAGGTGTGTGTAACTAGGCAGTCCAGGAAAGGTGTGGTCCTTCCCATCACCGAGCCATAGACATTGAATCCTTTCTCTTCTGCAGTGTGGTCTGGCAGGTTGCCACACTGTGTGACGTTTCTTCCCTGGCTGGCTGGCTGGCACCAATGCTTCGGCTTTTCTTCTCTTCCAGATGAGACTCCTGGAGGAATTCCAATGTCCTGGGATCCATTATCTGAATGGTCTGGGAAGGGGAGCAAGTGTCTCTTTAGAACTCTGCATGCATGTCAGGACCACCTGGTGCACTTCTTAAGCCAGCTCTGTCTCCACCCAGTTCTGTAGAGAGACTGATGAAGCCTCATTCTGCAAGGGCATGGTGTAGTACAGAGCTGAAGAGCAAGCAGGCCTGATGTGTCCCGGGTGCATTCTATTGTTCCCTCTATTCTAGTTTCTGTTTGTTCCCCCTCCACCTTCCTCAGGAATACTTCCTCTTTCCCCGTTAGTCTAGTTTGGTGTGTTAATTACTTATCTCTGTCACACAATGCCCTGCAAAGCCAACTTTATGAAGGCTTGACTTTGGTTCAGTTTAAGGGGACAGTCCATATAGTGGACTCTAGCAGGCACAGCTGTGGTATAGGAGCATGAAGTAGCTGGTCACACTGTGTCCAGAGCCAGGGAGTAAATAAAAGAAGAATGCTGGTGCCCAGTTGGCCTCCTCTTTACCCTTTTCATTCAGCCTGGCATGTTAGCCCACGGCATGGTGTCACTCACATTTATAGTGGGTCTTCTCTCCTCAGTTAAGTAAGCCTCTCTGGAAACATCTTCACAGACACACCCAGAAGTGTGTCTCCTAGGTGATTCCAAATCCAGTCACATTGGCAATGAAGGCTAACCATCACACTTGGTAAGAGATGAAGTGGATTTGAGTCCTGTCCCAGGAAGGGAAGTGATGAATAAGAAAACCCTGCTCATCTACATAAAGCCCTCTTGTCACCCAGGGTAAACGTAGAGGAAGAGGACTTGTGAAGTTTCCAGAAAGATCCAAGCATGGTACCAAGGGACATGTTGGGACCTTTCCTTAAGTTTAGTGCCTATGGCTCTAACACTATGACTCTGGTGGTACCTTGGACAGGGACTGTAAAGTTCCCATGCAGTACAGATAGTTATTGGCTAATTAGCTGGAAGGTTTAGGGCCTGTGTTGATGGTCTGAGATTGCCTGTACCCAACATGGTACCCAGCACATGATGGGTATTCAACAAACTTTACAGTGACTTCCTAACTAAAGACCTGATGCCCATCACAAACATAAGAGGCACTGATGGGGGTAGTTCTGCCTCCCAGCCCAGTTGAGTGGGCATGGGGGAGGGGGTCCCTGCTGTAGGGCCTCTGTTGTGAGTGACTGTCCTCTGAGTCAAACAACTACTACCTTGGGGAGTTCAGCTGTGCCACCCCCACCCCACTCCACCCCATCTCCCGCCTTGCAAAAGATGATCCCATTTGGGATGACTGACAGTTTACATGCTTGAGTCTCTCCTGAGTCTCCAGCTGCTCCCTACCACCCAGCAACTCCGCATGTGGCCTGGGGGAGGAGCTAGAGTATATAGGCTGGGGAAGGCTAGGAAGTCCTTATGCTTGTTTGGGTAAGGCTTCCCAGATGTGGACAGTTGTGGGGGGAGTGCCACATCCCTGAAAGTAACCCCTCATCTAAGCTTAATAGAGTCATTAAAATAAAGCCATTTGTTCTCCAGAGAGAACTCTGGTGGAACCCTGTCTAGTGTGTCATTGGGACCTTGGGAGGAAAGGTAGCCCTTGCTTTACTTGCCCCCAGGGAAGGAATTTTGGTGGCAACCTCACATCCCCTGGCCTCAGGAGGCTTCTTCCTTCCACATACTGTGTTCTGCAGCTCACAAATTCTGCTTTCTCAACACAAAGACTGGAGTCGAGATCCATCCACGTTGAGTAGAAGCCCTGGGACTGTCTTGCTCATCAGTAGACTTATCCACCCCCTTGCCCACTCTACATTCATTTATTCAGCAGAGAGACAGATCCATCTCTGCCTGCAGGGGCCTCGAGGTCTGGGCAGCAGGTGGGATACAGAAGCCAATGGGACCTAGTGGTGCAGTAGTCAATTCTTTCTCCCCACACTGTGTGTCCAAGAGGAGGGTCATAGACCCTTTTCCTTGCAGTCTGAGTATAAAAGCCTAGGTTCTGTCCTAGGGAAGCATGTCCTCATTAGTGACATGAGAGCAATACATCCCTTCTGAGACACCCTTCTCCACTTACCCGGTGAATTAAGAAAAAGGTGTATTCATAGGGATGAGGAGCCGAGGGGAGGAGAGTGTGGAACCAGGCACAGGGGAAAGAGGGCCCAAAGGAGCTGACACCAACCTCCTTGCCCCTAGGCATCAACTCCCAACACTGCCAATTAAGAATGGAAGGTTCCAGCCCATGGATTTTGGAAGGACACACTAAAACAACAACACTTGGCTACCACCTGCCCCAGACTGTGAAGTAGTCAGTACTCAGATGTGTTTAATAGTCACGAGGAGGAGGATAGGATGCTTAATTTTCTGTTTCAACTTGACTAGGCTGAGGGATGACCAGATAGCTTGTTAAACATTGTTCCTAGGTGTGTCTGTGAGGATGTTTCTAGAAGAAACATTTGCATCAGAGACTATATAAAGAAAATCACCCTGGCCGGTAGGAGTGGACATCATTGAATACATTGAGAACCAGAACAGGACAAAAAGGCCTAGAAAACTGTCCTCTCCTCCGATGTCAGCATCCTTGATTCTTAAGTCTTTGGATTCAGACTAAGAAATACATAATTGGCTGTGTGTTCTCAGGTTTTATAACTTCAGAGTATATCAACATGTCCTTGCTCTCCAGTTTGTAGGTCAAAGACCATGGGTCATTTCAACCTTCGTAATTGGATGAGCCAATCTCTCATAATGAATCTCTTTCCTTGTGTCTAAGTTTAGCCTGTGGCTTCTGCCTTTCTGAGGAATCCTAACTATGGTGGGAGAAGGTACGCAGGTGGGCAGATGTGAAGATGGGCACATGGACAGTGCTGTGAGATCATCAAGCAATCTTCTTTGTCTTTCAGAGTAAATTCTATGTAAGATGACTGCATTTCTCAGCATTTCCTATTTCTGGATGGGGCCTGTTAAGTTTCAAACCTGGGACAAAAGGCCAAGGTGCCTGTTTAGCATATCAGAGTGGACCTGGCCTCCAGGTTCTCCCAGCATCCCTCAGACCCTTACTGTTACAGGGTATGACTGGCACACCCTGCCCTCTACCCTGAACTCTCCGGCCCAGGGGCTGGGCTGCCCTTCCCCCAGAGGCTTTTCCCTGTATAGTCCAGACATTTTGGTTACCTGTCCCTTTTGTACCTTTGGCCTCCTGGCTGCTGTACCTCATTCCCCTGCCTCCCCTCTCTCTTCTCTTCCTCCTCTCCCCACATGGCCTGGCTCAGTCTGGTCACATTTACTCTGGACTCCCCAGATGTCCCTGCCTCTCCCTTTTATCTACAATGAACTTTCTCTTCCACCGTATCTAGGAGCAGTCACGTTCTTTCCTTTCCTTATTCATTCATTCATTCATTCATTCATTCATTCATTCATTCATTCTTTCATCTGGTGCCAAAACCTGGGACCAGTCATTTCCTTCCCTTTGCTTTTTGTTTCTGTTTTTCATTCAAGACCATGTGACTAGTTCTAGCCAATGCAATATCACTTCTCAGCCCAGTACCTAGGCTCCCTCATGAACTCTTGTAAATGAATGTTTCCTATCCTGACTGCCTGCTCCCAAATAATCACTCAGAGGCTTATATTAATTATAAATGTTCAGCCAATAGCTCAAGCTTGTTACTAGTTAACTCTTACATTTAAATTAACTCATAATTTCCATCTATGCTTAGCCACATGGCTTGGTACCTTTTCTCAGTAAGGCATTCTCATCTTGCTTCTCTGACTCCACCCTTCCTATTCCCAGAACTCTCCCAGTCTGGCTCTTGGACTCAATCTCTTCTTGCCCAGCTACCAGCCAATCAGCTTTTTATTAGCCAATGAGAGTAATATATATTCATAGTGTACAAAAAGATTGTTCCATAGAAAACTCTTTTGTTGTTGTTGTTTGAGACAGGGTCTTTCTATTAGGTAGCTCTGGCTGTCTTGGAATTTGTTATGTAGACTAGGCTGGCCTCCAATTCACAGAGCTCCACTTGCCTCTGCCTCTGCTGTGATTAAAGGCA
The DNA here is from genome assembly GCF_007827085.1 of Peromyscus californicus insignis. NCBI lineage: Eukaryota > Metazoa > Chordata > Mammalia > Rodentia > Cricetidae > Peromyscus > Peromyscus californicus. Next base: position 97,419,254 of record NW_026294402.1, read on the forward strand.
TGCACCACAATGCCTGGCCACGTCATGAGCTGTTCATCTGCTTTCTGCCTTTCAGCTCACTGAATACAGAGGACCTAGTCGCAGTGAACAAGAAGCCACAAGCTAGGAGTAACCATTCAAACAGAAACACTCACTGTCTTAGAGTAGGAAAAAAACCCACAAGCCTATATTGTACTAGTCCCTTGACTTGTAAAAAGACGATTAAAGGCAATGGGCTTGTTGGGATAAAATCCCCAAACATATGCTGTTGGCTTAGTAATGGGTTGTAAGAGTGAGGGAGCTGGTACCGGCATCTGGAGAAGGGGCCCGCGCTGTCAGGGCCATTGTTAGGTATAATCATTGCTTTGTCAAGAAGGAGAGGAAGGGCACACACTGCCAGAACCTCAGGACCAGGAAAGAATAAGCAGAGTCCTGGATAGTGGGCACATACGTCATTGGGTAGGTTGGCATTGTAGGAATGTCGTACACCCAGCAAAGAATCAGCCATCATAAAAACAGAAATACAATAAAATCAAGAGATTCTAAAACAAGAGTGTGTTGGAGAAAAGAAAGATAGAGTATTTTGAAGCTCTAAGAAGGAATAAAATGAGGTTCTTCAGAAGCTCTGAGCAGCCAAGTTTCAGTAACACTTACCAGTTCAATAAATGCTCATGACAAAAGTTTTAATTTGCCTTTTTTTTGTTCAAGATGAAAGACAGCAAGTGGTGGGCGTGAGAAAGCCAATGTTAAGCTTTGAGAACATGAGGAGAAAGAATGTGTTGTGATTAATACCCGGAACTTAACACAGAGAAATTAGCAATTGAGTAAGTGCTTGAAGGAATTACAGTTTGCAATCTACCACAAGCCTCAACAGCGGCGCAACAGAGATGGCCCTGTCTGTTCAAGACAGAACAGTCGTCAGAGTGACGGTGGTGCTGGAGTGGGATGAGCCTGGGCCACATATTCTTCCAAGCACAGAACATTTTGGGATCTTCTCTTATCTGTCAGCTGCCAAGGTGTTCGAAGCAAGATCCAAGAAAACAGGCCATTCCCAGGGGACTGACCGCGCTGCCTCCTCACAGCCTTTGACTCATAAGGTCTCAGGATATACATCACAGCTTGGATGACTAACAGAGACTTCAGGCTTATCCAACAAAAGATAGATATTTGAGACTCCCAATTCTGAACAAGATGGATTAATGGACCAGGTTTACTTCCACCCTAAACGGTCAAAACTTCTTGACAAATATGTGTCACAATCTGTCTTAACACATTAGACATTGAACAACAAGGAACTTCAACCCCTAATGCAAGAGCAGCAACTGAGGTGCACCCCACCATACATACACCAGATGATTCCAGAAGGGTAAACTAGGGAGGGCTGAAAGAATCTCCCTAAAATGAGAAGACAGAACTGGGGGCTAAAACGGCTTGGTTTTGCAGAGGAAATCATTAGCAAAGAGAAGCTGTGGGAAGAAAACTAGAAGCACACAGAGGGTCCTTCAAGTATGTAGAGTGCAAGAGAAAAGGTCACACAAAGCAGGGGGAAATAGAAGACCAAAGAGGGGAAATTTCTGTAGCTCAAGGAGAGAAAGCACTCTGGCTGTGCCATCCAGAATGGAAACTTTTGTAGTCAGGTCAATTGCACGGTGCCTGCTTCAGTGGCCAGAAAAAAATTAGCCCCAGACTAAATGCTGCTCTGATTTAATATAACCAAATTTAAAAGCAAGTCTTAAAAGAATTACTCTTGGGGTTGAAGAGGTGGCCCAGCTGTGGCATGTACTACTCTAACAAGGGACCCCTGTTCACTTCTAGCACTCACAACAGGCCCCTCAACCCTCCCCGCCCCATAACTCCAGCTCCAGGGGATCCAGTGCCTTTTTCTGGCCTCTCTGGGCACCTGCACTCATGTGCACATACCCACGTAGGAACACACATAAACATACACATAATTAAAAATAATTTCTTTTTAAAAAAGAATCAGTCTTTAAGTGACTTAATTATGTCTCATAACAAAGTTCAAGCATGCTATAGGGATACCAAAACATCTACTACCCAACAAGGTAATATTTAAATGCTGGGGTGCACTCAAATATTATCAGATATGAAAAGATACAGAGAGATATGATACACAATGAAGAAAGAATGTTACCCAGAACTTACGTAAACAATAGACTCAGTAGGCCAAGGCCTTCCCACATTGCTTCATGACATCTTGGGGAAGATAGAGGAGTGACTGAATACACTAAAGAGGTATAAGACTAGACTGTTTTACAGACATGGAGGTTTATCTGAAGTTTATCTGGTATTGGAAATGGTGGGTTGGATATCACAGAGATAGGGAACAGAAGACGGAGTGATTAAAAACTACCTAGAAACACAAAGGAAAAACACTCCAAAAACTGAAAAAAACAAAACACAGTGAGCTCTGGGGCAACGATGAACACCCTAATGCACATGTCATTGGAGTCCCTGCAAAGGAGAGATGGGACAAAAGTCATTCTTCTGTGAACTTCCGACTATGGAAACCACACCAAGCACTTCATGATTAAATGCTCCAAAAATGACATGACAAAGACTGAGCCACATCCCGAGGGAAGACAGACAGCAGATGTCTGTCTTGTTGGAATTGGCATGAACCAGAACAACATTTAAAAAACAGAGATAAGAGTGTTTTTTTAACCTAGTAAAAATGTCTTCCAGTAACTGTAAAATAACCTTTTCAGGTATAAAAATCCCAAAAGAAATCATTGCCAAGTGTGGACTTGCACTACAAGAAAGATCAAAGAAGTCCTTGGAACAGTTAGGAGCATGGATTTGCACAAGGGTATGAAGAGTGCTGGGACCGACCATGTCCTGAACATAAAAGGCAGCTTTGGGGTTCATTAATCCCTTTAAGAGGAGCTTGTTCAATTAAAAAAAATAGAATTTTTAATTGTGAAAAATGACGGGTTCCTTTTCAGACCTCTATGTAGCTAGTTTAATCATCCTCCATGGTCCTTTCTTTCTTCCCTCCAACTGCTCCCTTTCTGTTCCTCAGTAGCTCACCTTCTAGGAATACGAATAGCCGATAAATACTTTTTAAAGTCTTCAATGTTCTTAGCAACATTTTCTTTTCTTTTTAAAGTAACATTTCAAATTTACTTTGAAATTTTTATACATGTATAAAATATATTTTAATCTTATTCAGCAGCCCCCTCCAACTTCCCCAAGGACCCACCAAACTGTCTCTCTCAAAACTTCATGTCTTTTTAAAAAAATACTGTTATGATGAATAATTAGCTGACCATATGCATATGGATGTTGGGACATGCTCCAATGGGGCATGGGCAGCCTCCCTGTGACTACATTCCCAAAGAAAAGTAACTCTCCCTCCCTAAGCAATCATCAAATACCAATAGCTGCTCAGCTAGGGGTGAGGCCTCAGGAGCCCTCCCTCCTTCATGCTGGGATTTTGAGTAGCTTGATCTTGTGCAGGACTTGTACAGGCAACCACAGCTGCTGTGAGTTGAAGCCTACATCAGCTTTCACAGCTTTCCTTCCCATTCTCTGGCTCTAACATTCTTTCCACCCTTCTTCTTTGATGTTTCCTGAGACTTGGATTGGTGGGGGGGGCATCACAAATTTATGTGTATAAGCATAAATATTAAGAAGATACTTTGACAACATGACCACTTTCCAAAACACCACCAGTGGGTTCCCTCTCTAGGGTCTATAATCTCTACACTCACAGGCTTTTGACCAGATATATATAGTGCCACACATGAGTCCCTTCTGTGGAGAGGGTCTCATCCAATCAGAAGAGGGTTGGTTACCCAAGTAACCACCATGCCACTATTATACCAGAGGGCACATCTTGCCTCTTAATCATCATTTCAATGAAAATTCAAATGATTTTAGGATTCTGTCTCACCACAGCAAGAACAGCTATCATCAAGAAAACAAGCGACAAATGCTGGCAAATGAGGACGTGTGGAACCTTGTCCACACACTGCTGGTGGGAACGTACATCTGAGCAGGCGTTGTGGAAAACAGTGTGTGCAGATTTCTTGAAACAAACAAACAAATAAATAAATCATATAATTTTATACCATTTCTGGATACATAGTCGAAGGATTTTATATTTTACACAGAGATGTTTGATGTTCTATCCACAATGGCCAGGGAATGGAAGTAGCCTAGATGTTCATCAGCAGATGAGTGGGTAATGGACATGTGGTATGTATATGCAATGGAATTGCATTCAGTCATAAAGAAAAAAATGAAATTATGAAAATTTCATGGAAAACAGGTGGATCTGGAAGCTATTACATTAACTGAGGTGGAGACAGGAAAACAAATACCATATGTTCTCTCTCAGATGCAGATCCTAGCTTCTAATTGTTATGCTATGTGTATTTATGTGGGAGTGAGTGTGGACACAGGTCATGAAATGAGAAGGGACCATGAGAGGGAAAAAGAGAGTTTAAGAGAGGAGGGCCTGGGGGTAATAGAGCCCTTGTGACATGGAAGTTGGAGGGGACCTCCTGGGTGCTGGGTAGAAGGGTACTGTGGTAGGCAGTGAGATGGGGAGGGGGGAGGGGAGGAGGCTCAGCCAACACAAAGTATGTGTGAAAATGTCATAAGGAAACCCACGACTTTGTATGATGATTTAAGAGTTCTCCTCTTTTCCTGCTAAAAGAGAATTGTGTGTTGAGGAGGAGACTGTTTATGTGTATAGGTGTGCATGCACATGTATGTGGAGGTCAGAGGTCAACCTCAGGTATTGTTTCTCAAGATCCATCCACCTTGTTTTTTGAGACAGGGTCCCTCACTGGGGTTCACTGACCAGTTAAGGCTAGCTAGCTGGTGAGCACCAGTGAATCGCCTGTACCTGCCTCCTAAATGCTGGGCCTGCAAACATATATCACTGTACCTGGCTTTTTATGTGGGTGCTGGGGACTGAGTTCAGATCCACATGCTTCTGCCACAAGTGAGCAATCTCCCCAACCTCTAAAAGAGAATTTTGTGCTTGCTCTCTCTCTCTCTCTCTTTCTCTTTCTCTCTCTCTCTCTCTCTCTCTCTCTCTGTGTGTGTGTGTGTGTGTGTGTGCACACAAAATATATGCTGTGAGTCCCTCATTTCACATGAAATGGCACAAAGTGACTTTAAAGTAGACTGGGCAAATCTTATCTGCATGCTGTGACTGGCAACATGTTACTCACACATTGACAATGAAGAAGACAAGACACATTTTACTGATGCCAAAGAAGGCCAAAAAGAAGAAGAAGAAGAAGAAGAAGAAGAAGAAGAAGAAGAAGAAGAAGAAGAAGAAGAAGAAGAAGAAGAAAAGGGTAGACAGGTCAGATGAGATGTCAGCAGTTTGTAGATGAGGCTGTTTCTTTGCTTTTGTTTGTTTGAGAGGCATTTGTCTTTTTTAAATTTTGCTGAAAAACTTATTTTTATGTATGTATTTAGTGTGTGTACATGTGCCCAGTGAGCATGTAGAGGTAAGAGGAAAACGTCTGCATATGCCATTGGAAGATAGAAAACCTGACATCAATAGAACATGCCCACAAGAAGAAGCACTCACATAGGCCTGTGAGATGGCTCAAGGGTAAGGTGCTTGCCACCAATGACCTGAGTTCAATTCCTGGGACCCACATGATGGAAGGAGAGGACTGACTCCTGCAAGTGGTCCTCCGACCTCCCTGTGCATGCCATAACACACACACACGTACGCACCTAGACCAGCAAGCATCACCCTGCCAGTGATGATCTCCTGTAAAGGAGATAATGAAGAGTAAAAGGCAATGTTTTCCCATAAAATCCTTCTTAGAAATGGTACCTGGCAGTTAGTGGTAAAAGCCGCTGCCTGCAATTATCCTGTCTTACAGAGAGAAATAGGGAAGCAGCTGCCTATGGCTGTCCTATGCAAAAAGAATGTTCTACCCTTTCTTCCGGCATCTGAACATGCTTGACCAGCTGACCACAGAAAGGAATTTCCCATTACAAGCTTAGTCATACTGACTCTGTGTGGCTCTTAGTACTTTAAGCCCACCAATGGTGCGGCTTAGAAGCAATGTGAGAAAGCCTACAAATGTTGTAGGACCGTCTGTGTGATCGCTCACACTCAGGGCGATTTTCTTCTATGAGCTGCAAGTAATGAAATCTTCCTGTCCTCTGCTCAGTCTTCGGTGTCTGTTTGAGAGCAGAGGCTTCCTCGCTCCATCCGTAACTCCGACATGATCCTTGGGAAATGCAGCTAGGTAAACTCCGTGACTTCCCCAGCTCCGGTTCCTTCTGCCTCCCAGGAATGTGGTCAGCTGGAAGCATACCTCAGGGTCACCAGTCCCTGCCCTTGTGGAGCAACAAGCCATCTCTGGGTGTTTAAAGAGCCAAAGCCATGGTGTGAGGACTCTGATGTTGGGACAACAGGGAAAGCAAAGAGGAAGTCCCATTGTTATCTAGTGCCACTTGAAGAGCGGCAGACATTCCCGGAGAAGATTAGCAGAATCAGGAGCCTTTGACCCTGCTTGCCAGCCTCCCCAGTGCTCCAAGCAGCACCCCCACCCAAGCCCTGCCCATGGGACAGCTACAGGGATAGACAGATAGCGTGCCTTTTCCAGGAGCTGGTCACAGAATGCCATCTGCCACGGAAGAGAAGGGCAGGAGGCAGAAGCCAGGATTGCTCATGTCGGTACTTCATCATCACATGCAGACAGAGAAGGGGTCAGCTGGGGGAAGCTTCTCTGTCACTAACATCCTAAGGGCCAGTGCAGGGCCTTTGTATGGATTGTCTTGTGCAGGCTTGATCTCAAGCCTGCAGTTAGCTGGGCAATGCTGCCTTTCTCAGTGGCTTCAGAGAAGGGTGCACTGTATACATTTGTATATGCAGTATAGTTGGTGCATATATACTAACACTGGAATGGCACAGTGATTAGCATAGCTGCTGTGCAAAGACAGCATGCAAATTCATGATGAGCTCCATTGAAAAAGATGGATTATTTTATGTTTTTTAGGTGTTTTGCCTTTGTGTATTTCTGTATTATGTGCATGGCCATGGAGGTCAGAAAAGTGCATTGGACCCCCTATAACTGGAGTCACAGATGGTTGTGAGTTGCCGTGTGGGTGTAGGAATCAAACCTGGGTTCTCTGGAAGAGAATCCAGTGCTCTTAACCATTGAGTCATATCTCCAGCCCATGTGTTCCATATTTCTAACGAAGTGGTTGGCACTTGAGGAATGGCAACAAAGGTTGACCATCTGTGTGGCAGTTTGAATGTAATTGGTCCCCATAATCTCATAGGGAGTGGCATTATTAGGAGGTGTGGCCTTGTTGGAGTAGGTATGGTCTTGTTGGAAGCAGTGTGTAACTGTGGAAGGCTTTGAGGTCTCATAGATGCTCAAGATACCCAGTGTCTGAGACCATTTCCTGTTGCCTGAAAGATGTAGGACTCTCAGCTACTTCTCCAGTGCCATGTCTGCTTGTACAACACCATGTTCTCTGCCATGATGATAATGGACTGAACTTCTAAACTGTAAGTGAGCCACCTAATTAAATGTTTTCCTTTATAAGCATTGTCTTGGTCATGGTGTCTCTTCACAGCCATAGAAACCCTAACTAAGACAACTGGCTTCCACATGCACACACACACATGTACCTACAAACATCTGCATACAAACACACGTGTACATACATGCATCCATATACAAACACACAGCTACATACACACACACACACACACACACACACACACGTATGCTGTGGATGTCTTTCTATATACTGTGAATATGTGTTGCTCTGATTGGTTGATAAATAAAGCCGTTTGGTCTATGGCAAGGCAGCTTAGAGGCAGGTAGGAAATCCAAACAGATTGACAGGAAGAGAAAGGAGAGGAAAGGCAGACGCTGTGAGCCGTCACCAGGAGAAGCAAGATGTAAAGGTATTGGTAAGCCACAAGCCATGTGTCAAAGTATCAATTTATAGAAATGGGTTAATTTAAGATATAAGAGCTAGCTAGCAAGAGGCCTGCCATAGACCATACAGTTTGTAAGTAATATAAGCCTCTGTGTGTTTAATTGGGTTCGAGTGGCTGCAGGAATGGGTGGGACACAGGAAAACTTTCAGCTATACATGCACACACACAGGAAGATGGGCAGAGAAGGGATTTGGTGCCTACCCAGCATTGTGCTTCATGAGAGCTCTCTATTCTCATCACCATCCTCCTCCTCCTCCATTCATTCATATATAAAGACAATTACTATCTGACAAGCAAGAGGCTCAAAGAACACAGACTCTATAGTAAATATACCAGTTTCAGTGTACAGTTTTATAGATGCCTAAAATATGTGCACACCTGGATAAATACCATCCCTATCAACTGAGAATTTCTTCATCACCCTCGGAAAATATCACCCTCGGCTCCCTTGTACTATCTTTCCCAGGCCACTGTAGTTTGTCTTTCTAGAGATCCATATAAATGAGCAAATACAGTTTGTGTTCTTTTGGGTCTGGCCTCTCAAGCTCAGCACAATGTGGTAGAAAGTTGGTAACTGGTTGTGTTAACCGCTGAGTACTATTCCAAGGTAGGCATATACTACACTCTATTTATCCCTTTGTCTACTGAGGGATAGTTGGGTTAGTTACAAGTACAGTTCTTAAGAATAATTGTGTGTAAGACTTGCTGGATTGATGCCTTAATTTCTCTCAATGTCTAAGGGTAGGTAAAATTGTTGGGCTATTTCTGCCAGAGTATGTTTAACTGTGTGAGAAAATTCTAGACTCTATCATGTAACTGCCTTATCATTTTACACTCTGATGATGTAATCTTTGATATCATCAGGGTTTCCTTTTGTTTTTAAGATAAGGTTTCTCTGTGTAGATCTGGCTGTCCTAGAACTAGCTCTGTAGGCTGGCCTCTAATTCACCTCTTGAAGGTGTGCATGTACCACCACTGCCCAGTGATATCATGATTTTTAAACTTTAACCATCTGTTGGATGTAGATGGAATCCTGCTGGTTTTAACCCATCTTTCCTTGCTTGTAACAGTGTTGATATCACACATGTTTATTGGTCATTTGTTTAAAGTATTTAAATTTTTTGCTCACTGAAAAAAATAGGTCTATCATTTTATAATTGAATTGAGGTTTTTGTATATATATACATATATATGTATATATATCAGATATAAAGTTTTTGACTACTTTATATACAGAACAGACAAAATTTTTGTTGTTATTTTTTGAGACATGGTTTTCCGTGTGTAGCCCTGGCTGTCCTGGAACTTGCTCTGTAGACTAGACTGGCCTCAAACTCACAGAGATCTGACTGCCTTTGTCTCCCAAGTGCTGGGATTAAAGGCATGAGCCATCACACCCCCCCCCCCCCAGCTCAGAACAGAAAATATTTTTTCCTGACATGTAGCTTGACTTTTTATTTCTTAATAGTGTTTTATGAAGAAAGGTTTCTGACTTTGATGAAATCAAAGTGGTCACTGTTTCTTTTATGGTTGATTCTTTTTATACACTAGAGAACCACACTTCTTTTTTTTCTAGAAATGTTGCACCTTTGGCTTTTACACTTTTTTTTTTTTTTGGTTTTTCGAGACAGGGTTTCTCTGTGTAGCTTTGTGCCTTTCCTGGAACTCGCTTTGGAGACCAGGCTGGCCTCGAACTCACAGAGATCCGCCTGGCTCTGCCTCCCGAGTGCTGGGATTAAAGGCGTGCGCCACCACCGCCCGGCGGTTTTTACACTTTTTAAAAAAAAATTTTTTTAGGCTTTTACACTTTTGTGTATGCTTTTTTTCAGTTTTTGCATATGGTACCAGATAAGAATTGAGATTCCTTTGTGTTTTGTTTACAGATATTCTGGTATCTTGTTGCATTTGAAGAGTAAATTATATTCTTCTATCCACAGAGCTATTGGGATTCCTTATTGGTTTTTGCTGACCATCTATGTGGTTTTATTTCTGCACTGTTGTGTTGGTTAGTTTTAAGTTAACTCTAAAATAATGTGTATGGGTGTTTTGCCTGCATGTATGTCTATGCACTATGCGTGTGCAGTGCCTACAGAGGCCAGAAGAAGTCATCTGACCCCCAGTACTGGAGTTAGAGACAGTTGTGAGCTGCCTTGTGGATGCTGGGAATCAAGCCCCAGTCCTCTGGGAGAGCAGCCAGAGCTTTTAACCACTGAACCATCTCTCCTGCCCTGGTTTTATGTCAACTTGATACAAACTAGAGTTATTTGGGAAGAGGAACACTCAACTGAGAAAATACCTCCCAAAGATTGGGTTTTGCACAATAGCAAGTCTGTAGAGCAGTTTTAAATCAATGATTGATGTGGGAGGGCTCAGCCCACTGTGGATGGTGCCACCCTTGTGTTGGGGAATATTATTTTAAGGTGTGTTACTTTTATGTTGCATTTATTTAACTCTGTGAAGCTGTGTTACTGTGCCTGTCTAAAACACCTGATGGTCTAATGAAGAGCTGAATGGTCACTAGCAAGGCAGGAGAAAGGATAGGTGAGGTTGGCAGGCAGAAGGAATTAATAGGAGAAATCTGGGAGAGGAGAGATCTAGGAATGAGAGAAGGAGGAGGTGTAGCTGAAGTTTTTCTGTGTCCTGCCTGGCCCATAGTCAGGACAAATCTTCCCCACTCACGTCCCCCAAGTAAAGACACAGAGGCTTATACTAATTCTAACTGCTTGGCCATTCGCTCAGGCTAACTACTGACTAGCTCTTACATTTAAACTCAGCCCATTTCTCTTAATCTATATGTTGCCACATATTCCATAGCTTTACCTGTGTGCCATTACATGCTGCTTCCTGGACTGCAGGCTGGCGTCTCCTGACTCAGCCTTCCCTCCCCAGAATTCTCCTTGTCTACTTATCCCACCTATACTTCCTGCCTAGCTACTGGCCAATCAGCATTTGATTAAACCAGTGTACAAAAGCATTATTCCACAGCAAGGAGTACATCAGGGGCCAGCCACCCAGCTACACAACCAGTAATGGAGTAAGAAAGAAAGGTACACAGAAATAGAGAAAGGAAGGTTAGGGATTTAGCTCAGTGGTAGAGGCCCTGGGTTCGGTCCTCAGCTCTGAAAAAAAAATAGAAAAAGGTAAAAGCCCAGAGGCAAAAACCAGACAGGTTAATTTAAAGTTAAGAAAAGCTGGCAAGAAACAAGCCAAGCTAAGGCTGGGTGGGCATTCATAATTAAGAATAAGCCTTCATGTGTGATTTATTTGAGAGCTGGGTGGTGGGTCCCCAAAGAGACAGAGAGTAAGAAAACAACCAACAACACCCTTGGACTAGTACCAGGACCTGAGTTGTATAAGAAAGCAAGCTGAGAAAGCTGTGAGGACCAAGCCAGCAAGCAGTGTTTCTCCATGGCTTCTGCTTCAGTTTTTGGTTCCAGGTTCCTGCCTTTAGTTCTTGACTTGGTTTCCCTTGATAATGTACTGTGGTGTGGAAGTTTGACATAAACTAACCCCCGTTCCAGTTGGTTTTGGCCCTGGTGTTTTATCACAGCAATAGAAAATCCAACTGAGACAACTCTCTATTTTACAAATCTTGGGCCTCAGATTTATAGCATATCTGAAAATCAAATAGAACATCAAATCTCCCAATTGATATATCTTTAAAAAGATGATTTAGCTGTCATAGGTCCTTATCATTTTTATATAAATATTACTGTTAGTTTGTCTATTTCTACAAGAAAAACTTGTTGAAATTTTTATTAGAATTTCATAGGTCAAATTGGAGATAAATTGATATTTTAACAACATAGGACTTGAAAACCTGCTATAATTTTTCATTGGCTCCTGGCAGCACCAATCTACCTCAGAGAAGATATGGGCATTGAAGAAACTGCATATGGAGTTAACTTTCATTGTGGCAAAAGTTAGCCACTGGACGACAAAGTATCCTCGAATCGACTGCTGACAAACAGGACAAAATGGACACACAGGACACGAAGCAAAGGACTACCGATTCTTGCCAAGACAAGTGTGGTTGTGACTTTACAATAGGCATCTTCTGAGGCCAGGACAATATGGCACCATCCCTGAAGTGACCTTTGCAATTCAGAAAAGGTACAGTGCCCTTTTCTTTGAAGGCAGCTGAACTGGCAGTGGGCCGATGGCTTCTGAAGTGCAGTGGAATAGAATTTCATAGGTCAAATTGGAGATAAATTGATGTTTTAACAACATAGGACTTTCCAATCTATGAACATGGTATATCTCTTCATTTATTTAAGTTCTCTTTAATTCTTTCTAGTGATTTCTCAGTTTTCAGTGAATAGGGCTTGATATACTTGGTTTAAAATATCTCTAAATATTACATATTTCTTGATACTACTTAAGAATGTTTTGTTTTTATTTTCTTTTTCCAGATGTTCATTACTGCTAGACAGAAATATTTGTTTGTTTTTTTTTTGGTTTTTCGAGACAGGGTTTCTCTGTGTAGCTTTGCGCCTTTTCCGGGAACTCACTTGGTAGCCCAGGCTGGCCTCGAACTCACAGAGATCCGCCTGCCTCTGCCTCCCGAGTGCTGGGATTAAAGGCGTGTGCCACCACCGCCCAGCCAGAAATATTTTTATATATTGACTTTGCCTCCTGTAACCTTTCTCAATTCTGTCATTGCCAATAGTAACTTTCTAAGACAGTTCCTTAGGATTTTTGATGAACATGTTGTTTGCAAATAAAGGCAGTTTTACCTCTCCATTTCTAGCATTTATTCTTCCTTTTTTTCTTGTCTTATATCCTATGCTAGTACCATAATGTTGAAGAGAAGTAATAAGAAGTAAATTTTAGGATAATTTTTGTTTTATTTCTTGCACTCTCACACCATGTCATTATTAGATCATATTAGTTCTTTGAAATACTTGCATACATTCTATATAGTGAGTTGATTTAAATACACAGAGTCTAGAACTAAGTGCCTAAGTTCAAATCTTGAATCTACCAATCTGTTGGTTGTTTATTTTGGGCAATTACCTAATCTCTTTGGTTCAGTTTTTTTTTTATTTATAAAGAGAATAATTATAATATGCCTATGTCATAGCTTGATGGGTAAGGCTTAAACCTTGGCTCATGCCAAGTACATACTAACTGTGAGTATTGTGTAGCCCCCTAAATGGTCACATACTTCCATCTACTCTCAACATGACAGTCAGAGTCTGTTAAACACGTCAGAACACATCCCTTTCTGGTTCCAAGTCTTTCAGTGATTCCATTCAGAGTAATGAATAGTCAAAGACCTTATAATAGGCTGTCTGTCTAGGTTAGGGGGCTCAGTGAAACCTCTGCAAGGAGTGGACTGCGGGGTGATAGTAGCTCAGCTGTGAGTATTGGGGGAGTTGTTGGGAGCAGATAGATAAAGGTAGCCACCCTCCCTAGTGTGGGGTTGTCCTACTCTCCAGGGAATGTGGTCTTACGCAGCTGAACTCTGTATTCTCCTTGAGGTGACAAGGCCTTGTCACAGCACACAGATCAATCTTAAAGGAGTACTAGTCACACAATCAGTTCTCACAGACCAGGTAAGTGGGTAAGAGGTGGGGACCCCTCCTTCAGGGCCTTTATATCCAGCAACCAAGATGGCAGCCACTGATAAATGGTCCTTGAGTGAGATGGCCCTGCTATACAGCCTGCTTGGCATGAAGAAGTCAGAACGTCAGTGGGTGCCTCTAGAAGACAAGGTCCAATCTGGTATTGGCATATCTTCATGCTACATTTGGAGTTCTGGAGGCCACACCATCAGCCCTGGATGCCTTATGGTGTTGGCCATTCAGTGGGGAGGCAGAAAAAAAAATTTACCACAGACACAGGGGCAGCAGGTACTGGGAGAAAATTACTCACCCGACCTTAGATTATAGCAAGTCATTGGAGAAACCTTCCTGGGAAGTGATAATCCAATTTCTGAAGGAAAAAACACAGTCTGAGAGAGACTTCACTGGTTCCCTTAAGGGTGGAGGTGGAACTCTGAGGATTTCCTGCAGTCCTGATAAGCTAGGCTCTGTCTTCTGCTTCTCACCACACCTGTGCCAGTATTACCTGGCTGTCCTGAGTGAGTCAGAACCTCGACTGCAAGCAAGCTGGGAGCTTGTCCCCAGTGCAGTGGAACAAAGGGTGTCCTGGGGAGAGCTGAGCATCCACTGTGTGTCCCATACACTATTCTTGGGGTACGCCTTTTAACACTCTCTAAAGTTGGTATCATTACCTTCAATTTAGAGGGGTACAAACCGAGGCTCAGAGGATTTCTGCTTCACGCTAGGCCACACAGCTAGGGTAAAGCCAAGTCTAGGTTCACACACATGTCGGTCCACCTCTAAGGTGTGAGAGCCCTTCTTTCTTGTTCTAGACAGTCCCAAGCCAATGACAATGACATCTGTGATGGCGTCCTTGAGGCCTCAGGGCTCTATCTAGGTATGACAAGAGCCCAGGCTGTGATTCAGCTGCTTTTATACACACCCTTGAGTTCCGTCCTCCTCAGCCCCCCTCAGGCAGACATTCTCACTCCCTGAGCAGGAAGTGGAGTGGGACAAGTTTACAGTGAGCAAGGCTGTGGGGGTGAGTCCAGAGGGAAGCAGAACTCTGTGCACTGGTGACCTGTGAATCACCTCCTCTCCAAGGCCCTGATGCAGGTCCGGGTTGGGCCCACATTGGTGCCACTAACAGATGCAGAGAAGGACAATTTCTTCCATCAATCCTCCCCTTCAACGGTGAGGCAGCCAGAGCCACTAACCTCAGGCTGTAGAAAAAAGGAAGCTCGGAGAGATAAGGCTATCGGATTTGGAGTGACCCAAAAGCCCAGCTCCCGACCCCTGCACTCCCGGCCCTACCTTCCTCTCCCTTTTTCTGATACTGTTGGGCAGAGGGTGGCAGGAGGCTAGCAGTTCTCTCAGAGCCAACAGCCCTGACCTGGGACTGTTTTCCAGACTGGACATTCTGTCACTTGCCAGGTGCACCTTATCTGGGGGAGAAGACCCTTTAGCAGGACATCATCATGTATGACCCACGATAACAAACTTTAAATGAGGTCACCACAGATGTCATGTGCCAGCTCCTTCTTGATGTTGCCTTTTCACATTGCACATCAGGAGGAGTTGGGGGCAACCAGAGCACAGAGGTGACTCTCCATCCTGGCTACATATGTATGCAATACCTATGCGTTGTGGCTGTGTGTCTATGCAATAACCAGAGACTTCCTGAAACTCATCAGTGCCTGGGCCTCACTCCAGAGATCTAGGGCAAGACAGAAATCTTGAACAGGTTCAAAAGTGAGTGTGGCGTGCAACCCCAGGTTGCGTGTCTCTAGTTACACGATGCAGTCTCTGCTGTCTCCACATCTTCCTGTGCAGGTTTACTGGATGCAGAGGCCCTCTACTGGAGTACAAGGACAGGTGTGGAGGCTCTGCAGAGTGGACCACTGATGTCTACTCTTGCTGACCAGGTCATCTGGAGCCCTGAGGCACCTCTAGGGGCTTTGATCTTCAGACATCTGGATGGAAGCCTAGTGCATTCTGAGAAGGTCAGCCCTAGTCTCCAGGTGGCCTCCCACTCTAGGGATGAGGAATTTTGGTACTTTGGACCGCTTTCCTTGGAAATCTGACTCTATAGCCCTCAGAGGTTGGCCGAAGCCATCTAAATTAGCTGCCATGGAGCCAAGGGCCAAATGGGCAGGGCACTTCCTGAAAGGCTCCCAAGGCACCAGTATCATATAAGCCTTTCTTCCTCTGCTGACTCAACCTCTGCCATCCATGCCTCTGAGGCAGGCTTGACACCGCAGCTGGGTCCAGGAACTAAGAGATGCAGGCGACACACTCATCAATCACAGGCGGCTGGGTAGCTTGACAGCTGTGTTCAGGATGCAGGGTTTACGGGGAGGAGGTGGCGCAGTGGGACCGGCATGGGACACAGTGTGCACATTTGCCATTTGGATAGAAGTGCTCCTGCTTCTTTGGCTTCCATGTTCATGGAAGAGAGAGAATGAGGGGGAGAGAGAGAGAGAGAAAGAGAGAGAGAGAGAGAGAGAGAGAGAGAGAGAGAGAGAGAGAGAGAGAGAGAGAGAGAATGAGAGAGAGTGAGAGAGGTGGGGAGAATAGTGAAACTAGCAGTAGAATGAGGGAGGAAGCCCATGAGCTCGAGGGAGTTTGGGGTAGAGGAGGAGGTGAAAAACACTCTAGCATGGACTTTGAAATGTGTAATGGGTGCTTGTGATACTAAGGGAGCCTGGAGGCCTGCATGGCATACACTTTGGTTTGCCAATAGGCACCACATTTGTCCCTTCTGCCAGAGGTAAGGGAAATGACTGCTTTGGGTAGAGGGGAACCAGCTTCACAAGGTCCTGAGGAATGCTGGCTTTTATCTAACCACCAGAAATCCTCCTATAGTCCAGGTTGGGATCATTTCTGGATATCTGGACTGTCTTTGGAGTCTGGGGGATTGGAGTCTCCTTTGGATCTGATAACCTCATTGTGCAGCCTGCCTGATTCCCTGGGCAGGAGCATGTATCCCAGGGGAGGGATTTACCAGGAAAAGCTTGAAACTTGGCAGCTCTGGCAGTGGCTTCCAGCAAGCCATTGGAGCTCATAGGGTCAGCCCAGGGCCTAGAGCCCAAGAACCTGCTCTCTCAGGCCTGAGTGTGGATGGGCACCAAATGTAGCTGGACGTTTTCCTGTGTCCTGACCAGTCCCAAGGCCACTCTGTCCAAGTAAACACAAAAAGGCTTATATTAATCACAAACTGTATGGTCTATGGCTCAGGCTCATTATTAACTAGCTCTTATAACTTAATTCAACCCATTTCTATTAATCTATGTTTTGCCACGTGGCTTCATGGCATTATCTCTTTTCTCACATCTCGCTTCTCCTGATGGTGGCTTGAAACTTTTGCTCTGACCCCACCATTCTCCTCTCTCTCTATCCCTCTTGGATTTCCCACCTGGCTTCATTCTGCCCTGGCATAGGCTAATGCAGCTTTATTCATTAACCAACGGGAGCAACACATATTCACAGCATACAGAAAGACATCCCACAGCAGGGCTTCTTTGAGATTATGCTCTGTTGGGGGTCCTTCAAGTATGCATTGTAGGTCTGTGCCTCAGATACTCAGCCAGGGTCTTCAGGGTCTGTTTATTTTTGTTTTGAAATGGGAGGGGGCCCTACCATTGCCTAAGCTTGTGTTGAACTCCTGAGCTTAAATGATTCTCCTGCCTCAGCTTGTTGCGTGCCCCCTCACCCCTGTTTTCTGAAAGAGTGAATCAGGAGGGACTGACTCCCCTTCTGAGCTGGCCCTCTCCGCTGTCTGAGCTGTGTATCCGCCCCTAGCCGACTCCATCCCTGAGCACCAGGGGACTGCACGCGTCAGCTTCTAGACTCATCCACCTGTCACATCTTCAAGGCCTGACTGTTAGGTTTCAAACCTGGGACAAAAGGCTGAGGTGCCTATTTAACATATCAAAGGGGCCACTGACCTCCAGGTTCTCCTCGCAATCCCTCAGTCCCTACCTGTGACAGGGCCCTCCTGGTTGGCATACCCCCTCCCCTCCCCTGAATTCTTCAGCCCGGGAGCTGGGCTGCCCTCCCCCCCCTTCCCTATATAATCCAACCATTTTGGTTACCTGGCCGTTTTGCCTACTCTCTTTGGGCCTCCTGGCTGCTGCACCTGGTTCCCTTGTCTCCCCTCCCCCCTCTCCTCACATGGCCCAGCTCATCTGGTCGCGTCCATTCTGGACTCTCCCAGATATCCCTGCCTCTGCCTCTGCCTCTGCTATCCCACATATCTACAATAAACTTTCTCCTCTGCTATACCTAAGAGCAGTTTCCTTTCCTTTTTTTTTTTTTTTTTTTGTTCATTGACCAATTTGAAGGAAGGGCATTCAAACCTGGCCTTTTTTTTTTGGTTTTTCAAGACAGGGTTTCTCTGTGTAGCTTTGCGCCTTTCCTGGAACTCACTTGGTAGCCCAGGCTAAAAGAGATGGCTCAGCCGTTAAAGGCTAGGCTCACAACCAAACCTGGCCTTTTGATTCGACCACATACTCTCCTGTGATGATTTTTCTCTCTACCCCTCCATTCCATGTGTACCTCCCCCTCCCCCCCCCCCATCCACAGCAATAGACAGCAAAGGATGGGAAGAGCCTAGATGGTAGATTCCAGACCACCACCTATCTTCCTCAATAGGTCAGAAATTCACAGGATCTTGGGCACAAAAGAACTTCCCTGCATTCCCAGAGAGGTGTGCCACAGGCTTACTACCTGGAGACCCCAAGGAAGGAATGTGAGGAGGGAGGGGAGGACTCATGAGAAGAGAGTGTCAGAGTCCTTTGGTGCAGGAGGATTGGGCTGCTCCTCATGAGCAGATTTAGAGCATCAACAGAAACTTTCCCCTTTCTGCACCACATCACATGCTATGGCTGCAGGCCCAAAGAGGGAGCTATAGGGGACAGAGACAGGAAGACTGGAACTGGGCACAAGGAAGAGGAGGCTGTCCCTGGCACTCCCTCCCATCAAATAAGTTCTGGTCTGCAGCTCAGTGATATTGAAAACATCTGATGTCTTTTGCTGGGTTGACAGTAATTGTATTTTTGCCTTCTCTTTATGCTAATAATTTCCAGAAAGTAAATTTAAAACAGACTGTCTTCTTAGGTATAGACACAGGACAAAATGTTCCCAAATGTTGTTTAGGAACAAGGGGAATGAGGTGCCCACAGCTTTGGCAAAGTGGACTTTCCTTCTCAGATTGACAAGTGCTTGAATCTCTTTAGGTGTCTTATTTGAGAAGCCCTGATATTTTTACCTAAAAATATCATTTTTTAACCATGTAAAAATTCTAGCGTAGTGAAGTCAATCTCCAGTGTGCCGCGAGCAGGTTTAATGAGTGTTACCATCTGACCAGTCTGTTTCTTCTCCAGGTCCCATCCCCACCCCCTCCCTCACTTCTGGCCATTGACTTAGTAAGGTACACTCCAGACTTGCAGGCTTTCATCTGTGAATACTTAGTGTCTCTAAGAAACAGGGCTCTCTCTTCAAAACCAGACCCATGAGCTAACGCAGCACCATAGAGTCGATTGTGGCTGCTGACTGAATAGCATCAGATTCCCTGCTGTGAAACTCCCCAGCTGTCACGTTAACTGCGCGTGCAGGTGCATGTACCCCAAAGCTGAAGGAGAGCACGGAGAGTCTTGCTTTACTGTCCCCAGCGACCGCCCCTTAAGAGAAGTTCTCTCACTGAACTCAGAACTTGGCTGATGGTCAGTAAGGCCCAGATCTGAACTCAGGGCCTCATGGCTTGCACAGCGGGTGTTCTTACCTGCTGAGTCATTTATCCAGCTCCCGCTAATGGGTTTTCAGATGATTTGTTGAAACAAAGTTTACACATTGATTCTGTTTGGTTGGCCCATCTCTTAAGTTTCCTTAAGACAATCTTTTTTTTTTCTTGTAATACATTTGTTGGCAAAAACAAGTCATATGTCCTGCAGAATCTTCCATGTCCTGATCATTGTTGATCACACCCTCCTTCCTGGTGGCTTTCACAGGTTCCTCGGGTCTCTCATTCCTGACAGTGGTTGTTAGATCTGGAAGTTTAATCAGACCCACGGTAAATTCTATCAAATGTGTCTGTTTTCTGTTTTTGTGAGATATTCCTTGAAAAGTTTTCCATAATACTCTGGATAGCGGTTTTAAACGATATCCATGGGCCCACAAATGGCTCAGTGGCTAAGGGTGCTTGCTGCCAGGCTTGACAACCTGGATTTGATACCTGAAATGCATGTGGTCCTACTCCTGAAAGGTGTCTGCTGACCTCCAAATGTGCACTATGACACACAATAAATCAACAAACAAACAAATAGTGTTAAAAACTGTTAAAGGCTTCCTTGACTGCCTTGGTCCATCATTACATTATGACATGGAAAACAGTGGTTTTTAAAGTCTGTCAAGTACTTCTGAATTTGTTACCTAAGATCCTTCCCTAAAGCTCTTGGCTAGATCTGCTACTTGGTTACCCTGAAACCAGGTTAGTGCAGGAGTTTCAGATAAATATTTACCTCAGCTTGTGCCCCGGTATCTGCCAATATTTACCTCAGCTTGTGTCCCGGTATCTGCCAAAGGCAATAGTGAGACCGGTATTAACCTCTGAATATTTTGCTGAAAGCCATCAAGCCAGCCTACCACCTTCACGGCTGTCAGAAGACTCACAAATACCAAAGCAGAGGTGGTGGACTTTACCACAGATGGCGCAGCGTGGGATGCATGTTCACACCGATTCTCCCCCGTTCCAGGTCTCTCTAGGGTGGTGTAGTGTTGACCGGGTGGGTGCTGTCTGTGCAGTGGGGTTGCGTGGCAGCTGAGAAACACTGAACTTGGGAGATCATTGAGAAATTCACCTTTGCTCTGAGTACATTGTTCGATCCAACACCGTTACTCTGTGCACACATAACTATGATTGACAGCCTGGTTCGGAGGGAACAAAGCTGGAGATAAGCAAGGGGTGTTGGGCTCACGTCGTGAGCTTTCTGAATTATTATGTAAAGGCATGGTTATTTTAAAATACATTTGAGGTATTTTATTCTATTGCTGGTACTCAAATGTCCCTTATGTGACTGGTGGGAGCTTTGATTTGGCTCCTGTGATCTTTTGGTGTAACCACAACAGTCCTGCATAGCCTTCAAGTCTAACAAGGTCTTCCGAGCTCATCCTGTTCGTTTCCTACTTCAGAGTTCATACACCTCTTCCTTCGCTGCCTGCTGCTGTTCAGACACACAAACTCAGTGGGAAATGTACTTTTAGGTCGGTGTCCATTCTCTGTCTTATGGAGAAAGAGTATTTGTTTTGAAATTCAGAACCATTATGGATCATATTAATATTTTAGACTAAAATTTTAGATCGCTGGGCTCAACTTTAAAATGTTTGTGTCTATCTTTGTTTTCTTAAATTGTATGTGTATGTGTGGGTTTATGTATGTGTGCATGTTTTGTGTGCATGTGGCTGTGCATGCATGTGTATATGCATGCATATGGAGACTATAGGTTGATATTGGGTGTCTTCTTCTATCGATGTCTATCTTTTTTTTTTTTTTTTTTTTTGAGACAAGGTTTCTCACTAAACCCAGAGCTCATCCATTGGCTAGAGTGACTGGGCATCAATCTCTAGGGATCTATTTTCCTCCATGGCCCCACCCGAATCCTAGGGTTACAGGTATGAACCAAACCTGGCATCTGCATGGCTGCTGGGTATCTGAACTCAGGCGGGTCACTATGCTTGCGTGGCAAACATTTCATTGACTGAAGCATCTCCCCAGCCCCCATGCCTCCAGGTTTTACATAAAGGATAACATCCAGTTGCACTGTCTCCCACAGACTCGTGCTTCAAATAGTTGGTACCCAACCTGTGGTGGTGTTGTGAAGACGGTGACACCTTAAGGGGCCTGGCTGGTGGAAGCAGGCTTCTGGGCTGGGCCTGATTCTAAGCACATCCCGAAGGTGGCTTGGTCCTATGAGGTCTCTGAACCTGTCACTGCAAACAAGTCCTGCTCGAAGCTAGGTGCTGACTGCTGTCTGGGGTGGTGCCTCTCATTTCCTGTCATCACCTTTTGCAATAAGCTTTTACTTTACTTTTTAAGTTAATTTACAGTTCTAACATCTGCTGTCTCTCTCCTACCCGCAACAGCACGGTAAATAAGATATTTGACTTTTAATGTTTTTTTTAATTGTATGAGTCATGATGAGTCATGACTACATCTAGTACCAAAAAAAAAAAAAAAAAAAAAAGCCAAAGGCTAGTGTAACTTTGTTAGTGCTCATCAAATTCCTTTCCACATTATGCTGGCTAGTTTTATGTCAACTTGACACAAACTAGAGTCATTGGAGAGGAGGGAGCCTCAATTGAGAAAATGTCTCCATAAGATCGGGCTGGAGGAAAGCCTGTAGAGCATTTTCTTAATTAGTGCTTGATGGGGGAGGGCCCAGCCCAGTGTTGTTAGTAGGGCCACACCTGGGCTGGTGGACCTGGGTTCTATAAGAAAGCAGGCTGAGCAAGCCATGGGGAGCAAGCCAGGAAGCAGCACCCTCCATGGCCCCTGTGTCAGCTCCTGCCTCTGGGTTCCTGCCCTGTTTGAGTTCCTGTTCTGACTTCCTTCAGTGATGGACTACAATGTGGAAGTGTAAACCAAATAAACCCTTTCCTCCCCAACCTGCTTTTGGTCATGGTGTTTCATCACAGCCATAGAAACCCTAAGTAAGACACACAGGGTTGGACCTTGTCCCTTTCTATCACTGAATACGTTATCAAGAGTGGAGTGGCATTTTTCTTGATATTTCCAGTGTGTCTGAAATTATATATTTACAGCAATTTAAATGTGTTGCGAAATAACCTTTTCACTTAATTTTGGGAGAATACCAAAATCTTTCAAAACACTTTGTTAGATTGTCTACGCTGAGCTCAAGCTTATCATGCAGGCAGCGTTGGCCTTGAGCTAATGATCCACTTATTTCCACTTCAAGTGCTAGGCTTGTAAACATGCACCTGCACGCAAGGCAAAAGAATCCATCTTAGTCATGTGACCAAAGACGAGACGTACTGAAGAGGATGTAAAGAAAAGGACTGTTGGTAGGAATGCAAATTTGTATAGTCATTGTGGAAAGCAGTAAGGTAGGTCCTCAAAAGGTTTAAAAATAAACTAGCATATGGTCCCACAATCTCCTTATTGAATCTATACCCAGAGAAGACAGAGACTGTGTTTATAGAGACATCTACAGCTGCATGCTAATTGTAGCACTGTTCACAAGAGCCAAAAAAGAAAGAAAAAAATGGCAGCCATCAACTAATGAGTGGACAAAGAATGTATATTCTATACATCATGAACACTGTTCATCCAGGAAAAAGGAAGAACCATGTCATTTGTCACAAATGGACCTCGAGATTATCATGTTATATGAAATAAACCAGGCACACGAAGGCAGGCATTGCATGATGTTACTCTTACCTAGAATCTACAAAAGCAGCTTTTATGGAAGTTGACAATAGAGTGGTTGTTATCAGGGAGAGTAGAGGGAATTGGAGAATGTTGATCAGTGGGTCCCAAGGGACAGTTGAGAGGAGTAACATGACACACCAGGTGACCACAGATAATGATAATGTGTAGTTGGAAGTTTTCCTGTGTCCCTCACAGCCCTGCAGCCGCTCAGACCCAAGTAAACACATAAAGGCTTATATCAATTACGAACTGGGTGGCCTATGGCTCAAGCGTCTTGCTAGCTAGCTCTTATATCTTAAATTAACCCATTTCCGTTCATCTGTAAGTTGTCACATGGCCATGGCTTTACCAGTATTTTCACATCTTGCTTCTCCTGCTAGCGGCTTGCAGTGTCTCTTTCCTCTCTTTTCTCCTCCCATTATCTCTCTTGGATTTCCCTTCTGGCTCCATCCTGCCCTGCCATAGGCCAATGCAGCTTTATTTATCAACCAATCAGAGCAACACATATTCACAGCATACAGAAAGACATCCCACAGCAATAATGCATTGTTTATTTAGAACCATTAGAAGGGATTTTGGATATTTTCACCATTAGCCAATGATAGAACTAAGGGTGTAGCTTGGTGATAGAGTGTTTGCCTAGTATTTGTGAGGACCTGGGCTCAATCTTCAGGAAAAAAAAGAATAAAAGAAAAAAGAGAAATGACAAATGTTTGTGATAATACATATGTTTGCCCTGATTTAAAGACTGTATGAGAATAGGGCTACAGCACATTTGCTAAGCACATAAGAAGACCTGGGGTTTGATCCTCTGTGTGTGTGTGTGTGTGTGTGTGTGTGTGTGTGTGTGTGTGTGTGTGTGTATGTGTGTGTGTGTGTGTGTGTGTGTGTGTGTGTGTGTGTGTGTGTAACTTATGGGTTGAAACCTAGTATGGTTCCCACAAATATGTATAATTTTGTTTTTATTAATTATAAAGCAAACAATTAAAAAGCACAAGGGGTATAAGAAACTAAATATTTGTGTCAGTCCTGACTCAAGTGCAGGGCTTTGGTGTCCCACAGACCTTGAGTCTCCATTCTTGCCTCCTCATCTGTGACCCTAGGGAAGCTTTGGTGGGAAGTATGGGGTGTGTATGCATGGAAAGCTTATGGCTGAGTCTGGGGGACCACTTTCTAGGAAAGATAAGGATCACTGGACTTCCATGTGCCAAGCACACACAACCTTCCTTTGTCTTCAAGGGCCTGAGTGCAGGAGACAGCGAGGCTAACACTAACTGATTAGGCAATAGATCGAGTAACTTGCCCTAGTTTACCCTGAACTTCTCTAGTTTGGGCTCTGAAAATCGCTGCCCTGGGAACCCCTTGATCCTGAACAAACTACAAGTAGCTTCCTTACAAGCCTGGATGGAGGGGTTCCTGAGACCCCTCGACAGAGTTAAAGGCAACCCTACCTCATCCTTGCCAGAAGTTCACCTAGCAGAATAAGACAAACGTGCTGTTGTTGCAGAGGGAACCAGAATTGTCTGGAAGCTGAAGTGCAGACCTCTAGAAGCTGAAGTGCAGTCTTGAGGAAACAACAGTGCCTGGTTCCTTTCTTCCATCTGTGGCTGGGAGTAGTCTTAGCAATGGTCTCTGTGGGGTCAAGAGAGACTGTTGTCTGTAAAGTGTTCACTGTGCAAGCACTTGGAATTGAGTTCAGTTCCCCCAAACCTGTGTAAAAGCCCAGGCATGGTGGTGCACACTTATGATCTCAGTGTTGGGAGGCAGAGACAGAAAGTTCCCTGGGGCCCACTGGCCAGCCTGTCAAGCACTTGGCAAGATCCAGGCTAATAAGAGATCATGTTCCAGAATAAAAGAAAGATGGAGAGCATCTGAGGAGTACCACTGAGGTGGTTCTCTGGCCTCCACATGCATGTTCACACATGTGCATGCATGCGCGCGCGCGCGCGCACACACACACACACACACACACACACACACACACACACACACACACAAGGGTCTTCGGCCTGTTAGTATCAGTGTTAGCCGGAAAGCCTCCAGTTTCTTTCTCTCAAGCTGATGAAGGATAGTCTTTTATTGGTAACGATGATGAGTTATGCTTTAGCTTTCAGCCATTCTGAATTATGACTTTCAATTCAATATAATAAAAAGCAGTCCCCTGGTACTGAGTTTTCTCATCCTTATTCACTGGGGCTTAGTCATGCTTTCAGAATGGCCAAGTGAGAACCCTGGTATTCGGCAGCCCGGGCTTCAGGCCTCACGGCAGGAGTCTCCATGCCAGACTTGTGTCACAGATAGAGTTTCTCTGCTCCAATTATTTCGTCATTTTTTTTTTTATGAAAGCACAATGTCCTTCCATGGGTTATAGAGTGCCCCCAAGATTGCCAAGAAGTAGGCTACTCAGCCAGAAAGTTGTGGGTTGTGCTGGGACCTCCCCATGTCCCCCAACATCCTGAGCCTCCAGCTCTCTGTTTTTTACTAGAAACCAAGGAACAGGCTCAGGCGTGGTTCCTCAGACCCAGGGGGATTTATAACTTGAGTCATGCATTCTAAATCCCATTAATTGTCTCTGAAGTGTAACTTCACATTCAAAATAGCGGAGCCATTCTCCAAAGCCTGGGATTTCTTCCCCGTGGATGGGAAATGAGTGTAGTCTCCCATGGCCCATTTCACACTCTTGGTTCCCTTTGATCTGACTGTCTGTTCTCACACTTCTTCCCCCTCCAATTTCAAATGCATTTCTTCTGTTAACCCCATGCGGGATGTGGGACCACTTTAGGTGGCTTGGTAACCTTCCTGATACCTAATGGAACCAATTTCCTTCAGGCTCATCTCCCACCTCAGACAAATCTTTTCCAGTGGGTCCCTGTTCCTTCCACCAAAAACACTTACCTGTTTCCATCTGAACCACAGCAAAATGCTTAGCTGTGGCCACAAAGCAGCGTGAAGAAGGTGCCTGTGCTTCCCAGCCATCAACTCACCGCTCCCTCTCATAATGCATGTGAGTCAGGACCTGAAGGAAACAAAGGTGAGGGTTGGAAGGGAAAGGGAGGCAGGTTAAATTCTACTGTGTTTTGTGAGATGAGCTCGAACACTGATGGGCAGAAATGGATGGGGCCTGTGAATGGTCTCATGGGTCTGTAGTGCTGCAGCCCTGAGGATGGCGACGTCTTTGTGATACATACATGACGCTGACACCTGCTGTCCTGTGCAGAGTGAATGCAGATCTTTCCCATCCTGTTAGCACAAGGGCCTGGCACACTGTAGGTGATCCAGAAAGTTCTTTCTGTCCATGCCCACAGCACAAATACTGCAGTCTGCCCTGTCTATGTGACTGCATCCCAACTTGCCAGCCCTTGCTCAGGAAGCAGTTTTGTTGGTTTCTGGTGCCTTTTGTTTCTTTTCCCTGGAATATTCTGCTGCTTCTGTTCTCCTTTTACGGGATGCTTGCCCTCACTAAGGAGAATCTCAATCTCCTTCCATGGACTGCTGGGCATGAGGGCTACAGTTGTGAATGACAGAATGCCCAGCCCTTGAGGAGATTCTGTTCTGGGGAGCAGGGTGAGCTATAAGTAAATAAGCAAGAGTCAGATGGCTGTGTGTTGGCAATGCATCTCACTAATGGCACAGCAGACTAGGATGTAGAGTGGGGGTATATGCCAACAGTTTTATCAGGAGGGTCTGGGTCTGTCCTCTCTGAAGAGGACAGGGAAGGAAGTAAGGAGTGGGCAGATAACGTCTGGGAGCTGACCGTGAGACCACACACCAGTGGCTGGAATGTGCTGGGGGTGTCAAGAGGCTGGGAGCAGAGAAAAGGGGCCTGGTGATGGAGAAGCAAGGGGCAGAAGTATGAGATGAGGTGCTGCGTGTAGGGTGGAAGTGGGAGGGTGCGCTGCAGAGAGGGCTTCCGGTTTGGCTCTGAGATGGGAAGGGCCTCAGGGGACTGGAGCATCCCAGGACAGTAACAACATCAGACTGACTGATGAAGCCATTTGGTCTGAAGCTGTGTGGAGGGAGGCTGCAGCAGTTGGGGGCAGAAGCAGAGAACTTCTGGGGGAGAGCCCACAGCAGGGACCCGGACTGGGAAAGACAATGCCTTGGCTAGGGTGATCCTGGATGTAGTGAGAGATGATCTGATTCCTGCAAGATCCAAAGGAGGAGCCAGCTGGAAGTGATGGCGTGGGTGAGACTTTGCCTTGAGTACCTGAAAGTGCAGAGGTGTGGGGAGCAGGGAAGGGGAAGTTCGTCTCAGAGTCAAACCGGAAGCGGACAGGTGTCAAGAACAGACATTTCAGTCATTCTCAACCTGACAAACCTGTCGGGCAGTTTCAAGTCTCCCCACCCCCAACAACACACACACACACACACACACACACACACACACACACACACACACACACACCCTTTGACAGTGGGTAGAGACACACTCATGAAGAAAATGCCAAGTCCTTACACTTTCTAGGGTCCCCCTGTCTGCTCAACAGTGTCTCCCGTGAGGGGCAGGGCGTCTGGGGCTCTTCAGACCTGAACAGCCTAACAGGTCTGCTTCTGGCCTTGCCCCATTGCGTTGTGACCAGCTCACCTGTCAGATTTAGATCGAATTTCTCAAAATGGAACCAGAAGCCAGCTTATAGATTCTGCCAGGCGGTGTATTTGTGAAGTGTTGGCTTCTGCTATAAACACACAGCCTGGTCTCAAATGCAAGGCACAGGAGTTCAGACCCCCTCTCAGCATGGTTTTGGGAAATGGGCACACTTCCGTAGTGGGAAGGCATGTGGGCCTCAGAACCCTGGAGCCTGGAAACTGTCAGAGCACCCTCGGCCCCGCTCTCCTGAGGCAGGGGTTCCTCTCCCCTCCCTCATGGTCTCTGCACAGTCTTTCAGTGGAAAGGTGGAAAGGGCTGTTCCTCAAATTTCTGAGCCTGGTTACCTAGCAACATCCGCTGGCTGCTTGAGTGGGGAGCTGCTGAGATCCTCCTTTGAGAAGTCCAGTCACGGGTCTGGACTGTGAAGACAAGGACCCTCTGATGAGAACACAAGTGGCCATTTTTTTTTTTTACCAATTCTTTGAGATATTTTCTTTTTCCATTTGTGGTGTGTGTGTGTGTGTGTGTGTGTGTGTGTGTGTGTGTGTGTGTGTGTGTGTGTGTGTATGTGGTAAATGTTTGAGTGTCCGTGCATGCACATGTATGCACAGGTATGTGGAGGTCTGAAGTTGATGTACATCAGTGGTTCTCAACCTTCCTAATGCTGCAACCCTTTAATATAGTTAGTTCCTCATCTTGTGGTGACTCCCAACCATAAAATCATTCCGTTGCTATTTCATAACTATAATTTTGCTCTTTTGAATCCTAATGCAAATATCTGATATGCAGGATATCGTATATGCAACCCGGTGGGGTTGTGACCCACAGGTTGAGAAACACTGATGTAGAGACTCATCTTTGATAGCTCTTCCACCTTATTCATTGATCAGGGTCTCTCAGTCAAACCCAGAGCTCACTGATAGGGCTAGTCTTGCTAGTCAACTTGTTCTGGGAATCCCTTGTCTCAGCCTTCCGTAGCTGGAATTACAGGCAGGCCATAAAACTTACACAGCATTTGTGTGGGTCTGGGGATCTGAACTCTGGTCCTTATGGCTTATATGGCAAGCTCTGTAACCATTGAGTCACCAGCTCCCCAGCCCCTTCCTTAGATCTGTAGGCTGTAGGACTATAGCAGTGATGGGGTGTAGTGTTCGTGTGCCTGGAACTATCCAGAGCACTTGATGTGACGGTAGTACTTAATCCCCTTGACTAGCAATGATGCAAGGGGCATTGCTGATCTTATACGGCTCAGGAAATCCAGGTTTGGAGGGATCAGCAATGTGTCTGAGGTCATAAGGTCTGGGAGGGGAGACCAAGGTTGAAACTATATGATCCAATACATGAGCCTTCATGGTGACAGCTGCCCTTGGTTAGGGCAGAGAAGGGTCAGGATGAGGAGGGCCTCAGTCATCCTGTCACCGAAGCAAACATCTCTTCTCCACATCCTCACAAACTCTCTGGGAGCACAGGTGTGAATGGGACATGGTCCCTGTCCTCAGAGAGTTTATAGTTTAGCAAAGCAAAGACCGTAAGCTAAGTGTACCACTATGACCAGGATCGTGGTGCCACTCATTGCTTGGTGAAGTTCCTTGGGTAAATTGAGAGGAATCACTTGGCTGATGTACTGGCTTCCTGGGGGTTAGACCTTGGCAAATGTGTTCTGTGGTTGTTAATGGTGAACCTCCGTGGAGGGAGATGGGAGGTTACCTGTGCCCGGCACATGCACAGCCTGGCCTGGCCCATCTTTGGGGCCTGTTGAGGCTTGAGTGGACCTTTCTCTGATGGCAGAAACTCTTATGCCATCACTGGGTGGCAGCTCTTGTGATGTGGGTAAGATGAGTCACTCAGGAGCCTCTGGAAGGCACAGGGGGCATGATTTATTCATGCCCTGCTCTGTTCCCTGGCATCACACCATGGGAGCTTTTTTGTCTAGCTTTAGATACTCTGCGTGTATGTGTCTGAGCACAGCACACTGGAGTGAGGCTCTTCGAGTGTGGCGTGGACATCCACAGTGTGTGGGGAGCTGAAGGAGCTTTCAGGGAGGCTCCCAGCAGGCTCCTGGGGTGTTCAGGAGGGAGGCTCCAGGCAGGCTCCTGGGGTGTTCAGGAGGGAGGTTCCAGGCAGGCTCCTGGGGTGTTCAGGATGGGCCTCTCTCTCCCAGCAGAGCTGGAAGGCTGGTGTGCTTTGGATGTCAAAAGGCTCTTTGGAAGAAGCCTGTCCTCTTCTGCTCCCTGAGTGTAACAGGCCTGGTGGGGCCAAGGACAGAGGACAAGAGAGGTAGTAGGGTTTCCAGAATGGTCTAACTCACCAACCTGCCCTCTGAAGGAACTGACTAGAACTTCAAAGCCTTGACTGGAAAACAGGGAATCAAAAGAGTAAAGGACACGTTCATTGAAGACTATTTTAGTGAGTACCACCTTTGCTCTTGAAGAGCTCACCTCTAGGAAGCCTATGTTCTCCCCCTGTGTTCAAGGTGTACCCTGAGAGGGATGTATCTCCCCTACTCGCTTACAGGGTGCAGACTGGAGCATCTTGAGGGGCCACCAGCCCATCTGGCCATATACATTTCCATCTAGATTTAAAATGACAACAAAGCCGGGCGGTGGTGGCGCACGCCTTTAATCCCAGCACTCGGGAGGCAGAGGCAGGCGGATCTCTGTGAGTTCGAGGCCAGCCTGGTCTACAGCGCGAGATCCAGGAAAGGCGCAAAGCTACACAGAGAAACCCTGTCTCAAAAAAAAACCAAAAAAAAAAAAAAATGACAACAAAAATTTAGACCAATCTCATTTAGGGCCAGCAAGATGGGTAAAGGTGCTTGCTGTCAAGCCCGACAGCTGTGTTCAATGCCTGAGCCCACATGGCAGAAGGAGAAAACCATCTCCTGTCCTCCACATGTGGTGTGCGGGTGGGTGGCTGCACATGCACCCTCAGGTGAGCACACATAGACAAACACACACAAACAAATACATGTAAAAACTCAAAAAGAATCTCACTTAGGAGCCTCAGTGAGCAGTGATTTATTAACATAATTTTATTTGAGGCCTGTCAGAAAACAATAAGGCTGTTTATTAGATCAACAAAAACACTTGAAACCCCGGGTGATGGGAAGCAGGCAGTCTCAAGCCAGCCTGGGCCTGCAGTGCCTTCCTGTGTATTGGTTCTCTCAACCTCGGCACTATCAACACGGGTGCCTGGTAACCCTCAGTCACAGGGCTGCCCTGGGCCTTGAAAGACATTTACAGAAACACTGATCTCTGTACCAGATGCCAGGAGTGGCGGCCCCTTTGTTTAAACCAAAAATGTCTCCAGACAATTCACATGTCCCCTGGGGAACAAGATCACTCCAGTCAAGAACCACAGTCATCTATTTTGAATGAAAAAATATTAATAGTGAAGAGTGTTTGCAACCGGTGTGTGTGTGTGTGTGTGTGTGTGTGTGTGTGTGTGTGTGTGTGTGTGTGTGTGTGAGAGAGAGAGAGAGAGAGAGAGAGAGAGAGAGAGAGAGAGAGAGAGACCTATTCCTAACACTCTTAGGATTCCCTTTAATTACATAGATGTTTTATTCTAAGGTGGGCACAAAACCTACAGTACAAGTTATTAGGTGGGTAGTTTTCAATATACTAAAATTTGTATGTAACACATTTGAGTGGGTGTGTTGTTTTTATTATAATTTTTAAGGACTAGGAAATTCTTCATGTTAGAAACATTCAAACCAAATGTTGGCACATCCCCCGAAGTCCTTTGAGAGCAGCTCGGAGCCAATGGTGCTGGTTTGGATCTGAACATGGTCACAGGTTGGATCAGGAGGGCGGCCTGTCCATTGCCCCTGGGACCCCTTGGTTCTGTCAAATGCAGGCTTGAAGAGAAGGAGACTGTGTACAGGCCTGGGAACCTCTCATGAGAGGATCTGGACTTGAAGCAAGGAACTAAAGATTGGTTTAGGGTGTGAGGCCAAGGGAAAAACAAGCCCCTGGCCCCATGCAACACTAAGAAAGAGCCCATGATCCTGGTGACGCAGGGCCAGGAGGTTAAACCCAGTATAATCATAATGAAAACAATCTGTTTGCACCATTGATGTTTCCAGAAATTCCTGGGAGCAAGTCCAAGGCGGAGAACCCCAGCCGGAAGTGCTGCTGGTTGGAACTGAGAGGGTAGTGGTGGGACCGAGGACCAGAAGAAAGCTTCTTCCTCAGCTCCCAAGAACAGGGGAGGGTGGGAGGGGTGGCAGTGGCCCCCCAGGGAAGCAGCAGCCAGCAGAGTGGGGAGGAGTCCCCCAACTGCAGAAACAACAGCTGGATTTAATGTTCTTGGAAGCAGTCCTTTGCTGGAATCAATTTGTTCTCCCTTCTCTGAAATTTCAGGCCTTGCTCCTCAGGAAATCTGCCTACAATGAGGTGGGACAGCTGACCACAGGCCACCTACCACCACATGCACGGGGCTAAGATAGACTCAGCACAACCTGGTGGCAAAGTTCTGACAGGGCGGCCAGCTGTCTGCTCGCATCTCCTCAGCTGCAGGGGTAGTTCTCAGCAGGAGCCTAGCCTGGGGCTAAGGGAGCACAGAGAGACAGAGATTTTAATGAGAGACACCTTCCTCTCCCCCACACCAGGGCCACTTAGGGGAAATCCCATCCTTGTCCTACAGTTGGCTCATTACCATGTGTCAGAATTCTGTGCTGAAAAAGACTTGGAAAGAATATGGTCTTTGTCGTTATTTTATGGGAGAGTGGGTGGGAGGTGATGGGGTGGCCGGTGGCTGAGACTTTAACAAGATGACATTTCTAGTCACCTACCCGGGCTTCCTACCCACCAGCTCTGTGCTCTTCTAAACCCACCAAATTCTTCCCACTGGGAAAGGTTCAGGGCTTCTCGGCTTGATCACTCTGGGGTCTCCTGGGGAGCAGTGGGTATGGATCTCTGTACACTGGGATTGTGTGTGCTCCAGTGTATGCAAGCCTCTGCACACTGGGGGACTGCCATCTGCCAGCACATATGTGGTGTTAGGTGCTGGGATTAGGGTAAGGCTTGGGGATGGACTGGACGCTGGGGTGAGTGTTGAGAGTCAGGTAGTCTTGGGTGGCCCTGGAGGGACTTTGGCAGAGGGTGATATTAGATTGAAGTCAGGCAGGTCAGAGAAGTCATTCCAAAAGGAATGGTTTAGGAAGGGCATTTAGGATGTCACTGGAAGAGGGACTTGAGAGGACTCCCAAGGCAGAAGGAGTGAGGCCTGGGAAGCTGGAAAAGAAGAGAGTTGGGAAATACCCAATAGTCCCTGCCTGCCGTCTACAGGGTTGGGTCCATGTGGAGCAAACAGCCATCTGGCTGATATCTGTTAAGTACCCACTGGCTGGTGTTGTGCTAGGTGCTAGAGGCCAAACTGGAGGAGACAGCTGAGAGTCTAGCTTGAGTTTCTGGTATCTGTTTTTCCACACACAGAGCCCCTGCCCTGTGGGTTCTAAAAGGAGCAAGACATGGTCTGCACCCTGAGAACTCCCCAATCAAAGAGTCTACAGGCACATTTCAAAATGGAGTGCAGAGAGATGAGGGAAGGCAGCTCGCTAAGAATTGTACTTAATTCCTGTCCTAATTTTAACCCCCCACACCAGCTTCCCAGGGCTCCATAGCCAGGTCTTTGTGCATCGTTCAACCTGGAAGGAGTGTCTAAACCTGGAAGGGATACGCGTGTATGTTTCCTTTGCCTCTGAGGGAGATTCTCAAAGGACTCCATCCCAAACACAAGTCCAGGTCTTGTGTTCAGTGTTCATATCTCCTTTGGTGAACAAGACCTAGAGTGCAACTCTCCACACTGTGGGTATCTCCAGGTCCCAGGCAGGGATAGCCCCAGCTTACCAACTTCCTTGCTTCGTATCTAAAGGCTGACCACAGTATCTCCCTAGGATAATGAAGGATATTTTTTTAAAAAAAACCTTGCCCCTCCTGTTACCTCAAACTCCATGGGACTTGACAGAGCAGATGTGTTTCCATCTTATAGATAGGGCCATGGAGGCTGGGATAGTAGGGTACCAACCTCATGTTGAATAACATACACCACACCACTCTTCCCAGCCTTTGGCAACTTCCCCCAAATACAGATCACATGTGCTGTGCTCCGATGTGGCTGACTGACTGGCTCAGTTTCCTACACCAACCATGAGGCTTCCTGAAATGTGCTTTAGAGTGGCCGGCTTCAAGGACTCCCGGCAGGGCCCTGCCCAGGAAGCAATGAGCCAGCCCTTCCCTGGGTATGTGCTTGTGGATGACCCTGGCCTCAGGGACCTTCCCTCCTCATTAGGGAAAGGATGCTGAGGAGGGTGGAGTAAGCTCTGGAGAGAGCCAAAACCCTTCTGGGAACCATCTTAAGGGAAATGGATGCTCCAGCATGGCCCTGCCCTCCTCTGGGCCATAGCATGTTGGTGCTGGAAAGAATGGACCTTGGTTCCTGAACCATGCAGCGTGAAGAGGTCAGCACATTCCGGGGCTTGGCCTTTCCTCTTCGGTCAAATACTCATAGCAAATGGAAGTTCTGGGCCTCTTCCTCTCCCTAGACTGGCTGGGGAGTTGGCAGGTCTCTCTTTGATGGACAGAGGTGTTGAAGCTGCTGGGTGGGAACTGAGGCTGCACCTCCACATACCAATGGGGCTGGACCACGGCCTGCTCCCAGGGCCTGGCCAGATGGGGCAAGATCTTCTTTAAGACTTACAAATCCTGGTCCTGTGGCTCTCACAGACACCCCCAGGTGTTTTGACCACCCCTCAGGGGACAAGGGTCTTCTCAAGTCCTCACATTTCTGTCCTTGTGGTCTCCTCTGCTAGGAACACCCTCTCCCGTGCCTTCCTCTTACTGATTCCCACTCATCCCGCAGCCCAAGCTCTATCCCACTTCCCCATGATCATACGTATGCCCGGGAGGGTTGGTCCTTCGGTGCCACACCCTGGATTTTTGCTCTTACCGTCCTGATGGAGCTCCAGACTCCAGGCTATCCTTAATTAGTTCCCCTTCCTAGACAAGCATGGGGTGAAGGTGATCACTCCCACACTAGCCCTGGGCACCCAGCCCGAACTGGCTGCACCCTTATCTGAGAGGATGGAGACTCTGTCCTTCCAGTTGCTCAGGTCCAAATCCTAGCATCATCCTGACCCTCCTCTTTCTTCCACAACTCACACCCAGATCCATGAACCGGTCCCCGTCAATTCTGTCTGAAGAGACGAGCAGAGGCTGATTCCTGGGAACAGGAGGCAGATCTGTGGTCCCTGGACTTTGGGGTGAGGGATGGTGACAGAAAGGCTAGAGGAAACTTTGGTGATGATGGGAACCTAAATACCCCAGTCATGGAGATGGTTTCGTGGCTGTATATGACCACCTAAACTCCCTAGCATATACATTATGTGCAGCTCACTGTGTGCCAATAAAGTTGTTATTTATATCGAAGGTTCTTCATGATGCCTGTGACACTCTGGGTAGGTCCTTCTCTTTCTCTTAGCTTGCCCACATATAAAGTGGGTTCTCTATAGAACTTTC
Organism: Peromyscus californicus insignis; assembly: GCF_007827085.1. Lineage (NCBI taxonomy): Eukaryota > Metazoa > Chordata > Mammalia > Rodentia > Cricetidae > Peromyscus > Peromyscus californicus. Next base: position 97,454,289 of record NW_026294402.1, read on the forward strand.
CAGCAGGGCCATCTGCATTCACCGTGCACATCATGTCATCCGAGAGGCTGCAGTGGGTGGGCCGTGTCTGTGTGACTCAAGTTTATCCCAGGATTCTTCTGACCCTAGTTCACCTCATGAGGCCTTCCTGTAAAAGTGGCTCAGACCTAGCTAAGGGGTTAGCTGGAGAGTGGGGGTGTGCCGGGTGCACAGTCAGTCGTGCCGGGAAAGGAAGGACGCCTTCTAGGGTCCCTGCTGTACTGAGCTCTCTTCAGGTCCTGGAAAACCTCTAGAGCTTGGAGAGATGCTCAGAGACTTTCATCAACACCCACATTTAACAGATAGGGAATCTGAGACATGCGGAGATCATTTTGCAAGTCCACTCACCTGGGTACTGATAGAATTTATATAGGAATGCAGACTGCTGGATTCTTGATTTTTTTTTTTTTTTTTTTTTGCCTTGAACATGCAATCCTCCTGCCTCAGCTTCCTGTGTAGCTAGAATGAGAGGCCTGTGCTACCAGGCCCAGATCAGGTTACTGGACTCTTAATTTAGTATCAGGTCACTCCTCTCCTGACCACTGTTTCTTTCCTTTTCTTTTTTGAATAGTATCTTCCTTTTCTAATGTATAACATAATTTACTTATTCATTCCAGGTATTCTTTGTCCCCTCGGGAGAAGGTAAGATTCACATGGCCAGAGGTGGGTGTCTGGTCTGTAAAGGGAGGAATTCTGAACACTTAGAATAGCATCTTTCATAGGCTTGGAACAGAACCAGTCCTCAAATAAATGCCTTAGTCAAGGATTATTGCTCTGCAGAAGAAGAGCTTCCAGATTATTCTATTGAGCTCAGTGGTTCTCTCCAGCACTACCTGCTTTATCTCGTCTCCTTAGGCCTTTGTTTTCTGACCTACAAAATATGGTTTCCTGGAGTTGTTACAAGCTATAGTACGAATGAGGTGCCTAGCAGGGGCCAACTGTAGGCACTTTACTTAGCAAATAAATGTCACCAAGAGAAAGCAGGACAGGCAGAGGACCAGCAGGCTTGGTTTAAGTGTGAAGCCCTCAGATGAAGTATTTTCTTCTCTCTTGGTAGGAAAATATTCTGGTTCGAGACCCAGGGGGATGAACCACCCTGCAGTTGGAGGGTACACATGGCACTCAGCCCTGCTTCCTCCCACTTGCTGGCAGTGGTTCAGCTAGCTCTATGAGGACCTTTGTCTTCCCCTCTGTGAAATGGGACAAGAATGTTTTCTTTATTGACTTCAGGATCGATGGGAAGGTTGAGATGCTGCTCCTGATGCTTTCTGAGCAGTGTGGGGGCTGTGCCTGGGGGTAGGTGGCTTCCACTGACAGCCGGCCCACAAAGCTGCCTGCCTGCTTTGGACAAGGGTGCTTGCTGCTTGAGCAGGTCACATGGGCTCAGCTGTGTTCCCTGAAGTTCGTATGTTGAAGTCCCAACCCCCAAGACACTCCAGAATGTTTCCATATTTGGAGACAGGGTCGTCAAAGGGGCAGTGAACTTACAAACAAGTTGTTAGGGTGGGATGGACCCCAACCCTGCTGCTCTCCTTCTAGGAAGGGGACTTTTGACATGGATCCCTATAGAGAGAAGCTAATATCAAGACGGGGAGGTGATCATCAATAAGCAGCGTGAGAGAGCCCCTCCCCCGCCCAAAGAAATCTGCCTTGCCAATGCCCCTGCCTTCCGGCCTCGGGAACTGGGAAATGATACATTCCTGAGGCTGAAGCTGCCCAGTCTGTGGTACTTCATCACAGCAGCTCCAGGAAGCCAATGCTGAGGTACTCTTCAGCCATGCACACCCCTTCCCACACAGTGGTCCAAACATCCCATCTCCAGACCCACCCTCCTGGATTCCAGAGTTGGGCAATTGCATGCCTAGCCCTGAGAGACCCGTTAGCTCAAGACTGTCCTTAGGACACTGTGGGTACTGTTCCTGAGCTAGACCCTAGGAAGATGGCTTTCAAGGCAGGGCTTCTAGAAGGATTTTCATCAATTTATCAAGACCTGGAATGTGGCCTTGGCTCACCTTTTCCCATGTCATTCAGATGAGTCAGATGAGAAAAGTCTATTCTCCTCTGTAAAGGGCAGACATGCATCCAGGTCCTAAACCTCTGTGAAGGGCAGACATGCATCTGGGTCCTAAACCTCCGTAAAGGGCAGACATGCATCCAGGTTCTAAACCTCTGTAAAGGGCAGACGTGCATCCGGGTCCTAAACACATGGGGCTGTTAGGGTTGGGAGGTGTGTCTGCATGCAGTGCCGCACCCTGAACCAGGGGCTCTCGTGTCAATCACAGGAGAGTACAAGGCCTCCAGCCAGCTGCCAGGCCTGTCCCGGCTTCTCTACTCAGTAGCCATCCCCTGCTGGGGCAGCTCATCTGGACACCTTCTGTCCTGAGCTAGGCTTTGACTTAGTCATGAAATGTCACAGTGTCCTCCTACCAGGACTACCCCATCCCCCATTCTGGCCACGAGACCTCTTTCAATTGCTATAGTCAACAATGCAGGCCAGAGGCCAAAGGAATGAGCTCAATATATCGCTATTGTGAACATTAATGAAACCCTTTTGGAAGAGTGTCCAAATCAAAGGGTGGGGCAGAAATCGTGTGCGACCTGGTGGGAAGGATCTTACTTCTTCTTCAGGGTAAGGGGAAAAATAGAAAGTAAACAAGGCCACCCACATACATTCTCCTCAAAAATCTAGGCCTGCTAGGAGTAGCTATGAGTTTTGGTCCATTGTCATGTAACTGTCACTCTGCAGCCCATGGTCTGCGGCTGTCTCCTTATTTGACTCATTTCTGATTTAGGAAAGAGGAGCTGCCAGGACCCAGCCTGTCAACTCCACAGTCTCCACCCTTCACCCCCAGCTCCTCTGCATTCCCTGTGTATCTCTAACACACCGAGGGATCTGTAGGGAGAGAGAGATTAAAATCCCAGCTCTGCTACCTTGCTCCCACATGTTTCCTGAGTCTGAGAACTCTAAGGTCAGCCTGGAGGGCAAGCCCAACAGGTACTGGTTGATGTAAAAATAGCTGCTGTCATTGGGTAGTGTGTAGAGCCCCTGGGCGTTCTTCTGGGCATTGGAGGAACAGGGCTCCGTATTCCCACTTCAGCTCTGAGATGGATATCCAGTTCACTCAAATGTTTCTGATGATGTTTTTAAGACCTTCAGTCGTTCCTATGTTACATCTTGTCAGCCCTAAATGTGGATGTTTTCTCGTAGAAGCGGAACGATGCTCAGAATCAAGGTCTGTGGCCTCTAATCTATTTGTGCAGACTGAAATGGGCTTTTCCTGGCAGTTCCAAGACTGGATTAGCAGCCCATGTTTGCAGGTCTTATGGCTGGAGTGACCTGGGCAATCCATCTTCCATCTTCTGGTCAGTGTGGATGGATCCCAGGAAGGGAGATGATGGAGGTACTGGCCTCGGTCCCCAAATGTCTGAGAACTCTCTGGAAGTCCTCCAAGAAGATGGCCGTCTCAGCAGCCTGTGCTGGAAATGTCAAAGAGAAGCAGGCCACGTAATCTCTGGACATGCTTGTATTTGCTGTGGATGCCATGGCACCCAAGTTCACTGGAACCTATTGCCAGGGACTTTTTCTCCTCAAGTTGCTTCAATAGACAAGGGAGGGTAGAGAACCAAGCAGGAATGCATGTGTCCAAGATGGCTAGGGAGTTTCCTGGCTGTCACTACACACTAACTCATTTCTTACTTTAACAGCTTGGTCTAGTTGGCATTCAGAAGTCCATCCTGGGAATCCTAAAATTCTGACTAAATTTGTAAAGAGTTCAATTGTGCTGACTAGATGAATCTTACAGAGTCAGGAAGATGAGAAATGCATTGAACAAAGAGTTCCAACAATGGTCCAGAGGCTCGGATAACAGACCTGACCACAGCTGAGGTTCCACTTGAGGCAGCTGCTGGCTGGTGAGACAGAGGGGCTCAGTCTCATGGGCTCATCCGGGCAAGCGTTCTATGTCTTTGCTTCAGAGTGGCTCCATACTGGCTGGAGTCTGACTGGTGGAAATGATCCTCCCTCTGGGAGTTTCCAGTCAGGGACTATCTTAGTTACTTTTCTATCACTGTGTAAAAACGCTGCGGCCAAGGCAACTTATAAAAGAATGTGTTTTGATTGGGCTTAGGGTTTCAGAGGGCTTATGGTGGCAGGACAGAGGCAAGGTGCTAGGGACAGCTATGAACTCACATCTGGATCTGAAAGCAGGAGGCAGAGAGAACACACTGGGAAAAGCCTGCCCCAGTGACACAACCCTTCTTAATCCTTACCAAATAGGTCTACCAACTGGGGACCAAATACTCAAACATACGAGCTTATGGGAGGACAATCTCATTCAAAATACCACAGGGACATGCAGAACAGAAAACAGAGGAGTTAGGGGTATAGAGGGAGGGATGAAAGAGATGCAGAGGTACAAAGAAGTTGTGCCCCAAGAGTGGCAGATCCATCAAGACTGAAGTCATAGATACTGGCTTCAGGGGAGCCATGAGATGGGGATTCACCTTGGAAGAATGGCTCTCCTGGACTCTGACAGGTTAGGCTTGCATTCCAGCCCTGAACATACTCACCATGAGACTTGGGGTAAGTCACAAAGCTCTCTAAGTCTCAACATGCTCCCAATAGGGTGATGGCTATGGCCTGTCTCCTCAGCCATGACACTGTGAAAGACGATGCTCATAGAGTCTTTGGTGCCCTGCCTGAAACCCAGGAAGAGGAAGCGCTTGACAAACAAAAGCTATCGTCATTGTCAACCTGGCCCTAGAATCAACCTCCAACCTCCATGTCCTGGCTACTGGGCACTGCTGATGTTTTGTCCATCTATCCATGTAAGCATCCCTCCCTTTATCCATCTGTCCAGTCACCCAACTACCTCTCTACCCACCCTTCCTTCTTGTACGATAAAGAGCTTTCATGTGAAGTAACATGCATGTCTGTGTTTCTTCCATCTGGAAGAGCCTGTTCAGAATGGAAATAAAAAGAGCCATCTGGGTGCATTGAACCCAAGTTATCACATCATTTAACCCATATGGCCCTTTAAGGACCTGGGCTTCCAAAGGTCTTCCATCCAGTACAAGCAGGATAGAATATAATTTTGGGAGCAATGCTCTGGCGGCCAGGGTAAGGGACATTTCAAAACAAGCTTAGAGGGACCCATCTAGGGTTTTGGGTCTTTCTGGAGGACTTCTAGAAGCAGTGGGCATGTGAGGAACAGGAACAGTGGATATGTAATGTGGATGTCCTATGTGTTCATGGATATCTGTGTTTGTGCGAGGATAAATAGGTATGTGGATGTCTCCTGGAAGGAAGTGGAGTATATAACTTTGTACCTGGGGAGGGGGTATGTGTGCAGTTAGGGAGCTATGGCTGAGGGTGTCTCCTGTGTGGATATATACTTGAGAACGGGCACATGTATACTTGTGATGCTGACCATGGAGAGTGTGACCCTGACCATTCCAGTATGCATACGATTTCTGAGTGTGGCTGGTGTGGGGGAACAGCTCTAATTGGCCTTTAGGAGCTCATCCTGCCACAGTGCAGGATGGGGTGGGCCAGGCCACCTGGTCACAGGCTACAGGACTATAATAACAGATTTTACAGGGCCCATTGAACCCCAGGAAAGAACCATTCAGGAACCTGTGTCAAAGTCCAGAAAGGGGGAAGTCCCAAGGGTTCTTCTTGGTTTTTGTCTCAAGGAGCACAAAGTAACCTTTGACTCTTCCACCTGGCCAAGTTCCTGGTCCCCCACCCCCATGAAGGAGCAGAGGCCAGGTGCCTGGTCCCTCCCCCACAGCCAGGAGGAGAGGAGGTTTCACTTTCCGTCCGTTCGTTTTCACTTTCAGATCTCCTTGCTGAAATACTGAGAAAGGGGAGGCTGTACCACCTCTGTGATGGCCCGGGGCCACAGTGAGCAATGCTGGGTGGACATGTCCCAGCCTCAGGAACTGGCCCTATGACCGGCTTGATCCAGCTGACCTGGTAAGACAGGCTGTGATGTCACTGAGCACACCTCACTAGCTCTCTGTGCCGATAAGAAAGCAGCTTCCGTGAAGAGGTGTATCTGTCCGGGGTAACACAGTATGGGTATCATGACCCAGGGAAGGGCAGCAGTCAGACCTAGCACTGAGAGAGGTTGTTGACTGCTGGTTGGCCAACAGTGGGTAAAGGAAGTTGCTGGAGTCCAACCTCACACCTAAACAACAGTCTGCATCAAACACCGTGGCTCCAGAAAACCTGGCTACCCAGAGATGCCCCCCTGGCCCTCAGTGGTCATGTCATAACTATGGTCACTGTGTTCCCATGCCTGGCCAGGGGCTAGGCAGGTCCTGGACACTCACAGAGCACCTCACCAGACAGTTCCCATCCACTCTCTCGTATCCACCTTGTGGGATAGGCTCTGAGAAGTAGACTCAGCCCCCTAGCTGCCTATAACTAGCCTTATTGGAGTCTGAGCATGCCCCTACTCACTGTCCTGCCAGGGTCTACGTCAGATCACAACATCAACACACACACACACACACACACACACACACACACACACACAGGCACACACACATGTGCATAGGCACACATGCACAGGCACAGACAGACATACACACAGACACACACACACATTCACAAGCACAGGCACAGATACACACACATGAACACACACATATGCACATAGGCACACACCCACAGGCACAGACAGACATATACAGACATAGACACATACACAAACATGCACACAGGCACACACACACACACACACACACACACACACACACACACACACACACCATAGGTATTTCATATCCTAAGACACCCCCCTCCCAAGCTGCCACCTACTTCTCATGGTCCATGTAAACTGTTCCTCTCTATGTCCTCTGCCTGAAGTTAGCTCTTCTATTCCCCCACCCTCCTTTAGGGGCACCCTTTGTTGACAGCCTGTGCCAACAAAATGTGTCCTGGTAGACTCTTGCCGTTCCTCTGGCTACATCTCAGAGAAAATAAGAATAGGCTTAGCTCAGGAGAAATTAAGTGCATTAGCAAGATCCATGTTTCCTCTCATCAAGAACTAGATATCACAACCTCCAAGGCAGCAATAATCACAAATTTTTTTTTATGTAAAGCATCTAGACACAGTTTATCAACTTCAATCTTCTGCTCAATTCACTGTTAACTCTTCTCCTGCAGAAATGCTTTGTATGCCTGAGACAAAATGCCAGAACCATGACATCTCACCCCTGGAATGAATTAAATAGACCTGTTCTCTTAGAGGTCACTTGAGAATAGCTTTACTATCTCCGGACTTTCCAAAGATGCTTAACCAAATGGATGTTTGTCACAAGCATCTTGGAGGTGACTCAAAACAGCCTCCAGCCACTGAGTAAAAAGGGTTGTCAGGTCTAGTATTTTATTCTAAGGACATTTTGAATTTTAGATCAATGGGTGAGTTTTTAGTATAAGCATGCCCTCAGTATGGAATAACTTCAATGGTCTGCTGTATATGTCACAAAACATATGGCTTATCTGGCACCCAGTGTCTCATCCAGTGACCCTAAGCTGTGCCTGTACCCATTGTCTGTGCTATCAGGCATCCGAGGCTCAGCAAGGGAACTTGTTGCCATAGCAACCACTAAGCTTGTCAATGATTTTCACTGAGGACAGAGCCAGGCTCTTCCCAGAAGTCACATCCTCTCCAGGGTCCTAGAGAGTAAGCTTGGCCAATACTCTGGATGCCTGGTCCTGAGGTCACTTTGGTGTCTTATGTAGCAACTGCAAGCTGGGCAGTGCCTGAAGTTCACACTTCCATGGTTCCTCCTGTTTTTCTTTCTCCCCATGAACATGTTTTTCCCAGAGGAAGAAGGCAAGCGCCATAAAGAGAGTGATGAAATCAACCACCCAGTGACATTGCATCTGAGCAAGGGGTGACCCTTGTGAACATGTGGGGTACAGTTTCCACATGAGGCCAGAGCTGGGCTTCAGTACAACACCATTCAGGTTAATGCTTATCTGTGGGTTTAATTACAAAGATTTATTTGGTCTTCATCTTCAGTAACGCTGCTAATGTTATTAATGGCATCAGTGAAGATACGTAGCCAGATCACTACTCACTGAAAGTGTGCAGTATTTGAGAGCTTAGGTTGATGTTGCTCATGTATCCTGTAAAACATGACATTTTAAGCTGGTTTGTTTACTCATATAATTGTGAAATGCTTTGGCACGTGCGTTGCTTCCAAATTCCATAGCCATGGCACGCTCTGCTTTGTTTCCTCACACACACAGTGTTTCTGAGACAGGCTGACAGCTGCGGTGGTCCTGTGAGGGGCTGTTGCTGAGAACTGTCCTTTGCACAGCTTGGAAAACTTCAACAGCCAGATTCCCTTCAGCATCAGGCTTTGTTGAACCCACAGGCCAGTTAGTGCAGAGATCCCCTGGGAAGTTTCTATTTCTTCTCATCATGGGTTTCCTTGAGCTAGGTCCACTGTTGAGAGAGCTTGTGGGGGGTGGAACAGTTTTCATGTCATTTACTTGGGCTGGCAAAAGGTCCAGGTGGAAAGGCAATGGACAGACCCTGCCTTGGGGGATTTGGAGAGTACATATCATGGTCACTGTCCTCCATGTCTCTGAGGCACTTGGGAATCTTATCACAGACAGGCAACTTGGGCTGTCACTTTAGACTACACAGTCCAACTCCAACTCCAGTCCCATGCTAGTTGGACTTGAGGGACAATAATCATTGGCTACAGCTATATACAGGAAGTCTTCCATGGCCAGAGGCTTGTGGTAATAGCTCTCAAAGAAAACCACTCATTCCACTGTACCACTTCATATGGGTTTAGGTCTACAAACTGTGGTGTTTCTGTAGAGGATGGTAAGTTGAGGAAAACTAGAAAAGTGTGGGCCCCCCTCCAGGCATGCTGCAAAGTGACCTGCAGACCACGCTGCTCTGTCATGGCTCTTAGCTGTTTTAAGGAAGATGACTTCATCTCCAAGTCTATGGGATTCGAGGACAATCTGGCTGCCATAGCTGTCACCCCATCGATTGATGTGGTGGCTTTGACTGATCTGGCTGGCTAGGTGGGTGTGGCCTTCCTCTCTCACTGCCCCATGTGCATCCATCCTGAAGCTGTGTCCTTGGTTGGAGAAGATGACCTTCTCTGAAGAGAGAAAGAATGGTCTCTGGTCAAGGGTATATGAGCAGCTGCAGTCCCTGCTAGAACTTCCAAACAAGCTCTCAAGAAAAAACTTCTGGTGGACTTGTGTGGTACCCCTTGGGTCCAGCACAGAAAGCCTAAAGAATAAGGTCAGCCAAGAAAGAAAAGAGACACAGCTCTGAGTGACTCTAAGGCAGCTTGGTTTGCACATACTGGTGATCAAATCAACCCTGGAAAAACGCGTGTCTCTTTCTAGTGACTCCTTCAATCCCTCGGATCTTTGACGCCGGGGGAATTAGGAGTGCTACTTTTGGATTGGGGACTTCACGATAAGAGGTGACCTTATTAGGTGACCTCTGACCTTCACAGTAGTTAGAGCACAGGCTTCCCCTTGCAGCTTCCGGAGCCTAAGTGTAAAGAGAAGGATGAGGGGCCCTGAATGCTTGATCTCACCGGGGCCCATCAGAGGCATCAATGAAAAAGATTGGTTCTATTCCAGATGGTCCTGAGGCCCACAGTGGAGGAATTTTAATTTGTGTATTGCTGAGTGACACCCTCTACTGACTCCAAGTGACCCATCCTTTGTTTCCTGGCAGCCAGGTTGCAGGATAAAAGAGAATTTGTTTTATGTCCAGTATGGTCCCTTATGAAAGGGAAGGTTGAAAAGAAGCAGAAACACACCCACCCACCCCCACTGAAATGAGAGCTGCCAGGATCACCTTGGATCTACTGGAATGGACAGACTACCCTGGAATGAGCATGCTCATTCATTTGCCCTGCAAGTATTTATTGAGGACCTTGAGGTCGCCAGGCGATAATGACCCAGGCCCTGCTGCACAGGCATTAAAATATGGCTGTTGAATGATTAAATCAGAGCTGGATCTTTGGAAGGAAACAAGGACCATTCTATTATAGTATTTACCAAAGAAAATAGCAAATACTTTTAGGCTTCCTCCAGGGAAACCTGATTCCTGCCCCCGCACTTCATAAAATGTGCGTCCCCATGCCTTCCTTCAGTCCTCTGGGAATCAGCCGCCTTCTTCCTGTGTAGATAGGATCAGCCCCCGACTGTGGAAAACAGGGCAGGCATTTGGCACAGCTCTCAAGGTAAAGCCATGTGCAGACGAGGGCAAAGAGAAAGGAACCTAGTGGCTCTGAGGCTATGGCCCTGGGGAACTCTGCTGACCTCAGTTTGGAGGCTGGCCGTGCATGCGTGGGTAGCTACATCAACAAATAAATGCCTTTACCCGTGTCCTCTCTGGGGCTGGCATCTTTCAGGGTGGATGGTCTTTCTAGGCTTCAACACAGAATCTGGGGGCTTGGCAGTGGGAACTCAGAGGTACTAGAAGAAAGTAAGAACCTAAGCTGGGTGCAACAACGTTGTGGGCCTCTATGGAAGTGTGGCTGTGTGTCCTCTTAAATCACACAGGAAGGAGGCCTAGAAAAATGGCAGCATGAGAGGCCAGGGAGATGGCTCAGTGGGTAAGGCCGTCTGTTGCTAAGTCTGGCAACTTGAGTTTGATCCCCAGGACCTACTTGGTAGAAAGGGAGAACCAACAAGTTGTCCTCTGACCACCCCAGCCCCCCAACACACAGAAGTTGTTGTTGTTTTGAGACAGGGTTTCTCTGTGTATCCTTGGCTGTCCTGAAACTACCTCTGTAGACCAGGCTGGCCTTGAACTCAGAGATCCGCCTGCCTCTACCTCCCTAGGACTGGGATTAAAGGCGTGCACCACCACCGCCCAGCTTCACATACTAAGTGGTGAAAATGCAGTATGTGAGGACTGTAAGCCTAGGGGTGGGGACAGGCAGAGAGTCCTTCTGGTGGCTGTCATCACTACTCACCTATGCCTTGTACATGACTCATGCCCATTCTCTGCTCTCAGTCCCAGAAAGAGTGACCAAGAGTAAACTGGGAAATGAGGCATGAGTGAGTCCAGTCACTGAAGCAAGTTGACGACAGGGGACTCGCCTTTGCCAGTTAAGCTCACACAGAGGGTGAACTGTCCCTCTGGCCTGGGCAGGTAATAGTCCTCTTGTACTGGAACCTGCAGTACTCACTGACAGTATTCAAAATAGTGTGCTTTGGTCTAAAAGAAGGGTTCTGCAAATGTGCTTTTTGGGGCCGAAGCAACCACAGCAGCATCTGCTAACTTGTTGGAAATGCAGTTTTGGACCCCACCTCAGACCTCCCGAGTCAGAGGCTCCAGGCAGGACCCAGAGAGCCATGTTTGAATAAGCTCTGGGAGCTCCTGGTGCACATTCAAACACGGAATCCACTGCTTTCTACATACCACCTCCCTCCATGGGTTCCACAGCTACCTGCGTCAGGCCGCAAAGCACTACTGCATAGATAGAACCCAGGTGCAGCCAGGAGCGGAAGGTGTGATGCTCCTGGGGGCCCAACTGCCACTCTCTAGACTTTCTCCTCTTAATTTTGCTTCAGTGCCATGGTGTGTGGAAGACAGACGGGCAGAGATGCCCGGAGCCTGTTGTCGTTTGTTTTTTTTGCCTCTTTTGAGGGTCTTTCCAAAAGAGCAAAAACAAACAACAACATTTTGGCGTACCGACTTGGGACTTGAATAACCATCTAGAGTTTGAGAAAGCTGAACAACAAAAAAGGGATATGTCTCCTTTAAGAGTTTTGACATGCCGGGCGGTGGTGGCACACACCTTTAATCCCAGCACTCGGGAGACAGAGCCAGGCAAATCTCTGTGAGTTCAAGGCCAGCCTGGTCTACAGAGTGAGTTCCAGGAAAGGCGCAAAGCTACACAGAGAAACCCTGTCTCGAAAAAAACAAAAAACAAACAAAAAGAGTTTTGACAGGACAGGTTCTGCAGGTCAGTGAGCTCTTGAGCAACCAGTATGTGAAGTAAGAACAAAAAAAACTAAGTAAAAACACCTGCCACAGTGCAAGCATTGGTGTTCTAGAGCTCTAGGAAGGTTGAACACAATTCCTGGTCAGACAAACCTCCACAAGAATGGCTGCAAGTCTCATGCTTAGCTTTCACAACCCGAGAAGTGGGCAGAGCCAGCTGAGAGCTGCATGCGGAGAATCCAGGTGTACCTTAGCAGTCTAAAGTTTGCTCATGCGGTCAAAAAAGACTAGAGATACACAGTAAAAGAGACCCAGATGAAAAGAACCTCTAAACAGGTTACAGTGTGTTTAACAATGGGCATAGGCTTAAGAAACAAAGAAAAGGGGTATAGTCATAGACAAAAAATGAATAGTTTATTAAATAAAGTCTATAAGAAGAGAGCAAAAGAAAAAAGCCATGTAAAATGGGAAATACACAGGGAGTCGGGATCTCATATGTTATTGTGTTGATTTTGAATTTTTTGAATGCTACAGAGCAAAGGACAGCTGCAAAGAGAACTGGAATTGAAAGAGGGACTGTTGAAATAAATCAGCCTGTATACTTAGGAATTCTTTAGCTTTTAAAAAGTAAAAAATATATATTTGTCAAATGGAAATAAAAAATGCTTTGGAGAAGAGTTTTTGCTTTTGTTCCCACAGGAGAAGAGAGGCTATGGATGGATTCCTTCAGGAATGGTATCGATCAGGTTTGATCAGGCAAGACCTCCTGAACCTTGACAGGTGATATCTATCAGCAAAGGTTACTGCTGGTATTCCCAGGACTTGGTCATTATCTCATTTTTTTTTTTAATCTGGGACCCGTCTAATAAAGAACTGAATGGCCAATGGCAAGGCAGGAAAAAGGATAGGTGGGGCTGGCAGGCAGAGAGAATCTATAGAAGGAGAAATCTGGGAGGAAAAGAGAAGGGGCAAGAGAATGAGGAGCATATCAGGGCCAGCCACCCAGCTACACAGCAAGCCATAGAGTAAGAGTAAGATTTACAGAAGTAAAAGAATAAGGAAAACCCAGAAGCAAAAGGTAGATGGGACAATTTAAGTTAAGGAAAGCTGGCAAGAAAAAGGCCAAGCTAAGGCCGGGCATTCATAATTAAGAATAAGTATCCTTGTGTGATTTATTTGGAGCTGGGTGGCAGGCCCCCCAAGAGGTAAAACAACGAGCCTGGGTATGCTAGAGACCTGATGGGTGGGCCGTCTTCCCTAGGATCCATGATTCTTCCTCTCAGGAACAGGGTGGGAAGGAGAGCTCAGAAAGCTATATCAAGGCCAGAGAAGGGGAAGGTGGTGGATTTTCACCATAAGATCAAAGTTAGGCCTGCTAAGGGGGACAGATCTCTTGTTCTCAACAAAGGACTGCCTTTGGCACAGGCAGCATCTCATATATTAGGTCACCAGACACATAAAAAGAGAGAAGCAATTTGACTGGGGTGGGGATTTGGACAGCTGTGCACTCTCTTTCACCATTAAGCGTCTGAGTCTCACAGTGGGCATGGTAGCACAGGCCTTAATCCCAGCACTTGAGAGGCAGAGGCAGGTGGATCTCTGAGTTCGAGGCCAGCCTGGTCTACAGAGCTAGTTCCAGAACAGCCAGGGCTACATAGAGAAACCCTGTGTTGAAAAACAAAACAAAACAAACAAACAGAAAAAGGGCCTGACTGCCTCCTGCCCTGCAGTGATATTTCTATATAAAGAAAGAAGCATCAAGACTCACAGAGAAGCCTGTGGAAGCTCACATGGAACAGCAAAGTATGGACTTGCAGCTACCTGAGAGTGGACTTCCGTGGACTGAGTTTGAAGAAGGTGGAAAAGGGATGCAATTAGGGGTGACATGGAGTCCAAAGGCAGGGGATCAGAATGGGTCACCTCCTCTGAGTCCCTGATGCTCTTGAGGAATGTCACAGTCTGAGAATGTCCCTTGTACTCATGACACTAGTTCAGTCCCAGCATTATCACTGGCACAGCAGCCCCCTTATCTCCAGGGGTTACCTCCAAGACCCCTTATTGATCCCTGAGCTGGCAAGCACAACTTAGCTCGACTGGTGTACTGTACATATACATGCACAGGCATGGCAAAATTTAATTAGGCACACGCAACTAACAACAATGACAATAAAAGGGAACAACTATCACAATAGGTTGTGATAGAAGTCATGTGAGCATTCCAGGTCTGGAGATCCCTGGTTGATTAGTTACTCTTCTTATTTCTATGATAAAATAGCGACAAAAGCAACTTAAAGTTATGAAAACACTGTCTTTATCTCTCCCTCCCTTCTCGTGAGGTTGTAGGATGGTACATCTTCACAACGAGATGGAGTAAAGGGAACCATACAGGCACTGTGCCAAAGCCAAGGCACTGCCAACTTTTTGACAACACATCAGAAGGGGAACCATTGGGCCAGGATGATCTGATCAAAAAGCAACATAAGGGAGAAAGGATTTTTGTTGTGTTTTGGTTTTAGTTTTGCTCATATTTCAAGTTTACGGTGTATCTTGAGAGGGAAGTTCCAGCGGCAGGTTGAGGCATCTGGTCATGCGGCATCCATGGCCAAGACACAGAGCAGCGGATGCTGGTGCTCAGCTTGCCTCTTCTGGTATGCAGTCCAGGACCCCAGTCCGGAGACTGGTACCTTCCTGTGTGTGCTTCTTCTCATTTCAATTAATCCAGTCAATATAATTCCTCACAGGCACACCCAGAGGCCACTGAAATCTAGAGGGTTCCTCCTGGCTGTGCCTGGAGCTTTGCCTCCTAGGCAGTTCTAGGTCCTGATGAGTCAGTAATCAATATTAACCATCATAGGCAGTTGTCGGGAAGTCACTTAGCAGGGGGTGGCAGCTGAGCTCATGGGCTATGGAATGAGAAAGAATATGAGATTTATCAGACATGTTTTTGAATAATTTAATTTAATTTTGTGCTCTTTGGTAGTTTTTCATCTCTGTGAGGCATGTCTTGTGTAAGAGTGTCAGAAGTCCTGGAACTGGAGTTACAGACAGGTGTGAGCTGCCATGTGGGTGCTGGGAATTGAACCCGGGGCCTCTGGAACAGCAGACAGTGCTCTCAACTGCTGAACCATCTCTCCAACCCCTAGACATGTTTTATGTATAGTTAATATGACATTGTGTTGTGTGTTGTAAAGTTTATGAGAAGTAGGAATGAACCATTAGGACACTGAAAAGAGTTATAAATAGAAATTATGATATAGTCTGCATGCCGCCTGTGAGATGGTCCTGTGTCTCCAGCAGGGTACCTGCACTTCTCTTTGTCTGTCGTGAGCTGCTAGGATAGGCTGGTGTCTCCTGTGCCAACAAGAATCATGCTATGTGCATAGCTGGTGCTCAGCAAATATTTGTGAAAGGAACAAATAAACACGTCACCCAGGAATGTTCTAGAAGAGAGGTAATGTCACAGTGCGGCCAGTGGCTTGGACTTTGGAATGGGCCAGACTGCAGTTTGTGCTCCAATCCTGTCTTCCACTGTCCCAGTGAGGCAGGTCCCACAGTTAGCTTCTTCCAGCCTCAGTGTTCTCTGTTGTGTGAGATTTTGTTTGTGTTCTGACAAATAAAGCTTGCCTGGGGATCGGAAGGTGGAACTAGTCACTAGCTAGCCATAGAGGCCAGGCAGTGGTGACTCACACCTTTAATCCCAGCACTTGGGAGGAGGAAGCAGGAAGATCAGGAGTTCAAGGCCATCCTGGGTTATATGAGATTGAACCAGTCTAAAAGAGAAACAGCTGGGCAGTGGTGGCTCACACCTTTAATCCCAGTACTAGGAAGGTGGAGACAGGATCTCTCACCCCACCCCCCATTCCGTCTGAGATTTCGTAGAGGTAAGAAGTCTCTAGTGGCTGCTGCTCTGCTTCTCTGCTCTTTCAACTTTCACCCTAACATCTGACTCTGGGCTTTTATTGATAAGAGTTCTGTTCTCCCCCTCATAAATGATACAAGCCCGTGGCTTCTCACCAGCTAGTTTGAAGGCAGGAAACAGCAGAGTAGCTATGGAGGCAAGATTAGGAAACGTGACCCATGCTCACTGGGCGCTAACAGGAGCAGCAGAGCTCCAGGCTATTTAACGCATGTTCTAAGAGGGTGGGCTCTTCTAGGAGGGAGGAGGAAAGTGAGTTTTGACAGTCACAGTAGCTAGAACATTAGCTTGGAGGCTACCCATGTGACTTCCCATTGTGTACAGAAGCGACAGAGAGGAGCTGTGACTCCTCCAAAACCACAAAGCGGAGATTAAGGCAAGACAGGACCCAGAGTGTCATCTTTGACCCCACCTGCATGTGGGATTTCTTATGATGGATTTCCATTCCCAAACTGAGCGCACAGAAAACTAAGGCATGCTCAGGTGGTTCCCTGCCCCCCCCACCCGTTCCCCTCCACCCCCGTTCTTTTTAACAAAACTTATTAAGTTTGCTTCGTTATAAAGCAATACTTCTAAAATTCAAAAAATATAGAAAAATGAAATTTTGTACATGTCCGCTAAGTGCAATGATAATCTGTATTCCTATTTCATTGCATGTTCTTCTAATCTTACATTGTATGTAAATACCATGTGTGTGGTATGAGTACATATGCATTTGTGTGTGCATGTGGAGGCCAGAGGTCAATGTTGGGTGTCTTATTCAATCCCTCTCAACCTTAGATAGGTTCTCTCAATGAAACCGGGGCTCACCAATTCAGCTAGGCTGGCTGGCCAGTGTGTCCCAGGGATGTGCCTGTCTATTCCTCCCTAGTGCTGGGACTACACACACACACACTGCATCCACCTCTACTGGCATTTTAAAACCATAAATAGCATCTGTCATATATGGAATATATAAATTAGTTCAAAATTTTAAATCACATTTATTTACTTGTTTATTTATTTCGTGTGTGTGTGTGTGTGTGTGTGTGTGTGTGTGTGTGTGTAGTTGGGAGGACAGCTTGCGGGAGTTGGTTCTCTCCTTCCACCGTGTAGTTCCCAGGGATTGAACTCAGGTCCTCAGGCTTGGTGGCAAACACCTTTACACACTGAGCCCTCTTGCCCATCCAAATTAGCCTAACTCTTTATTTGACATTATGATATAGATGTTTTCCTTATTATAACTTAGCCCATGGGAGCAGTGTCTGCACACTTGGAAGCCCTTCCCCCCCCCCCGGGGGGGGGGGCTGGGAAGTCTTGCCTTTGACCTTGAACCACTCAGCCATGAGGACTTGAGCCCAGCAAGGTCTAGTGGCTCTACCACATATGAGACCAAGGGAGGGATGATGTCTGCCTTCAGAAGACCTGAGAGCCAGGTCATAGTGACCTCTCCACAGGACCAGCCAGCCTGTGAACTCCAACTTTTGTTTCACTTCTTTGAAATGGGATCAGTAGCTTGCCTCACAGGATAGCTACCAGGCAAGTGAGCTGCCAGCTCAGTCCGAGTCTTGGTTTATTGGATTCACCAGAACCTTCAGAAGCCAGCAACAGGAAATCCAGCCCAACAAAACTTAAACCATAAAGAGAATTTATTAGCTCACAGAATGGCAAAGTCCAGACCCAATGACCCAAGAGGGACACAGAACCTGAAGGACATGGCTACAGGCCTCAGCCGTTGTTGTCCTACCTGCCTACAGTTCTGGTCATCCCTTCCCGGGGAACATTCTTTCCAGTACTTCCCAGACCTTCACACTGAGGACAGTACCCCTAATGCTGGTAGCCCCAAGAGAAAACCCATTGGCCTGATTGCTCCGCAGAGGCCCAAGCAGCTAGGCCTGGCCCACACCCTCCTGTCTCAATAGGCATCCACTCACCTCCTAGGCTGTGAGTGGTTGAGGGTGGTATTCCCAAGAAGACTCAGGGGTGTTTTCATAAGAGAGAGGTAGACTTGGGGGGAGGGTAAATAGCGGCTCTGTACTTCATACAACACCATTTCCACTGTGGCTAGAGTTTCTCAGAGCAGGAAGCCCAGCAGCCCCTGTGGGCTTGATATTCATGATCTACTGTGATGTGGCCAGAATTTTCCCTGGTCACTCTCTCCTCCTGTGAGCCATGCACTAATGCATTTCTTTCAACTACCTATAGAAAGAACCACACCCTCAGGCACTCAATCCTGGTGACCATGAACTGGGAGGAGACTGGCCTTCAGTGACCTCAGCAGGCGACTCATCTCACCTTCACGGACATGGTCCAAGGTGTATTACAGTCTCAGGCCCGATTGAAGTGTCCCATGGAAGGGGCAGAGTGGTTGGGAGAGCCAGTGGCAGGGGGAGGGCAGGATCTGGGACGAGGAGAGGTTGAATGTGACAGCTCTGAGATGGGGCTGGAAACCCCTATCCAGTCTCAGCACCCAGGGCCCTGTCTATGTTCAGCAGGGAAGGAACAAAGACGTGCAGTACGAGGTCTCCCATCAGCCCTGGGATGTGAGAGGCCAGGAGGGGCAGGTGCCCCCTGGATCCACCCTGCTGTGTGTCCTGCAAGGGCATCCTGCTTTCTGCTCTTGTGCTTGCATGTAGTCCCTGTCCTGAGGGCTTACAAGCCACCCGGCAGGAAGTCAGTCCAAGCAGGGCAGTGAAGATGTGTCAGTAGCAAGGCAAGGCTCCGCTCCCCTGCAGAGGTGAGACAGTCAGGGCTCGGTACTGTGGAGACAGTGGTAGGGGTGCTAAGGGAGGGGAAGGTGGGGCAAGGAGCCTGAGGCCCTTCCAGGAATCGAGGACACGGCAGATACGCACGGCACAGGGAGGACACCTGCTGCGAGAGGTCAGGTGTCCATCCAGGTGTTTGTGGGAAATCCCGGAAGTGGACAAGGGTGCTCAGGCCTCCTCATGAGGACTTCCAGGGGTTGGCTCTGCTATGGATGGAGTACAAAGACACAGGACAGGAGGGGAAGGCAGGAGTACTGAGAGAGCTGTGAGGAGACCTGTTGTCAGGGAGTGTTCTCTCTCCTCTCTCCCTCCTCTCTCTCTCCTCTCTCTCTCTCTCTCTCTGTATGCATCTGTCTGTCTGTGTGTGTATATACTGCAGGCAAGACAGGCCATAGGCTCCCTGAAAGAGGAATGGAATTTGAGGCTGCTGTGGAGACCCCCCCCCCCCCCAGGCTTGGAGGGAGATGATGCCAGCTGTAGAGAGGACCTGGGCTTGGAACCATAGCCATCACAGGTCTGGAAAGAGACTATACCAGCTGTGGAAAGGATCTGGGCCCAGACAAGGCAGAACCTCCAAATAAAACAAGTTGGGTACATCCAGGGAGGGACCAAGAGGAAATCACTGCTGAACACATAAGAAAGCCACATCTCCAGTGATGGTGACCTGTGAGTCGAGCCACATGAGGACACACAGGATGGAGCTAAGAAGGTAACCCCACTTTGGATCACAAAGTCCTGCACCTAAGGTGTGCAGGGGAGGAATCCAGCCATGTAAGGTCCTGGAGGGCAGAGTCCTTCTTCAGAGCTGGATCAAGACAGCCACACCCATGGCATCCTTGGTCAGCTTCCAGATGGATCTGAATGACTTTCTGAGCTCAGAGCTTTATGTGTAATGTTGGGGAAGAGGGAGACCTGAGGACTCCTTGGAAGATCTTCCCGGGAAGGTTTAGCCATGTCATCCCCGCCCCCACCTAGAAGGCTGGCTTTGCACTATGGAGGCCGGAGAGATGTCACCACCAAGAAGTGACCTACACAATAGAAATGTGACAGGAAAGATGATGTTAAATATTAGAGAAAAAGATCTCTAGGTGAGTTCATACCCGCTGAGCTTAGTAATTCACTGCTGGCCCTCACCCTAAGACAAAGGGCTTCTTGAGAAAAAAAAATCACTATTTAATAAGCACATTAATGACATTTACACCATTCCACCCCAGCAGATGGTTAAGTAACTCCTGTTTGCCCCCACAGCCATTTCTGAGATGGAGAAGAAAAGCCCCTTCCATGTGTAATGATGCACATAGTAGAACATTGATACACTTCGGACTGTTGTTGGTGCTGCTTTGAGGTAACAATCATGCTTATTGGGAAAGAATTAGGGCAAGTAGAAAATTCAACACATTTCAATAGTGATATGGAACGATGGGAATTCAATAAAAATATAACTTTCCCAGTAGAGTTAAAGCACAGTAAATCGTAGAAACAAGCACCGTGTTAGAGACCAACTGTGATTCTCTCTCCACTCCCCAACCTTGAGACAGCAAGACCCATGGGCCACCAGGTCCCTCTGTGCAGTACTGAGAGCATTTAGAAGCTTGCTGAATGTGTGCCTGCAGAGGTGACCCCCTCTACTCACAGGGGTGACAATGAGCCCACGGGCTGGGGGTCTGACCTGAACCTGAACGGGTACAGTGTAGAGAGGACAGGCTGGACCCCCGTCCCCAAGGAAGAGGCAGCTGAGGGAGTGGACATGGGAGATGTGTGGGAGAGGCCTGTGGGAGTTTCTCCTTTCCTTGCCAGATGACCTGCACTGGGTAAGACCAGGAGCTAGCACAGCAGAGCCAGATCCCAAAGAAGTCATCATGAAAGACTACTGAAACGATCATGGGCGTGTGCCAGGCCCTGTCACATCCCAGAGAAAATGGAGTGCAGCAGGAAGCATACAGAACACTCTGGTGCTGTAATACAGCCCATTTGTCACATTGCAGTTTCTTGGCGGGGCCTGGGGCCAGTGATGGTGGTGTTGGTGGTATGTGTCTGAGTGTTGAGAGGTAAAGACAGGCTGGGGAGAGACAGTGGCAGCTAGGAGGCCTAGAGGAAACCCGTGCTGGAGGGCCCGAAGTGCAGAGCAGTGAAGAGCAAACAGTGGTCTTGTAGCTGGGCCAACAGGGCCCACCAGTGGCCACAGCTTAGCTTGGATCTTTGCTTAGGGAGAACTTACCAGACTGGTTGTGGTGGTGGCAGCAGGGATTGCAGTTTTCAGAAGGGAAGGCTTTCTAAAGGACAGAGATGGATAAGGCATCCCACCATGGGCTCCAGATGTGATTTGCCTATAGCTGTGGCTCATAGACTGTGCACAAGAGCCCCCACCCCACCCCCGGGGGTGCCTAGACTCTACACCTGGCTGTGGTGTTTCTGCTACTTTCCAGCTCTCTGACTGACCAAGTTATTGCTTCTCTCTATGCCCCAGTTTTTCTTCTTTTTAAAGAGTGCATTGTTCATCATGTGTATGCATGTGTGTCTGTGTCAGAGTATGTACACATGAGTGCAGTTGCCCATGGAGGCCAGAAGAGGGTGCCAGATTCCCTGGAGTTGAAGTTACAGGTAGTTGTGAGTCATCCAACATGGGTGCTGGGAACTGAACTCCAGTCCTCTGCAAAAGCTGTACTCACTCTAAATCACTGAACCATCTCTCTAGTCCTCTAGCCTCAGGTTCTTCAAATGTAAATCAGAAGTAATGATAACATCATCTTTCATTGGGTTGTTTAGAGGATTAAATGAATTGCCATTGTTTTGAGCACTGACTGTTGGAAATGCATTAAATGAAAGTATAAAATAGTGTGGGATATCTCCTCATGAGTTGTTGGTGGTGAGGGAAGCCAAGGGCCCCCAAGACAATACAGACTATCACCGTTGCTCTTGCTTTTACACTAGAACTAGATGATAAGATCAAATCACCAAACATACCATATACTTGAGTTGCAGGACATAGAGAAATCAAATCCAGCTAGTCCTCATAGTGCTAAAAGGTGCTAAGTACTGTGCAAGCAGTTGGGGGAGGAAAGTCATTAATAGTCTCACCTAGCTGTGAACCCTGAGAGTTACACCACCAACCAGTAGTGGCATGACTATTGTGGGGGTAACCAACTGTTGTGGATTATTAGTTAAAGATGTGTTTCATTCTTTTTTTTTTTTTTTTTTTTTTTTTTTTTTGGTTTTTCGAGACAGGGTTTCTCTGTGTAGCTTTGCGCCTTTCCTGGGACTCACTTGGTAGTCCAGGCTGGCCTCGAACTCACAGAGATCCGCCTGGCTCTGCCTCCCGAGTGCTGGGATTAAAGGCGTGCGCCACCACCGCCCGGCGTGTTTCATTCTTTTATGCCATGGAATATTTGTTTAATGTTGCAAAGATGCGTTGCATTCTTTTATGTTACATTTGTTTAACTCTGTGAAGCTGTGTTACTTTGCCTGCCTAAAACACCTGATTGGCCTAATAAAGAGCTGAATGACCAATAGCTAGGCAGGAGAGGGATAGGCGGGGCTGGCGGACAGAGAGAATAAATAGAAGGGGAAAAAGAAAGAAGAGGAGAAACAAGAAAAGGAGGAGAGGGAGATGCTAGGGGCCAACCACCCAGCAACACAGCCAGACATGGTATAAGAAGGAAAGAAAAGATAGATAGAAATAGAAAAAGGTAAAAGCCCAGAGGCAAAAGGTAAACAGGATAATTTAAGTTAATTGGCTAGAAATAAGCCAAGCTAAGGCCGGGCATTCATAAGAAAGAATAAGTTTCCATGTATTTATTTGGGAGCAGGGTGGCAGGCCCCCAAAAGGGCAAAGAGTAAAAACAACCAACTACCACTAACCACTTTCTTGTTGGCTTTTGGGCCTGCTCCACAGGAGGAATTCAAAGCAGATACTATAAACCTGGTCCAAAGCCCATGACTGGGGGGTCATAGGTCCTGGAGAGGAACCTGTTACTGTTGTTTTGCTAGATGGACATGGTGTCAAAGTGCCTTCTAAGGATTTGTTTCTACCATCAGTGCTATTCTCAACCTTTGTCAGAGAAGCTTCTGTTTGCAGTGGGTGATGGGCAATATAGGGACTCAAGTGGTCAAAGCACTGAGAATAAGAGGCTGTTGAATGCCAAGTACTGGGGCTGGAGAGATGGCTCAGTGGTTAAAAGCACTGGCTGTTCCTTCAGAGGACCTGAGTTCAATTCCCAGCACCCACACAGGTGTCTTAAAACAGTCTGTAACTCTAGTAACCGGGGGTTGAGCCCCATCTTCCAGTCTCTGGATGCACTAGAAATGCATGTGCATAGACATGTATGCAAGTAAAAAATACCCAGACACATAAGATAATAATAGAATGCTAAGTACTAACCAGGACATCTACATCACCCTCTCCAAGGCTCCAAGATCATTACGGAGGAGTGAGAGCCCAAGGGTGGGAAGGAGTACCATGAAATGCTGTCTTTTGGATATGCCATGGCTTCTGCATGAACTCACAGCAGCAGTGGCTACCTGCTCAAGATTGGGCCCATCAACATTCCATCATGGACAAGGGCAGGGCTCATAAGGCCCCACCCCTCCCTGAGGAGCCATAGGCAATTAATGGTTGCTGGGACAGAGAGAGTCATATTCCTTCGTGGTCTAGCCACTGGTAAGTTGTTCTTGCTCAAGTAAATAACTCCCCACCCAGGCTCATGCAGGCAACCCTAATTAAATTCAGTGGGTCACAAAAAACCCAAAGCTGATAGAAGCACCAGAAAGAAAGGTTTTAAAAGTAGGAGGGGCTTGATGGGAGAAGGAAGGGGTTTAGTGCAAGCTGGAGAGGGAATAAGAAGATAATGGGAGTGAGGAGATATGACCAAAGTGTGTGTGTGTGTGTGTGTGTGTGTGTGTGTGTGTGTATACAGGAAACCGTGAAAGAATAAATAAGAAATGGTTAAGATAGTAAAACATATACCACAAAATATAAAATAGTCATTAGGGTGCCCTGGAAGGAGAGCAGGTTGCCCATGGGTGACAGAGAGCTTGAGTCCTTGGCTTAGGAGAGTTTCTCCAACTCAGGAGAGACACTCATTAGAGACTCCCTGAACCCTGTCTTGGTTGGCGTTTGCCACCAGGGAGCCAGTCAGCCAGAGTTAACTCATGATCACACTCAGGTACAAGTACCCAAGAAAAGTTCCTCAGCTACTGCAGGGGTGAGCTGTGTAGCCCGTGGACTGACAGACCTACCATCAAGGCCATAGCCAGTCACCAATGGGAATAGCCAATGTCTCCGGGGACTGACATGAGTAAGAGCAATGGCTAGGGACTTTAGGAATTAGGAAGTCACTTCGGATTTGCTGGAATCTTTGGGTGTCACTTCAATTTAATTACATTTTTGTGTGTGTGTGTGTGTGTGTGTGTGTGTGTGTGTGTGTGTGTGTGTGTGTTTCCAGACACCCTTCTCTTGACTTTAGTGTCTATCCTGGGCATTGAGTCTGCATAGCCACCTCCCAGCTGCCCATCTTAAAAAATAATTCCTTATTTTAATTAAAAAAATTAAAATACATTTATATCATTTATTGCCCTTCCCTTTACTCCCTCCAGCTCCTCCCACATCATCCTCTGCTCCCTCTTAAATTCATGGCCTCTTTTTCTTTAATTGTTGTTACACACACACACACACACACACACACACACACACACACACACACACACACACACGCATGCCTAAATAAATCCAACCTGCTCAGTCCATGTGGTGTTACTGGTGTGTATATGACTTCAGGACTGACCAAACGGTATTGGATAACAAAGTATGAGGCTCCTCCTTGGGAAAGACTGTTTCCCCCTCTCTCAGCATTGCTTAGTTTCTATGTTCTTTGTCTGTGGGTGGGGCCCTGTGAGAGTTCCTCCAGCTGTATTAGCAGGTCTACTCGTGTCCTTGTTCAGGTCTTGTTTAGGCAGCCATGTTGTTGGGTGTCAAGGGTGAAGCTTCCCTTTCATTTCTGGGAGACAGTCTCACAGCAGATTTCCCGGTCCTCCGACTCTTAGAATCAGTCTCTTTACCCAGTCTTCTGGAATGTTCCCCCAGCCTTAAGTGAAAGAGCTGTGTTGCAGGTGTGTCAAGTGGGACTGAATCTTCCACGATCACTTGTTCTCTGCATTTTGACCAGTTGTGGTTTTCGGTAATGGTGTCCACCTGTTGGAAAGAGAAGTTTCTTTAATGAGAGATGAGAGCTACAGTTATAGGTGGGCATAAGGATAAATACTTAGAATCCAGCTGCCTGTCTTTACCTGCATGTAGGTCAGACTGGGTCAACTCAACATGAATCCATAGGACACCATTGACTTCCCCCATGGCTGCTGGTCCTTCTGGGTCCCCTCTACCAGGGATGAGCGTGGCAAATGTGCATACAAGCTCACTACTGCTGTGTCCACCACTGGCACACGAGTGCTGTCCCTTACAGTATTTCTTGAGTTTTCCTTCCCACTCTTCGTGCAGTCCAAGCCTGCACTCCTGCCCCTGGAACTTCTCCACACTCTGCCTCTTTTCCTCTCTCCTCTGGCCGCCATAGAGGCCCTATGGAAAATACCGACCAGCTGAGAGCCCTGACACTCAGAAGTCTTCAGCAGTTATCTCTGTGCTCTGGGCATGAGGCCTCCGTTCTCAGCATGCCCTTCAGTTTCCCGGTCTCTTCCCCAGGGTCACATATTCCCACTGTTCCTGGTTGTATACCCCAGCCAGAATGACACCAGGGAGCAGATGGAGACTCCTCCCCCCTCTCTCTCCTAATCCTCCTTTTTCTTAGGGCTTTACTTAACAGAGACAGTCCCCTCTTCAGATGGGCCCTTCTGCTGTCCTGTGTGAATTGGGGCCCCTCTCCTGAGCATTCACAGCTCCTGTGCACAGCCGCCCTGTAACACACTTCTCTCCACTCTGTCCACAGAGACAGAGACTACTTCCTGAAATCAAGGGATGGGACAGAAGTCCAGCAGACAGAACCTGGTGGTGCTGGTTTAAGGACATGGACGCAGAGACCCTGAATGTTGGTGATAGGACAGCCTTTCTCTTCTTTTCCCCAACAGAACCTCAGTTTTACCCCACAGACAGCACGTGTGAAGCGTTCCTTTGTAGGGGGTTACTTTGTGGTCCTGCCAACAAGATTTAAGGCAAAGTCTGTCTATCTGCCTCTCTCTCTCTCTCTCTCTCTCTCTCTCTCTCTCTCTCTCTCTCTCTTTCTCTCTCTCTCTCTCTCTCTCTCTCTCTCTCTCTCTCTCTCTCTCTTTCTCTCTCTCTCTCTCTCTCTCTCTCTCTCTCTCTCTCTCTCTCTCTCTCTCTGTGTGTGTGTGTGTGTGTGTGTGTGTGTGTGTGTGTGTGTGTGTGAAGTTTGCTTCTTTGCTATGAGCCTGGCCCCTTCCTGTGCCCCATCTTCCACCTCTTTCCTGAAATAAAGAGAGAAGGCTGGAGGAGGAACAGCCATCTTGTGACCATGAGCTAGCCCTAGTCATGGGAGCCACATACTAAGGAACCCTGAAGGAGTCAGGTCATGACCCTCTGACTACCTACCAGCAAACCTCGTACAACAGACTGTCAGGCCCAAAGGGAATTCCATTTCCCCAAATCCTGGCGGGTAAACAAAGGCCAGCTATCTATTCCCCTTATAACCCTGCTGTTTGGGCTAAGCTCCCTCCGTTTTGCTCACCCCACCCCACTCATTCTCTTCGTCTTCCTCTCTCTGTTTCCCGCTCTCTCTCCTCTCTGGGCTTTTTTCTCGCTCTCTGCTCTACTCCTGCTTCTGTTGTGGTCAGAATAGTCTGCCAGCCATGTTCAGTCTATTACTTTCTCTCTCTGCTCTAGACTCTTGCAGGTGCCTCTGGCCATTCTCTCCTTCACATCTACAATAAAACCCTTCCTCCTAACCATACCACAGAGTGGTCCTGTCATCAGCTCACACACACACAAATAATTCTCATTGAAGTCACCGTGGTTGGATCTCCACCTCATTTAGTCAGACTCTACTGATAACATTTCTGAATAAACATTTCCTTTGGCGGTGACACACTGGCCCTGATACCAAGGCGAGGGCAAAGTTAAGGAAAGGAGCAGGGCGACATAAACACAGGAGAGATGGATTCTCCCAGGGAGCCTACTAGAAGAACATGGGAAGGCCACATGTTGAGGAAGAAATTCTAACCACCGAGAGGCCCCGTGTGTTGTGAGATTGCCATACTAGATAACTTTATAAGTGCTTGGGGCTAGAGAGATCGTTGTCTGTCAAGGGCCTGCTTTGCAAGCAGGAGGACCTCAGTTCAGTCCCATGCAATCAAAGAAAACAAGTCTTGGTGGCATGACTTATAATCTCAGGGCTGGGGAGGCAGAGACAGCTTTCTGTCCAGCCGCCAGTGAACTCCAGGCCACTGAGTCCCCAGTCCGAAAACAAGATGGATGGCATCTGAGAAACAACACCTGGGGCTGTCTTCTGACCTCTACACCCCCTCAACTCCCTCACACAAAATTCTGGATAGGCTTTGGCTTCAGGCAAAGCTGAGTTCAGGGTCTCTAGTTGTATCACTTCCTAGCTATGTGGCCTTTGGTCTCTTTCTATTCGACCCTGCTAGCATCCCGGCCTGTAAAATCCAGATCATTGAAAGCACCTATCACTTAGAGCTAACTCCGGTGGTACATGAAATCTGCAGAGCATCAGGCACAACCCACCATGGCTGTGGCAATCTGTGCCCAGGGTACATTGAGTGTCACCTCCAACTCCGGACAGCCGTCTGTGTGTTCCACCTTACCAGGAACAGAATGGTGATCGAGTTTGCTGTGGATCTGGAAAGCCGGTCTGTATGTACCTCTCTCTGCAGCTGAACCAAACAATCAGACGTTGTCCACGGTCCAACAGCCTCGGCATGTTGCTATGTCCAGAGTCCTTGGCCTGTAGGTACATAGGAAGAAGTCCCCAGACCACCAAGCCAAACAGGAATTGGAAAGGCATCCGGCCTTGGGTAGAAATAAGGCAGTGTGCTCCATCCTTCACCCAGCCTGTGTATTTAAGGGCATCTTTTCCTGAGCTGGGATGGGCTGGAAGAGGTGACTCTGCGGAGGACAATGGACGAGGGGGCTGGAAAGATGCCTCCTCCGCTGAACTGCCTCAAGTGCTTTTGTTGGATCCTTTTTGGCTTTTCCCGGAAAAGGCTCACCTTCTTTCTAAGATTCCAGTCCAGGAGGGGGAAAAAACCGTGCTCACTCTAGCCTGCAGAGGAGGTCAGTGCGGGGGCAATCCCATCAGACCAGCGCTTCCCTTTGTCCCAACCCCCAGCACTCCAGGCCAGACCCGCTGACACTCGACAGCGCCTGCGGTTTACCTTGGCTCGGTTCCAGTGAGTTCGAGCCCAGCCCTGGGGCGGCCCCCACCTCTCCACCTTGTTACGCCTTCCCACCCTCCTCTGCAGCGCAAAGAGCAGTTTAAATATAAATCAGTCCTCAGCACAAACAGAGCTTGGGCGGCGAGTCTCAGAGCCATCACCGGAACCGAGGGCCCAGGTTTGCGGAGCGAGTGCAGACACGCAGAGCCCGGCTCTGGACAATCCCAAGAGCCGCGGAGACTCCTCGCTCCCTGCCACCATTTGGAGACCCCGCGCCCCTCGGGTCCCTTCCAACTCCCCAGCCCTTCCTTAGTTCCGTGCCCACTCTCTACCCCACCAAGTGCCCACGTCTCTCCATTGGCCTGCACCCTCTTGTCTCCTTCATCCGCGGTGGCTCCTTCCTCGGGGGCCTGCCATCTCCCCGCGTGCCACCTCCCGGCCTGCGGGACCTCTTAGGCAGCTGGGGTTCACTAGGTCGAGTCCTAGAGCCTCTGGGCTTCCGCAGCCGCGACGCCAGGGCCCAAGACACCTGCCTGGGGTGGCGGCAGCGGCTGGGCGGGGGCTTGCAGCACCTCTGACACCCGAGGAAAAGAGGGAGGAGGGAGAGCGCGTTTCATCATCGCCGCCACTTATAAAAACTTCTGAGCGCTCACTCTCTCGCTCAGTCTCCGCGCCGCGCTCCCCATCGTCCCGGCTACCACCGCCGCAGCCCGAAGCGCCTGAGTCCCGCAGAACCTGTCCCCGGCCTGTCGCCACCGCCTGGGCCCGGCCAAGGGGACACCGCCTCTGTCACGATGGGGCTCCTGCCCAAACCCGGAGGGCGCCAGGGCAGCGGCACCTCCTCGGTCCCAGCCAGACGCTGCTCCCGCTCGGTCTTCAGCAACATTAAGGTGAGTAGAGTTCGGGGGAACACAACCTAGGGCGTCGATGAGTCCAGCCCAGGAGCTCTGAGTGCACCGGGCTCCCTTCTCTGTGCCGGGTGCCACATCCTTGGGGCCTGGCCAGGAGTATGAAGGGGTGACTGCAGGGCGATTGCGTGTTCTCTCTCTCTCTCTCTCTCTCTCTCTCTCTCTCTCTCTCTCTCTCTCTCTCTCTCTGTCGCGCGTGTAAGCTCACAGGCTCTCCTGGGGATAATAACTAGAAGAATAGACATACTTTCACACAGAGGGAACTGTCCTGGTCTTCCACGGAGAAAGAACACCTCCAGGGAAATCTTTTGGGTCTCAGCTGTGGGCACGTTCTTCCTTAGAGAGTGGATCCAGAGGGCTCTGTGGGCAGTAGGCTGTAGGCAGCCTGAGATGCTATAGGTCAGGGCACACACTGTTGTACCAGGTGGATACCTGTACTCCCTGGCTGGGCTTTCATATTCGCACTTGTCCCGGACCAGATTGCTACCTGACTGCAAAGGTCCCAGCAGTTTTGAGACATCCCCAAACTCTTCTGGTCTGGAAATGGCCTCAAGAAAACAGCAGGCGCTTGAGGTTTATTAAGAAAGGTCACAGGAGGTGCCTGTGGCCTGAGAGTTATGGGGAATTAGGGAAGAAAAAGTGGGATGTTGGAAACTGTTAGGATGCCAATGCCTTCTTTAATAAGGGCCAAAATGAAGTCCACTTTCTTACAGGTCTGGAAGGACCTAGAATGGTTGACCCCTCACTCACAGTATTTGGGGGAGAGGTTCCTGAAGGAGGCACCTCCTGGGAGGGCTAAATGATCCTACATCCAGGCACCTTGGGGTCAGGCAAGACTACAGTGCTGAGAGATTATTTCCCACAATTCTACCTTAGATACAACTAGTGCTACAAGTATGGGGTGCCCAGACCTCACATGGGAGGACTGGGGCACTGTGGGCAGGCTATGTGTGTCTAACAGAAAGAGACTCGGAAGTGAGAGTAGATGCCACCTACATGCTTCACCTCAGGCTGTTGCTGGTAGAACCCAGGTTCCTTGTGGGGACCCCTGCTTTGGCTCTTCCCCCCACGACAGTTTAAAAAGGTTGCATCGATTTCCACCTTGGACTAGAAACAACATGGAAAATGGGAGCTAATGAAAACAGTCCCCGAATCTCCTCCCTTTTAACCAGACCTGAATGGGAACAACATGTGTTACGTTGGTTCTATCCATTTAGAGGGACTTGGGGAATTGTGAACATTTTTTGATATTTTTAACCGAGGAATTAGAAGGAAAGGGCGTGTGCAAGGGTTGGGTGGTCTCAAAGGAATAGGACTGTGGCAGGACTGGGGAGGAAGGACTCTCCGAGTTTCCCCAGGAATGGTAGGAGAGGCAGCTGTCCCAGGATTCCTGACAGTGAGGGGCAAGAATGAGCTGTAGCGATCAAGAACAGCCATGTAGAGTTATCCCTCATCCCTAAAGTAAGTGGATGGCAGCTATTTCTTTGAAAACATGTAAAAAGAAGATTAAAAACCACACTCACATGCCGGAGATGCAAGCTAGAGACCTGGACCCAGGCCAGTTGGCCTCTGAAGGGAGGTAAGTGCTCTTATCTATCAGTCAGGGAGTTTTTCTTGATTCTGTTCAAACATCTCCTTGCTTGGTGGATAATAGGCATCAGCTGACAGGCAGTTGGAGAGGCCCCCACCTTGGCTCCCCTATAATCCGAAGCCCAGTGATTCCAGGAGACCCCAGGCCCACCTGGAGTGGAGAATCCCTCTACCTGAGCTTTTCCTTCTTGACAGATCTACGCCTGGGGCTTTGCTATTTGAAGGGAGCTTTCTTCCTCTTAATGACAGGTTGGGTGACTGCCCTATACCTTCCCATCAAGGAAAGGTGACACAGTGACATGGGGGAAGGTGACACGGGACATCCAGTGACTATCGAGTGATGTTCCACATGGTTCGGGGGAGGGGAAAAGTCTGAGGACAGGATCCATGGCCATCCCAGCCACTCACTTCTTGGGTCATGCAAGAAATATGGCTCACCTTTCTTGGGCCTCTGGGGTCCTTTCTTGAAAAAGTGGGTGTCATGAACAGTTCCTACCCATGCAACTCTGTAAGAATTACCTGGGGTAAGAGCGGAAAAAGGTCTCTCCAGGGTGAGCGCCAAGTGACATAAGTTGAGTCCATAAATAAGACTGTGCCTTCCAGAGCCAGTTAGGAGCTCTTGTTCCAGTGCTAGTTCAGTATAACATGAAGCCCTGGGTTCCGTCCTCAGCACCACATCGTGGACCTGTACAGGTTCAAGCCAGGTGGGGTCCCAGCGCTGAGAAGGGGGAATGGGCCCCACCTCTAACCAAGATGCTATTTACAATTGATATGTATCAGCAAGGGGAAAATCAGGGTTCTCCAGTGGAGTGTCACTGGGTATACCAACCACACTTCAAGGCTGACCCCATGTCCAGTAGCTGGCCAACGTAAAACGGACTCCATGATTTGTTTGCTTGTTTATTTTTTGTGGGCTGTTTGGACCTTTTTTTGTTTATTGGTTTTTGTTTGTTTTGATTTTCATTTTTGAGTGTGTGTGTGTGTGTGTATGCTTTTTAGACAGAAAGAACACAAAGTTGGGTGGGTAGGGAGGACCTGGGAGGAGCTGGGGGAAGGGAAACATAATCAAAATATATTGTACAAAAATTGTTAAATAAAAAAAATCTTTAAACCTGTTTAAAGGTTAAATAAGAATACAAACACATAATAAGAATAAGAAAAAAAAAAAAAACTGGGCATGGTGGCCCTGTAATCCCAGCATTCAGGAGATAAAGGCAGGAGGGCTGGAAGTTCAAGTCATCATTGGCTACACAGTGAGGCAACCTGGGCTACATGAGCCCTGTGTCCCCCCCCAAAAAAAGGAGCCATTGCCCCACTCATTCCATGATGCACAGTTATCAGTTAACAACTACAGTTAATAACATTCATCACAATATCATAATAATATCAACAAATAATAGCCAACGGTGATGGAGTTCTACGAAGGCACAGGCTTGGAGAATTTTGTGCCCACATTCCACCTGCTTTACAGTTCTATCAGATGGATAGTATTACCAGTCTCATCGATGAGGAAATCAAGGCTTCACAGTACCAAGAAGGGGTGACAGGGAGAGAGACAAGGGAGAAGCAGCTGTAGAATGGAAAACTGTTCTACCCAACCCGCCATCGGCACCCTGCCTTCCACCCTGGATCTGTAAGCGGCAACAACACAGCCATCAGTTAACAGTACTTTCTCCAGACCTGGAAGACATCCGGGAGGAGGGATAGTGGGTACTCAGGCAGACATCCTCAATGCTGACCAGCTCCTGTCTCTTTACAAGATGCTTAGTAAAAGAGCCTTGCAACAGTTAGGGGAATTTTTGTGTAGTGTGTGTGTGTGTGTGTGTGTGTGTGTGTGTGCGTGTGTGTGTGTGTATACACACGTGGCCACATGTGCACAGATATGTGGTGGTCAGAGGATAACCTACAGTATCATCCTCAGGAACGCCTATCTCCCCTGAGAAAGAGTCTTAACTGGCCTGAAGCTCACTGCTTAGGTTTGGCTGGCCGGGATCCCCAGGGCTCCTCCTATCTCTATCTAGTATTAGGATCTAAAGCACCATGGTATTGGGCAATGACATTCCTACATAGGTGCTAAGTAAGGGTGGGACTGGGTTCCTTCTGCTTACAATCCAAGTACCTTATAGGTAGGGTTATCACCTTATCCCTTCCAGAAATGTTTTGTGGCGCTGCTGGCTGAATCCAGAGCCGTGTACAAGAAAGCATTCCCCCACTGAGCTACCTCCCAAGCCCTGCGGGGTGAATTTTCATATCTCCTCCTGCAGGAGACATCTGCTGAGATGTGATTTGCAAGATTCTTAGGAAGCCCAGAACCTGCTCAAACAATTGCTGTCAACTAGCTTCGTACAGCCCCAGGACTTCAAATTACAAAGAGGGTCCCTCAGAGAGCCTAGAGTAGGATGGCGGTCCGTGTCTGTAGGAGGGCAGCCTCAGACAGATCTGAGGCTTTCGAAAGTGAAACACCCTTTTGGAGCTAAGTTGACGTTATCTTATAGGGGGAATGGTCTGCTGGTGATGGTTGCCAAACTTGAGGAAAAGCCACACCCATTGGGGGTGGAGGGGCACCCCTGTAGAAGAACAGAGGGAACAGAGGAAAAAAGGGCCAACCTTATGGCTTGGTTTGAGTGGACTGGGGGCACTGATGGGGGGAAGTACCTTGTTCTTGCCTGAGTCTGTAACTTCTGAGGCCTTGGACCCCCAGACCCTGGGGAAGCATCTTGAGCATCGCTTCTTGGCCCCCAGAATCTAGGACAGCATGCCAGCAATCTAGTCCACCCCCAGGAAAATATTCCCAATGGACTCCCTGCATCCACTTCCCTCCAGGGGGCGCCTTTCTCTAGCTTTCAGAGAAGTTCTGTTCTCAGGAGGCCATCTTGGCAAGTTTAGGAGGCAAGGGCAGGGAGAAGGAAGGATGGGAATTGGTGACTTTCCGAGTAATAGGACACTGGGATCCTGTCTGGGATGATGCTCAAAGCCCTCCATCACTCTCTTCCCAACACAGAACGTTTCTGCAGGCAGAGAGCCCCTTTCATCTTTCCTGACTGTGACATGACTGTTTCCTTTCCCATGCTAGGAGACCCAGCCTGGGCTATTGGGATGAGGGGCAGGCTTCTCCTCACCTTCTCTTGTCTCACTGTGTCATCAGCTGTGGTGTTGGTCAGGGAAGGTCAGGGGCCTCTGACCTCACCCTCTCCCATTCTCCTTCTTCCCACCCTTGCTTGGCTTTCTACCATGCCATGGTTTTAACCACATCCTGGCAGACAGCCTTTCTATCTGTAGAGGCATTGGCTGCACATGCCCAATCCCAAGGGCAGGGATGCCTGTTACATGCCCAGTCTCAAGGGCAGGGATGCAGGGGCACTGAGAGGACCAGGCCAGGGAGACTCAGAGATGGAGGGGCACACTGAGACGACCAGGCCAGGGAGACTCAGAGATAGAGGGGCACACTGAGACGACCAGGCCAGGGAGACTCAGAGATGGAGGGGCACACTGAGACGACCAGGCCAGGGAGACTCAGAGGCTAGGGAGCTTCCTGGGCTCCTCAGAGAGCCCCTAGGGGGTTGTTCTCTGTTATTCTTAGACTATCCAGGGGTCTACCCTTGTTTTCTCAAGGAATGCTGTGAAGAAATAGGTGTGCGTTTGCCCTTGTTTGTGCACACAGGACCTACACAGGTAGCTAGCTGTCACTAGGGGACTGGGGCTCTTTCATAGTGGCCTCAGGAGAAAGTCACCTGTGTTGCTAGTACCAGCCACAACTTGATTTGTTTAGTCTTTTAGAAAATTGTTTTTGGTTTGAAATGATGACAGGTTCCTAAAAAAGCTGGTCTTAGAGGTCCTGTGTATCCTTCACCCACTTTCTGTCAGGGTTCCATGTTACATAACAATGGTAATTTCAAAGGATATCAAAAGCAGGAAATTGACATTGCTATCTCGTGCACATACAGTACAATCCCGTACTGTTTTATCACATGCAGATTTGTGTGGACACCACCCACCTGAGGATACAGAAGTGTTTCACCACCCACCACAGAGAGAACTCCCTGTGCCAGCTTGTTGATAGTCTCGTCCTCTTGCCACTGTCCCTGACCCCTAGCACTGACCCAGTCTCCATCTCGATGGGTGCATTATTTCAAGGTTGTTTTATGAATGGGATCATGTAACAGATGACCTTTTGAAAATCAGCTATTTTCACTCAGGATAATGTACTTGAGTTCCATCCCATCTAAACTGTTACATGTCTCAAGAGCTGGTTCCTTTCTACTGCTAAAGTATGCCAAGGTCTGGGTGTACTATACATCGCTTACACATGTTCACTTACTGAAGGGCTTTTGGCTTATTTCCCATTTGGGACTAGTTCAGATAAATCTGCAAGCATGATTGTGTACAGGCTTTTGTGTGGACATAGCTCGTAATTTCTCTAGGGTGAATGCCACGGCATGTTGCTGGGCGGTGTGGTTGTTGCACAACGATACTTTAAAAAAGGCACTTCCCAACTATTTCCTGGAGTGGCCATCTCACTTTACACTTGTTCTGGCTACTTGGCAGCATTTGATATTGTCACTCCTTTTTGTAAAAACTCTGATAGATGTGCAGTGGCATCCCACTGTCTCCGAGTTGGTGCTTCTTCATGCTGGCAGCATGAAGACTGAACCTCTTTTCATGTGTTTGCTGGCCATACATGTTATTGCTTCCCTTTAGTGCTGTGTAGTTTTTAGTTCTTTGTGTAGGCCAGCTGCAAGCCCTTCGTTGGGTATTTGGTTTGCAAATTTTGTCTTTGAATCTATAGGCTTGCTGTTTTTTTTTAAAATCATTTTAAATTATTTTATAGAGAAAATCTTTAATTTTGATGAATTCCAATTATCAGTCTCTGTGTGGGTTTATGTGTATACACCTGCCCAGTTGTAAGCATGGAGTGGTCAAAGGACCTTGGGTGTCAGTCCTCAACTTCCGCATTGTTTGAGACAGGGTTTCTTGTTCATTGCTGTATTCAACCCCAGCCTTTGTCTGTTTTTGTTAGTAGGCCAGGCTGCCCTCAACTCACTGTGTAGCCAAGGCTGACCTGGAATTCCCAATTCTCTTGATCCCATCTCCAAACTGCTTAGGTATCAAGTGTGCGTGCCATGTCTGGCTTACATTTATCAGGGCTTTCAGTGTTCTGGATCCTTCTTTTGGTGCTACATCTAAGAACCCTCCATTGAATCATCATTCCTGAGTGTTTTTCTCTCCTATACCTTCTTGTAAAAGCCTTTTAAATTTGTTTTTATTTTTAAATCTATTCTATTTTAAGTTTTCTCTAGATACGAGGGTAGAGTCAAGGTCCTGTTTTTCTTATCTCTCATTGTTCTTGTACCACGTCTCTCCTCTCCTAAACTGTGTGTCAAAAGCCAGTTGGCCATTGTTCTCATGTGGGTCTATTGGTTCTTCATTCGGTTTCACTATCGTATATCTGCAGCTCTCCCCGTACCACTGCCCGACCATTGTGGCTGTGGAGTGAAGCGGGAAAGGCTTGCTGTCATCCTGTCATGGTGTAGTTATGGAGTTTCTCTTGCCTTTTGACTCAGGATGATTTTAGGGCAGATTTCAAGCTTGCTGTTGGTATCTTGTGCATTTATGTCTCCAGCTTGCTTTTCAGTCTCACTGATTGGCATGCCTTTTCTTGTTGAACTTTAAGATCTATGCTTCTTAATTCTTTTCTATGGGAATGGGAGATGGCTCAGTCTGCTATACAAGCATATCCCCCAAACCCATGTAAAGATCTGGGAGCAGTGGCATGGGCCTAAAGTTTCACTGCTGAGAGGGCAGAGACAGGAGGATTCCTGATGCTCACTGGCCAGCCAACACAGCTCAAACCACAACTTCCAGGTTCAGTGAGAGACCCTGTCTCAAAATTAAGGTGGAGAGAGACTGAGAAGACACATACTGTCAACCTCTGGCCTCCATATGTACATGCATGTGCTCTTGCACACATGTGTGCACACACAGATGTATACTCACACAATAAATTAAAACAACCCTGAAGAGAGGTGTCAACCCCTTCACCTCACAGTTGAGGAAAGAGAACCATGCACGGCTGCATGCTGAGTAACTGGCAAAGCAGGAATTCCCACTCAGCATCTCTCTCCCAGCCCACGTCTTCCTGTGGCCATGGAAGGATTCTGACTACCAGATTCTCTCATCCATGACTGTGAGGCTTGGGCTCAGTGGTCTCAGACTTCCTTCCCAGTCTCAGATTCTTATCTCATGCTGGCAATTGCTGATCGAGGTGAGACAAGGCACAAGGCCAGTTGGGTCTGTGCTGTGCTTGGAGAACTGTTAGGAAACCAGATTCTTCCACCGATCCCTGCTCACTTGGCTCCGAGGACCGTGGTGGCCTGGGTCTGCCTTACTGTTGGAAGTTGACTAAATCTACTCAGGGATGGAGAGCAAAACCAAGGCAGAAGAAGTCTTGGGCTTTATTGTGGGGGTGAGGGGTGGGCTGATACTGTGGGGGTGGGCAGTAAGTCCCCTTCCTGAGCTGGCCTTCCCAGCCCCTTTGCATTCTGGATAGTGACGTTCAGCAGAATTTCCAAAAGGATTGGACACAGCCCAAGGGTGAAATGAGGAGAGGGAGCCGGAGGGCTTGTGAGGAACCCTTGGGACACTCAATATGATCAGTACTCGGTGCTAACCTCCAGGACTGCTCTCCATTACTAGAGATGTGGCAGACTCTACTCTCCTTAGGGATTTAATGAGTAGCAGGGTCCTGGAGGAGCCTGGCAAGTTGTTTATATCCAGAGGACTGTTGCACCTGATTTCCCTGGGATATGGGCTAGCCTAGAGCACCAAGAGTCTTGGTTAGGACACAGAGGTCCTCAGAAGGGGTCAACATGGAGCTTAGTTTTATCAAATGCTCCATCTCAAGGCTGTGGACTTTACATGGAGTAATGGGTTTCCACATCTGGGTAGGACAAGAGGACAGCATATCTGGAGATGTGGCCTGGCCTGATTAACCCAGAGAGTTACATTTCTTTGATACATTTTCTTTTTGTCCTCTGAAAATCAAGTGAATTCTATGTTTTGTTCCACAATCATCTATTTCTATAAGTTTGTTCTTGTTCCCCAAATCTTGGCGTAACATCAATAGCCCAGGGAGCTGTTTTGTGTCTCTCAAATGCAGCCCACCAAATTTGAGAAATACGACCCAGGTAGACCTCAGGTGAGAGCTACTTTATCTGGTTAGCTCACCCGGCCAGCTGATTGGGTACAGAGGTAAGGATTCTAGACAGTTTAAATGGGGTGAGGATGTGGGTCAGAAAACTCCTAAACTGAGCCCTGTGGGACACTCCAGAAGAGGAGCCAGCTACAAAATCTAGTGAGAACCCTGGGTTTGGGGGTTAGGGACATATTGGTAGATTGCTGCCAATCTCTATCAGTGGAGATACCAGATTTTTTTCCTGGTGTCTTTGGTTGCCAAACAGATCCCTAGACAGATTTCAACCAACCACTTTCTCAGTCGGCTTTGTAAGTCATTCTTCTCTTGTGCTTTGGAAGCTCCTCTTTTTCTTAAATTTCCTGTTTTTCTTTGGCTCACAATGTAGGTGGAGGCAACAGCTGGGAGGTGAGCCAGGAATCTGTAGTTGATTGACTGTGGGTGAGACCCTTTCTAGCTAGGTACTGCTGTTATGTCTGCCGCTTCAAGAGGCTCCCAAGTTTTTGAGACAAATTGCCTGTAAATTCCCTGGTTCTCAGGCTGAACAACCGCTTCCATTTGCCCTGGGACACAGGACTTTCAGGTTTTTTTTTTTTGGTTTTTTTTTTTTTGGTTTTTTGGAGACAGAGTTTCTCTGTGTAGCTTTGCACCTTTCCTAGATCTCGCTTAAAACTGGAAATGTTCTAGGGAAAATGAATTAGTTGGTGACTTAACTGCCTCCCATGCTTGGAGAGTTTACAAAAACAATCTTCTTCCCTCTGCCTGTGGGGTACCATGAACAGTGAGGAGGACATAGATGATGTCCCCAGGTAGAAGTGAACCTTGGGGGCTCATGGAAGCTTCCAGAGAGCATCTTACTGATGGACCAGATCCTGGGCTTTTGCAGAGTGGCAAGGCTCATTAGTCTCTCCCATCTATAGGTGAAAGCCCTTCTCCCAGCTCCCCACATCCATTGTGGATCATGGCTAGTCCACTGGATAAAATCTGTACAAATAAGGATGAACTAAGCTATGGAAAGATGAGGCTTCCTGGTCTGGGGGAATTATTGAATTTCAGAATTGACTGTGATGTATAAACTCATATCCTTAAAGGCGCAGAAATCTGTTGATGTCTTTGTCCATGTAGTTTCAAAGATGAGGACCTCACTGTATCTCCAGGCAAGGCCTGCAGATGGTAACACCACAGCCTCATCTGGTCCATGTTGAGCTAAAATCTGCACCTGCTCCTCCATGTCTCTGCCCTGCAGAAATCCCCTCATTCTTGGTCACTCACCTGCTAGGAAACCAGGACCTCATTTAACCTGTTCTAGCTTGCTTCTCTAATAAAGCACTTTGACAAAAATGCAACGTAGGGAGCAAACGGTTTATTTCATCTTATACTTTTGGTCATACTCCATCACTAAGGGAAATCAGAGCAGGGCCAAAGGCAGGAATCATGGAGGAACACGGATTCCTAGTTTGCTCTCTGGCTCAATCACAGGCTAGCTTTCTTCTACAATCCAGGCTTACCTGCCTGCCTTGGGATAACACCACTCACAGTGGGTGAGACCCTCCCACGTCAATCATCAGTTAAGACAATCCCTCTCCGACATGCCCACAGGCCCATCTGATCTGGATAATCCCTCCCTCCTTCAAATGACTCTAGGCTCTGTCAAGTTGGTAGCTGAAACTAAGTGGGATATAACCTATGCATATATTTAATGCATAAGTATGTAAAATTTACAGGGAGTGGGGTGGCATTACTCGTACCTCTCTGGTTGTCTTGTTTGTATTATAGTTTAGTTTAATTTAGTTTCACTTTGGTTTTTTTTTTTTTTTTGAGACAGAATCTTGCCCTGTGGCCCAGAGTTGTGTAAGAAAGCTAGCCTATGAGTGACAGAGAACAAACCAGCAAGCAGTATTCCTTCACGATTACTGCCTTTAGTTCCTTCCCTGACTTTCTTTAATGATAGCTTATGACCTGAAAGTATAAGATGAAATAAACCAGAGCAAGATTCTGGAACTCTGGGATTCACGAAATAAATCAGATGTACCTCATGCTTCCAATAATTTGTCTGCATCTGCTCCCTAAGTGTGGTTATTATACACATGAGCCACTGTGCCTGGCTTTGGTTATCTTTAAATCATGAACATTCAGAATTCCGCCCTTGATTTCAACATATTCTTAGTAGCAATTACAAAATTCCTGCACACAATCACCCACAAAAACATATCCATGTTATTAGGACCATGTGTATGGTGCACCATAAAAAATGGACAGCTGTGACTGTAATTATCAAGATATTTGAGGCTTCCTGCATGGGAACATATTAACTGTGTACAAGTTTAGCCAGATAATATGGACAAGACTAGGTCTTTCTAGAACTCTAACTGATGTAGCCCTTCCCCTATGCTACGAAGATCAGACTTCACATTTTATCGTGGAGGAAATTGGGAGGTGGCCTATGGGGACTGCCACTCACACAGGTTTGGAGCCGGAACTAGGGCTCTCTCAGGGACACTGTCTTGAGATTTTTTTTTCCCTCTACAGCTGCACTGCGCGTCACAAATTTCCAGTAGTTTAGCCACAGTTGTGCTGCATCATGGCTTCCTACCAGAGATGCAGAGATGTTGCTGTTTCCTAAGTTGGACTTGTCAAATGTTGTCCTGGAACTCTAACTTTCTCATGTCCTTCTCTGGAGGCACATCCCCTCTTCTCTAGTCTTGAACCTAAACCCACGCTCCAGCGCTACAGTGCATTTAGATCTGGTGTGGACATGGGGCCATCTCTGTAGACCAGGCTGGCCTCAAACTCACAGAGATCCACCTGCTTCTGCCTCCTGGGTGCTGGGATTAAAGGTGTGAACGGCCACTACCCAGTTCCAATTTTAAAGTTTTAAGAATAAATTAAACATTGGGGAAGAGCTTATTCTCTGATGTTAAGTAAAACAAGGCAGGATGGATGGCTGTATGACAGAGCAGATGCATGCTTTTGAAAGAACTCACAGAGCAAGGCAGCTCTAAGAAAGTACACCCAGATAGCCGCGGTTCTCCCTGGCGGTGGGGGAGGGGAGTGGGGTGGACGGAGAGTAGGGTGGGAGGGGACTACCAATGGTTTCACTTTGTTCTTTGTGGCTTTCTATGTTCTCTATTGTTCTACAACAAACATGTCCTACATTTATGCTTAGATGAAACTATCAACTCCAAACTCTAAAGTGCGTGGTGACATCCACCCTCCCTTGCCAGGTACACAAAGACATTGCTCCAACGGTACATGAAAAAAAGCACTGGAGGACAGAAGTGCTGTTTTCCAGGGCTCTGAGAATGGACCAAGGGTGCAGCAGGATTGCAGTGTGCAGGATAGGGCTGTCCTATAGTGTGGTTACTATTCCCATTGCATCTTTACATCTAATACTGCATTCCAGTCTCACTGCTTCCCAGAGACGGAAGCAAAGTCAGATAGATAATTGAAGCCTTAAAGAGTGGTAAGAATGTGGAGCATTCTCCTTTCTGGGAAGATGGGAGGCAGTTCTGTCCAGGAAGCCTTCCCTGCTCTCCTAGTACCCACCCCCAAGGAATCCAGCCCCAAGGGTTGGCCAAACTTCTTAGAGAGATGAGTATGTGTGATCGGCACCCTGCCCTATAGGAAGAGCAGCCTGGGGTGAGACAGCAGGAGCAGAAGCTGCCACTGGATCTGCTGAATGCTAACTGGAGGGCTAGTCCTGTGTCTGGGGTTTTTTACCTGGGAGGCTGTGGAAACCATCTCTGAGTGGGCTTTCCCACAGTCGTTTTGGTGAGCCTGGGTTGCTCTCCACCTTGTGTGCAGGGCTGCACCCTGCTGTTGTTCTAAGCAGTAATCTCTGACCCTCTGAGGACAAGAGTGGCAAGGCTCATTTATTCATTCATATATAGGTGTGTGTGTGTGTGTGTGTGTGTGTGTGTGTGTGTGTGTGTGTGTACAACTGTTTTTTGTTTTGTTTTGTCTTTAGACAGGATATCTCACTGGCTTAGAACTCATTAAGTAGACTACCCTGGATGGCCAGAAAGCCTCAAAGGTCTGCTTCCTCGGTGATGGGATTATAAGTACATACCAATATGCCCAGCTTCTTTTGACGTGGGTTCTGGGGATCAATCCAAGGTCTTCACACTCTCAAGGCAAGCAGTTTACTGACTGAGTTATCTCCCCATCTTCACATTCTTGATCTCTTACCATCAATTATTAGCTATCCAGTGATGAATAAAAACAGAAGGGTGCATCTGTCCTCCAGTCAGATAGACAGTGCCCAGCTATGCAAAGAATAGCAAAGTCACAAAACATGTCATGGAAGTGGGGGAGAAAACTGGCTGTTATTGAGGGAGAATAAGGTGATAAATAAAATGGATTCTGCTTTACATATCTGGGTCATGGATCATGAATTTTAATGTCGTCTTCACAGTCCTCATATAGAATGACTGAATGTAAAACACCACTAGGGATGAGATAAACAAGGTCTCTATCTCCTGTGGGCTGTGGGTAGATTACATAAGATGGACCATAATGAGCCCTAGTGAAAAATGACTTCCATCAACAAGGCAGGCCCGAGTTGCAGGGAATTCTTCTTCCTGCACTTAAAGGTGCACAAGTCTCCGTGTGTAGCTAAGCCTTTGAGGAGAGGAGACCCTCCAGGTAAGAGAAATGAAGGATGCACTGGACATCAGAATCACGAGAGCACCAGTCACTGTGGTGGGGACAGGTGGGACAGATGGAAAAGGAATGCAGTAGCAGTTAGGTCAGTGAAGAAGGCCTGGGAGACCTTCTAAAGAGCATTGGGTGTCAGCCATCTATGTGGAGGGGCAGGGTGAGATCACATGCATCCACAAAGCTGGGACTGTTGGTGAAAGGGGAGCTAATAGAACATGCTCTACCACCCCACGCAGAGCAGAGACCTCAGTGTCTAATAGCATCTCAGGATGAAAGGCTTCCTCTGAAAGACTAAACCCCCCAAAATGTGCTGCATTGAATTGATAAGTTACACTAACCATACGATGTACAGACTTCATACTATATATAACTCAAATGAGCAAAGACTTAAATAGAAGACCCCAGACTATAAAACTAAGAAGGAAACATGGAGGTCAAAGTTGGTGACACAAGACCGGGCCAAGTCTTTCTTAGATAAGACACCGAAAGTATAGGCAATGTATATTGAAGTTGATAAGTTATATGACATTGAATTTTTAAAAATTTCTGTGTGTCAAATGACAGTCCACAGAATCTTAGAAAAGGCAATCTAAGGAATGGGAAAAATATGTACAAATCCTATGTGTGGTAAGGATTAATATCTAGGATATATAAAGAACTCCTTCAACCCAGCAACAAGAACCAGCTGAAAAATTGACAAAGGAGCTGAGTACTCATTTCTTCTCAAATGAGGAAAGATGCTGAGCATCACTAAGTACCAGAGAAGTGCAGATCAAAACCACACTGGGTTAACCCCTTCATACCTATTAGGATAGAAACCATAAAACATAAAACCAACACATCAAGAAATAAGTGTTGTGAAAGATGCAGAGGAACCAGAATTCTTACACTGTCAATGGGAATGTGAGATGGTCCAGCCATCATGGAACACAGTATGGTGGTCCTTCGAAGGTTTAAAAAGAAAATCACTACATGATTTAATGATTCTGTCTCTAAGTAGATATGGTGGTTAGTTTTAAATGTCAGCTTGCCACAACCTAGAATGACCAGAGAAAGAGGTTTCAATGGAGAAATTATCTAGATCAGGTTGGTCTGTGGGGGATTGTCTTGATTGTTAATTAATATGGGAGGGCCTAGCCTACTTTGGGTAGTACTTGGCAGGTAGTCCTGTATAAACTGTGTAAAAAAGCTAGCTGAGCATCAAGCCTACCTGTGAGCCGTCAAGCAGCACCCTCCATTGTTCCTACATGTTTCTTTGGCTGTGAGGTGGGATTCTCAGTCAGAAGTAATGCTGTGTAGGATAGCAACCAGGTCTGCCTTGACTTATCCATTTGAATAATAAGTAAAAGTGATTAAAACAAAAAGAATACCAGGCTGTAATGTATTGCAACATTTAAAAATGAATGGGACTCAAAAGAAATGCAGCAAGAACGTATGTCGAAGACTTGAG
Source organism: Peromyscus californicus insignis (assembly GCF_007827085.1). NCBI lineage: Eukaryota > Metazoa > Chordata > Mammalia > Rodentia > Cricetidae > Peromyscus > Peromyscus californicus. The sequence goes on from NW_026294402.1 coordinate 97,498,074, forward strand.
CAGGTGGTCTAGTGTCTCTACATCTCTCTGAATGTCACTGTTATTTTGTCCCCATGAAGCTCTGTCTTCTGGGAGACTGAGTCACAGTCAGCAGCCAAAGCATGCCCATCGCCTTTCATCTAATTGCAGTTTGACAAATCCCAGGGCAGGCTCTGCTTGGCTCAGCTGGGTCACGTGGCCTTTCCCAGGCAGGATGGCATACCCCAACTGGTAATGTCTCCTTGAATCACGTGGTCCAACAGGGGCCCTTCTTCTAAATAAGAGAACTGTTCTCATAAGGGGGGTGGGCAGACAGGGTAGCGGAGACTTCCTGTGTTAACATAAAGGACAAATGAAGAGGCGCAGAAGAAGAGGTGTGGTCCTGGGTCCGGTGGAAAATTCCGTAGGTGTCATGCCAAGCAGATTGTCTCATCAAAGAACAAAATGAAAACGGTTTGTCAGCTCTGCAGGCCACAGTCACAGCAGGTTCTAAGGAGCCACCAACATAACCACAGCCTTCAGAGGACAATGATGTGAGGACAATGACGTGAGGCTTAAGAAACTACTCAATTGGCCTCAGCTCAGCAGTCAAACAGACAGTTGCCTACAGCTTGGTTAATTGGCCCAGAGTTATGCTGCCCCTCCCCTTCCAATGTCATTTAACATCTTGCTGCAGAGAAAAGGTCCCTCCTGAATAAGGGCATTGAGGTACCAGCGAAGAAGGATCATTACGAATTAGACTCACGGCTGTTTCGTAGTGCTGCTGTAACAAATGACCCCAGCTGCAGTGGCTTAAACAACATAGACTTACAGTCTCATTGTGGGGTGTCAGAAAAGCTGGGTCCTTGGAGGATGCTGTGGCAAGTGTTTTCCTTGCCTCCTCCAGCTTCTAGAGTCACGTACATTCCTTCATGTCCTGCCCCTTCCTCCATCCTCAGAGATGGCAGTTTAGCATCTTGGAAAATCTTTCAGCTCACCCTCTCTACTCTGCTCTCGTGAAGACTCTTGTGATCAAACCACACCGTGGATCTTGGATAAGCTCCCAATTTAAAAGCCTAATCACTCTTTCAAATTCTTTCTTTGCCACAGAAGCTAATATATTCAAAGGTTCAGAGGATCACAATTCTACACAGGGAAGCCATTCTTTTGTCTATCCCAGGGTTTACTCAAACTAAAGCCAGCAGAAGGCATAGACACACATACTAAGACACAGTACAAGGAACTGGCTCATACAGTATTGGGGGCGAGCAGTCCAGTCACAATCAGTCCCTAGAACTCATTGGGTTGGGCCAAAGGTTCTGCCCATGGTGTGTGTGTGTGTGTGTGTGTGTGTGTGTGTGTGTGTGTGTGTGTGTGTTTCCACATGCACACTTGTCAGTTCTCTCAAAGTTTTGTGATTGATTGCATCGGGCCCTCTCAGATTATATAGGATCATCTTCCTTACTAAAAGCCAGATGATTCTGCATTTTAATTACATCTGCAGACTTTGATAGCAACACCTGGATTGTGTTTGATTGAATGGGTGGAGGTAAGCCTAGCCATGCCGACACATCCAACACACTGTTACAATTAGGCCCTGTGCAGGATGGAGTGTGACAGCTCCAGGAGTTGGGGGTACCGTGGAACCATGGGGAATCTGAAATGTGGGGCCTTCCTGAAACTGTTGATGGGAGGCATGCATGCTTGGGTGAGTTTCTGTAAGAAGCCTAGGAGGGAGGCGAGGCCTGCTCCTTTCCACAGTTTGAAAAGGCTATATGATAGAAGTCTGCTTCCTTCTACACCAACTTTGCCAGGCCACAGGATGTGTGTATTACCAGCGTCCAGATGTTCCTTCCATATGTTGCTTTCCCACTGCTTGGTCATAGGCCTCTGGGGTGCAGACGTGAATGGGCGGGTGATGGGAGGTAGGTGAGCTCATGTCTGCTGCTCCTGGAACGGCAGCTGTAGGCGGCGCGTGTTTGCCTGGCTTATCTTTCCCATCTGAGGATGCTCACTGATGATTTCATCCAGGAATCTTGAGGTCTGCAGGGAGAAATCCCAGCCCAAACCAGCCAAGTGTCGATAAGGAACTCACATTCCCCTATCCTCCTGCACTTGCCTTCCAGAGTTCTGGGTGAAGAAGAAAAGGAATCAGCATGGGGTGGGTGGGGGGCTTCCCCACACCCATTGTGCAGCCCAGACCCTTGTGAGGACCCCCCATTCTCAGCCATGGGGGAGAGAAATCCCATAAGTCTCGGAGATTCTCACTCCACAGAAGAGTTTACCTTTTAGCAGCCCTGTTCACAAGGTGTATATGTCAAGAGGCTGAGCTACTTCACTGGGAAAAAAGATGTCAGGAAGGAAGGACTTGGGCTCAGGAGGGAGGACTTCCTTTGACTCTACAGCATTAATTTTTGAAACGGAGTCCATGGACCAGTGACACTCATCACACACAGGAGCTTTTGTGTGAAGGTATTTCCTTGTGCCCTATCCCAGACTACCGAATAACAAGCTGGAGGCATTGGATCCACTGTGTTTCTGTAAGTCTCTTGTGTGGTTCTGATTCACTCCAAAGTTCAAGGATATCTCCTCTGAGGCAAGCACATCTTGAGCCCCTGATGTGCATGTAGAGTGTACATACTGTGACTGCTGTTATGTGTGTGGCCTAGGCACTCATGAAAGTGATTGGCAGGAATTAATTGATATTCAGCTGCCTGGTTGCCAGGTAATTCGAACTTCTGATGTAAGCTCTTGTAATGAATGGAGGAAATTTGCTTGGCCTCTTAGATTGACCAGTGAAGGCTTCCCAGCACTTTCTGATGTGGCTCAGGTAAAAGCCAAGGGCTGTGAGCCACTGGCCCTGAGACCTCTCTGAGCCAGAAGACTAGTGTAGACTTCTTAGCTGGGAGGAGCACCATGCTGGAATCCACGGGCTCTCTAGGGGCCCTCAAGACACACAGGCTGGGTTCCATAGCAGTGACCACAAAACACCAAGAGGAAAGCTCGACTATCTGCTCTCCTGAGACAGCCATCAGTGAGAAAACTACTACTTCTGGGTAGGACCACATGTGAAGACTTCCATCCATCCAAAGACTAGAGCAGGGACTCAGCTTAAACCAGATCATAAAATACTGTTAGAGACCAAGTGGCCCTTGTCTGGCTGCAGATTCGTGACCTCAGAAGTCAGAGTTCAGTTGGGTTAGGGTATCCGTCAAGTGGCTGGGGCTTTGTCCTGACTTGGTGCCGCTTTGGCATCTCAGCTGTCAGGAGGTGTCCGTGGGGCTCGATGTCAAGTAAGCCTTCCACCTTATTAATGGGGGAAATGAAGTCTGGCTACGAGGCCCCTGCCAGGGACAAACAGGAGTAAAAGGTAGTTAAGGTAGTGGGATCAGTCTTGAGTGGGGAGATAGCTCAGCCTAGCACTCATAGCCCTCAGGGTTTGATTCCCAGTACTACCAGAAAAACCAACAATGGAAGGAGGGAGCGGAGAAAAAGACAGGAAAAAAGAAGCCAGGGTTGGTGTTTGTGTTCTATCCCATCCCCTCCAGGATGCCAAGTTGAAGAATAGGCAGAAAAGAGGCTCCCTGGGACCACCTGCTGGCCTGGCTGAACCCTAGAGGCCACTCCTAATGCCACTCACTACCAGTCAGCCTCTGAACCACCTTTAGTATGTGACTAAACTGTCAGCAACTGTTTACAAGACCAGAGAGAACTGGTCTTGTCCTTGGTAGACATGAGGTGCCCTGCCGGCTTTCCCCCAGACCAGGCCTCTCGCTGATCCTTTTCTCCCTTGTTGTCACTGTCCGTGTCTAGTCCCATCTCTGCACACTCTCTCTTCAGGGACCTCTCCTGACTACAGTTAGACAGCATCCCCTCGCTGACCGGGGCGCCTGCTCCCACACATTCTCCTTCAGCCCTGGGGCCATGCTGCTCTTCACAACCTGCTCTGCTCCGCCTCACCTTCTCAACTCCTCGCTTCCCTAACGTCACTCTGTCCTCTCTTGGCTCTCAGATGTCCCCTGCCATTGCTGGGCCAGCTCAGTTCCCAGTCCTTTCCTTGCCGGGGATCCTCCCTAGCCAAGGCCACTGTCCACCTAGCGACTTCCTGCCTTGTCCTAGCAGCCTGCCATTCTCCACCCTGTCTGCTTTCTTTCCCTGTTGCAAGTCAACAACCTCTGGGAAAGGTCCAGCATGTGCCATCATCCCTGCTTAGAAGTCTTCAGTCATGGCCAGATGGAGAGGAACTCCTATGGCCCCTCTTGGGAGCCAATTCTCCTTTACGATTTAATTTCTTCCTGCCATGTGCCCAGAACTTTTCCTAGCTAAGCAGACCCTCCCCTGGTCCAATCACACCTGTTTTCCTTGTCTCCTGGGACTGAAGATGGCCCCTCTTTTCCTCTCTGCTCTCTAAAATCTACTCATCCCCCAAACCCCAGTTCCAGCTCACATCTCCAGGGCCACGGTCTTCACCCCACCACAGTACTTGTCACAGGATGGTCTCTGTGCCACCTCTCTATTGTCTGGCCAAATCTCCCCAAGAGCCTTTGCTGCCATCATTCGCATGGATCTTATCAACAAACTCATTCGCAAAGGGGATCCAGCCCTGTTTGACTCTTGATCTCTCATGGAATGTACCCGACCTAGGGAGCTAGTCAATAACTATCCACTTACGGTCTCAAATGTTGTTTTCTGGAAAGAATCAGCAAAAATACACTGTCCCTCTCCCAATAGCCCTGGATTAAAGAAAAACCTAACCTTTCAAAACTGGTAGACTAATGATGCAATTGTAACGTCTTCACTGCTGCCAGAGAGACCCACCATCTTGGCTCTCAAAGGGTGAGTGTTTACCCAGCAGGAGCGAAGCTACATGCTAAGCACCCTGCAAGTGTGCCCTATTAGTCTCTGAGCAATCCTCCAGGGCTATGCAGAGTCACTGCTGTTACCACAACTGTACGGATACAGAAGCTTGAAAATGGTGCCGGGACTGGCCTGCCATCTTATAGTTCGCAGCACTTGGAAAAGGTGAGAATCCAATCCAGGTTCCATGCAACCCTCAGGCTTCAGCCTTGCCTTTGAAACAAAGTCCTGGCCCCACTGTATTATAACAGCTTCTGAGAGCCGACAAAACAAAATACCACAAGCTGGGGTGCTTAAAACAACAAGGATTTATTCTCCTTCGTGTTTGAAGACCAGAGATTAAAAAAAAAATAATCAAGGTGTGAGTAAAGTTGGTTCCCTTGGAAGGCTGAAGGCATTCGTTCCACACCCCTCTCCTCCCTTCTAGTGACAGTCAGAAATCCTGGGTATTCCCTGGCTTGTAGACACATCGTTCCAGTTTCTGTCTTCACTGTCACACATGTTCCTACCTGTGTGTCTTTCTAGCCAATCATCCTCTTATGGGCAAAAGCCAGTGGATTTGAGCCTCCTCTATATCAATAACCTACTATCTTGATTATAGTTCCAAAGAACCTGTTTTCAAATAATGCCAGATGTTGGGGGTTAGGATGCTAACATAGCTTTCTGGAAAGCGCAATTCAACCTGCAGTACCCAGCAAGGAGGCTGGGGACAGAGAACGTCCTTAATGTTTTGTGTGAGTCCTAAAGGATGGAGCAAGTCCATAGCAAAATGTACTGGGGACCATTTGTAAGGCTATGGAAGAGTTGTGGAGACTTGTGAGGGTGCACATCCTGACATCCCTGCCACAGTCATCCACACGTGGGGCTTTGGGTCCACGCCTTTGGTACTTTGTCTGTAAAATCAGAACACCCGTGGCAGGACCCTCTCATGTGTGGTAGAACTGTGTTTGCAGCCTAAGGCAGAAAAGCGTTTCTTTCTCCTGAGGTGTCTGATGGAATGCAGAGATCTGAACTGGGTAACAGTTTTTTCCCCTCTTCCTACCACTCTCCTCCTTGCCTCCAGGGCAGCCAGGGAAGGTAACTGCAGAAGCAAGCTGGTTTTCCTACGGGGAGGGTGGGGTGATCTGCTCCGACGCATGTTGCATCTCTCTGTTCTGTTTTATTTTGCCTGATTTTTTTGTTTGTTTTTTGTTTTGTTTTGTTTTGTTTTGTTTTTTTTCAAGACAGGGTTTCTCTGTGTCGCTCAGGCTGTCCTGGAACTCACTCTATAGACTAGTTTGGCCTTGAAGTCAGAGCTCTGCCTGCCTCTGCCTCCCAAGTGCTGGGATTAAAGGCATGCACCACCACTGCCCGGCTTTGCCTGAATATCTTATCCCGGCTCAGATGAACCTGCTCTGCACAGGACCAGACTTTCAGGGGTCTAACCTCACGTTCAGAGTGATGGGATCTTGGCAGGGAGGAGGTACCTGTAAACACAGCCTGTAGTTCTGTGGGTCCCCTGGCAGGCTGGAGAAGGGCATATGAGGGGACCATGATGCGGTGTGTGAGTGTGCCCGTGTAAGAACAAGTGTGTCTGCCAGTTATAGAGAAGGACCTGGTCTGTGAGCAGTGAGTGGGGGCAGAGCTCACCCACGGGTCTGCATGTGTAGACTCTGAAATGCCATAACCTGGAGAGGGACTTTTATATTTGGGAGCAGCCAGAGAAGACATGTTGACAATGAGTGGGGCTGGGAAACCTACTCAGGGGAAGGGTGGACAGGTATCTGCACCCCACACACATACGCTCCTCAAGTCCTCTCCGCGTGTCCCTTATACACCTGTTCAGGGACCCACTACAGACTGCTGGAACTTCGTTCTCAGACCTCCACTGTGGCTTCCAGCAAGCATGTTGAGGTTTCTCAGAAGGTCTCCTGGGAGCTGCTGTTGCTATAGAGGATGAATGGGTGGTGGGTGGACACACAGGCTGCCCTGGGCAAGGGTTTCCCTGAATGAAGATTCTTTCCCATCCTGCACAGACATTGACTCATTTCTGATGGAACTTGCTTGGCTCTTCCCTGGGTACCTCAGGGGCACAGCTTAACACTCTCTGCTTCTCATGCCCAGAAGAAATTCGGCAGCCCATTGTCTGCCAAAATAAACCTGTGGGAAGGATGAAAAGACAAAACTGAGTCCAAGTCTTCACTTCTCCACATGGAGATGGATTTGTTGGGAGCTCTGGGCTAGAAATTGCCTCTAGGATTCTGATGAGAGTAAAAAAATCAGTCCACAAGGATTTGCTAAGTCCAGTCCTTTGTCTCCAGAACTTTGAGGGGGAGGCAAAAGAATACAGTGGGAGGAAAGCGCCTGCTTCTGCAATGAATTTACAACCTAATCTGACAATTTTGTATGCACTTGATGCTAGCTTTGGGGTGGCTAGGGAACTAGGGGGTCATATTTGATATTTATTCCTTGCCTTTACCCTCTTCATTGGTATTTATGGGGAGGATCACTTCTTCCTCATGCTTACTCTGCTCCTGTGATCATTTCCTTCCCACTCTGCTGGCGACAGGTGTGTGCTGAGTGTCAGGAAGGGGAAGGCTGTAGGGTCGGGAACACTCAGGGTGGCTGGAATTGTAGTCTCGGCTCAGTTCCCTGAAGGAACAATGGAGAACTGTCGCTCAAGGGACATTCTTTGACGCTAGACTTCAGTAAGTTTCCGTAAGTTTCTTCAGTCCCACCTGGCCCCGAGGTCCCACAGCTGCTTATAAAGCAATCACCCAGAGGCTTATATTAATGGCAAATTATATGGCCTATGGGTCAGGCTTCTTGTTAGCTAGCTCTTATAACTTAACCCATTCCTATGAATCTATATGTTACCACATGGCCATGGTGTTGCCGGTCTGTGGGCATCTTGTTGCTCCTTGGGCGGCGGGCTTGCGTCTCCCCTCACTTACTCTCATTTCTCCTCGCACTGTCTCTCTTGGATTTTCCCACCTGGCTCCATCCTGCTCTGCCATAGACCAATGCAGCTTTGTTTTAGCTAATCAGAGCAACCCATATTTCCAGCATGCAGAAAGACATCCCACAGCACTAGACTGATGAGTAGGAGTTAAAGAGAAGAGGAGCTGGAGGCTGGGAAGGTGGATCAGTTGAGGAAGTGCTTGTCATGTGAGTGTGAGGAGCTGAGTTCCATCCTAACAGTCCACATTTAAAAAATAGAACTGAAAGCCGGGTGGTGGTGGCACACGCCTTTAATCCCAGCACTCGGGAGGCAGAGGCAAGTGGATCTCTGTGAGTTCGAGGTCAGCCTGGTCTACAGAGCTAGATCCAGGAAAGGCCCAAAGCTACACAGAGAAACCCTGTCTGAACATCCCCCACCAAAAAAGACAGAACTGAGTGTGGAGGCGTGACATGTTTATAATCCTAGTGCTGGATGAGAGAGAGTGTAGAGATAGGGGGATCCCAGGGGCTTGCTGACAAATCAGCTTATCCTACTTCTCAAACTCTTGGTCAGTAAGAGACCCTATTTCAAAAGAAGTGGATGGCAACTGAGGTTGTTCTCTGGCCTTCAAGCATACATACCCAGATATGCACACACACACACACACACACACACACACACACACACACACACACGTGCATACATACACACAAAGATGTGCACACACACATACATACACACAAAGATGTGCACACACACACATATACACACAGATGTGCATACACACATACACACACAGATGTGCACGCACACACACATATAACACACACAGACGTGCATATACACACACAAATATATACACACACAGGATGGTAAAGAACCCTCTAAGGAGAGCATTTCTCACCATCATTTGATGCCCCAACAACACATTACCTGGTGTGGGAGCAGCATTCTTTCTATTTAGCTACACCTTTCAGCATTTAGCACCAAGCACTGACTGTAGGTGGGTTGGGACCCGAGAGGTGGGTTGTGGCCACTTTGCTGGGAAGCTTAAGGAGGGGGACGGTGAATAAGAGTTAGAGTATGGAGGGCACTGTAGTCTGAATGCAGGGCTTGCATTTTCATCCAAGGTGGAGGGAACCCACAATCTTGTCACTGACACGGCGAGCTCTGGTCCCCATTTTCAGAAGATGCTGCCACCTAGCAGTCCCCTTCCTACAAAGACCAAAGGCAAACTGACATGGCCTCTTGAAAGTCAGGAGAGTGAGGCCTTGGAGATGAGGCAGGTGGCGACCGAAGGGACCCCAGGGAGCTTTTGGGAAGCTGGTAATGATCTAGCTTTTATTATGGCCCCTGGAGTGTAGCCCACTTGGGAATCTTTTCAAGCTGTACTCTTATAACATATGCATTTTCTGTCCAAATGTCATACTTCAATAGAAGGGTTCTCAAAAGACTCCCCTGGCTAGGTTTAAAGAGTAGATAGGAGCCTGGTGTGGTGGGGCATGCCGGGTGTGGTGGGGTGCACCTTTAATCCCAGCACTTGGTAGACAGAGACAGGTAGATCTCTGAGTTTGAGGCCAGCCTGGTCTATGGAACAACGTTCCAGGACAACCAGGGCCACACAGAGAAACCCTGTCTTGGGGGGGGGGGGGCAGGGGCGGGTAAGAGTAGATAGGAAAGAGGAGAGAGTAGGGATGAGAAGGGAGATGTGACAGTGGGTGGGCCATGTGAGAGCTGCTGGTGGCAGAGACCAGAGAGGGCTGAAATAGATGAAGAATATAACGAATTTGAGATTTGACTTGGATGTACCAAGGGCAAAAACTAGAATCCACAAGAGACGGTAGGAAGGCATGAATGGTGTGGGGCAGGGACTTGATGGGAAATCAGTGGAAATAGAGACACAGTTGAGAGGAAGTCAGTTTGAGGAGGGAGGGCTTCAGTAAGCAGCCAAGCTACCACAGATGGGTGAATGAGACACCAAAGAAAATATGTGCAGAGGCACGGAGGACATCCTGGGTACCATCACATCTGGAGGAGAGTGAAGTCTCTTACCAGGGTTTTTACAATAGAAGCAGAACCACTAGAGAAAGTGACATCACATATTCCTGTGTTGCTCTGTGTTGAATTAGCTGGGTGTAGTGCTGCACACCTGTGATCTTGACATTTGGGAGGTAGGAGTTCAAGACCAGTCTAGGTTATATAGCTAGACCCTATCTTCAGGGTGGGGAATGGTGGAGAGGAGAGGAGAGGAGAAGAGAGGAGAGTCCTATAGAATTTAGGTGATTTTTGAAGGATCCATTGATGGAATTGTTAGGAACTTCCAACTTCAGCAAAAACAGTTTCTGTGGTACCTCCTTCCCCTGAACCTTGCGGTGGAACGGAAGGGTGGTATGACTTGGTGTCTGTGGGCTGCTATCATTTGCCAACTGCAAAAGGAGATAGTTTGCAAGTTCCCCTGGGCTATAGTCACCTTCTCCACGGGCACAAGGAGTCATTCATTCCCCAGGGTCATGCGAGATTAACTAGGTTTGCAAGCATGTACTATGTGTTGGTCTGTAGGTATTAAAGTGAGAACATCCAAGCCTGAAAAACAGAGAAAGGAAAACAAGTAATAGAGGCAGACGAGATGATGTGAAGGCTGTCAGTGCTGTCCCTCAGAGCTTCCTGGTGGCCGTTTTCCAATTATGGTGCCATAGGACCCCTCCCTTGAGGTCAGCTCCTGAGGTCCTAGGCTCTCGTTGAGTCTGTGTTTGTATTATAGTTTGCAGTTACTCTGTCTGAAAAACTGGCTGCCCTTTGCTTGAAGGCAGGAAGGGACGGGCTTTATCTTCAAACCCTTCCAGGATGTGAGAAAAAATATTGACATCCCATCTTGTTACCAGAACAAAGATGAGGAAGGATATAAAATAGCAAGAGTTTCCATATTCGCAGGGTCTGAATGTCCTTTCCCTGCCATAAACGCAGTCAAAGCATGTTGCCCAACCGCGGCTTCGTTTCAACCTAACAAGTGACTCGGAGCCAACTTCCCCAAAACACAAGATGGTACTTGTTCTCCATTAAGGAGTGTTTTACTGTCTTAAAAAAAAAATAAAAGAAACCTTCAGAATCTCTAGAAAAGAATGAAATTAAGCATAGATTGACATGAGCACCAGTGGTAATGTGGGTTCCAAGTCTTTATTTGCCAGGAAACCATGCTTCTAATTAATATGATACATTCATACAGCCTCGCATGCTTGCATTTTAATCCCTCTTAGAACTTTTTTTTTTCTTCCTAAATCTGTGACATTGAAAGTACAGAACCCAGATGTCACCCTCGGGCAATCTCTCACAGTTTGCCCTTCCATGTCACCCTGACCCCACCTCCTTGCAGTGGTCTGCCTCACCATTCCTGGTGCTGAGCATCAGACAGGACCCCACCCCCGGGGGGGGGGGCGGGGGACCAGAGCAGGCAGCACAGGAGGCCATTTAGGGCCCCTGGTGTGCTTGGGAGCACAGAACCTCCACTGAGTCTCCCGTTTATGCACCAGCTTTAAAACGAGAATGCATCGGGGAAAGCCACAGGCTTCATTTCCACAGCGAGCAGCTTTTCCTTCAAAGAATAGTCCAGGACCCCATCTTATCAAAGACTCTAGTAATAATATAATCCCAGGTCCAGCTCCCCAAATTGCCTGCTTCCCTATGAAGGAACAAGGAAGTGGTTTGTACCTTCTGTATTCCTTTTTAGAGTGCTCTTACTTCATTTTTTCTTTGGTTGGAATTTTTTTGTTTTTTGCTTTTTTTAACTTCCAAGAGCCAGGAGGACACTGTTTTATCAAAGGCCTTTTCTAGTTCACAATAATACTAACTAATAATCCTGACAATATCGTGACTTATTTCTCCTCCGAAGGACACCAACTTGGAGCCTGGACCGGCTATTTTGAATCTCTGAGTGTTATCTTGTGCAGACATTCCTTCCTGTATGGAAATATACTTGATTTCCTGAATCACATTGTGAAAGAGACATTCCTCAGTGGGGCACTGGGCTATGGCCCGCTGAAGGTGTAGGAGGCTTAAGCGGACTCAATGGCTATCTGAGACCTTCTACCCTAGGGCACATCTGATTCTTTGATTTACTTCCTTCACCCTTTGGAAAAAGTAAGAAGGATTTCCCATCCCTCTTCCAACAACAAGGACCTCTCAGACGGGTCTCAGAAGGATTCCCCATCCCTCTTCCAACAATGAGGACCTCTCAGGTGGGTCCCAGGGGCACCAATTCATCCCTCTCCTTTCTCAGCTTTCTGAAATGCCTGACAACATTGGAAAACATCTTCATCTCTGTTGCAATCGGGTGCCTTGAACCTGGGACCTCCCCATTCAGCTCTTAAGCACTGGTGAATCTGCCAGCCAGGAGGATGGGCTGCGAGCAGGGAGTGCAAGTGGGGATGAGCACACATCCAGAGTCAGTTCCACTATCAGGCCAACTGGCTGCCTTCGGAGGCACACCTCACTCTCTGGGAGATTCAGCCAACTAGATAACACCATCATGACCTGAGTGTGTGGGGGAGAAGGAGGATCTATTTATACTTTGGAGGTTGACATTTAGTCCACTGCCCAGGATATAATAAATGGTCTCTTAATGATGTTCTTGACGCCACTGTGGTATAAAAGTATGCCCACACCACTGCCCTGTCTTCCAGCTTCAGTACAGTGTTCAATAAACTATATGAGGTAACCGATACCTTGTTATGAAATAGGCTTTCTCTTAGATGATTCTGCCTCCATGGTAGGATGGTATAAACATCCTATTCCGCAGATGAGACAAAGCTGTGTGTGAGGGAGGTTAGGAACATGGTGTACATTTTCTATGGAGGATATTCTTTATTTATGGGGAGTTTATTAAATATGTCTCTTGGAGTCTGTCTTTTTTTTTCATTGAAAAAAATGGGGGCAGAAGGTTGGGAATAGATTGGGTTTGTATTTCAAGATGGCAGACGGAGCATACATTCATCTCTCTTCAGCTCCAGCATCCCCATTGCAATGAAAATAATGAATAAGGATGATAATAAGATACCAGAAACCATTAGAAGGGGGAAGACTCTCTGAATGGATGAAACACCGTGGAATGGGCAAGGGTTTGAAAGTATTGATGGGTGGGATAGAGTTGGAGAGGCAGACTCTCTAGTGCCTTCAAGGAGTTTTCAGTGGTGGGGAACTTGAGGCCCACCAGAGCCACAGAGACAGCAGGTATAGACTCTACATGTGTGTCATGAGGCAGAAAGCTGAATTCTTGGGGTCAGGGTCAGGAAGAACCCAACTACCCTTTCCTCATGGATCAAGGGCACTATCAGCTGGTGTGGGGGGAAGGGAAGGAGGTTCCAGGAGACAAGCCCTGTTCCTATGGCTTCCAGTTTGCTTGCCACAAGGTGGGATGGTCTAATAATAATAAAAGTACTGACAGAACTATGAAGAGTTGGGAAGAGCAGGGAGAAGGGCACGTCTAAGTGAGCAGACTCCTCATCCATGATGGTGCCTACTCTACAGTGACTGAGCAAGAAGTTCCAAAATAAACATAGATGGTTGAGATGTATGATCAGGAGAAACAAAACCTGAGCTGTGGAACAGCAGGGGCTGGCTGCGTCTGAGTGCCCACTGGGTTCGTTACTCTGAGCCCTTCTGTGCTGCTTGAGTTTTTAAAGCATATGCATATTATTATATTGATTATAAGATGAAGGGGGAAAATAAAATGTATAAAGAAATATAAACAGATTTTAATGTCCCTTATGGGGTCTGGTTGATGGAGGTCAGGAGTCCCTATAGGCTGGAGATGTTCAGGCCCATCTGGGGGTTCAGTGTGGTTTGAAAATCTCCTTGGCAAGAACTCCATTCCTCTGAGCAGCAGTATTCCTGATGTCCTGGATCATCGTCAGCCCCAGCTTAGAGAGAAAAGAGGAAGAGAGTGGTCTCTGAGGCCAGGTGTGTGTGTGTGTGTGTGTGTGTGTGTGTGTGTGTGTGTGTGTGTGTGTGTGTGTGTACATGCACGTATGCATGAGTATATGTGCACCTGTATGTACATGTGGTATGTATGTGTGTGTATGTACAGAACAAACACGTGTGCAGGGGTATAGTGACCATGGGTCAGCAGGTCAGTTTCAAGTGTTGTTCCTCAGGATAGCCATTCACTGTTGTTGTGGAGACAGCATCTTTCTCTAGGACCTGAGTCTCCTCCATTAGGCTAGGCTGGCTGGCCAGCAAACTCCAGAGACCTTCCTGCCTCTGCCATTGCAGTGTGGGGTTGCAAGTGCACACCACTACACCCATCTCTTTGGGGTTTTTACATGGGTTCTGGGATTGACTGACTGCTTATGCAAACACTTTACAGATCCTATCTATCTCCAGTTCCTAGCTATCTCCCAGGTCCTCTCTGAGGTCTAAGAAGAACCCATCTCTTTGGTGTTTTCACATGGGTTCTGGGGACTGACTGACTGCTTGTGCAAATACTTTACAGGCTGAGCCATCTCCCAGGTCCTCTCTGAGGTCAAAGAAGCTAAAGCAGGCAGCCAAGGTCTCAGAGCAGCTTGGCAGAACTGGAGCCACCCAGTGCTCTTGTGGAGTGAGAGGGGTGTTTCTTTATATCTTTTTCCCCCCTCCCTTCCTCGCTCCCTTCCTCCCTCCATCTCTCCCTTCCTTCCCTCCATTGGGAAGGACTGTTTCTTCTAGTCCACCTTGACAGTTTCTTTGAGAAGCAGACAGCGACCATCTAGGGATGGAAGTGTTGGGAGGTCACCAGCTGATGCTCGGTCAGGCCACCCTCAGGCTGCTTAAGGCTTTTCATCCTGCTCTCCAGCTCCAGTCAGTGTCCTGCTTCGCCTCAGTGAAGTCACATCCTAGCGGTCATAAGGACTCACGAGAGCAGAGTTCTGGCTCCCTGAGATCAGGGTGCACAAAGTCAGATGTGGTGGCAGCAGGGCAACCACTATCTGGGCTATAACCCTATGGGTTCGTGTCAGACCTGCCTGGCAACTCCATAGCCTGCCAGTGCTTCCATGGTCCAATGCCAGTGGCCGCACAGCTCCAAAGTCTAGTACAGGTAAATACGAGTCATGCACATGACAATGAAAACATGTCTAGGTGTCCTTTGACCCTTTCCCACTTATCCTGAGTTGGCGGGTTTCCCTCCTCACCCCGAGTGCTTGCTGCTACAGTTGTCCTCCTCATGCCACTGGGACCCCTCTCTCTACCATCATGGGCTTCCTCTCAGCCTTCCTTAGGTCATTGGTCTTAATGGCCAATCCAATTTCCCTGCTTCTTGCTTCTCCGCCCTCCTCGCCACAGCTTCCATATTTGTTAGGATTGAGGACTAGGCCTGGAGGACCAGGGCTATGAGCATGACTTTCCAGTTTGGATGTCTGAGAGCCTCCCTCACATCCAGCCCTGCAAGGAAGTTTCCCAGCTAGGCATGTGCTGGCTGACTTTCTCTCCAAGATGTATCTATGTATCTACAAGAGTGCTGTGTGAATTGTGCACACACACATACACACACACACACACACACACACACACACTCTCTCTCTCTCTCTCTCTCTCTCTCTCTCTCTCCCCGTAAACCTAGGTGTTTGGGTTAGCATAGACTCACAAATCTAAATATTTACATGAATTTTAAATCTTTCAGCATAGGCCCCTTGAATAAACAAACATTCCCACGACATTGTCAATGCTCATACTTTAAAACAAAACAAAACAAAACAGAAAACTGTTTGTAGAATGCCCTTCAAAGCGTCAGAGTATTATTTTGAAAACCTTCATGCTTGTGACTTTGTCTTCAAAGGAATTTTCCTTTAGTCAACTTTATTGAGGTCTAGTTTGCCTATAATAAAATGCACAGACTTTAAATATAAACTCTACCTGTATAAATATCACTGCCATAAAAATGTAGATGATTCCAGCCACACCAGAAAGTCCCTGTATACATAGTTGCAAATCTTTAACTTTCGTAGTTTGGGTTTAGAATACTCAAGAGCCATTGTGAGGGAGCCAGGTGAGCTAGGGGACAGCTGAACTGTGCTTACAAATTACAGCCACGTCAAAGGGAAATTTTATAAATGATTAAGACTGGTCATTGAGATGAATCTGCAGTGCCCTGAGTGCCCCACTCCCAAGACGGGGTTTCCCTGTGGAGCCCTGGCTGTCCTGACACTCGCTCTGTAGACTAGGCTGGCCTCGAACTCACTGAGATCTGCCTGCTTCTGCCTCTCAAGTGCTGGGATTAAGGTATGCACCACTACCACTGGAATCCCGGTGGCTCTTCTGCTGGCTAAACATTCCAGACCATAGGTTACTGCAGTGTACGGCTCTGATCCAGACATTGCTTCAAGCACTGGGGCTTATTTATTCGGAAAATCTCCAGACATCTTTTCTCCAGGAAGTCTAGAGCCTGTTGAGGAAATATCAACAAACAAGAAATCATATGTGTTCTATAATTTGTGGAAGCAAGAAATGCCTGGAGAGGGAACGCCAGTAGAACAAGGAGATAGAAAGTGATTTATAGTGGTAATCCTTGGAATGCATCTTTGTTTACTATTCCTTCTTCTGTGAAGTATTCTGGAGAGCTCTATCATCTGTTAAATGTAACGGACTGGAGTCCCTAGCTTTTTATAGGTAAAGAAGGGTGGGTCGGGGTTCTGGGAAGTTCAGTCAGGTAAAGAACTTGCCTTGAAAGCAGAAGGACCAGAGTTCAGTCTCCAACACCCAAGTGAAAAGCCATGTGTGGTGGTGTGTACATGTAAGCCCAGTGCTGGGGAGGCCGACATAGGAGCTCCCTGACCAGCAGGCCTAGCCTAATCCACCAGCTCCAGGTCCAGGTGAGAGACCCTGCCTTAAAAAAACAAGGCAGATGGTTCCTGAGGAATAACACCTGTGGGTTGACTTCAAACCACTTGTGCACACACACACACACACACACACACACACACACACACACACACACAGAAAATGGGAGAAATTGGTTTAAACAAAGCTGAGCAGGTCTTTAATGAAGGACTTAGAACCTTTGACATGCTAATGAAATGACAGATTTTTAAGGGCTAGGCTTGTAGTGTGCACCAATCTCCAGGGAATCCCATTGGATTTGGAGCATGTGGAACAAGGAGCTGCCTCTGTAGCAGCCCATATATAGCACACTCCTGGCACACAATTGAAAGCCATAGAGAAGTTCATTTCTAGGGGTGAGGGAAGAGTGAGTTAGGGCAGCTTGGGCGCCCAGCATGGTGCCAAGAATGCTAAACACACCCCTTGGGTAGTCCTTTCCACTAAGGTGTTACAGCTCCTGGGTACTGTTAAAAGAGCTGTGGCTCAGAGTGACCATGTTGGTAGACAAAGCTCTCTTACAGAGCCAGGATCGGAACCTAGTCCCTTATGACTCCAGGATGGCTTAAGTGAAGTGCAGGGAGGCTGTAAGGCAGCCAGCATGCCCTCCCTACTCCATTGTCAATCTATAGGTACCCTCAAACCACGCCCTCTTCAAGGGATGGCTTTTACTTCTTTTCTTTTCTTCCTCTCCTTTCTGCCTATGAATGGGTGTTTGGTAAATCTGAACAGACAAGGACATGGTCTCCTGGTTCCATCCTTGTGAAATGGTATGCAGGGTCAGGTGCCTGCGATCCTGGCAGTGGCCCCAACCAACAAGCTCTGTCCAAACCATCCCTCTATGGCATTTTCTTTCCCTGGCATCTTCTCCTGATGTTATAGCCACACATCCCATATGTCTCCATCTGCAGGATCCCCTGGATTATAGCTCAGATCCGTATCAGCACCTCTGTCAGAGCACCAGTGAGGTGCACAGAGTGGCCAGGGCTTCAGTGGCCAACACTGGTGTGAGCTTGGTGCCGAAGGGGCAGGGATGTGGAAAGGCTTACCCCAGCGGTGAAGATGCAGGCTTCCAGTACTTACTGGAAATAGCAAAGTCGTATCTCTCAGGAAAGGCTTTGAGGCAGTTTCTCTCCCACTGTCCCCATCTTCCTCTCGGGAGACAGCAGAGGAAGTTGGCAGGGATTGCTCACTCCTGCTAATGCATAATAATTGAAACGAAGGGAGATGGGTCTTCTCTGAACTCAGTGCTCAGAAACTAAAGTCTACCAACTCAGAACCGGCTCTCCTTCCTTCCCATACCACGCTTCTCTCTGGCCCCTTTTCACCTAGGGCCTTTCCTCCTTCTTGGCTTCTGATCTTTCTTCCATTTAAAGTCAGTGACAATTCAGTTCAGTGGGAGTCTCTGATCTGGTCCCTTCTCACATGTCCGCGTCCCTGGCCGGACCTTAAGTTCAACCCTAGTTGGTTTCCCTCACTCTTCTGTTAGATGCCACTCTTGTCACCAAGCCTTCAAGATACCTCTGTTCAAAAGTCATCAGCAGAGTGAACTAGACATACAACTGAGCCTCACCCCGGATGAGAGGATACTGAAGGGCAGGAGAATACTCTAGATAACAAACCAAAAGGTTTGGTGGAGACTGTGAGCAAAGGTATGGACACTGTCTTAGTTAGGGTTTTGTTGCTGTGAAGAGACATCATGATCACCACAACTCTTATAGAGGAAAACATTCAATTGGGGCTGGCTCACGGTTTAAGGGGTTTAGTCCATTGTCACGGCAGGAAGCATGGCCGGGTGCAGGCAGACATGGTGCTGGCGAAGAAGCTAAGAGTTCTACATCTGGATCAGCAAGCAGCAAGAAGAGAACGAGACACTAGGCGTGACTTGAGCATTTGAGACCCCAAAGCCCACCCCTAGTGACACACTTTCTCTAACAAGGCCACATCAGTTCCAACAAGGCCACACCTCCTTACGCCACTCCCTATGAGCCTGTGGAGGACATTTTTGTTCAAACCACCACAGACACTGTTTGGGTTCTGAGGACCTTTACGAGATGACCTTGACAGTGTTTGAGGAGCAAGATGTGCTGCAGCAGGGTTTGGAGGTGCACCTCCCCCGGTGCTGAGTGACAAAGCAAGCCCAAGCCCAGTGCTTCAAACAATAGCACCGTTTAGTTTGCTGTCACATGTGCCAGTTGTACAGTTCTTCAGTTGACAGTAGCTCGTTTCTGTTGACATCAAAGGCTGTCTGAGGGAATGCTCAGTAACCTGTCTGGCAGTTGACAGTAGTAGATGACTGAAACCATCTTGGTTTGGGGTGGGGGTGTGTGTGTCAGTCCAGCATGTGGCTTCCTCGTGAATAAGGAAGGCTAAGCCTCCTTACAACGCGATGTCTGGGTTCTACTGTCACAGAAAGATCTAGGCAGATTCTCTGCTCACATTTAGGAGCTGGCCTCAGAAGTCACAGCTTCACCTCTGCTGTCTTCTGCTCACCAGAAGCAAGTAGCTACGACTGGACCATGTTTAAATGGATAGAGTGTACACCCACCCCTAGATGGAGTCTTTGTCACACTGTAAGAGGTGGGTGTGACTGGGGGACACTCAGACGGCTATCTTTATGAAATATGACCAACCTCAGCAGGCTATGGAGACAAAGGAGCAGACAGGTATAAGCTCTGTAGTACAGAGGATATTACACCAAGGGTACCAGTTTTTATCTCATCAGGATTGGGAGTCAGTGAGATTTTGATTTTGATCAGACCAAATCCAGAGATTTTTCTTTCGGGGGGGGTAAGGGGGAGGGGCTTGTGGCTAGGCAATGTCTACCCCTGCTCTCATAAGGTACCAATGACAAACCAAAGTTCAGTTTTATCAAAGTTCACCCCAAAGAACCAATGAGTTTATTGAACTTACTTCTAGAGCATGGATGAGGGGTCATGAAAAAGAATGTGGGTAATCGTAAAAAAGTCTTACTGAAGGTCCACATCCAGTGTGGGTGATAGTTTCCCCATGGCTACATAGATGGAACCCCTCCCTAATCCTTCCCAGCCTATGGGAGAGTAACTAGATACTCAGGTGAGGGTCCCACTGCCCTCCCACCACTCCTTCTGTGAGGGAACATCAATTGTCAATAAGCCCAGCTGTAACGACCTTTTACAAGTGGACATAACTGAATTCGTAAACATGGCAGTGTTAAGTCCCAACAAAATCAGGACAAATATCTAACCGTAGTGCCTATTAGCATACCTGAGTCTGCTCCGGCTTCTAGTCTTGCTCACTCAGTACCTCTGGCTCCTCTCAGGTCTTTTCACTACACCCTCCACCTTAACCTCCATGCCAAGGGCTTTGCTTCCCTTCACCCAGCTTCCCTTTTCTATACAAACCTGCCATGCAGGCCACGAGCTCTCTTGGTCCCTGGCACCTTTCTTGGTCCGCTTGCCTTCTCTTCTTTCCTCTCGTCCTCTTTCATTGGCACGGGCCCAGTTCAGGCTGAACTTTCCCTCATATCTACATTAAAATCCTTCTCTGCCATGACTTGCAGCAGTCACACCCTCATTTTCATTCAGGCAGTAGTTTGGCTTCAATGACAGTCCTGTACGAGAGACCTGCTTGCATTTGTATTAGAAAAAGCCGTCTTTGGGGTAGTATGATGGAAGCTTTGGAGGGACAGACAAGAGAACTCACGGAGACTATTGCAGTGTTTCAGGGTAGAAATAGTTAGGGCCTGAGCTAAGGTGTAAAGATGAGGGAGGGACTCAGGTGTGAGAGGCACCAAGAAGAGATCGTAGGGTCAGGTAATAGGCAAGAGTTGGACATGAGTAAGGGGTCATGTAGGAAGATTCCTGGTTTCTTACTTGGGAAACTAAAAGTTATGGGAGTGTGGTAGTTTGAATGAGAGTGGCCCCGTAGGCTCAGACATTTGAATGCTTTGGCTATAGTTAGTAGAACTGTTTGGGAAGCATTAGGAGGTTTGATCTTTTTGGAGTGGGTATGTCACTAAGGTGGTCTTTGAGGTTTCAAAAGTTCCCAGTTAGCTCTCTATCTCTTTGCCTCAGGCTTTTGAATCAGATGTAAACTTTCAGCTCCTGCTCCAGCGCCATGCCTAACTGCCTACTGCTATTCTTCCCACCATAATGGGGGAGACTCTACTACCTTCTGGAACCATGAGTGCCAAATTAAATGCTTTCTTTTATGAGTTGCCTTGGTTGTAGTGTTTCATAGCAATAGAAAGGTAACTAAGACAAGGAGTGAAAGAAAAAAGAAGTCTGTAGGAAAGACGGTATGTCACATCTGGAGAGTGACTAGTCTGAGTGGGCTGGAATATCCAGGTAGACATGTCCAACAGACAGACAGTAGACTACACCAGAGTGCAGAGTTCTGGGGAAAGTTCTTGAAGAGGAACCAAGATCGACTGCCATGGGATTGTCAAGAGAATGTACGAAAAAGAGTGCATGTCCAGAAGAGGACCTCAGGCAATTTTAGGGGCATTAACTTTCAAGGATGATCAGAGAAGGAGGCTCTAGTAGAACATTTCCTGTTAGATTGCTTCCTTCCTGAGTTCAGCCTGACCCAGGGAATAGTCCAAGATTCAGTGTGTTGTGGTGTCTTGTGTGCATGAACAGTGATCAGACTGGCTAACCCTGTTATCTTCACTTCCATCACCAACACCTTCACCAGCACCTTCACCAGCACCTTCACCAACACCTTCACCAACACCTTCACTTTACTCACATCTTTGCCATCACCTTACCTTTACTCCTCCCAAGTCTTCCACCACCAGCAACACCAATACCATCATTATCAGCTCCACCCCATCTTTGCTACCACTTTCTATCCTAGTTAGCAGCAACTGTCAACTTGACAGAACCTAAAATCATCCCCTCTCCCCACAAAAAGTCTCAGTTGAGTCATTGTCTCTATGGAGTTGATCTGTGGGCATGTCTGTGAGGGATTGTCTTGATTGTGAATTAATATAGGAGAGCTCAGCACACCATGGCAGTACCATTCCCTGGGCAGGTGAGTTAATATGGCAGAGCTCAGCACACCATGGCAGTACCATTCCCTGGGCAGGTGAGTTAATATAGCAGAGCTCAGCACACCATGGCAGTACCATTCCCTGGGCAGGTGAGTTAATATAGCAGAGCTCAGCACACCATGGCAGTACCATTCCCTGGGCAGGTGAGTTAATATGGCAGAGCTCAGCACACCATGGCAGTACCATTCCCTGGGCAGGTGAGTTAATATGGCAGAGCTCAGCACACCATGGCAGTACCATTCCCTGGGCAGGTGAGTTAATATAGCAGAGCTCAGCACACCATGGCAGTACCATTCCCTGGGCAGGTGAGTTAATATGGCAGAGCTCAGCACACCATGGCAGTACCATTCCCTGGGCAGGTGAGTTAATATGGCAGAGCTCAGCACACCATGGCAGTACCATTCCCTGGGCAGGTAGAAGGAAGCTAGCTCTATGAGAATGAGTCTGAGCAAGCCAGAGAGCAATGTTCCTCATGGCTTCTGCTTCAAATTCCTATTTGAGTTTCTTCCCTGACTTCCCTCCGTGATGGACTGTAAACTGTAAGACTAAATAAACCCTTTCTTTCCCTCAGTTGCTTTTGGTCAGAGTGCTTTATCACAGCGACAGAAAGAAAACCAGAGCACCCGCTTCCCATCACTTCCACCATTGCATTATTTTCACCCACATACTCACCTCGTCATCACCAGCATCTTCGCCATCATTAATACTGTCTTAGTTAACATTTTTGTTGCTGTGATAAAACACCACAAACAAAGGCAAATTGGGGAAGAAAGAGTTACATTTCTCTTACACTTCCAGGTAATAGCAAGGGCAAGAAGACAAGGAGGGCAGGGAGCTGGAGGCAGACGCTGGTGCAGAGGCTATGGAGGAAGATTACTTAATGGCCTGTTATTCATGTCTTGCTCAGTCTGCTCCTTAGTACTCAGGACTACCAGCTCAGGAGTGGCACTGCCCACAGTGATCTGGGCCCTCCCACATCAGCTGTCAATCAAGAAAATGCACCACAGGCTTGCCCACAGACCAATCTGGTGGGGTCATTTTCTCAATGAAGGTTTCCTTTTCGAAAAAATCATTCTGTCGTGTGTCAAGCTGACATAAATCTAGCCAGAACAAACACCATCACCTTCACCAATATTTTCACTTTTCTCACCACTTCCTCTTCATTATCGCATTCACCTCCACCCTCAGCACCACCACCACCATCACCTGTAACAACATATTTACTTTATCACCACTTTCACCTTCATCATCACCTTCCCCTCCACTGTCACCATTGACACCGATGCTGGCTGTCACATCACCTCCATCATCACCTTTCCCTCCACTGTCACCATTGACACCGATGCTGGCTGTCACATCACCTCCATCATCACCTTCCCCTCCACTGTCACCGTCGACACCGATGCTGGCTGTCACATCACCTCCACCATCACCTTCCCCTCCACTGTCACCATTGACACCGATGCTGGCTGTCACATCACCTCCATCATCACCTTCCCCTCCACTGTCACCGTCGACACCGATGCTGGCTGTCACATCACCTTCATCATCACCTTCTCCTCCACTGTCACCGTCGACACCGATGCTGGCTGTCACATCACCTCCATCATCACCTTCTCCTCCACTGTCACCGTCGACACCGATGCTGGCTGTCACATCACCTCCACCATCACCTTCCCCTCCACTGTCACTGTCGACACCGATGCTGGCTGTCACATCACCTCCATCATCACCTTCCCCTCCACTGTCACCGTCGACACCGATGCTGGCTGTCACATCACCTCCATCATCACCTTCCCCTCCACTGTCACCGTCGACACCGATGCTGGCTGTCACATCACCTCCATCATCACCTTCCCCTCCACTGTCACCGTCGACACCGATGCTGGCTGTCACATCACCTCCATCATCACCTTCCCCTCCACTGTCACCGTCGACACCGATGCTGGCTGTCACATCACCTCCACCATCACCTTCCCCTCCACTGTCACCGTCAACACCGATGCTGGCTGTCACATCACCTCCACCATCACCTTCCCCTCCACTGTCACCGTCGACACCGATGCTGGCTGTCACATCACCTCCATCATCACCTTCCCCTCCACTGTCACCGTCGACACCGATGCTGGCTGTCACATCACCTCCACCATCACCTTCCCCTCCACTGTCACCGTCGACACCGATGCTGGCTGTCACATCACCTTCATCAGCACCTTCCCCTCCACTGTCACCGTCGACACCGATGCTGGCTGTCACATCACCTCCACCATCACCTTCCCCTCCACTGTCACCGTCGACACCGATGCTGGCTGTCACATCACCTTCACCAGCACCTTCCCCTCCACTGTCACCGTCAACACCGATGCTGGCTGTCACATCACCTCCACCATCACCTTCCCCTCCACTGTCACCGTCGACACCGATGCTGGCTGTCACATCACCTCCATCATCACCTTCCCCTCCACTGTCACCGTCGACACCGATGCTGGCTGTCACATCACCTCCACCATCACCTTCCCCTCCACTGTCACCGTCGACACCGATGCTGGCTGTCACATCACCTTCATCATCACCTTCCCCTCCACTGTCACCGTCGACACCGATGCTGGCTGTCACATCACCTCCACCATCACCTTCCCCTCCACTGTCACCGTCGACACCGATGCTGGCTGTCACATCACCTCCACCATCACCTTCCCCTCCACTGTCACCATTGACACCGATGCTGGCTGTCACATCACCTTCATCATCACCTTCCCCTCCACTGTCACCGTCGACACCGATGCTGGCTGTCACATCACCTTCATCAGCACCTTCACAATGACCATCCTCATCATATCCCAGTTCTGTGTCTGCTTTTCCCTTTCTAATCCTCCACCACACAGAGATGGTGAGCCCCAGAACATGCCATTCAGCCCAGGAATCATGAGCCATGTTGCCCACCAGCTTCTGCTTCAGGTCCTTTTTCAAAACATACATTTGGGACTGAACTCCCACTAATTTTGATTTTGTGGATCTGGACTTGAGCCTTAGACTCCAGACACCCCTATGCCCTCTGTCCTCTGTTTTTACCCAAAGTTGACTTCCAAGGATCAATGACTTAGCTGAGTTACCTCATAGCTGAGAAAACTAAGGGCCCAAGAGAAGGGGGATAACTATGTAAAGGAAGAAACACATTTAAATGCCATCCACTCCACACATATCAAATGACAAGCACCTATGCTTCAAAAGTTACTGACAGGCAGCCAGGTTGCCCATCTTTGGACCTCAGTTTCTCCATTTTGGAAACGAAACTGGGACAAAAATCATTCTCAAAAACTATTACAAAATATTAAGAAGATTCAAGCCCGTGAAAGAAAATAAATGAGATGCTTTCTGAGATTCAGGACTGGAGAGGTGCCTCTGGATCCTGGAAGGCTCTCCTCTGCTGAGGAGAGAGCTAGTTGTTGGGGCTCAAAGGCAGGCAGCAGTTGGGAGAGGTGTCTGGTGTCCTGAGTGCTATGACCTTCTTGGATTTAGAGGCCATGAGTATAGATGGACATGCAGTGAGTTCTGGACTCTGTCACAGAAGCCTCAAGTTGGCCTCACCAAGGCTCTGTGCTAGCAGCTGGGAAATTCTACAGGTTGGAGGGAGGCTGCAGAGAGGTAGGCTCAGTGTTGGAAGGAAATGAAAACAAAGGCAGAGTCTTAGTTACTCTTCTCAGATGCCAACCCTTCAACTAAGAGGATTACTTTCTCAGAGTATGGAACATAACAGCATCCCACTCTTCTCTGGAGGAAAAGCATAACCCAAAGGAAACTTCCAAGCCCTGCCTAAGGATGTGGGACTTGTAGGACCTGGTTCCTGCTCATGCAACAGCTGAGATCCCAGGAGGGTTGAGCCTGGAGCTCAGGACACCATCAAATTCCTCTTCCACCTTCCATGATGTATATCTATCCCTATCAACCATGAACTCACATTTACTCAGCACACACAGGACAAGGCATGTGAGGCCAAGTGGGACACAGTGACAAATAACCTTTGGCACTTCCCTGGGGCCTTGAGCATCCATCCAGAGGGGAACAAGTTCAGTCATAGATGTTCTTAGTAAGAGGTCAAGGTAGCCCTGGTAAAAAGCATGGTAAGATGGAATGAGGATAGTCATTCAATTAGGTGGTTGGAGGACTGTGCCAGAGTGTCTTCCTGGAGGCAGGAGAGCTGGGCCTTGGAGGATGGAGATCGGGAATGGAAGGCAGGTCAGGAGAAGCAGAGCATCCCAACTGAGGGCTCACTAGTATCACTGAGAATGGTCCATATTGAATAGGGGATGACTTTCAGCCCTCCCAGAGCTCAGGAAGAAGACCAGGTAGCAGTCCTCGGCATACTGTGATATGATTAGGGAGCAACCCAAGATGCCAACGACTCTTGATGCTTGTCTAAGTCAGGGCCTTGCTTGGGGATGACATTCCCCATGGTTTTAGTGGTCTCTTTGTGACAACAGATGTGGTTCATTAGGTAGAGTGCTTGTCTAGTATGCACAAAGCCTTGGATTCAATGCCCAGCACAGCATAAAAAAACAAGTGTGGTAG
This sequence comes from Peromyscus californicus insignis, assembly GCF_007827085.1. Classification (NCBI taxonomy): domain Eukaryota; kingdom Metazoa; phylum Chordata; class Mammalia; order Rodentia; family Cricetidae; genus Peromyscus; species Peromyscus californicus. The sequence goes on from NW_026294402.1 coordinate 97,524,254, forward strand.
GATAGGCTTGTGAGCTCAGCACAAAGTAGAGGCAGAAGGATCCAAAGTTCAAGGTCATCCTCAGCTTCATAGTGAGTTTGAAGCCACCTTGGGAGACATGGGACAGGGTCTCAAAAAAAAATCTGGTAAATTTAGGAATGGCTAGAATTTTTGGACTGTTTCCCATGCAGTGGAATATGGTATGGTACCTGATAGCATTTCACTCTCAGAATCGTCCAGTGAAGGAAGTATTTCCATGAGGAGACAGTCCCACCTGCCCCCAGAGGCCCTGGACGGAAGGCTGGGCAGGCACAGGGCCACTGTGCAGAGACCTCAGGGGCTGTCATCTGTTACCCAGGTGTTCGTGCTCTGCCATGGCCTCCTACAGCTCTGCCAGCTGCTCTACAGCGCCTACTTCAAGAGCAGCCTCACCACGATTGAGAAGCGCTTTGGGCTCTCCAGCTCTTCCTCGGGTCTCATTTCCAGCTTGAACGAGGTGAGTAGGAGGCTCTTTATTTTAAAAAAAAAATTTTTTTAATCAGATTTACTTTATTTTATGTGTGAGTGTTTTGCCTGCCTGCATGCAGGTGTACTATGTGCATGTTTGGTGCCCAAGGAGGCTGGGAGAGGGCGTTGGATCCCCTAGAACTGGAGTTATGGATGGTTGTGAACCACTTTGTAGGTGCTGGGAATCAGACTTGGGTGTTCTTCAAGAGCAACAAGTGCTCTTCAATGCTGAGCCATCTCTAGCCCTGAGTGGGAGGCTCTTGACCATCCTTCATTGTGTATACTCTCCTAACCACAGGATCCAAGAGGAGCATACTATGGGGCTGGGTCTACACCCTAGTGCAGAATATAAGCCCTAAATTTGTCCTCTGACTTGATATTGTGCTCACAGACAACAGAGAGCGAGGAAACAAATCTCTGACATGTATGTCACTGTAGCCCTGGCCCTTGTATGTATCACAAGTCGCCCACAGTTCATGGTGAGTCCAGACATGGCCTCTGGATCCTTCTCACACTGTGTTCTAGGCTCCCTTACTAAACAAATGATATCTGATGTATATGGTAGACCCTTTCCTACAGCAGTCAAGAGGATCCAAAACCATGAGCTCCCACATCTAAACTTGATCTGCATCATTGGATACTTGAAATAAAATTGTGGTCCAGGAACACTGGAGTTTGTGTGCTACTGGTGGTGAGTGAATGTGTGTGTGTGGTCAGGGGTGTGTGAAGAGAGTCCAGCCTGGTGCAGGCGTGGGTGAGGTTATCTGAGTGTGTAGTGAGTACAAACCTTCAGCCTGAAGCCCAGTTTCCAAGTCCTCCTGGGCCCAGATGAGATGAAAGGGCACAGATTGCCCACGGCAGCTCAGAGGCAGGTGGAGGGGCTTCAGCAGAGAAGCCGTGGGTGTCTTGGCCTTGGGAAACAGCTGCTGCTTTTGTCCACTCTGGCATGACATCAAAGGGTGAACAGATAAGGTGAGTTGGAGCCCTAGAGCCCTGCCCTAGATGTCCATCTCCAGTTCTTAGACCCTTTAGTTTTGAGACGTGGAAGGACAGACTTCAAATGTTCAACACCACCAAATAGATGGAGCTGCTCTAGGGGCACTCTGAGGGTGATAGTTGAGGCCTGAAGTCTTCTTCTTGGCTAGAACAGCTGCAGTTTTGAGGTGTGCTTTAAATGGGAAAAGAATAAAGAATTCTTTCAAAGGCACCCATCTGCTGAAGAAAAGCTTGGAAGCAATACCCAATACCCGAGCAAAGTCCAGTGACCCACACAGAAACCAGTCCTGGCTTCTGCAGATAAGTGGGGCCACAGATACGCCAACCTTTCTTGCTGGGTTTGTTTCGGAACCCTCCACCACCTCTCACACACACCCTTTCAAGTCAGCTAGCAGAGCTGAAATGGTCTGACATTTCAGTCCATTTATAAAAAAACAATAGAGAAGCAAGAAGGAATGATGAAACCCAAGAAGCTCAAGAATAAGCTTTCTCTTTCTCTGGGTACCCATTGCAGAATGTTCTAGGAACTTCAGGCTGAGGAGCTCCCTGCTGAAGCCAGGCTGCCTCTTCATTCAGCTCACATAGCTTCACATCCTCTTCCATGTGCCACAGCCTCTGAATGTTGATCATGTCCCTTCTCACATGTTAAAGAGCACCAACTGCACACCAGACACTGTCCTAAGTGCTAGGAGGCAGAAAGGAACAGACAGACAAAAAGCTAAGACAAGAATACAGAAATAAAGCTCCAGTAGATAGACAGTAGGTTCCATGACAAGGTGGCCGTGGGAGAGGAAAGGCACTCAGAACCTAAGTTGTAGACACAAGGAACATACCTTCTAAGGAACGTCAGGAACACAGTGTTCCTGTCCACACTAGACAGGACTTGGAAGTGGTATGATGGTCCTTGTCCTTCGTTTTGAAGAACTTAGGATGGCTATGGGGGTGGGTTCGACGCAGAGTTGTTGATGCAGAAGCCAACTCCTCCAGAAGGTTGCTCTAGTACGTCATAGACAAACCTGAAGTCGGGCCTCCCTGGTTCCGTCTGTCTCTTGACTTCACAGATGTAGACACGACAATTCCTGTTTCACTGTCAAGTTCTAGTTTCCTTTCTCCTGCTGTCATAAAGACCATGAGCAAAGGGACTCGGAGAAGAAAGGTTTTGTCTGTCTTACACTTCCACATCAGGCTATCATGGAGGGAAGCCAGTCTGGGGACTGGGGCAGGAGCAGAGACCATGCAGGAAAGCCTCTTACTGGCTCCCCCCTTCGCTTCCTCAGCTTGCTTTGTTAGTACAACTCAGGACCACCTGCCAGGGATGGTCTCGCTGGCAGCAGTGGGCCAGGCCCTCCCACGTTAATCATTAATCAAGAAAATGTCCCCACAGCCCTGCCTCCGGGCCAGCTAATGGAGATATTTTCTCATTGAAGTTTCCTCTTCCCAGATGACCCTAGTTTGCGACAAGGTGATGAAAATGAACAAGCACAAAGTATAAAATGAGAGCAGTTGCATGGTGCGTGGGGCCATTCACGTTGCTTGGTCGTTATTCTGACTTTCAGTCCAGAGTCCCTGAGTCCATTACCATGGACCTCGTTAAAGTTAGGAGTTTAATTAAGAAACATGTGCTACTCCGGGAGCCTTCCAGGGTTTGAGGCTTCCTTAGATTTTTGCTCCCAAAAGATTTATCTAGAAGGCCTAGGGAAAGAGCTCAGTTGGTAAAGTGCTTCTTGTGCAAACATAAAGACCTAAGTTTCATCCCCAGAACCTACATTTAAAAATCCAGGTTTAGCAGTGGCATGCGCCTGTAATCCTAGAGTTAGGGAGGTAGAGAAAGGAGGGTCTCTGGAACCAACCAGCCTAGATATTTGGCAAGCTTTGGATCACTAAGAAACTGTATCAAAAGAAAAAAAAAAGAGGTGACTGGTACATACACATGCACATGTGAGCAGATCCTCTTGCAAACATAAGCACACACTCAAGATTTGTGTATAAAATGGTCAGTGTTTGGATTAGTTCATCGTGTCTTCAGATAATTTCACTGGACTGGTCCAAAAAGCAGAGGCCGGAGGAACGCTGGTCCTGTGAGAATACAACATAAACAAGAATATCTGGGTAAGGCTAGCACAGCTTTGCCAGGGACCCCACTATTACCAGACAGCCCCTTCCCTCTCTAGTCTCCCTCGATGAAATGTGGTCAGTCTACTCTGGGCTAGGGGAGGGCAGGACCAACCTGGCTCTCACTCAATCCCTTGTTCCCCTCTGCAGATCAGCAATGCTACCCTGATCATCTTTGTCAGCTACTTCGGCAGCCGGGTGAACCGCCCACGGATGATCGGCATAGGGGGGCTCCTCCTGGCTGCAGGGGCCTTTGTCCTCACCCTCCCACACTTCCTGTCGGAGCCTTATCAATACGTCTCGACCACGGCCGGTGAGTGACCCCAACTCCTGCCTTGAGGAGATGAGGCAGGATGAGCATGGTACAGAGTTGATGGTGGTGCCCCTGCCAGTGGGGTTTCCACTCTGGGTCATGGCTTCTTTCCTCTCCCACTAGAGACCGTCCTTGGCTTTAGTAGTTCAATTTCTCTCCAGACCACATCTGGAATGTGGAACCTATTGAAACACATAGAAGTGTGAAGTAGCCTGGCTACCTGGTTCCTGGCTCCTTGGGGATGAAGAGACCCTGTGGTTGCTGGCCTCTCCCCATGACTCCCTGTGCCTTATGCCAGTTTTTATCCAAACTCCACCTACCTGGGACCAGAGCCCACAGAGGCGTGGAGGAAAGAGGACCAAAGTGTGGAACACTATGAAGTCTGGGGTTTTTCCTGATGTTTAGTGACTGTTACACCTGTCGATTTTTACTTTAAATTATATAGCGTTTGTATAGTACACTCATTGATGCGGGGACACTAGTGGGGTGCAGAGAAAAGTCATAAGACAAGGAGTTATATGACTTTCCCAGGGGAAACATGAACAAATATCTGCTCACTCCACATAAGACACTATGACAATCCAAAGAGATGAGTCTTCTCAAATCTAGCTTGGTGAGCCAATAAGTTTATTTGGGTTGCTTATAGGAGCATGGGTAAGGGATTATAGGAACACGACTAAGGGATGACAGGAGCATGGGTTAGGGATTACAGGAGCATGGGTAAGGGATTACAGGAACATTGGTAAGGGATTATAGGAGCATGGGTAAGGGATTACAGGAGCATGGGTAAGGGATTACAGGAACATGGGTAAGGGATTGCAGGAGCATGGGTTAGGGATTGCAGGAGCATGGGTAACTCAAAGACAGATATATCTACAGAAGGCACACTCCATCATGGGTGAAGACTCACAAAAGCTGTATCCTTAGAGCCCTCTGGACAATTTGTAGGCACCTCTACCAGAGTAACCTCGTCCCCAGCAATTGATTCCTACTTTTTACAACCTTGGGGGAAGCTTTGTAAATCTTGTAACTTTAGGAACTTCTGAGCCTTACAAGTTTCTATGACTTCCTTAGTCTTAAGAGCTCCACTCTTTCTCAACCTTTCTAATGCTGTGACCCCTTAATATAGTTCCTCATGTCGTGGTGACCCCCAACCACAAATTTATTTTTGTTGCTACTTCATAACTGCAATTTTGCTACTGTTATTGATCATAATGTAAGTATCTAATATGCAGATGGTTTTAGGCAACCCCTGTGAAAGGGTCATTCTACTCCCAAAGGGGTTATGACCCACAGGTTGAGAACCACTATTCTAACTTGAAGGGAGTGTTTCAAATGGGAGGAAATGGCTACATAGTAGGTCTTGACACCTGAAGGTATTCATATATCTTCTCAGGGTCCAAGTAGCTAAGGAGAGAAAGAAGAGGGAGCCCTGTCCCCTGACCCTCATCAGGCAAGGGTTTTTTCTGTGACCCAAACTTCTGCTTTTTATTGGGATGTCCTGTGACAGGAGGAAATAGACAAAGAATTTATGTAGTTAAACATGGAATTCATTAGTAATGAAGGATCTAGGAAAAGGTGACTCTTCCTTATATCTTATTTTTAGAATTCTTTTAACTAGCATATATTAGTTATACATGATAATAGGTTTCATTGTGACATCTCCATACATGTACATGATGTGTTTTGATCATATTCATATTTTTTTCTCCCACTCTTGCTAATCTTTTTCCTTTTCTCAACTAGTCCCCACTTCTGTTTTCTTGTTGAGGTGCATGTGTGTGTGTGTGTGTGCACGCGCCCCAGAGAGTTTCATCAGGGTTGAGTACAGGAGTATAAATGAGGATTTGTCTGTAAGAACGTGGGTGCTTTACCATTGGCTTTGCCACTGAAGGAAATGTCCCTCTCTTCCTATCAACCCATTAACTAGTTATAAACTGTTGTTGTTTTAAATTGCTGTGTTTGCGATTTTATACACATTCTAGATAGCTCTGTGTTGACGTGAGCTTTACAAATATTTCCTACTAGTTTCTAGCTCATCATGCATATTCTTCTAACAGAATATATGTCACTTCCAGAACAAAAAGGGGTCTTAATTTTGATGAAATCCAATTTTTCCTTATTTTTTTTCTCTTCCACCATTCAATTTTCTGGTACTGCACTCAAGACCTCTCCCCACCCCAGGAGAGGCACTTTCTCTGGGTGTTTCCATTTTTTTGTATTTACATGTAGATGTATGATCTGTTTTGAGTTAATCATTTTTCCTCTTGTGTATGAATGCCATTTTTTTCCCAGCACAATTTGTTATAAAAACTGTCTTTTCATCATTCCAGAATTCTAACAGATACATTGTACCATTATAACAGATGAATTCTCTTGGGCTAAGGCTGCAGCTCAGTGGTAGAGAGCTTGCCCAAAATACACAAGACCCCGAGTTCTGCCGCCAGCTCGGAGAAGAAAGTTGGCCACGTTTGTGGGTTCATCTCTGGACTTGCTTTCCCACCCATTGATCTGTGGGTCACCTATGCCAGCACTGCGTGCTCCCCCTCATCAGTGTTTTGTTTAGTTTTGTTCTTTTTTTCTATATAAACTTTGAGATCTAGTGGTTTGTATTCAAAAGAAAAATATCTTTCTGGAATTTTGATTGGGATTGCGTTAAATTCATAGATCAGTTGGCATGCCTGTTATGTGTAACCCTCTAACTCTTTTTGGTTTTTCAACACAGGGTTTCTCTGTGCAGCCCTGGCTATCCTGGAACTCACTCTTAGACCACGCTGGCCTTGAGATCACAGAGATCTGCCTGCCTCTGCCTCCTGAGTGCTGGGATTGCAGGTGTGCACCACCACCACCTGGCTGATCCTCTGACTCCTAAACGGTGTGGCTCACCATCGCCCTTGTGTTTAACGTTGGCTTATGACTGAACGAGCTCTAGGCTGATGAATGTCTTTATTCTTCAGGAGAACAGAGTCTCTGGACTCCTTAACGCCCACTGTCCATCATTGCCGCCCAGTGCTATGGACGCATCTGTCTTACCCTTCCTACAGCGCTCACTGCCTATCAGTATTTACCTCCAGGGTTATGGGTTTCTGCGTTCACCAATGCTGGAGGGGGGCATTTCACCTGCTCTGTTGCTTCCATTTCCCCTCTTTTCCTGATATATATATATATATACTTAGTAGTTAATTTTGATGAACCCTTGGGTGATAAAATCTCTGACAGAAAAGATCTTCATTTTACCCTTACTCTTGAATTAGTTTAGCTACAAACTGTTTTAAATTCATAGTTATTCCTGCTCAGAACTTTGAAGACAACACACCTTTGTCTTTGAGATTTCTCAGTGGACCTTCTCCATCTGTCTAATTATCAACCCCTTATATTTAGGCATCCTGGTTTTATTCTCTGTAGCTCACTTAAAAATTTTTTTTGTTGTTTTGCTACCATAGTATGTTTGAATATGGGTTAATCTGTGTCTGTTTGGGAGTTCAGTTGTTTGTTTGTTTTTTATAAGACCTTACCTCCCCCCGTGCCCCTTGCAAAATTTTTATTTAACTCTAAAAATTTGTCTGCCAAAAATGCTCCTGATTTCCTCCATCCTTTCCTCTAGAACTTTTATATAAATATACATGTCAGTCACTTTCATTTCTGAACCCCTCATCTCTTAACTTCCTGGAATCTTCAGTGCATTGTTCCTCTGTACTGTATCCTTAGTGGTTTCCTTAAAGTATGTCTTCCCATTCTGTGAGCCTCTCTCTAGCCTTTTAAATTGGAGTCAAACCTTTCCATTATGTAAAATTTACTCTCTGTTTTGCTAATTTCTCGGAGTTGTGATTTGTTTTCAAATTTCTCAGCCCTTAGTTTTATGATTTCTTAATGCTTTTTAACTGATATATGTGTGCATGTGTATGTGTATCGATGATATGTTTCTTTGGTGTTTTCAAGTATTTTAAACATAGTTTTATGCAGTCTCTTTGATATTGTTCCACTAGCTCCAGCCTTAAGAATGTGACGCCTTCACTGTTGTTGTGCCTGCTTGTGCATGTTCATCGTGAATCCTCCTCCTGTGTGTTCTATAATGTGGCTGTGGAGTGAATTGTACTGAGATTTTTTTTTTCTCCCATGTGTAAATTATCTGTGGGCAGATTAGGAATGGACCTGCAGTAGTATAGTGTTTTATATCCCCATGTGGACTCAGCACCCCAGGGGGTCATCCTTGCTTTGCAGGTCACTTTATGTCAGCTAGTTAGCTCAGGATGAATTTGTCCTTGTCTCAGGAGAAGTAGGGCATGGTGGTGGCTTCATGATGAGCAGCATTGAGGGGCCCAGTCTGCAAATGCTCATCCTTAGTTCACTGCCGTGGAGCTGTACGTCAGTGGTGGAGGATGAGTGAGCCACCCAGGAACGTGCTGAGCAAGTTAACTGATTTGTGTTTGCTTGAATCTGGCTCTTCTAAAAGCAGACTAAGCTCCAGAGGTGAGTCACTTAGAACGGCAGAGGAAATTCCTCTATGGGTTGGGAGGCCTGTGCAGGAGACAGATGGTTGGTTTGAATGGGGGGTGGGAGTGGGGAGGATTAGGAACTGGTGAAGTGTCTGCAAGGTTCTGGGACTGTCACTCTTTCCTCTGGGTGCTCTAGTCATTCTCACAGGTGTGTCGTAGCCCCGGACTGTTTAAAGTCTGAGCCAAGGACGAGGACAAACCCAAGCCCATGGGCTCTGCCCTGTCCTTTCTCCCCTCTAGCTAGACGAGGCCTTGGAGACCAGCTCTGAGGGAGAATCAGGACTTGACCTTTCTGATGCATGAAGACCAGGCTAATGAGATCAGCAAGGGAGCCTCGAGCACTGGGGCCAGGCTGAAGGGAGGGCACTTTGCCAGACACCACACGCCATGGCCTACTCAGTCAAGCTGGTCGGCTCCCCGCGGCCTGGGCCCACAGCCCATGGCATTTGCTTTGCACAATGCAGCCATGGGAGGGAGGTTAGAGATGGCCTCACTTCGCTCCTTATTAGGGATGGCTATTTAGATTGAGGTGGGCTTTACCACAAAGCCCCAGATCACAGGGAGTTAATACCAGTCCAGTCTTAACCCCACTCTTCCTGGCCCAAATCACCGCAGCTGGCCTGACAGGGCCACAGCGTGCACAGGCTGGGAGAACGGACTGTTATTGTTGTTGTTGCTCATCCTGTTTGTACAAATCCTGATTGCGACAACAGAGCGGCACTTGCTTTGATTGGGATTCAAGCAACAGCTGGAGATGTTCAGGGATGCCACCTTCGGGGCATCTTTCTGGTGCCAGGCAATAAGATGAGGAGGACCTTGGCCTAGGAGTCACATCTGTGGCCTTTAGTTGGGCTGTGTACTAGGTGGGGATGTAGTGTGGAAGTGTGCCATGTTAATATGTTCAGATAAATATTCATCAGGTGCCATTTCATTGGAAAAGGCTGATATCTTCAAATGTATTCCTATGGGAACTTTGAATTATGCAAGGTCATGGGGGGCATATTTTATTAGATGTGACACCCAAATGGTGCATCTGAACTGTCTTCTGGAGCCAGGCAGTCCTTGGGCCATTTTTTCCATGCTTTGAGTCTCAGTACCTCAGGAGGGTCTAAAAGAGAAACACCTCTCCCATCGATCGATCGAGCCATGGTGGCTGCAGAGGCTCTTGCATTTAGCCCAGTGGCTGCCATAGGCAGGGATCGTGAAGTGGTGGCTCTTGCTCATGTGGTAGTGGGGAAACTGGGAGCCCCTCAGTACCCCCGTGAGAACGCACGTGGTGTCCCTTGACAAGCGCTTTGCTGTGGGCTGGATAGCTTGGGAGAACCTGCAGGTGAGTGCTTGTCCTCACCCTAAGCCTCCATTACACCCTCATGTGAGCATAGGGTCCCTCTGGGTGAGAGCATGGACTACTGTTCTGAGTAGTTGCCAGAGCCTCCCACAGCCTCATGTTCGTAGATGGAGCATAGACTGTGACACAAATGCCGTCTCAGCTGCTCACTTGCCAACTCTTCTTGGGGGCCGGGGTACTCTTCCTTTCTAAACCTCAGTATCCTTACCTGTAAAATGGGAGCAATAATACCTTCTCACTCAGTGTGCTCTCAGAATAAAATTAAAGTGGAATAATATAAACATATAATAAATATATAGATACAAAGAGTGTGGCTCATGGGAAAATTTCCATTTGTTTGCCTTGCTGTCCCATTTGGGATCTGTAATTGATCAGTATCAGCCCCCACTCTTCTCTTCATGAGTATTTGCCCATTTCTTCTCCCCTTGGAACAAAGCCGCTCCAGAAATGACCATGGGAAATGAAGAGGAACTATGATTTTCAGAGGGGGAAAAATTGAAGAAAGGCTGAACATTGTGAAAAGTCACGAAGACCTTTAACAACTAATTGCCTATTTTAAAAAGCCCATGCAGACATTTATGGATGTTTAGATTTTCTAAATGTCAGTGGGGTCCGGAAATGTGCCTTGGCGCCTTTAGAGACTAGCTACCCAGCCAAAGCCTCCATCCAAGCCCACGTCTAGAAGGTGCAGTGAGGCTTTTGCAGATGGGAAACAAGCCAGCACGAGATCAGTTCTCCCAGGAGAGAGGAGAAGGGGCTTTGGAAACCAGTGTTCTGAGGGACTAGGTGTAACCTGTGAAAGAGTCAGTGTAGTCCACGTGGAAGTCAGCCTGGCAGACAATGGTTGCCTGGGCAGGAAGCTTCCCAGAGGCTAAGCAGGAAAGGAGGAGGGGAAATTGTATTTTTGGAGCAATTAAAAAAAGAAAGGGAAGAAACCCTCCCTAGCCCTTTATCTCTGAAGCTTCTGGTCCCTATCCTGTGCTCTCAATGGCGTCCCTAGGAAGGCGGGTAACAGGAAAGCACGCAGAGCAGAGCCTTGGGATCCAGAGTGACTTCAATACTTCCTTATGCAGCTCTCAACCTCCAGAGCCAATCCATCTCCTACACCCGTAAGCCACACAGGGCCAGGCCACAGAGAGAACGGCTCTGGAACATGAGCTCAGGTGATAAACAGCCAGCTGTGGTGCGAAATGGAGATGCCAGAAGCCATGGGGGACATGAGGGGGACATGGTGTGCAGGTAGCCTGAGTGTGCCTGTGGCACATAGGTGTGTGTAAGGCAGAGCATCTCTATGCGCAGGAAGTCGAATGAGATAGGGAGGCAGCTGGGCATGGAGAGGAGAGGAGGCTGGTGTACGTGGAGATGGATACTGGAGGTAGACGTGTGGGGGTGCAGGGGTGAAGGTAAGGAGATGGGGAGATTGTGAGGAGGTGGGAGTATAGGGCAAGGAGGAAGTGGAGTGAAGAGGAGAACACATTCGTAGGAGGAAGTGTGTGGGTGGGGATGTGGGGGTGAGCATGCATTTGAGGGGAAGCAGGTGGGATGATACGTACAAAAGGTGGGGGGACGTGTGTGCTGGGGTGAATGGGTGGGTAGTTAGGGTGAAAGTTACACAGCCTGGCTAGCTGGAACTGTTTAACCTGTTTAATCTGAGAAAGGAAGGAAAAAGCCAGCAAACACAAGTGGGGAAAATATCACAAAACATGAGTGCTTTTCATTCAACTAAAAGAAAAACAGCCCTGAAAAGATGAGCAGGAGAAAACTGAATGAGGTTTGGTGTGGATCCTCCTAGAGTCGTGATGTAGGGAAGGATAAAAATAAACATGGAGAAATGACAGCCCGCGCCTGGCTGCTGTGTTGAGTGTCAAGGGAGGTCAAAAAAGAACAAGGACTCTAAGGTTGGTGGAGCAAGCGTCCCCACCGCAGTGTCTTGATAGACAGTGCCTCTCAAGGCACCAGCGGTTGACCTCGTCTGCCCACTCTCTGTCTGGTTCTTGGAGCATCTACTTTTTGTGGGCGAAGTCAGGTGAATTAAAATGACTCACTGTCCTAGGCCTCCTGCAGGAGGCTGAGTGTGGCTCCTCTTCACCTTTTGGCCCTTGGGGCCTGGGCAGTCATTTTTCTTGTTCAGCAATGAGGCCGGGTGGCAGACCCGCTGCAGGTGTCTTGGAGACAAGCTCCTTCCTGTCCTTCCATCAGCTTACTCTTCCTGGACGGTTGGTAGACTGTCTCAGTCCTCTCCAGGACAGGGGCAAGGTTCCTGGTAGATAAGAAAGGCTTCTTACTATGCTAGTGGCTTTGTGTCTCTTAGGAAACAATCCCTGTTCCACTATGGAATGAGATTGAAGAAACCATAAGCCATCATTGTAGCAGGTAGCGGGCTCCTGAAGGACCTAGGGGGTCAGGAAGGCACTTTCTACTCCTCTTGCTGGATGTGGTGAGACTGAGGCTGTTGACTGTGCCCAAACACCTCTTGTAGCCCAAAGGCTTGACATGGATGCCCCAGGCAGTGTCCCCTGGGAGGGGAGGCCAATGGGGTACCTTCTTTTTCCCACGACCAGGGGACTTTTAAGAACTCCAAGCTTGTGATGTCTATAATCAGAGAAGATGGGGCACTGAGGCAAGGAAAATAGCTCAACAGACAACTGACCCACATACCAGGACCTAGCAGTCAGCTAATGCTTTTTGGGTATTCTGGAATGTTCCAGATATCACCTTCCTATCTTCTTCCTAGCCTAGAGTATGAGTGAGAAGGATGCGTAGGGGGCCCCTCTACCCCCAGAAACCTACCCTTCATATCTGGTTTGTGTCTCCAGAAGCTTTGATTGTAGAACGTCTTAGTGGCTGAAGTGTTTGAAAACCATGTTAAGTCATGGGCAGACATTTTTATTTAGGCAACCGGTAGGAAATATTTCGGGCCTGCCAATCCTTGAGTTTCTATGAAACTGTTCAGCAATGTTACTGGGGCACCAGAGTTTCCATGGGCAGTAGAGACAAAAGTGTCTAGGTGTGTGCTATAACATTCCTTGGCACAGACACAGTGGGATCAAATCTTGGCCTAGTTAGTAGTTTTGTTTCCCAAGCCCTACATTAGATGGTTCTTCTGGCCTAGGGCTACCCTTGCCCTTAGAGCTGAACTCCCAAGGTGTGAATTCCCCCAAGCTGCCTTGAGGTGGTCAGCCATGGACATGAGGACAGGCCTTTCTCTTCCAAGTGACTCTTGCCCTTATATCTCTCAGTACTACCTTCCATGGGTTCTAGTCTGCTTCTGAGAATCATCCAGGCCAAGTTGATCAGTCCCCAGCGGCAGGAAGGCCATCCCAAAGCTGGGCTGAGCCTCGGTCTCTTCAGCTCCAAAATCATCACTCCACCTTAGAAAATAAGGCTGCAGGTCTTCAGGGTCTCCCTGGGAAAAATACAGAGTAATCTCACTCTGGACCTGAGGGTCCTAAAACAGGCTTAAGTTGGGAGCTTATGATCAATATAGCCAGGACCACAATCCTGCAGATCTGTTTCTCAGGCCAGGCCTTGCCTTCCTATTTGCTGTCTAGCTGAAGCCAAGCCTTGTGTTCTTTCCCCATGAGATTCTCTCTCCTTGGCTGGAGCCCTTCTTTTTACCCTCGTATCTAATTTTCTAATGTTCGGCCTTCAGAATGTCTTACTAGCCATTCTCCTGGCTCTGCAGCCTTCCTGTCATTCTTGGACTTGCCAGTTGTGTCCCCGAGGACAGAGCACAGAGTGGTAGACACACAGCCCTTCTACCTCGGGTGTGCAGGAAGCTGGTTCCCCCTGAGGACTCTCCAGATAGGGGTCCCCATCTTGCCTAGCAGATACAACGACAGACAGACTTTGTCAGCAGGTTGCCTCCAGTCAAGTCATGCCCTGCCATGGCTTCTGCTGGCTTAGGCGCCTCATTAACAAAGAAAATGTGTGTGGGGGAGGAGGGATGAATGACTTTTGTTGGCTCTGCAAACCGCTCTGGGTTGTCTTCAAAGAGCACCCCGGCAGCCTAGGGAATAAATCTGGGAGCAATAAGTTCTACTTCACAACCAGTGAAAGGTGTGAGTGAGGTGCCCATCTCCTGAAATACTAAATTCAGGGCTGCCAGCTGTCATCATTTTTCTCCCCTAGCCACTAAAGGAACTGGTCTGATGCGCAGGTGTGGGCTCCTGGGCACTGGCAAAGGGCAATGAGGAAGTAGGAGAGGGGAGTCCCAGGCCAGCCAGGGTGGCTGTGACTTTGTGAAGTCATGCACACGGCAAGCCTCATGCCCAGGACAAGTAGCATTTTCCCAGGCCCCTTCTAGGATAAGGGAGGCAGCGTGGGTTCCAGTCTCAGTGCACACATACACGCACACGCGTGTGCATGCACACTCACACACACACACACCATCCCCACAGACACTCCTACGTGCATGCATACACACATGCCCAACACCAGCACATACACACACGCACACACACAAGCACACGCACACGCACGCAGGTACGCATGCCCCAGCACCAGTACACTCCTTCCCTGTGCAGATGTAAACCCCTCCAAGCACACACATTTGCCCTGTGATTTCTCTGCTGTAGAAGCCACCACTGGTCTTGGCTCTGTTACTGGGTCCTGTCCCTGAGTTTTAAAAGCCTGAGTAGCATTGCTTGTCAGTGGGCTTTTCCCTTATCCATTTGAGTTCCTCGAAGTGACTCATCATTCTGAATGAAAAGTAGTATTATTGGAGGACGTGTATGCCCCAGATTATGATGTATAATTGCTTTTCATAGAATAATGTTTTATAAAATAAAGTTTCATGAATAAAGAGAGCACAAAGTTGTGAAGGGGGGAAGGTGAGGGTGGATCTGGCAAGAGTTGGGAGTGGGGTGAGGATGAATACAATAAAAATACGTGGTATGAGTTCTCAAAGAATCAATAAAATAGTATACTAAAATGTTTTCTTTGTAATGACACATAATAACTACATGTACTTACACAGTCTGTGATAGACAGTTCAGCGTGGGTCTTGATCAGATCAGAATGACTGACCTATCTTCATCATCTCAGCCACTTACCATTTCTTTATGTTGGGAACATCAATCCCTGACCCACTCCTGCTCCCTCCCTGCTCCCCTCATCCCTGCTCCTCCTCTGCTTTACCCGTGCTCCATTCCTGCTTCACCTCTGCCCCACTCCTGCCCCATCCCTGCTCCACCCCTGCTCCACCTCTGCTCCACTTCTGCCCCATCCCTGCTCCACCCCTGCTCCACCTCTGCTCCACTCCTGCCCCATCCTTGCTCCACCTCTGCTTCACCCCTGCTCCATCCCTGCTTCACCCCTGCTCCACCCCTGCTTTACCCCTGATCCATCCCTACTTCACCCCTGCTCCATCCCTGCTCCACCCCTGCTCCATCTCTTCCTGGGTCCATGGGTCACATCCTAGAAAAGATGACTTCCTGACACAAAATCTCCTATATTGCAAAACCACAGAGGGGCCCAGAAATCAGAACTAGAATTTTGCTGATAAAAATTTCAGGATGAATCAGAAGGCTGACTCAGGGTGTGGCTGGGGTAAGCTCAAGAGGGATGAGCCTGTTTCTAGATGGCATTGCACAGTCCTATGAAATTTGATGGAAGCCAGCCTCCGATGTCCTACCGGGGTTAAAGAATGTGCTCGGATGAGCTTCCACCTTTCCAGGGTTTACTTTGGGGAAGACAGGAAATAGGCTAACACCCTGTTAATGAAGGCTCTCCTCCCTCCCCAGGACCCTCGCAGTACGGAGGCAGACAGCCGTGGGTAGACAGATGGACTCCAGAGGAGAAGTGTTGTAGTGGGTGCAAAGGGGTGCCATTCCTCTGGTCTTATTATGGAACTTTTGTTATTTTTAAAAATTTTGTGGGAGAGTAGATATAGTGGCACAGGCCTTTAATCCCTGCACTGAGGAGGCAGAGGTAGGCAGATTTCTGTGAGTTTGAGACTATCCCAGTCTACATAGTGAGTTCAGTTACATAGTGAGATCCTGCCTCAGAAAAAAAAATTGTGGGACTGAAGAGATGGCTCAGTGGTTAAGAGGACTTGTTCTTACAGAGGATCCAGGATCAGTTCCCAGCACCTACAAGGTGACTTGTAACCATCCATAATTCCAGTTTCAGGGAAGTCAATGCCTTCTTCTGACCCCCAGGGGTACCAGGCACACAAATGGTGAATGTTCATACATGAAGGCAGAACACTCATACACATAAAATAAATAAACCTATACAAATGTTTAAGATTTGTGTGCAGGGTATATGTGTATGGATTTGTTTGTATGTGTGTTCATGTGTGCATATGTGTATATGTGCACATAAATCCATTTGTGTGGAGGCCAGAAGTCAATGCTGTACGTTTTCTCAATCACTCTCAACTGTATTTCTTTGGAGACAGCATCTTTCAGGGAGCATGGAGCTCACCTATTTGACTAGGCTGTTGGCCAGTGAGTTCCAGGGACTGGCCTGTCTCTGTGTCCTCAGTGCTGGGACTACAGGGGCGTGCTGCCACACCTGACTTTCTTCGTGGGTGCTGAGGATCTGAACTCAGGTCCTCATGCTTGCGTGGCCATTGCTTTACTTACCGAGCTATCTCCTAAGTCACAGTGACCAGCCAGGGAAGGCTCTGAATATCCCCAGGTATGTGACTTGAGAAAATGGTGAGCTACTGGTTGATCCCTTATGTGGGCTCAAGCCCCTGGAAAAGGCTGAGAACTCTGCCCCAGGGAGGAAGTGGGAAACTGCAGCCCAGAAAGCCAACCTACCTGTGACACATTCAGTCATCTCTCTGTGGAGAACCTGCCCAAGGTCCCCTCCAAGGCCTGTTCTTCACCTCTTCCTGCCTCTGCAGTCACCCTCCATGATGCCCTCCCCTCCCCCCATGCTGATTATTTTCGAAGAGAAGGGTTTAATGGTCTAAAATTCTAAAAAGATCCTATTCCCACCCAGAGTGTGATAGCCAGGGCCACCCACTACAAGGAAGTCCTTGGCTTTTTCCTAAGATCCTGCATAAGGATCCACCTGAGACATACTCTCTCACTGGGAGCTGGTCTTGCCAATGAGACGAGGCTAGATGGCCAGTGATCCCCATGTCTCCAACACTGGCATTGCAAGTGTGTGCCATCGTGCTGGGCTTTTCATATGGGTTCTGGATTTCAAATTCAGGTCCTCAGGTTTATGAAGTCAAGCACTTTACGAAGTGGGCCATCGCCTCAACTCTAACTACTGTCCCTTTCCACAAGTGTCAGAGCTGGCTCTGAATTAGGCTTGGGCCCCATTCAGGACTGGCATCAGGAAAAGCGTGTTCTCCAAGGACCTCTTGAATCAATGTGGGAAACAGAATTAAGCCACAGAGAATTTGGAGACTTGGATGGAGTTGGGGCCAATTGATTATTTTTCTTTTTTCATGCAGGCTTTGAATAAAAGGCATTTCTGACCCGCACACTGACATTTTTAAACTTAGTAATAGTGAAACAATCCCCAGAGATTTTGGCCGCTGGACACTTCATTATGTGAAGCTTTGTGGGGATTTTTGTGGCTTTGGCGTACCACGCAATATGCCACATGAAGACTTAATAAGGCAGTCAACATTTTTTACGATCTTTGATGACCATTAAATGTCTCACAAAAAAATGCTTTTGCCAGCCAAAGGCAGCAACAATGTTCTCATAAATGTGAGTCCAGTCAAATAATGAGGATGGACAAAATCAGAAGTAGGGCTTAGAATAAACTCTTATTTTCTGGCCTGTTGTTTCCCCCAGGGAGTTCCTCAAGTCCCCTCACACATCCCCACCTCCAAGTCCCTTCATTCCCCTGCTACAGTCAGACCTTGAACATGCTTTCACACCCATCAACCATGGAGCCCTTGCAAGCCCGACCCTCATATCATACAACAGCAGCCTCACCTGTTTGAGCCCTTGGAGGTTCTGGCTGAGGGACTCCCTACCCCTCCATCAGAGCTTTTGGAACACAGGCCTTAATCCACCCTGCACCTTTACCGCATTGCCCTGTCAAGGTCTTTACCTGTCTGGGCCTTTCCTCAGGTGCAATCCAGGCCCGTTCCCAAGGCATGCTACCCTGCCTGCCTGCGGGAGCTTCACTGCATATTGGCTTCAGCAAACAGTGGGTGTCCTGTGTCACCCACTTCCGAGTGCTGAGCTACACCCCGGCTTCCCACTGTGCCTTCTTCTTGGTTCACAGGCCCCTTTCTTGGGGGAACTTTTCCAAGCCCCACCCCCACTACTACCACCAAACTCTGCGTTTCCTGTCTTTCCTTACCCTTTGCCCTCTCTCCTGGTGCATGCCTGTCGATAACTTTTTTTTTCAATTGTGGTGAAATACATAGCATGAAACTCGCCATTCTAGCACTGTCAGGTGATGGTGGTGCTAAGTGCGACCATCACAGCCATCCACCTCCAGAGCATTCTTATCTGGATCCACTGGACAGGCTTCATTGCCTTCTCCTCCAGCCCCTGGCAAACCTCGTTCCACTCTCTGCGTTTATGAATTTGACGACTTTAGAAGTCTCCTATCAATGGAGTCAGACAGGACCTGCCACTTTGTGTCCGGCTTCTTTCACTTAGCACCCAGTCTCCTCAAGGCTCATCACTATTAGCTTACATCAGAATCTACTTCCTTTTTAGACTGAACAATATTCTACACTATGTGCCAGATTTGACTTATTTGCCAGGTTGTTTCTACTTCTTGGTTTTCACCAACAAAGGTGCCATAAATATGGGAGCCTAAAGATCACGTCAGGCCCTGCTTCTACTTATTCTGACAATTGCGGAATTGCTGGATCCGTTGGGCATTCTGTTTTTGAACCTGTTTTGCAGAGTGGCTGCACTGTTTCTCATGCCTCACCAGCAATGCACCAGGGTCTCTCTGTCCCTGTACCCTCACCAATACTTGTTGTCTGGCTTTTAATGATGGCCGTCCTGTGGGGTGTTAAGTGATATCTCTTTCTGGTTCTGGTTTGGTGAGGCAATACTGTGGTTGCCTTTTTAGCCTTTTTAGAGATGGTGAAGTTGAAGGACATTTAATGGTCATGTCTGTCCCTCTGTCACCTGCAGGAAGAGGGCCCTCTTATGGTCACCAGCCAGATGACTGAGTGATTAAAGAGAATGTGAATCTTGGTGCAGGTGCTTTTCAATAGGCAGGCATCACCCACCCTGCCATTTAGAGGGTGGCTTCTCAGATCCAGGCGCGGACCTTCAGTGGCTGAGTTAGGCACAGGGCACAAGTCTTTATACCTCCTTCCTGGTATTATCATTTGCTTTCAGATGACCTTTAAACTATTCTTGAATAGATAATGGGCCCCTGTCTGGGTCAAAGTCATCTACATCCTGCACCACCCATGAGCATTAGTTAGTAGTTGTAGTGATATTTTGGTTTGCTGAGAGGGTTGCATGTTATGTGGACAAGGTTGTCCTCTAAACTGGTAATCTTCTGCCTCGGCTCCTTGAGTGCTGAGATTACAGATGAGCCCTGCCATACACAGCTTCACATACTACTTGATCCCATAATACTTGGCCTTGGTCCCGTCTGTTTCCTCTGAGTCAGACCCCAGTGATCAAAGAGAGAGCCCCTTTGCTGGAAGTTTTCATATGGGCCTTGTACAGACCCCAGCATTGAGAACAGGCTATGATGGGGTTAGGCCAGATGAGGCCTGGGTGGCAGGGGGAAAGAGCAGCCGAGAAGGCAGAGCCCCTGTCCCAGCCCTACCATCTAGTCCATGGCCCTCATTTTTCCTATCCAGGGGACACTAGGGCCCCCTAGCTCAGGGCTGCACCTCTAGAAACATCATAAGTAGGAATAAAATGGATTCCTGATTCCATTAATGTTAGTGAAAGCCCCACAGAGCGAGAATGGTGACGTCAGTGATTTCCATTGGCCAGAATGAGGCAGAAAGAAAAGGAATCTGGAAAAGAACCCTTAAACCCCTCAAGGCCTTGGAAAGCTGACAATGTTGATTGTTTAGTGTGGGCCAAATTGAAAACAGAGGCATGGAAGCAGCTTCCAAGCCTGGCAAGGTCCAAGCCACAGGACCCACGGCTTCCAAAGGCCATGCTGGGATGACTGGAGCCCTCCAAGAAGGGCGGGCTTCCAGGTGCAGCCTAGCTCCCCAGTCTGTAATATGAGAGGGTCTCCAAATCCCCTTGTTTTCTGAGTCTGTGATTCTTCACTTGGTCCTAGCCAAAAGGCCAAGAAGCATTAAAGAGTCTATGATTCTGGGGAGCTGCCCAGGTGTGGCCAGGGCACTGAATATCTTTGGCAGCAAGTCCTTCAATGGGATGTGGTGCTGGGATCATTCAGAAGTGAAGGAGTAGGGGTCAAGACCCAGGGAAGCCAGAGCCAAGGCTGGCAGTGACATGGTCTTCTGCTGAGGAGAACTCTGGGTTTTGACTGTGGATCCCTTCTTCCAGCTGGGTGGTGCTTTCCTCCAGGACTGCAGTACTGACCCACCATTTTCAGCCCTCTGCCAGCAGCAGTAGAGGAGGAGGAATGGGTGCTCCTTCCCCATCCTGGGCAGAGCTGCTCCTGCTGCAGGGGCCAAGGTCCACCTGGCTCCCACCTCAGTCTCTGTAGTTCCTCCTGCCAGTCAGGCAGAGGAACACTCTTCAAGGACCATGTCCTATTTTCCTATTCCCTGGCCCTCCTTCCCTTCCACTGGGGTATGGAGAGAGGACAGGACAACGGCAGGATTGGAGGGCAGATGGTGGAAGCCCGAGGCCAGGGTAGTGGTGACTAGTGGGCACGCTCATTGCAGGAAACAACAGCCGCCTTCAGACCGACCTCTGTCAGAAGCATTTGCCGGACCTGCTCCCCAGTAAGTGCCATAGCACCGTGCCAGATACTCAAAAGGAGACCAGCAGCATGTGGGGACTGATGGTGATTGCTCAGCTGCTGGCCGGCATCGGGACAGTGCCCATTCAGCCATTTGGGATCTCCTATGTGGACGACTTTGCAGAGCCCACCAACTCACCTCTGTATATCTGTGAGTCTTGAGCTTTAAGAGGGTTGTGAGGGGTAGGGATCTGGGGGGGCTGATGTTTCTGGGGCCTGCAGGAGCTCTTGTGGTCAAAATGGGGCCTGATCCTCGTGGCCTACAAGACGGTGGACCCGTGGTGAATGCCAACCACTTCCTTCCACATGTATGGGCCTCAAGTGGCTAACCCAGAGCTCCAGGCTCTCACCTGGAGGACAGAGCCAGGATTCTTTGTGTGTACCATGTGCTTTAGGATTTGGGGAGCTGATATTTAGCCCTGTTTTGAGCCTCTGACATCACAACATGACATTGTGTTCTACCAAGTTCACACAAGAGAACCATGCAATTGCGTTCTCTAAATGCAACAACAACATAACACACAATGTTTTAAGTAAATTTATAATTTGTAGTGGGCCACATTCATAACTATCCGGGAGACCATGTGGCCTCTGGGCCATGAGTTAGACACTCCGTTGATCCTCCACAAATCACCCAGTTCTCCAGGCTCCTGCTGGGTGGTGCATTACTTCTCTGAGCTGCGGACAGGTTGTCATGCGTGAAGTAGGTAGCAGATGGCCAACTGGTGCCTGATTCCTTCTCTTGGAAAGAGCCACATTGAGCTTTCTTGGGGCCTCAAGTCACAAACTGTGTCTGCGACTCCTTCATCCGCCAGAGCCGCCAGCACTGTGCATGGGAAGCTTCACACACGAACACACCCTGGACCGGCATTTTTTAAGATACAGTGGAGGCAGGTTCATTCCCGGCCAGGAGATCTCGCTGGCAGGTGGAGAGGAGCAGCAGGCTCGGTTCTGCCAGCCTTGGCATCTGGCCCTTATCTGTGGGAGATGTAACGGGCGTGGGTTTCAGAAAGTGTCAGCGGCATGGGCTTATGATTCCCAGGGGACAGTGGGTGATACCTCAGGAGTCTCCCTCGGTTTGGGAGACTAGGGTTGCTGAACATTCTCAATGCCCCTCAACCCCTTGTCCCTCGCTTCAATTTCCAGCCATCCTGTTTGCTATCGCTGTGTTTGGACCGGCTTTTGGGTACCTGCTGGGCTCAGTCATGCTGAGGATCTTTGTGGACTTTGGCAGAGTGGACACTGGTGGGTATGCAGAGGACACTCGCTTTTATTACCCTTTTACTGGTGCTTCTGATTTAGCTCCTCCCTCTTGGCTGACTAAAGAGATCAGCAATGGAGCTCCTGTCCCATGTAGGACAATGCCCAGGGGTGCCTGTCACTGAGTAACTAGAAACCATTCTGCTACTTTCTTCCAGAAAAGAAAGATTCCGTGTCCATGTTTGATGTCAAAGAACACAGTGGAGGCTTCTAGATGGAGTGCAGTGCAGATTTTCAGGGGAACATTTGTCTTTTGGAGGCCAGGCAACCACCTTGTTGATACCCATATCCTTGGGCTCCTGAGAATTATGGGCCTGCCCTTCTTAGGGATCCTCAAAAGTAGGGTGTAATGGAGCCCAGTGGTTAGGAGTGCAGGTTAGGGTACCAGGAAGACAGGTTTGAAATTGACTAATGGACAAGGGATTTGGTTTCCTGATTGGTTAGAGAAGTCAGATGTGCATAACTCTTACCCCACAGGCATGCTAGAGGAGACAGTAGGATGATGGAGGTAACGTGCATGAACCATGTCAGCCCTTGGAGACCAGGTCATTTCACCATTATTCCTGCCAACAGCTAGGGAAGAAACACTGTGAGAGGGGATGGAGTCTGGGAGTTTCCTAGTGTTTGGCTTTCTGTGCAGTGGCCTGGGTGCTCTGGGAAGACCAGAAAGGTCTGGAGAGGGAGTGTGGTGACCAGGGCCCTACGTCATGGAGTGTCTTGTCACCATTATGGGAAGAAAGCCAGTGAAACACCCCCTTGAACTGACTGTCCCTTTCTAGTCAGAAGACACCATGCATTCAACCAACAGACATTTTCATCCTTTGGTTTCTTTTCAGCTACAGTGAACTTGAGCCCAGGAGACCCCCGATGGATCGGAGCCTGGTGGCTGGGCCTGCTCATTTCTTCAGGCTTCTTAGTTGTTACTTCTCTGCCTTTTTTTTTCTTCCCTCGCGCAATGCCCAGAGGAGCAGAGGTAAGTTTCCCGGAGCCCAGGACTCTGTCGGTATAGAAGCTTAAGCCAAGGACCCAGGTTGAAAATAAACAGTTGGGAAGCTGCGGCGGCTTCAGAAAACTGAGTGAAATAATGACAAGTCTCAGGACACAGGGCTCCTTAGAGACGGAGAGGAGGTACCCCTCAGTGTCCTCTTATCAAGCTGTCATCTCAGAGACCAGACGTTGGAAACCTCTGAGTTCACCTAAGCTGGGGTAAAGAGTTATGAAACAGTAACAAGGAACAGGGGGCCTGGGGGGTGGTAAGGGAGATGACTCAGTCCATAACATGCTTGCCATGCAAACATGAAGACCCCAGCTTTATCCCCACAGCCTCGCTTTCTAAAAAAGCCAAGCATGGTGCTGTGCAATTGCAATCCCAATGCTAAGGAAGCAGAGAAATGGGAGGATTCCCTGGGGCTTACCAGTCAGCCTGCACGGGGAGCTCCAGGCCACTTAGAGACCTTCTCTTCAAAAGACAAAATCAAGATGGATGATGCCTGAAGGATGACATCCAAGGTGGTTCTCTGGCTTCCACGTGGACACACACACACACACACACACACACACACACACACACACACACACACACAAGCTGAGCCAGTGGTGAGGCACAGTTGACTTCTACATTTAATAGAGCTTCCTAAGGTTTGAACCAGAAAGCCTGGCTGAGAAGGGGAGTCTGGCTGGGTGCAGCACATTCTAGGCAGGGTTGTATCTGCTGGGGAAAGGATCTAGGAAGTTGAGAATGGGAAGCAACAAAAAAGAGGCTGAGTAGGCCCTTTATATGGGGCTGAAATGCTTAACATTTTCTCCTGTGAGTTCCAGACACCGTGGTGACTCCCCGGACACCTAGTGACAATATGGCGGTTGGCTGAGGTTGGGGTTCATGAGGGAATGGAAGTTAGAGGTCTGAGAGGCTCAAGAGAAAGATGGAAAATCCAGCTGAGGGCCAGGACAATGGCCCCCAGAGAGATGGGGCAAAGGGCAGGCTGATTGTTCCTGGGGGGGGGGGTGCAAAGACTTGGCTGTGAATGGGGTTGGAGCTCATGCTTTGTGTCCGGGATTGGAGACAGAAATGGGCCCCACTGTGCAAAAGCGGGCGTGAGTAGAGGCCTGGAGCTTATCCCAGGGAAGCATTTTAAAGGTTATTGCATATTTTGATAGGCTCAGTTGGACAGATCTGAGTTTGAAGACTTCCACTCATAAACTAGCTGAATGATCTTAGACAAGTTGCTTTATTTCTAAGCTTCCTCTCTCGTAAAGTTCTCGGGGGGGGTGTAATTAGAGAATCTGCCTGGGAAGGAAGTTGTGAGGAAGGAGGTAATGCATGGGGAATGATGGGCATGTTGCCCAGAGTTGAACAGGTGCTCAGTTAATGGGAACACCAAAGAATGCTAACGGCAAAGCCCAGGCCTGTGTCTACGCAGTGGCTCAGAGAGGGCTGGGGCCTCTGTCTGGAGCTGCTGGCTTTAGAGACTGGCAAGGGGACTGAGGTAATATGTCCAGAAGGCATGGGTAATGGTTAGGACAGAGCCTGGAGTAGGACTCACCTTTGGACTGAGGAGAAAGCAGGGACCCTAGGGAGGACACAGAAAGGGAGAGCTGAAAAGAGCAGACATTGGAGAACCCTGTTATCCTAGAAGCAGTCACCCCAGGAATCTGCATATGGAACACAGTGTAGTCATGACATATAGACAAGGGGTAGGATCCAGGATGATGCTTTTGGCATCAGTCATGGGAAAGTCAGATGAAATAACATGCCCATAGGTACTGTGGGAGGCATTGGCACGGATTAACTCTGGTCTCCAGCCAAGGCACCAGGCTCATTAAAACACAGGTGGTGTTTGCTTCAAGAGTGCATCCTTAAGGTGCCCTCCCATACGTGCATGTGATCCTTAGCCACTGAGTCCGGAAAGTCAAGGGCTCGGGGACGGGCCATTAACATCACCGTGTTTGCTGCCTTCAGACGTCTGTTATCGCAGATGAAACGATGAAGATGGAGGAAGACAAGTCCAGAGGCTCCCTGTTGGATTTCATTAAACGTAACTGACGGCCGCAGCAGCCAGGGGTGGGCTGGTTCCGGGTGGCAGGAGGCCAGGTTCAGGGTAAAGGGCGACCAGAAACAACAAGATCTGTGACTGCCTCGCCTCTCAGGTGCCCCCTCACTCCAGAGGGCTTCTGCCAATGATCCTGGTGACTGGTTCCTTTCAGGGACCAGTAGACCCTAGTTCGGGCAGAGCTAGTCACCACGCCAAGCCCCCACTTCCACTCTCTCCTTTTCACTTCTTGTAAAGGTGGTAGTTGTGGGGAAGAGACCTTTCCCAGTGCGAGCCCTGTTTCTCCTTACCTACCACCAGCAGCATCTTAGTTAGACCCCAAGCGTAGTGAGTGGGAATCCCAGGACTGTGTGCCCCTGGGCTGACCACTGCGAGTCTGGACGTCTCTAAGGCTGCCCTGAGGGTGAGAGGAAGCTTGCCTAAGGGATGAGTCAGGGTACTGGCAAGGCTCTAGGAAGCTTGGGATGCTCTTACCAAGGCCTGTTCCCTGACAGTCATCTACCTGCAGGGTTCCCCCGCATCTTCCTGAGGCTGCTGATGAACCCACTCTTCATCCTGGTGGTCCTGACTCAGTGTACCTTCTCCTCTGTCATCGCCGGCCTCTCTACATTCCTCAACAAATTCCTGGAGAAGCAGTATGGGGCCTCAGCAGCCTATGCCAACTTCCTCATCGGTGTGTCAGAGGGTGCCGCCCGCCGCAAGGCCTGGGTGGTACTCCCCTGGGGAGGAGCTGGGTACCGTACAATCCATCCAGGGATAACCCGGGGCCAGACCGGATACAGACAGGAGACAGGAGGCTTGCCCAAGAGAAAGAATTTTAAGGACATTTTTCCTGGTTGGCAATCTAGAGTGTTTTTGGCAGGTTTCGGAGGCTCCTATTCTTCCATTCAGGAGTGGGTGGAGACTGGGGGCTGTTTTCCTTCCCATCAAGAGGGTGGGAATCTGATAGCCTCCCAAATGACCTTATCAGGGACAACAGAGGAGAGAGGGAACATGGAGCTTGAGACATACAAAACACCTCTTAAGGGGTTTCCTTCTCCAGGAACTTGAGTCTCGGCCCCCTGACATGCGAGGCTCCTTTACACAATGGCAATGTCGGGTGCTCGCCCCCACCCAGATTAATGAACCCAGAACCTATGGGTGGTTCTTCAAGTAGGTGCTAAGAACCACCCACAGAGGTTCCACCAAGTGCCGAGGTGAATGCCTGGGCCCAGTCCATAGGTGAACTTGACCACACACGTAGATTTGACGTGAGATGTGAGGATGGCTCCCTGCACTCACGGCACTGTGGTGTAGGCTTTGGCTATGACATCATTTCTCTCCTCTTCAGTCTCAGACCAGGGGTTGCCACCCAAGAATGAGCTACTTCCTTATCCTTCTTGTTCTCATCTTGTTTTCAACGTTGTTTCTTTGAGACAAGGCCTAGAGTAGCCCAGGCTCATCCCAAACTCTCTAAGTGGGTGAGAATGGCCTTGAACTCCTGATCCTCCTGCCTCCACTTCCCAAGGGCTGGGATTATAAGTATCAGAAGTTGACTGCTTCTTTATTCTTTGATCATGCAAGCCAACCCTCTAGTGAATTCTCAGGATGTACCCAGCCAACACTCAATAGTAATAATACTCAGGAGTCCGGTATAATGGAGTATACCCAATGCTCCTTCATGAAGCCACACTTGCTGGTGGTACAGTTCGAGAGGCTCCCAAGCTGTGCATCCAGCCCTTCTCCTTCTCACCTAGGTGCTGTAAACCTTCCTGCTGCGGCCTTGGGGATGCTGTTTGGAGGAATCCTCATGAAACGTTTCGTTTTCTCTCTGCAAACCATCCCCCGAGTGGCTGCCACCATCATGACCATCTCCATGATCCTCTGCGCCCCTCTCTTCTTTATGGGATGCTCCACCCCAGCTGTGGCTGAGGTCTACCCCCCCAGGTAATGAACTAAGGGATGCAGAGACACCCCTTGGAACCACAGCTTGAATCCAGCTACCGGGTAGTCTTCCTTCTCTGCCTCTTTTACCTCCTCTGCCCTGTTCACCTGGCTCTGATCTCTCACACGATAACACAGAAAATCAGGTCTCAAAAAGTTTGTTCCATTAGGAGACCAGACCAGCCGGCAGTCAGGGTGAAGGTTCTGTTTTGTAAGAAGCATCAGAAACTGATCGGTTTAGTTTCTGAATGAGCCTGAGCCCTAGGAACCAGGAAACGAGCTGTGGTTAGTGCCATCTCTGGGCCAGCTAGAATCAGAGCCTTACTGAGCTGTCGAAGAAACGAGAGAAGACTTGGAAAAGTTTTGAGATGCGCAATGGAAGTGGGGCCGGGAAGGCAAAGGGCAGGTCAAAGTGCCCGTCTGTTCGTATAAAGCAGCGTGAAACATACCTTTAGAGTCAAGCTTCATCTTCAGAAAGGGCGGTACAACCCTGTGAGCAAGGAACATGCCCTCCCCCAACCCCTCCCCCACCCCCTCACCCCTGGCTCCAGTGAACACCTTGCAACCCTTTCTTTAGGACTCAGTCCAAGGAGTTTGCAAGATTTGGAGACTCAGAACCTTTTAGCCCCTGTATATTATCTTTGTCACAGAGAGGTACATCTCCAAATACAGCAGTCGCATCAGGCAAAAGCCAAAAGAATAGTTTGAGATGATCTCTGTATTTGACAGGTGAGGGAGGGGAGGGGTAACAAAGCAAGAGAATGTTGCTTAGCACGGGGAACTCACTGCTGTTCTGCAGGCTGGCTGTGGATCCAGAGAAACCTGAAAGCTTTGGGGCCTTTGGGTGGCTTTCACTGGGAGTTTGGTCCCAGCTCTGCTGTCTGCTTGAGTTCTAGGTATGATGTTCCTTGTTGCCATGGGAACATTGCCTAAGCTATAGCGTTCTCATCCGCATAAGAAGCATAATTGGTTCTAGGTATACTGAGGCGACTGTACATGAAGAGCCCCCTCCATCGTGATGTCTCATAAACACATAAACACTAACAGTCACTAGCACAGTTTCATCAATGCACTACTCAGCTGTGGTCTGTCACAACTTCTCCAAGGAAGATCAGTAAGATCAGCCATTGAAATCCACTTAGATGACGTTCTGGCCAGGATGGGGAGGGGAATAGGGAGACCCAGATCAGCAAGTCCATATTGACTCAAGAGATGAGCAGCCAATGAGAAGCTCAGATGCCTCCAAAGGTCCCAGCCTTTAGCCAGAACCTAGCTGGAAGATGACAGAAGACAAGTACCACTGATGACATTACCGTGGCAGTCACCATTTCTTTCATCGGCATCTCAATCCGTTGGTCATTTTGACTCTGACAGTGGCATTGGGGTTTGCTGGCTAGACCTTCCCAACTGAGTAATTGGTGGCTTTGGGCTCCAAGTGTCAGGATAAATGGAGAGAGCCATGATTTCCAAACAGCGTCAGATTCGCAACCAGCTCCCATGGGCCTCAGTTCAGATCCTTGGGTGGCACTGGCCCAAGACAAACAGAGACAGGCAGGCACATCAGCCAGGCCAGGAACTCGTGCTGGGCTGGAGTGTAGGGCTGTTTCATGGTCTTGCTTTGTTTGACTCCTCGCTTCCTGTTTCGCTGGCAGTACATCAAGTTCTATACATCCGCAGCCTCCTGCCTGCCGCAGGGATTGCTTGTGCCCGGATTCCGTCTTCCACCCAGTCTGCGGAGACAATGGAGTCGAGTACCTCTCCCCTTGCCACGCGGGCTGCAGCAGCATCAACATGAGCTCGGCAGCTTCCAAGCAACCGGTAAGGACGAGGGAGTCACGGGGGCAGACAGCCATGTGGAGTTTGGGGGCTCGGTGTGTGTGTAACCTCCAAAACTGTCCCTTGGCTCTGGAACTCAACATCAGCATCCTAGCCTCCTCCACCCTCTCTCGACCATCCCTGCCCCAGGGTCATGACCAGATGCCTGCAGCCCAAAGTCAATTAAAGATTGGCCCGTGACCAACAAGTTCATTCTTGGGGATTTGTCGAAACAATGGAAACAAGTCCTAGTGTTTGCCCTCAGTGGAGACTTGTGACTGATACTGATGGCTCCCCGGGGGGCGGGGGGTACTTCTGGGTTCTGGGTTCAGGCCATGTTACAGGGTCACATGGGCTTGGAGCAGAGAGACCCTGTGACGTGGACCTGAAAGGTCAGTGCTGGGAGCAGCGGTCGAGGACCTTTGCTTCAACCCCTCAGCTCCCAGGGGTGCCATAGAGCCAGCCTGAAGTCACAAAGCTATTTAAGAGCAAATCTGGAATTAGCTGCCAAAGCTCTGCCTCACCTGGTGTTCAAGGCCGTGGGTCTCCTTCTTGGGCAACCTACAGGGGCCTCATGCTGTGAGGACAGTGGCCCTGGGCCTTCTAGGTTCAGCCAACGGCAAATGACTCCTCCGGTCATCTGTCTGTTAGTCAACACACAGCGCACCCTGAGTGCAGTCACCATGCTGAGGATGAGCTGGTGGCCCTAGGACACCAAGGCCCGTTCTCACAGTTTACATTCCGTCCAATAAATGCACAAGATAAATGCTGGGGTGCAAGGGGAAGACACTGAGCAGCACAGAGAGAACCTGGGGGACTTCTTAAGATGACTTACACCTGAGCAAGAGCAGAGGCAGCCTATGGAAACCTGAAGCCCACTGCAGGTCACAGAAGAGCAAGTGCAAAGCCCAGGCGTTGAGGGCACCACAGGAGCAGAGGGAAGGCAGGGTGGGGGCCAGGGCCAGGCAGGCCCAGGGCTGAGCAGGGCTGGGCAAGCCAGGCTCAGGGGGTAGATGATCTTCTTCCCCCAGCGAGAGCAATGGGAAGTCTACGCCATTACCACAGGATGCCCCAATAGGAAGAACGCACTTGTGCGGAGGCTACAGGCCAGGCTAGCTTCTACTTACCACCTCTTCCAAGGAGACAGGACAAGGCTGCTTTCCCCAGCAGCCTCTGTGGACAGAGGCACGTGGCTCTCAAGCAGAGAAGGGTGAGGAGCTGAGACAAGATGGTCCCTTAATTTACCTTCCAACTGCAAGAGTAGTGGCTTCTGTGGTTTTCTTATCTTTATGTACTTACCTCTGACTCATCTACTTCCAGAAATAATCTTGACAAGCTTCCAATAACAGCACAAGTATATCAAGATAAAATCCATTACCATGATAGCAAGGAAAAAATAATAAATTATAAGGGGGGGAAAGTCTTGATGGTTTAAAATCCAGACTGAGGGAGGGAACAGCAATATTGTGTATTATAAACTTCTGAGCTTGAGAGCCAAAGCAGAGCGGGAGCCTAGGCCCCATGTCTGACAGCGGGAAGCATCCCAGCGCACTAGTTCACATAGCTCCGTTACAGCTCCGACACCGCCATCATCATAGGCTGGCCCATCAGCCACTGGAAGGGGGAAGATAAAGATGACCAGATGAGCAGTGGCCACCAATGAGATGCACAACGGTATTGAGCCATATGGAATTATGACAAGGCAGGGGCCTCCTCTGGGGTCCCCTCTTAGGCCAAAGGACGCCTCCTCAGTGGGAAGTGCTACAGAGGGTTTATACGACTCCATCCTTGTTTCCTCGGCTCCCTGCATACATCTTCTCCTGTAACAACTTGCACGACCACCACAGCTGGCTGGGCCCAGAGGAGAGCTCTCCCAGGCTCCAGGCTCCTCGCTGAGGGTACTTTGCCTGGTGGCTGGGATCTTGGGCATCTAGATTGTAGAGGAGGCTGCAGAGTTTAGCCCATGCTGGACTCTTGGCGAAGATGGTTTCAAATGCCCAAGCAGTGGCAGAGGTGGCACCCCACGGGATACTCTAAAACCCTCATCTGGCCTTCCTGTCTTCGAATCCAGGCTTCCCCTCCTTCCCTGGGGACTGGTGGGCAAAGGGGTTCAGACTGGTGGGAGTCTGTGGCAAGAACCTATGTGGATGTGTGAAACGTGTGGAGGTGTAGTCCTGACATACCCGCCTCCTGTTCTTCCTCAAGAGCTATTTGAACTGCAGCTGTGTGGTCGGAGGATCTGCATCAGCAAAGACAGGGTCGTGCCCTGTGTCCTGTGCACACTTCCTGCTCGCGTCCACCTTCCTCATCTCCTTTGTGGCGCTCATCGCCTGCGTCTCCCACAACCCGCTCTACATGATGGTTCTTCGGTGAGTGGCGCCTCCGAGCCTCTGACTGATGCTCCCCCACCCTCCCTTTGATGTTACATCCTGTCTCCCACTTACAGTCTCTCCTCCCTCTCCTGGCCCTGGGGGTCTCAACAGCAACACAGGACCTCGGAGTGCACTAACGGCAGGGGTTCCTGGTTCCAGGAGGAGCTCCTTGTAAGGTGGCCCCCCCCCGCTCAGGCCCCCAGCACCCGTGAGACACAGGTCCTGTTGTTACTTCCATTCTGTTCCTGGGAAATTAAATCACAGCCCAGGATGGCAGAACTGGCAAAAGGCTGAGCCTCAGGTTAAAGACAGGCTGGGCGTACAGAGTCACTTGCTTTTCAATCTTAAAGGAACTGAGGAGTAAGAGGAGGAATCAGCCGATGCACAAACAGTAAGTTGGAAACCGAGGAAAGTTCCAGAAGCAAATTGAAGCGAAAGCTGTGGGAAAGGCTGAAAATGAGAATATTGCAGGAGGCTGGAGACCTAGTGCACAGGTTCGAAGGAACATGCTGACCAGGGTGGGGACAAGGGAGGTGTCTAGTTGCAGCTGACACTTGAGCACCTCTCAGGCTTTTATAGAGAGTGCTTCTCCTTTGCCTCATATAAAGAAAATATATCTCACTCAAGAGTCCGCCTGCCCACCCACCTCCTGCTTGCCCCCCTGTACTCCCTCCCGAGTCCCCATCTGCTTACTTGGAAAGCAGAGAAGGAGAAACTTGATCCTGGAAACTCCCTGTCATCTTCAAAGTCTCTTCATCCTCACTCCCTGAGTGTCCTTGGGTGTTGCCTGACCCCCGGAGCCTCAGTTTCCTAGATTAGGGAGGGAAGTTTGTGGTCCCCTCCTCCACGCATTAGTGTCAGCCTTACAGGGTCAATTGCTTTGTAAACAGAAGGTACGCTGCTGGGTGTGGTGATGTCTCCTATAAACTTTGAGGGTGGAAGCAGGAGGATCAGGAGTTCAAGGTCATCTTTGCCTACATTGTAAATTAGAGACCGGCCCAAGTGACATGAGATTCTACCCCAGTGGTTCTCAACCTGTGGGTCGAGGCCCGTTGGGAGTTGACCGACCCTTTCACAGGGGTCACCTGAGACCATAGGAAAACACGGGCATTGACATTATGATTCATAACAGTAGCAAAATTACAGTTATGAAGTAGCAATGAAAATAATGTTATGGTTGGGGGTCACCACAACATGAGGAACTGTATTCAAGGGTGGCAGCATTAGGAAGGTTGAGAAACACTACCCGACCTCAAGAAGGAGGTGGGGAGTGGTGTTCTCCATATTGGTTAAGACCTATTTCCCCCAGAACCAGATGCTATGCCAAGAATGTAATTTAGTGACAGAGTGCTTGCTTAGCACGTGCAAAGCCGTGGGTTCGAGCTCCCAGGGGAGAATAAAGCAGCTGCCGGAATTTTACCCTATCCAAGTCAGCTCTCTGTCAGGTTAGCCCACAAGCTGCCAAGCTCCTGTTACTCTCACTATTTCTAGGACGCTGGCAGAAGATAAGAAATTCCTGTGTTAAAGACAAAAGCTATCAATACAGCAGCAAGCAGCGTATCCCCTGAAGTTGTGTTGATTATCCATATCCTCCAGATCCTTCGGAATGGACGCACAGATCCACTTGTGTGCTTTGTGGGCAGCAGGCTCTCATTCCAGCACGGGAACACTGAGCTTGAGAGAGCCACTGCTAATACAGTGAGCCACGAGCAAGCTCCAGCTCATGCCTCCAGGCTATTCCCTGCAACCACAGCCCAGAGAAATGGCCCAAAGGCAGCAGCGGTCAGGACTGTATGATCTCAGGAAGAATGGGTATGAATGCTCAGAGCTGACAGCATGATGCCTCCCCCCAAATCTTGTCACCTTCTTCCTTCCTGCTCCCCATCCTGTGCACCCCAAGGACTGACCCTGTCTACCCAAGGCATATCGGTGGAGCTCCCTTCTTCCCTGCTGGGTTAGGCAGGCCCTGGTCTACCTTCTGACCCAGACCTAAACCTGCATGAGCCCTGAAGAGGAGAGAGCAGGGTAAGGGATTCCCATAGGGAACTCAAACTCTATCAAACCACCTCCCTGAGTTGTGGAGACCAGCATCCGGTCAACCCTCCCAAGGCTGGTCAGTCTAGAGCAAAGAGAGAGAAGGCTCCAGGACCCCAGTGGTTTAAAGATTCATCCCCCTGGGAGAAAAGATGGCACCCGAGGTGCTCCAGTGGGATGCCCTTCTTGCACGGGTGCTAGCTTTTGCTGTAACCTGACAAATGCCCCAAGTGTTAGTCATTAGTCCTGGTCCACATCAGGCCCGAGATTACAGCCTGGGAGCAGAGGTGAGCTGACAATGTAGAAAGAGTGGTCAGAAACCCAGGCTTACCTCAGGGATAGATGGGGGAGCCTTTAGAAGGGGCCTATGAGCTCCGTCAATAGCCAAACCTGGTGCCTGAATCTTACTAAGTTAAAACACAAAGAAGTCAGCCTGCCCGGTGAGGGACAAAGACAAGGGGGCAGGGTACCGATTATTTGTCTTGTTGCTGGGACAAAGTGCCTGACAAACGCAGCTTAAGCAGGGATGGTCTTACTGTGGCTCACAGTCCAAGGGTACGGTCCATCACGGCAGGTGAGGCAGGATGACAAGAGAGGTTCTAGCCGTGGGGTAGGAGCAGAAGTCCACTGGTGGTCACATTGTAACCATAGTCAGAAGCAGAAAGATGAATACTGATGCAAAACTCACCTTCTCCTTTCCATTCAGCCCAGGACCCCAGACTATTAAATGGTACCATGAACATTCAGGGTAGGTCCTCCCAACGTAATCAAACCTCTCTGGATACATCCTCATGGATATACCGAGGGGTCTGTGTCCCAGCTGATTCCAGATCCATAAGTGGGCAATGAAGACTAGGCATCCGCTATGGATTGGGCCTTTGAAGGGAAGCTGTAGATACAGAGGGAAAGACCATCCGTTCAGTCAGGATTCCAGGCACTGCCTGCTGGGAGATCCCAGATGGTGCCTCTTTCTCCCACCTGTACCCCAAAGAGCATCCCTTCACTGGGCCATCTCTCTGGGGATGTCTCTCTTTTGCTGGCTGACTTTGGCAGCAGTTGCAAAACAATGGGCAATGGTCTGGAGGTCACCATGGAGTCCTCATCCTCACTGTCCCCTCAGCTCTGAATTCTTTTCCAAATGACAGTCACCTACCCAGGAGTATGTGTGCCAAAAGCAGGGAGAAGTCAGAGTCTGGTCACCCAGCAGGTGTGCCGACTGGTATTCTGGGCTCCTCACCCCATGTGTGAGAGGCCCACCGCCCCCCATTTCCACTCTCCAGATGAGGTGGGAGCTCTCCAGGGAGAACTGAACCTCTTTACCTGACCTTACCTTCTCTCCCTTGAAGGAGGAAGGGTAGGAGGCAAAACCCGAGCAAAATCCACAGGATCGGGTGCAAATGACAATGTAAAGCCTTTGACTTGTGAATCATTAAGAATTCCAAGTCATACATAAATCAAAACTGGGCCTTTCTGAGGGTGGCATCCTCTGCAGCTGCTCAAGTCACACCTCACAAAGCTGGCCCAGGGCAAGGAATTTTTTTCAGACCTGCACAGAAGCTGAGAGCCCAGGGCCCTCTTTTCCTGGTACAAGACACTCTGTGGGTGCTGTTCAGGCCTGCTGTCTAAGCATCAGGCCAGAAATTCCTTTCTACTGTTTCTCTGCTTGCCTGCTCTCCAAGCAGTCTCTGGGCAGCCCTGAAAATAATACAGACCATTGGTTCTCAAACCCAAGTTTGCATCCAACACTCCTGGAATATTGTGTGTCTTTGATAAATGTCAGGCTGGGAATCTGTGTTTTGAATACTAGTTAGCCTAGGTGATACCTCTGATCCAGCGATGGTGCTGTGAGAACCACGTGTGTCATAGGAGCTTTTTAGCCAGGTGAATCTCACCGTCCATCAGCGTGCCTGATCAGACTGCAGGAGGACTGGTTCCGACCTGCTCTGAGTCTGTCTACTCCCCACGCTCCACCCCCTCCAGGTGATGGAGCAGCCCAGAGGCCTCCCAGTGTTGATTTCCTGTTTTCCTTTTCAGCGTGGTGAACCAGGATGAAAAGTCATTTGCCATTGGGGTACAGTTCTTGTTGATGCGCTTGCTGGGTAGGTAACTAAGACCTTTCCTTCTGGATTAGCCAAGGCTATGGGGGGCAGGGCAGGGTTGGGAGATACCCCGCCTCAAGTCAGCTGTCTAGGGAGCTGTGTACAACCAATAGCAAGTATCAAACCCTGACGGGGCAGTTTGCCTAATTGCTTGAGATCGGGAGGGATAAATTCCGTCTACGGCATTTGAGCCAAACTAAATTATGTAAGAAAAAGAAAAGAAAAGGGCATAGCTGAAAATACTGAATACAGAGTTAAAAGCAGGTATTTTTAAACTTTCTCCAAGAATCTGCCCTAGGAAACAAAACCTTGCATTCCTACCCAGCTTCTGAACTGAGCCCTGGCTTTCTTCCCATTTTCCAGACTTCTCTCCTCTGTCATGGTTCAGCAAATGTCTGTTCTGTCAGGGGATCCTCTGCCTATGAACCCTGTCTGTCTTCAAGTAGCCTGGAGCTCTCCATCTCACCCCTAAAGCTGTGCATACACGCATGCACGTGACCCACGGAGGGAGGAAGAACTCCCGTGGGAGCAGGAGGCACCTGGCTTTCCCTGAGTATAGGGACTGTGGGGTGAGGGGACACATTGCAGATGCTTTCCCAGCCTTCCTACCCTTAACACATGTGTGCATTAGACTGAACACGAGGCACTAATATAAAGGCCTTGCTATGGTGGGTGAACGAAAGTAAAGAGACTAAATTCAACAGAGGATCTTTGTACTAAGAATTACAGGGATGGGGATTTGAAGATTCCAGCCAGAAGGACTCTTCAGTTACTAGCAGTGAGCACCTTCCTGCCTTAACCACTGAAACCACGTGAAGCCTGCTCTGCATTATTAAGCAGAGGTGCAGGTCACATCCATCATCCTTCCGGCAGGTGCTCTCCTCCCTTCTGCCGTCAGCTGGGCAGGAGCCTGTGCAGGGTCTGAGCCAGCGTTTCAATGGAGTTTCTTGGCCTCAAGCCCTTTGTCCTCTGATGAAGTCCCTCTAAGTTCCAAAGATCCTTCTTAACTCTCTAAATGATGACTGTCACTTTCCTGGGCCACACAGGGGACGCAGGGCATCTTGTCTGGGCAGAAACTGGTTTGTCAGCACAGCTCCTTCTACTCCTTTATAGTTTAGCACCTCTAACCCATTTATGACTTATTCTAACGCCCTGGCTGGGAAGAGACCGGCATTCCTTCCCGCTGACCTCCTGCCCTGCTTCTCTGTGTGACTGGAGAATGGCCTCTCCTCCCTCTGCTCCAAGCACCTGCTGCTTTTGCTCTTCCACCTGAGCTCAGATAACTCAGCGTGGGACCACGGTTAGGAAGCTCAGGCCTGAGGAATTCCACTCACTGCTCAAGAACACAGCTCCACTCTGGGGTAGATGAAAAGATGGCTATTTATAAACTCCAGCAGGTTTGCAGTTACCCACGGAGATGTGGTTGAAAACTCGCCTTGACTGCTAGTTAGGAATGTCACTAGGGTCGGTTTCTAGTTAGGAATGTCACTAGGTTCGGTTTCTAGTTAGGAATGTCACTAGGGTCGGTTTCTAGCTACATTTCACTTGGAAACTGGAAAGTGACCAGGGGCTGAGAGGCCGCTTCTAGATGTTTCTTACTTATGGGTAGGGCCACAGAGCTTCCAGAAACAACAACTCACTGGGTGTAGACAGTCGGGTGTTTTCAGCCCCATGTTTCTGAGTAGGGGATGGCCCATCCCCAGTGTCAGTCCTGGACAAGTCCACCCTGACCCACTGGCTGCCCGGAACTTAGATAACAACAAGGAGCATGGTGGGATTGGGTAGCGGGCATCTAGAATATTCAGCACCCAGTAAAGCATTGTGCCTGCTGGACTACGTAGACATTACAACTCAGGTCTAGGTTCTGAGCAACTGGGGTGTCCAGGGTCTCCAAGGGGTGTTGTCTAATCCAGAGGGGCAGTTTGGAGCGGGAGAAGAACACGGGATTTGAACTTCAGTGAAGTGGGGTCCAGTGCATCCCTGGCTTCTCTTGCTCACTTGTTCTTCATCGTGATGAAGCCACCTGGAGGCCGTGTGAGGAGTTGGGGACATTAGTACTCTCCAGATGGACTCTCTACTTGGGGCCAACCTTGAGCATGAGAACTAAACTGTGTGGTGTGTGTGAGCTGACATCAGGGTGACCCTGTGATTCACTCAGCCCTGAAAGGATTCCCCTTTATCTCCTAAGCCTTCTGGTGAAAGGGAATTCAAGCTTCACTGACAGTTTCCTGCTTTCCCAAGTCACTGTGATTCCGAGGGCGAGGCAGAGTTGGCCTCAGATGTGTGACCCGGGCCATTGGTGTGGGGGACCCGGGCATCTCAGGCTGCAGCTCCATGTGACCCAGACACTCTGAATTCTCTTTCCCATTGTTGCCAGCCTGGCTGCCATCTCCAGCCCTGTATGGTCTCATCATCGACTCCTCCTGTATCCGGTGGAACTATCTATGCTCAGGGAGACGAGGGGCCTGTTCATATTATGACAATGACGCTCTCCGAAACAGGTGAGGGCTCCTACGCACACGGGTGTCTAAGAGATTAGGCCTGTGGTCCCAGCAGACAAACAAAACAAACAAACAAGAACCCAAACAGGCATTTGCCTCGTGGCCGTGGTGGTGGCTGTCAGGCCTCTAAGGGACAAGATAGGAGGGACGTCTCTGCAAGCTCTGCTGTGGACAGAGAGCAGAGGCCACCGTGGCAGGCATCTGGAGACCTGTAAGGAACCATTCAGCTAAGGAAACACCGGGTCTGCATTGAGGTGTCCCCCGAGGTTCTGTCCCTCATGAGCCATAGCAGCAGAAAAAGTTCATCAAGGGTAAAGGGGTGCCTTAAGGCTGAGAGAGAGATTATGAATGTGAGAAGATACCACACAATCTCCACTGTTCAGAGAGAGGGGAACCATAGCACGGCACCCAGCAGAAGTCCTAGGAAAGGGTCTAACCTATGCCAGTGAGCCAAATCCAGCCCAGCACCCCAGAGCACTGCCTTATACCAGTGAGCCGAATCCAGCCCAGCACTCCAGAGCACTGTCCTACACCAGTGAACCAAATCCAGCCCAGCACTCCAGAGCACTGTCCTACACCAGTGAGCCAAATCCAGCCCAGCACTCCAGAGCACTGTCCTACACCAGTGAACCAAATCCAGCCATCTCTCCCGTTGCCTCGATTTGGTGGAGAAGGTGGGCTTGAAGGGGCTGTGCAAGGGCTAGAAATATTGAGGGCTGGCAGAGAAGGCCAGCAGAGGGGCAGCAGAAAGATGCAGACCCTCTGGACACAACTGGGACAGCACTGTCACCTCTGACCCTCAGTGGTATCACTGGAGAGCAGAAAATCACTAGTGTTGTATGTATGTCCAAAGTGACCCCCACCTGGGAGGTGACAGCTTGTTAGCTGAGTGATGGCCTTCACAGCTCCTAGGCCACTGTGAAAACAACGTCCATCCTCCTGCTGGCCTTGGTCTGGGGACATGGGCTGACGAGCCCTCCTGCCTCACCACTCCTGTCTCTTCCTGCCTCCTAGGTACCTGGGCCTGCAGGTGGGCTACAAGGCCCTGGGCACACTGCTGCTCTTCTTCATCAGCTGGAGAGTGAAGAAGAATAGGGAATACAGCCTGCAAGAGAACGCCTCAGGCCTCATCTGACCCACAGTCAGGGCTGTTGCCCTGTCTCAGAGACTGGATCCCATCCCTCCACACCTGCCTCTATTAGCTAATGTTAACACGCCCTTTCCTTTTCTTTCTTCCTTTCTTCCTCCCTCCCTATCTTCTTTTTTTTTTTATAGAAAGATAGTCCCATTCACCCTTTGTCTCAACTGCCCCCTCCTCCTAAAGTCTCCCCCATGGTTCTTGAGGTGTACGGAGCTGGATGAGCACTGATCTAGAGGGTCCAGTTTCCCAAACCCCTTGGAAGGGGTCCCCCACATAGGCAGGCTCTCCTCAGCACCGGGTCCTCCAACAAGATGCCCATGAGGCATCCCCTGCTCTCACCAGCCTCTCAGGAATACTTAAGAAGAGTGAGACTAGGGGGCCGTGCCTTGCACGGCAGGCAGCCCAGCTCTCCTCTGACTCCACACCCTGTTGAGAGGCAGAGTGAGAGAGAAGGAGGTGGTTGATTTCTTAACCAGGAGCTGGCTATGGCTGCTTTTCATCTGGAGTCAGCCTAGCGCGGAGCCCAGGATGGGCTGGTTCCCTTTGTTTTCTCACTTTCTGCCCTCTAGGCTGATTTGGAAGCCACCATTTAGGGAAGTACAGACCTCTATAACCTACACCCTGGTATCAGAGAAGGAACTAAAGAGCCAGAGGCCAGGTCATCCCCACACTGTTCCTATGAACCTGAGGCCTCTCTACTCTCCTAGCAGCATATGCTTCTCTCTGCCTTTCTGGGGTTGCATTTCAAACTGAGAAAGCCACAAGAAGACCTAAGGAGGGCCTAGTCTCCCACCGTCCCCATGGAGACCAGACCCTTCCCATTCAGACATGAGAGGCCCTCCCTACCATTACCTGGAACCAGAAGAGCAGCCGCACATGGACTTCACTGTCTGGACTTCAGCCCATGTGCAGAGGAGTAAAGGGAGGCCATCTGAGATGCAGCCAGAGCAAGGGATGGAGCCGAGTGGATGTCACCTGTCACTGTGCCTGATGGCAAGCTGCAGCCCACAAAGAAAGCAGCCAGGTTGGCTTGCTTGCAAACACATTGTATTCATTGGCATTTTCTCAGCCTCTCATTGCGTCCGGGTGGAGGTGGGCATCTTCTGTGGGCCTGGGCTGGGGGCCACCACTGCTATGCCACAGAGGGGCAAAGGCAGAAGCTCAGGAAGGAAGGCTTTTTACCAGTGATTCTGTTTATTGGAGTCTGAGATGGTGCTCGGTCGTAATACTACACGGTTCTCTGAGAGCACCCCTGTAAATCTGACCTCCATTCAGACTAGGACCTCCTCCCAGAGAGCACTAGGTGGTCAGCAGGGACACCCTCACACACTTGCCAAGCATATCAGGTACCCAAAGATTGGCAGAGAAGATCATGACATGACCACCCATGCCATTTAGGGCTCCACCTGACTGACTATGCACCTGACCCTGTGTGAGATGGAAAACCAGCTCACCATGTCCCTGAAGCAGCTAGACAATTGTCATTGTCCTCTGTGGCATTTAAGTGCCTTCCAGAAATGTCTTATATGTCAGTGTGGCCAAGCTGCTGTGACACTGAAGTCTTGGTGGAAGCCATTGTTACTGACAGCGCTCTTTCTGAAGCCACCCGGCTTCTTTCCACAGATCTTACTTGGGAGGAGGCTCCACACAACCTCATGGGCCAGTTTCAGCATGTGCAATGGTCCTGCTTGGAACATGATCCTCTGCAACTAACCCTGGGCTTACTCACTGCAGTTTAACCAAATTGTGAAGGCATGGCCTTCAGCCAACCTCACGAACAATGAATGCCAACCTTCAGGTTCTGAAAGATTGGTTGGCCCCACAAGCCTTTATTCTATTATATTGCTATTAATATATTATAATTTTGTTACGAGTATAAGTTGGTCGTTAATTTGTGCTGTCATGTGCCTAGCAGAGAGCAGACAGAATCTGTACCTTCTAGACAAAGGAAATACCCATGCTTCAACCTTAGAGGTCTGTAGTCAAGGGCACTAGAGTCCATATCACTCTCAAGTCATCTGCCTGGTGCTGAATAGACCCCAGGTATTGCTTGCGGTTGTGTGGGTCCTTGGCTTGCTTTCCTTGCAGGCCAATGTCGAAGACCCATGAGAATGAGCTCTTGGGAGGCCAGTCATTGCCCTTGAGTTCATATCCAGAAGTGGGGCTGGTCATAAACAACTATATCCATGAATACCATAGCCATAGTCGCTCATTTACTATTATCTAGCAAATCTTGCACCTCAAATGCCAGAGGGGCTATAAGGATCTCACTTTCTTTTCAATTAGAGAGCAAAGTGTCACACACTTCAATTGTATCATGCTCAAGATTACTGTTAAAATTCCAAAACACCCTACACAAAGTGAGCCCATGTCTATGACTGTAAAAGGGATCCAGAAAGTCCACTTTCCAGGCAGGTGGAGGTAGCCCTCAAATCCTATGTGGTGAGTTAGAGCCAAGTCTGGTCAAACTGACCATCAGCATTAACCACCAAAGATGCCTTTCCATTTAAGAAGGCCATAGTAGGTCTTTGGTCCTTCTTGTTTCTCCATGAAGCCTAGAAGCCCCGTAGAGTCTGAATCAAGGCCAGGGTCCCCTTCCTGGGCACAACCACAGCTATAACTTTCCCTGCCACCTCACTGGAAGATGCACCATCCAGCCTCACAAGGGAGGATCCAAGGGACCAGGAAGTTAAGGGTCTGCAGGGATTTTCTGCCCATCTTCTGACTCTTAGAAGAAGAGAGGGGAATCTCTATCAAGTAGCCTTTGGTTCAAAGCCTTCCGGCAGGATCCTCACCATAGTTCGTGATGAAGGCCACACTAGTCTTGGGGTTCTATTTGAAAATGAAGAATTTTAGCCAGAGTTCTATTTGATAATGAAGAATCTTAGCTGGGCATGGTAGACCACACCTTTAATTCCAGCACTTGAGAGGCAGATGGATTTCTGTGAGTTCAAGACCAGTCTGCTCTACATAGTGAGTTCCAGGACAGCCAAGTCTACATAGTGAGACCCTGTCTTGAAAAATCTAAGAGAGAGAGAGAGAGAGAGAGAGAGAGAGAGAGAGAGAGAGAGAGAGAAGGAGACAGAGAGAGACAGAGACAGAGAGAGATCGAGAGATCTCTAAAGTCAAAGAAGCAGCCAGCAAGGTCCACATCACACAAATAACTCATCAAGCTGTCCAGTTCTTTCTAGCTGCCCCAACCCCCTCTCTCCTTCTGAGTATCCTGAAGTTTTGGGGAGCCTTAGGGAGTGAAAAGTCCCCCTCTTTTCCCACTAAAGTCCACTGACTTGTGAGAGGGAAGTGGAGATATCTCTTAGGGGCCATATAAGTTGGGTGGTAGAGGTTGGGAGACCCAGGTAACTTTCATTTGCCCACTGTCTGTTCAAGTATTCTAAGAACATTATAACTACTCATGAGACAAGACCCGGTGAGCCCTGTGGGCACCACACGGTAACGAACAGACATGAAGGACAGAACTCTGAGAAGCAGAGCTGTGAGAATGAGGCACACAGACAGACCTTTTGGGGACACTAGCATCTGGTAACTGGTTATCACAGTTCTCACTTAAGAAACAAAGCCATGTTGTATTTGCTTCAGCACTCTCAAAGATGGAGAGATGTGGCTAAGCTGGGTCCTGAATCAGTGTCAGCTCGATAGTAAAATACTGTGTGTGTGTGTGTGTGTGTGTGTGTGTGTGTGTGTGTGTGTGTGTGTGTGTGTGTGTGTGTGTGTGTAAGAGAGAGAGGTTGGGGTGGGGAATCTGTAAATCCAGGAGAAAAATCTCATCTTTCCCAGCCACAGGAACCAAACATTGGAGGAAAAAATGTCCATTCCCTGCCAAGAGGGCCAGATTCGTTAACCTTTCAT
The DNA here is from genome assembly GCF_007827085.1 of Peromyscus californicus insignis. NCBI lineage: Eukaryota > Metazoa > Chordata > Mammalia > Rodentia > Cricetidae > Peromyscus > Peromyscus californicus. The sequence continues at coordinate 97,566,918 of NW_026294402.1, forward strand.
CAGTGATTAAATATGTAAACAGGTTCCGGGCAAGCCCTTGGCAAATCATTAATGAGAGAAAGCCTTTCTCTCGTGACAAGCCCTGCCCATTTATCAGTCTCCACACCCATTCCCAGCCCTGTACTGTGGCCACAGGACACAGGGCTCTCTACCTTGCTAAAGTCTTTGCTCCCTAGACACCTGCTACACTTTGATAGCAATAATAAAATGTGCATAGATCATTACAGCTTGCCAAGCAATGTGCTCATTTCACGAACTCCTCAACTCACTCAGAATAGACTTGGCTAGGCTTCCACGAGCCTCACTAGTCCCAGTCACATGACACAACACACATTTATCTCTTGTTTGCACAAAGCCCATGGCTTGTCTGGGTGACTCTATAGGGCAGTGTGGCTTCCAAGGGTAGCTCAGTATGCCAACTATTTGGACTTGAGACACCTCTGTTTCATCATCCACAATTAATGAGGCAGGGAAGAAAGCTAAGAAGGTCTCGCCTTGGTAAGCAAGTGTTTCGGCCAAAAGGTGTAGAGTCTTTCTGTTCCCAGGCTCTTGGCCAGAACTAGTTGCATGGCCATTTCTAACTGATGTATAGGTGGTGAAATGGAATCCTCTGGGCTCAGAGAGGCGAGGGGGCAGATTTGGACAAGTGCTAGAATCTTCCACCATGGGCAGTGATTCTAGGTGAACCAATATGCTCACTGAGACCCTTCAACTAGCCTTGCCAGACTGTTGGAAGAGGAATGAGTCCAGCCAGGAAATCCCAGGAGAGGAAGCATCCACAGTGGGTCCCCAGACAGGAAAAGATGATGCCTAGGCAGGGCCAGGGCTGACTTAGGGAGGAAAGTGGGGAGGAAGGTGGGCTCAGAAGAGGCAGAGATGATGGATCAAAGGCTGGGAGAGATGCAGGGTCAGAAAAGGGCTCTCTTTAATTGACAGAGACCTAGGCAAAGGATGAGAAGGCTGAGGAGCTGGAGGGAGGATGGCCAATTGAGCATGCCCCCCAGAGGGGAGGAGTCTCTCCAGAGCTTCTCACTGAACAGTGAGGCCAGCGTGACCATCACATCCCACACATAGATAAATGAGGTCCCTTCCAGCTGTCAGTCATGCTTTGTTTAGTAGCTGGTGTGTGCAAGGACCAGACGTGACACATTCCTTGGCGTTGCAGAGTGTATACCTTGAGCAAGGAGCAAAGAACCAAGTGCTCTGAATTCAGGTGAGAAACCAGAAAAGGGACTAGAGCTGATTACAAGGGTCAAAAGTGTAAGCAGAGGGGACAATGAAGTTGTGAACAAAGGTAGGACGGCGTGCAAACTTGGGCACATTCTGAGAACTCACTGGTCAGGGGCACCTGAAGAACAGCGGTCAGGCCAGGAGAGGGGTAGTGTCTTAGCAGCTTCTTAGCAATCCTTCAGGGCTGGCTTACAGCAAGCCATGAAGACTGGAGCCAGCCCTGTTCTCTGCCCATTCAAAACCTGAGGGATGGCCTTAGAGGCAAGTCAAACAGTCCCAGGAGGGCATTCCTAGCTCAGAATGGTGTCTAGCTCAAAGTACGGCCCCAGGGGTATACCCCAGAGAGCAGAAAAGTCACCCTCTCAAGCAGTCCGGGGTTACTCCTGGGGGAGCCTCCCTCCTTTGCGGCAGCCAGAGCTGGCTCCCCCTCCCCCTTTTCCCTCATATCTTCTTGCTCTCCAGGTGGGAGCTGGAGCCCCAGGCAGGGCTGTAATTGGAAGTCATAGAGACAGACTCAGTGTACAGTGGGGCAGCTTATTTTAACAGGTCCTCTGTTCCAGTTCCTTATGTGACCTCAAAGTCCTTCTCTTTGCACTGTGGGTCTCTCAGTACATCATCTAAAGTGTGCACAGCATCCAAATCTCCAAGTGACCTCAGAGGTCTCAGATAGGACAAACATTAGACTGAATGTTCTTACCCCTCACAAATACCATCTTACAGGGAACGGGCACTCGAAATAACAAGAGGGCTCTCCACTGGGCTTGTCCTGGGAAAATGCAATCGGAATTCCAGAAAGGCTCCAGAAGTCGAGAGTAGGTTAAAAGATCAGAAAACGCCCTCCGTACTTTCTGCGTGAATCGTGAGGTGCAATTACCACGCTGTTTAATGACGGGGGAGCAGATCTGGTTCCTAGGCAGAGAGCGGTGTCCCGGCCGTGTTCTTGCAGCATGACCAGCGCTCCCGGTCCCTGCAATCTCAGTCCGCCACCAGGGGGCGCCGCTCAACTGGGCCGTGATGAAGTAGCGCCACCCAGGGGGTCACCGCGTCTAGCCTGCTGAGAGGATGTTCCTGCCGCCAGGAAGCTCGCTGAGAAGGGCACCCCTCAAACCCACCGCCACACTCTGACATTCCAGACTCCCCACCCAAGCACCCTCGGCCCTGTGGGCGAGTATGATTTCCCCAGGCCCCGCGACAGTATGGGCAGGGTGGTCTGGCTGCATCACGGAACCCCTCTCACCCAGGCGCTGTCAGCCTCCCCACGATCCATAGACTGCAGTATTCAGCGGCTGCAGGACGCTCAGTGGGCTTTCACCTCTACCTTCTAGGGCTCCAATGTTTATCAGTGCACCTCTTGGGCCTCAGGAACTGGCCTCTGAGAGAAATCTGTCCTAATCAAAGGCATTGCCCACCTCCAGAAAAAGTTCCTGTGCCCCGGTCACCTTCTAGGACACTCTGGAAGGGACAGAGCTCCAAGGCTAGGGGCAAAGTGAACAAGACTAATGACGCCCCTTGCTCCTTGGAAGCAAAGACAGGAAAGCACACAAACTGGGCCCCTGCGATTGGCTGATTAATTCCAGGCACTGTGGTGCTTGAAGGAGACTCGCAGAGAGAGGCCTGTATCCTGATGCAGGGGAAACTGGATTCCCCAACTTTGGCCTCAAATCTGCTATCCTTGACTTCTGCATCTCAACTAATGGCATTCCAGCCTTAAGAGAGTAGGCCAAAAACTTACAAACAACATGAAAACATGTTTTAAGTGCCTTTCCTGGTAATGCACAATTAAAATCATTTCAAGTCTCTTACTGTTCAGTGCATTTTGATAAATATACGTAAGAACACAACCGCCATGGTCGTTTAGGTGTAGAACAATGTGACTCTTAGAAACCATGTTGCTATTCCTTCATGTACAGTCTATGCCTGCTTTCCCACCCTGTACCCCTGCCACCACTGAGAAGCTTTCTCTCGCTATGGGTTAACTTCACTTATCCTAAAACTTCATATAAATGGTATTATGCAGTCCATTCTAATGCTTTTGAGATTCGTTGCTTGTAGTTGTGATTGTTCGTTCTCTTTTATTGTTATGTGGCGCTCTGTTGGTTGAATAGGCCATGATTTCTGTATCTACTCAGCAAGTTGTTTAGATGCTTTGCCATTTTTATGATTATGAATAAAATTACTATGAAGATGTGTGTGTGAGGTTTTTGTGGACCTATGTTTTCATTTCTGTTGTAAAAATGTCCAGAAGTAAAAACTGATAGATCATAGGCTAAGTATCTGTTTAGCTTTATAAGAAATTAACTCTATCCAAAGTTGAACGATTTAACATCTCACTAGCAATGTAGAAGTCTCTTAAAACTGTGGTGTTTCAAAAAAAAAAATCCTTCCTGAGGTTTAATTGGCATGTGGTCATATCCACACATTCTCAGTGCTCTGTCAATTTGTTATTAGGATGAATGCATGCATTCATGTGACTACTGTGGTGTCCCATATGGGCTCGTGTACTGAATACTTGGTCTGCAGTTTGTGTGACACTCTTTGGGGAGGCTGTGGAGAGGTGCAGCCTTGCTGGAAGAAGGGCCCTGGAGCCAACTTCCATGACCCTTGCTTGCTATTTCCAGCTGCCATTAAAGGTGTGATTGCTAAGCTTCCTGCTCCAGCTTCCATGCCTCTCCCACCGTAAAGGACTCTTCCTGGGGAGAGTGAATCACATGTGGTATTCACTGAGCTATCATATCCTAAATGGGCTTTTTTTTGTAATTAATTTTTTAGACTCTTCTGGAACTCAACCACTGTGGATGATCTGAGACATTCTGCAGATCCTTGTTCCTTTCCTTCACCCTTTCTTCTTGCTAATCCTCAGATTACATTTTTATTGAGCTGTCTTCAAGTTTATTGAGTTTTCTTCTGCATCCTATAAATACACTCTTGTAACCACCCAGATATATTTTAATTTTAGTTTTATGTTTTTCAGTTCTAAAAATACTGTTTCTGTTTTTTAGTCACTTCCATACTTTCTCTGCTAAAAGTCCTTATTTACCAATTAAGATTGCATTTTCCTTTAACTATAAGGTCTTTGAACTATTTATGGTAGCTACTTTAAACTATCTGTCTGCTAAGTCAGACATCTGGGTCATTTCACACCTTGGCTGCTTGGATTTCTGGACTTTGGCCACCTTTCCTTTTTATTGCTAGTCTAGTTCTTTTTAGTGTACACTGGATGTTAGGAGTGACGTTTTGTGGACACTCCAGATTCCATGGTTGTATTTTTCCCCTGGTACTGGGATTGAACACACGGCTTTGCATGCGGATGTTCAGGGAAAGCTCTGGTGTCCATTCTAACGTCTTGAGGGCTTGAGGTTGTAGGAGATGAGGGACTGGGGAAATAGGTGGTGTTGGGGTCACAACTGGTTGCCTTCTACCTACGGAAGGGAGCTTTCTTTGGTCTCTTCCCCATCTTGTCTTTCTCAAGAGCATCCAAGGGACACCCATGAAGAATATTGCAGGACCAACGTATGATCCACCAGCGTCTGTGGTACCTTAGTGTCGGTGTTGCCTAATCCTCCTAAACAGATGTGCAGATGTGCTAGCCTAAATGTCCAAATTCGTCTTTTAGGAGCTTAGTGAAATAGGAGCTGGTTGTTTTGTTTTTGTGCTGTTTTGTTTGCCCAGCTGGATGGTGAGCCACCTAAAGTGTCACATGGACACACAGTCTTACATCTCCTCAATGGTTTTGTAATCAGTGTCTGAAGGACTCACACAGTGCTGTATCTTGATTGCCTGTCTGGGTTTGCTGTCGTCTTAAGAATGGGAAGAATATTCTCTTACAGCTTTTTATTTGTTGGGTAGAAAGAAAGGACCTCAGAAACTGTCTCCTACACAGAGAAAAGTAGCACTAAACATAAAATGATTGATCAGTTGAACCATATTGTCTTAGAGTTTTCATTGCTGTGATAAAACACTGGGACCAAAAGCAACTTGGGGAGGAAAGGGTTTATTTTCAGCTTACAATTCTTATCACAGTCCACCACTGAGGGAAGTCGAGGTAGGAACCTGGAGGCAGGATATGATGCAGAGGCCATGGAGGGGAGCTGCTTGTGGGCTTGCTCCCAACGGCTTGTTCAGCACGTTTTCTTATAGCACCCAGGACCACTAGCTCAGGGGTGGCCCCAACCACAATGGGCTGGGCCTTCTTAATTATACTACTTATAATGCTGCCAGTATGCAAACACACAGCATCACAGATAAATCTTGCAAATATTTTGTTGAGTGAAAACTGAAACAAAGAACACAAACCCAATGATTCCAAATCCAAACCGTAAAAAGGAAGAGGTTAAATTTGGAGGAAGGAATGTTAGTGGCTGGGAGCGGGAGGTTGGGGCGTCTATTGTAACAATGTTCAATTTCTTGAACGCACAGTGGGCATGCTGTGTTGTGTATTCTTACTTCTTGTACTTCTGTGTATTGAACTTCCCAGTATAAAATATTACAATACCAGGCACATACCTCAGTTGGACACTATAGTAATTGCTCCACCATCCCAGGAATTAAACAAAGAATCATCTTTGAAGTTAAATTCATACCTAATATTTTCTACAGGTTTATTTAATTAGCGTTTTTGAGGGATTTCAGGTAATAGCCAGCACTCTATTATATTCTATTATATTAATAACATACTAAAAAGACTGGAAAGAAATGTTTTCATGTTAAAATGTCCTGACTGGAAAGCATTCTCCATTGTGGAATTTATACCAATTTATCTCTCCATGTATTAAGTTGTTTGAATGAGGGCTGATATGAATGCACTCCAAGGAACTACCTGCTCTGAAATTCATTTTCCCTAGACATGGCCTCAGGCCAAAAGTCTGATTTTTTTTTTCCTTAGTAAAATCTAAGAGAAAGATGCCATTGCTTCCTTGCTTTCTCAGTCTGCAGTCATAGGGAGCAAATAAATTATGTGGGAAGAAATGGGATCAGTTGTAACACTCAGCAATAATTTATAATAGCAGACTAGCCTATATTGCTTGAAACTCATTTGGAACTGAAAATATTGCAAGTGGTAGGTTTTTAGCCCCAAACATCTTCATCTATTTGTTACCCCTCAAAAGAATGTAGTATTTATTTTAGATGAAAGCTTAATTATTACTATAGGGCTTAATTTTATACTTACAAAGTACGTATTCCAGAAATGTTTTGTTGTTGTTGTTTTAAATAAAGTCTAGTCCTCTAACCACAAATTAAAAAAAGAAAGAAAGAAACTAATTTAATATGCTTACCCACATCTCAGAGTTTAAAACTCCCAGTTTCACTCAGCTTTCTATGGGGTTGACAAGATGGCCGCTGCACCCGCCTCACCCCTGGCTGTAGAGACACATGGACAACAGAGGAAGGAACAGGACCATCTGTGGTGATATTTGTTGTACTCTAATAAAATTTGCCTGAAGAGCAGAGGACAGAGTCAGCCACTAGATTAAACACAGAGCCAGGCAGTGGTGGCACACACCTTTAATCCTAGCACTCTGGAGGCAGTGATCCATCTGGATCTCTGTGAGTTCAAAGCCACCCTGGACTACATGAGATTGATTCCGTCTAGGGGAGAAACAGAGCCAGGCAGTGGTAGCACACACCTTTAATTCCAGCACTTGAGATCTCATGCCTTTGCTACCAGTATTTGGAAAGCACACATGCCATTAATCCCAGCACTAGGAAGGAAGTAATATGGCTGGGTGGAGAAAGGTGTATAAGGTGTGAGGAGACAGGAACTAGAAAACTTTCGGCTGCAAGGCTCTTTCGGTGGAGGACTCAGAGACTTTTGGTCAGAGGATTCATGGAGATAGGATCTTGCCTTCCAATAGACCTGAGGATTTGGTGGTGGTGAGAAGTTTCTCTAGTGGCTTGTTCCTTTGTCTCTCTGATCTTTCAGCATTTACCCCAATATCTGATTCCAGTTTATGTTGTTTATTATTATTATTATTATTATTATTATTATTATTATTATTATTTATTATAAGACCTTTTAGAATTCAAGCAACATCTGTCAGCCTCTGCTGTGAGGGTCATGAGTCTGGAAGCTGTAAACCACTTTGGTGTTTATCTGAATCAAGGAATGTTACTGCATCTTTGTACTGATGACCTGCCAGGGTTAATGGATCAGGTGTGGGATGTCTGGCAGAGGTGTGATGGTTAGTGTCTTCAACTCGACAGGACCTGGGATCACCTATGAGGCAAGCCTCTGGGCACTGAGCAGCTTCGAGGAATCTTTAACCTCTGTGCCAGTAAGGGATTGTGTTGATTAGATGAACTGGCATGGGAAACTCACACAAAAGTGGGCAGCATCATTCCCTGAGGTTGGCTCCAGAATATTGTAAGAAGGAGAGACCTAGCTCTGCACAGTCTGCCCACCTCCTCCAGCTGGAGCTACCTCAGTTCCTTGACATTCATAAAAGAATGTCCTGTTTTATTTAAAATGAACCTGCTATAAATTCTGACCAAAAAAAAATAAAAATAAAAAAACAATAAAAACCTCTTAAGGAGCAAAGTTTACCATTACTTTGCTTTTCAGTGTTGAGGTCAAACTCAAGACCTTGCGTCTTTACCACCGAACCCACACATACCCTCCCACACGCTCTTACATGTTTTATTCACCAAAGGCTTGGTTTATAGACTCTCTGATCATCACAGAACAAGAGAGAACACAGCCAGGGATCCCTTGTCAAAGAAAAAATTCTAATTCCTAGCACAAATAGAGTTTGTTAACTCCAGGTGAGCAGCCGAAGTTTTTATAAAATGTGCCCTCGGAAGTACTCCTTTCCCTAATAAATAGACAAAATAAAGCTAGCACTATAAGTATATTTCCACAGCTTCAAGGTGTGTGTGTGGGGGTGGGGGGGTGGGGTGAGGGTGTGGGTTGTGGTGGTGGTGGTAGTAGTGATGGTGGTGGTGGTGATGGTGGTGGTGGTGATGGTGGTGGTGGTGGTGGTGATGGTGGTGGTGGTGGTAGTGATGGTGGTGGTGGTGGTGACGGGGGCAGGGGTAGCAGTGGTGGTGGTGTTCAAAATGCTTGAAATGACATGCGTGCTGGGCAAGCACTACCATTGAACTGGATCCCAAGTCCAGCTCCACAAAACCTCAATATTAAGGACTAAATTCCTTCCAGAATTAACCACGAAGCCTAGAGTTCAACTGCAGAAGGTTAAAACACTTAGGAAAATAGACTACTTCCAGGCCAAGACACGATTAAAATAAGCAAAGAATTAATATTTTCCCATTTTATATAAAGAAAACTCAGTTTGAGTTTATAAAAAAAAGAAAAGAAAAAGAAAAAAGGCATGATTAGTATAAATTATTCACATACTGTCAAGAGGTTAAAACAGTTCAAAGCCACCACACATGAATAATCAGCATCCACATCATCCAGGCAGTCTTTGTGTTCTAGAAAGGCTAGACAAATATAGTAAAACATTTGTATAAATATGTGATTTCGGGCTGGAGAGATGGCTCAGCCGTTAAAGGCTAGGCTCACAACCAAAAATATAAATATGTGATTTCTTTCTATACCCTATTTGTAATAAGTTATTATATCTAATTGCATTCATATTTTCAAATTTAAAAAGAAGTCAAAGGGAAAATGAAAGAATTATGAAATTTTAATTCGGTATTATTTGCTTCAAGATAATTTTGAAAAAAAAAAAAACTTCACATCACAAAAACTAAGCTTTGGAGGGAAAAATAGAGCCAAAATGAGACTAAGATACTCTGTACCTGGCTGGCGTTTGGATCTGGAATGTGCTCCCAGCGGTCTGCGAAGTGATCCCTGGGACTGGAGGTAGAAACTACTGAGAAGGGCAGCTCTGTGGGAAGTTCTTGTGTACTGGGCGTACACTCATGAGGGGGATGAGCACTCTCTTTTTTCCCTGGCTTCTCATGTAAGCTGTTTCCCTTCTCCACATGCTTCTGTCATGATGTGCTGTCTCAAAAACGGGCACGAATTGCTAAAATCGTAAGGCAAAATCAATCTTTTCTCTAGCATTTGTCTCAGGCATTGTGCACTGGGGCAATAGGAAGTATGCCTTATGGGCAAGACCCCACACAGGCGAGGACATCAGGATACAACAATGTAAATTCATCTGAAAAGAGTATGCCTAAAAAAGAAATTGCCTTCTAGGTGCCCTGTTGGAGAACAGAAGACTTGGGAAGCATTTTCTCAGATTCAGCTTTCAGAGACTACTGTAGCTGAGGTCCAAGGGGGCCAGGCTACACCTCAGGCTAACAGCAGAACTTGACATCATTCCCATAATTGCTTGTTTTACAGGCTTGCAAGATTCATGGGGGTTGGAGGGCAGTGTCATGGAGACTTGTACTAAGGGCCCAGACAGTTGCTGAGGCCAAGAATTGTATAGCAGGATCAGAGTCCTTGCATGGAACTCTTGAGTGGGCTATGTTCAAAACTGTGAAGGTGAGGTTGAGGTTGTAGTGGAGGGCCTAGGACACTGGAGGTGCCAGAGCTATGGGACGTTCACTGAAAAAATGGCTGGCACTGAGTGGAGCCAGTCCAAGAGAGATGACATAGGAGCAAACAATCGAACTAGAAAAGTGGGGATTCCCAAGTCCATGGGAACCCGGATGATGTCTCCAAGAGCCCCAGATGATGGATATGAAGCTGCTGGGTTTGGTGTTTGTCCTGTTGGGTTTTGTTTTTGTTTTAGCCAGAGCTTTCCTGATATAGTTGCACTCTTCCCCTTTGGAATAGGAATGTTTACTCTATGATGTGGCATACTTGAAGTATGTGACTTGCTTTTATTGACTACACAAGGGGCTCACAGTTAAGTGATTTCCTTGAATCTTACAAGAGACTTTGGGCTTTTGAACAACATTGGGATTATTGAGATTTGGGGAGTTCTTAGGGATAGACCAAACACATTTTGTGCTATGAGATGGACAAGAGACTTAAGGAGTCAGGAGTGGAATATTATGGTCAAAAGTGAAGTTTTGAGTATCAAGTTGGCAAAGGGTGCACTTATTAGTAATGGTTAACTTAAACCATCAACTTGATTGGATTAATAGACAACTGAGGTTTTGAGACACGCTTTTGGTTCTGTCTGTCAGAACTATTCTAGAGAGGACTGAGGAGGGATGCCAGACCTGAATGTGGGCAGCCCATGATCCAGGGTCATAGGGTGACTAAAAGAAAAGAGAAGGAGGAGGAGGGGGAGAGGAGGAGGAGGAAGGAGAGGAGGGGAGGAGGAGGAGGAGGAGGAGGGGGAGGAGGAGGAAATCAATTAGGCCCTGACATTTTTCCTACTCTCTTTTCTGTTCCACTGAGAAGCTAGGAGGTGAAAGGTCAAAGAGAAGAGTCATGCTTTCCCCGTCATGATGAACTGACACCCTTAAATCATAAGCTAAAATAATTTTCCCCTTGTTTCTTGTCAGGTATTTGGTCATAACAACAAGAAAAATAACTAACACACTAGTTTCAAAATCATGTTGCTCTAAGAATTCAGAGCACAGAACCTGTGTCATCTTAGCATTAATATCCCATCAAAGGGGTAATTATTGCTTTAAAATAATTCTAAATTTATCAACATCAGACATTCTTCACAAATTTCTTCTATTTTTGCAGCCTATGTATATAATAGCAATGATTATAATTAAAATATGCATATCGATTCATTTTCAAAAACTGTTTCAAGTCATTATTTTTGGTTTGTATTATAAAAAGCTGCAAAATAAATGTTTGTTCTTATTTTGCCAAATCATAAATAATCTTTCCTCTTTCTTTGCCATTTCAAAATTAGATACTCTGCATGAGAGTGTAATACCAGGAAGGAAACAAATCCCACTGACATTTTTATCTTTGTTTATTGAATATCTGGCCAACATTTGTTTTGAACTTCTCATAAGTCTGGGTTATTTATTTAAAATTTCTGGAACACTTTCTGGCATAATCTAGCCTAATTTTATTTATATCTAGCTGAGATTATTTTTGACATATATAAAATATTCAAAATATTCTTATTTCAGATTCAGTTCAGACTTTTAGGCTACAAATGAACAATATTTTATAAACTAATTTGGACACACTAGAAGATATCATATCAAAACATCATAGAACAATATCCCTTATATCACATGAGCTATTTAAACTTTAAAAAAACCTGTAATTTTTCTAATGTTGGATCAATTATCTTTGATATCATGAAGAAAGAATCATAGTCTATAGGAAATCCATTACCAGGTATATCCATTCAGCCTTTACTGAAGATCAATTTTGTAAAGTATCTTTCTTGTCTTCATATTTTAAATATAATTTCCATAACTGAAATAAGGATTTATTTTTGCCATTTCTCCATTTAAAGTGCTATTGTTGTTATTTTGGATGCAAGAATGTCAGTTATCTTATCTGGCCAAAATTACAACTTAGGTCTTGGGAAATGTACTATACATTGAATTCTGGTTTCAGGACAATAATTCCATTACTTCTTGTTGGCCTCTAATGAGACTCTTAGCAAATTCAGCATTAAAAATGCCTATGACTGTTGTCTCATTTTACACAGGAATTTACTTTTCGTTGTTGTATGCTGTAACAAGCTTTAGTTCCTCTCATTATGACATTTGCCCATAACTTCCTCCATTTCTTCTTTTTTTATGTAAATATGTGTGTGCATGTGTGAGTGTGTCTGCGTATGCAAGTGTGTGTGTATGCATGCAGGTATGTGTGTGTGTATGCTCTTGTCTGTGCATGTCTATATGTGCATCTCTCTCTCTCTCTCTCTCTCTCTCTCTCTCTCTCTCTCTGTGTGTGTGTGTGTGTGTGTGTGTGTGTGTGTGTGTGTGTAGATCAGTGGTCAACACTGGGTGTCTTCCTTGGTCAACTCATATTTTATTTTTTTTGAAATGGGTCTCTCACTGAGCCTGAAGCTCACCGATTTGGCCAGACTGGTTGGCCAGTGAGCACCAGGGGTCTATCTATCTCCACCTACTCAGCACTGGGTTTACAGTCATGCACACCACCATGCCCAGCTTTTATGTAGGTGTGAGGATCAAACTTAGATCCTCATGCTAGTGCAGCAAGCACTTTGTAGACTGAGCATCTCCACAGACGCTGGTTTCTGTCTTCTGTTCTGGTCACAGTACTATTGTCTCCACTAGATTCTACACTTACACTTTCATTTTATATGTAAAGCTTTGTACACTCATTTTCTCTTTAATTAATTAATTAACTAGTGTGTATTGTGTAGACAGATTTTTCTTTGGGCTGCCAGCTCACAAAAACAACACAGAGACTTGTTATTTTGAAAGCTTGGCTGATAGCTTAGGCTTGTTTCTAACTAGCTCTTATAACTTAAATTAACCCATTTCTTTTAATCTACATTCTTTTATGTGGCTCAGTTACCTTTACTTTGTAATGTCCATGCTGCTTCCTCTGTGTCTGGCTGGTGACTCCGCCTTCTTCTTCCCAGTATTCTCTCTGCCCTGAAAATCCTGCCTAGTTATTGGCTGTTTAGCATTTTATTAAACCAATCCAAGTGACATATTTTCACAATGTAAAGGAATATTCCACAACAGTTTTGTGTGTATGAGAGTATGTGTGTTGTATACACATGTGTGTAGTTGCATGATGTGCCTATGTGTGTACACAGAAGCCAGGGAAGAATATCAGGTGTCCTGCTCTACATCTTATTTCCTTGAGACAGGGTCTCTCACTGAACGTGGAGCTAGGGTGGCAGAAAGCAAACTCCAGTGAGCCTCCTGTCTCCTTACCCCCACAGTGAAGGGATTTCTAGGTTCATGTGACCACGCCTGTCTTTTTATGTGGTTTCTGGGCATTTGAACTCAGGTTCTCATGCTTGCCCACATAGCAAGCTTTATTACCCATTTCCACTGCTCCTATACAGTTACTTTCTAGACTAGGATAATAATTTCATTAGTACTTACAACTTATCTATATATCCCACTGTACCTATATTATCTAAATAGAATATTATGCTATTATATAAATATATAAATAAATTCATGCTGAGTCAATCCATTAGCACTGACTAGAAACACGAAGTTCTTATGCATAATTATAGAAAATCCTGTGACACAATGATACAATAAGTTATGTAATGCAACAATTAGAGCAAACTATAGTCCATAAAAATTATAAAGTTGTGTTAAGAAGAAAATACTTTACACTGTTTTGGTGTTTAAATTGTGATATTGAGGGCCGGGCGGTGGTGGCGCACGCCTTTAATCCCAGCACTCGGGAGGCAGAGCCAGGCGGATCTCTGTGAGTTCGAGGCCAGCCTAGTCTACAGAGCGAGATCCAGGAAAGGCGCAAAGCTACACAGAGAAACCCTGTCTCGAAAAACCAAAAAAAAAAAAATTGTGATATTGATATTAGCTATGCTTGTGTGGAAAACACACTGTTAGGAAAACAGTTCAGGAAACTCTTCAAAGTCAGTCATATGACAGAGAGATCTAACTCCTGGGCACTCATATCAGTGGCCTGAAGATATATGTTAACACCAAGGTCTGTGTGTGAATGTTGATGGCAGTTTTATTTATAATTCCTCCAAACTGAAACAATAAAACTGTATTGTAATCGACAAACAGGTTTTAAAAATAGCATCTCTAAATAATGGAACACTACCAACAATAAGAAGAAACGAACGATTTAGTAATTCCACAAAATGAATGAAGCTTAAATAATTTTTCTAAGTGAGATAAAATAGATCCCAAAGGCTATGTATCGAGTGGTCCCCTTTGTGTGACATTCTGGGAAGGACAAAGCCATAGGAACAGAAAGCAGGTCAGTAGCTGCCTGAGACCGGAGAGAAGGGATGGATTCATTGTTGTGAGTGAGAGAAGGGACTCAGAGGACTTTTCTGTGTGATGCTTTAACAGCGGGTCTATAACTCAAAATCTGTAGGAATTAGTACAAGAAGCGATTTTACTGTATGAAAATGTCACATGCTAGCTAGGCTATCAAGAGAACCCAAAGTGGAATACAGGCTGATAGGCAAATCAAGCTCTATTGTAAATTAACGCCATAACCGTGTCTTAGTTTATTTTCCTGTTACTGTGATAAAATACTCTGATCAAACCAATTTAAAGGTAAAGAGTTTGTGCTGGCTAGTTTTTTGGGTTTTGTTTTTGTTTCTTTGTTTGTTTGTTTGGTCACCTCAAGCCAAGATCTGGGAAGAGAAGACCCCAGCAGAGAAAATGCCTCCATCATATTGGCCAGTAGGCAAATCCGTGGGTCATTTTCTTGACTGACTGATATGGGAAGGACCCGATCCACTGCGGGGAGTACCACCCCTGGGAAGGTGGTTTTGGATTCTATAAAAAAGCAGGCTGAGCAAGCCATGAGGAGCAAGCCAGTAAGCAATATTCCTTCATGGCCTCTGCTTCAGTTCCTGCCTCCAGGTTCCTGCCCTGAGTTCCCTCAATGATGAAACTGTAATCTGTGAGCTGAAATAAACCCTTTCCTCCTCAAGTTGCCTTTGGTCATGGTGTTTACTACAGCAATAGAAACCTAACTAGAACGGGGTTTATTTTAGCTCACAACTCCAAGAAAAGTGTCCCAACAGCAAAAAACTCACACATAGGGGGCTCCATCTTGTGACGATCCAAATCCACTTCAAGGAAGAAAGCCCAACTTCAAAGAGTTCCCTGCTCCTTGAGAGCAACTGCTTAAGAAAGTGCTTCCCCAAGGCCAGCACACAGAAGCTGATGTGACTGTGGTTCAATGGTACCAGCCTCCATCCAAAGCTAGTCCAGAGTCTGACAGAGAGAAGATGCAAGAGCCTGGATGAGCAGCTGAGGCCTGGCAGTGTGTAGCAGGGCTGGAGTCCCTGCACAGAGATACTAAGAGGCCATGGTGTGAAGTTGTAAAAGTGAGGCCTCAGTTATAATGGAGACCCCAGGATATCAGAGATGTCAGGACTGGGGGTCATCTGTCAAGGAGAGCTGCAGGCATGGGGTGAGGTGGAGACAATCTGTGTGTGCTGCAGGTGGCAGAGACAAAGGAGTAAAGCTATCAAGCCTTTTGGAGCCCGGCTGATTACATTATGAGCTCCAGATGCTGGACAGAAAGTGGCAGAATTTGCTATTTGTCCTGTTGGATTTGGGTTTGTTTTGGTGTGACTGTTCCCTGCTATGCATGTTTAAATATATTTACTCTGGCTTTATATGTTGGAAGTGTATAACTTGTTGGGCTTTTTTAAATTTTATTTTATAGGAGCTGACATTTAAGAAACTTTGGACTTTAAAAATATTGAAATTGTTAAAAACTATGGGGACCTTTAATGTTGGAATAAATGTATTTTATATGGTCATGAGCCTATGGGGAAAAGAAATGGAAGGGTGTATTAATTACTTTTCTGTTGCAGTGATAAAACACCATGACCAGACATGACTTACAAAAGAAAAAGCTTATTTTGACTTACAGCTCCAGAGGGAGAGTCCATAATGATGTAGGAGGCATGGCAGCTGGTGGCCCCAACAAGTAGTTGGAGTCTTCAACCCAAAGCAAAGAGAATAGACTGGAAATAAGGGAAGGCTATAAACTCTGAAAGCCTGATCCAGCTGACATACTTCTTCCAGCAAGTCTCCATCTTCCAGAGATTCCATAATCTCCCAAACAGCTCCACCAACCAGGAAACAAGAGTTCAAATCTGTGAGCCTATGGGGGCCATTCTTACTCAGATCACCACAAAGGTAATGGCTTCAAAGTGGTGTGCTTGACACCCCTCCCTCAAAGCTCAGGGAACATTATGGAAGAGGAGGGGGAAAGACTGCAAGACCCGGAGGTCAACAACAGTGTCTTCTGCATATGGCGGGACCACTGCACTCATGAGCTCACAGCGGCTATGACTGCCCACATAAGACTCACACAAAACAAACCAATGAATAACATCGATAAATCAAAAGTGCATTAAGGCAATCAATAAACCTCTAGACAGAATGCTGGGGGTTAGGGAAGAAGAAATATATACACTGTCAATATCTGGAATAGGAGACATATCACTAGAGAGTTTATAAAATTAAAAGATTAATAAGGCAACATTACAAATAACTTCACATAAGTAAATTCTATGGCTTAAGTGGAAAAATTCCTTGAAAGACACTGTTGGCGTTCCCTCAAGTAAACAAACAAACAAACAGATAACCCAAAGGGCCTAAAGAAACTGAGTTGGTATTTTTTAAAAATCTTATCATAAAGAAAACGAAGAATGAATGGCTTCATTAGTTAATTCCATGCAGCTTAAATTTTTTTCATTAAGAAAAAAATCTTAGCTGGGTGGTGGTGGCTCACATCTTTAATCCCAGCACTCAGAAGGCAAAGGCAGATGGATCTCTGAGTTTGAGGTTAGCCTGGTCTACAGAGGATAGTCAATGTAATGGACGTTTCCTATCCCAACCGCCCATTCCCAAATACCTAACAGCCACTTCCCAAATTACCATACAGAGGCTTATATTAATTATAAATGATTGGCCAATAGCTCAGGCTTATTACTAACTAGGTTTACATTTTAAGTTAATCCATATTCCTTATTTATGCTCTGTCACATGGTGGTACCTTTATTAGCATGGCTCATTCATCTTCTGCTCCCTCTGCATCTGGCTGGTGACTCCTGACACCGCCCTCCTTCTTCCCATCACTCTCCACTTGGATTTCCCACCTAACTTCCTGCCCAGCTACTGGCCTGTCAACTTTTTATTAATCAATGAGAGTAATACATATTCATAGTGTAGAAAAGGATTGTTCCACAGCAAGTCAGGACTACACAGAGAAACCCTGTTTCAAAAAACAAAACAAACAAAATCTTTATGTGTGTCTGTGTGAGTGTATACCACATGCATGTGAGGCCAGAAGAGGGAGTCAGAGCCCCCTGTAGCTGGTCATGAGCTGCCCAATGTGGGTGCTAGGAACAGAAATCTGGTCCTCTGGAAGCACAGGAAATGTTCTTAACCACTGAGTCATCTCTCCAGTCTTTCCATCCAACTTTTAAAGAAGTAATACCAATTTTACACAAACTCTTGCCAGAAATTGATGATGCCCTTGTACTTTTCAGTTCATTTTGTGAGGCCAGCATGACTCTGCTACCCAAACCAATTGATGACATTATAAGAGAAGAAAATTGCAGGCCAGTATCACTCATAAACATAGTCAAAAAAGCCCCCAAAATTCAGAGGGTCAAATTTAACTTTATATAAAAGAACAATTTATTATAACCAAGTAAGGTTTATCCAGAGAATGCAAAGAATGTGGGCATCCTTCGTGAGTGAGGGAATAAACAAACCACTGTCATCCCCACCATAGCATATCTTTCAGCAGTAAATGGAGTGAACTACCGATACAAACAGGAACTTGAGAATCTCCATGGAATTACCCTGAATGAAAAGAAAAGCCAGTCCCCCAAAGTCACATACTACGTAATTTCAATTAGATTCATGAGATGACAAGTTTCAGGAAACCAAACAGTTCAGTGATTGAGAGTGAGGAAGGGGGTGCAGGTGTGAGGAAAGCAGGTACAGGAGGGTCCCCATGGTGATAGGAATGCTTTTTCCTTGGTTGCCAATATACAGGCCATGACAATGAACTTGCAAGGTGCAACCATGGTGGAAGTGGGGGGAAAATAAAGGACCCTGAGGGTCTGCCTTTCTTGAAATTGCTTGTGAACCTACAATGACTTCTGTTGTTTTATCTTTGGCACAGTGGTTGTGCCTCAATCTACTGCTATTTCAGCCAGCAATTGTGACACCACAGTTACTGGCCTGCTTCTCTGCAAGTACCTTGGTGCTCAGGCTGCAGCCTGGTGGGAAATTTGTTCCTGTAGGCACCAGCTTTGTTACTGCTGCTAAAGGTAGCTTTAACTAAATCTCTGTCGTTCTATTTATAAATAGGACTTTCAAAGGCTGGGGTGAAAACCTGCTAGCTCAGAGAGGTTGAGTAGTAATTAGCTAACCTTCTCTCCTTGCTGGCATCTCCCAAAAAGTCCATCCTTCTGCTCTGCCAAAACACAAAAAAGGCCATGCCACTCAAAATCCCTCCTTACTACTTCCAGTGTGTCTCTCTATCTCTTCCAGATGCCCTCTGGTGCTCTATGGTTACTTTCTGTCAAGTAGTTGCTAGATCAGCCTTCTGACCCAAGGTTAATTTTATTTAATTAATGCAAATGCAAACTCAGGGTTCACAGTGTGATAGAATGTCCCCCAACATTTTTTCCTTTTTGTCTAAATAAAAAGGAAAGGTTTTAACTCTAACACAGTGAAACTATATACAATAAGAACAATTATCAAGTTAGGATTACATTCACAATATCCTGTCCATTTGTATTTGAAAAATTCAGAGAAACTACTCTATTATCTATCCTATCTTGGTGAGTCCAAAGTCTGATACCTAATTCACTTTCTATCCTAACTTGTATTGCCAGTCCAAAACTATCTTTTTAAACCTCGAAAACATTTTCTTAGAAAAACAAGATAACCTTTTATGTCTCTCAACCTGATACACTTTATACCTCTTTTGTGAGTTTCTTTTCTGAATTTGATAACAAAGAAAACTGTAACTATAACTATCTCATCTTCAACTCCATCAGAGACCTGGAAGGAGAAGGATATAATATTACCTAAGTAAACAGGAAGTGCAAGCAAGCAACTTCCAAAACTACAGAAATGACAGAAGCAGCTGGCTGCCAAGACAGCCACCCAAGTTTCCTCTGCAACGTTGGGGCATCCATCTTCAGTCCACAGCCCTAGAATATCTGGCAGACTTTTCTGTGAAGCAAGAATTTTGAAGGACTGTCCTATCTTGCCTCAGCAGTCTCCTTCTTTTGTGCCCTACTTGTCTAATTTGAACAGCACACTGTCAGCAGTCAAGGCAAGGGCAGTTTCTTGTCTAGTAGCTAAGTTTGCCACAATAAAGACATACTCCATATGAAGGTTCTTCAATGCCCATCATCCTTTTTTGAAGCAAATTGGTGCTGCCAGGAGCAGATGTGTCTCGCTGTCATGAAAAGCCTTAGGTTATTAAAACACCTTAAATGCCATATTCTGTAGGTTTGTGAAGTGTTTGAAGACCACCTGTCTATCTAAAATATATCTCCGTTTAACCTTGAGAATATACCTAACATGACTACAAGTTTGATTACTACAGATGACGAACCTGTATTTCTTAATTATACATTATATTTTTTAATGAGCTGCATAGGTACAATACCTTAAACAAGAGTAGAACACATATACAGTATAACAAAAATAACCTTAAATTTGTATCAATATACAAAAATCCATACCAATGTAAAATACTTGAGATTAATAGTTGCTTTTTAGTTTAAAGTTGATCCAATAATCTACCTTTTTATCCTATCCTTCCCAGACTTACAAATAAAGAGTAATTTGTAGTATGTTTTTATATAAATAACCAAGGGCAAATAGCCAAGACCTTCTTGAAGAAATATGGGTAACGAGGTAGCTATAGTCTTTGGCGTAAAGATAACATACATTAGGTTTTACCTCACAATGTATCTCCTCTATGAAGAGCTTTGAAATCTTTTCATAGGTGCACCAGGAGAGAGGTAGAGAGAGCAATCCAATCTGCACCATTTGCAAAGCAGAAAGAAGGTTGGGTGCGTTTTCCAAGGTTAATTTCCTGGCTCTGTTAAGGTACTGTGGTTATGTAAGATGTTATTGTGGGGCTGTTGGATGAAGAGACACAGAAACTTCCTGTACTATTTTTTGAAACTTCTATGTTAGTCTAAAATTATTTCAAGCTTTAAAAACTGGACACATTTTACTGAAAATGGTTCCAAAATTGGGGCAGACAGTGGAATACTGAACAGTCGTGGGAATGACAGACTCTCTGCTCTATGCATCAGCAGGAATCTTGGGAGCATAAGGAGAACGAAAGTCATGAGACAGAGTTTGAAATATCAATTCAAAAGACTCAAAAGAAATGCAGGTGTTGAGAGGCACATCTGAACAGACGACAGCGGAAAGAAAAGCCAGAGTTTGGGGTTTGTGGGTTGAGGAATGAAGAAGGGGAGGAAAACCCCCAGGGGCATCTGACATATTAGAAGGCAGGTGTGTGTGTTCGTGGTGGTGACCATTTCTT
Organism: Peromyscus californicus insignis; assembly: GCF_007827085.1. Classification (NCBI taxonomy): domain Eukaryota; kingdom Metazoa; phylum Chordata; class Mammalia; order Rodentia; family Cricetidae; genus Peromyscus; species Peromyscus californicus. The sequence continues at coordinate 97,587,247 of NW_026294402.1, forward strand.
TCTGTGTTCCTCATCCCTCAACTGACGGGCCAGAAAGATGCTATGCAGAAGAAACTTCCTAGCGGGGTTGCCAGGCAAGGCTTCTAGTGCCTATTTTTCCTATCACCTGAGAAAGGCTTGGTGTCCCAGGACAGAACACCCCGAAGAGACAAAGGAATGAAAATGTAGGAGAGAGACCTGGAATAGAGCGGACTCTCAGTGCCTGAGGCTAAGATTCCCACAGCATGAAGACCACACTGTGTGAACCGAGTCCTGCCCAGACTACAGGAGGGAACCCAGCGTTTGCCATCTGAATCGTCATTTGAAGAATCCTGCAATGTATTCTGGTCCATGGCTACCTCAGTTGGACTTGGTGCCAAGCCCCATGAGCTGACTCAGAGGCTCAGACGTCCTCTACCCTATTCCTCCTTCCCAAATGCCCACCCTACCTGTAGGTAAAGGACCAGCCATTCAGAGAGAAGGTACGGGGTCAAATGGTCAGAGAAGGGTGGTCAGGGCTGAGTTAGCCTTGCCCAGAAGACCACGCTTTCTCTCGCCTCAATGATGTCCTCAGGCCAGCATGAGATGGTGTGGGGACATAGTACCAGTGTGGAGGTGTGGCGTGGAGGAGGTGACCTCCTTGGATGCCTTGACCTCCACTGGCCTTTTACTCACAGGCAGGGGGGACTGTGGCTTAGAAGTACTTGCAGGGGTGTCCAACCTCTTGATAATGAGACAGGACATTGACAAACTTCACACTGCAGAACCAGGAAATGGAATCAACAGCAACAAATTGCAAAAAATAAAAGTAAAAATACCCACCCCGATATCTCATAACGTTTTACGTATGACGACAATATTGTGTTGGGCAGCATTCATAGTTATCCTGCGCAGCATGTGGCCTGTGGACAGTGGGCTGGACATACCTGCCAGAACTTTCTTCAGCCCTTGCTTGGTGATCCTGAGACTGCAGCAATCTCAGGGCAGAAGGTGGGTGGAACCTGAGAGAGTTAGCCTGTCTGGTGCCGAACACGGCATGCTTGTATCCCAGGGGGATGATCTCCAACCTCAGGGACTCCAAACCGAAGAAGACTATGAGAATAGAAAGGTTACAATGATTTGAGTCCTAGACATGAATTTGAGCTTTTGGTGATTATACCTAAACTCTGAGGTCCTTGGGATTCCAGATGGAGCCTCAGCTGCTGCTTCCATGGAGTTTACTGTAAGGGTTTAAAGAGCCGTGAGAGACTCTAGTGGTACACTCTGGGTAAATTGCTCCTGAGACAGGGTTTCTCTGTGTAGTCCTGGCTGTCCTGGAACTCACTCTGTAGACCAGGATGGCCTTGAACTCAGAGATCTGTCTGCCTCTGTGAGTGCTGGGATTAAAGATGTGCACCACCACCACCACCACCACCACCACCACCACCACCACCACCTGACTAAAGTTTCAATATCTTTTTCCTTTGTTTGTTTTTGTTTTTGAGACAGGATTTCTCTGTGTAGCCTTGGCTGTCCTGGAACTTGTTCTACCAAGCTGGAAGTTTTAATATCTTAGTAGGCGTGGGGTGCATTTCACTCCTGGCTCTCTTTGCATAACACACACCTCACATTCCAAACGTTCCCACATAAGCATTCCCTGCAAGGTCAGAGGTCAAGACCAGCGAGCGGGCAGCAAGAGAGAAAGAAGGGGCTTCGTAAGAACTCTGTTAACCAGATGTTTTAGACTGGGCTGTTCTGGGAATGCATCTAGTCCTGCCCTCTGCTCTTTGCTCTCACCCTGTTATGTGTGCCCAGCAAGCAGAGGTGAATAGGAGGAGGTCGCCCTCGTGTCCTCTTGGGCTCATTATACAAATAAAACCTAAATAGCAGGGCGGAAGAGTGTAGTTGGTCCCGGAGTTAATGGAGCTGGCTTCCACCAGGCCTTCTCTCCCACGGGCAGACTAGGACTCAAACCAGTGGGTTAACCGTAGGCACATCCTGCAAGGGTGTCTTTCCTCCCACTGGCCAGATCTGCCGGGGACAGCCAAGCCACAGACCCCTCCCCATGAAAGAGTCTGGGCCTAGATGGGAGGGCGAGCTAGAGGTCACCAGGGGCGACAGAGGAGCCCCACCCCGTCTACACCAGGTATCCTCATATCTTCCTACTTGCCACTACATCATGCACTGGCCCTTTCCTACCTTCCCGCCCTGTCCGACCACTGCTCTGCGCATCTGTGTCTGAGACGAAAGAAGGGACCCCCCCATCCAGGTGTCAAAGACCAGAAGCAAATGTCCCCCTGACCACGTCGTGTCTTTCTTTTCCTAGGTGGGTGGAGGGGGAAACAGAAGTAGTGGGGCCGTGCGAGCCGCTCCGAGGAGGGGCACCTCTCGTAGGCACAAGGCGAGGTGACTCTCCCCGGGCGGGCTGCGCGCGGGGGGGGGGGGGGCGGGGGCTGCGCACGCCCCCCAAACCCCGCAAGCCCACGGGCCCCGCATGACATCAGAGGCAGGGGAGCGCGCAGAGCGCAGGCGCGGGCGGAGCAGGCGGGCGGGAGGGGGCGCGTGGCGCTGCTCGGGAGAGCTCTCCTCCGCCCAGCTCGGTCCCTGCGCCCCGCTCCACCCGTGCCTGGCTGCCCGCGCCGAGCCTCGGGCGTCCACAGCGCGACTGTCGCCCGTGCAGCCAGCGCCGCCCTCGGCTGCGCCGCGCACCCTGCCTCCTCCCTTTCCGCCGTCGCCGCCGTCGGACACGCAGCCGCAGGCCGGGGCCGGGCCGCAGCTGGGGAGTCAGGGGCGCGCGCAGCCAACCCTTCCCCCTCCCGCTCCCGCACCGCCCGCCGCCTCCCCTCGCCCTCCTACTCTCCCCTCCCTGCTCCTTCGCCGCTTCCTCCTCCTCCTCCTCCTCTCGGGGCCCCAGCTGCCAGCATCATGTCCGCAGGGGGAGATTTTGGGAACCCGCTGCGAAAATTCAAGTTGGTGTTCCTGGGGGAGCAGAGCGGTGAGTACTCGGCTTATTCTCTCGGCTCGGAGCCGAGTCTTTTCCCCACGCCGCCCATTCAGTTACCCCACTGGGGACCCTCCCAAGCCCCGGCTCGCCAAGGCCCTTCCACGCCCGGGCGGAGGAGGAAAGGGATGCAGATGGGGAAATGGGGCCGGCTCGGGTGGGGCCGGGCTGGGAGGACCTGGGGTAAAGGATGGAGGTGGCTTCGGGGTCAGGGGATGAGGGTGGGATCTGGATAGGGGTATCCTGAGCAGGTGCGTCCGGCAAGACCGAGGGCGGTGGCTAGCTCGGTGGCTGTAGGCGCCGGGTTCGCGGGCTCGCTGACTAGCTCGCACTGCGGCACCGGCTGCGGAGCACGGTGCAGGTGTCTGGGTGCCGGCGAGGTTGTGGGCGAGGGGACAGAAGCCTCTGTTGGGAGAACGAGGTGGGGCTGGGGGCTGTTTGCCCCCACCCCATAAGGTTGCGCCCGAGGGGTTCCCTGTGGACCCTGCCCGGAACCAGGGGAAAGGACACGTTCAGCCCTGGAGCAGATGGCCGCTGGAGAATGGGGGACACGACACTTGTCCCTTTTCGAAAAGAGCGGGTGCAGGTGGTAGGGGAACAGAGCACTTAGCCCCCCCTGGCTTGCATCTGACTGGGCAGAAGGTTCTAGACCCACTGCCCTTCGCTAATGCATTAGCCTCTTTGGGGCTCAGGGGTGTGGATCATGAGAGTGAAGATTCTCTCCTTAGCAGGTGACTTGGGGGATGGTACAGAGGCATCTCATATCAAGGAGCTTGGCACTGGGCAGAGAAAGGCCTAAGCGACACGCCCTGCCTGGCTTCCCTGCCCCCTCCAGAGAGCATCAGTGGAGCCGGTGGATTCTCCCACCCCCATCTCCCAGCTCACCGCCCTTCTTGGGGGAGGGGAGGTCACCGTGACTGCCAGCCAGAGCCGAAGGAGAGGGAGACTGAGGGTTTCTTTGCTGCCCAGGAGCTTCCGCACCCGAGTATCTGAAACCCAGGTTGGTCCAAGGTGGGAAGCCCAGATTGAAGAGCAGTGACCCCTCTGATAACCTGTAGGAAGGTGTGGCTCCATGAGAACCTCAGTCCAGGAGCCTCATAACCAGGGGCTTACAGAGACAAGCTGGGTTCTGAGCATTTCTGCTGGAGGAGAAGGGGATCCCCAGGGGGCGGGATTTCCAGCTCTAGCTCTGTAAACCAGTCCTGTTAGCTGGTTTAGAGACCCAGAGCAGGAAGGCTGTGGGAGGACCTGGTGGGCTCAGGCACAGTGCAACTATGACGTGTGTGCGTGGGCTCTGGGGGTCACATGGCCACCTTCTGTCTGCTGATGCTCAGTACCTGAGAAGGAGGCTTGGGATCTGAGTGGAAGTGGTTGCCTGTCCTGGAGAGCTGGGTTTGGGACATTTCAGGTCGAGACCAGCCCAGTGAGGTAGTCAGCTGGATCTGATTTCCAGTCCTTTGTAGATCCGAGTGTCACGGTGGACACCTCTGTCCCCTGCTGTGTGGAAAGGATTTGGGTGCACCTCAGCCCTAGGAGGGAACCTGCAGGGGTACAAGCAGCCTTGAGGTGGAAGTCTCATCTGTGTTGTCTTTTGCCTAATTGGAGGCCTCTGGAACACTCAGTTTCTGTCTCTGAAAAATGGGTGGCTTGAAGGAGGCCTTATGCCTCATGTTCTTCCCGGTGCCTGGACTCTGCTGTAGTCTCAGAGACTATTTGTTTATTCCGAGTTCGAACACAGTTCCATAGTCATATGTGGTGAGTCTGAATGAAAACTCTGGGGTCTCTTAGAAACAGTGCTGATGCTTGAGAGTTCTGCCAACCCCTACAGGTCTGAAGTCACAAAATGAGAGTCTACCTTTACCTCCATGCTTGTGTGGAAAGAGAGCTCCAGGGAATGCGGAGGGCCTTCCTGGAGACCCACTGTGAGTTGTGAACACTTTGGGAACAGGAATCCACACTTCCCTTTTCCAGTCTACCATTTTTCCCTAGCATGTCACTAGGAAATAAAATGACCTTCAGTGGGGGAAGCTACATCCGGAACCTCTTTGAGAGGAAATACGGGCTCGGGGGTAGTTGATTTGGGTGACCTGGTGGGAATGCTGCACTAGTTGGTTGGGGGTAGGGTTCATGGGCCTTTGGAACATGGTCCATTAGTGAGATTGACTGCTGGCCACCTTGGTCCCTTCTGGCAGACAGCCCAAAGCCCCTGAATAACTCCTTCCACTTAGATGTGTCATTAGTGAGTTGTTTACCTCAGGTTTACAGAGCGTTCGGTGTCTGTGAGATGCAGAGGTTATGTGTATCCCCAAGCCTGGTGGGATGAGATTGCTGTTGATGTAACTCTGACCTATGGACAGTTTTCCATGTTAACATTCTCTGCAGCCTGTGCTGTGGAGGGAGCCTCCTGAGGTCTGATCCAAACCCTACCCTAGCTCTCCCTGCTTATGTGATCTTGGAGGCCCCTTGCCTTCTATATGGGGGCACTTGAACCAGCTGAACTCTGAAGCATAAGTTGCCTGTCTGAGCTGAGTCTGCTGCTGATGGGGGAGAGAGGACACAGATGTCTCCTGACCTCTATTCCTGGCATTGTGGTGGTATCCCTCTAAGCTGGTGGGCATCCCTCCAGGCTGGACTCCAAAGAGCAGTGTCAGGGTTGGAGCAGGGTGAGGAAGAAGATACCCTGGGGCAGATAATAATCACAGGTAGGCATGAGGCCTTCAGTGGTATCAAGGAACTAGTTCAAATGGGAAGCCTTTGAGTGTCCTCCTTCCGGAACACACCTCCAGCCTGGAAGAGAGCGTGACAGCGGAGTGAGTGGTGTCACATGGCCTATGGACTGTAGTCTGGCTGGCAATACCAGCCCCCCTGGGGTGGGATCCTGGGCAGGTGCTGTGGACCTCGGGTGAGGTATTTCCTTGCATCAGGGAGACCATGAAGTCCTACTGGTGCTCGGGTAGCTGTCTGAATCTTCCTGACTAATCCTAATGTGGATGGCGATGGTGGGGAACAGAAGAGGCTGACACACACCAGACTGGTCTGGGACACTTGATAGCATCCAGAAAAGACAGAGAGGAGCAGGTGTCTGAGGGGAAGTGGACCTACAGGGTTCCTAGCTTCTCCCAAGTTAGCAGAGTCTTCAAGGGCATCTAGCCCCCTCACCGGATGCATCTTGGCGTGTGTGGTGAGGAGAGGGGGAAGGCAGGATGGGTCTGCTTTCGCAGGCTGAGGCCAGTAGTTCAGCCTGGGCCTCTGTAGGCCTGAGTGCAAGATTAGGAGTAGATTTCAGAGAAACCTCCCTTTCCTTAACCCGCTCTGCAGAACGAATAGATGGAGGCACAGGATGTCGAGAGTGGATCTGGGTCGCTGGCACCCAGTAGAGACTGACCCTCACTTCCTCCCATTCCTCTCTAGTTAAGGGTTAAGGAGCAGCTGTCCACAGACTGAACCCTGTTCCCTGCAGCCGCCCCCCACCCCCACCCCCTAGCACACAGCTGCCCCTCACTAGCTTGGTGATGTACCTGCTGCCCTTCTAGAACCTTTCACTTCCTTTCAGCTCCCAGGCCTGTCTTGCCACAAAAGGGCACAGCTTGGATTTTTTTGTTTTAAAGGAGCATTTAAGAAAACAATTGGTCATATGCTGTCCCATGACCCCTCTTCTGTTGTCTCAGGTAGCTAAGGATCTTAAGATGTTAACCTTTTGGGGTACCCAAATTCCAACTGAAGTGGGTGACCAGAGCACTTCTAAATGACTGTGTCTTAGTCATCTCCTGCTCCCCACCCCCATCTGTGGGCTGGGTGTGCTCACCAAATATCTTGATTTGAAGATGATGACATCCTTGATGTGTGAGATTTGCTGATGGCCTGTCAGCAGATTAGCAGTGAAGGAGTCAAGGCGGCTTTGTGTGGCTTCCCTTCATCCCAGCACCTGCCACTTTCTCGTCAGAGTTTCTTACCAGGGACACTTGACAGTTTTTTTTTTTCTTCTTCAGAGAACTGAATCATTGTGCCATGGTCATGCCCAATCACCTGAGATTCTCAAGAATTCCTAACTCTCTTTATATCTCTGAAGAAATATGGGGGAGCTCCATCCTACCAGAGGTAGGAAAGGACATGTCAGACCAGAGCAGAGCTCTTGGAGACCTGGACTAAATCACCAAGCTGTTCTGTGCCTCGGTTGCTCATCTCACTTTTTCTCTCCTTTTAATTTTCTCTCTCCCTACCCCCTCCCTTGAATGCTAGCACAACAGAGAGAACCTTGGATGCTGGGTACAGACCTAGAACCCTTGATTTTTGTTTGTTTAAAGAAGTGTGTCGGAGAGAATCGCGTGGACACTAAGATGAGCCTATCAGTGTGCTTTCTGTGACTACAGTGAAACACCCGAGTCAGGCTAGCTTGGTAAGGAAAGCAGGTTTAGTTAGCTCACACTCCGAAGAGTCAAGGACAGGGTGCTGGCAAGTGACTCAGTGCTGGTGAGGCTGTCATAACAGATGACGTCACGGTGTTGGGAGTGATTATGAGAGCATGAGGTCACATTACCACAGGATGTTAGATAGAGCTTCATAATCCTTTCCCAGCCAAGCTACAGTGGATCAAAAACCTCTTCATAGGTTTCCTGTCTTATTTATTTGTGTGGAGGGTTGAGTGGGGGCGGGGGGATAGGATGGTGGACAAGGGTCTTATATAGGCCTCACTGGCCTTGAACTTCCTATGTAGCTGAGGATGACCTTGAGCTCTCCCACCTCCACCTCCTGAGTGCCGGGGATGGAATCCAGGGCCTCCCACATGCTAGATTAAGCACTGTGTCATCTGAGCTAAATCCCCGGGGCCCACCTCTTAACAGACCCATTACAACATGAGGGCCAAACCACATCCCAGACCAGAGACTTGAAGGTTAACCTGTGTGCAGCACAAGAGAAAAAATGGCATCCGTAGTGAGAATTTACCAGTAGAGAGACAAGAAACTGAAGTGTGCCGGCTGTGCGCTGTAGTGATTACCAGCTTTTGAATAATAGGATTGTCATTAGCTACAGTCCCTAAATAGTTATAAATCACTTAAAAATGTAACAAAGTAACTTGCTGTCCCCCTCTTCCACACTGCATCCCTAAAATCAGTCCATGTCGCCCTCACACTGCAGACCATCCTTGGCAGGCCCAAGAGAGGTGTCTGCTGCATCCAGCCCGCACTCCCCACCCAGTTCCCCACTCAGTGGCTTTCACTGTTGCTAGACATACAGGGCTGGCTGGTCTCAACAGGAAGAATTAAATTGTTGGGCAAAACCATGGAGGGAACTGAAAGGTTAGGCAAAAGCCATAAATAGGGATGGACTACTGTCCTGGGTGTGTGTGTGTGTGTGTGTGTGTGTATGTGTCTGTCTGTCTGTCAGTCAGTCGGTCCATCTGTTATCCTTTATTGCGTCTCACTGTGCGGAAGGGAAGATGGAGGAAACCTTGGTGGAGGTTGCCAAGGAGAAGTACCAGACACGCCCTGAGATGGGCAGCTCTTTTGTTCCAGCCAGAAATACAGGCTGCTGGGAAACGGGGCTCCAGGCAGGGCCTGGGGACTTGAAGTCCCCAGGGGACTGGGAATGGCAGACAGTCTTTCTTTCTAGAACCAGGGAAAGGATGGATGCTAGTTCAATTCTCAGGGCTCCTGAGGAGGTCTATATTCTATGCCTGGGCTTCAAAAGTCAAATTTTCTTCTTTATTTCTATAACTTTGTTTGAAACTAAGAAGGATCATTTTAAAAGATAAAATTTTCCTTGCCATGAGTACTTTTTATCACTTTAATAATGTAGTTTATTTTTAGTAGAAAAACATATTTATCCTATTCTCTCGGTAACAAGACCAGTGGGAGCTCAGGTAACTGGGGCTACGTACGTTGGCCTGGCACTGTCTCCAGGGGGTGGCATACCCAAGGGATAGGCCTGGGTCTTGAAGGATACAGATGATAGTGGATCCCTGAGCTCGGAACATGGTTCTTTAAAGTGGTCTCCAAGGGGGCTGGAGAGATGGCTCACCCATTGAAGGCTAGCTCACAACCAAAACTAAAGTGGTCTCTACGAAATACATAGAAAGGCTGTTGTCTGTCTGTGTCCCTCCCCTGGTAACCTCAGGAGGTTCCAGGTACCTCAGGTCTGTCTGCCCCAGGCTCTCCGGGAGCACTTTGTACTTTCCTGGTCACCCCATGACAGACATGCAGTGATAATCATTTTGCGGTTCATGAGGCGGCTGCAGGAAAGAGCTGCTCCTGCCTTCTATTAGTGCAGCAAAATTAGAATTTGGAGCCGGGGCTGGAGGGATAACTGAGTTAAGGGGGTGCTTGCCTTGCAAGCATGAAGAACTTTTTTGATTCCCCCAAAACTCACATTAAAAAGTGGGGTGTGGCTGGGCAGGCAGAGGCAGGTGGATCTCTGTGAGTTAGAGGCCAGCCTGGTCTACAGAGCAAGTTCCAGCACAGCCAGCCAGGGCTGTTACACAGAGAAACCCTGTCTTGAAAGAAACAAAACTAACCAACAAATAAAACACAAGCAACAAAAAAGTGGGGTGTGGTGACAGATGCTTGTCACCCCAGCACTGGGGAGGTAGAGGCAGGTGTGTCCCTGTGGCTCAGTAGCTAGCCAAGGGAGTCTACTAGGTGAGCCCCAGGCCAATGAGAGACTGTCTCAAAAAGGGGGCGGGGCTTATGTCTGAGGAATGACACCTAAGGATGTCCTCTGACCTACACTCACTTCCTCTCTGTCTCTGCCTCTGCCTCTGTCTCTGTCTCTCTCTCTCTCTCTCTCTGTCTCTCTCTCTCTCTCTCTCTCTCTCTCTCTCTCTCTCTCTCTCTCTCTCTCACACACACACACACACACCCCACACAAGCATTTAGACCATGTCGTTGTCAAAGTCAGGCCTTGGCCCAGAAGCAGGGACAGAAGAACATTGAGGTCTTAGCAGCATGAGGTCTGCCGTAAATGACTCAGAACATCTGTGCCAAGCACATGCTGAAGAGGAACCAGCATATCCCTGTACGGAGCGGGCCATGAAAGGTGTTGAGGCCCAGCACAGGAAGGACAGCCTTTAAGAAATAGGCACGGTCTCCATGATGGAGGCTGATAGCTCTGGCGTTGTATGGCAAGCTGCACTTTGTCGTCTCCCCACACAGTGAACTGCTTCCTTGGGATGATTTGAAGGGAGCAGCAGAGAATCACCCTTCAGCCTACTTCTCTGGGGGACACACTGACCAGGGTGTAGCCGGGAACCGGTTACCGACGGGATGAACCAGTCAAAGTGTCTTGTTAAACCACCTGCTGTGGACTGCATGCCTGGGTCTGCCATGTCCTGGAGACACAGACGTTATCTGTCACCAGTTGGTGGTGTTAAGTGAGCCCCTTCTCCACGGTGGCTCCCAAGGCTCCCGGGTAGGGTGGCTTCTGGGTGAGCCAGTGGGGCTCAGACTCTCCGTCTTGTGATTCTGTGCTGACACCGAGCATGCTGCCAGGCATATAATGAGGCTTCAGCCTGGAGGTGGGCATGCTGCTGGCGTGAGGGGCTGTAGGGATGGCGGTTCTGGTTAGGATCAGGGGTTAGCGGGCTCCTCTCTCCCGATGTGTTTGGTCCATCCTCTGCTTCCTGTCGCCAGAAGGCATTTCTTCCACAAATGGATGGCCTAAGACGAAGGCAGCAGGAAAGGCGCAGCTCTCGGGCACCCAGGGCTCAGATAAGGAAAGAGCCAGCACCAAGGCGGGTGTTAGCGACCCTACCCCAGCTCCTGCTCCAGCCGTCACTATGTCAGACCTCCGAGTCCTGGACTTCTGCCCCAGCTCAGCCTCACCGTCTGGATGGTGTTTGGGGTGCAGTAGGACCATGCATGCTCACTTTCCTCAGTTCATGACCTTGCTGGAATTTCACAAAGATCAAATGTGTAAGCGCACAGCTCGTGGTTAAAGCTCAGGTGCCAGCTGGCTTTGTTAATAAAGTCGTGACAGAAGCTTCCCCCGCCCTCCTCCCCTTGCAGCTGGTAGGGAAGGAGTATAGGTGCGTGGAGCATCTCTTCAGGTGAGCTGCGGCCCACAGCCTCGGGATGGCACAGTTGCTCATCCCATTGGACAGCTGGAAAAAAGGAGGCTTTGGGGGGGGAGGAGGTGTCTGTGTTCCCAGGAGAGCCCAAAGGCAGCCTCTACTCAGCGAGAAAGAGACCTGGGCCTCTGGCTTAGGGTCTGCCCCAGCTCATCCCTCCTCAGTGGCAGGAGGTGGCACCGATTCACCAGCCTACCCCCTCAAGGGCCACCAAAGCCCCTCATGGGAAGAGTACTTTGTCTTCCCCGAAGAACTTCGGGGGCAGAAGCTATGTGTGGTGTGACTGGAGGCATATGGACTGTTCAGAGCAGCACTGGGCCTAAGGTAAGTGGAAAGAAACCCCAGTCATTATAAATAGGAAGCATTATATACAGAAGCAAGGCTGTGGCCGTGCTCTGCCTGAGGGAGCCATGGAAGGTTCTCAGAGGTTTTATAGTGAGTGGGAAAGTCCCTGCAGGTGTGGAGATGCAGGGGACAGAGGGACCCACTGTGCCAAGGCAGTAGAAGGCCTGAGGCTTCTGGAGAACTGGGTCTGGTTCAGGGCTGCTGGACCCTGGTGGCCTTCCAGTGTGGGAGAGTAGGTGGTGTAGGGATTGAGCCTACAGAAGATGGCAGAGCCAGACCACGGAGCCTTGGACAGAGGAGGCCCATGCTCATGGATTAGGAGAAAAGGCAGAATGTGGCCCATTTGAAGGTCCAAGTGACTGAACTAGGTCAGAAAGAGGACGTATAGAGCACAGGCGGAAGTCCTCTGCCTAGCTCTGGCCTGCTCAGTTGGGTGGGTGTTTTCTCAGTTTGGTCTGCAGAGAAGAGCCTCAGGACAAGGAAAGGAACCGGGGAGGACTCTCAGCCTTCTCTCCACACTGCCCCCAGATGTCCCAGAACCAGCCACCTCGAGCTCCCCTATCTAGCTACCTTGCCTCCATGGTAGCCTGGGGCCCCTGGCTGCTTTGACCTTGGGGGTAGGGGTGTTCCAGGCTGCATGGTCCTTCTAGACTCTTCCCTCTGCCAGCTGCTCGGGCAGATGCGGCACATGGTGAGCAGTGGGTATTGGCCCTCTTGATCAGCCCCTGGCAGTCCTCCCGGGCTCCATTCCTCCTCTGTGGGGTACTTGCCTCCCACTTCCTTTGCTTCCTCCTCTGCTGCTGTCTCTCCTTCAAGATTACGAGATCTGAGAGGACAGCGCAGGTGAAGAGAAAGTGTTCTTCCCTGTGTTGGAGACAGAAATCTAATCTTAAACTGGCTGCTCCAAAAGCTAGGGTTGAGAGCCAGGAGCCTGAGTGGAGGCAGAGGACCGCCTCTCTTGAACCCGCCCCTAACTGGGAAAGAGCAGCCTGTTGGGATCAGCTGGGGACTGGTTTTCAACCTTGATGACCTATGACCTTTGCTCCCCGCCCTTCCTGTCTTGGCAGTCTCCCAGTGCAATGGAACACCACCTGGTATAGCTTTGGCATCATGGATGTAGCCCTGATTGCTTCATCTGCAGTAACAACATCTTATAGCGACACTCATGGCCCCTACAGTACCAGATCTGTCATCTCTGAGGTCAGGGTGGGTGAGGACTCTTCTGTGTTGGTGTTCAGCAGAAGGAAAAGGCACAACTTTGACTTGTTCCAGCCTCTTCTGGGTCCCTCTTTGTCCCCACTCCTGGGACAGGCAGGGGTTGAGAGCCTGAGACCCGTCCCTGGTTCAGGAATGGATTACTGTAACTGTGACCTGTGCACCAGAGCCAAGTCCCAAGGGACGGGCAGATAAACTTCTGGCTAACTCTGAGAAAGGGAGGGAAACGTTCCACCTTGACTCTGTGATGAGCAGGAAGTGGGACATAGGACAGAGCACTGGAGACATTTAAAATGAATTTCTCTCTTCCTCCCCAGCCCACCCCCAGTGTCGAGTATGGTGAGCAGGCCAGGAGAGAGCCACAGCTGTAGCCAGAGGAAAGAGACACACCAAGGATGTGCTGAGTCAGGGGAGTGTGCTTGCTGGTCTCCCTGGGGCTTCCAGAACCAGGATACTTAGCAGCTCTTAGTGATGGTACTGTCCATCCCAGGGTTCTGACCAAGTCCAGTCAAAGGCTGGAGGTTCTGTCAAAGTGCCACTGGTTCTTGGGCATAGGGCATTGTGGCTGTGAAGGACAAGAAGGAGACTGTAGCCCAGTGGGGCAGCAGGGGAAAGAAAGATTCTGACTGTGCTTGCTGGGGGACCTCCATCAGCCCCACTGTCCCAGGGCTTCCGGTGGGGGACCTGAAGGGAGGGGCGCTGAGTTCCACCTCTTCCTCCCCCAGGGGTTTTTACTGTCTCTGTGACCCTGTAGGTTAACACTTGTTTATCCAGTAATAAAGTCACACCTAGGGACTGGGCTCTCTGTTGGCTTCTGCTCTTTCTGTAGAGAGCGCTCCCAGGAAGGGCTTCATCTCAGGGAAAACCACTCCCAAATTATTTTTCAGTTCTTAACACATCCTACATGCAGCCCTAGGGTCTCTATGTTTTTTATTCTATTCATCGAGTTTCCTCCCCCTTCCCCACACACCCCACCTTAGTACTGCAGGCCACTGCCCAGATGACAGGGAGCAGGAGGCCTGACTAGGAGGCACCTGGCCAGCCTCCAGTCCTGGTCCTTTCCTACCCACATCAGAAAATGGCAGAGCCCCACATGTGGGGCCAGGAAAACTCGGTTCTTCTCCAGCTCTGGGAACAGAACAGCTGCCAGAGCTGGCCTTGTCTGGGGTCTGCTGTCTGGGGGCCCCAGATGTGGTGTCGGGGAGCTGGACAGAGGTGTGCACCAGTGCCTGGACCAGTAGACACGGCTGAGCAGCCCTCCATTCTGCCTTCATGGCAGCAGGCTGAGAGAGATGTCTGAAGGCTAGGCGACCCGCAAGGTGTTGTTCCAGGGGGTCAGCCCAGTTCACAGCAGCAGGATGGGGAGGGAAAGGCAGCCCCTCTTGTGAGCCCATCACTGTGAGTCCGGTCTTCTCAAATATCCTTCCCCTGAGTGCAGATGGAACTCTGTGACTTGCTGCTAGCCCATACAGTACGGCGAAGGTAACAAGAGGTCACTCCTTGACTTGAGTCATGTTATTGGGAAAGGTAGCAGGATAGTTTGTCCCTTGACTATTTCTTTCTATTTATTAATTAAAGTGTATTCTTTGAAAATATGTTACATGTATTCAGTGTGCTTTGATCGTATCCGTCCCTTATTTCCCCCACTCCACTCCCCCAGGGGACCACGCCAGCTATCTTTCCCACTCTTCTCCCCACCATGTATTTTGAGACAGGGTCTCTCAGTGACCCTGGAGTCGCTGATTGGCTAGATTAACTGTTCTGTGAGCACTGGGAATTCTCCTGCCTCTACCTCCTGTGCTAAGATTTATAGGCACGTGCTGCCTTAAGAAACAGCACGTGGCTTTTCACATGGGTGCTGGGGATCTGAACTCAGGTCCTCGTGCTTGTATGTGAAGCCCGTTACCCACTTAACCGTCGCCCGAACCCCTCTTGATTGTTTTTATTAGAAAACCATTCCTCCGTGCCTCAAAGAAATAAGCTGCCATATGTAGTGTGTATACGTGTGTGGAGAGTGACTTTGGGGCAGGGGCTTGGCCTCTAAGAAGAAAGTGCAGCCACCAGCCAGCAAGAGAATGAGACTTCAGTCCCACAACCGTGAGGACCCCAACTCTTGTCTTCAACTTCGTAAGTTTGGAGGAGGATTCTAACTTCAGAAAATAAATGCAGCCTAGCAGACACCTTGTTTGTGACCTTGTGAGACCTAGTAATTTGTTACACAGCAACAGATCGCTTACATAGAGGAGGGAGATTTTTTCAGGCAGGGAGTGTCTTTATCAGAGGAGGCGTGGAGTTCTCAGGAGGGATCCGTGATCTGCTCTGGGTTAAACACCTGCCCAGGCCCAACGTATGAAGGCATGATCTGCTTATGTTCTTCATGTGACCCCAGATAAACCTTGACTCCTGGAGTTTTCCTCTGCCACATGCAGGGCTGGAACATTCTGTAGGCCCTTCTTGCCACGCCCTTGTGTTCTGAGGCCACTCTGATCGATGGCCCTCCCGGAAACCAGGCTGCCACACTTCATTGTCCTCTGAGCTCTCTACTGACCCTTGGCACTTTCTGTTGCGTGTTTCCCCTGGGGTCTTAGCCAGTAGAGTCTCCCTGGCCTGGTGACACATTGATGACCTTGTGGGTTCACATCAGCGGCAAGGACAGGAGTAAAAGGAACAGCTTCTGAGGGCAAGCTCTCAGTTGTGCATCGGAAGAGAACAGCTCCTGGCTGTGGCCCTGGTGCTGTGTCTGTTACACAGGTGACCCTTCTTCTCCGGCTTCACATCTCTCCGATATGTGAAGGGTAGCATGGAGCTAGTGGGCAAACCAGGATGCTCTCAGTCTCCATGGGGACGGGGAGGGGAGCTGCTTCGGGTGACCTGCCTCTCTAGGCCCCAGCTTCTCTTCCTGTCCTCTGCAGATCCTCATACAGCTTCTCACCTTACTGCTGGCCCAGGAGAAACATTGATTCTGAACCATCAGCTCCAGAGTCTTCTGTGGCTTCCAACATTATGGGGCTGCTTTTGAGAATGGCTCCTTAGAGGCCTAGAGCTTTCAGTGTGGGGGCGAGAGTCTGAACATTGCCCTGGTTCCCCTGCTTCTTTGTCTAGTCTGGTGCCTGACCAGCAACCGTCTGTGCTCCACAAAAGCTGGAGGCACAGTGGTCCTGCCTGCGTTCCAGATACCTCCTCATGGTCACTCACAGGCCCAGGGGCCTGAGGTGTACAGTGCGTTTTCTTCTTCGAGACAACAGTCTTCATGGTACTTCAGCAGGAGACCTGCCTCTATGCAAGTGTCTTTACATATGTCTAAGGAGCAGGAGGATGGTTGGTTTGGGCCTAATGAGAGGCTAAAAGTTTCACTCTTTTGTTCCCCTTTCCAGCGGGCTTGAGGAGAACAGGGCTGGGCCTTTGTCCATCTTCTCCCGAGCCAGAAGCAAGGTGAGAGGCTGTGTGAGAGTCTGTGGAGGACAGGCAGAGAGGCTGGGGCCCACAAAAGCAGCCCCGGAAGCAGCCCCCTGCTCTCATGGAGACTGAGAGCATCCTGGTGTGCCAGTTGGCACCAGGTTACCCAGCCCAAGAGTTCCTCTGAGAAGGGGATGGACTCTGGGAAGATGTCTGCCAGCATCAGTCACCTGCAGGCCTCTCCCACACTCCTGAGTGAGCTCGGTTCCATTGTCTTGCTACAGCTTTGACCCTAGTGTTGGGACCTGTAGGTTTTACAAGTCTCTTTGACGACCTAGGGAACACAGCCTTGCCTCTCGGCACTCTGTGTGCCATCTGGTCACCCGACCTTTTTTTCTATTACTGAGGCTTTTAACATCCACACCACCAGGCTTGGAAAGAAAAGGATGAGCATGTCCATTAGTTTACCAAACTCATGACTGGCTGAATCAAGACATCCTGTTAGGTAAGCTCTCAGATTACATTAACAGGAACCTTTTCAAGAGATAGGGGACAATGGGAATGTAACATGCACATCCCCCTTCTCTACAGCATGTCTGTGTTCATGGCGGAGTCTGCAGCTACTCAGATACACGGACACAGTTGGCCTGTAGTGTCTGGCTGGGGTTGGGCTGAGCCTCAGAGCCATTGAGTGGGAGTACATTTGCCTACTCTAGAGTGGCTTTCCTGGGAAGCGAAGGGTTGCTGTGTGTGCTGTGGATGGGAACCTGTCAATGCCATGTGTCCGGCATTCAGAAGTCTTTACTTGGCCCTACATGGAAGACACCATGCCTTTCTGAAGTTGCTCTGAGTGTTTGATACCACTCTGAGAGGCAGAAAGGATTCAGACCTGGATAGGCTGGCTGGAGTGGGAGTAGTTCTGCCATCTACAGTAGGGTGCCAAGGTCTCAAGAGGGTCTTAGAAACCCTAAAGGTGGTATTCTTGACCATCAGTCCTAAAAGCAAAAAGCCCAGGAAAACCAAGGCATTTCCACGCAGATCTGTTGTATTGACCATGTATGTACACACACCTGTTTATGTATGTACAACATGCATCTCAAGTATGTACACATCAGTGGGAACCTGTAATAAGCTCACAGCAGCCTCTGACCCTACCCAATCCTCTTCCTCCATGAGGCTTGAATAGATGTACAGTACCATTCCAGTTTCTTAGAGAAATCTCACCAGGGGCTGTGTTAACCCCACCAGTTGAGAAGAAGACCACTACCACAATTTAAAGTCAAATTTGAAGCAAGCTTTAATTAAATACTGGCCAGGTGGATGGGCTCTGGCTGGGTCCATACCCGAGTTCCTGGGAAATGGCCCAGAATCAAGTATGGCAAGGACTTAAGAAGGAAAACCCATAATCCATTGCATTTCCCATCAGGTCCAATCAGGGGCAAGCATACATTCTGACATAGTTCCTGCCTACCTACCTCCCGCCCACATGCGATCAAGCACATCCATCTGGTGCAGATGGGTCAAACAAACTTGTTTAGGGGAGTGAAAACATGTGGCTTGTTATCTCCCATAAACAGTAGCCACCAGCATTTCAGGAAGTTTCTGTCCTTGGGCAAGGGACTTGCAGACCAGAGGTGTTTTTGTGGATCTCTTAGGCATAGTAATTAAAACTTAAAATGTAACATTGGCTCTCAAGATGCTCAGTGGTTCAGAGTGTGAATGATTCTTTCAGAGGACCCAAGCTTGGTTCCCAGCACTCACATTGGGTGGTTTATGACCACTTGTAACGCCAATTCCAGAGGTTCCGAGACCCTTCTCTGGCCTCCTCAGTCATTGGCTCTCATTATGTGCACATTATTCCCACACACACACACATGAACACATACTTAAAATCTTAAAAAAAAATTCATATTCACCAGCACATTTGTTTAATCAGAATACACCATTTCCTGAATATGCTGGGTATCTCAGAGACATGTATATACATATAACTAAAATAATACCTTCCCTTTTGTTTTTTAGGCCTATAAAAAGTTACAGAACTAATATAAAGACATTTGCCTTTTACCCAGGACCCCAATTTCTAAATTTTCACTACTCTCCTAGAATTCTTAAGACTGTAGTGAGATAGATTGTATGTGTGAGGAAGACGAACCCCAGAGAGGGTGGTAACTAACATCAGGTCACACAGCAAGCCAGAGGCAGAGGCAAGATTAAAACCCAGGCCTGCCAGTCCTGTACACTAGATCTGCCAGCAGTGAATTATCTTGGCATTTGTCTGTCTGTATTTCACTTTCATCTTTGAAATATTTTTTTTTTCTGGGAATAGAATCTGGGGCTGACAGTATTTCAAAGATGCCACTTGCTCAGCATGTGATCACAGCTGGAGTCCTAGACCGGAGGTCCAGCTCTGGAGGTTCCAACATATCAGGTCCCCGTCACTTACTCCAGAGAAAGCCAGTGGGGATAATGGCGAAAGGACAGCGAAGGATTTTAATGAACACGGCTGTGCTGGGAAGCAAACGCCATTAAGCATTTGCAGTCCATCTTCTGGGAACTGACTCAGGCTTTAGGTTAAACAGAGGAATGAGTGTGACTAGGGTGAGAGGCATGCCTAAGTAAGCAGTCTTGGTTAAACTGGTCAGTTCCGGTTCTGCTGAAGTCCTTGCTTGAGGGGGCAAGCCAGTTCCCATGAGACAACTACTTCTGTGCCAAGGGGTGGGGGTGAGGTGGGGATGGATATGGTGACACTCAAGGTGGGCGTTCTTTGAGTTGCTATTTTCTGGTACCCTGTGTTTCATTTTGTCAGGGGAGGGGAGGTGTCTCAAACAGAACGTCATAAGGTCTGACAGGAAGAAGCTTTTATCTGCATGCTTCCCCGCTTGAAGGGGAATGAGGTAAATCAGGTATCACTGATTTTGCACAGACCTTCCTTGAATGACTAACGTGCTGTGTGCAGAGCTAAGCAGCAACCTGGACCTAAGTTGTTTGTTTGAGACAGAGTCTCACGGGGTAATAGAAACTGGCCTGTCACTGTGTAATAGAAACCGGCCTGCTTCTGCCTCCTGAGTGCTGGGATTAAAGGCGGGCACTGGGACACCCAGCTTTGACCCTAACTTTAGGACCAAAGAGAAAGATGTGGGATGAAGGCTTTTCTCTTGCTTTTATCACCTCGTGGGCCCAGGGAGGATCCGTGCTTTCAGTAAAAGCAGTTTCCAAGCGCCTGTTGTATCATTTCAGAGTAACACGGATTTTTCTCATAATCCTCTCAGGCTTATTGTTATTTTTGTTTAGACCATCACTTATCTTCAGAGGGACTTAAATGGCAAAAGTCTTGGTATTTGTCCATGCCCTGTCCATGGCCACCATTCTCTTGTGACGCTCCACATTTCCACCCAGCATCATTTCCCTTATTCCTGAAGAAGTTCGGTTAACAGTTTTGCCATGAGGATCTGCTAGGGACAAATTCTGTTAGCTTTTGTATGCTTATAAACAAACAAACAAACAAACAAATAAATAAATAAATAAAATTAACCACTTCATCTTGCCTTTACTTTGAAAGATGTTGTCCCTGGGGGTAGAATTCTAAGTTAATACCTAGTGTAAGTTTTCCCATCAGAACTTTATACACACTTACTCCAATGTCTTTTTTTCTTTCTTTCTCTCTCTCTTTTTTTTAATCATAGGGTTTTTTTAATTGAACCAGGGCCCAGGTCATGCTAAGCCCTCCATTGTCATCTGGCTGGCATCACTTTAGGGGAGAGCTCTGCTGTCCCCTTATCTTCCGGTTCTTGGTACATAAAGAATCCCCCACCCCTCACCCCACCCTCAGCCCTCAGCCCCTGTGTCTACTTTTAGAGTTTTCTGCTAACCACTGCCTATAGGTAGCCTGGCAGTGGTGCTTCTTGGTGGACGTTTAGTGAACTCTTTTCTTCTTTCTCTTTTCCCCCCTGCCTCTGTCTCTCCTTCAGCCTTGGAGAACACAAGTCACCTATATGGAAGACCACTTGACATTACCCCACAGTTCACTGGTATTCTCACCATTTTTATCTCCCCTCCTCCCCCACACTCTCTCATCTTAGATAGTGTTTATCACTGATCTCAAGTTCACTGCCGTTTCCTTCTGTGATGGGTAGTCATCTCTGACATTGTAGTTTTCACTGCTGGAATTTTGATTTGTGTCTTTACAAACGTATTCCTTGTCTCTATTTAATTTTTGAACATACGGAATATAGTTATAATAACAATCTCATAGTATCTATCTGTTAATTCTAGTGTGTTGGTTTGGGTTTGGTTCCAACCGATTTTTTTTCCCTCTCTCCTTTTTATGTTCCTGTTTTCAGGCCTCTTTGCATGCCTGGTGATTTTTTTTTTTTTTAAGATTTTTACTTCTTATGTGTATAGGTGTTTTGCCTGCATGTATGTCTGTGTACCACATGTGTGCCCAGTGCCCAGACAGGCTGGAAGATGGCATGGAATCCCCTAGATCTAAAGTTACAGACAGTTGTGAGCTACTGTGTGGTTGCTGGGAATTGACCCCAGGTCTCCTGGGAGAGTAGCCAGTGCTCTTAGCCTCTGGTCTATCTCTCCAGCCTCACCTGGTGATTTTTTTTATTGGGTATCAGATACCATGAACTTGGTGTTATTGGGCACTGCATAGTTTTGTATTCCTATAAATATTCTGAAGATTAGTTAGTTAGATCCTAAGCAACACTCAGTGAATTGCAACCCACTTTGAGCATAGCCCTCCTGAGGTCTCCCCCATGGTCCTTCAAGTGATAAGCATTCCACGGTGACTGGTGGGGACAGGGGCTGTCACCAGCCCTGTGTAGGCACCAAACGCGGCTTCCTCTGATCTGGAAGTAGTCATTCCTCTGCCCCAACTAGTTTCTCCACGCACTGGCTGCCCAGCACTCAGCTTGAGACACGAGAGACCCTCGGAGATGCTACAGTTTTCTCTCTGGGCTTCCTCTCTGGAACTCTGTCTTGTTGACTCTGGTTTAACTTCCTCTAGGCTCCTGGCTCCATCCCCTCCACCTAGGGGTGCACCAAGTTCCCCTGACTCTCACGGCATCGTCTGTGGGGTACGTGGCATTTGTTTCATGTCTCTCTGGGACCACCATTTCCCAGAAGCCATTAAGTTAAATGCTGTTTTCTGTGTTTGTCTGTCATTTGGATGAATTGACTTATCTGGTCTCTCTTGACTAGAAGCTGAAGTCCCTGGATCTGGGGTTTCTCATGTCTTCATTATTTGTCAGGACACTGACCCGAACCCATGACTCTGAAGGCTGACTTGGTCTGGTCATCAGCCTTGGCTTTTCGGTAGTCATGGCATGCAGTTAATTGTATAAGTGTACATATACATGTCGGCTCTTTGAGTGGCTATATAATTTCTGCACTCCAGACCCTTTTCTAAATTTTTCTGGATCACAGCTCATAAAAACCATCTCGATATCACACCTGGTTTGGTTTTTTCTCACATGAGTAGAGTGGTACCCTCTATCTGTCTCATGTCTACTGCTTCCGTTACCTGTGGCCAGTTGGAAGAAGTGGGGTTAACACAGTACAATAGGGTACTTTGAGTGCAGGCGGTGGGATATTTGTGTAACTTTATAATAGTGAATTGTTGCCCTTGTAATATTATGTTATGATTTTTATCAATCTCATACACTACTTTAGAAATGAAACATTATCATGAGTGTGTATACATAAGATGCAGCATAGTTTATATAGGGCCTGGTGCTGTCTGTGACTACAGGCACGCTCAGGTCTTAGAATGAATACCCTGTGGATAAGTGAGGGCTGCTATACCATCAATTTTTTTTTTTTTTTTTTTTTTTTTTTTTGGTTTTTCGAGACAGGGTTTCTCTGTATAGTTTTGGTGCCTATCCTGGGTCTCGCTCTGTAGACCAGGTTGGCCTCGAACTCACAGAGATCCACCTGGCTCTGCCTCCCAAGTGCTGGGATTAAAGGCGAGCACCACCGCTGCCCAGCTACCATGAATCTTATAACTGGTCCTGCTATGGTTTTTCAACTTTGACTGCCAGGGGAGATGAGGAGGCCACCATCTGGGGAAGTTATTGTGAAATGTATTTCGACAAACTTTGCTCGTCCATTGTCTTTTTACTGACCTACCTTTTTGCCTTCCTGAATTTGTAATTGTAAACAAGAGACCTAATTGTCCCAGTCCAGCTGACTTGAGCACTGGAGGAATGATTGGACAGTTCAGGGCGGAAGGTCAAAGGCTCGGGCTTGAAGCAGTAGCCTGAGTCCCATAGGAGTAGTGTTGGGGAGACGCAGTTCTAATGCTGGGTACCGGCAAATGCTAAAGCCCATCCTGCCACGGTGGCTGCCTCTGAATGCAGAATCCAGATTGTAGTGAGTTCTCCATCTCACTAGGTTCACACCCATCCTCCGGTAGAGTCTTGTGTGAGTCTCTGAAGGGAGAAGGCTACTGTGTGCCTCCATGTGTTGCAAGGTGGGCCTTCTCCATTGGAGAGGCAAGCTGTGGCTTCTCCAAACAGTGGACATCCACAGGGATTGGGAAGTTGCTCAGTTTTATTAATAGGAAGGTACCGTATTCTGGCATGCCTTTCAACAATTACATGTCCAAATATTATTTTCGAGAGTTATGAACAATCTTTTTTGGCATAGGGGAGGAGTTACCTGAGTAACTAAATAAGGGCAGGTACTCCTGGCAGTCCTGAGCCAGAGAACACACCTGCTACCTCCATGCGAGCTCCCCCAGCTCCCTCTGCCTTCCCACCACAGTAGACGGCCAGATTTCAGGTTCTTCCTTTGGCTTCAGGGCTCTGGGATGGATAAAGGGAAGTGGGGACATGAGGAAGGTTTGAAGCCCTGGGGTAAGAGGATTCTGCCCACAGCAGTGAAAGAGCCCTTCTGGAACGTCCATCTTGCAGGATATCAAAGTCCATCCGGATCTTAGAGACCATTTGGCTCAGCCGCATTGGACTACCAGTGAGCCCAGGCAAAGCCAAGACACGTGTGGGTGGCACACTGGCAAACTTGTTGGTCGTGTCACTGCCTTAGTCCTCCATCATTTGACAAGCCCTGGCTGTGGATATAGCCCCGGCTGCGTCTTGACGATGGAGCAGGCCACTGTTCTGTCCGTGGTCCTCTCCCATGAACGGTGCCTTCCTCAGTTCCAGACTCTTGGCCCAGATCTATCCCTCTGCAGTGTTTCTGTAAGAATGTCCTGGGCTCTGGCATTCAAGTCTCTTCTGGGACACAGTGTCTGTACTGCAGTGTCCTGAGGCCTCTACTGCAGAACCTCCTTTGGGCAAACCTGTCCAGTGTTCCCAGTAATGACTGCCCTTCCTTAGCCCTCAGCGGTCCGGTGTCCCCTTTCCCTTTTATTGCCATGTCTTCTATTAACTGAGTCTGTTTAGCCCAAATCTGGTGCCCTCCTGACTTAAGGTGATAGAAGTTGGAGCCAGGGACTCCATGTCATTCCCTGACCTTGAACTGGAAAAGCCTTGGGTCAGAGCTTGAGACTGCTTGCTTCCTGGTTCTGGCCTGAGGCTGGCCCTGACTAAATTTTAGTGTTTTGGGGTTAAGGAGTGGGATGTTCCTGTAGCTGATACACCCCAAATCATTCAGTCTCACAGTGGAATTGGCCAAGACAAATGCCCCAAGGGTCTGCTTGGGCCTGGGGAAGAAGAGGAAATCTCAGTTAGGTCTGGCTGGGAAGGGATGATTTCCAGTGTCCTGGAATCTCCTGAGGTGGGGGAAAGGAGGGCCCAAGTCCAAGACTACCGTGCAGGTTCTCAGGCTTTGGAGAGGGAAGGAGGGAAGCTGGGATGGGATGTACTGACTAGTAGCCTGTGGACTGGACTCACCCTGCTGGAGACTAGGTCTCCTGCACTCGCCTTATAACCCAAGTTTGTACCTTTGGCTGACATCTCCTCACTTCCCCCACCCTGCGCCCCTGCAACCATTTGCTACTCTGTGCGCTCTGTTTCTGAAGATTGAACATACAGGTGGAACCACATGGCTGTGTCTTCGTGCGTCTGGCAAACCCTAAGTATTGTCATTACAAAAACGGTACCTGGGAGGCTGGGCAGATGACTCGGTAGGGGAAGCATTGGCTGTACAGTGTGAGGATTGGTGTTTGGTCCCCAGCACCCACATAAACGCCAGGTGATCATACCCACCTGTGGTCATAGCACTCAGGAGCTGGAGACAGATTATCCTTGGAGCAAGCTGCTTAAAGGAGTTGAGACAAGGAACTCTGGGTTCAAGTGAGAATCCCTGCTTCAATACATAAGGTGAGGAGCAATCGGAGAAGATACCTGACGTCAACCTCTGAGCGCCACACACACACACACACACACACACACACACACACACACACACACACACACTTGTACCACACATACCCCACATGCATACACTCACACCACACATACACACCTCACGCACATGCACATGCATACACGCACCACACACACACACACACCACAGGCACACATATACACATGTCAGAAAGGTAGCTGTGTTGTGATGAATACATTAGACTAACTGCCATATCATTTCCTAATGCATATGCCTACTATCTGTATCTATAGAGAGGGGGAGTTCTAGCAAAGCATCACATTGTATGCTTTAACTACATATAACTTTCAATGTCAGGTATGCCTTAGTAAACCTGGGGGTGGAGAAAGAAAGGAAGCTGGAGAACAAAAGGAAACCAAAGATGAGCATACACTCTGTAGGCAGGAAGGTGCCAGAGCTCTCCCTCTGGGCAGCCAGAGGCTGGGGCACCTTTGGAGGGGTCTCACCTAGCCCAGCCCTGTGGGCAGCTCTTCCCTCTACTTACCTTTCTACTGAAGGAGGAGCCACTGGAGAAGAAGCGGGAACACAGCCAAGAGCATTTGTGTAGAAAGGGAAACTGAGGCTGGGCCTCCCAGTGCACTGTCTGATCACCATGCGAAGCTCTAGCAATGGGCACAGGGCTTTGATAACGGTATCTGGAGGACTGGTCACCCTGCGTACCTGAGAGTCCCTGCAGGAAGGGAGCGTGCTTGTCTGTAGTATTTGGCTTCTTGGGGACACGGAGCCTTTACTTTGACCCTTCTGTTTTCTGCCCTTATCCTTTCTACATGGTTGAAGTGGGGGTTTCTTCTTTATTTTATAGCATTTTATTTTTAATTTATCGTTGTTATTGTTGTTGTTGTTATTACTGTTGTTTATTATTACTGTTGATGTTGAAATTATGTGTTTGTGCCCAAGGAGGCCAAAGACATCAGATCCCCCTGGAGCTGGAACTGGAGGTATGGGTAGCTGTGAGCCACCAGACATGGGTGCTGGGGACTGAACTCTAGTCATCTGGAGGAACAATGAGTGCTCTTAACCACAGAGCCATCTCTCCAGCCCCTGAGCTGTGGACTTTTATGTTACCAAGATTTCTTTGGCTCCCCTGATCCTGCTCTTTCTTGCTCAAAGGGCTGCGACCCTCAGGGGGCTATAATGGTTCCAAGGTCTACGGCCAAACCAGGCTGGATAGGAGGCCAGAACTCCCTTCTGTCTCCCAGGATCCCCATTTTTCCAGCAAGTGTGAAGACTGGTAATGAAATGGCACTGTACAGCTGAGTCAGGACAGGCTTCCAGGGACACTGGGCTTGGCTAGAGGAGCTGGGTCTGTGGAGGGCTGTGAGGCAGGAACACTCAGTAAGGAGGCCAGAGGGTCAGGTACGGTCAGCCTCCTGGCTGGTACAGAAGGGCCTGAGCCACACCGGCCTGCCCCATGCCTTGCTGTCCTCAGCCTCCCCCTTCCTGCCCTCCATCTCCCTGTTCCATCTTCACTGGCCCCTTAGTGAGGCCCAGGCAGCTGAGCATCCGCTGGCGGAGGGAATTAACACACTTAATTAAAGTGTCCGATGAAGAGCTTTGCCTATTTCTTAATTACTGTCTGAGTCTGTGGGGGAAAGGTTTGAAATGGGATTTTTCACCTGTTTCCTCATTTAGCCTACAGTGAGCCAGCCGGCCCCCGAGGGCTCAGGTGGGAGCCTTCAAAGGCGCTTTGAGCACGGGGTGGCAGAGTGGGGTATGAAGGGGGAGCCTGGCCCTAGGCGTGTTTGTCTTCCATAGTCAGAGAGGGCTGGATTTTTCTGTTTCTTTAACAGACAGCAAAAGGAAACAAGACTCAAAGGTAGCTGCTGTCTTCCTCTGTTCCTCTCCTCCTCACAGGGTCTAGGAGCCGCGCACACCTCGGCCAGGCCAGTGAGAGAGGACCCGGTGTGCAGAGGTTGCAGGGGAAGGTGGAGGATGCTGTGAAACAGTGACACAGGGTCCAGGTGGCTTGTCCTGCCAATTTCAGGCCCCAGGCTCAGCCCCTCTGTAGGCCCTTGCCAGCATCCCCACGGCATTTCCCATCTGTGTCCTGAAAACGGAGTGCTTGGGACAGCTGCGTGGGCTGGTCCTACTCTAGGAGTAGGTGGCTTGAGCTGGAAGGATGCAGATTTGGATTTTCAGCCCCTCGGGCCACCTTCTCAGAGCTGCAGATCCGCTTTGATGAGAGCTGTAGACGGGGTGCAGAGACCTAGTGTCTGGCACGGGGCCCGTTCTCCTAAAGACACCAAGATCTGAGAGGCAGACAGTCTACCTTGGCTCTGTAACTGTGAGTTACACGCTCCCTGCCACCCAGGACGTGAGCTCCTTCGGGACCATCAGGAGGACTAGAATGAGTGCATCTCAGTCCAGGAGTGCTGCAGAGCAGTTAGGGGCAGTCCTGTGAGCTGAGCTGCTTGCAGGCTGCAGGCCAAGGCTCTACGTAGTTGTTACAGCTTCTGCCAGGTCTTGCAGACCCCCCATCAAGTCTGCGGATGATTCCTCGTGCTCTGTCTCATTTCCTGGGCCTAACAGCCATCTCTTTGCCTGCATTCACACTCGCTGTGGAGATGAGGAGAAGATGTGTCCTTCACAGAGGGAGGCTATTCAGCTCTCGTCCTGTAACCAGGACCCAAGCCACACCCACTGTTCTCATGGGTACTGACTCTCAGGCATGGCACTGATGGAGCTATATGGGTAAATGACTTTGTGATGAATAAGCCCGTCTCCCAGCCCTCAGATCTTCATTTTCGCCCCTCCCCACCAACCCAGGTACCACCTCCCTTCCAAGAGCATGCTAGGACTCCCCCAGCAGGGCCTCATTACAGCCACCTCCCTCAAGTCTGGCATTTCAAGTGCTCATGCCAGGGTCTTGGTCCGCATGGCTAGGGCTGCTCTAGGGTAGCCTGCCTTCTCCCTGTGGATTTGGTGCCCAGATTGAACCTCGCAGAGTCAGCACTCAGTAGAGGTTCACTGAATGCCGAAACTTCTCTGTGTTCTAGAAGCTACTTAGAAACCACCAAAATGTACAAAAATCTGTCAGACTGGAACTTGTGCTGAGTCACTGGGGCCCACAGACTGTGGGAGGCCAGTGGAGTGCATGGACCCAGAGGAGAGAGGCAGGCAGGCACTAGTAGCAGGCCACCAAGGGCCAGTGTTCTGTCTATCCAGCGGCTGGTGGTATTGCCGTGGTGTGTGGGACTGAGTGCCACACAGCCTGTGTGTATGCCAAGAGCCTGGTCCAGCAGCTCGGGATAGAGTTCAAAGAAAATAGACAGTTATTTCATGGGAAATAGGCATAGATCCTTTGTTCATGAGACTGAATGATTGCTTTTATTTATTTACTTTCTGGAAACAGGGCCTATGTGTGTGCCCTGATCTGATCATTATGAGGAAAGTTTTTACAGTGCTCCGAGTCCAAGCTGACTACCTGGTCTCTCCTTGTTTGCTGGAATCTAAAGAATAGCTCCAACATCTGCTGGTTACAAAGCCATGTGACTGGAGACATCCTGGGCTCTCTCTTGGCTCTGATCTGCTGTCCTGTTACCTGGGGTCTTGTCACCTCCTCTGTTCTTACACCCCTGTTGCCCCCACATCGTTCCAGGTGGTCTGTCTCTCGCCAGACTTCTGCTCCGCCTCCACAGTGGCTTCTGTAGCCAGTCTCCCAGAGCAATATGAGTGCTTTTGAAAGTTCAGAACTGACTCTGAGTATCTCATGCCCTGTATCAAACCACCCAAAACTCAGCTGCCCAACCAAAGGAAGATATGTGCCTGCCTCTCAGGTTCATAATTGAAGCAGGACACAGCAGGGCACGTGTGCTTTGGTTCTGAGCATGCGGCATTGAAAGCAGCCTGGAGGCTGAGGCAAGAGTTCTCAGAATGAGAAGCCTTTGCACGTACAGGTCACCTGGAATAGGGGATGTCTCAGTTTCTTGTCACACAAACACACCAGAGTGATCTCGCCCAGGTGGGCTGGCGTGGGCTTTTGTGAAATCTGACAGCCCAGCTCTAGGGCAGGAGCACACTTGAGGCAGGCTAGCTGCCCTTTCTTGCCTGGTGTCGGGAATCACATAGCACCATTTCTATCATCAGAGTAGGACCCTCCAGACTGAGGCCCTGAATGAGCTCCTGGCTTGCATTGTGAGAGCAGGTGGAATGGGGACCACTCTGGGAGCCTGTGGTGGGAATGTTGAACGACCATCACTGTGCACATCCATACTCCTTGTGCTGAGGTCTCTTCTGGAGCGCTCACTGCCTTGGAAGCTTCAGCTATGGCCGCCACATCCCTGCCAGCCTAGCCTTTCCATCTGCCCCTTGTAAGCCCTCCACAGATGGCCCCAAAGGTGAGGTTTGGTTTCAGTCAACCCTGCAGCCTCACAGAGCTTCTGGGAACAGTGTTTTCTCTTCACTTCTCTCTTCATGTACTGTGTCTGGCTCCGTTATCTGTAAGGCGGTGTTAAGATGGAAGGGCCTCCGCATAACATCCTGTGATAACCTGGCCTTCTCCTCTCCTTTCCTAACAGACATCTCCCCTGCACCCCGCCCCCGCCCCGCCTCTGCCTTTGCTCACACTGTTCCCGCTGCCTGGGGTGCTGCTGCCCACCCCACCCTCCCCTCCCACCAGCAGCCTTGCTTGCAGCCCCCAGGATCTGTTGCTTGCCGGATGGCTCCATGAAGCGGCTCTGAGGAGCAGCTGAGGCAGAGGTGCTGGCGGCAGACCTGTGCCTCCACCGCCTGTCCACTCTGTGACCTTGAGCATCTTAATGCATAGGCTGGAAGTGAGGATTCCTGAGGCCACCCAAGGACAGTGCCAAATCCCCCTGTGTGGCTTAAGTAGTGGCCCAGGGAGCATGGGGGTTTCCTCCTTCCTAGAGGATCCTGGTCAGTGCCCAGGAATGACTTTTCTCACCTTCATTTGGTTGAAGGAAGAAAAACGTGGCTCCCTGTGTAATCACGGGGGACCGCGCATCCACGAGATGACAGGAGTGTTGCCGAGCCCTGAGCCGAGGGTAAAAAGAGCTCTGTGATGGTTCCCCTGCTCGTTTCTAATAAAGCCCTGCCCTGCCTTGCTGCAGTGTGTCTGTGAGCCATTGTTGGCAGTGTGGCAGGGTGACCTTGAGGATGGGGCAGGGTGGGAGGCGGCTCTCTCTGAAGGGTTCCTGCAGGGATTAAAGGCAGAGTGCGTTTCCTGCCCCTCCTCCCCCTGCCTGTCCTGGTGCCTGCTGAGCACCGCCACCCTCTCAGCCCTCCTTCTGCCATGACCCACAGTAGAGTGCCTCATCGGGTCTATTTCCAGATTCCGGCGTCCGTGATCTTCCCAAGGCTGTGGTAGAGGGCAAGAAAGGGACAGGGAAGGGGCTTCTGCCCTTCAGGGTTGGATGACCTTGGCAGAGAACACCCCAAGCATGAGCCATGGAGCTCTTTCATTTGATGCCATGGTGGGGGCCAGTGCGGGTGGACAGAGGGGATGTCTTGTAACGAGCTCTGCTCAGGCCTCCTGGAGGTTCCTGGAGACAGCCATGGAGGACAGCTTTCCCTGCAATTCCTGGTCTCTGTAACGTGCTTTGTGTCCCAAGCAGGGCAGTCCAGTCCCCTGAAGACTGTTGAGCCCAGAGATCTCAGAAGCCAGGGTCAGGACAGAGACCCTGCAGTTCCACACTTGGCCAAAGTGGGGCTTGAGACAAAACAAAATGATCCGAAATAAAAGAGCAGAGACAGATGCTCTAAAGAGCATGATGGCCTGGGAAAGGGTGAGAAGGTGTACCAGGCCCGTCAGGAACTGGAAAATGTTTAGGGGTCCCCCAGATGCCTATACTTATGACCAGTTAGCTCTAAATCTAGGGGGTCCCCAGTGCCCCTCAGGTTCAACAGCAGACCCTCAGGAAAGCACCCCTTAAGATGGCAGTTGTGGGGATGAGGGGCAGTGGAGAGAGAGCTCGGCTGGTAGCTTGCCATGCAATCATGAAGACCTGGGTTTGTCTCCCCATGTTACAGATGTGATGCTGCACATCTGTAATCACAGTCCTGAGGAGGCAGAGACAGGCAGATAGATCCCTGAAGCTAGCCAGCCTCACCAGTAAGTGAGCTCTAGGAGCATCCTGAATGCAGAATGGCTGGGCCCTCTCCTCGCAGAATCACAGCCCGTCCACCCTCAAGGCACATCTGTGTGTTCACAACCCAGGCGGCTCCTCCACAGGGCGTGGGTGTCTAGAGTTCTTCCTGGGATTTTGTTACATAGACAGAGCTGGTTGAATGCCATCCGTGTGTTGGAGCTCAGTCTCCAGGCTTCCTCCCTTCCCTGGACCCAGCCCTCTGGCCATGTGATTGACAGCTCATCCTGAGGCCATCTGGGGAGCCACCACCTCATTAAGATAGGCTCAGGTGTAGTGACTAGAAACTCCTGTTGTCCCCTAAAATTCCAATCCAGGCATATGTGTCCCCTACCCCAAGACAAGGAGGAATCCGTTTCTTCATTATAAGACCTTAGTGCTGGTGGGTTTGTTTTTCCCTTGTCATATGTCATTCTGCAAAGTGCCTCAGCGCTCTCAGGTGGCCTGACACCTCCCACTCTCCAGCACTTGCCATGTGCTTTTCACTCTTACTACCTTCCTTACTTCTCCTTACATCCTCTGCCGACTTTGCTGTGCTATAATGAGGTCCAGAAGAGGGGTGACTGCCTCAGGTGACACAGCCGAACAGTGCCTCCGTAGGATTTGTCCTCACCTGGGTCAGACTTGGGTCTTTTGGCTGCAGCCCAGACCTAGTCTGTCAGAGGCTCCTGGTCAGGAGACTGCCTCTCTTGGGCCAGTGTTGGCTGTCAAGGAATGTTACATGTCTGTAGATATGGACCCAGCAACGAGCCTTTCCATGGATCATTGGGTTGTCCTGCCCTGCCCAGGCAGTGACTAGCCACGCCACCAGACCCAGTCTGGGAATGGCCTGCTGAACATGGAGAGGGCGGGATGGTGAGAGCTTGTGGCCTTAGGCACCTTTCCCTTCCTTATCAGGGACTGTTGTCTCCTGCAGCTCCCTTCTGAACCTCCCAGGACTATGGCAGAGTCCTGGTGGGACAGAGGAGGGAAGGGTTCCGCGTAGTGATCCGACAAATGTCCCTTTATTATCCCAGATGGCTAGAAGTCCCGCGGTTGGCATTTCTGTCACTGCCATGTCCCAGGGGACCTGCTCGGGGTTGTATCAGAAGCCAAACCCTGCGGTTTGGGAAATTAGCGCCATTTATGGGTCTCCCAAGAGACTCTTGGCCTCTTAACCATACTAGCAGTTTTCAGTTGGGGACGTTTCTGCCCCATTTGGGGTGCTTACAGACCTGTGGGCAAGCCTGCATTCGGCACAGTATCTGGGAATCCTCTTGTCATTGACACAGTGGGATCCAGGAATGCTAAAGGAATGCCCGGTGTTGGGCTGGACAGTCAAGCCCACTCTGTGGGGAAGAGGATTGCCCTGGAGAGACACTAAGAAAAGACTGCTGCCTTCGCCTGCCCCTTCCTCGCCAATGCTTAAGCTGAATAAATGGGAACCGAAGGGAGTCCCCTGTGAGCAGATGCCCTGTGGTGAGGTGGTGTGGCCTGGCGAACACAGACAGCTATGAGAAGAGCATCTGTGGGCATCACATTGCAGCTGGCACCTGGGGTCAGGGCAGACCTGGACTTGGGTGGTAGGAATTGGGGAAGGGGTAGGCCTCCTTCTCCATGGCAGTCTGGCGTCTGACCAGAGTGTCTCTGGAGCTCACCTGGTGTAGACCCCCAGTGCCTTGACTCGGGTCTTCTTCCTGGGGTCTTCTTCCTGGGGTTCTTGTAAGCCTGTCTCTCTTCCGAGTTTAGAAGCCGCTGGCCATCAGGCTCGTCTCCTTTCATCTGAACATCTCTCTCCTTTTTGCCTTGCAGTCGGGAAGACGTCTCTGATCACGAGGTTCATGTATGACAGCTTTGACAACACATACCAGGTGAGATCCCCACGTCCCTCACTCCACCCTCCTCCTCCCCTGCTTCTCATCTCTGCCTGTGGCACCTGTCTGGAGACCACTGCCAGCCTGTCTCCAGGGATGGCTGAGATCAGAGTGCGACAACTCCAGGTTTCTGAAGTGTCTTTTTGCTTTGAAGGAATGTCTTCCCTGAGTACTGGGCCTAGGCAGGAAATGATCTCAGAATCTAGAGGCTGAAAAGGAGACATTTTTATTTTTCAGGGAGAAATCCCAAAGCCAGAGAGAGGGGATCTTTTGCTGTTCACAGTCAGGTCGGAACCATTACAGTGTTTGGTTATGTTGGGAGGCAGACAGAAGAGGACTAGCTGAAACACAGGAGCAGTTGAGGAGGGTATACCTCAGGAGTGGTCATGTTCTCTTCACTGGACTCTACATATACATAACCCAGAGCACACACACACAGAGTCCCTCACACACCCATGCATTTACATTCACATTCCCTAGACGTCATACCCTCAGCCCCTATGGCCATTGCTGAAGCACATCCTACCACAGAGAGGCATGGGTGGTGACTTTATCCTGGCCTGTGTGGTCAGGAGATTGGACGTAATGACCTCTGTGGATCTTGATTTTGGAATGGTTGTCTGACATCAGCCACAGACCTGTTATACTTTAGGTGACCCCCCCAAATCAAAATCCAGGGGAGGGCAGAGACATATCTGTTTGGTTTCAGTGGTGGAGGTGGTGGTGGTGGTGGTGGTGGTGGTGGTGGTGGTGGTGGTGGTGGTGGTGGTGTGTTGTACAAGTGAATTTTCCTCGTAATTCAAGCTTTTTGCCAAAGTTGTAAAACTTAGGCATTTCAACTATTCTGATATATCTTTAAAGTACTGGTTTTTTCCTCAGAGTATTGACAGTTCTCCAGTTCATTTCTCTGGGCTGGGGGTCCTGCGAGTGAGATACTGGTTCCCAGACATGTTAGTAGGTATTACTTGAAAAAGGGTCGGTAGGGGTTTCAAGCAGATCTGGGCTCTTCAGGCAGGGGACTGCTGTCAGCAAGACTTCTCGGGGCTCTTCTTCTCAGTGTGGGGCTTCAGCCCGCCACCGAAAGCAAATACAGTGTGCTTGAACGAGGAATCCCTTGTCATCACATTCTCAAGGGCGAGTATTTATAGAGCCGCTGGGGCAGCTGTTCCAAGATGTCGCTCCCCACCGCTTGGAACGGCTCACCAGGCTTGCAGTTCTGTGGCTGCCTGTCCGTCTCTCATTACCCTGGAGCAATCATCCTTGTCTTGGATGCCCTCAGAGGGCCCCCTTTCTGTTGCCCTCAAGTCCCTGCTTACACTCTGCAGTGGCTGGACCAAAATCCTGTATCATGTGGAATCCAGAAGGATTGTCTATGGGGAAGGTCAGGAGACTCTGGGTGCTTCAGAGTGGGGCCCATGGCGCTGTGCGCGCCTTTAGGACATCGATGATGGCCCTGCTGTTGCGTCCTCCCCAAAGCCAGGACTTGGTATCACTTTGTCTCACGTGGCCCGTCTTGCCAGTAAGGGGAATTCTTCTGTCACTGTAGAGCAGAGGTGTCAGCACTAAGGGACTCCCTCCTAAAGTCTCACTTCGTGCTGCGTGTGCACTCACCTGCGAGTGTGTGTGCCTGTGCGCATGCTCATGTCTTATTTTTATTATCTGACTTGCCCCCTTTAGTTTTTCGAGGCAGAGACTCATATAGCTCCAGCTGGCCTTAAATCTGTTGGATAGCTAAGGATGACCTTGACCTGCGGATCTCTCTGCCTGCACCACACCTGGCTCCTACTTGATTTTAAAATAGTCATCATCTTCCCGTTTTCCGTTGACATCACACTGAAAAACACAGTGAGGTCCTTAGCAGCAGCGGACAAGTCACCTTTGAAATTTGGCCTCCCCTTCCCGGTGTCACCCTCACCGCCTGGCACTTGTCACTCAGTTCAGCCTCTACTTGCTGCTCCCTGTGTGGTCCTGCTGCCCTCAGCTCCTGTCACTGTCCCTTCTCTACTCTGAACGTTTGCCCTCAGCACAGAGGCCTGCCACCTCCATCAGCTCCTCAGGAACCTTCGCCTGTAGCATGTTGTCCTTAAGGCTAGTTGGGCCCCCCAAATCTAGGGCGGCTACTCTGCCCTTCTGGTTTTCACCAGGGTTTTGGGATATGCCAAGCCCAGGATCTTCTTGGAGCCATCTCCGTACGAGGCCTGGCCACAGATGGTGTCACAGATGCCTACTGGCCCAGCAGTGGCTGCTTGCCTCAGTTCATTGGTGGCCTCAGACTGAGAGCCCCCCAGGTCCACTGTCATGGTGAATCAAGAGAGACCAAAGGGTAGACCTCGCGCTCCCCAGGCATGGCAGAATTGTCTGACTTGGTTTGTTATAGCCTCAGGTAGAAGTCTTTTCCAAAAGCCCCTTAGAGCAGTAATTAGGTAGAGATTACACACACACACACACACACACACACACACACACACACACACACACACACACACTAATGAACCCTCTGGAGATGGAGGAGGATAGACTCTTCGTTTATTTTGTTTTTCCTAGCAGAGCAGCAGAGGTGTATGGGAGTGGACACAGTCTCCACGGGCTCTAGAGAATGAGCATGTCTTTTTCCTGTATTTACCTGGCAGTCACACATACACACACACTTACCTCTTCTCACGTTGTCCCACTGCACAGTGGCCATGCTGGTTACCCTCCCACCGGTGTCCTGGCTGTCTAGCAACCAGGACAGCATGGCAGAGTCTAGATCCACTCAGACAGTTCCCAGACAGTGCTCCCTCTCTTCTCCCCATATCTCCAGGCCTCATACTCTCCACCCATTCACTCGTTCTGAAGAAAGGTGTCTGTGTGGTGTCATCCATGGACTGTGGAAAGGCAGCAGAAGGAAGCAGTAAGGGCCTCAGCAGGCTAGGGAGAGCAGGGGGTTCGTCCTCAGGACTAGCCAGTTCCACCTTGATCTGGGGCTCAGCAGGCATGAGGCCCTGAAGGGCCACCATGAGGCTGTGAGTATGGGAGGCTGGGGTCCTCTTCTGGACCTCTCAGAAGGTTCTGTCTGCCTGTGGGCCCTGGTGTGCTGTCACTGGGCCAGCCCTGGGGACCTTTGAGGAGCATGTCTTTATCCTGTATTTACCTGGTAGTCACACACACACACACACACACACACACGCACACGCACACGCACATGTACTCTGCAGTCTCTCACCACCTACCGAATGACCCTGCAGAAATCACTTCATTTGTACAAGTGAAAAACCATGTCTCAGCCAGAGGAGAATTGTGTTTGTGATGATTCCTTCCTGTAAAATCCCAACTAAGAGGTTACCTTCAAATTCTACGATAGTGAAAAATCTGGACATACCCTATAATAAGAATTGGCTCTTGGTGTGCCCCCCCACCCGCCCCGCCCAACACACACACCTGGGGAAACCCTTGTAGGCCCTGGGAAGGTCAGCTGTGTGAAGGAGTCCTGATGGGAGGTATGGTCCTCTGGAGGCAACTGTTGGCTGAGGTTAGAGAATCACGGCTTTGTGGGGCCTCTTCAAGGCTCTCTTTCCTGTCTGCATATTAGGCAACTATTGGGGGATATCTGGGAGGGGAGTTCAGGCCTTAGCATTTAAAAAAAAAAAAAAACTGAAGGTGATGGAGATGAACCTAAGGCTGGGAGCCAGTGGCCCCTTCTGGAATTCACACTGTGATACAAGTCGGAAAACAACAGATCTAAAGGGTTGTCTCTGGGAGAGGCCCACATGCTGAAGGGTTGCTCTCACGGGACACACTGCTGTGATGGGAGAGTGTTCAGACTCTGAAGGGGGTTCCTAGGAAGCTCTGGCCTTTCCTGAAGGCTCGGGGCTCCTGAGATGCTCTTGCCTGCAGCTGATCCTCCAGCCATGCCAGTCTGTTCTGCCCTAAGGCTTCCCACGCCCGCTTCTTGGGGCTGCCAGAACAAATGATCACGAACTGAGTAGCTTCAAACAGTGGGGGTGTATCCCCTCATCACCTTCCTGGGGGCTTGAGGGTGACACAGTACAAGGGGACCACGCTCTGTTTAGAGGCACGAGGGGAGGATGCCCTGGCCATCTTCCAGTGGCCCCAGACGCTCTGTTGTAGGGCTGCAAGATTCTCATGTGGTCCCTCGTAACAGGATCTGAGATGTGGCTGATGGGTCCATGTGGATTCGCCTCTGGGCCCTTGAGGTGGGGTCAGTGCACCTCTGTACTCTGGGGCAAACACACACACACACACACACACACACACACACACACACACACACACACACACACACGATGCTGGATCCCGACACCTCAGCCTTTCTTGAATACTTGTGCACGCACTCATTCCTCCCTCCAGGGTGGCCGCATCAAATCCTGCTCATCCCCCACTCGCTCCACTCTTTCCTCCAAAAAGCCTTCCCGCCCGCTCCAGCAGCCACCCATGCCCGGCTTGTCTGGACCACACACCCCAGGGACCCCAGCACTAATACACAACTCCTTCACAGGCTCAGCCACGAATGCAGGTGGGGGAGGGTGAATGGGCAAGGACTTGGATGACAGCAGAGATATTTCTCATGATGTAAGCAAGCTGCTTTCTGTATGAGTATTCTCTAGAGGATCAGAACCAATAAAATATATTCACATATAGAATTACAAATTACTCCATTCTTCATACGGAGTAAAGTAACCACCAGAAGAGGACAGATTGTGACACTGAAAGGCTAGGTGCCTGCCCTCTGTGACCTTGGGAGCCACTATTGCCTCCTCCAGGGTACTCATTGAAGGGCTGGCCACGGCTGGCTTGCAATGGCAGGCAACGACCTGGCCCCGCATGTTTCCCAAAGGCTGTGGGATCCTCCCCACAAAGCACCGACTCTCGGGTCTGAATCTTTAAGTTTACCAGGCTCATTTGCATGGTAATTTGCATGACTTTACCCAGATACTTTTCTCTGCTGGTTGGTTGTGCAGAAGGAGAACAGCAGAGTCATTGTCAAGGGCTTGTCATGCCCAGCTGCTTCCTGCCATTTACGGATGCTTCTCTCCAGCCCTGGGCTCAGGCCCGGCCAAGGCTAAAAGAAGACACACATACTTGCCTTTTCATTCTCTTCCCCAGAAGAAAATGCTGAAGTCAATTTATGCAAATTACCATGCAGATTTCCTCCGTAGACTTTATTGCTGTATCTTGTCAGAATGTGGATGCAAAATTATATTTCATAATAAATGCACAGCGCCAAGAAGATTTCAACAAGTGCCGTAGGGAACATCTTCTTGCTCGGAGATCAGTTGTACCAGTGGAAGTTCTGTCTAGAGGAATGTACGTAACACACCATCGTTTGAACCCCTGTTGATACTGTTTAATACCACACTCGGAGGAAGGCAAACGGTGGGGAGGAACTCTGTGCTTCTTAATATTCCTTGCATG
This sequence comes from Peromyscus californicus insignis, assembly GCF_007827085.1. Taxonomy (NCBI): domain Eukaryota; kingdom Metazoa; phylum Chordata; class Mammalia; order Rodentia; family Cricetidae; genus Peromyscus; species Peromyscus californicus. The sequence goes on from NW_026294402.1 coordinate 97,624,951, forward strand.
TATAAAATAAAGCGGCTGCCATTTTTCACAGGCAGAGCCGCTTGCAAGCGCCAAGGAATAAATTAGCATTGCGAGGTTGGGGGGGGGGCATGTATCACAATAGAGTACGCTGCAGTCTCCTTCAGAGGAGACATCATGCAATACAGGCAGGTAGGCACAGCCTTGCAAGGGGCTCATGGGGCTCCTAGGCTGGCAGGAGATTCTCCAAGCACATGCCTGTTGTTCGTGTGTCTTGGCATCCCATCCCCCATGGAGCAGCTACCATCAGAAATTATTTGCTCTGTGCCTCGCAAGATAAAACAAAGAACAGAACAGCTGCTTTGACCATGACTCCTTGGCACAGTGGAAGAGAACTCTTGCTCTCGGACCCACCTTTCTGAAGCTCGGCCTCTGCTGAAGCCCTGGGAACACCAGATCGTTGAGGTGTTGGTAAGGGTTAGGAGCACAGAGGCTCCTAAGTGGGAGGGAGGTGCAGTAGATGAGGAAAAACGCAGTTCCTGTTTCTCCAGTGCAGGGCTTAGCAGAGCCTTTAATGTACCACTAGAGGCTGGCTCACCGTTGACCATCGTGAGCGTAGACTCTTGAGGGCCATATCACATACCCACAGACACTGGGCAGCTCCCTGGGCTTGGCTCTGCAGCTTTGTGTGGACAGCCCCGTGTCAATTGGCTTCTGGTACCAACTGCTCATTTTTGTTGATGTAGCATAGAACAGAGTAAAGTGCCTCCACAGAGCCTAGCTCCTGTGGCCCAACAGTCCTTACAGGGAGCTCTGGTGTCTTCAGTTGAGAGCTTAGAGGACTGAGAGCTAGGGAAGCTAATCAGACTCTTTAGCTCAACTGGTAGCGTCTAGCATGTAGAGTTAGAAGCAGGAGGGTAAGTTCAAAGCATCCTCAGCAACATAGTCATTTAAAGGCCAGCTTGGGAGCTGGGAATACAATAGAGCCTATCTCAATACAAACAAACAAACAAAAACAAATAAACACAGATAACATCAAAGAAAATCATACCGGTGCCTGCTGGACACCTGACTGATGGCATGGCGGCTCCTCTGGGGCCAGCTGGGGCCTGTCCTGAGTGGCACTGACAGACCCTGAGTATGCTTCCTTTCCAGAAAGCCTGTGAGGGTTCCTCACCACCTTGGCCTCAGGGCAGTGCTGGGGCTCTGTGTGTATTGGGGATCCTGACTTTACCTTCAGAGCAGAAGCCCCGACCCCCTTCTCACTCATACCAGTATAATATACCCTTTCATGCCTTTGTACAAATAAAGTGTAAACTTGTGTGTGTCCCCATTACCATGCTTCCCATACACACACACACACACACACATACACATCCATCAATACACAACTCTCCTGTGTGAACTGTGCTGACCCTTGAGAGGGAGCTGATCAAAAGGAGTCATCAAAGATGCTGAGGCCTTTCTGAATAATCATTTGTTCTTTTTATCTGGTGTCTCCTCCCTCTAACATCCACCTAAAGTGGGAGCTTCCTTTACAAGTAGACTGCAGATGCAAAGGGGGAAAATCTAGCTCCGTGAGTGAGGGCACTGGGCTGAGAGCCGCAGAACCACCGCCTGGGGCTCAACATTGGATCCTAGTTCCCAGCTGGCTGCAGGGAAAGGAAACTGTGCCTGGTTCTTGTAAGGTGATGTGCTCAGATGTTGCTGTCTCTTGAACAAGCCCACCTCCCCCACAGGCTGTGTTTGAATGCTTGGTCTCCGGCAGGTCGGGATGTTTTGGAAAGTGGTGGGGCGTTTAGGAGGTGGGTCCTGGTGGAGGAAGTGGGTGTCTGTGGGGTAGGCAGCATGCAGTACATTATGGTTACGGCCTGGCTCCACTTGCAGCTTGAGCCCTGCTTCCTCGTCCACCATGGTGTGAGCCAACAGCTTCACACTCCCACCTGCCATGGGGAGCAGGGGGGAGCTGGTGTCACCACCAGATGGACTGTAGCCCTTAAACAGCCAAAATAGAACCTTTCTCTCTGAAGTTCTTTAAGATATTCTGCCTCAGCAACAGAAAAGTCGCTAATATAGAGGGTTTCCTGGGGCCAGGCTACAGAGATGTACTTGACATGGCTGGGCAGCTAGAGTAGTGGGTAGTAGTGTGAAGAGCGAGGCGGAGACTCCCACGGCAATCCGTGCAGCTCACAGACCTCTAAAGTGTACTGCCTGCCTCCTCACCCCACTGGCTGCTAGCACCCTTCTGTATGGTGTGGACAGTCATCTGAGGTCCTTGGCCTCTGCAGTCTGAGTTGACACAGGTCAGAGCCTGTAGGGCCGTGCTGAATAGCAATTCCACAGAACTCTCAGTCAGAGCCCAGGAGCCCCAGGAGCTCCGCTTGCTATGCCCTGGTCATCCCAGCTCATCCCCTGTGAGAATGCCGATCAGTCTGGATTTAGCCTCATGGCTCCCCACTTAGGCAACATACATGAGCGACACCCGTGTAGTGTCTGTTTTCACTAGTTCTTGTGGTGTGGTTAGGGCTACCCTTTCTGGAGTCTGCTCCAAAGGAGTCAGCCTGGATCAGCTATTTTTCCATAGACATTACCACACACCCAACAGAAACAGCCTAATGTAGAAAGTATTGATTTGGGCACGTGTGGCTGCAGAGATGTTAGTAGATGATGGTGGCGAGCACATGACCAAGAAGAGCCGTTCACACCGTGGTGGCAGTTCACATCACGACATCCTGCCCAAGCATGTGGGACCAAGCGACCATGGACTGGACTCTTGGAAACTGTAAGCCGGAAGAAAGTCACCCCATTCTTGAGTTCTTGTCTCTGTCAGGTATTTTGGTTGCAATGATCCAAGAGTATATATACTACTCAGGTCAACAAAGTTAACCGTTCATTACGCAGCCCACGAGGTCTCCTTTATGGCCTCACCCAGAGCCTGTGTGCCAGCCGTGGAGAAGATGTGTGACAGTCCTTGTCACCCTGCTGACTCTCTGTGAGCCTTTGGGAAAGTCACTTCTCGTCTCTGGACCTCTGGTTTGTCGTCTGATAAGTGAAGATGTTGTTCCCACATATACAAGCCACTGCACATGTCAAGACCTTGCCTCAGCCACACAGCCTTTCTCTGTCTCTCAGCATCCACCAAGTCCAGCATGTCCTCAGTATCATCCACAGGTGTCCCTCCCTCTGGAGTCGGCTCTCTCCCCTTGCCTATCTTCCAGACTTGCACAACAAACTTCTATGTGTCTTCCTTGCATTCTTCCCATCTGTCAACCAGAATGACCCTTCTAGAGTTCTGGCTATTAGGAAGTCCTTCTGAATTTCCACTTCATCCAGTTCTCTGGCTTCACCATGTCCTCTCCTCGTGTCCCCTGGACCAGCCATTGGTCCCAACCATTTTCCATTTTCTGAAGAAAATATGTGGCTTCGTACTTCAGGGTGTTGTCATCTACAACACTGTTGCACAAATCCTAATTGCTCTTATAATAAAAAACCCAGAGCCAGATATTGGGGTAAATGCTGAAAGATCAGAGAGACAAAGGAACAAGCCACTAGAGAAACTTCTCACTACTACCAAATCCTCAGGCTAAAAGGGAGGCGAGATCCTGTCTCCACAAATCCTCAGACTGAGTGCCTCTGAGTCCTCAGCCGAAAGGACTGAGTTCCTGTCTCTTCCCACCTTATATGCCTTTCTCTGCCCAGCCATTCCACTTCCTGTCTCAACCTTCCTAGTGCTGGGATTAATGGTGTATATGCTTCCCAAATACTGGAGTTACAAGTGTGTGCCACCACTGCCTGGCTGTTTCTCTCCTAGACTAAATCAATCTCATGTAGCCCAGGGTGGCCTTGAACTCACAGAGATCCAGACACAGAAATCTGTTGTGCAAGTCTGGAAGATAGGCAAGGGGAGAGAGCTGACTCCAGAGGGAGGGACACCTGTGGAGTGCTAGGACTGAAGATGTGTGCCACCACTGCCTGGCTCTGTGTTTAATCTAGTGGCTGGCTCTGTCCTCTGATCTTCATGCAAATTTTATTAGAATACAACAAAATATCACCACACAACATTGTCCTGCCTCACTCGAGTAGTGACCCTCTCCTGTATCCTTAGCCTTTCCAGAGGAGTCTCAGTTCCTGCTAACATCATTATTTCCTCTCAGTCTGAGGAACTTCTTTCTAACGTAGACTCTTGGTTCCCATTTATTTAAAAATGTTTTTAGTTTATCTGTGCATTTGAAGAACTTTTTGCTGGATTTCAAATTCCAAGTCTAAGTGTTGTCCCTTGTCCCTGTCATCCCTGTCACCATGCCCTTGGCTGTCATGTGTCATTTTCCTTGGGCTGCTCCCAAGATTTTATCTTTCGTTTGCTATTCATTGATTTGACTCTGATTTTTTTTTTCTTTTAAAATTTTGTGTGGTGTGTGTGTGTGTGTGTGTGTGTGTGTGTGTGTATGGAGAGGTGCATGCCATGGCACATGTGTGGCCATCAGAGGACAACTTTGTAGGGTGAGTTTTCTCTCTTCTACCCTGTGGATTCCCAGGATCAAACCAAAGTGGTCAGGTTTGATGGCGGGCACCTTTACCTGCCGAGCCATCTTGCTGGCCCAAATCTGAGTCTTCGTTATGAAAACAAGTTTCTTTCTGTGTTTGGACATAATAATATTGACCACTTTAGAATATTCCCCCCCACTTTCAGCGTCTAAATTAGCCCAGAATAGCTCTTCATTTATTTCTCTTTCTCGTGTGTGGCTTACATTCTCCGCTCACCTCATGGCTGCTCACTTGGGACTGTGTCCTGCACATTGTGCTGGTGACCGTGGATTCTGTTTCCAGCCTTGAGCAATGCTGTTTCTTTAACAGTTGTGTGGACCCCGATTCTCAGATCTGTCCTGTGCTGGGCAGCAGCCGCACAGTCTCTTCCAATTTCTGTTCGTTTTGTTTTCTTCCCAGCCATGGGCAGGTTGCTCGGGGTCTTCTCAGCTCATCCGATTTATATGCACGGTTTATATGCAGACTTCAGAGTCCCTTCTCTGTGGCTTTCTCGTGTCTAGGATTTTCTGTACTTCTCGTCAGCTGGGGTACTGTGCATTCTGTCCTCTTATTTTCCAACCAGTTTGACTGTGGGTTTCTGAGCCACCCCTTGGCTGCCGCTGGGGCCGCCCGCCGTTGGGTGAGAAGTCATGAAACAATAGGAATTCTGCACGCAGTGTTCCCCTCTAAGTGAGTGTTCACTCACTCTGGTTTCTACATGCACTTTCTGGTGCCTTCACTCATCTGATTCTTCTAATTGGTCCACAGTTAATAATAGTAATCAGCAAGAGGGTTAGACAAACTCTCGTTTAGTAATAACCAGAATTCCTCTTACTCCCTCCAAGATGCTTCTCCCTGAACTTCCCATCCTCCACTATTCCCCATCCTCTGCCTACTGAAAAGGTGATATGCACTAAGGGCTTGCATAATTCACTCTACATTTCCATAAGACACCAAGCAAGCGGGGCCCGCTGCTCTGGACCCTCAGAGTCCTTCTCAGCTACTTCTTCTCCGTTGCTGTGAGTGACAGTTCTTGTGCATTTATCTTCTTCTTCTCCACAAAGTCAAAAGCTCCTGAGGGGCAGGGACCAGGGATTTTTATAACACACAGTAGGCACTCAAGTGAAGTGGCTTGATTGTTAATTATTACACCATCTGCCACAGTAAAATGCTGCCCAGGGAAGACCATGACCACCTTCTCTGAAAATCTGGCCTTCTTGGTAGAGACAGGCTCCAGCTGGCAGTGGTGTGGGGCCAGCTACTGTGACTTGTATCTGGGAAATAGATGGTGCCCAGAAGCTAGAATTGTTCTGGTCATGGAGACCCAGCCAAGTCTCTCTTGCAAGCCCTTTCCCTTCTGTCCTTTGAGGGCTCACTTTATTTATTCCTACTAAAATGCAAATGAACTCCCTCCTAAGTGGGCTCTGATGAGCTGTTATGGCTAATTATTACCACTCTCTGACAGTAGGGAGCCAGATATGATGTGATGCCAGGGAGTCGCAGTGACAGCCTCAGAAACGGACTTCTAGAAGCAGAAGGAGTACAGCTCAATAGCCCATAGCAGGGACTTGGATGTCAGGGAGACATGGATTCAGATACCAGCCCTGCTACCCAGACTGTGTTACCCTGGTTCTGAGTGAGCCTGGTCCCTGTGCGTAACACCTCATCCACCAGCATTGTCCCCTCTCCCTGAAGCCTTGTCATCAATCCGTGACCCCTGGAGAACACAGCCTCCTCAGACCCGAATCACAGCACGGAGCAAGTAAATGATCTGAGAACTCATCTATGGTTCTGATTCCCAGACTGACATCCAGAGCTTGCACTTGTGTCTACCTGAGTGGACTCAGGGATTCCAATGTTCAAAGAGCTCCTGGGGTGATTCTAAAGCCCACGATCAGCAGGCTACTTGCTCAGAATCACCACATCATTGACCAGTGGCAGAGACGAGGCAGTCTGAGACCTTTCCTGTTTGGTAGTAGAGAAAGTATCGAACAATCTCTGGGCTAGCCTGAGAGTTCAGAATGTGGTTTGCAGAGAAAAAGCATCTCAAATTCTAAAGAAATACTTTCAGGGCAGGAACAGCATCAGGAAAAAGACATGGGAGGGGCCTGCAAGCTGGCTCTGTGGGTAAAGTCCCTGCTGCCAAAGCCTGACCACCTGAGTTCCATCCCCAGACACATGGTGGGAGGAGAGAACCAACTCCCCTGGTATAAATTCAAGCTGAGGAAGAGGAGTATGAGGCCATAAAAAGCCAGTGGTGGGCCCCGAACAGTCAACCACACATGTTTAGACTGTTTCCTAGGAGCATCAGGGAGGAAGGAATCAGGTTTTTGTTTTATATAATTTTGTGTTTTAAGATTTATTTATCATAGCCGGGCGGTGGTGGCGCACGCCTTTAATCCCAGCACTCGGGAGGCAGAGGCAGGCGGATCTTTGTGAGTTTGAGGCCAGCCTGGTCTACAGAGCAAGATCCAGGAAAGGCGCAAAGCTACACAGAGAAACCCTGTCTCAAAAAACAACAACAACAAAGAAGATTTATTCATCTTTCTTTCATGTGTATGAGTGTTTTGCCTGCATATATGAAAGTGTACCGTGTATGTGAAGTGCTGGTGGAGGCCAGAAGAGGGCGTTATATCCCCTGGAACAAGAACTGTAAAGAGTTGTAAGCTGCCATGTGGGTTTTAGGAATGGAACGTGGGTCCTCTGCAAGAGCAGCTAATGTTCTTACCTGCTGGGCCACCTCTCCACACCCCTAAGGTTGTGGGTTTTAAACCCAGAAAAGTAACCTTGCCTGCTGTGTAACGATGCCTTCCGGGACCAGTGCTGAGGGCAGGGAAGCCAGGCCAGGTGCCTGGAGGTTACTCACAGGAGAGGTTCAGTCTGAAGGGGGGAGGGTAGGTGGAGGTGGGAAGAAGGGGCTGGGGAAGGTGAGACTACAAGAGACAGCACCACGTGATCTGCTGTCTCTGCCTTTCCTCATTTCTGTCTTGATTGTTAGGATGTCCTCAGATGGGTTGAAACCTGTCTCCACGTCTGTTTCCTCCCTTTTCTTTCTTTCTTTTTTTTTTTTTTTTTTTTTTTTTTTTTTTTTTTTTTTTTTTGATTTTTCGAGACAGAGTTTCTCTGTAGCTTTGCGCCTTTCCTGGAACTCACTTTGTAGACCAGGCTGGCCTCGAACTCACAGAGATCCTCCTGCCTCTGCCTCCTGAGTGCTGGGATTAAAGGCGTGCGCCACCACCGCCTGGCTCTCCCTTTTCTTTTTAAGCATACCTGTTTGTATCATCTGGGAGTCTATTCCTACTGAGGTTGTTTTTTCCCCTCTTGATTATGATTCACATTCCTTCTTTGCATAGCTGCTCTTTTTTATTGAGTGGACATGATGACTTAAGGGCAGGTTCCACTGAGTTCTCTTTGCTTTCCCGGAGACTGTAATCCGTCCATTATCCACCAGTTTGTCGTCACTCTTAAGTGCTTGCGAATGGTTTCTTGAATTTTCAGACTGGTCTGGTATAACCTGCTCAGCTGTTAACCAAAGCAGAACCTTAACTATGAGTTCAAGACAAACGATGGCTCAGTGACCCCCAAGAAGTGACACCATGCTTTGTCACCGTCATGCACAACTGTGACTTGCTCTCCCAGTTGTCTATGCAGTAGATAGTTGGCCTGGTTGCGGGGAATCACACGTGTTTTTCCTGTGTTTTTGCCACCAGACGACTCGAGAGGAACAATTTACAGAAAGAAAGGTTTATTTTGGTTCACGGTTCCAGAAGAATGCAGTCCTTCACAGACAGGGAAGGCCTGGCAGATTTGCAGCAGTGTGAGCATGTGTGAGCATGTGCGAGCATGTGGCGGGGGCTCCTCACACCACAGCAGACCATGAAACAGAGAGAGCAAGGCTAGAACCAGGTATAAACTGGTGTCCGTGCTAAACACCCACCCTACGTGTCCTGTTTCCACCAGCTAGGTCCCACTCCCCAAAGGTTCCAAACCCTCCACAAATCGTTCTACCAGCTGGCAGACAAATACTCAAAACCTCAGCCTGGGAGAGACACTTTAGATTCGAACTATAGCATTCCATCCTGGTTGCCAAAGGCTCATGGCCATCTTGTAATACACAGATGTATTTATTCCAACTTCAAGAAGCCTCATAGTCTCAACAGTGATCAGAAGTCAAAGTCTAAAGTCTCTACTGAGACTCAAAATAGTTTCTTTGCTGTGACCTGTAAAGTAAGAAGAATGTATTCAAGATGGAACCAATGCAGCCGGGCGGTGGTGGCGCACGCCTTTAATCCCAGCACTCGGGAGGCAGAGCCAGGCGGATCTCTGTGAGTTCGAGGCCAGCCTGGGCTACCAAGTGAGTTCCAGGAAAAGGCGCAAAGCTACACAGAGAAACCCTGTCTCGAAAAAAACCAAAAAAAAAAAAAAGATGGAACCAAAGCAGGACTAACACCCAGCAGGGAACACATTAAATCTTGTAGCTCCATATCCAGAATCTGGGGCACATTGTTTGGTCTGACTCACAAGTGTTCCTTAAAAACCTAGGGGCAAGACCCCCAAAATCTTGCCTTCTGCACACCTGGAAAATAGTACCTGGTGGATAATTCCAAAGTCTGCTGCCAGTGAGGACCATTTAGATTATGGCTGCATCAGCCTGAGTCCCTGAGCAGCTGAACCCAGAACCAAGAAAATCATTTCCGTAGGTGGCCCTTTTCCATCAGAACACCCTGGTGACTTCAAAATTCAGTCTCCTTTGATGGAAAGTATTTTAAGCGAGTCTTCAGTTTTATACCCTGGCACCTTCGGAGGGTAGGGACACCTTCTCAGGTCACCTACTCTGTTGTCCCAGCGTCATATACACAGCTTCTTACAGATGCTGATGACTTGAGCATCAGCGGCCTGCCTTGCCCACACTTCCCTTATCCACAGCTTTAAACATCCTCACCTTTCTTTCAGGGTCAGATCCCACATTTTAAAAACTCTTCTCTGCATTTTGATCCTGATTCCCACTATAAACCTAACTAAAAGTAGCCAGCCAGAACCGTACCACAGGCTGAGTACTAAGTTGTCTTGCGTTTTCTCCATTACTTTTGAAATCCACCTCACTCAAATTTTCAGGACATGGGTAGAATGTGAACGAATTCTTCACCAGACACAGTGGCCTCTGTAGTCCTGTTCCCAGTCGGGTCCTTGTCCCTACCTAAGACCACATGAGTACCATCTTTGCTGTCCATATTGTCAGCATCCTGGTCCTCTAAGTTCTCACCAGAGTGGTAAGTCTACATCGTCATAGTCCACATCTTCAAACTCTTCCACATTCCTTCACCAGCCAGTTTCAAAGGCCAATAAACCACCTGGTGGGATTAGCTATAAGAATGGTGTCACTATAAACCAGCTGGTGGGATTAGTTATAACAGTGGCACCACAATAAACCACCTGGTGGAATTAGTTACAGCAATGGCGCCACTTAGCTGGGGCCAGCTCTGCACTTGATATTTTTGCGTTGTTCTGATAGAAACAACTTTAAGGAAGAAAGATGCGTTCTGGCTCACGGTTTTCCAGAGGACTTCAGCCTATTCCAGCACACAGTAGAGGCAGCTCAGGAAGTGGGGAGGACGGAGGCTGTGTATAATCTCCCAAGCCCACCCAACTCCTTCCACCAGGTATGCCCCGTGCTGAAAGGTTCCACGGCCTCCAAGTTGACACTGCCCACTGGAGACAAAGCATTCAGAACACGAGCCTCTGGGACATTTCAGATTCAGATTCTAACAAGTGGCCAGAACAGATCTTAGAGAGAGACAGCTGCCCGATTAGGGATTGCACTTCCGTAGTAGCTTGAAGACCAGACTTAGAGAAAGCTGGGGGGCTAGGAAGTTGGTCCCTCCCAGCCTTGGTTTATTCACTGCCCTCTCTTTGGTCAGGCTGTGTTGAGGTTCAATAGAGATACAGTGTGCAGTTCAGTGTTTGTGATGACGGAAGCCACTGGACTATGCGTGGCTGCAGCTTGATCCAGTGACATGACTTCTTGTCATAGTACCGGTGACCTCTCTCTGCTCCATAGCAGCCAAGTGTCTTATGTGCACACAAGGGGGAAAAAAAGGCTGTCACCGTCACAGTTATTATCAGTGACATCGCTGTCACCACCCAGGTGCCGACCTTTGGGGATATGATTTTCCACAGTCCTTCACTCTGTTGATTAAGGTTAGTTACGCTGCATTGACCGAAGTGGCTGGAGCAAAATAGAACATGGAGTCTCTCTTGCACAACAAGAAGAGGTGTACTCAGGCAAGGGCTGCCGAGGTAACTCTGCACAGTCAGGATCAGGCTCTGTGGAGCAGCTGTCCTGCCCATCATCCTCAGCTGGGTGAGCCATGGGGCTCACCGCCCCATCTGCATTCCAAGCAGTGGGAAAGGGGGCAGCTTGGAGCACACTAACCCATAAAGGACTCAACCCAGACAGTCATCACCTTCTCATCCTTTGATCGGCTTGTAGCCACCCTGCAGCCATAGGAAACATGGCCTTCAATGGGGGCAGCCACCAGCTCAACTGTGCATTTCTCAAATTCTGCATTGGGAAATGCTGGCAGCCCTTGCCTCTGATCCTGAGCCCAGGCATCTGGTTTGGTTCGGGGGGGGGGGGGGGGGGGGGGTCACTAAAGAAGGAGTTTGGTGCCCCGCAAGGATCGTGTGGCACATAGAGAAGTTGAAATTTCTGTTTGGCACATTCCTTAAGGTTCTAAGTAGACACAGGGTTGTCAGTCCACTCACTGATGAATGACCATGTGTGGCTGCCTGGGGATGAGGCCCTGTCGGCAAGTGCTCATTGGTTTTAGATTTGCCTCCCATGACTGTGCTAGGCAGGACACTACATAGCCGGCTAGTAATGGCTAGATTTCAGCACGGGTTTTTTCCCAGTCCTGCACCGACTGGCAAAGTCATGAGGCATGCTCTCCAGCTTCTCCAATCTTCTCTTTTCATTCCCACGGTCACGACAGGATTGGGTTGTGTCCACAGTGTGTGTGTAGCTTTTGAATTGTTGCACATTTGTTCTAGAATGAGATGGCATTGGGTACTTTGCACATTACCGTGACCAAATACCTGGGAAGCGGCAACTTAAGGAAGGACTTATTTTGGGTCACCGTCTGAGAAGGGCTTGCGATCATCATGGCAAAGACGGGGTGGCAGGGAACGTGAGGCCGCTGGTCCCACTGTGTCCACAGTCTGGAAGGAGAGAGAGAATGGATCCGAGTTTTCTTTTGTTGCTATGATAAAACACCACGCAGAACGAGCTTGGTGGGGAAGGGATTCTTTGGCTTGCTCTCCTCCGTCACCGTCCATCATTTAGGGAAGTCAGGGAGCAGCTCAGCCTCGAAGCAGGAGCTGATGACGAGCTGCAGAGGAACACTGCTCACTGGCTTGTTCCTCGTGGCTTGCTCAGCCTCTTTTCTTATGGTCCTTAGGACCACGTGCCCAGGGGTGGCCCCACCCACAGTGGGCTGGGCTTTCCCACATCAGCCCTTAGTCAAGAAAATGTCCCCACTGACTTGTCCACGGGCCAGACTAATCTGGGGGAGCCCAATGAGATTCGCTCTTCCCAGGTGACTCTAGTTCTCTAGTTGGTGTCAAGTTGGCGCGCGCGCACGCACATACACACACACACACACACACACACACACACATACACACACACACACACACACACACACACACACACACACACACACACGCACCTCTAACTCAGTGAAGCAGAGAGAGGAGCGGGGGGGGGGGGGGGGGGCTTGCTGTGCTTCCTCTCAGTCTCTCCTTTTTGTTCAGTGTGGGACCTCAGCCCATGGGTGCTGCTCACATTTAGGGCGGATCTTCCCTGCTCAGGCAAGCTTCTCTTGGAAACGCCCTCACAGACAGCCCAAAGGTGTGTCTCCTTGGTGATTCTAAATCAAGTGGACGGAGATCTCTGTATTTATACTGAAGTCTCCCCGTAGTGCGTCTTTTGTATTCACTGCAGGTTTTCAAATAAAGATTCACTGTGTAGGGGACTGGAGAGATGGCTCAGCAGTTAAGAGCACTGGGGCTGCTCTTCCAGAGGTCCTGGGTTCAATTCCAGCAACCACATGGTGGTTCACAGCCATCTGTAATGAGATCTGGTGCCCTCTTCTGGCCTGCCGACATACATGCAGGCAGATCACTGTGTACGTAATAAATAAATGAATCTTAAAAAAAAAAAAAAAAGATTGACCGTGTAGCTCAGATTAACTTCACACTCATGTTCCTCCTTTCTTGAAAGTGCTGGGGTTGCGCAGCTGTCTCAAGGATTTTTTTTTCTTCTGAATTCTTAACTATTAACTGTTTATTATAGAAAATATTAAAATATGTGATAGAGAAAGCAAAAATTGCCCAAGATGCAACTATTTATTCAGATACCAGAACACAACATACTCTCTTCATCTCAGCGTCTGAGAAAATATGAGACCATCTCTCTACTTCATTCAATCAAGTTGGGATCTCACCACACACAATGCTTTATACTGAGCCTTTCACTGGGTAAAGGTTCCTCCAAGCTGGATGTATTTTATGAGGTGACTCCAGGCACAGGCTGGAGCACACTGCTGAAGCTTCATTACTACTTGGTGGTGTTCACTCCATTCCACATTGACAGTACCTTAGTCCCCACTTACAGGCACAGGGTGCAGGTAAGGACCAGAGAGGTGGGGGTTGCCTACCAGGACAGAAGAGGCACCGGGGTGGCACAGGGTGTAGGTGGCAGCTCTTGACTTGGCAGTATGAGGAGCAAAGAGCTCATTGGGTTTTCGAATAAGACGTTATTGTGGATGGTTCACAGTACCCCCACCCGAGGCAGGGCATACTGTTCTCTGGTCCCATGCAGTGGCAAGTTCCACCCCCCAACCCCCTCAAAAACCCTCCCAAGAGCAATGGTGAACCCTAGTTCAAGGTAGAGGCTGTGGGAGCTGGGGGACACTGGAGGCAGTAGGGAGCTCTACTTGGTGGGCTGTTCCTGGGAAGCCTCTCTTCCATGCCCCATGCTCTCTCGCCCTTCCTGAAGGCGCTCGCTCTCTCTCTCTCTCTCTCTCTCTCTCTCTCTCTCTCTCTCTCTCTCTCTCTCTCTCGAATATTCCTCTCTGAAAACAGAAACAAAAACCCATTGTCACCCAAGGTTTGCTCAGGCTCTCTCCTCGAAAAAGGGTGTCTGTCGGTGGCTAGTGGGGGGACTTGGCTTGGGTGTCCCCTCTGCTGTCTGTGCCACTTCCTGGGGTCTCTGGGCGTTTGGCCCCTTAGTATGAGTCTTTTCCATTTTGACTTCCCTGTGCTGTTCTTTCATAGGCAACCATCGGGATTGACTTCTTGTCAAAAACCATGTACTTGGAAGACCGCACGGTGAGTTCCTGGTCTCCGACCTGGGAGGACAAAGGGGCATTGTTGGGTTTATCCCCTAGAGCCCCCAGTTGGGCACTCTTGGAAGTCTCTGCCAAGATCGGGATGGACTTGGCAGTGCCAGCATCATGGGGTCTGGGCCTCCAACTCCCTCTCCCAGGAGGGCTCCGCTGCCCCACTGATGCCTCTGTCTTGACACTTAGGTTAGACTACAGCTCTGGGACACAGCGGGGCAAGAGAGGTTCCGCAGCCTCATCCCCAGCTACATCCGGGACTCCACGGTGGCTGTGGTGGTGTACGACATCACTAGTGAGTATGGGTCTGTGTTGGAGTGAGGGAGCTGTTGGGGTCCAGTGTGACCCTGACCAGACCTGCGTGTGTGTGTGTGTGTGTGTGTGTGTGTGTGTGTGTGAGAGAGAGAGAGAGAGAGAGAGAGAGAGAGAGAGAGAGAGAATGTGCATACAGGTATGTGCTCAGTGTGGGGGTAGTGACTTATCTTGAACCACTAGTATCACTGTCTTTCAAACGCCTGTGACAGACCTGGCTGAATAAGACAGGGTCCTGGATGGGCAGGGAGACAGATGCTCCCAAGGTTAACCCTCTGTGCTCTCCCCAGGGATCCCTGGAGGCAGCCCTCCTGGCATACATGGGTCTTGAGAAGGCTTCACAGACTCAGTGGAGGCCCAGAGGTTAGGGCAGGCCTTAGGCAGAGCCTGGCTACCCAAGACCATCTAGAGGAACACAGCTTGGGTGTCACCCTATGACTCTTCTGAAGGAGATGCTGCTGCCCATAGATGACTTGCTTCTGGATTCATGTGCCTCTGGGGTGGCCTTCCATCCACCTTTCCCTGCAGGGTTGCAAGTTCTCATCCCAAGCCAGCCTGGCCTTCCTCAGACTCCCTTGAGCATCCCTTTGGTGGTACAGCATTTCCTTGGGGCCGCGGTGTCCTCCCAAAGCCTTCCTTTCCACCCTCTGCTGTGAGCCTCAAATCAGCTCTGACTCTTGCATGGCCTCTAGAGTCACTGTTCTGTGTAGAAACTGTGACAGCCTAGCTTCCCAGGTGTGGTGACTTCTCTCCCTGGGGTGGCTCAGCAGTCCTGGCCTCCCTGTATGGCCCCAGCCTAACTGTTACGTGGAGCTTGGATTCGTGTCTAGGTACATGCTTGCCTCTGGGGCCTCTCATTCTCGCTCGGTCCCCACTTTCTGCCTCCAGACCTCAACTCCTTCCAGCAGACTTCGAAGTGGATTGATGATGTCAGGACAGAGCGGGGCAGTGACGTGATCATCATGCTTGTGGGCAACAAGACGGATCTGGCAGACAAGAGGTATGCACCAGAGCATGGGGGTGCTGTGGCTAGCAGGACCATGCTTCCTCACCTCTCTGTGGCTATTCTGCCCAGGAGGTCTGAGATGACGGGAACAGCAAAGCTTGCCTCCACGCACAAGAACCCTGGCCTACCTGTTAGACTCCACACACTGTAAGCTTCTCATCTCAAAGCTCCATCTTTCTCTGCCCAGCACAGGCAGGGCGGGGACCTGTCTGCACACATGTCCCCATTATGGTCCCAAAATAGAGCTCTGACACAGTGGCCCCCTGGGCTGGAGCTCCTGTCCCTGTGAAGGCCCTGCATTAACTTGTGGCTATGAGTCTGTGGAATGTCAGCAGAACACAGAACTTGTCCCTAGTCTGTGCATCCTGGCTCATCCTGTGTCTGGGCATGGAGAGTTACCAGAAGATGCTTCTCCACAGCTGCCCTCCAGTTTCCCTGCTCACCAAGGTATCCTCTCCATGTGTGTCCACTCTCAGAACTCTGTGCTGACTTGGACAGATAAGGTCACGTGTCATGGTTTCTAAAGCACGTGGACTTCTCACAGTATCCCTGCCATTTAAGAAATAATCTGAGTTAGAGATGAGAGCCCTCTCCAGAGGGGAGGGAAATGGGCTCCTCTGCAGAGCAGTGTGGGCCTGGTGGGCGTGACTTTTAATTTTGGTGTTTGCATTAGGAAAAGGGGACTGATGATTCCTCCCAAGAAAGGCTGTGTGTGTCCAGGAGCTCCAGTTCTAATGGCTACCGAGAAAGGCAGTGGGGGTGTGGCTCAGATGTAGAGTGCTTGTCTTCCATGCACTGAAGCCCTGGGTTCAGTCTCCAGCACTCATAAAACCAGGCTTGGTGGAATGTGCCTACGGTCCCTGTTGTAGGGAGGTAGACACGGTAGGATCAGAAGTGCAGTGTTGTTCTTTGCTACATCATAAATTCAAGGCCAGCCTGGGCTACATGTGACCCTTCCTTAAAAGGTGGGGGATAGCCTTGCTCGCTACTTCAGAAGACATGGAAGACATGTGGAGAGGGGCTGGGGTCCTCTGTGCTCAGGTACCACCTTCTTACTAGACAGACTATGGCTGGCATTCTAGCAGGGACTCCTGGGCAAGGAGCCTGTCCTCAGGGCTGACCAAGGGGCCTGGCAGGCTCCTTCTGCCTGCCCACAGTCCTTCATCTCAGGTTGCCTCTTTCATGTGTGCCGGGATTGCCTCTCTGCCACCTGATCTTTCCCTCTCCCTTCATTTCCAGGCAGATCACCATTGAGGAAGGGGAGCAGCGAGCCAAAGAACTGAGCGTTATGTTCATTGAGACCAGCGCGAAGACCGGCTACAACGTGAAGCAGGTGAGGAGGACACACTGGTGAGGGCCCTGATGTGCTCAGGTCTAGAAGCCCTCACCTGGGACGTTCCTTGCCCTGAGTTGGCTAGTGACTAGGTTGAGGCAGCCAACCAGCGCATAAACCTGTTACTCTGAGCAGTTAAAGGATGGCACTAACCTCCAGGGCTGATAAAGCAGGTGATACGGAGGGGACACTCAGCTTGGGAGCCATGCAGATTCTGTCAGTCCCTAATCTCCACAGCTGTGATCAGGTGTGGGTCCCTGTAGCAGCATGTGTGGATGAGGGGTCAGCATGGACTTGCACCTGGCTGGGGAGCTGTGGTTCCTAGTATCTCACTTCGCTTCAAATGAGAACGCAAGGTATTTAGTCTGATTAACGTGTTGGGTTTCTTGTCTTGTACGTAGCAAGAACTCGGAGCCATGAGTGACTCTGCTCAGAAATGGAGCAAAGGGGTTCCCATGGCAGTTGGGAATCATAGGAGGGAGAAGAGGTGGAGCTGGGGCTGGAGCAGTTATGTTTATCCAGGATCCACAGAAGCCAAGTAGTTCACCAGCAGAGCTTAGCTGCTCAGGCCACCTGGGCGTAAGAAAATCCCACCTGTATTATGACTACTCACTCCTCTGTAGCCTGGTCCTCAGTGATGGAGGAAGACAGCTAGACTCCACATGAGCGGTGACTTCAGTGACTCTCACTGACAGAAACCATAGGCGTCTTCTAGTTGCATCATGGTGTGACAGGCATCTTTACACACCTGCACTTTACACACGTGGACCTCAGCATCCCACTAGCTATTCCTGCTGTCTAACGTGTCCAGAAGGAGACACAGATGTCACCACAGTGTGGATTTGTGATCCCTAAATATTCGGGAAGTTTAATTCAGAACTGTTGTTTGAATCTTAGATGGTCTTTTAATAAAAAACCCAGAGCCAGATATCAGGGTGAAAGCAGAATGATCAGAGAAGCAGAGCAGCGGCCACTAGTTCTTAATGCTACGAAATCCTCAGCCTAAAGAGAGATGAGTTCCTGTTTCCTCACACCTTATATCCCTTTCTCTGCCCTGCCATCTTACTTCCTGGGATTAAAGGCATGTGTGCTCCCCAAGCAAAGGCCTGAGATTTCAAGTGCTGGGATTAAAAGTGTGTGCCACCACTGCCTGGCTCTATTTTCTCTCCTAGACTGGATCAATCTCATGTAGCCCAGGGTGGCCCTGAACTCACAGAGATCCAGATGTAGCTCTGCCTCCCAAGTGATAGGATTAAAGGTGTGTGCCGTCACTGCCTGACCTCTATGTCTAATTTAGTGGCTGGCTCTGTCCTCTGCTCCTTAGGCAAGTTTATTAGGGTATGCATTGTATCACCACACAGAACCAAGCAGTTTCCTTTACCATCTCCATAACTGACTTTACATGTGAAAAGGAGTCCACAGGCTTCAGCAGATTTCAAAAGGGGTCCATGACTCAAGTGTGGTGAGAACCCCTATTTTGGAGCGTGAGGAGGGCGAGGTGGCAAGGAGGAAGGGCGTCACAGGTGGGGCGGGCAGTTGGGCACCTGCCGCACCAGAAGGGAACTCGAGGAAGGGGAGCGGCTTGATGTGGTATCTACCGGGACCCTCGATTTCCCAGGAACACCAGGCAAACCTGGGCACCAGTTGGCCTTTGGGAGACAGTGATGGTTCATTCCACGTTGATGGTGCTGGTGTCCTCGGAGAGTAAGGGTGACAGAGTAGGAGGGGCACTTAGGGCCACATTAGGGAGACCCACAGCATCTGGAACCCAGTGCCCAATTGGAAGGCCCTCAGCAGCTCCGTTCATCTCAGCCCCTTCCTGGCCTCCATGAGTATCAGATGTGAGCCCGAGGTCCTGCCCTCGGGGGTCTCAGAGGAGGAGAGGGAGTATGAGGTGCTACTCATTGGGTCCAGTGATGTCATGGGACATGGAGGTAGAGGACAGCATTGGGCGTCCATAGAGCAGGTAGCATCTGCACAGGACTTTGGGTCAAGGAGTGGCTGGTCCCTTTTCCCATCCTGGAATGATCTGGCATGTGGACAAGGGTTTGAGCAGGAGTTAAATCTGGCCAGTTTAGCCCCTACCACAGATCACCACAGGCTATGTAGCTTATAGATGATAGAAAATTATTTCTCCCTGTTCTGAAGGTTGAGAAGCCAAGTTAAAGGTGCTGGTGGATTTAGCAGATTTAGTGTCTTGCGTATTCTCCCCACCACAGATGTTTGATGCCTCTGGCTGTTTCCCCACATGAAAGGAACTCTCAGGCTCCCTCAGCCTTCTTGTAAAGGTCCCAGTCAGGAGGACCCCTTAAGGCAACACCTTTTTATACCTTTCTGCTGGGAATCAGGTTTTAACATATGAACTTGGGGGAGACCCAGACATCCAGACCAGTCCAGAATCTTCTGTGCTCTGGGCTTCTGCCTGTATTTGTTACTTTCAAGATGTTATTATCTCTGCCAGCCTCCACCTTCCAGCCCCCCCCCCCCATGTCTCCTCCTGCTCTCAAACACATTCACTTTGGTAGACTCACACATGAACCCACACTCCACAAGCTTGCTTCCCCCGTGGCCACTTTCTCATATACACACAGAAACATGACAGTCACAATAACGCAAACACTTTCCACACACACTCTACCAACAAAATCATGCACACCACACATTCTACACACACACACACACACACACACACACACACACACACACACATCCACACAAACCCACAGTGTCATGATGGCATTCTCACATCCCTCACTCTGGCTCTGGCTCCCAGCATCTGGCTGCCCCAGTGTCCCTGGGGAGAGTCATTTGTCTTAAGTCCGGTCAGAAACTGGTGTTCTACACCTAGTCCCCATGTCAGGGTAATAGACGGAAGTCTACTGAAGGGCCTGCTCCCTGGGGCCTGGATGATTCCTGCACTAGGGCAGGTAGGTCCTTTTCAGCCACCACCATGCCCCCTACTGACTGCCTGTGGTCAGCCTGCCTGTGGGAGAAGCCACAGCTTTGCTATGTGTGTGGGCTTGCATGTGTTTTCCCCTGCACAGGCCACAGGTGAACTTCTGGTGTCATTCCTCGGGTGTCATCTACATTGTATTTTGAGACAGGGTCTTTGGTTTTATCTGGAGTGCACCAGTTCAGCTAAGCTGGCTGGCGAGTGAGTCCTTGGAAACCTACCTGTCTGCCATCCCATCACTGGGCTTACAAGTGTGTGCCATGATACCCAGCTTTTTTTGGGGTGTGCGGGGGTTTCGAGAGGGTTTCTCTGTGTAGTTTTGGTGCCTGTCCTGGATCTTGTGCTGTAGACCAACCAGACTGGCCTCGAACTCACAGACATCTGCCTGGCTCTGCCTCCCGAGTGCTGGGATTAAAGGTGTGTGTGTGCCACCGCCTCCCAACTGATACCCAGCTTTTAACGTGGATTCTGAGGATTGAAGACCGGGCTGTCTCCCTAGCCCCTGTTTCCTCTTCCTGCAAACACCCCAAGACCCTCCAGGACCAGCATTGTGAAGGGCAATGGTGACAACAAAGGACTCAGGACCAGCCTGCACTCCAGGGCACAGTCAGTGGACAGACAGGCAGTTAATGCCTAAGATCCATACACACCACGAGGAGAGCGATGCAGGAGAAGACCGGGGAAGGGAAGGAGGGGGACTGGGAGGGCCTGACCCTGTATCTCCTGCCTGCAGCTCTTCCGACGTGTGGCATCGGCTCTGCCCGGCATGGAGAATGTCCAGGAGAAGAGCAAAGAAGGAAGTATCCTTTTCCTTTAACACGTGAGTGAAAAGACGGCCCCCAAAGTCCGTGCTTCACTTGGGGTTTCAATAGAGGAGACAACACTCCCTGGCCTCCAGCCCAGCCTTCCCTGAACTGATATAGATAGCCAGGCCACCTCTGTTGAACCGCAGGGTGGGCTCCACGGCCTTGGAGCTCCCACCCAGCTCTGACCAAGGCTGCCTGCTCTTGCCCAGCGGCGAAGAGAGTCAAGGGCTGTGCAGCAGTGGTCGGGGAGGGGAGGAGGAACAGTGGCTCTGTCGTGCTTTGTGGTGAGCACGATGTGTGTTTCATGAGTCCGCCGGAGATCCCAGGCCAGGATGCTTCTATGCAGTGAGCACTTGATTTCAGCTTGTCAGGGCTTCCTCCATCTCCCTACTGCTCTATGGAAGAAGCCGGCACAGAGCTCCCACAGTATAACTGAAAACCCAACTAACACTCAGATGCTGCAGCTGAGGTTCATAGGGGTAGAATGGTTTCCTTAAAGGCACATCATACATAACTTAGGGAGTTAGGATCCACACTGAGGCTCCCTTCATATCTACTCCTACTCTGTTCTGGGGTGCTGTCTCTCAAAGGGCACCCGAGAGGATGCAGTTAGAAGGACATAGGTGGCTGAGGGCATTGCCCACAAACAGGCTTTCTTTGAAGCTCGTCAGATGGCCCTGCCTGAGTAAGGCCCGAGAGTCTACACACTCACACCCCAGCTTACATCCTTCAGAATGGGATATGTCCCTGCAAGCCTTCCCAGCATCCTCCACTTATCCCTAGAGGTCTGAGGGAGACACCCACTGAGGGCCACAGAGTGACCCAAGTGATTCAAAGAACACCTTCAGGCTGATGAGAGCGAAAACCAAGGAAACGTCTAGGTTAATGGGAGGAGCCAAAGAGGTGGCCTAGTTGTGCCTGTCTCTTTCCCCTGATCAGTGCACCTGATGCAGAGTAGAAAATAAGACCCTAGCAGTTGCTGCAAGGGTGAGCACCAAGGAACAGGTACCCCAACAATGCCCAAGGGTAAATAGTGTCGGTGTGCTTCAGAGGTCAACAGGGCACCAAGGGGACAGACTCAGGTGTATCACCTGTTGGTCAGTCACAAGACCTCACTTGCAGATAAGGAGACAGAAACAGACCCCGGGGCTATGGAGAGTGTCTCCCCACTTACATTGCATGGCTGACCTGGGCTTCATTCCTTGGGAAAAAGACCCCCACCCCCAGTGTCACCAGCCAGATGAGGAGGAGCCTTTGAGTCTCCAGAAACTGCAGAACCCCACCCGCAGGGTCAGGAGGAGAACAGGAAGGCAGGATGTGTGCTGACCCCTTCCATGCCCACCGTGAGAAACAGATAGCCTCCCTCCATCCTGCCCATTCCAAAGGCGAAGCCAACCTGCCTGGGTGAGCGGTGGCCGTTCTTTCATGTTCTCCCCAAACATAGTCCACGTGGGAATCCATGCTGGACCAACAATCAGGCCACATGGGCTCCCACTTCAGGGCAACAACTAGCATGGCATCCTGGTGTACCAGTATCTCACTCAGCTCTAGGGGAAGATTACTGAGCAGATCACACCGAGCAATCTGGGCTGTGTCTGTTTGCCCTGTGTGGTACCCCCATCGGGCAGATGCAGCCATACCCTTCCCCAGGTGCCCAATGGCTGGAGCCTCCTAGGAGGCAAGACTGGAACAGACTGGAGACAGCCCAGAAGGGACCAGGTGGAAGCAGCGGCCACTCAGGCTCAGCTGGGGTGTTGGGCTAACACATCGGCTTACTGGTGGTTCTGACCCAGATGTTTTGAGTATGTGTTCTTGGGGTTATGCTTGGGATTGCATCAACATAAGGAAGAAGTATACAGAAATGCCACTTAGCGATGACAGGGGAAAGGTTCTTATGTGGCTTTGTTCCCTGGACTGGTGGCGGGGGTGGGGTATAGATATGTGGGTGTGGAACTTCTGTGTACTGCTTCCAGATCCCCAGAGAGCTACTGCACTTAACCTCCGCCCTGCACAGGCAGCCTCCCCAGGGCCATTCAAACAGCTCCTCCCACGCACTCCGCTGCTCTCACTCTCTCAACAGAGTTGGGCTGAGGGACCACAGCATGATAGGGCCACACGCTCCTTGCTGCGTCCACGCACACAGGACTCTCCTTCCTGGAACAAGGAGGGTTCCTGTGCCCCATAATGGCAGTGACTTGGCAGTAACTGTGTGCCCCAAGGAGAGAGGACACTTCAGCCTCCCAAGCAGGGCAGAGCATGCCCCAGCCCTCCCAGCTGGTCAACTTGCAGAGCTGTGACACAATCCAAATGTTTGTATTCTGTAGCCACAGCCCTCTGATAGAGCAGTGAGGAGCCTTAACGTCCCAGAAACAGCACAAGTGCTGGGGCTGAGATGCAGCCGCAGCAGTTGGAGACAAGATGGTAACAGGCCATCTGGGCCCATCACTGTCTCAGGAACCATCAGACAGTGGTCCTTGATGTGGTTAGTGATGGGCCACACCTGGAGTCCTGAGTGTGACCTGTGCACTGGACTGGGTTCAGAAGGGTGAGCAGCCACACTCTGTTCTGCTTACAGAAAGGCACAGGGTATGCTCATGCCAAGTCCTATGGCCCATCTCTGCAGAGAATCCCCTCTTCTGGGGACTAGTGAGAAGTGAGTCCACCCATTCTTGCCCACCTTTTCAGTCAAAAGCAACCCTTGACCACAGTATTTCAGTAGCACATAGCATTACAAAAAAGGAATATCAAATGTTAGTGCGTACAAAAGTGTGCCGCAAATCCTTTAAAGTGGTGCTTTATAATATTAGAGTCTTACACCAGTGTTTCCACTTAAGTTAGTTAAAATTGGGTTAAGGTAGAAGTTAAGTTTCAGGATATGGACATGGGTCAGTGGGTAAAAGAGCACTTGCCACACGAGCCTGAAGACCCAAGTTTGAATCCCCAACACTTGTGTAAAAACCCAGACACGGACACACACACAACTGTAACCCTAGTACCGTGGGGAACAGAGACAGGAGGATCAATGGCGCTTTCTGACCACCATCCTAGCTCCAGATTCAGTGAGAGGCCCTGCTACACACACACACACACACACACACACACACACACACACACACACACACACTTTAAAAAGTTCAGTTCCTTGATTGTGCCAACATTATCCAAGCTCTCAGTTGCCGGCGTTGCTAGTGGCCACCATACTGGACATGCAGATGTATAATAGCCCACCATTACAAGTCCTTTTGAACAGTGCCATTTTGGAATTATCCAGTGTCTGTGGCAATGACTTCCCAGGTGCCGTGCATTGGCATGTTCCAGAGAACTTTTTAATAATTCACCCTGTAGACCCAGCTCCTGATCCACTGACATGGGGCCCAGGAAAATGTATTTTTTAACAGGTTTTTCAGGAGATATTAGACAATCCAAGAACACCATGTGGTGTACAAAAGTACTGTGCCTCAGATTGCTCTGTAGAAGATTCCTTTGAAACAGTAGTCAGGTCACGCCCATATGGGACATGCCATAGTTGCAGCTAGTCTTCCAGCTAGACCAGTGCTTCTCAGCTCTGACTGACTCCAGCCCCTCCCTCATGAGGGGAATTGAGCAGTGTCTGCTGACGATTTTGGTTGTGGTAAGTTAGGGGGCTGGGAATCAGGTGTGTCTGGCATCGGATGGGTAGAGATCAGGGATGCTGCGAGCATCCTCCTCCCTCAGAGGGTGTACCACACAAGGGTAATGCATGAACAGGACTAAGGTAGAGAAGCCCGAGCCAGAAGGATTTAACAAAACCTGCTCATTGAAAGCAAAACTGGGCGGGAGGTATAGCTTGTGATTGAGTGCATGCTTGATGTGTCTGAGGCCCTGGGTTCGATCCCCAGTACAAGTAAGTAAGTAAGTAAAGAAACTCTAGGTGGGAAGGGTAGGTAGCCTTGGGTTTCGCCCAGACCCCTCAGCCTCCAGTCTGGATGACTTGCCACTCTGAAGTCTGATGCTGAGTTTAGGTGACATATCTCCCGGACCTCACACCAGGAGCAGAGGAGGTGTTCACTGCGGCCTGAAGAGGCTCCGCCAAGGAAGTGACATAGACACAAGCCCCGGCTTAGATGAGGACACGGACAGGCAGAGAAAGGGCGGGAACCTGGATGGGGCAGGGTTGTGTGCAGTGTTTCTAGAAGGAAGGAAAGGAGGGAACCTGTTAAAGAAGGGGACAGTTTTGATTGCTGCCATCTCCGTGTGTGGCGGAGGGCAGAGGTCAAGCCAGACTCGTGGGAAGGCCTGAATGCTAGTGTAAGAGATCTTAGATGCTGTGCCTGTGCTCCAGGTGATGGTGTGGGTGTCACTGAACTGGCTTAGGGATGCCGCTCTGCTGAGAGAGTGGGTGGGCAGGCTCGGGGGTACCTGAGGAAGATGAGGAGACCCTAGTAAGGCCTGTCCCCGGGGCTAACAGTGCAGGCCCGGAACTGGAGGGTACTGGCATCAGTGCGGACGACCACAGAAACGCAGCTGGCAGAGAACAACATTGAGATAGTCAGGGCAGTATTTGTAGAGATTTAGGGCATGGAGGAGAAGGACTGTGGGACGGAAGAGGACAAAGCTGGACTGGATGGGATGGGGAAGGAGAGCAAGTATCTACTACCTATTTACTTATGTATACATAAGACATGATATCAGAAGTATGGGTGTACGTACATACACACATACAACAAGGCAAAGCTTATGTTTGTATGTGCATGCACATACAATATAGAGAAAATAAAGGTAGGAAAAAAAACATACTCAAAATGCATATTGTGCTGAGTGATTGTTAGAGGGGGCAAAATACTGGCCGTGAGCTTCCTGACAGCTGAGGCAGAGAGACGGAGATGGTGTGAGCTTCAGGGCATGCTATTCCCAAAGAACCTCATCTGTTATCCTCAAACAGGGGACACAGAGGCATCCTTAGAATGCCAGCAGCAAGCCCCATCACCACCCCACCCCTCTCACCCCCATTTAGTACAACAATGAGGCCAGCCCCAGAGTCCAGCCAAGGACCAGGGAGGCTGCAGAGCATCCAAGGGCTTGTGGGTGCTCAGCAGCAGTGAGACGATCTGGCCAGATGCAAAGCTAAAGTCTCAAGGAGCCAGTCAGTCTGGTTTGTAGCCAGAGGTGATGGGAGGGAACAGGTTGCCCTGCACTTGAACCCACTCCTCTGGTGTTTCTGGCAAAGTGTACTTCAGCCCCCAGTCCCCAGAGTGCCAGCAGAAAGAGGGCTGTTTAGGCCTATGGATACAACTTCTCACTGTAGAGGCCTTGAGAAATAAGGACCACAGGACATCCCCACATCCTCCTGTACTTTAGGATGTGGACATTTACATCTGAGCCTGGCCAGGGGGACTCTTCCTTACCAGGGCGCTTTGGAGTAGGGCCGGCAGTTAAGGAGGCTGAGACTGAGGCTTGGTGCTGGAATTGGAGCACTACCCATCAGTCACTGGAGAAGGCTTCCGAGACAGACCCTCCCTGGCCTGTGTGTCAGGTCACAGCCCAAGTGTCGCTCTGGGTAGACAGTCTGGGGGATGGAGGCAGGCGGAGGTGGGAGAGGGAAGGGTGGGAGACGGGCCGTTCCTCTCCACTCCCGCTGAGCTAAGAGCCGGGTCTGGAGGTTTGCGGCGGGACGGAGTGGCATCTTGGTGACTGTGGTCTTCCTTAGCCAGCCCCCCGCAGTGATTGACATCAAGCTGGACAAGCCCCAGGAGCCCCCGGCCAGCGAGGGTGGCTGCTCCTGCTAATACAGCGCCCACGCGGCTTCCTCGACACTAGACACTACTCAGTTGTGGTACCTCCTATTGGTTAGTTTCCTAATGGGGTGGGAAATGTGGTTATCAAACAGGAGGATCTTTCTTTTCTCTCTCTCTCTCTCTAGGAGTAGGGTGGGACACGGGGAGGGAGGCTGGGCATCAGGGACCACGTCACTCTTAACAGCTGTTACCTAAACAACTATTTTTTGGTTTGGTTGTAATATATTGTACTTTATTAAGATTGCCAAAAACTGTTAAAATTAAAAAAAAATCTAAATCATGTGTATACAACTTTTTGCCAGATATAAAAAAAAAAGCAGTCATTTTTATTTGAAAGATGTGCTTTTTTTTTGTTTTTGTTTTTGTATATTTGTAAACTTATAGAGAACCTCTCCACACACCTCTTCCTTCCTGTTCTCTTAGAACTGTGTGTCACCTCTACCTTCCTCCCAGCCCCGTAAATTAAAGCAATTAACTGAATAATAGTAATTAGGCTCTGGTCCTGGGTCACATGGCTCAAGCCAACCAAGCCCTTCACCCAGGCTCCCCTCAGTCAAATCAGACTTTAGTTTAACAAAAACAGCCTCAGAGGGGGCATTGCTCAGTCCTTCTTTGGCAGCGTGGGACACATTCCACTAGCGGGCCCCTGAGTGGAAATGAAGGCCTGTGAACTGTAGCAGCAGCAGCAGCAGCAGCAGGCCCCACAGCTGCTTCTGCCTCGTCTCCTCCCCTGAAAAACAAACAAACAAACAAACATGGAGACAGAGCACAGGCAACCGTGTGTTCTCTGTGCCGACCCAGTGACGAGCAGATTGAGAAGTTACCGGAAGGATGGGGTGCTCCCGGCAGCTGAGGGCTGAGGCAGTGTGCGGTTCTCAAATGTTGTAACCTACTGGCCCAACAGTTGGCTCTTCACCAACTCAGTGTGTGAGGCTGGGTGGCTCGTGCCGAAGCCTGTCTGGGGCACATGCCATCAGTCCACCCGTGACTGGGGAGGTGAGGGATGTCTGCCTTTACTCTGAACAGTATGTGTCATCAGACCCTCCACTAATTTTGCTGAGTACTGTTATGGAAATGCTGATTCCTTGATGTGTTTTCACCCCCCTGGCATGGTACATTCGAAATCTTTGTATGAATCCTTTGGGAGTGTTGTGGCTGCACCATAGACATCTTTGGGGCTACTGTGGGGTTTCCAGAAGGCTGCCCAGGGCACTGCAACCTGCCCCCAGCAAGCTGTCCTTGCTATTTCCACTCATTCCTGAGACTGCTTTAGTCTTAAAGACCTTCAAAGGCTCTAACAGAGTGCTCTCCTCAACGCAAAGTAACTCACATTCTAAATGTTCCCAGACTCACTGCCCCAGGCCTACCCAAAGGCAGGCAGGGGCAGTGACTAATCAAAACGTCCCAGCCCCACAGCATTGGCTCTTCTCCAGACTGCTGATGGGCAGAGTAAATGCTGCCACAGGGGCAGGACTCTTAACAAGGGGGTTAGAATGAATTCTGGAACTTCTTAGAAATGAGTTCAAAATGGCATCCTACATGGCGGGGCTGATTTTGTGAGTGGGCCTGCCATGCTTCTCCATCCTGGGAGACAGTGCCAGGGCCAGTTCTGGTGAAGAAGAGAGGAAGCAGGATCCTCCTGGGTACCTCTCCAGAAGGCAAGGACCAATGTACGAGCGTAATTGAAACGTCACGTGTTCAGCTTTTATATGTGTGTACATAATTATACATAGAGATAGACTTGTGTATACACCCCACACACACACACACACACATCCTCACATATACATGTGCTCAATGTATATTCTTGTCGCTCCTGCTCTCAAGTTGGAACTTGCATTGTGATTCCAGTTTTGGAAGTTCAAAAGTATGCAGTGTATTGAAGTAAGAAATACTCAATATTGTCAAATAACTTGTGGTTGTCTTGCCTTCAATAAAATAGTGCATAGATGTGTTCAACTGCAATCGAAACTAGTCCACAGAACTACCTTCACCACTGCTTTATGTACCTGTGTGCACAGGTGTGCATGCCTTTGTGGGCCAGTGTCCCCCCAGCGTGGGCACCCCACCTAAGTGGTGCTTGCTTGAAGAAGGCATACTTGCCCGGTGATGACAGCAGTCTGGTTGGCAGTGAGGGGCTTTACTGGCAGCCTCTAGCAGAGCCCCACTGACAGGGCTCTGTACTGTGTCTCAAGGAATGAATGTAGGGTGGAATTTAATCTTGGCACTGAAGAGTAACCTTTCTTGTATTCCTGTAACTCTAAGTAGCAAACCAGTTCCCTTCTCTTGTGCACACAATCTAAGGCATCATGGCATGCTGGTAGAAACAGCGGGAACCATGGTGGACGCCATCCTGGTTGATCTGGCCTAAGGAGCCCTGCCTTCCAAGCTTGTACACAAAACCCCCTCTTAAGTTTAAGATCTCCTGACCTCGTTGTCTCTGAGAGTGAGGGTCCTGCCCCATTGTTTTCCTACCCCAGTAGTGCCCTGGCCTTTCCCTCGGCCCAGTTCCTCCCTAAAGGCCATTAAGGCAGCCAGGCCCTGCACAGAACTGTCGCTCCTGGGGCTTTCTCTTCACTACCACCACCCCCATCCTCCTGCTTGTAGGTAGGATCTGGTCAGGTTCTGAAATTATCTCAGTGTCCCCGTCTTTGCTGAATCCAGATCAGTCAGAAGACAAAATGGAGCATTCTTCTTAGGACATGATCACAACTTAGTAATTCAGTTCCTCTCCCTGGACATTTGGGCCTGGCCTGGCAGATGGGCGTGGCCCTCTTCCTTTTCTTTAGGAGTCTTGAAGGAGAGTTGTCAGCAAAACTTCTGTGAGCATTGCAGAAATAGTCTTAAGATAGAAAAGGCAGGTGGTGCAGCTATACACACATGCACACCAAAATGGTGTGACATGAGTGTCCTGAGGGCTAGTGTTGCTATGAGGTCAGAAGCTAGAAAGCTTGGTGGTTAGAGCCTCACTGCTGTCACGGTCACTGCTCCCTTCCTGACACCATCCTTAAACATTCTGCAATATCCCAAGATGGGCCGAGAAGCCATGGCCACATCAGGCAACAGAGATAAGGGTTCAAGGTGATATCTAGGAGTGTAGACAGCTGGGCGCAGTCCCCGTTACCCAGTGGCTAACCAGTGTCAGAGCTCTAACCAGTGCCTGTCCTTCAGCACCCAGTGTGACAGTGAGGCACTGCTGGCTTCAGCATCCTGCAGGTAGGGTTTATTCCTTCTCCATATGGAAGGGGGAGAGGCTGGCAGGAAGACAGGGTAGCTGAAGCTGATGAATCAGAGCGACAAGAACCAGCTAGTGGGAGTGTGTCTGAGTGTGTCAAGTGCTTGGGCTCAGTGCTTGCTGGTGTCCAAACTACCTCTCCCCCAAGAATAGGAGGCACTGTCACCTGGCCACAGCACTGGGAGCCAAACCCTTCCTGTTTCACAGGTGGGGGAACCCAAACAGACAAGGTCACCTGGGAGCCAGGAATGATCAGAACCAGTGTTGGCATTCTTCATCTATTGCTGACCTGGGTGTGCAGACAGGACGGCATCCTGTGCCCGTGTCCGTAAGCCATCTCTACTCCATGGTTAGAACGGAAGGTTATTCCCAGCCTCAGTAGCTAGAGAGAATATAGGTGCATTTTGGGCTCCTTTGCTGTAAAGGGTGAGCCTCAGATCTACTTGCAATGTCTTGTACACACACACACACAGAGAGCAGTAGTCAGGGCACCCTTTTAATTTTTGTTTGAAATCAACTTCTTCGGTATTCCAAAATCTTGCAGTTTCGGTGTGCAAACTCCTTGGACTCCAGGCCCTGTCTGATTGACACCCTGCAGGGTGTGATTATCAGGAAAACCTTGTAGCGGAGTTCAGATGGTCCCTTCAGGAGGCAAGAAGCCCCCGTAGCAATGAAGGCCAGCCTGTCTATTGTGTGTTGACTTCTCACCTCACCTGTTCTTTAAAGTGAGGAACACAGAGGGTGGCATTTCCATCTGTATGGGCTCAGAAGGCCAAGCGGCCATATTGACTTTACATTCAACTGTGTAATATGTGGAAAAGACTCAGCATGTTGGTCAAACAATAAACTGTCCTAATTCTCAACACAAAGCTTCTTGTCGACTGTTTCTAAGTTTTGCAGTTCTATACAGGGGGCTTAAAAGTGGATTTCCTCAAAGGCCCTCTCATGGATGGGTGGCGTGTCCCCTACGCAGGGCCTTTTGCCTCTTGTCCCTGCTCACCTGGGCGCTCCACTGGTTCTAAAAGAAAACTGTGGGCTAGTGAGATCATATCCACAGCCTTGTTTGTCTGACTGTTAGATTCTAACAGCAGATGGTCAGGGAAACTCCAGGAGGGACCAGGAATGTATTTGCCATCACTCCCACACTTGACAGGGCTAGGGGTTAAGACAGAGTGCAGGGACCAGGTTTCTTTCTTATCCCTTTGATGATTTCCAGACTATCATTTAAAGGCAAGAACTCAAGGGTAATCGTGATCACCTTTCAGATGGCACCAACATGACCACCCCTACCCCCTCCCCACACCAGTTAGGGACAGTCTCTGAGAGGCCCCTCAGGGCTCTCCACTACCTCCAACCTGGTAGGTGTCCTGAGCTCCTGTCTGGCTGTGGGAACAATTCCTGAGAATGCTGGAAGTCTAAGTTCACCAGTGACCTTTCCCATGGAAAGGTTCTAAAAGTTCTGGAACACCCCAATTTGCCACCTCAGGGCCACTACTGATTAGCAGGGTGAGGACACGAAAGTCCCTGCCCACTGCCTTAGATTAGTATCTAGTTATAAGGTGTGAGGTGGGCGGGTGCAGGGGATGGCGAAGGGTAGAGGGCCTGAGAAAATAACCACATGCTACATGAAAGTGAGAACAGCAACAGTCCTTCCCCAACACAGTAGTGTCCAGAGCCACCAGGCCTGGAACCACTGAGGGAGTGGTTGTTTTCTCTAGGTCAGATGTTAGCGCAGCTGCTCTGCAGTCCCCACAAGACTGAGGAGGTACTCCAGGTGTGTACACAAGATGACATTGTGATGGCTCTGCTGAAAGTGCAGTATGGCAAGGGCAGGGCTTGCAGGGTGGCTTTCCCCATCACTGCAAGAGTGGTCACTGTTTGCTAAGCCTAAATTTTATATATACTTGTACTCTGGGATATATAGGTATATATGACATGTATATTATATATACATATATTTGTGTGTGCTTATGTATATATATGTGTATACACACACACACATATGTATTTTTATCAGGTCAGTGGGACATGGCTAGGTGCTCCATGTGGTGCATGGAGGCTACAGGAAGAGAAATGGTTAACTTGGCTAGGACTGCACAGTGGGCACGGGGATAGCATGAGGGGGGAGGGGCAGAGGAATACAGACAGCATTATATGCTGCTTTAGATGAGAATGGGAATGAACCAGCAGGAGCTTTGACAGTTAAGGAAAAACCTAACAAACGAAAGCATTACAAGCCGGGTGAACTGATGTCAGCGGAACACCTCATGTCAGGACATACTGGAGGCCTTGGGAAGCAGTGGCAGGGGTTCCCCAGCTGTTGTTCATTAAGAGCAAGCTGCGGCCCTTCCAGAAACCGGGACACCTGGTACTGAGAAGCCACCGCCATGGCTTGAGAGAGCCAGAATGAAATCTGGCCAATGCTTCATGGAAGATTCCGGAGTGGAATCCTTCTGGCCTTCCTCGATGCAACTGCCCCTTTACAACTGGGCTGTACAGTACTAGGCAAGCATTCTGCCAACCTCGTTTCCAGCCCTGCCCAGCTCACCCTTTGCTTAAGACCATCTCTGGGCTATGAGTAAAACCTAGCCCTGCTCTGCATCCTCATCACCTCTTTGATGTACTGATTCTCCCAGTAAACAAAATCACTATTACCCAGAAAAAGGCAGGAGTCAGTGAACACATGTTCTTTAACTGAAACATCTTTTCTTCCTGAGCACCTATAATGATGTGAATGTCGTTCATGCTCCGTCTCATTTGACTAATATGAACAGCAGCGGCCAAAGAGCAGTAAGAATCCCAGCTGCGATACTGCTTTCCGGTGAGAACTGACAGGGTCATCTCTTGACTTACCCATTTTGTAGTGTGTTTGTCTTATACACCAGAAAGAAATGTTTTAGGGTGGGGAGCCCTGAGTACTTATGCTGGGAATAGCGCAATCTGGGAGTGTGCTGTCAGCCCAAGTGACCCACAGCAGGCCATGTGGTGGCCGGCAGAGGCTTGGGCTGGGCTGCACAGGGAGCACCCTGTGTGTTTATCCTGTGCCTCTCACTGGTCCCCAAGGCCAGCCCAGATGCTCTGTGCATGCTCCCAGAGCACTGCACCTCCAGTCGTGGTGTCTTTAGTTAGGCCTGTCTCCGAGTTCGAGAGGAGATGAAGAGTCTGTCTGTATACACGCAGCAGTCTGTAGGCTCAGGTAACCTAGAGTTGACCTTGAATCCTAGTTCAGCTTTCCCTCACTTATCATCCAACTTAGTGCTTTCAGATAGACAGTTATTTATCAAGATACCAGTCATTTGTAAAAACAATAAAAACACAAATGTTTAAGACAGCATTACTTTGAAAAGGCAAATTTTTTTAAAGCATGAATGAATACAAACTTAAAAATCTATACAGTGGACTTCTGTTTGTGTCGTTCCACAGCATCTGAGCTGAGGTGGCAGACACAACAGGAGCTGACCAAGTGGCACCGGCAGACAGCCGGGGCGGGGCCTCCCCACCCCAGAAGCAGCAGCATACTGTCTCCCGGCTCTCCCCAGTTCCTCTAGAACACACTAAGCCATGAGTGTCTGGGGAGTTGGCTCTTACATCCATCATGTGAGGGTGACTCTAGGGGTTCCCAGCAGGCTTTTGAACCCAAGCTGGAATGGAGATAAGTCACTGAGCCTATGAAGAACACACTGTCAACTGTGCCCTGTGGTTCTGAACCTGTCTTCATTGTAACTACCTTTACACCTGAGACTTCACTAAGAACAGACAATGAATTATGCCAGAATATCAGGGGCAACTGGAAATTAACTGGTTCCACAAACAGGAAGGTCTGGTTCCAGGAAAAGAGACCGAAGCAGATAGGCAGAGGACAAGAACTTTCCAGACAAGCCTATTCTCATGGTAAGGCCTCTCTGCTCTGTCACACACTAAAGCAGTGCTACACCTTCCAAAGGGAGAACAGGAGAATTAAATAAGAAGGACTAGTTGAGAAAGGAGCTGAAAGGGAGGGACAAGTGCTCTCAAGCTAGTAGAACTGTTCCTAGAACACGGAGATGCTGCAGACACATGCCCTGCCCCTCTTTATCGGCTCCACCCCAGCACAGCCCTTCCCAAACTGCCAGTCAGTCACAGATGAAGGTTTGCAGCCAAGGCTGCTCCTCAGGCGATCTTGGCCAGCCACTTCTCCAAGTCCTGGATGTCAGCAGTGCCGGCATCCCCTCGTCCACCCTTGGCACTGCACTCCAGGAACTCCACTTTGAGGGGCAACTGGGAGAATTCAAATTCTTTGCCTTTCTTTCCCAGCTGAGCAGGTGCAGTAGTGGAACTGTCCAGTGTGCTGGGAGCAGCAGACCGGGTGACTCGTAAGGTGTTGCTGTGGAGCAAGGGACAAGTCAGAGGCAATCCATTAGTACCCATTGAAGACTGATAGGCTAAAGGTCAATTCACTATTAACATCCTGACTTATCCTTTATATCCATGAACCACTGTTTCAGACACACAGGTGAGATGGGTTCAACCTGTCTGTTAGCCAGAGCCAATGGGTTAGGAGACCCAGGTCACACTAGCTTTTTAAGCCTACGGCCACTTCTAAGATCTCCTGAATAACAGCATTGAAAATACAGTTTTAAATGTATGCTGTATTATAAAAACTCAAGTTCTGGAAACTTCAGCACAGGGAGATAAGGAGCTTTTTACTGTGAGTCTTCTTGGACAGAAAGTTCATACATCCATAAACTTCAAAGTCCCATCTATCCTGTTCATTTGTAAGGAGGAAAACCGACCCAAATTAAGTCATTTTCCTGTGAGCTGCTGGTCCTATTAGAGAGCAAACTGGCTGCATGCTTGCTGATTTCCCGTCAGGGATTCATTTTTATAAATACTAGATCCGACTAAAATGGCAAGCTGGGCACACACCTTTAATCTCATCACTAGGGAGGCAGAGGCAGGCTGATCTCTGTGTTTGAGGCCAGCCTGGGCTACACAGCGAGTTCCAGGATAGCAAGGGCTACATAATAAGACTCTGTCTCAAAAAAAAAAAAAAAAAAAAAAAAAAAACAAACCGTTTCTTTTACAAAAGCAGTAAGAAAATGTAACTGGGTTTACTGTGTTGGTCTTTTCTTCTGTGAACAAGCTTTTTACTTCTTAGAAATCTGCACAGCACAGAAGCTTACTAGATTCTGTAACGCTCACTGTTTATCTCACTCAACTTACAAGTTTTTCAACACTAAAAGCAAGATAAATAATATTGCCAATAGCTTGAAATCAATTAAGAAACTAGAAAACGGGCTGGAGAGATGGCTTAGAGATTAAGAGCACTGACTGCTCTTCCAGAGGTCTTGAGTTCAATTCCCAGCAACCACATGGTGGCTCACAACCATCTGTAATAAAGTCTGTTGCCCTCTTCTGGTCATACATGCTGTATACATAATAAATAAATAAATCTTTAAAAAAAAAGAAACTAGAAAACAGTAATGTAGATTTTTATATTCTTCCTAAGTGTTCTTGTTCTGTCAACAATAATTTCCAGTGGCTATAATTTTTAAATTTTATTTTCTGGGACAGGCTTTCACTATACAGGCCAGGCAGGCTGGGACTCTTAGTCTCCCTGCTTCCCGAGTCCTGGGATTACAGCTGTGCAGGACCATACCCAGCTTCCAATGGCTTTTAATTTTTTACCTCCCTTTCCCCCAACCCTCAGTTTTTATTGAATGTTGTTATTTTGTACATATTATTTGTACCTTTGAACACTGTTTTACATGCCTTACTGTGTGAACAAATACCTTCAGTGACTGAAATAAAATTATTCTAAATGTGGTATTTTAAGTCTCTAAAACCTTCCAACTATAAAGAGTAACAGTGATTAAAACAAAATGAACTAATGGTTTCAGTAAGTCATGAAATTTTAAAATAGCTATAAACACCTCAGTAGTTTTTATAATTCCATTAATTCTTTCATAAATTATTTAACACACATATCCCATACTAATCCTGATTATAATTTTGATAGCCATATACAACCGAAGGTGACAGACTTCAACCCTTGAAAGCTTAAGTGTCAGGACATTTTACCAGGAGTACATGCACACTTACAGTTCCTTTTCAAGCTGCTGCTGAATTAACTTTGCTGATTTTGCCATTGCGATATCTGGGAAAAAATAAGAGCATTGTTGTAGTTTAAACCAGAATGTGTCTTTTCCCTGAACTTCTAGCACAGAAAGAAAATCCCTATTTATACCAGGAAGTTTATCTCCCATCCCTTTGTTAAATCATGTTTTATTGCTATTTCTTTCTCTGTCAAAGTAAATGCTGTATTTGCGGTTTTTTGAAAAAATGCTTTAAAACATTAAATGCAATAAAACATTGTTTTAGTGCTATAATGACCTTGAAACTAATTAAGCTTAAGTTTTCCACACCGTACAAACCTTTGAATACTTCACTTGTCAAGTCAGTCTAAAGAAAGCAAGCTTACCAGCACTGTGACTGACAGGTGATGAGAACTTTCAACACACACTACCTTAGCTCCCGCACACAGCCAGCTAATACTAAGATGCCGTGGTGAACAGGAAGTACACTAGGTTAGAAACCAGCCCAGGAGGGCAGAAAGCCCAAGCCAAATCAGTCCTGACTGCCCTCCTTACACAAAATAGAGAAAGAGGTGAGAGCTGGGGCTGGAGAGATGGCTCAGCGATAAGAGCACTGACTGCTCTTCCCAAGGTCCAGGGTTCGATTCCCAGCACCCACATGGCAGCTCACAACTGTTTGTTCCTCCAGTCCCAGCAGATCCAAAGCCCTCTTCTAATTTCCTCAGGCACTAGGTATGCACATTGTTCAGACATACATACAGGCAAAACACCCATACACATAAAAAATTTTTTTAAATAACACCCACAGCAGGTATTAGGATTTAAAAAAAATCACTTCTGAAAAATGCTTCAGGCTCCTAAGAAGATGTGGAAGAGCTCTGAAAGACTACCTATCCTGCTTTACTTGAACTGGTCTGGGAACTGAAGCCTGGCTGACCCGAGTCTGAGCATCCAGAGAAGGGGCTGCAATTTCCTCTGGTGGAACTGCTCAGTGGTAAAGCGTGTCTGGAGGAGAGACCCCAACAATCTCTCCAGAACTGACAGTATGCAGCCTCACAAACTAACATTTGGTGAAGTAAAATAATTTCTAATCTTTAAAATAAAAAGCACTGTATAAAGGGTATAACAACACAGCCCCTTGGCTGCCAGCCCTTAGGACAGCCTGGTAAAAAGACTGGGAAAGTAACAGAAATAGATTAAGATTTAATCCCTTAATTTATGAACACCCCCCCCACACACACACTCAACATTAACAACTGCAGGTAAATGAGCTAACTGCCAAGAGGAGGAATCCCACACCGATCCACTGCCATCACCAGGAAGCACCTTGCTTATTGCAGGCTATTAAGAAGGAGGGTGTGTTCTTCAGACCCATGCTGTCGATGAGGACCTGATACAGAAACTCGGCCACGTCTTTCACCTCCCGCTGGAACGTGGCACTATCCACCACGAACACCACAGCCCTGCAGGGACAGTGAAAGGGAAGAGGTACATGAGCACACACAGTAAACAGGATCCCAGATCACTCTAGACTCAGCCCCGTCATACAAACACACAAGTACACATACACACACACATGCACGAGCACACACACCTTGACATCGACATCATCATCATCACCATAATATAATAAAACTGTTAAGAAACTAAAAGGACACTGGAAATACAAGAAATGACGTTTGCTTTCAAGGGCCAGGAAATCATCCGACAACCCACCATGGAGTAAGAACAAAGAGGAAGACATTTGAACAGGACCCAGTGGAAGACTAAAGGACGATGGGAAGCTGAGCTGACCAAAGAAACACACAAACTGGGCACAGCTGTGGGCTAGAGGAGTCTGCTGACGATACAAATAAATAAAGGAGAAATTTGGAGGGGTGAGTCAGGGAAAGCCAGGTCAGAGATGACAGACACACTGACCTGGAAAGCTTGTTTTCTGTCCTACAAAGACTACAGGTGCCTAAGTGGAAGACAGACAACTCCTGAGAGGGTAAGTCAAGGAGAATTACGAGCAGGTGGGGCCTAACCTCAGGCAACAACAGTAACAATCATCCCGTACAGAAACAAAGCCATCAGGGGTAATGCATGGGAACTAAAGACAACAGGTCCTAGGGTCAGGGGCTTGGAGGCCCAGATGGAGAGAGACGTGCTGTGGCTAACAGGCCCTGGGCAGCCACACCAAACACCCTGCACAAAGCCTCCAATTCAAAGGCAGTCTAATGGAGGCTGTGATTAGAAAAACTTTTCCAAAGGAACTGAAACACCTCGTCATCTCCAATGCTTCACAGCTATCGTGCAGCAGTTGACATTCCCCCTGGAGTGAGAGCCCTACGCAGAAGATTACATAAAAACTGGGCCAGATTCATCAAAACTCCATGACACCAACAGATGGAGTCTATCCTTTATTCCTAAAATAACAAAGACTGTCAACCTCATCAGTGACACCCATTCCCTTGAAGGAGGGGTTCTGGATCAAAACATAGATGAAAATATGCAATTACAAGAGAGAATACCCAGAAGCCCCAAACTGGAGTTTAGAGTGACCTAAGCACAGACTCATGGAGATGCAGCTCGGTTGGTAGAATGCTGCACAGTAAGCCCAAAGCCTGAGATCCCATCCCAGCCAGCATAAAGCCAGGCCAATCACATGCCTGCAATCCTAGCACCAAGGAGGTAGAGGCAGGAGATCAGAAACTCAAGGTCATCTTTGGCTAAATAATGAGTGCAAGGCCAGTCTGAACTGTATGAGAGCCTGCCTTCAAAATATCAAGGCCATAATAATAAAATGTTTAAAATAATTGTAGAGGATAATACAAGAAATAAACAAAAAGAAACAGGTGGACTTTTAAAGGGTATATTTAAAAGACTACATTATAAAAATAGTATATGAAATTAGCAACTCAGTAGAAACCGAAGTAGAGATGACTCTTAGCTGAAAAGATCACAGCAAACTAAACTGCAATCTGAGGGGCTCACATAACACTCAAGGGAAAAGGCCTTGTTAGATAAACTAGCAAAGAGATGGCAGAGAAGGATCAAAAAACGTCAGCAGAGTCCCAGGCTGAGACAAGAAAGCGCAGACAGTGCCATCTGTTGGCATCACAGGGTTTGATGAATCTGGCCCAATTTTTATGCTAATCTTTTACTTGGGGTTCTTATGGCAGCAGTGTCCACTCGTGCCCTGTAGCTGTAAGGCATTTAGGCCAGGTGTTTCCATTTCTTTTGGAATTATTTTCCAGCTGTAGCCTCCATTAGACTGCTTTTGAGTGGGAGGCTTTGTGCAGCGGTTGGTCCAGTTGCCCAGGGCCCATTAGCCACTGCACTTGAACAGATGATAATGTTCTTTGGTGTAGGGTGGTACACTTGAATTCCAAACACCATGAAGCCAAAGGCAGATGTCCCATAGAGAAATGACACTGAGAAAACAGAACTTGAAAGGAAGGAGCAGAATTTGGCAATGAGCCAAGAAATCATAGCCAGCAGGTCCACTTAAGTAACTATTGGATATAAGAGAAGTAGCAATTCCTGGCCGTTACAGAGGGGCATCCCCAAATAACAGAAGGTCTGGGGAAGATCAAAACACGGGTGCTTACAGTTCACAGTTCTGATTGGATACTGTAGTTTACTGTTTAAAATGGGGCAGGAATCTATTGAGTAAAAATAATATACTTTTAAGTCAGCAGATGGGGAAAGAATCTTAAGTGGAAGGTAGAATGTTTAAAAATGTCCCGTGGAGCTCAAGAGATGGCTCAGCAGATAAGAGCATGAAGGTTAGGTTCCCAGCATCCACATCAGGCAGCTTACAACTGCTTGTAACTCCAGTCTAGGGGATCCAGCACCATGTTCTAGCCCTTCAGGCACCTGTACATACAAGATGCACAAACATACACACAGGCACATGTACACAAATTTTTAAAAAAATCTGAAAAAAAGAAAAAGTCACATACCATAGTAAAAGTATTTTCAACTCCTTGTATTATGACTGAAGTTTCTGTGAACTTAGTTTTATCTTTATATGCTACATACTCCATTTATTTAAAACACTTGGATAACAGTATAATTATACTACAAACTGTAAATTAACAATAGAAAATAACTGGTTTTGAGATAGTTTCACTAAATTGTATAGGCAGGTCTCAAACTTGCCATCCCCCTGCCTCAGTCTCCTCTGCAGTGTGTGTCACAGTACTCAACAAGAGGGAAAAGAACACCCAATTATGGACAAATTTAGCAGTTCTAGATATGTCTCAATTGTCTGAGGAATAAAAATCATTCTTGTCTATGACAAATTGCTCGTCACCATCTTTCTGTGGCAGGAAGCAATGACAAAGTCTAAGTCTAGAATGCTCAACAAAAAGGAAGCTAGGATACCATCAGTCAGAACCATGAATACCTCAGGCACAATACTGCCAATTAAACTATCACAACATATCTCCAAGATGCTTTCCAGATTCAGCATTAAAATATGCCTTCACATCACTGAAATGTATCATACAAATTTACCTCTTTAGTCTTTAACCAGTGTTAGATAGCAAACATGAAGAAAGCATTTAAACTAGAGCACACAGATTTACCTCTTTAGTCTTTAACCAGTGTTAGATAGCAAACATGAAGAAAGCATTTAAACTAGAGCATACAGATTTACCTCTTTAGTCTTTAACCAGTGTTAGATAGCAAACATGAAGAAAGCATTTAAACTAGAGCACACAGATTTACCTCTTTAGTCTTTAACCAGTGTTAGATAGCAAACATGAAGAAAGCATTTAAACTAGAGCACACAGATTTACCTCTTTAGTCTTTAACCAGTGTTAGATAGCAAACATGAAGAAAGCATTTAAACTAGAGCACACAGATTTACCTCTTTAGTCTTTAACCAGTGTTAGATAGCAAACATGAAGAAAGCATTTAAACTAGAGCACACAGATTTACCTCTTTAGTCTTTAACCAGTGTTAGATAGCAAACATGAAGAAAGCATTTAAACTAGAGCATACAGATTTTAGGAAAGAATTCAAGAATCAATTGACAGGACGAGTCACACTAAAAATTGCTCTTGAGGCACTGATTAATGTAATTCAAGAACAGACTTGCTGGGCCGCCGTGCTGCCTCTAGCTTTTGGCTGGGTTATACAAGGGAGATAATAAGGACGGTTTCCATACCATGGTTCCTACGAAGTGGACTGCTCCAAACCCACCAGTGGAAAAATACCTAGCAAACAACTGCCTACAAGGCTGCTTGTAAGAGCATGCCACTACTGTAGGGGTGAGGAAACCTCATCATCCCAAGCCTGGTATTGTGACACTCTACTGAACTCTGAGCCACAGACTCCCAGTCAGCATCTGGTATAGAAATTGCCTGGGACTTCAAGACAGACCAACTTCCAGAGTACAGCTACTGGTGCTTTACAGAAGCCAAGCCAGGCCTCTCTGGCTGGCCTTTTTGAAGAGACCAGTTGTGCGCTATCCATGTGTAATCAGAGTTTTTCTGTCCCAACTGCCCAGTCCCAAATAACTGACTCAGAGGCTGAATATAAATTATAAATGCTTGACCAATAGCTCAGGCTTGTTACTAACTAGCTCTTAACATTTAAGTTAACCCATATTCCTTATTTACACTCTGCCACATCGCAGTACCTTATTTATTAGCATGGCACATTCATCTCCTGTTCCGTGTCTGGCTGGCAACTCCTGACTCTGCCCTTCTCCTTCCCATCATCCTTAGTTTGGTCTCCCCCCAATACTTCCTGCCTGGCTATTGGCCAATCAGCGTTTTATTAAACCAATTCAAGTGACAAATCTGTACAGTGTACAAGAGGATTATTCCACAGCATCCATGCAAACAATTAGCAGTTATGCCCAAAGATATCCAGCTACCATGCCACTGCACTATGTGCAAAACATGCTTAAGAATCTACAAGAAACCAGGTGGTGGTGGCGCACGCCTTTAATCCCAACACTCGGGAAGCAGAGGCAGGCAGATCTCTGTGAGTTTGAGGCCAGCCTGGTCTACAAAGCAAGATCTAGGGCAGGCTCCAAAGCTACACAGAGAAGCCCTCGAAAAACAAAAAAACAAAAAAAAAAAAAAAAAAAGATAAGGGAATTTCTTCTTGATGGCAAAGAAAGAAAGGGAGGGAAGGAGAGAGGGAGGAAGGAAAGACTTGCTAGATGTGGTGACACTCATCTGTAATCCCTGCACTTAGTAGGATAAGGTCATCCTGGCCTACATGAGACTCTTACAAAGCCAAAACTAAGCAGGCAGGCAGGAAGGAAAAGATACTTAGTTTACATACATACAATACCTGGGAGGCTGGGGCAGAAAGAGCTTACAGTTCAGGGCCAGCCTGAGCTCAAGAGATACTGTCACCTTATCAAAACAAAAGAAAACCAAAAAGAGTAATGTTTTGAGTTTAGCATCTTCTAGGATCCATCCTAGCCTTAAAAATTCCTTTTCCAGCCTGGTGATGGTACATGCCTTTAATCCCAGCACTCAGGAAGGCAGAGGCAGGCAGATCTACAAAAGGCCAGCCTGGTCTACAAAACGAGTTCCTGGATAGCAGGGCTACACAGAGAAACCCTGTCTCAAAAAAATCAAAAATCAAACAAACAAAATTCCTTTTCCATATTCTAATAGCTCCAACATATCATTAAACATATCTTCAGAGTTAAGGGCCAGAGACATGGCTCAACAGTTCAGTGTGTGTTCAGCTTTTGCAGAGGAACTGAGTTCAGTTCCCAGCACCCACCTTGGGAAGTTCACAACCACTTGTAACTCCAGCTCCAGGATACTCAACATCCTCCTCTGGCCTATGCATGTACCTGCACACAGGTGCACATATACCACCTCACATCCATATAGCTAAAAATAAAACATTATTTTTTAAACAGTATCTTCAGAGTTACCACGAAATTTAATCATGTTAACGATAGTAACACTCCCTGAGAAACTCTCCTTAAGCCACCCCCCAACTTCATGATCCTAGTATCCCAATGGCCTACTACAGGTAAATGACCTTTCCACCCCAGAGCTCCATGGTGTCAACATCTTTTTTGTTTTGTTTTTTAGTGTCAGAATCTTAACAGAGGAAGCAGCATGGGTGTATGCCAACAACACAGTACAGACTTGAATAAACCCATGTCACTTCCTCCCTAACTTACCTGGCTGAAGACTTAAAGCGATCTAAGAACTGAAGCCTCAAGCTCTCATGTCCAGGGAGGTCAATCAAAGTCAGGCTATTGCCCTGAGGACAGCAAGAGTGAGATCAAGTCAGCATTTGGTCCAGTTCCAGGTTCACAGGATAAATCTCACCATCAGAACATGGGCAGCACACCAGTGCTGCACTAATGAATCAAGCAGATGGATGTCTGTGGAGCACTTCCTAATAGTAAACACTGATGAAGAACACAGTGCTTGCCTAGGATGCATGAGGCACAGAAAGAAGTGGGGGAGGGGGCTGGGGAAGACAGGTCAGTTGGTAAAAAGATCTGAGTTTTAGTCTAAAAGCCTACATTAAAAAAAAAAATTAAATTAAAAAAAAAAAAAAAAGGCCCAGTGTGGTGGTACTTCACCCCAGCACTGGAGAAGCAGAGACATGCAGACTCTTGAAGTTCTCTGATCATCCAGCCTAGCCTACTTTGTGAGTTCCAGGACAGTGAAAGACCATGTCTCAAAAACAAATGCGTACGGCATCCTAAAGAACCATATACCCAAGCTTGATCCCCGCACACATACCTGCACCCCCACATTACTGTCCCCCGCCACATACTAAATAAATAAAATGGCCAAAGCTCTGGCAATGAAACAGTAAGCACAGTTCCTGACATGACATGAATTATGAGGGAACAATGCAATATAAAATTATGTAAGATGTATAAAATTACAATGTTAATACATTTTTGTTTGGTTGGTTGGTTTTTGTTTGTTGGTTGGTTTTTTTGAGACAGGGTTTTACTATGTAGCTCTGACTGTCCTGGAACTCACTCTGTAGAGTTAGGCTGGCCTCAAACTCAGATATATCCGCCTTGCCCCCGCCTCCCTAATGCTCAGATTAAAGGTGTGCAGCACCCCCCACCCCTGGCTTAATAAATGTTCTTAAGAGAATAGAGACACCTTATTGTCTGAAGGAATAATGGAAGCATGGTCTATCCAAGGCTTAGGAAATACACCAATATGAGTATAAGCAAACCCATATGAAAATTGGTAAATATACACAAATAATGTAAAGTTAAAAACATACAATTTATAGTACACATTACAATTAATGAGATTCTCAATCTTAATGAGATATCCATATTTTGACTCTGAGTTTTAGATATTGTATATTAGATACACCATTTGTTTGTTCCAACGCTGTCAGTATTTTGTTCCAATTCCTGGTCCTCTACTGAACAAACTCACTATAC
This sequence comes from Peromyscus californicus insignis, assembly GCF_007827085.1. Lineage (NCBI taxonomy): Eukaryota > Metazoa > Chordata > Mammalia > Rodentia > Cricetidae > Peromyscus > Peromyscus californicus. The sequence goes on from NW_026294402.1 coordinate 97,668,725, forward strand.
ACCCTAGAAGGTGCTAGTCACCATGCTACGACCTCATCCTTGGAACACGTGTTATTGTAGACAGAAATGACAAGACTATCAGGTGTGGTCTGGTACATGTATCAGATCCATCCATCATTGCTCACACTGACCTTATCCTCAACCAGTAATGACCAGGGTATCTGCGGGAAGAAGTCAGTACCACATACAGACCGGACACAACCCTCTGGATTCACTATGCCCTTTTGGGTAGTCTGCCCAGACCTTCACCCACAAACATGTGTAATAGCTTTCCTGCTTTATGTGCTGGTAAGAGCCAGGAGAGCACGCTGGGGTCTAGCTCTGTTTCTGAAGCAGCACTAGCACTGAACCACACAGTGCTAGTGATCCAGAAGACATGACTGGGTATATTGCTGCTTAGACTGGAGCAGATACCAGGGAGCAGGACAAGAGACAGGAAGAAGGGGTGAGTGTTCTTTATGTTCAACAAAGCACAGTGCAGGCTCATATGCCTAAGGGAACGCTGTCTATCAACTTTAATAAAGTATTTAAAATCATTTAACCCAACAGAAAGTATTATTTCAGATTTATTTATTTTTATTTATGTGTATGTATGTATATGTGTACATGTATATGTGGGTGACAGTGAGGACCAGAAAAGGGTGTTAGATTTCCTGGAGCTGAAGCTACAGGCAGCTGTGAACTATGGGATGTGGGTACTAGAAACTAAACTCCCAGTACTTTGGAAGAACAACAAGTGTTCTTAACTGTTGAGGCCCAGAATCAGGCTACAAAAGTCCGCCAATACCAAGCCACCCTGGAACAACACCACCCCTCTAACCCCCAAGAAACCATATATGCTCTGTACCCTGTTCAGTTTGCTGCTGCTTCTCACCTAGAGGCAGCCAACCTGGATTCTTCCTTCCCACTAAATCTCAAGTGAGGTTTGTTATGTAGTGTGACATTTTCGCTGGAGAGAGCCAGAGCAGACTGGAGCAGAACTGTTAACACTTTTGCTGGGGAAGTTTTCCCCAGCAGGGCAGAGTTGTCACACTCTGGGGGACCTAAGCAGAGCTGTAACACTTCTCCAGAGCAGAGCTGTAACAACCTTGCTGGGGAAACCCTCCCCTTGCTGGAGCAGAGTTGTTACACTTGCATTGGGAACCTTTCCTTGGAGCAGAGCTGTAAGCTGCTGCTTACAGTGACCTTGTGGTATTCCTTGGCTCCTAACTGCCAGGAGACCTTTCCATCCAAGCTGCAATGCTTACAATGAGACCTTGTCTTAAAAAAAATAAAATAATAATAATAATAAAGTTCTAGATCAGAGAAGTACCATTGTAGAAAAAAAAAGTTGTCAAATGGTTGATCCTTTTATTTCTGACAGTGCTTAATTCTTAAGGCACCAAAAAGGGGAAGAACAGGGTCTCTAAACTCAAAACTCTAATTCAGCCGGGCGGTGGTGGCGCACGCCTTTAATCCCAGCACTCGGGAGGCAGAGCCAGGCGGATCTCTGTGAGTTCGAGGCCAGCCTGGTCTACAGAGCGAGATCCAGGAAAGGCGCAAAGCTACACAGAGAAACCCTGTCTCGAAAAAACCAAAAAAAAAAAAAAAAACAAAACTCTAATTCATCCATCACCTATCCTTCCATCCCTAATCGGCCACTGAGCCCTCAGCCCTCCCTCACCAAAGCTGTTAGCATTTCATCAGCTTGGCAGTTACCATCTGCACCCTGCAGCTACACAGGTCTGCAACAAGCCGTTCTTTTGATTCTTTGGGGGTACTTTTGAAATGTACAATATATATCCATCACAACAATGCTCATAAAAGATTGTAATGACACTAAATATTAACAATGTTCTGACTAAAAATCTAATTATGAGACAGCTTCTAAAGAAGTCTGGGTAGCAGAGACAGAAAAGGAAAACTACTTTTAAGCAAATGATTATCCTATGTATTGCCTCTTGTAACAGAAAAAGACCCAATGCCCACTGAAACTCGTAGTAATGTTGAACAGACAGAACCTAGAAAGAATGAAATGTGATATAACCCTGTACATAAGTTACAAGGACAGCTGGGCAGGACAAAATCTGCTACCAAGATTGGCAAGGATAGATCTGCTATGAAGACTATGTTCTTCATAAAAGTAGGCTACAAATGATACCTACATCCTCGGACTACTCCATTCAAGAAGGTCATGCCAGGGTGCTAGTTAGCTTTGTCAACTTGACCCAGCTTACAGTCATCTGAGAGGAGAAACCTTAACAGAAGAAGTCCCATCAGATTGGCCTGTGGGCATCAGTGGGGTCATTTTCTTGATTGTTACTTGATATAAGAGGGCCCAGACCGATGTGGGAGGTTCCATTTTGAGGCAGCTGGTCCAGGGCTATGAAGAAATCAAGCTAAGTAAACTAAAGAATGGGCCAGCAAGCAGCATTTCTACATGGCTCCTGCTTCCAGGTTTCTTCCTGCCTTGATTTCCCTTAATAATGGATTAGGATCTGGGAGTGTAAACCAGATTAAACCCTTTCCTCTCCAAGTTGCTTCTGGTCAGAGTATTTTCTAGAATTCACAGTAAGAAGAGTGTCAGATTCTAAAACATTCCACAGATACCTTACCCTGTTATTGTTGACTTTGTACGCAGCAGAACTGTCGGTAATGGAAGTCTGTGTGTCTCTGTAGTGGCCAGTTAGCAACTATAAAAAACCAAGATGGACGAGATCTGGGTAAGCACACTACAATAACACCACACCCAATTTAAAGAATAACATTTTGATTCTCTCAAGCATAAGGTCAAATGAATGAATGCTACTTGAAATAGCGGAAAAGGATCGTACTGATTTATTTTTAACCTGTAGAAAACTATAATTAACTATGGGCTTTACTCCTCTTTTCTGCAGTGCTGGTGATCTAACCCAAAGCCTCAAACATGCCTCAAAAGCAACTCTACCAATGGGTGACACCCTTGGCTGAATATTATTTTCTTCAAACAACAGCAAGGGTTCAAATTCACTGACCTGTAAACATTTAAACTACCAAAACCAATTCAAGGCCTGAGGAGATGTGCAAGCCTGCCAATCTGAGTTCAGATCTTCTGAACCCATATAAAAGCAGATCTAGTGATGCACACATTCATAGCTCTAGTACTCCGGTGGGAGGAAGTGTCAGGAGAATTTCCAGAAATTCAGACTTGCTAACCTGGCACAGCAATGAGAGAAAACCAACACCTGCCATCCTCTGACCTCCATGGATGTGACAGGGCACACACATGTACGCACATACCAGCACTCACACACATGAACACACACACAAAGGACTAAATATAATTTGTACCCTCCAAAGGCAGAGTGGAAATTCTCCATAGTAAAACATGCTCAGTTAAAAAAAAAATACTGGCTATATAAAGCTAAGTATTAGTAAAAGGAAGCCTCACCAGCTTAAACTACCAAAGGAGGATCATTTTTGTCATGTCTTTGATAATGCTGAGTTGCTCAGAACTGGCCATGCTGCAACTATTTCATGTCCCAACAAAGGTTATTGGGCTTCCTTTATTCTTTTATTGATTGCTTAGATTTAAGAAAGTGATGAAGAAGAGTAATAAAGCAGGCTAAACTTAAAAGCATATGCCTGTAGCCATTGTATTCTGGTTAGCCCAAGAAACTGACATGCATCCTTTAACATGTGTATGTGTGTGTACACTGGAGGCTGACGCTGGGAGTCGTTCCTCTCCACCTTGAGGCTGTGGTCTCTCACTGAACCTGGAGCTCACCAACCAGCAAGGCTGGCCAGCCAAGGAATTCCAGGGATCCACTGTGTGTCTACTGGGATGACTGACAGGCACCTCTGGGCCTGGCTTTTAGGGGGGTTCCAGGGATCCAAACTCAGGCCCTCACTTTACCAGGCAAGCACTATGGACTGGGTCACCTCCCCAGCCCCCGGTCATATATTCTAACCATATCACCTGCCTCAGCAAAGAAGTTGCCCGTGCCACTGCCAAGTCAAGTCTGGCATCCAGCTTCAACATTTCCCTCACATGCTTTACACTAAAAAACCTATCAGCTAACGTGGATGTCACATGTCACATTCAGCGACAGTGAACTTACTGAGGAATCAGTCAACAGCCTGGGATGCAAATGTCTTTGCCCATTCTTGGTCCAACTGCAATCCCAACACTGCTACAGTGAGTGTTCGGTAAGAACTGCTGAGTTATACAGAACTCAAAACACAGTTTACAAATGAGTAAAATATATTGTTTTGAATTTTAGAGCATTTCAGATTAAGGATGCTAAAGTGATTTTTAAAAAATGTATGCAAATGTTCCAAAATCCAAAACATCCAAAATCTGAAACAACGACGAAAAGTCTCTGGCAAGCTTTCAGAAGGGTTTATTACCCAAAAACAACTCTTCTGGCATCTTTACCCACAGAAATATATTTACATAAGACCTTAGAGTAAGGACTAAATGTGTGCATGTGTGGAGGGATGGTTACAGGTTTTCCTAGAGTCTTTTTGTATTCCCATGTAAGAAAAAATGAACTCCCAGGGCTGGAGGAGGGTCAGCTAAGTTGGTTAAGAACACATACTGCTCTTGTAAGGGCCCTGAGTTCAATTCCCAGCATCCACATCAGGCAGCTCACTCCACCGAATGTACACATCTGTCCTCCACAAGCACAGGCACTCCTGTGCACACACCCACACGCATACATATAATTAAAAAAAGAAAAGACCTTAAAATACATAAAATATTTTTTAAAACTTGTTCCAAACTTGCTTAGTTTCCTGTACCAAATAAGCCACAAGAGGACAGGAATACTGACATGCCATGACAATTTCTATTCCGTTTAACAGGGGTGGAAATCAAAGCATTACCCTGACAAACAGCAACGTTTTCCCAGAGTCACAAAGCCCGACGAAGAGAACAGCCCTCTGACTGCTCTTTCTGCTCCAGATGAACTTCCAGAAAACTGCAGGTAAGAGAAAAACAGCCTTCATTTTCAAGGGCATTCATAGGCATTTACGACAAAACAGCGCATTCATTGTTATACCCCATGAGAGTCGTTTTAATAGTTAGGAACCTTCTGAGCGCCAGCCACTATCGACTGTCAGCTCTTCCACACCTATGTCCCTCATCCCAACTGTGGAGACTTCAAGTATCTACAGGACGATGAATTTTGAAGAAAAAAAAATTAATGGCTTGCTAAATTTGATCTGAGGATCTCTACTCTTCCTTAGCACCCCAGCAGCCCAGAGCCCAGCTCACAGATACAAGCAGCTCAAAGTTGGTGTGAGCGATGGAGGCGGACGCACTCGGCGCTCAAGCACACTGGGGCGCCTCCGGCACTCCTGTCCCCAGAACCAGGTCACTTCGGAGTCCCCGTTCGACGCTGCTGGGTTCTGGAGGGCGGATGGCAGAAGAGGGGAGCCTCGCCGCCCGCCTCCCAGGCCTGCCGCAGCGCCGAGCCCCAACTCCGCCACCCCGCCTTCGCCCGCGACCGCCCGCCGCCTCACCCAGCGTCAGCAGGACCGCGAGCAGCGCCACGGCCGCGGAGAGCAGCGTCGGATCCCTCTGCTGCAGCTCCTGCCGCAAGGAATCGAGGTAAGGCTGGAAGGCGCCCCCGGCGCCGTCCCCCACACGCCGGGTATCCGCGGAAGCCATGAGGAAGGTGAGTTGTCTTCCCGGTCCGCCTAAGCGACGTGGCCCTAGACTCCGCGCTGCGATGGGGCGCGGAGCATCACGGGAGTGGTAGTTGTAGGTTGCGGGGTGGGGGGCGGGGAGTGTCTTCCCGCCTGCCCGGCCGTGAGGAGCTCCAAGTGCCTGATGGGAGTTGGAGTTTTTTAGTTTCTACAAGCCAGTTAACTGGTCTACGGATACACCTTCATGCTTTGGGATATGTGTATATCGACTCTGTCTTATTTGTGCGTTTCCCCTCACCCCTTACATTTTAAATTTTCTCTTTGGAGAATTTCATACACAAATATGTGTTTTAGTCAAATCCACCCCTCTACTCCCGTTTCTTTTTGATTTTTGCTTTTTGGTTTTTGGTGGTTTTTTTTGGTTTTTTGAGACAGGGTTTCTCTGTGTAGTTTTGCACCTTTCCTGGAACTCACTTTGCAGACCAGGCTGGCCTCGAACTCACAGAGATACGCCTGGCTCTGCCTCCCGAGTGCTGGGATTAAAGGCGTGCGCTACCACCGCCCGGCTCTTTTTGATTTTTGAAAGAACGATGAATTTAAGCGAAGTTAGTGGGTTGCAAAATTTCATTTGAGGATTTCTACTCTGCCTTTACATGGGATGAGACTTGTGAAACGTTTTACCAGAGTATAGTGTGGCAAGAGATGTCACAGGTCGGCCATTTGAGGCCTGGGGTAGACGAGTTCTCCCAGTTTCTCAAGAGAACTTAATTTATAAAAGATTTTCATTGGAAATCTTCTACTTAAGATTTCAACAGGTAATCGAAAACATTAAAAAGTGTGTGCTCCGATTTAAAAATACCTCTACGGGTCAGCAGTGGCCAAGCCTAGAGGGCTGTGTTTGCAGTCTCTGTCATTAAGCATGTGTGTGATTTAAAGTCTAGGAATGACTGGGTGATGGCATGAGAAGTCAATGTTCCTTAAAGACTAAACAACTTCTTTACAATTCCACATTGCCACACAAACCCCAATTCTGAGGCACCAGGAAAGAAGGAAATAGGACTCTCCCTCTCTCACAGTGTAGCTAGCAGTGAGTAGCTAGGTAGAAACATTTTTGATTGGGTCGTGGGTAGCTGTTCCAGCTTTAACCTGGAAGTACTACCCCCATTGAGGCTTCGGTAACTGTCACGCCTACAAGGCGGGGCTGAGACAGGAGCCCGGAAGACCCGAGATCTTAGTTACTGGATCCTGGACGCTGGATGTAGACTGAGCAGAGTTCTGCAGAGAACACCGCTGGACTGCACTACACCTGTCCCGGACCCTGTAACCCAGTTACCCTACCAAATAAACCTCTCTTTTAACTATGTGGAGTTGCCTTAATACTACAACCAATAGTAGGAAATAAAACAAATATGCTAAGGTTTGCATTTAGAAGGTTCCCGGTATGATTTAGATGCACCACAGGTGAAATAAGCACAATTCAGGCCACTCATTTGGCCTTGTCATCAGCAGTGTTGAGTCGCTGGTTACAAACTATGTAAAAATTGATTAAAACGTTCATTTAAGCAAAAGTGGCAGAAAATTAGCTGCAAGGGTTTGTGGGACTCAGACCTGGAGTCCCAACAACTCAGACTTGAGTTTATTCAGAATGTTACAACAAGTTGAAGGTGACGTGTTATAGAGTATTATTTTACGGCATGTTACTTTTGTTTTTGTTGCGTTTGTTTAACTCCATGAAGCTGTGTTACTGTGCCTGTCTAAAACACCTGATGGTCTAATAAAGAACTGAACAGTCAATAGTAAGGCAGGAGAAAGGATGGGCAGGGCTGGGAGGCAGAGAGAATAAACAGGAGGAGAAATCTGGGAGGAAAAAAGAAGTAGCCAGAGAAGGACGCCAGGGGCCAGCCACCCAGCTACACAGCAAGCCACAGAGTAAAGATTTACAGAAGAGAATGGGAAAAAGCCCAGAGGCAAAAGGTAGACAGCATACGTTAAGGAAAGCTGGCTAGAAACAAGCTAAGGCCGGGCATTTATAATTAAGAATAAGCCTCCATGTGCGATTTATTTGGGAGCTGAGTGGCGGCCACCCAAAAAGAGCAAAAACAAACAACAACAAACGTGGATAAGTGACAGATCTACAGAGAACTGAGGCTGGGCAACCGATGGGAGTCTCTTGCTGTATTTAGGCAAAAGATATCCAGAGTCTAACACAGGATAAAAGTGTGGAATGGAGGACACAAATTTCAGGAATATTTAGAAGTTAAAAGATACAAGTTGTAATGACTATAAAATATATAGGTGAAGATAATGACTTAAGTACAGGAAAATAATCAAGCCTTTTCCCTGGAACATTAATGTTGGGCGACTGGAAAGAAGAATGTGTCCTTTGGTGAATTAAGGACTTCAATAAGGGAGAGTGGACCCAATGAGAAAAGGAAGTTAGAATAAAAACTGACTGTGTATGTCATGTTTCAGGTGTTTCTGAGAAACCTGAAGGCCACTGTCAAGCAGGTGGTAGAAAGAAGAGATATAAAGTGCCCCAAATATGTACTTGGTTTTCATCTGGAGTCAGGAATCAACTGGGCTTCTTTGGGAGTTCGTGAGTCAGTGACAAAGAAATAAAACAAGCACATCTGGCAGTTGTCAACAGGATCTTTTGTAGCAGAGCAGCCCCCACGATAAGGCTCTGGATGCATGTGAGCTCAGGGGCTCCAGAAGTGTGGGGAATTGTAAGTATGAAAGACTATGGTAAGCCAGGAAACAATGATAATGATAATGGGGCTTCTGTCTAACAGGGACGAGCACTTTCTGGTGTTACTTCGAAGTACTTTTAATGTATTCCTTTGTTCAGTTCTCACAATGACTCATCATTCCAACCTTTACAGAGGGGAAATCGAGGAAGGGTTTGCAGAATTCCCCATGAGTACATAGGCAGAGGCCGAGCTGGGGTTTAATTGCAGCCAGTTAGGCTTCTATATGCTTAACCACTTGCCATAATGTGGTAGGATTCATTTGATAAAGGGCTTCAGGTCCAAGAGAAGTGTTGAGGATGTCAGCTTTAAAGAGACAGGTTATAAATTATTATTATCAGGTGAAGTACCAGGACTATCAGTAATCATGACACATTCTGTTTCTTTTCTTTTTTTTTTTTTTTTTTTTTTAAAGATTTATTTATTATGCACACAGAAGAGGCTGCCAGGTCTCATTACAGATGGTTGTGAGCCACCATGTGGGTGCTGGGAATTGAACTCAGGACCTCTGGAAGAGCAGTCAGTGCTCTTAACCTCTGAGCCATCTCTCCAGCCCTGTTTCTTTTCTTTTTATGGTCCTAACTACACACACACACACACACACACAAATAAAAATAAATATGTTAAAATGACTTGAAGAGACATTTTCCACATGTGGCAAGTTATCAATAGGAATATGAAATGGGCTGAACATCTCTAGCCATTAGAGAAATGAAAATCAAAACCACTGAAGATAGCTACTATTAAAAAGTCAGAACATATCCTACCAAGTGAGTTCCAGGAAAGGCGCAAAGCTACACAGAGAAACCCTGTCTCGAAAAACCAAAAAAAAAAAAAAAAAAAAAAAAGTCAGAACATATCAAACAGTGGTGAGAGTGTGGAGAAAGGGGAACCTGAGACACTGTTGGCGGGAACAGCATGGTATAGCCACTACATGACATAGCATGAAGGTTTCCTAAGAAACTAAAAGAACAACTGAGCCAGGTGTGGTGAGCACCTATAATCCTAGCACTTGGGAGGTGGAGGCAGAAAGCTCAGCAGTTCAAGGACATCATTAGCTGCATATCAAGTTTGAGGCTGGCCTGGATAACATGAGAACCTGTTTTTAAAAATACACACACTCGCCGGGCGGTGGTGGCGCACGCCTTTAATCCCAGCACTCGGGAGGCAGAGCCAGGCGGATCTCTGTGAGTTCGAGGCCAGCCTGGGCTACCAAGTGAGTTCCAGGAGAGGCGCAAAGCTACACAGAGAAACCCTGTCTCGAAAAACCAAAAAAAAAAAAAAAAAAATACACACACACACACACACACACACACACATACACACACACGGGCATACACAAACACACCTTTCTACCATCTAACCCCAACAAATTTTCATCTGATAATGTTTGAACAATGATTTTTATTTTTAAAGTGAGGATGATATAAGATCTCACACTTGGTGGAGATTGGTGGAGCAGAGGTTGGTGAGTGTAGAATTTACTATATAGGTTAGGCTGTGTGGTGGTTTGATTGAGAATGGCCCCATAGGCTTATATATTTGAATGCTTGGTCCCCAGTTGGTGAAACTGTTTGTAAAGGATTAGTAGGTGTGGCCTTGTTGGAGGAGGTGTGTAGGTGGAGTTTTTCATCAGGATCGCTGGCCAGCTCCCAAATAACCACATAGAAACTTAAAATTAATTTGAATGCTAGGCCAATAGCTTTGACTTGTTACTAACTAGCTATAACAACTTAAATTGACCCATATTTCTTATCTAAGTTCTACTATGTTTCATGGCTTGTTACCTCATTTTGTACACATCCTGCATCCTCTGTATCTGGCTGGTAACTTCCAAGACTCTGCCCTTCTTATTCCCAGCATCCTCCCAGTCTGGCTCTCCTGCCGAGCTAACAGGCCAGTCAGCTCTTTATTAACCAATAAGAGTGGGAATGACCAAGTCATCTCTCTAGCCCCCAAATGATCTCTCTCTCTCTCCTCAGTGTGGTGGTCTGAATGAGAATGGCCCCCATAGGCTCATAGGTTTGAATACTTGGTCCCTAGTTGGTTGAACTGTTTGGGAAGGATTAGAAAGTGTTGACTTGTTGGAGAAGGTGTGTCACTGGGGGCAGCCTTTGAGGTTTCAAAAGACTTGTGCTATTACCAGTGTGTGCTCTCTCTCTCTCTCTCTTTCTCTGCCTCATGATTGTGGATGTAGATGTGAGTTCTCAGATGTTCTCGAATCATGCCTTTGCTCTGCCAACTTGGACCCTCACCCTCTGAAACCATAAGCCAAATTAAACGCTTTCTCTTATAAGTTGCCTTGGTCACAGTGTTTTATCACAGCGTAGAAGAGTAGGATGATTCCCTCAGGTTTTGTTTGTTTGCTTATTAGTTTTTTTTAGTTTGTGACACTGGGGATCAAACTCGGAGCAAGTAAGCTATCATTGAACTACACCCCCAGCCCCAGTCTTTGATATGTTGGGTTTCTGTTTACTGTAAGATTCTATATAACAGATCCACAGGTGGAAGGAGGCATAGAAGGAGAATGCTGGAGACTTGGGTCACTACTATGACTATGGATGCCCAGAGGTCATTCCCATTGCTAGAAGGGAATCTGAAAAGAATGGGGAACATTGGGTCAAGAAGAAGTCTTAAGATATCCAGACTAGTTGAATAAGGTCACAGTTCAGACCATGAGTGAACAGAGAGAGAGAGAGGAATCAAAGAGGGCAGCCATATCAGAGAGGGAAAAACATCCCATAAAAGGGAGGGTAGCGGGCAGTGGTGGCGCACACCTTTAATCCCAGCACTCGGGAGGCAGAGACAGGTGGACCTCTGTGAGTTCGAGACCAGCCTGGTCCACAAAGCAAATTTCAGGAAAGCTAGAGCTGTCACACAGAGAAACCCTGTCTCAAAAAACCAAAAAGAAAGAAAGAAAGGGAGGATAGACATCTTCAAGAAGTGCAGGAAACATGCTTACTTAAGAATAAGTAAGGAAGGTGGTTTAAGAGTTGGCAGGTGGCAGTGATTTACGTCCGGGGGGGTGGGGGGAAGCGGGTAGAGCTGATGACTAGTCTCTTCAGCCAACTACTTATTACTAATACATGGCGGCGGCGGCGGCGGCGGCGGCGGCGGGGGGCAGAGGGGGAGAGAGTGAGCTGTACCTTACAGGAAAGTGGACTGGAAAGGGGAGGAGATAGGGTAGAAATGAAACAGCAGCAGGACCCCAACTCTCCCTAGGCACTGGGAAGACCGTTAAAATCTGCTAAAAATCACTGTCAGTGTTAATGTTGAGCTCTTGGGCCATTCTTATTTGAAGCACTCCTTTTGACGTTCACCTTGGGTCGTGGAACATTTTGACCTCCTAATTAGCAGCACCTACACCGGCCCTTAATGACTACACAGGCCCTTAATGACTTAGCTCTGCTCAGTGACAGCTAAACTTTTACCACCTGTGTCCTAAAGGAGACCTGTAACACTAGAGGGCGCCATCTGGCCTGCCTGCCCACCTCCTGCAGCATCCCCCCCCCCCCCCCCCACTGTGGAACACCCTATATACCAAAGCTCCCAATGACCAGCACTTGAAGAACTTTTCGCAGCTTGCCTGCCCATGATGTCTAGTTGAGTGATGTAAAAGGACCCCCAGCCCACTGACTGATGACAGAAATCAGTATGTTCTCAGGCTCAAAAGAAGATTTTTAGCAAAAGCTGTGGCCATATAGATTTGATTCTATTAGGAAGACCTAGGAGACCCTTTCAAAGGGTCTCTTGGACTGGACCCTGGAGCTGTGTCTGTGGACCCCACACAGAGTTGTGGAAAAGACTATCTGAACCTTTTTACTTTTTAAAAAATATATTTTTTTATTTTTTTAATTACTTTCTTATCTTTTATTTTTATAGGTATGTGGTTGTGTTAGCTTTCGTGCCCCACAAGCATTCAGGATCCCGTGGAGCAGAAGGGGGCATCAGAGCTTCTGGAACTGGAGTTACAAACAGTTGTGAGCCCCCATATGGGTGCTGGGAATTGAACCTGGGTCCTCTGGAAGAGCATACAATGCTCTTAACTCCTGAGCCATCTCTCCAGCCCCGACTACCTGAATCTTGAGCTCAGAAGACAAGGTTCAGTTGCAAACATAGTCAGATTGTATAAAGAAATCCTGGTGAAAACATTTAGAAAAGAACGGAGCTTGGAAAATATAAAGTCAATAGTCATTTTTATTTTGTGCTCTATGTGAAGATAGACACAGTTTTCCTGAACCCCTCAGGCCATGGAGACCAAGGGAAGCCCATGGATCACCCATCTCCATCACAGTGGCAGCCCTCCTCTTGGATTTTTAACTTTTGTGGAAAGTGCAGGCTTCTAGGAGTCCTGGAGAGAGAAGAGAGATGGAGGGCATTCAGAACACTCGTATTTATGAACTGTTTAGTGAATGGACAGCTCAGTGTAACATAAAGGTGCTAAAGATCATTGTTCTGCTGTTTTGATGCGTGTTGTGGCCCATTCTTCCAATGCTCATCTCTACTTGCCTACATGGCTCCTGTGCCTATCACAGGGAGGACCCCACACCAAGGATGTAGATGCTGTAACATGACTTTCCTTCTCCGTGGCATCTTCTACCTCGTTTTTAATGGGTGAGGCTCTGCACCTGAATTCATATAGCTAGAAGTTGTCCAGAAAGACTCTTCCCTGAGATTTTTAGGCAGATGGTAGCTGGTAGTCCCCAACAACTTCTGAGCTGAGTCTAGGGATAGGATGGAGAACAGCAACGCTAGACTGTCATCTTGGGTGGCATAAAGGTCAAGGAAAGAGTGACTTGGATTTTCTAACAATGGACCTAAGCAAGCACATTGCTTACACTAGAATTGCATGTGGCAACTTGTCTGTGTGTGTATATATACATATATATATATATATATATATACATATATACATATATATATATATATATATTTTCCTTCTACTGTCAGATCTGGGGATCAAACTCAGGTCATCAAGCTACAAGCTTGATGCTACAAGCTCTTTTACCCGCTGAACTATTTTGCCAACCCACATGTGGAAACCTTGAAAGTGCTATCGCCCTGAACCAGCACAGACTCACTCAAGCTGTATCTCTCGGACAGCAGCTTAAATCAGGACCAAGACTCACCTACAGGCTACAACTGAAGACTAATCACCTTACACCACATGGATTCCCTCACATTTTCCAAATGCTTTCAAGTGATTCAACTAATCCCAAAACAGACTGAAAAACTATATTTTATTCTGCTTCAGTTCCTGGACTCTGACATTCCAGATGAGCTTGGAACACATCATTATTGACATTCTGCAGATCAGAGCTGTCTAAGATGTTCTGCAATATTCTCTTTTTGCTACGGCTACTTTTCACTAAAATTGTAGCTGGATGGGATTGAGGAAATGATATCTTGATTTAATTCAGCTGTAATTTAAATTTAAGTAGTCACATCTTGCTAGTGGTTGCCATATTTGACAAGGACCTCTAATAAGTTTGGTCCCCCCCCCCCCAGCTTTTCTTAATCTTCTTAGAAATAAGATGAGATTATGTACACATAATAAGTTCACTCTCCTAGTATCCTGGATCTGTGGTTGGTCCCCTTACTACATGTGCATATAACCCACCCTGTTGTCTGTGACAGGTTTTATCTGGCCCATATGGCTATTTCCTAAGGGCCATGCTTGACTTCTCTATTATAACTGCCATTCCGGAACCCATCACTGGGTTTTCTTTGCAACTTGTCCACCCTGCTCATTCTACTCACGTGAGGTTGAGCATTTTCTCATGTTACCAACAGCTTGGACATAGTCTGATCCTAAGTATTCTTTATATGTGATGCCATCTGGAAGTTTAACCAAACATTTGGTGTCATCTCTGAACAGAAGGTTCTTGGTGTTCGATGAGAACAAACAGAAATTCTTAGTGCAGTCAGTTACACTGTGTCCAAATAAAGTCTGTCAAATGAACAAAAAATACATGTGAACATACATCCCTGAGCAGTGGGAAACACCTGCACTGCAGGAGGCTGGAAGCTCCAAGCCAGTCCTGGGAACAAAAGAAAGCTACAGAATATGCCTTGGGAACTTTCCACCTCCCTCATCTGCCATTTACCCGCCTGAACCTGAACCATGTGTTTCCACAATACCTCCAGAGTCCTCTGTGACACCCTCTGTCTTACTGTCCTCTGAGACTTCCCACCCCTCTCAACTACCCGCTCCCATCTCTTTTCCATTTCATGACTTGACTGCCTTGGAGGTACTTATAGGAAGTGAGAAGAAATAACATGCCCCTTCCAGTATTGTTGCCCAAAAGACATCAGATATGAGCTCTCTCAGGAATAGTAAAAAGAAACCACTAGAAGTTCATTCTAGATAAATTGTAAATTTGTCTTGGACCAGCCACGTAGCTTCTCCCAGCCTCTCAAGGTTGTAAATAATGATGCTAAGAAGTTAGTCTAGCATTCCTGTCATACATGAGGAATATCCTTAAATGATCATTATCATCATCATGTGCTCTCTTTTTCATTTTAAACTCTTTTATAATTGACACAGCATTTTTAAAAAATCTACACAAGAAGCAGAGGTTTAAAACACCGTGAAAAGGTTAATGAATTTCACAGTGAATCAAAAAGCAAACAGCAGTAACACTGATATGAAACTCTGTTAGCTGTTGTAAGATTATTTGACCCAAATCTTATATCAAACTAGAAACATCACTTGATATTATCACCATGTGCTTTTAAAGGGGCTTTTGAAGACATGCTATCCTATTTTGTTTTCTTTTCTTTTAAAACTAAGGACAAATTAACAGGCAGGAAGCTATACCAGAAGGGAGGGCGATGTTTGTGTGTAGAGGAGCCCCAGAGACTGAAGTATTCAAGCAGTCCGGTAAATGTTCCCCTTCCTCCCCCCACCGCCCACCCCTCACTCCCCTACCCCTGAGGCTGGCCCTGACAGGGTTGTTCTGAGGGTGAGAGTCTTCTATTTTCCAGATTGTTAAGAACATGGTAAGTTGATCTAAGCATGAGAAATAGAAATCACTTCTGGTCCTCAAGACTTGTATGCAAGAACATTAGGAAGCAGGACCTGTCATCTTCATCTTCAGAAAAACATTCTTGAGGAAAATAAAGGAATCCCTGAGTCAAGGTCAAAAGGGGCTGGAAGGCAGTTTCCAGGTCCTGAGGGCTCTGTGGGTCAGGTGGGAACTTGTCTCTAGTGACTAGGAGTTCCACAGACGCAGAGCCAGGTCGGAGGGATCCAGTCCCAGCTAACACGCTGTGAGCCTCTCCATTAGACACACATTTCCTAACCCTTTTGTGTGCATTACTTCACTTTTTTTTTTTTTATTAACTGAGAAACAGGTGTCCATATTATCATTTCCTCTTAATATGTGAGGAAATGGAGAATGGAAATGTTCAGCCGTATACATCTAAGGTGACATGGATAGGAAGCTGCCGAGCTGAGATTTGAACTTGGATATTCTGATCCACGATCTGTGATTCAGAAAGTGAATGTCCACCCCGAAGCTTTGCTTAGCTCTGAACCCCAAACAACCTGCCCCGGACTAGGAGGTGGGAGGCCCCGGACAGTCCATACCTGCTGGTTAAGTAGCACTGTGCTAACACGGGCTGCCTTCTCTTTCCGTGCGACCACAACGTGGTTTGGAGCTCGGGCCAGGTGGCAGCTGGCAAACTCATTCACGGGCTTCCTGGTGCCGTCAAGGCACAGCAGCTCGAAGTCGCCCTGCTTCAGATTCTTAGCCCATGCTTCAGTGTTCTTCCCTGGGTAGAAAAAAAGGGTGGATCAGCCAATCTGATCATTTTAGTTACTGGGTGGGGGGAGGGGCACTGACCCACTGGAGAGTCTGTGCCTTCTGGCCAGCAGAAGCACATGTGCAGGGTTGTGGCAGTGCTGGGAGGAAGGGACACTCATGCGGGTTCCAGGTGGTACTCAAGTCACAAGAGATTACCAGTGACCGCTCCTTACTGATCTTCCCTCTCAGCCAAACAAAAAGAATCCATGTTCTATGGGTATTGTTTTAAAAAAAAGATCTTCATTTCTATTAAATTCCAAAGCGAAAGAACAACAAAGCATTTTTTAAAAGGCCAGGCATCGTGGTGCACACCTTAAGTCTCAGCTTTTGGGAGGCAGAGACAAATGGATCTCTGGGAGTCTAGGGCCAGCCTAGTCTACATAGTGAGGCCTGTCTCAGACAATAACAAAATTCCAAAGCCTTTGTACTTCTGGCTCCAGCATGGAAAGAACGTGAGGCTCTAAGCCAGTTTCTCCATCTCTGCACACATCACATCTCCAAACAAAAGAACTGCTCCAGAGGGTGCTTTTAAATCAGCAACAACACTTTGAGTTCGACTTCCTGCTAGTCCCAGGGAAAAACGTCCTGTCTCAGCTGCTTGCCTAATCTTCTCTGTATTCTCTTTGCAATAATTAATTACTTATTCAGTCAGTTTAAAAACCTTTGCCCGACCTGAGGCTTTCCATGGTTCCTCTTAACATTTTATTTTGCCAGTTTTCATTTCTCTCCCATAAAGCAGGATTACGACCTTTCTCTTTCATTCATTGTTCACAGAACACTCTTTCCGTAATTGAATAAATGCTATGTGAGACCAAGGTTATCATATTTTTAAACATCAACAGTATGACTTAGATTTATTCAAGTGCTTATCTCCTTAGGTGTCTCCCCCCCCCCCCCCTCCAGAGCTCAGGACTGAACCCAGGGCCTTGTGCTTGCTAGGCAAGCGCTCTGCACTGAGCTAAATCCCCAACCCCAGTTATCATACTTTAAAATGCGTCTACTTATAAACTAAAAATCCTCACTTCTGCACTCCCCAAAGCCCACTGGTTCCTATGGCTCCAATCCTTGAAAGCACAATTTGTGTTTCCATCATGACTTTTTGTTGTTGTTGTTTTGTTTTGTTTTTCAAGACAAGGTTTCTCTGTTGTAGCCTTGGCTGTCCTGGAACTCACTCTGTAGACCAGGCTGGCCTCGAACTCACAGAGATCCACCTGCCTCTGCCTCCCGAGTGCTGGGGTTAAAGGCGTGTGCCACCACTACACCACTGCCTGGCTCCATCTGTGCCTCTTATATTTCTTTACCTATATATGGCTCTCCATGATGTTACAAGCTTACAGTTTTTCTTAGCATTAGATCTTAGCATATATAAACTCCTGTAGCTCTTTCTCAGCTACGTATATGTGGTGATAGTGTAAGATTCATTCTACATGTATATACCTTACAGCTTTTTCTGTACCATTATGTAAATTGAGGTCATTCTTTTAGGCAATTGGACCTTCTGTGGCATAGAATAGTGTTTTTAAACCATCCCTCCTTTTATAGGTATTTGGAATGTTTATAATTTTTTGGTCACTACAGTAGTCATGAATTCTATTGCATGTGAGTGTGCTCATATAGGTGTGAAACAGTTAATTCAACTTAATTTTAATATAGCAAACTTGCTTCCGCCACCCTAAGTGGTAAAGACTTGCTTAAGCTTGAACAAGGCCTTGGGTTAATTCCCAAGTACTGCTGTGGTTCTATGGAGAGACAAGGGGAGAGACTGGCAGGGAATTACAACAATGTTCTCTGTTTAGGGTCAGAAGCTATGAGACGAGAACTATGAAGGATTTGCATTTGTGCCAATGGAGTTTACAATGCCAGAGTTCTCTACGTGAAAATAGCAGCGTGGCAATCAGAGGGGCTGAAGGAGATGGAAGGCTAGGTCTCCTATATAAACTGTAGCCAGAAGGCCATAGACTATGGGATCATTATGAAAAGTGCAGAGTCAAGGCCTAGAAATCAGAGACTTAGTTTAAAAGCACAAAAGAAATCTACGGTGACACAAGGAACCAAGAACAGGATAACCCTCTGGTGGCAAGAAAGAACCCCAGCAAATCCCAGTGATCCAGATTCTGTAAGGGAACAGAAGAGAGTGCACACATACCGTCAGTGTTTTGCATGACAGTCTGGTGTTTCACAAAGGCTACATCTCCCTTCTCCACGAGACACCTAAAGAGGTCCAGATATGGAGAGGAGAGAAGATAGGATGTCAGATTGACACACGCCATTCAGAGGTGCCACCTGACATCAGCAAGTGTTAGGACCATTCTATCACTAAGCACCATGCAGAATAAGGAAAACAAAAGGCTCCACGTTGCTATACAGTTCCACAAGCTCAGCTCCACATACTACATAATTTCTTTCTTTATTCTTTGTATATGGGGGGAAGGGCACATATGCACATTCATGTGGGTGGGTGTGGGTGTGTGCACATGCGTACACACACGCAGAAGGTAGAGGTCAACATTGGATATCTTCCTTGATCACTCTCCATCTTTTTGAGACATGGTCCCTTACTGAACCTGGAGCTCCTCAGTTTGGCTAAATTGGCTGGCTAGCGAGCTCCAGGGATCCACCTGTCCTTTCTCCATCCCTCACCCACAAGTGCTGAGGTTAAAGACACACACATTCGTGCCTGGCTTTTATGTGGCTTTTAGGCATCCAAACTTAGGTCCTCATGTATGTGTGGCAGGCATTTCCTGACACAGCTGTCTCCCACCCTCTACATCATAATTTTTAGCACAGCTCCTCAGTAGATTATATCCTTTCCCCAACATGAACATGGGGGACGGGGAATCTGTTTTCTGATTCCCATAATTCCCCATTTATCTGAAATGTGGATGAGAAATTCCACCCCTTCATATTTTTGAAGCTCCAAATGCCTGTGCCACATTTTTGAGAGACTGCAACTCAATTGCAAATTTCAATTTGTGGTATCCTTAGTCCATTTTAAAAAATAATTTTAACTTTCAGGGAGCGTGCAGGGGTTTCTCTTTTGAGTTGTTTTGTTTTCCTTTTCTCCTTCATTTCTTTATCTCTCCTCTTCTTCTCTCCATCCCTCTCTCCTGTTCTCTTTTTTTCTTTTGAGAAACACAGAAAATATAGCAAAGCCTGACACATATGCCCTTGACTCTAGCAAGCCCCATATACATCTGGGAAGAGTATTTTGGATGGAGAACAGAGTTCTGAACCACTAGACACGTCCCAGAAGTTCCAAGAAAGAAATACCAGCAACATTAACTCTGTTGTGTACGGTTCCATCATTTTCCCGAAGTCCTTGGAAAGTGGACACATGCAGGTGCTGTACCAGTGTATGCTGCAGTACCTACTCACTGACCCAGGTCAATCCGACTCTTGAACAGTGGGCCCACTCCTTTCCCCCTCTTGCTTCAAGGGAAATCACCTGCCTCTTCCTGCAGTTCTCTAAAATTGCTGTGGCTAGTCACTGAAAAAGTGACAGTCTATTGTGCCCTGAACTGACTGTGCTGCATTTTCTTTTAAGCTAAGAGTCTGTCAGTTGGATGGTTGCATGTCATATCTGAGTTTTATAAAACATTTTGGAAAATGAAGCCCTTTAAATATGTTTCTACAAGCAAAGTGGGATCCTTTTTCCTTGACCTGTAGTTCTCAAACATGTTACCACCAGCAAAAAGGTTAAGGAAAAGGTCAAAGGGGGTGGTGCATTTTATATCTTCCAAATCCTAAGACCCTACATCCCACATGTTCTCTTTTGTATGATCAGAAGTGTGTGTGGTGTGGTTCATACTTTCTCTCCCGAGTTTGGTTCTTAATGGCATGTTGAGATGTCCTTTGCTTTTCCTTTTGTTACTGAGAGGTTCAATTGTAATAGCATCAACCATGGATTCCTGAGCTATCACGTAACAGAAGGTCTAAGGCAAAAGATTCGCTAAACCATCATACCCTAACAAGGTGCACAGATGTCCTACAAAAATGGCAGACATGGAGCTGGAGAGGTGGCTGGGCAGTTCAGCGGCTCTTACAGAAGACCTGAGCTCTGTTCTCAGCACCCACATCAGAAAGCTCACAACTGCTTATAACTCTAGCTCTGTGGGATCTGACGCCTTCTTCTGGCCCCCACAGGCATCCTGCACACAGCACACACTCATACATGTAATTTGTAGTGGTACATTTCTCTGGTCCTGCCCGGGGGTATTGGGGTACACAATATATCACCACAGTAATTAAAATTTTAATTTTTCAAGTTTAAAAAATGATAGATATTCTATAAAATATTATTGTAAAGAGGAATTTAGAAGTCATGTTCTTCAGTATTCTCTACCTCAAGATGAGTATGGTTCTTGGTTAGCATGGAAAAGCTTGAGTCAAACCCCTGACTCAGTCTTCTGTCAGTTATGAGAAGGTAACATTGCTTTGGCACTAGTGACATTTGGGACTTTGTTAATTAGTGCTGACTTATGCATTGCAGGCATTTATCTACTTCTGCCTCTTCGATGCTGGAGGCACCCCCTGCCAACATCACCACAATCAGAAGCATCTCTAGACATTACCAGTGTTCTCTAGGAGGCAAATTGCCCCAGTTGAGAACTGCTAAGCAGCATCACCAGTCAGCCTCATTGTCTGATGGCTGGCTCAGGCAGGCAGAGCTCTGTGGGGACTGAGATGCTCCTTCACATGCCATCTCTACATTTGGTGGGAAAATCTCTCATCCTAATATGTACAGCACTTAACAGACTAATAACATAAGACTTCACCTCTGTTCCTAAAAGGAATCTGGTCAAAACTAGGGCATCATTATATACGTTAGGGTTGGAAAACTCACCTGAAAGCCCCTGTGTAGTCATAATAGCCCTCTTTGTTGTTCTGGGCACATTTGCTTGGGCCCATACACAGGTCACAGAGAGTGGAATTCTTCTCATACCCAGGAGCACAGCCTTGACTGAAATATTCATCTGGACCAAAGAACAAGAGAAAGTCAGGGTTTTGGTTTTGTTTTTGTTTGCGTGTGTGTGTGTGTGTGTGTGTGTGTGTGTGTGTGTGTGTGTGTGTGTGATTTCGAGTGGTTTACTTAACGCCTGACAGGGTATTAAATGATTCACTCTGCAACCTGCCACCCACCAACCCAGAATCTCCAGACTGTAGGCCTTTGAAGGAAGCCTGTCAAGGTGGGGGAAGGTATTTGTGAGCTACCCACTTCAGGGTCGAGGGGATCCTTGGGCAGCAGCATCTCCAGCCTGAAGAATGAAGAAATGGAATCTCTAAGATTGTACCACTGCTTCTGTTGGTGTTTGTTTGAGTTTCCCCTTTCATTTCAAAGCTTAAGGGAAGAATAGGGAATGTTCCCTGCATTTTGGCTGCTTTCATGGCTGTGAAAGTCCAGGAGGTCCAGGGGGCCTAGGGGTCAGAGGTCAGAGGTCAGGAGCCTGTGCTTTCTGCCCGTGGCTCCAAGTGTACTTTGTTTCTGAGGTACCAGAGCATCTTAGTTCAGAGATGTGTCCTCATTTCCAGTCCCTATGCTAGGGATGTAGGGTTTACAGTCAGGTTTATAGTTCTCTCATTTTGTTAAGGAGTTGCCCAAATTTGGAAGCATCAGGAAAGAAGAACCCAGGAAGCCAAAATAAAGCAAAGCCATTGTCAACATCTGTCTGTTGGGATCGTCTACTCAGAAACTTAAGGAGGTAGAAACAAACTCCACTCAGGATATTCAGAGGACACATAGTAAAAGGAAGAATCCTGGGAGCTAAGCAGGAATTCAATGAGATGACCAACACCTTATGAAACCAAGGAACCCCCACACACAAATCATATCATAGAACCCCCATGGCAGGGATCACTTACTATCTACCCAATGTCCATTTTGCTTTGTTCCTTGGTAACAAAAATCTAGTTTGATATGTGGTAGGTATGTGTAGGTAGATGCATGATGACACACCTAAGATCCTCATAATAGGAAGTTATATCAAAAATAATTGCTCGGACGTCCAGAAGGCTCCTTTCAAACACTGATCACAGTTGGTGTAAATTTCCTTTTGCTCTCCTTCTTGCCTAGATCATGAAGGCCTTGGCAACCGTAAGATAGCTTTGAACATGGAAGTGCTATGTTGGGAATTGTGGAGCAGAAAGAAGGAAGAAGTCTTCAAGACCTTATCAGCCATGGAATGCTCACATCTGGTTGTCTTCGTGGGAGAGAAAAGTAAATGTCTACCCCCTGAAGCCATTATGTGCACCTGTGACAAAACACCCTGGCTCCATTCCTCAGCTCTTCAGCCTTTCTAGTCCTTTTTGCTATTTCCTTGAGGTTCACTTTTATGAAATTTCACTTTAATGGACCTGGATCCCACAGCCTTCCTCAGGACCCCTCTTCTCTATGTGCCAAGTTCCTTCCCCAGCTCTGCTCACCAAACTTGCAGCTTTGGGTCCTCTCGTACAGCAGGCCCATGGGGATGTTCCAGCCAGCAGTTCTGTCTACTGCAGTATGGCAGGACTTCTTGCCTTTCAGATTATTCCAGGTGATGTCACGGTTGGATTTCTTCACCACTGCCACAGCATAATACCCTATGGGAAAGATGCCCCCCAAACAACTATTAATATCACTGGGGCCTCCCAGAGCATCTGCTTCCAACAGACACCACTGTCTTCATGAAACAGCAAAGATGTCCTAAATAGCACATTGTGTCACGAAAGGAACTCCACAAGAGCTGACTCTAGTGAATCACGGAACAGTCTAGCAGGAAGAATTTCAAAAGCAAAGCGCTAAGATCACACGGTGCCCCATGATTATGTACAGTTTTTAAATGTTTTTATATATCAATTTTAAAATAAAAAAAATAATGGGCTGGGGAGACGGCTCAGTTGGTAAAGTACTTGCCATGTAAGCATGAAGACTGGAGTTCTGACCCAGAACCCATGTAAAAAAGCCAGGCATGGTGTGTGTGTGTGTGTGTGTGTGTGTGTGTGTGTGTGTGTGTGTGTGTATGTGTGTGTGTGTTATGTGCTTATAATGTCTGAGACAGACAGACTCCTGGAGCTCAATGACAGCCAGCTTAACTTACTAATGGGACTCCAGGCCAATGAAAGACCCTGTCTCATAAGACAAACTGGACGACTCCTGAGAAATGCCACTTGAGGTTGACTTCTGACCTCTATAATGTCATGTCACAAACATGCGCATGTGCCCACACACACACACGTGCACCCATAAAATGTGAAAATAAATAGAAAAAGTATTAACACCTTATCATTAGAGAAATGGCTGACATATAATCCTTACCTGTTTGCATAAGGTTAAGGTTATTGGAGTTAAAAACAAAAACAAAAAAAACCAGCAACTCACTTTCCAAAGTATTAAATCCAAGAAATGGATACCAAAAAGCTAATGTAACTCTGACAGTTTATAATGAACATGTACTGGGGTTAATCAGACCAGACAGCTTCTCATAAGGAGAATATGGTTTTATACCAGAGTAAACATGCAAAATGGAAACACCAAGACCAAGTCAGTTGTCGTTTTTGGCAGCACAAACATGCTCTCTAATAGGGACTAGAACACCAACCTACGATTCTATTTTCTTTTTTAATTAATTCACAATATTCTCTCCAACAGGAAACAATCCTTATTATCCATTGAATAATAACGACTCTTTCACCGGGTGGTGGTGATGCATGCCTTTAATCCCAGAACTCAGGAGGCAGAGCCAGGCAGATCGCTGTGAGTTCGAGGCCATCCTGGTCTACAGAGTGAGATCAAGGACAGGCACCAAAACTACACAGAGAAACCCTGTCTTGAAAATAATAATAATAATAATAATAATAATAATAATAATAATAATAATAATAATGACTTTCCAGATATGCTAAGAATTGGAAGGTTGTGTTCAGATGCAGGGGCAAGGCCAGAGTTGTACACCCATGGTTCTGTGGAAACTGAGCACTGGGGCTTGATGTCACTTTAGTGTCTAACTTCCTGCTTGCTCTTGTGCCATCATTTCAGATCTATCCCTAATCAAAGCCCCAGTGAGATACAGGTTAATCTGGTTCCTGAGCCCTGTCTAGTTGGATGATCAGAAAATGCCACACTCCTAGACATCAGTATTTTGAAGCTCTCTACTCAGTCCTGCAAGGACCACATAAGTAAGGTTCTTTGGCCAGTGCTAAATCTCATTAAAACTCTAAAGACTTTATGTAATTAAAAATGGTGGGAAGCAATGGGAAGAGCCTAGATGGGTTTCTAGGATCCTAAACCATTCGTAAATTCTGAATCCCTGGATCCTCTCATGAGTCCTAATAGAAGACAATACCTACATTATAAGAGGAAAGGAGAAGTCCAATGTCTAAGTCATAACAAGAGTAGGAACACAGCCATACTGATTGATTACTACCCTCTCACAACACTTTGCATTCTAAAATAGGATCTCTCCATTGACTTATAAACTCACCTAACCACTTTTCCCAACAATGAGAATTTACCTTCCAATGGCCAGGATTACCAGTTTCAACTCACCTTCTTCTGGGCGATATTTACAATCAGTGCTCTCTGGAGGAAAGAAAATAAACCATTAAACATTTATGTCTAGGTTGGAAAATCATGCCTTCCTCATGAAGCTACTAAAATATAAAAAGAGTGGCTAAAACTGCACACATCACTGGTTGTCAATAAGGCTGCGAGATCCCCTGGCTGCTGACCTCTCAGATTCATTCACAAACTGCATTTCAAGTGTCTCACTCGCTATGCACCAAGCCTGCAATGTGATGTTAATTAACTGAATGTATTTGACCCACAACAAGGTAGCAGGCAAAGCAAGAGTGTTGGACATTTGCAAGACTTTTCAGACACCCCATATGGCCTCTGCAGTGGGATCCCTTTTATACCAGAAATCTCATAGCAAGGACTGAGGGTACCACCATTCTCATCCTTTAAGGCAACTGGAGATTCTAGGTGAGGGAGTCCCAGAGTCTGGGTAGGAGCTCAGGAGGGGGGCACTTTATAGTGGCTGTGAGATAAACTGGACTGTGATTCTCCTCTCCCCACGACCCAGAACAAAGAAAGCACAGAGGCAGGCACTCTGCATCACTCACCGTAGCTCTCTGCCAGGACGGGCACCAGACCACACTGGCCTGCTATGTAGGCATAGCCTCCATCCATGGTCATGGCATCAGCTTCTCCATTCTGCAAATACAGCAAGTCACAGCAAATGAAGAGTTGCTGTTTCCTGTGTCACCTGCCCTTCTAGGCTGTCTCCTTGAAAGTCCTTCTCAGCACAAGTTGTAAAGCCAGGGCAACAGTAGATCTTGGTACTGGACCCCCAAAGGATCAGTCAGACTCACCTAGATGTTAGTATACCTTTATACTCTATAGACTCAGGTTTGAGTTAGCATGCTTTGCATGAATTTGGTTTGGTTTTTTTCTTGCCTTGATTCAGACAAAACAATAAAATGGAATGGAGCTAAAATAATGTAATATTTTAAAACGTAGGCAGAAGAGCAGAGTTGGTGGTCTGCTTTGCTTTGTGATGGATAGCTTAGAAAGCATATGGCTATTTTTAAGAGCTCAAAAGCAGAGCTAGGAAACTCCAGAAGGATCAGTTGACAGTGGCAAGAAATCCCAGTGTTGTCAATAGATATTACTTTGTTTCCGTATATTTACTGGTTCACTATCCAATATCCAACTGCAACTACAGCTCAGTTGGTAGAGTGCCAGCCTAGCATACTGGAGGCCCAGGGTTCTGTCTTGAGCAACCCCTAAGCCTAGGTACTGGCGTAGAGGCACATACTCCCAACACTCCAGAGGTAGAAGCAGAATGGTGGCTGTAGCAGGTCATTCTCAGCCTCAGCCAACAACTGACCAACTTCAGCTCCATGAGACCCTGTCTCAGAATTCTACCGCCAGCAACTACAGCAGTAACTATAGTGACAACCAAATGTTCAACTCAAAGAATAGACCAATTGGGTGGTAGAGAGCTCTGTGGAGCAAGATAAGGAGGCAGAGCCAGGCAGATCTCTGTGAGTTCGAGGCCAGCCTGGGCTACTGAGTGAGTTCCAGGAAAAGTGCAAAGCTACACAGAGAAACCCTGTCTCAAAAAAAAAAAAAAAAAAAAAAAGGAAGATAGAAAGAAAAGGAGGCAGGGGATTGAAAGCTTGGAGCTTCCTTGCCCTCTCCAGGCACCCACCCTGGCCAAACTTCATTGTGTCCTCTAAGACAGAAGCACCAAATCAGGGTTTGGAAGACATAAGAAAAGCTCACAAGACATGATGAAGTGGGAGGTGCTAAGCAACCTGTATGACACAATCCCAATAAGAGGATTTTTCCTGAGTTATTGATGACAAGGGGTATTTATTTTCTTCTTTCTCAGGCTCAGGATTTTGAAGATTCTCATAGGAAAGTAAGGAATGCCAATTTTGATCAATTAGGCGAATGTGTACTTGCCTGAAAGATCAAAACCGAGGCCTTCCACACTTATCAGGACGTGTCATGAGCCCAGTGACACTCTTGCTATAGTACAGTTTCCCTCAGAAGGACATGGCTCAGATTACCCTCCCACTGTGCTAATGGAAAGAGCAAAGTGAACCCGAAGGTGTCCTTTAGACCCACAAACTCTAAGGCTAGGAAAGCAAGGATTCTAGAAAGGGGGTTTCCATAGCACTCTAGCTACACTTGCTGACTCGGCCTTACACTGCCCTAGAGAGGCAGAAGAGACATACCACAATCTTGTCAATGCAATCCTCAGTGGTCTCTGCTGATTCACACTCTATTTGCCCTCCGCTGTTAACACTCCATTCGTCACACTTGAGTCTCTCGTAGTGACTCAGAGCACACCACTTCACCGGTGAGGTGGTGCTGGGGCTTTCTGGGCCTGTAGTTCAAGAAGAAGAACCAGGGGTCAGGAAAAAGAAGCCCTGGCTGATGTCTGGGATATGTCAATGCTGCTGACTGCTCCATGCAAATGATGAGGTAAACAGATCCCATTCAAGGAACTCATAATCATCTAGGAAAGCAAAGACGGTAGACAGTCCAACTTCGGTTGATTTCATTTAAATTTGGCTTTTCCTCTTCTGTAAGATTATTTTTTTTTAATTTTAATTACATATGTGTGTATGTATCTGTATGTGGGTTGGTGTGTGTGAGTACAGTACCCTCAGAGGCCGGGAGAGGGCATCAGATCCTCTGGAACTGGAGTTACAGGCAGTTGTGAGCTGTCTAATGTGGGCACTGGGAGCCAGAGTAGGGTCCTCTCAAAAGCCACACTTGTTTTTGACCACTGAGTCATCTCTCTAGACCCCAACCTGTTGTGTGATATTTTGATTGTGTTCTGACAAATAAAGCTTGCTTGGAGTCAGAGGGCAGAGCTAGCCACTATCTGACCATAGAGGTTTGGAGGACTGTAGAGAGAGGAGACAGGAAGAGGAGACAGGAAGAGGATCTCAGCCCTGTTTGGATGGAAGAACGAAAGAGGTAGGAAGCAACTGGCAGCTGCTCCTGGTTCTCTGATCTTTCAGGTTCTCACCCTAATATTTGACTCCATATTTTTATTGATAAAGATTAATTAGATTGACGCTTCACCTGGCACCCAACTTGGGGCATGGATCCACATAAGACCTGAGAAAGCTTAAAAAGGGTTCTAAATACACAGAAATAGAGCCACACTGGGCATGCCAGCTGCGGGGTAGAGATGCATCTCTAGACAACTGCTGCTGTGGGATGGTCTGTATGTCAAATGTGTTACTGATTGGTCAATAAATAAATCACTGATTGGCCCATGGCCAGACAGGAAGTATAGGCGGGACAAGGAGGAGAATAAAGCTGAGAAGTGGAAGGCTGAGGCAGAGAGACACTGCCAGCCGCCATGATGACAAGCCGCATGTGAAGATGCCGGTAAGCCACGAGCCATGTGGCAAGGTATAGATTAATAGAAATGGATTAATTTAAGCTGTAAGAACAGTTAGCAAGAAGCCTGCCACGGCCATACAGTTTGTAACCAATATAAGTCTCTGTGTTTACTTGGGCGGGTTTGAGTGGCTGTGGGACTGGCGGGTGAAAGAGATTTGTCCTGACTGTGGGCCAGTCAGGAAAACTCTAGCTACAAACTGCCTGTGAGGTGGAGCCACCACCAACTGCCATGAGCTAAGCAGCATGGCAGGCTCCCACAGTCTCCCACATGGGCCACAGTACAGAGAGGCTTCTCCCAGTCACCTCATACAGGCTTGAGAGCCCCACCAACATGCTTCGTGGTGGGTTTAGGGTTTTTGCTCATGCTGACAGAAAAGGTTACAGATATGTAGTAAAGACAGGTTCAGACAAGAAAAACCTCTAAACATTACAGTGTGCTTAAAAATATACGTAGGCTTGGGAGAGAAAATAAAAAGAGTAGAGAAAGTCCTTAAAAAGGAATAGAGTAATAAAAATATATAATAAGCCATATAAAGATGGGAAGCACACAGAGAGGCTGGATCTTGTATGTTATTGTATTGTCTTTGAATTTTTTGGCTACTAAGAGATACTGGATTATAAAAACTGCTAGATTCAACCAACTTATATATTTTAAAGATATTTTGACTTCAAAATTTAAGTCAAAAGATGTGTTACTTTGGGGGAGAGATTCTGCTTTTATTTCCACATGAAATGAGAAGTTGTCGATTCATTCTGGGTTAAAGAAAAACAGGTTTGATTGAAGAAGACCCCTGAAATCCTGCCAGGTGATCCAGCATCTCAAAATGCCTCTGTTACAGTCTCCTCAGAATTCTACATCCAGAACAGCTTCAAGGCTGCTTGCTGAGATGATATAGCCTCACAGAATACTCCAGTCAGAACTTGACCATAATCCTGAATTTTCTCAAGGTCCCCCAAAGATTACAAGTACCCCAACCAGCAGGAAGTCGTCTAGAGAACTATGCCCACATTCCCAAAAAATGGGTTATGGATGTTTATTATCATTTAAGAGGGGTTGTTTACAAGTTGTTATTGGTAATGGTCAGGAAAAAAGCTGAACAAAGGAGATTAGATTCAGGGATATTGTTCAGGGATCTACTTTTAAACCAAAAAAGTAACTACTAGTTTTAAATGTTTTACACTGGTTTGCACTTTTGTATATTGATACAAATTTGAGTTTATTTTTGTTATACTGTGTATGTTTCTACTCTTGTTTAAGATATTTTTGCATATTGATACAAATTTAAGGTTATTTTTGTTAGAACATACTGTACTTACATTTCTACTCTTGTTTAAGGTATTGTACCTACGCAGCTTATTTAACAATATATTGTAAATTTCTAGTCCTTGAAAGTTATTATTACAAGCTATTTAGGATAATAAATAAATGCAGGTCAGTAGTTAGTCACCTATTACAATCAAACTTGTAGTCATGTTAGATATGTTTTCAAGGTCAAATAGATCTACTTTAGATAGACAGGTTGTCTTCAAACATTTCAGAGATCTACAGAATATGGCATTTAAGATGTTTTAATAACACAAGGTTCTTTTTTTTTTAATTAGTGACAATGAGACATGCCTGCTCCTGGCAGTGCCAATCTACTTCAGAGAAGATGATGAAAGTAAACTTCATATGAGTTTACTTTCTTTGTAGCAAAAGTTAGCCACTGGGCAAGAAACTGCCCTTGCCTCAACGGCTGATAGTAGGCTGTCCAAATTAGACATGCAGGACACAAAAGAAAGGACTGCCAAACTTTGCCAAGACAAGGCAAGAGAGTCCTTCAAAAACCCGGCTTCATAGTAAAGTCTGTAAGATATTCTAGGCCTGTAGGCTGAAGATGGATGCTCTAATGTTACAGAGGAACCTTGGGTGGCTGTCCAGGCAGCCAGCTGTTTCTGTCATTTCTTAATTTTAGAAATTGTTTGTTCTGCACTTCTGTTTACTCAAGGAATTTTATATCCTTCTCAGGTCTCTGATGGAGTTGAAAACTAGATAGTTATAGTTTCCCTTGTTACCAAATTCAGAAAAGAAACTCAATAGTGAGGTGTAAAGTGTATAAAGTTGAAAGACATAAAAAGATAGTTTTGAGTTGGTAATGTAAATTAGGATAGAAATTGAATTAGGTACAACGCTTTGGACTCACCAAGATAGGATAGATAATGGAATATTTTCTCTGAATTTGTCAAGTGCAAATGGACTAGACATTGTTAATGTAATTCTTGCCTATATATATTTATATAGTTATTGTATTACTGTGTATAGTTTTACTATGTTAGTCAAAACCTTCGCTTTTTTTAGACAAAAAAGGGGGAAATGTTGTGTGATATTTTGATTGTGTTCTGACAAATCAAGCTTGCTTAGAGTCAGAGGGCAGAGCTAGCCACTAGCTGGCCATAGAGGTTTGGAGGATTGTAGAGAGATGGACAAGAAGCGGTAAAGCAGAGCTGAAGGAGGATCACGACCCTTTCTGGATGGAGGGACAAAGGAAGTAGGAAGCAACTGGTGGCTGCCCCTGGTTCTCTGATCTTTCAGGTTCTCACCCTAATATTTGACTCCTGATTCTTTTTATTTGCTAAAGATTAATTAGATTAATGCTTCACCAACTTTTTCTTTTGCAAAGCCAACTCTCTAACCTCAGGACACCCTAACATCTGAACACTTTTCTTTCTTCCTTCTTTTTCAAATAGCAGTTTTAACTAACCAATCATTTCTATGTTCATTGTTTGTCATAGGTTTCCACATGGGAGAATTAAGTGCTACTAAAGAAAGGGACACACCTAACTCACTCACCAGGGTACCCTCCTAGTTAATCAGTGTTATCATGGGGTCAGTATAATAAGTGTCCAGCAAAGACAGACAGACAGACAGACAGACAGACAGACAGATAGATAGATAGATAGATAGATAGATAGATAGACTGGCAGATATATGTGCACATGCTCATCTTTTAGGCTTGGTCCCCAAATCACTCCCTCGGGGGGCTCAACTCTTGGCCAGGAGGGTCTGTTTGACTTTGCTTTGCACTCTCGTAGGACCTCGTTATTTTGTTGTTGTTGTTAGTTTTCATTTTCTCACTTTGTAATCAGTTGTTCAGTAGTGTGACCATCTCTCAAACATGTGTCCTTTCCCTGGCCTGAAAGTCCCAAGACAACAGAACCTAATATGTGTTTTTAAGTCCAGCATCTAGCAGTGTGGCTAGATGTTCAATATATATCCACTGAATGAATAAATTATTAGGCAAACCTCCAGTGCCCCAATGACACCCAGGGCAAGATCAACCTCCCTAGACCTACAGCTTCATTATGCCTATGTTGACCATAGTATTGGCAAGGGATGTGTAATCTGCAGAAACTTTGAGTCATCGGAATACCCTGATTTATGCAGAGGAAATGATACCAGTACCGACCCAGGTCATTTAAAATGTGAACAGCCTTTAAAGCCCTTGGTGACCTCCCGACCCTCTCATGGTTGATGCCACCCAGCATTAGTCCAGCCCTGTGCTCACAAGCATGACAGAAATAGGAACACCAGGAGAGGCTGACAGTCCCCAGAGAGATTATGGCTGCTTCTTAAACTTGCCTTGGTTGCCCACATTCCTGGCTTTTCCTGAGTACTTACATGTTCCTTCCCGTACATTCCGTATGGCAGTGACATAATTATGGCCGAGGTACAGCTTGTAGTCCATTCTTGAGGGGACTCTTATCAGCCCGATGGCAGAATTCTTAAACAGCAGATTTTTCTCCAAAGGAGAGCTGAACAGTTGGAAGTCTTTTGATGTGCCTTTCCCAAAATGTTCCTGTTTCCGGGGAAAAAACAGAGCAGCAAAGAGCAACAGGGATCAGGGAGGTAAAAAGCAGGACTGAAGAGAACAAGGAAAAACTCCAGGAAACTGATTTTAAAACCACAAGAAACTTGGAGGTACCAGGAAACAAGGCATTCAGGCATGCTCTCCATCACCTAGCACCGTCTTTGTCCAGTATTTTTTTAAGGACCGTACCACTTTTCTCCTCCCCTGTGCTTCTGAGCCTGTCTTCCTGAGTGGTTGAGAGCTAGCTGAGAACAGGCAGTGAGTCTAGTGCAGAGGCTGGCACTGGATGGCTGCCCCCTTAAACTCGTGATGGACAGATGAGTAGGCGGGACCAGAGGAAGTTGTCTTACCAACCCCAGCCACGAGGCACAGAACTGGCAGGGGAAAGCCTGTCCCTCTGCAGTCAGGACGTGTGTGTGTGTGTGTGTGTGTGTGTGTGTGTGTGTGTGTGTGTGTGTGTGTGTGGTGTGTGTGTCGGGGGGAGTAGGGAGATAAAGAGAAATTCTCTTTCCTTTTGGGTTATAGGAGAGCCTCTTGGGATTTGCTCTGGACCTTGAGGACCTCCCTTAGATAGAGAAGGTATCATTGGTCAAAAGGTGAATATTGATACCAGAGAAGACACCTGCTACTCTACAAGGAGTCCCAACTGGGGATGCTGGAGAGGTTGGTAATGCATGACAGGGTCCCCACTGTGTCCTGAACACACACAAGGACTGTTCTAGTACATCCTGATGTCAAGAAGATCTGAGCACAGGTCTGTAAGCAGGGGAGAGGATGGTGGGTGGAATACCTGGGCCACTTTGAGAATCTCCCAGATCAAGTCCTCCTTGCCGTCCACACTGCGAGCCACAACAGCGTGAGAAGGGATCCGGGCTAAGTAGCACTGCTCATATTGATCCACTGGCTTGCGGGTGTTGTCGGGACAGAGCAGCTCGTATTGGTCCCTGTCAGCCTTGTTTGGCAGGACCTCTAAGGAGGGAAAGCTCAGGTCAGCCTGTGGGAGGCTGAGCCCCTCCCGTCCTTTGTAGTCCTGTTATCATAGGAAGCATGAGCTGAGGGTCCGACCTGGAGGGATTTCTGAGGGCCAAGGAACATGCAGGAAGAGGCACCTATAACCAGATGAAGGCATGGAGGCTTCTGTGGGCCAGGGAAGCAATGACTGCCTCTATCCCGTGAGCCTGAGCTCAGCAAGACTGCTGACAGGCCAAGGTCAGCCAGACCAACCTCCAAACCTTGGCTATGGCAAATCTGCCCTAGAGATAAAGCCATTATACGGTTTGAGTGACAGAAAGAGGCCCAGGAATCTAGGTGGAGAACACCCCCCCGCCCCCAAGCACCTGCCTCCGCACATGTAGAAACTCAAACAATGGTAGAGAAACCCTGCATGCCCATGTCCGCCTACCAACTGTGAAAAGGGGGGCAGGGCACCTGCCACAGTCCTTTCCCATCACTTACCAAAGATGGTTGTATGCTTGACAAAGGCCACATCACCACCTCCATCTTTCAGGCACCTGTGGGAAAGAAGCACATGAACTCTGTGGTCTGCTGACATCCTGCACACGGCTGAGGGAGGGTGAGTTCACCCAAGATGAACGCCCCCAGATTTGTACCCCAAACTGGCAAAAAGAAGGGGGAGACATTTTAATGTAAAAAGGCTTCAAATCCCTAGTGCAGAAGATGATGGTATTTCTACCCTGGCTATGAGGACTTCAGGGTATAAACAAGATAAAAAGAGAGAGCAAGAAACCAGCCACATGACACAAAGCCTCCCCACCCCAACCAAGAAGCTTGCTTGCTTGGAAAATCAGTTTTCTTCAGGGCAGGCCCCATGCCCCAGGAGTAGTTGGCCAATGGAAAGCAGACCCCATATTTTGTTTTCTTTTCCCCCTGTGTGCTTTTTGTTTGTTTGGTTTTTGTTTTGTTTTGACCTTTGTTGTTGTTGTTGTTGTTGTTGTTGGTGGTGGTGGTGGTGGTGGTGGTGTGTGTGTGTGTGTGTGTGTGTGTGTGTGTGTGTGTGTGTGTGTAGGATCTAGGAGGAGTTGGGGGAAGGGAAAGAATATGATCAAAATATATGTAAAAAAAATTTTTTTTTAAAAGCCACATGTGCTGTTGAGGTAGGGCCAGGGGAGTGTCCAGTACATTGAGCATGGTTCACTGCTGTCATGGGGGCAGAGGCTGTCACACCCACAGGCACTAGGGGTGTGTTGGTCCCTTTGGATGCTGCCCAGCTCCATGAGAGGAGACACCAGCCGGATGCAAGAGCTCTGAGGAAAGAGAGGACTCCCAGACAGGGCTTGACCTTTGACATCAGATGAAAGGGAATGTAGCCTCGCCTGGCCTTAAGAGTCCCAAGTTGTACCACTGCCTCCTTGGGAGAAGTTTAAGCCCCCCAGATGCCTTTAGGCAGGTCATCTGCTTTGGATCAGCAAAGAACCCCCATTTGAGGACTTTCAGCACTGGCCACCACAGAGCGGCCATCTCACTCACTTGAAGGCGCCTGTATAGCCAAAGTACGGTTGAAGAGAGGAGCAGCCACAGCCTGGACACAGCTGACACAGTTGGGGGAAGGCCACCGGATCTGCACAGGGGACACAACTGCCCGAGAAGAAACTGGCCACAGCTGCTCAATACAAAGAAATGGACGACAAGGCATAAGCAGAATGCCATCACACAGTCTGGCCCGGCGAGGGAATGCAGAGGCATGAAGCCGTGAAGCCAGAGAGCACAGTCTTAGCTCAGCCTTGCATGTGCTAAGCACGGTTTCTAAACAGGAATAGGTTAACCCCTGCCCTGCAGTTACCCTCCAAGGTACACCAGTCCCTACTTCCTGCTCACCAAGGCTTGCCCTAGGCCTTTGTCAGCCTCCTCTGCTCCCAGATCTGTCCGAGAAAGGGCGCCCCTGGGCGTGGTAGAACAGCCTAGAGAGGTGCAGGACAACCTCATGACCAGCAGGTGGCACCAAAGCACCCTTTAGCAGAATGACTCACATCTCCAGCCAGGAACTGGGGGTTAGGGTGGAGGGCAGGCCCAGCTGCTAAAGTGAATATGGAAATCCACTGTAGGCCCATCTGCCCCTTTCTCCCCTCTTCAGGCTAGCCTCTGCTGGGGTATTGGGCGCTCACAACAACAAAAACGGCTCAGCTGCCACTTCTCATGGACAGCTGGTGCTACGGACCCACCACTCTCTAGTGCTTCAATCTCTCTCCACCACCTGAGAGTTCAGCCTACCTGCCTGACTAATCATGACTGTGTGACCTCAGCAGGACATCCAGAATAGAGGTGATAGCTTACCTTTCTCAATAGGACTGCGAGGCTCCGGAAAATTGCAGAAAAGTAAGCCGATGGGAACATTCCATCCTGCAGACCTGCCCAGGCCAGTGTGGCAGGATTTCTTGCCTTGGAGCTCATTCAGCTGGAAGCCCGTATCCTTCTTCACCACGGCCACAGCCAAGTAGGAGGTTTGTGGCTCTGAAAGGGGACAGTGTGAATGGAGGGCTTTGACAGGGCACAGGGAAGCACCGCTCATCAGTGCTTGGCTCTGACTGAGGGAAGAGAGACCCAGGGGTAACTTAGATGGAACTGGCTGGTAAGAAGCCAGAGAAACTTCTGTAGGCTTCAAGACAAATGGTACACTTGTAGCATCATTCCAGAAAAACAGAGTCGAGAAGCACCTACTCACGGGTCAAGGATGCTCTGTTTACCTTACTCTCATCAACCCAGGGCCACCAGGAACGCACAGCTGCAACAACACAGGCTTACATTCCCTGCCCCCCTCCAAGTATTTTATGTCCTCTGGTGACAGGGACAGTCAGAACAATCTTAGAAGACTTCTTGGACTGTTGGGCTCTCACTGTGTGCCATAGGGTGGGTTCTCCCGTGTCCATGGCACCTGAGGCTCCAGGGAGCTCGGACAAATCACCAGCGCCAATGAAGGCCAAGCTGGACCCCAGGCTGCTCTCTTTGTCCAGTGAGGATGCCTGACTCAGAAGGTCCATACCAGCCTTCAACCAGCCCGAAGTCCCCAGATGCTTTGATTTGTGCCTAGAGGGCTAGAAGATCTTCTCACTCCCCACTGACTCCCCAAAGAGAACACTTGCTAGTATCTAATATCTGATATCTGCCTATGAAAGGAGATTTAATCTCTACCAGGAGACAAAGCCACAACACACCCTCCTGGGCACTTTGGGAGAACTTACTTTCAGGTGTCCCATAGATCTCTACTGCCACAGGCCTTAGGTTGTTGGGAGTCAGGCCTGCCTCATACACCCAACCAGCGTCCAAGGTTGTGGCATCTGCTTCACTACCCTAAAAGAGAATAACTCTCAATGAAGCCCTTGCTTCCAAAGAAAGCCTCCCTAAGCCAGAACAGATGGGGAGGGACTAGCGATGCCCCATGGGTCCAGGGCCAGAAAACCCCAACTCTAGCCAAAACACATCCAACCCTGCTGGCTTGGGTTGATTCCATGTCTGTCAAAAGACCACTTGGCTACTGTTCACATTTGTTCCTTTGTAGAGAAAGAGACAGAGTGTTTTTCTCTTTTCCCTGATGTGTCCAGAGCCTGGCCCAAAATACCGTAATGTAGATCTACTCTCAGCAATTGTAGAGGCTTGGCCTGGCAGGCTTGGTGGGGGGAAGAGTCCTTCCCTCTCTGGAGGTGGGCACAGCCAGTGTACTGTAGGTTCTGACAGGGTTGTATTGAACACTCAGGGCCTGTCGTGGTTTTTATATCTGTTTCCATGCTCAGCCACACAGAAGGGTCCTTCATTCAGACACCCTTGTGTTTTAAGCATTCCTGTAGCTCCTCTGTGGGTGCTGTTGTGGAGCGGCCTCCGAGGAAGATGAAGACCTTAAAGGCACTTGGCCTACCACCGACTCGGGATTCCTCGCTTTTCCCTGTAGTCCTGGGCCCATGAAACAGTAGGAACCAGCATGCCATGCTCACACACACCTGATATCCCAGAATTTGGTAGACCCAGGCAGGAGGATCAAGGTTCAGGGTCACCCTCTCACTTTCATTTCTGGTATAATTGTCTACTTGGATGCCTGACACTCCCTCACCCCCAGTTCAATTTTTACAGGTGAGCAAAAAACGGAGTCCTATACAGGTTAAGCCACTTCAGGATGTCACATGACTGCCAAGATATTCAACTGGGATTTGGGGCCAGATAGTCGGGCTTATTTCTCATCATCGTTACTTCAACATTGCTTATTTTATTTTAGGCTTTTGTGAATGTTCAACATTTTTTTGGTATTTTTGTTTGTTTTAAGGCAGTTTATGTATCTGTGCTGATTTTGAACTCATGAGCCTCCTGCCTCAGCCTGTAAAGTGCTAGAACTACAAGCATACACCCTCATGCCCCACTAGACTCTTGTGTTTCAATCAATAAGCCGCTTGAACTATTCCAACGATGTCAACAGCATATTTTCTGCTTCCTCAAAGTCTTTTCTTTTAAAGGGTCTAGCAAGGTTTATTCAAAAGCAGAGCACAGTCCCCTGTGGTGGGGAGGAGTCCCACAAATGGGTTGTCCTTGGCTTAAAGTCTTAAAATGAGCACATCTGCCTTTGACCTAGCACAGTGGTTCTCAACCTTCCCAATGCTGCCACCCTTTAATACAGTACCTCGTGTTGTGCTGACCCCCAACCATCACATTATTTTGTTGCTACTTCATAACTATAGTTTTGCTACTGTTATGAATTGTAATGTAAATATCTGTGTTTTCCAATGATCTTAGTTGACCTCTGTGAAAGGGTTGTTCAATGATCCCTGAGGGGTCGTGATCCACATGTTGAGAACCACTGATCTAGACACTTGAAAACAGAGTTCTTACTGATCGATTTTTAAGGCAAAAAACTATGACTTCATGGTCTCTGTCATGTTACAGGTAAGTAATAAGAAAGTATGTCTAAGTGAAATCACTAATGATAGAAGTCAAATTTTTAATGGCTTTGGTTGCCTTATTATCATAAAATAGGCACACACATTACCATTGTGGCCATTTAAAAATGGACACTTAAATAATTCACATTGTTGTGAGACCATCACCACCATCCATCTCCAGAACATTCTCATCTTCCCCAGTGAAACTCTATCCACCCCCATTGCCCCAGTCCCAAGTGATGGCCATCCAGCTTCCTGTCCATTAAACCGTACACACACACACACACACACACACACACACACACACACACACACACACATTCCTTTGATGTATATCCATCAGGAAGCCCGGGCATCTGTATCCCCACTTCTGTGTGAAAATGGAACCCTAAATATCTACCTGCCAGTCAGCCGACACTGCTGGCCTCACCAGGTCCTCTTTGAGCAATCTTCGGCTACTCTTTTCCATACTCTATTGAGTTCCTGCTCTCCTCCTCTCTTGATCAAAATGTCTGCTTTACCTCTGCACACACTAAAATGGAGCTCAGTTCTCCCCCTACTGGCTGTACTCACAATTACAAATCTTGTTTGTCCTATTCTACTTAGGAGCTGGCTGGGTTTCTCTGGTTTCCTGCTTACACCTCACACCAGCTGGGCTCTGCCTTTGAGTGTGCTGTGTACATTCCTGGTGTGTACCCATGGCTCTTCATAGAGAGCCCTACCCTGGGTCATCTGTTGACTTTTAGCTCCATTGCTTCCTTCTCTAAGAGATAGACAGTGACTACAGAAACGAAAAGTTGTCTTTATGTGTGCCTGTTGGAACGCCACTCTTTACGTTTGTTGACATGAATAGTTCACCCACTAGCAACCCTTTCTTCTTTCCTTACTAGGTTGTGGACACCTCGAGGGTGAAGGTAACCAACCCTGCAGCTCCGTGAGACAGTAGTAGTAGAGGGACAGCCATGCTCAGATGTACAAGAGCAATGCTGAGGGAGAGTGGAAAACAAAGGGGTCAGCTGTCATCCGCCATCACCACTCTTAATTCCTGCCCCTGTATTCACTCATCTTTCCAAAGACGTGTCCAGGACCGGTATGGTGGGGGGATGGAATGTAGTGTAGAGTGTGTGCCTAGCATTTCCCAAACCCTGGGCTCAAGCCCTAGCAACACACACACACACACACACACACACACACACACACACACACACACACACACACACGAGAGAGAGAGAGAGAGAGACAGACAGACAGACAGACAGACAGACAGACACAGAGGGAGGAAAGAGAAAGGGAGGGAAGGAAGAAGAGAGAGGAATAGAATTTCCCAGCAGGGTTAAGCAATAATTTTTAATGCCACAGACATTCCTATTTTCCCGAGTTCACAGAACTTACGTGCCTCAACAGAGTCACCTTTGAAAGCACACTGTCCCCTGCCTTATGGACGGTAAAGATGACCTCTTCTATTTCCATTTTCAAAGTGATCTGAAGAGCAGCAGGGGTTGACTGCCCCACCCATCTGCCTCCTACCTGACATTATTCCAAACTGACTACAGAAAGCAACCCTGCAGCCTTCTACCGTGCGAGGCAGCGGGACTTACTGAAATGGCCTTGATGCAGTCGGAATAGGAGGTTTTCTTCACACAAGCCAGCTGGGGACCGTCAGCTGGAAGGACGGCTTTCATGTGGTCACGGAAACTGATGCACTTGGAGTTTTCATGCTCGGACACTGCGCACCATCTTACGGTTTTGTCAGGGACAGCCAGACATAGTCCTGCCGGAGAGAAGGCAGAGGCATGAGGGACCCGCTCCCTGTGCCAGGGGAGAGAAAGCCCCACTTTCTGCAGGGTCTTGATGGCACCTCCCCCTGTTGCACCCTCATCCCACTCCTGATGGCCGTCATGACAGAGCACAGGGCTCTGGTGCATTCCGATACTGGGAACAGAGAAGGGAATTCACCCCAACGGCCTCTCATTTTCCCACCAAAGCCTGGGCTGCTTGGAGGGCTTGCTGGGGGAGCTGAGGATGACAACCCACTCCTCTCCCACCTCCTTGCCTCACTGTCATGGCTGAAGGTCACATCCAAACGTGAGCTTCAGTGTGAAAGCACCATTCTCAGTCACCTGGACACAGGCTCTATACTACATACAGCTCTAGGGGTCTGGGGAAAGGGATGCCATCTTTTAGAAACCAGAGAGCTGGACTCCGGGAATGATGCAGGATTGCCCAAGGTCACCCTTTTTGTTAGGAGCCCAGACTCTAGGTCTGCTGGCCAGGCCACAGAGGAAGATAACAATCTTCTGTGCTTTGCCTCTCTCTGGGCGGCAGTTAGATTGTGAATTTACCCCTGAGATTTTCAGCTATCTTCTGTTTAGAAATAACTAGAAACTCCCTTCTATTCAACAGGCTTCTGCTTCTACCAAACCTTCCCTCAATGCTTTTACCCCCTTTTGGCTTCCATTTAGAGAAACAGCTGAAGACAATCATGTGCATCACTATTTGTGTGTATGTGCTTG
The DNA here is from genome assembly GCF_007827085.1 of Peromyscus californicus insignis. Classification (NCBI taxonomy): domain Eukaryota; kingdom Metazoa; phylum Chordata; class Mammalia; order Rodentia; family Cricetidae; genus Peromyscus; species Peromyscus californicus. The sequence goes on from NW_026294402.1 coordinate 97,709,035, forward strand.
TATAAATAGGTGTGTGTGTGTGTGTGTGCATGCACATGTGTGCAGATGGGTACACATGGAGGCAAAGGGCAACATGGGTGTCTTCTGCTATTACTCTCTGCCTGGTTCTTTTGAGACAGGGACTCTCACTGAATCTAAGCCTTGCTGGCTCTACTAGATGGACTGGACTGGTCGTAACTCCCTGGGATCTTCCTGTCTCTGTCTCCCCAGAGCATTGCTGTACCCAGCTTTTTCCATGGCTGCTGGGGTTCTGAGTGGAGGTCCTCATGCTGCCATGGGAAGCATCTCCCCAGCTGAACCATCTTCCCATCGGTGTCACTGTTAAAATCCGTGTGATAGAGAGATCCCATAATCCATGAGATTTGGCACTGCCAGCTTCCATCACATCCCCTTTCGGGCAGCTCAGCGGGGCTCAATTCCTGACTCATCAAGGTCCACAAAGCACAAAGCATGGAGTCGGGCGGGCAAGGCCAGCGGTCCTTCAGGACGGATAAGGAAGGACAACAGGGAGGCTGGGTGCCCCAACTCTTTTCCTTTATTCCACCCTGGCCAGGGGAAAACCAGTGGCAGACTCTCTCTAAACGACCTCCTCAGCCTCTTCAAACTAGTTCATCTAAATTGTAAATGTTGTCCTTGGTCATGCACCACTGTGCACAGTCACATGAAGTGCCCCGAGCTGACTAGCATGGGAGCCTCTTCAAGCTGACCGTTTTCAAGGAAGGCAAGTAACTCAAACTAGAAGGTTCGGACAACGTGACAAATGCTAACTACAGTCCAACTAGGGCAGGCACGTGGGTCTTCGAGACCCCATCTGGAGAGCAATCAGCAGGATATATGACTGGCACCTGTGACCTCACCCGCACCTGACCCTCCCAGCCAGATGCTGTAACTACAGCTGTCATAGGAGAAGTACAGGCATGATTTGAACTCAAGAATTCTAGCTTCAGCTGGGTGGTGGTGGTGGTGGTGGTGGCGGCGGCGGCGGCGGCGGCGGCGACCGCCTTTAATCCCAGCACTCGGGAGGCAGAGCCAGGAGGATCTCTGTGAGTTTGAAACCAGCCTGGTCTACAGAGCAAGATCCAAGACAGGCACCAAAACTACACAGAGAAACCCTGTCTCGAAATTAAAAAAAAAAAAAGGGAACTCTGGCTTCAAATCCCACACTGTAGTCTAAGCCACCAGCGCCAAAGGCATCCAAGGGACGTCAGACAATGAAAAGATAGCAAGGTTAGATCCCAGAAGCCCTGACTATCACACCAAGCTGTCTGGATTGCACGGGGAGACTCTGTGTAGCGCCTGGGCAAAGTGGTTAAAAGTTTTCTAACGTGTCATATACCATGTCTGCAAATTACTGGACTTAGGGGAGACAGCCTGAGGAGCGTAGTAAAAGGTAGAGACTGAGTCAGGGTCCCAGACGCCTGAGGATCAAGGTTATTCCTAAGCTATTGAAGACCATAGAGATGTGGCAGAGAGGAAGCAAAAGGCAGGCTCTTGGAGGCTTCCAGCCTTTAGCTTGCAGGGAATGCATAATCCTTCCCTGCCCACACTCACCCAGGGCAGCACAGGCCAGCAGAGCGCCCACGGCGAACCTCATCCTCCCGGGGTGTGTGGCGAGTAGCGGGGAGCACAGACCGACCCGCTTCTGCACCGCCTCTCTGTGACCCGCTCTCCTTTATTGCCGGAGGGGGCGGGCTGGGTGCAATCTTTGACCTCCTGTGTTTGCTCTGTCCAGTTGCCCAATCGCCCCGCATCCACCCCCCTTCCTTTCTTGCCCTGATAATCACCTCATTTCCTGAACTATGAGAGAACCGCGCATGGAATCCGCTACCACCACCACCACCACCACCACAAAAAAAAAAAAAAAAAAAACACAAAACTGTTTAGAAGGAAGCCTAAACCAAATCCACTCTTTGTTATCATTGCTCTCTCGGTGCCAGGAACGGCATGGCTACAGCCGCTTGGGCGGGAGTGGCTTGCTCCAGAACCCCGGGTGCCAGAGCTGCTTGCCAGCAACTTCATCAGCCTTACACGAGGGGAGACTGGGGCTAGAGAAGGAAGGGAACTGACTTGGACCCCAGACTAGAACCGGAAAGAGAAGAAAGTTGGGCGCTGGTTAGAGAGGCAGCACCCCTCGCTCCTCGGCAGGTGGTCCCGGGAACACTCCAATCGCCAGCTCTCTCTCTCTCTCCTCCCCGCCCTGAGCTTCTGGTGGGACAGTCCAGGCTAGGAACAGTCACAGGGGCAGGAAACTCTCTCTCACTGCTAGTAAGTGGTCAAACTGTGAAACTCAGAACAGAGGGCCAGTGTTAGTGCAAAGAACAGCCCGGGAGGATGCTTCCTGTTCATCCCGATTCCCCTCGGATTAAGTAGTCATCAAACCGATTTGACTGCATGATTTTATCTCAAAAATATTGCGTTTGTACCCTCCATGTGTGCTATTTTCACTATAACGACAGTTGTGCATTTCAACCCTGTACACGGACTGGAAAATCGTGGAATGAAGTAAAAATAAAATAGGTGTTTGAAAATGTCCCTCTGGGTATATTACCTCAAATACCATCTCAGGACACAATATACACTCAGGAAAAGGTCAAGGCGCTGTAGGCAAAATGTAAACCCAGATTTCAGAACCATCAGGAGAATTTAGGGTTTTCAAAAACCAGTTCTTACTCATCTTAATCAAGATGTTGTCCACTCTGGCCCCCAGTCTCCTTGTCAAGTCCATAAGGTGGAGGTGTTAAAGCACCAATGTCAGGCTGTGGGAAGGGCCCAGTGACGCTCTCAGCGAGTCTCAGCCATGGTTAAGGTGTTCAGAGGAACCGTGAATGTCCAGAGGGTCTCTGGTGTAGAACTGAACACATAACTGAGGACATGGATACAGACGTCTGGGGCCACCAAGGACACAGAATGCTGTGATGCCAACCTGTCACCTCCCCCCCACACACACACACATCCCTACAGACGGACACAGGCCCGAGCCTCCCATGCAACCATGCAACACGTCCATCCCCATGGCTAGCCTTGTCCTGTGGACCCCTCAGAAGAATGCCAGGCACAGGATTCTGTTGTCCTTCTCCTGTACAAGAACCAAGAGCTTGGACCTCTCTACCAGGAGTGGACCAGTGATGCAGGTCTACTTCACATTTTAGAAGATGGGGAGAGCTCATGCCAGGCCCAGTCAACATGCTAATCCGGCTGCTTGGGTAGGAACAGAAACAGGAATGTTTTAAAGGCACGTGTATGTCTTGTGAGGGTTAGGGAGAAAGTCATGTTTTCTTCCTTTGCTATTTATTGTGCACATGTGTCACATGTCACAGTGTGAAGGTCCGAAGACAACTTTCAGGAGTCAGTTCTGTCTGTCCACTGTGGAGGTTCTGGAGATCAAATTCAAGTCGCCAGGTTGAAATCTGCATTGCCCACTGAGCCATCTCATTAGCCCAAAGGTCAAATGTTCTAACCTAATACTCATGTAACTGGACATCCTAAACATGGAAATGTCAAAAATGTCAAAAACAAAAGACAGGGACAGGGTGAAGCAAGCACCCAGAACTCCTCTCTCTTGGCCAGCCTTTGTTGAGAGGATCCCCATCTTCCCTCAGGATACCTCAGGGGCTCCAGATCACAGATTACGGTCCAGCCTATGGACCCAGATGAGGAGACAGAGCCAACCCACGCACTGAGCACAAGTACCGATTTGTTCATCTTTTGCAATAGCGATAACTATTGCTAAGCCAGTAGATGGTCTCCTGTAGGAAGGAGACACACCAGCTGCTCCAGAGACCATTGGTTTAACAAGGGTTTAGGGGACCTGAGGCAGACATGTGCATCACTAATGAGGAAGAGAAACCTCTGCTGCCCTGGGTTCTGTCCCCTGACCCTCTCATGGTTCCTTATGCAGCAAAGTTATATTCCCACTGCCACCCCACGGCAGGCGTTAGGATGTAGTCTGGATTCATTTGACACCTGGAGGTAGGAACATGAAGATGAGGGTGGAGATTCATGGTAGAGCAACAGGTACACTTCCGGCTGATGCCAGAAGCAGGAAGGGGGAATTGTGAGGTGTTGAATGTATGACACGAACTCAGGGATGCTCAGAGCAGGGCATGGAAGACACAGAAAATGACTGTCCCTCCCTTGTCCTCTCCTATGCCCACAAAATGAGCCCACCTCAAGCTATTCCTCCATCACAGGCTTACAGCCTTGCCTTAGCCAAGTCTCTGGTCTCCCTGGGTCCTCACCAGACCAGCCAACTTGAGGCCCTGCTTCAGAGGGATCCTCTGAGTCCAAGCCCAGAGAGGTACACAGGACATGGAGAACGTTCCGGTTTGACATGAGTACCTAGAGCGACCATGTCATCCACACATACCTGGTAGAGAGGTCCAGGCCACTGGTTCTTGTTCAGGAAAAACCCTGTGTCTTCATTCCTCAGAGGGTAGGCTGGACAAAGGCTGCTTTTGGGGTGTCCATGTGAATGCAACCCAGGCTATACTGGGTGTCCAGGTCTATGTATGTCTGTACAGTGTGGGGGATGAGAGATTGACATCACAGTGCTCTGTGTTCTTGGTGGCCCCAGACATCTGTATCTGTGTCCTCATTTGTGTATTTAATTCTGTACCCGAAACCCTCCGGATACTCCTTGTCCTCTTGAACACCTTAACAATGACTGAGACTTTCAGGAGGGCCTCAGTGACCTCTTACTACAGTCCCTGGTATCGGTGCTTAAGAATCTCCATCTAGCCGGGCGGTGGTGGTGCAGGCCTTTAATCCCAGCACTCGGGATGCAGAGCCAGGTGGATCTCTGTGAGTTCGAGGCCAGTCTGGTCTCCAAAGTGAGTTCCAAGAAAGGCGTAAAGCTACACAGAGAAACCCTGTCTCGAAAAACCAAAAAAAAAAAAAAAAAAAAAAAACAACCTGAGAATCTCCATCTAGATGTGACAAGGAGACCAGACGGGAAGTGCCTTGCCAAAGGTCAGTAGTAATGCCAAGACACAAAATCAGAAGACTGTTGTAGGTTAACCCGTCACCCAGGGGCACAGCTTCTTCCAGCAAAGCAGGACTTATGGAGGCCAAGAAGGCTCATCTGTGGTCACACTGAGGAGGTGACAGACACGGATGGACTCTAGCCCTACCTCTCCCCCCACCCCCCCCCCACCCCCCCACCCCTGCAGGCATTCCCGCCCCTCCCCCCCACCTCTGCTGCAATTCTGCTGTCTGAGGGCCTGGTCAGCCTTGAAGGGGAATGAGTGCCTGACCGCAGAACCGCAGGTGGGACTGTTCGGGTTGTGCCTTGTTGGAAGGAAAGCATAGTTTCAGCACACACACACACACACACACACACACACACACACACACACACACCCCGCCCCCGCATGCTCCAGGCACTGTTCTGGGGCAAGGGTCTGTAGTGTTGATCTACAGGCCTACAGATGAAGTCAGCATCCATGCTTCCAGTCACAAACAGTATGTTAAAATGAGGGCTCCTGGTTTGTAAGCTTTGGGGGTAGAACTCAGAACTAATGCTAGCCTTCTTGAGACCACAGCTGCTTTCTTAATATTTGATCTCTCTATTTAGAAAGGGTGAGAAAAAGAGAAGAGAGGGAGAGAGGTTGAGAAAGGAGTTAAAGAGGGCTTCCAGTTTCAGATCGGCACGCTCGTGACCCAAATTGTGTACCACAAACAGAGTAAAACGCTTACACCTCAACCACAGAGCTGGCTTTCTGGCTAAAAACGACTGAAGTTGTGTGTGTACGTGCAGGGGAATTTGGGGTGCTGCCCAGATAGGGGTGGACGGAAAGGCAGTGGGCCTCTGAACCAATATTTGCTGTTTACAAACGTTGCCCAATTTTCACAGAAACTGAGCAAACAAAGAGCCTCTGTCTGCTTCAAGCATTCCTCACTCCCCCCACCCGCTCTCCCTGACCCCAGTGTCCTCTGCCCCACACCAGAGCCCTTCCTTCTCTGAAATGTCGGACTGGGTCGTCTTGGGGAGGGAGGAACTTGGAAACCTGAGAAGTGAAACCCACAAGGCCGGCCACTGCCAGCCTGCTGGGTCAGGGAGAGTATGTGAGGAAGGTAGGAACTGGCGCAGGTGCCTCTTGGGAAACTGGCATTCGGATTCGGCATGTGGCCCCTCCTCCCTGTCTCTTCCTCCCTCTCAGAAGTCCTAGGACAATGGAAGATTTTTATTCTTTTCCAATCAGAGACCACAAAAATAGCCTTCGCATAAACAGTAAGAGTCCATTGCCAGGTGGACTTGGAATTCAATCCAACATTTAAGAAAAACCACAACAGTCTTGCACACTCCTCTTGGGAACAAAGTCTAGGAAAGTCCCGATAATGCTTTGAGAACAGAATGTATTCTTTGAAAAGAAAAATCAATAAAGACATCATTACAAATACAAAATATCTTCTGTGGACAATGATGCAAAAATTCTATACAAAAAAAATTCGTAAGCAGGGCTGGGAGGTGGCTGGATTACTGGAGTGCTTGTCTAGTGTGCATGAGGCCCTGGGTTTGACCTCCAGCACTGCATGAGTGTGGGCTTGGGCACACCCCAGTAAACCCGCTGCTCACAAGGTAGAGGCAGCAGAATCAGCAGTTCAAAGTTAACCTTGCCTACATAATCAGTACCAGGCCCCTCTGGGTCATTTGGGAACATCATCACAAATAGGATCCACTAAAATGCGATAGAGATAATAAATAATTACTCGATTTGATTTATCCAGGAATGCAAATTATCCTTTGAGGTATCAATTAATATAATTGAGTAAATCAGTATAATAGTGGAGGAAATTAATGAGCACATCCATCAGTATCAGAGCAGCACTTGACACAGTTCAACATTCATACATAATGGAAGTTCTTAGCAAACTTGCTCCTCGATTTGATAAAGGGTATTTAATAAAGATCTACAGATATCCTGCTTCACGGTGGAGTGTGAAATGAAATCTTTCTCTTTGAGAGCAACAAGGATACTAAAACATCCTCTATTTCCATTTCCACTCAACATATTAGCTGGAGGTCTGAGCCAGACATCTAAGTAAGGAAAAGAAATGGGAAGCAAAATGCCTGAAATAAAAAAAAACAAAAACAAAAACAAAAACAAAAGCCCTCCTATCTTTAGATATGACTTAATTGCATATGTATAAAATTCTAAATAAATTCATTTTGTATCATAGGATAATGGGCTAAGGAACATCAGAATGCAAGGTAAATTACACAAAACCAACTCATTTCTATATACAAAATCTAAAAGACAAGGAATTCTACCTTAAGGAAAAACGAATGCTGATGAACACAGACATCTAGATTGTCATTGACTGAATGATTAAATATTATTGAGGAAAATAAACTTGAGGTAAGTGGAAAACTATACCCTGAATATGAAGTAGAAGAGCCAGCATTAAAGGTCTCAATTCTCTCCAAACTGATTTGTAGATGAAAGGGGTGAGGCATGCTGGGAATTAAAGGTTTAATGAGGAATGGGACGAGGACAGGTACCAGAAGGAAGTGATGGGTAACCAAAACTAAAGATGAATGAAAAACTCTATGGAAACCCACGACTTTGTAAGCTAATTAAAAATACATAACTTTTTAAAAAATGTGTTTGAATATAGGCACCCTGCTTGGATGGACAATGCTTCTTGCCAGAAGACATGTGCTATTAAATGAAGATCTTACTGCCAGATGTGGGATCCCTCTCTATGAATTATTTTGTCAAAAAGACCCTTAAAACAACATGGGCTGTTGCCATTCCTGTTGGTTGTGAGCCATAACTAGATGATAAGACCCTACTGCTGAAAACTGGTTTCGGGACACAGAAATCAAGCTAGAACTTGAAAACCTCCTTCCGGCTGGCTAGCTTTCATTGTGCTGGAGAGTGCTGGGGGTGAAAAGTCATCCATGTGCATTACCTAGCAGTGAACCTGAATGCTCCAATACTGACCTGCCAGGCAGGATATGCTGCTGGTGCTCTAGAGGCATTAGGGTTGTGCTGGTAACAAGCTGCTTTCCCACTGGGTTGAGGCCTCCACAGAAGGGAGGGAATTCATTCTTCATATTATAAACCTGGTCAAAAGTTCAGAAGGTTGCAGACTAGAGTGGGGAATGTCCTACTGTTGTTTTCCTAAATGAACATGTCAAATTGCCATTTAAGGCCTGGGAGATGACTCAGCAATCAAAGGGGCTTGCTGCCAAGCCTGACAATGTAAGTCTGATCCCCAAGACGCAACTGGTAGAAGGAGAGAACTAATTCCCACAGGTTGTGCCCTGACCACCACAGGCAAGACTTGGAATGCACATGCACACCCACGATGAATGAATGAATGAAAATTTAAAAATTAAAAAACAAAACACTGCCTTCTGAATATTGGTGTTTATCTCCATAGGTTAGTGCTGCTCTCAGCTTTGGCCAGAAAGCCTCTTTGTGTAACAGGCAGCAGTTAATGCAGACACTCCTAAGTGGTTAAAGTGCTGAGAGTAAGGGACTGGTGAGTGATCATCCCTAAAGGGGACATTTATATCGTTCCTCTCCCCTCAAGACTTAGGGAACATGAAGACGGGGTTGGAAGACTGTAAGAGGAAATGAACCGGGAGGAATGCTGTGACATACTGTCTTCTGGACATGACACAGCTGCCCTGAGCTTCCCTGAGCTGCCCTGAGCTCACCAAAACTGTGGGTACCTGTGTGCAATCTGCATGAGATCAAGTCAAAAATCATCAGCCAACTTTCTGACAGGCAACACTAGTTAGACTCAGTGAGTCAGAAAGAATAATAATAACAAAGGAGGAGAAGACGTGTAGGTGCAAACGACAAGAGAATATGTTGGGGTGGCATGGGCGGGGAGTGGGAGAGAGGAGGTGGGGATTGCTGTGATCAGGAGACATTGTATACATGTAGGAAACTGAATAAATAAAAGATATTACTTAAAATGATTTCTAGATTCCAGTACTCTAAATACCCCCAGTCAAATTCTTAAGACGTGTTTGTATATTTTTGGTATAAGTTGACAATGCATTTCTTTTTTTGTTTTTGTTTTTGTTTTGTTTTTCGAGACAAGGTTTCTCTGTGTAGCTTTGGAACCTGTCCTGGAACTTGCTCTGTAGCCCAGGCTGGCCTCGAACTCACAGAGATCCACCTGCCTCTGCCTCCCAGTGCTGGGATTAAAGGCGTGCGCCACCACCGCCCGGCGACAATGCATTTCTACAGATCACATACAGATACAAAAGTCTCCATTTGTTGGTTGTGCAAGGCAAGGCATACAAGACAAGAATCGATTGCATTCATTTTTTTCTGACCTTCTTGCCCAACCCTGCACCAACATATGTGGTATAATCATCGAGTGGGTTGAACTCAGGTGTGGACTGTGCATAGAATTACAAAAGTGTATTCTTAGAATGAGCTTGGACTAAGGCACTGAGAGAAATGACACAGTCACCTCATCCTTTTTAAAAGAATACTTTGTATACTTTTTGAGATTATAATTACATCATTTCTCCCTTCCCTTTCCTCCCTCCAAACCTTCCAGTGTACCCTCCTTGCTCTCTTTCGAATTCATGGCCTCTTTTTCATTAATTGTTGTTACATACACATATGTATATTCACATATATCCCTAAACACATAAACGCAGCCTGCTCAGTCTGTGTCACATTACTGGTATGTATGTTTTCTGAGCTGGCTGAACATTGGGCTTTTAGTAAGCAATTGGCGTGCTCTTCCCTGGGGAGGACTGTTTCTCGCGCTCTCAGCACTCCTTAGCTGCCTGTAGTTCTCTGTATAAGGTTGAAGCCTTCTGAGCTTCCCCTCATCCATGTTAGCATGTCCGTTGTTGTCCTTGTTCAGCTCATTCAACCACATTCTTAAGGGTGTGTGTCTACACAGCATCACAACCGATAATTACTATTCTCACCCCCAATTTCTTATACCAAAAAGTAAAATAAACTTTGGATTTTACTTCTGTGATTTAAAGTCCCTTTCAGATACTTCTCTTCTCCTTCCTTCATATGAGTTTTCAAATAGACACAAATGGAGAGTCAATAACAGAGTAAACGCCCACAGATAACCCCCGGTTTCAACAATGTTCAGTATTCTGTCGATTTTATTTCACCCGCCCTCCTCCCTCCCTCTCTTTTTTTCTGAAGTGACAATTAGCATATTTCCCCCAGTAAGCAATCTATCTTTAACACATAGGAATTTTTACATAGCAATACTGACACATCTATAGAAATTAATAATTATTCTGTATTACCATCTGTTTACTAATATTTACTAATCCAAAATTATTTTATTTATTTGTTACTTGTGTTTGCATGTATGTACATGCACTTGCTTGCAAGCATGGAGGCCAGAGGACAACTTTTAGAGCTGTTTCTCTCCTTCTACTGCAGGCTTTGGGGGACTCAGGTTGTCTGACATGAAGGGAAGATCTCTTAGCTGCTGAACCATCACCAGCTCTCTTACTACCCAGTCAATACACAAATTCCTGTGTCGATCCACAAGAAAATTAAACTAGGTGCTCAAAGTAGATCCTAACTGAGATCCACATGCTATATGGGTGTCTATTGAGATCCACATGCTGTGTGTGGGTCTATTGAGATCCACATGTTATGTGGGGTCTATTGAGATCACCATGTATATATAGGGTCTATTGAGATCCACATGCTATGTGGGGTCTGTTGAGATCCCCATGCTATGTGGCGGTCTATTGAGATACGAATGCTATGTGGGGCCTATTATTTCCTGAGTCTCTTTGCTCTAAGGTGATCACTTGCATTTTATGCTGTTTCCTTGTCAAAGAAACTGGACCTTTGTCCTGCGGAATTTCCAGTGGTCTGGACCTGGCTGATCAGGGTCACGATGGTGGGATTTAGCGCGCTCTTTTGTATTTGACAGCTATTTTGGGGAAAGTCCCTTGACCTGGGTTTTTCTGGGATTACCTCATCATGAGACTTTGATTTCCTGATTTTGGCTGGGACCTCAAAGAGGTGGCATTGTATGGCACAGCACAGGCTGCCATGGTGACTTGTCGCCTTGCTGTGCTGTTAACTGTTTGCTGGTGATGGTGTCCGGTAGGTGTTACTACTGCAGATCCCCGATTTTCCAATTTCAACTAGTAGGAAGTCTGCAAAGAGATACTTGAGAATATTTCATGTTTTGTTTTTCCCCCTCTTAAGACTTTCGCCCACGGGTCTCAGCATTCGTTAGTGATTCTTGCAGAATGAATTGGAATTGCACTGGTTACCAAGTGCTGATTCTCTGATCCTCTCCTCCCCTCAAGATTTATGCATTAACATCCTAAAGTAAGGAAAATCCTCCCCTTCTTCACATATTTATCTTGCTATCATTTAGATCAGTGTGGACTCATGGGTTCCTATTTTATGTAGTGGGTTATAACCCAGAAAGTCATTATCCACGTTATTTTTCACCAGATATTTGTTTTGCTTATACTTATTTGTTAGTTTTGTGCCTGCATGTATATTTTTGTGAGCACCCATATGCAACGGCCCCATGTGTGGAGGATTCCCGGGGTTGAGCTCAGGTCACCAGGCTTAGTGGCAAGCTCCTTCACTCACCGAGCCATCTCACCAGCCCTCGCTATCTATTGATGCCTAGTGCAACTGTGTACACTTACAAGAGCCCCATGGTTCAAATCTACCTTGTGTCTTCTCTATGCTGTCTCTGGGGATTGTGTTTCTGGAACCAAGACTTCCATGGTCTTGGCTTTGAAATGGAGAATGGTGTTCAGAAGGGCATTCTGTGTACCTGCTGCTGAGGAGTTATTAACGCCAAGACTCCTCTGCAGACAGAGCTAAGATGCACATGGTGTGTGTGTGTGTGTGTGTGTGTGTGTGTGTGTGTGTACGTGTGTATGCATGTATATGTTTGTGTGTACATGTGTGTGTGCACATACGCATATCTGTACCTATCTTGCATCCCTTCTGTGTGTATGTGCTTTCTCCTTTTTTCTCTTTTCCTCTCTGGCAACCCCTTGAGTCCACACTGACTGACTGACTGGTCCCAGGGTAGCCGCAGCATATATTCTAGTTTTCTTCTCTCAACCGTGGCAGTGAGAGCTCAATGCAATTGAACCATAACCCACATTCTGACTGTCTCCCTCCCCTGTCTACTCCTTCTGTTCCCCCCATCTCAGCCTCCTTTCTCGTTCTTTCTGCTCATCACTAACATCCTTATCCTCCAGAGGCATCTGCAGACTCAGGCTCGTATGCTCTTCGGCCCCAGCCACTCAAGAAGAGGAGAAGGGAGAGGATGAATCTATTTTTGCTATTGTTGTTGTTATTTGTTTATTTCTAGTAAAGAGGACTAGAGAAAGAAGGGGAAAGGGAAGGGACAGGGGAAGACATATCATTTTCTTTTTTTGTTTGTTTTTCTTTTTTTCTTCTTTTTTGTTTTTCTTTCTTTTTTTGTTTTTTTTTTTTTTTTTTTGACTTATCATTCTTAATGGTACACAGACGACTGTGAAGAACAGAGGCTACATTTCAGAACGCAGATCCAACAGAGACTCTCCAAACCTTCTAATGACACAAAGCTGAGGCCTCCCTTTCACACACTCTTTCATCCTGCTGTGGGGAACTAGGAGAGGCCAGAGCTGTTTGTGAAAACCTGAGACATCATTCTGCAAGTGAGGACCTGAGACATCATTCTTTTCCTTGTTCAGGACAACTCCAACCCAGCCCAGCTCTACCTAACCCCAAAACCAACACCTAGAGAGGTCACTGACCCTGGAATTCAGTGGACTTCGTGAAGTCCCATGTGTAAAGGAACAAAAGTCCCTGACCAAAGGCGGGTCTGCAGGAATGCTGGCCTTCTCTGGCATGCTGTTTATTGGATACCGAGACAGACCTGGAAAAGATGAGACTATAGTTCAGGGCCACAGTTTAATGTCCCACGGCATGGGCAGGTTCGGGGAGGAGATTTGAAACAGGTGACATCTGTCACAGAAACTGCTTCAGTCCCCGATTCCGGGGATCCCTCTCCCCAGGGACAAAGTAGGAACCTTCAGCCTGGGAAGGAAGGCAGGAAATCCTGAGAATTATAAAGCGGGCTGGAAGACTAGATGGCGAAGAGTCTGGAGTCTCAAACACAGGGAGAATCTCAAATTGAAGAGTTTGCTTGCAGAAGTAGAGTTGGTCCCAGATCCTAATTTGTAGAAGACCTCCACAATGCCACCCTGGTAGAAGGGAACTAACTATTCAAAGATGGGAGGAGATCCCAGAGGGAAAGACAAGACTGGGACAAGAGAAGGTCACATCCTGGTTCTCCCTCTTCCTAGTCACAGCACTAAGGTTAGAGTGACTTGATCATCCACTTCTAGAAACGAAGACTGTAGGTTAGACAGTGAACTAAGGAAGTTACTTAAGCTCCTCATGCACTTGTTTCTCAGCCAACAGGGAGGATTAGTAATGTCTACCTTAGGGGCTGGAGAGATGAGAAAGTTGGTAAAGTGCTTGTCCCACCAACACGAGGACTTGAGTTCAGATCCCCAGTGCCCATGTAAAAAGCCAGGTATGGCAGCTCACACCTGTAATCCCAGCACCGGAAAGCAGAGACAGAAGGATCGCTGGGCCTCACTGGCCAGCCAACCTCGCTGAATTGGTGAACTACAAGTTCGTGAAAGACTCTGTCTTCAAAATATAGGGTGGAGAGTGAGTTAGGAAGATAACCAGCATTGACTTATGACATACATATGTGCACACAGAACCTAACATACACAGACACAGACACAGACACACACACACACACACACACACACACACACACACACACACACACACGCCAACGCATGTAAACCTAGCACTTGGGAAGTACAGACAGGATAATCAGGAGTTCAAAGACAGCCTTAGCTGTATAACATTAGTTTGAGGCTAGCCTGGGATACATGAGGCCCTGTTTTTGTGTGTGTGCAATTGCCTTTTTTTTTTTTGCCTATTTATTAGAGTTATAGGATCTAAATTAGTGAACTGTCTAGTATGGGTGCTGGGAATTGAACTCAGGTTCTCTGGAGTCTTAACCACTTAGCCATCTCTCAAGCCCCACATTCTATTTTTATTTTCAGTTATGTGGCAGGGTGCAGAGGGTATGCATGTGAGTACAGGTAACCACAGAGTCCAGATCCCAGGATATAAATTAGTAATTGACCTAATACAGTGCTGAAACATTGCTATTCTTTTTTTAAATAATGATTTATTTTTATTTTATGTGCATTGGTGTTTTGCCTGCATGTGTGGCTGTGTGAGGGTGTCAGATCCCCTGGAAGTGGAGTTACAGACAGTTGTAAGCTGCCATGTGGGTGATGGGAATTGAACTCGGGTCCTCTGGAAGAAGCATCCAGTGCTCTTAACTGCTGAGCCATCTCTCTAGCCCCCAACATTGCTATTCTTTTACTTATTTTTGTCTATAATCTGTCCAATATACACAACCCTCTTAAGTCCTTTTGGCACAGTCTTCTGAGCCTAGCTCCTCAGGTGCCATTTGTTGTTGGTAGTGGTTATTTTTATTGTTTTTTTTGTTGCTGTTGTTTGTTTTGTTGAGACAAGGTCTCACTATGTATTCCCAGCTGGCCTGGACCTCACTTTGTAGACCAGGCTGGCCTCATACTCTCAACCACCCACCTGCTTCTGCCTCCCATGTACCTAGCTTTTATCAGGGAGACTTGCAAAGGTGCTGATCACTAGCTCCTAGATAGTGCATGCTAGAAGAAATCAAACAGATTTTGCTGGGGGTTGTTGGTTTTTCTGCATACAAATCACCCATGACCTCCATCTATACACCTGACCTGGACTGAGTACTATCACGTGCCATCCACGGAGTAAAAAACATGTACAGACTCTACTTCAAATTTAGGTCACAAGCAAGGTATCTAATAAGCTTTTTATTCTTAAGCTCCATTATCTCATTAGCAATAGGAATGCAAATATCTTCCTCGTTGTTATGACAATCCCTGACCTTGCCACTGAGATGCAGGCTGTCTGACATGCAGCAGTCATGATTCCCTGCATTATTACTGGGCCCTTCAGCAAGACACAGGATGAGAGAGCATCCAGTATAACAACCTCACTTCACAGATTCAAAAAAAAAAAAAAAAAAAAAACCCTGGGGCCAGGCAGTAGATATAGCTGGTCTGCTGCCCAGTAGGGCAAGGACACTGGGCTGGTGTCCCCAGCTGTCCCCTTTTCTTGTTCCTGGAAAGTGCCATTCATGTTTTCCCCCAGGTTTATTTCAGAATTTAATTCTCATTGTTTTTTCATCAAGAGAAGTTAAGACTCAGGACTTTCAGGTGGACTCACAGACAGGTAGCCAGCTATACTGAACAGAGTCCAGTGTTTCCAGGGCCAAAGCAAACAGAACACTGATCTCTCTGTTGTCCCCAAGGTCTATGCGTTGTTTAATGTCCCTACTCTCCATGGAAAGAAAGGACCGAAGTCCAGTTTCTTTCTCAGCTTGTCCAAATTAAGCCTCTGACCTATACAAACTCTTAGACTTACAAGCCATTGGTGCCAACTGTTGGTTTCTACAATGACCTTATCTTTTTATAGTTGTCAGGAATGTTACTCATGGATACATCTTTCATGCACTACAAAACTTCTCTGTATACGTAATTTAGCAAGACTTACCAGCCTCGCAGGTTAGCAGTTACCTAAAACAAATTAACAAACCTTCATCCCCACTCTTCTCCTCCATGAGGAAGGAAGTGTGTGTGTGTGGGTGTTTCAGAAGATTCACCGAACTGGAGCTACTAATGTGCAGAAGTTATATAAAAAAAAAAGGGGTGTGTGTGTGTGTGTGTGTGTGTGTGTGTGTGTGTGTGTGTGGTGTCTCTGTGGTTTCCTTGGGGCAGTCTTCAAGGAGATGGCATAGGACCCAGAAGGAATAAGTCCTTCTCCACCCCAGAAACCACCTGAGCCCATCTTAGGGTTTCTATTGCTGTGATAAGACACCACGACTAAAAGCAACGAAAGGGGTTTATGTCACTTGCATTTCCACCTCACAGTCCATCATCAAAGGAAGTCAGGGTAGGAACTCAAGGCAGGAACCTGGAGGCAGGAACTGAAGCAAAGCCCATGGAGGAGAGCTGCTTACAGGTTTGATCCTCATGGCTTGCTCAGCCTGCTTTCTTACAGCATCCAGGACCACCAGACCAGAGGTGGCACCACTTACAGTGACGTGGGCCCTCCCACATCAATCAAAAGTCAAGAAGATGAACCACAGGCTTGTCCTCGAGTCAATCTAGTGGGAACATTTTCCTAATTGAGGTTCCCTCTTCCCAAATGACTAGCTTGTGTCAAGTAGACATAAAACTAGCCAGCATAGCCTGATACCTTCCTGCTACCTCTCTGGGGATTGAATTCTAGTCTTCTGTGGATGCATGAGCTCTGATAGTAGAATGAGCTGGAAAGGAAAACCTCATGGCTAGTTGGCTAGATAAAGACCTGGAGACTGGAGCTCACAGTTGGGAGAACATTCAAAGGACTTTGTCTTGGCTTAGCGCTATCATTTTCCTCCAGTTCTGAAGTCTAGACCAACATGGCTTTGACTGCAGCTTCTCAAAGCTCAAGATGCCCCATTTTGTGAATTTCTGGCTCAGGCATCTTCACCATAATATATGAAGTTAAAACTGCCAGCTTTGAGTCAAGAAAATTGGAATTAATTTGAATATAAAACACTCCGAGAGATTGACTGGAGAGATGAGTCAGCAGTTAAGTGCACTGGGTGCTCTTCCAGGGGACCCAGGTTCAATTCCCAGCACCCACATGGTGGCTCACAGCCATCTGTAACTCCAGTCCCAGGGAATCCATACCCTCTTCTGGTTTCTGGAGGTCCCACGCCAGTGATGCACAGACATGCATGCCAGCAAAACACACATGCACATTTTTTAAAGCTGCTAGAAACATTAATAGGAAAACGGATGGAACTGGAAAATATTATGTTAAGGGAAATGAACTAAACTCAAATACCACATGCTTTCTCTTCTATCTGAATCATAGATTTTTAATGTGTCCATGCATTTGAATAAGTGTGTGAGTGTGTGCATTTATTTACTTATGGAAGTTATATAGGTTATGAAATAAGAAAGGAGAGTATGACAGAGGAAAAGATAATTTAAGAGAAGGAAGAAGAGCTGGGTGGGTTGGGAGTGAGTAGAATTCTTTATACATTATTGATGGGAGAGTCAATTATTCCAGCCATTATGCAAAACTAAAATCAGAACTAGCATACACTCCAACTGTACCACTCCCGAGTGTATACCCAACAGAATTTAAGTCAGCAATTAGAGACAATTGTACATCTCTGCTTATCTATGCACAATCTACAGTGACCAAGTCATGGACTAGCCTAGATGCCCAGCAACAGATGAATAAAGAAAGGATGGACAGTCACACACACATCTATCAGAAAAAAAAATAACACAAAAGTAAAGGGAATTATCAAAGAAAAGAATGGATGGAGAAGGGGAAAAGGTAAGTGAGGGTGGCAGGTGGGTGGATAAAGTCAAAGTTTATTATACATGTGTGAAAATATTACCATAAAACTTCTATTCCATATAACTAATACTCACAAATCAAAATTTTAAAGAATAAAAAAATCAGATTAAATGAAAATAATCAGAAATCGAAACGTAAGGACCAGGATGGGAAATCAGATAGAAGTAGAGAAAGAACAGTGACAGTTTATAAAACCAAAAATCTGTTCCTGGCAATGCAAGTGAAATTGAAACAGCTTTCGCTAGACTGATCAAAGAGAAAAATAACATCATTCGTGTCAAGAATGGAAGAGGGGACATTGCTACACAGTCTACAGACACTAAGAACGTAACAAAACAGTTTGATGAATGTTATGGCAAAACTCAACTTATCTGAAATAAAGAAGTTCTTTGAAAAAAAAAACAGGTTGTTACCAGTAGACTTTTGCCTTTAGGGTTTGTGTGTGTGTGTGTGTGTGTGTGTGTGTGTGTGTGTGTGTGTGTGTGAGAGAGAGAGAGAGAGAGAGAGAGAGAGAGAGAGAGAGAGAGAGAGCATGGAAGTATGTGAGCACATGTACATGCAGATGCCTGCCTGCCAAGGCTGGAGGAGAGTGCTGCATTCCCAGAGCTGGAATGATATGATCTATGAGTTCCTCTGTGCAGTGCTGGATTGAAAGTCCAGTCTCACGACAGAACAGCAAGCACTCTTCACTGCTGATCAGTCTCCTAAACCTGCCGGTTCTCTCTTACACATTTTTTTTTCTTTGTTATAGTCACCGTTAACTCCTCAGGTGTGTTTGTAACAACTCTTTCAGGAGTTGTCTGGAGTCAGCACAAGGCCTTACCTGAAATCAAGCTGATGAAGGCACCTGCTCCTGGATCTCTAGCCTCCAAAACTGTGGAATAAACAAATCCTCTTCCTTCCTTCCTTCACTTCATTCCTTCGTTCCTTCGTCCCTTCGCTCCTTCCTTCCCTCCTTCCTTCTTTCCTCCCTCTCTCCCTCCCTTCCTTCCTCCCTCTCTCCTCTGTTCATTTCTCTCTCTCCTTATTTTATTTGTATTAAATTTACTTTAAAAATTGTATACATTAGTATTATATTAACATAATTTCTCCCTCCTCCCTCTAACCTCCTCTAATCCCTGATCCTTCTCAAACTCATGGCCTCTTTAATTAATATCATTACATATATATTGTGAATAAATATGTCGGTACAACCTGCTGAGTCCCCTTAGTATTGCTCATGTGTGTGTGTTTTAGGACTGATCATCGGCACTAAATATCCAGTTAGGTGCCTCGCCTCTCTGGAAGAGTAATTCACCTTTCAGCACCCATAGCTCGTCATCAAGGACAGTGATTCTCAACCTGGGGGCCATGACCCCAAAGGGATTGCCTATCAAATATTCTGCATATCCGATATTTACATTATGACTCATAACAGTAGCAAAATTACAGTTATGAAATAGCAATGAAAATATTTATGGTTGGGGGTCAGCACACCATGAGGAGCTGTATTAAAGGGTCGCAGCATTAGGAA
This sequence comes from Peromyscus californicus insignis, assembly GCF_007827085.1. Classification (NCBI taxonomy): domain Eukaryota; kingdom Metazoa; phylum Chordata; class Mammalia; order Rodentia; family Cricetidae; genus Peromyscus; species Peromyscus californicus. The sequence goes on from NW_026294402.1 coordinate 97,728,049, forward strand.
GGTTGAGAACCACTGCTCTACAGATAGAATCCCGTCGATTTGCCCATCAGTGTGACTATGTCATTTGGTGTTGTCTTTGCTCAGGTCTGGCTTAGGCAGCCATACATGTTGACATTTCATGAGTGCAGCTTCCCTGTCGTATGTAGAAAACACATATGGAAGATACAGTCTCCAAGATACAATGCTTGCTGGTCCTCTGGCTCACACAATCACGTTGGCCTCTCTCCTTCCATGTTCCCTGAGCCTTCCGTGTAGTTGTGCTGTAAGTGTTCCAACTGGGGCAGGCTCCCCACAGTCAGTTCTTTTCATGTTGACCAGTTGTGGCTCTTTGTAATGGTCCTTATCTGCTGCAAAAGGAAGCTTCTTTGATGGAGTAAGAGCAACATGTGGGTATATGGATAATTACTTAGAATATAGTTAGGACATTATACTGGTCTATTAAAGTGGCTATAGTAGGTTTTCCTCGATCCATGACCTCACTAGCTCTGTGTAATTGGCTGGGTTTCCAGTACCAGGACCGAATTCCTTCATTTCTTTATCTAATACAAATAAATAAATAAATAAAGTGGAGCTGGAAATATGGCTCATCTCTTGCAGAGAACCCAACTTTGGTTCCCAGCACCCACTTCCAAAGCTCACAACTGCCTGCACCTCCAGGTCCGGGATGTCTGATGCTCTTGTCTTCTAGCCTCTACGGATACCGCATTCACATGTACAAACCCACACCCACTCACACACGACACATAATTTTCAAAAAGTTTTAAATTAAATCTTTAAAGAAGCTTATTGTTTGAATTCCTTCATCTCTGTGGTTTTTAAATGTGTTTTTATTGGTTGACTTTGCTCCTGACTTTGTAACAGTTTAATTCTTCTTTGCATATTTGAAGACGTTTTTATTTAATATGCAGCTATGTAAGTTGCACTGGTGAATACTTAAATTTCATTGCTTTCCTTTTGTGGTATTGGAGTTTGTGTTGGGAGGTAGTTAAGATGCCTGCAGACCAGTGGGATCCTCTGAGGCATGTTCCAGCTTTAGTGAAGGCTATTCAGGAGCAACCTTTAATCAATGGCCACTTTAAATATTTATTTTTTAATTTATGTGCTTGTGTGTGTGCCTTGATGAGTTTATGTCCACCACATGTGTGCGGGGACCTGCAGAGGCTAGAGGGTACTGGATCCCCTGGAACTGGAATCACAGGCGGTTGTAAGATGCCTGAAGTGATTCTGGGAACTGAACCCAAGTCCTCTGCAGGAACAGCTAAGCCGCTGTGTGGCCCCATCTATGGCCATTTTACCCCCACATCTAAGGCACACCCTGCAGTGAAAGCCTTTGTCTTGAGTGTGGGCTCTTCATCCTGCTTGCTAGAAACCTGCGTGACTGCTGACCTCATGAGCCCTGAGAACTGCGTGGTGTTTAAGTCTCTCAGTTACTCTTTTCCCAGCCTCGTGGGTTTTAATCTCAGTCTATATGGGCGCAGGTACATCAAGGATACTGCAATGAGGGTCATGGACCATTTCCCTGCAAAGTCCCATCCTTCCTGGCACTCGATCCTGGTCACATTGACCTCAGATTTCTATCTCTGTTTCTGGAAACTTCAGACTGGCAGAAAGCCGGGTCATCATCTCGCTTCTTGTTTCCCTTCCCCCCACGGTTCCTGGTCCCTCACTGCTATTGTTCAACCACAAAGAGCTGTTTCATACACTTTCCCCCCTGATTTTTAGTTGTTTGTGGGAGGAGGGGACGTCCTGCTCTGGCCAGTCTTTCACTCACTCAGATAACTCTGACTTGTAACAACATATGATCTTCCACACTCCGATTCCATACTTGTGAAGGGGCTGTCACAAGCTGGCGTTGTAATAATAACTAGAGATGGTGACATTTCTGATATTGAATGGAAAAGAAACAAGTGTATCGCTCGTCACACTTTTAGAAACCTGACCCAACAAGCAGCAAGATACAATGTTTGCAGTAATTTTAATATTTTCTAGGAAACATTAACTAAGACTTTGATTGCCTTTGACATTAATTTACAGTGTCGAAACATAATGTCTTATGTATGCGTACATGGGGGTGCATGTGCATGTATATACACAGGCATGTGGAGACCGGAGGTCAATGTTGAGTGTTGGTTTCTATTGCTCTCCACACTACTTTTTGAGACAGGCTCTCTCCTTGAACCTGAAGTTCACTGATTCAGCTAGCCTGGCCACCCAGGGAACCCCAGGGATCCTCCTGTTTTTTGCTTTCCTAGACTTAGGATGACAGAGCACATCACTATACCTAGCCTTTTACATAGGTGCCAGGGATCCCAAATCAGGTTCTCACGCATGTACGGCAAGCGCTTTTACCAACTGAACCGTCTCCCAAACCCCCAAATTGTATTTTAAAAATACACAAAATCATTCCTTGTCCTTTCTTGTTATTTTGTAAGTCGTTTCTGCTGAACACATTGATTTGTGTGTGTGTGTGTGTGTGTGTGTGTGTGTGTGTGTGTGTGTGTGTGTGTGAAAAAGAGAGAGAGAGAGAGAGAGAGAGAGAGAGAGAGAGAGAGAGAGAGAGAGAGATCTTGTAATCACTGCTTGGGTGGTATTCAGACAGATTTGTTGCTCAAATTATAACTGAATGATTTGTCTTTTGTGTAAAATAATCAGAGTATGAGGAGATAAGTCAAACTACTTTGGCAGAGTTCTTTTAAGCACATTACTTTTATTTTTAAAATCGTGTGTGTGTGTGTGTGTGTGTGTGTGTGTGTGTGTGCACGTGCATGCATGGTATATGCATGCACAGTCCTGTGTATGAACATATAGAGGCTATAGTTTGATGCCAAGTGTCTTTTTCTATCACTCTTCCCTTTATTTTTTTGAGACAGGGTCTCTTGATGAACCTGAAGGTCACTGTTTCAGCTAGACCAGGTGACCACAAGCTGCTGGGTTCCACCTGTCTCTGCTTCCACTGTTGAGATTACAGATCCATGAAGCCACAATCAGTTTTTACATGGATGTTGGGGATCCAAACTCAAGTTCTCTTGCTTTCAAAGTGAACTCTAACCCACCTCCCCAAAGGTATATTTTTACACTTGTGTGTGTAAGTGCGTGGTGGCACACTCATGCCACTATGTCCATGTGGAGGTCAGAGGACAGTGTGTTGGGGTCTGTTCTTTCTTTAAGCCACTGTGTAGGTCCCAGAGCTCAAACTCAGGTCGCTACCTTGACCCACTGAGCCCTCTGACCAGCTTGTAAGATATAATTTTTAGTAGATACTAAACTTAGAACCTCAATTTTAATACAAAAAGTCTTATTTGCCCCAAATCTAAGGATATTCAGCGAAGTTTTATGGGGAAATATTTTTTATTTATTTTAATTCTTTTTGCTTCAATTATGACAATGAGTTATAAAGATGTCAGTATGCGTCCACATGGAGACAAACAGTTAGGTCCCCCTGGCCCTGTGTGGCCCTGGCTGAATGGTGTTTAATGTCTATGGAATGTGCAGGCATCCAGCAGGTCTGTGAAGCAAAACACAAGAGAAAAGATCGTCATTCCCCACCAGCGCTGGCCACACTCCTCTCTGCTCCAATTTCTTATGTTCTTAAAAGCAAAGTTCTTAAAAAATATGTTGGGAATACTCTTGTCTTCTAAAAATAAGTTATGGTTAATTGAGATGATTTAAGACCTTCATAGATACTCTGTATTCTAAATGTCTATCTTTAAATACCTATACTGTCCTTTCTTCCTGCTTTCAATATCTGTAGCACACAATATAATGCCACAAAAATTCAGGCATATGCCCAATAATTCTTTTTTTGGCTTGTTTTTTTGAGACATGGTTTCTCTGTGTGGTTTTGGTGCATGTCCTGAAACTCACTCTGTAGACCAGGCTGGCCTTGAACTCACAGAGATCCACATGGCTCTGCCTCCTGAGTGCTGAGATTAAAGACATGGGCCACCACCACCTGGCCCAATAATTCTTTTGTCTCAGTTTTAATTTTGTTTCCCAGTTCCTTTATTTTTAGACAGCAATTCCAAATAAAATATGTATACTAAGACTCCTCCGGGGCTAACCATGCTGTATTTGTTTTTATTAATGTTTGTGCGTTTTATATAAAATCATTAAAAAATCAGTTTTTTGATCAGTCCTGTGCTGTGTACAGCTTGTGTCATTTCCCAAGCCCCCAGCTGACTAGCAAAAATGGGAATACACATGAGAAGAGCTTCATTCCCAAGTGGTCTCAAGTTCTGCAACACTTCTTGTCTCCTTCAGACAATTTAGCATTTCATAGATTGTGTCTTTCCCTGCTGTCTAATTGAATTGACTCAGTGGTAACTGAATCTTTCTGCAAGGCCAGGAGAAAGTTTCCACTTCTTCATGCCTTGCTGGAATAGCTGAGAACTCAACACACCTGGGTTCTTAATATAAACATACTGACTTTGAACCTTGTGTTATTTCTCCTTGGTGGTCCATTCCACTTACCAGAGGACAAGCACTGTCTGAAGTTGGTCATCATGGTAAGATACTGTGGCCCTAGGTATGTTTTATATGTTGTTTTGTTCTGCAGGTTAGACAAGCATTCTGTGTCATCACTGAACAGCAGGTCCTTAGCTGAGAATTCAAACATCTGGAACATCATTTTTTCAAATCCATTTCTTCCAAAGAGCTCCTGAATTGGGACGAACAGACAGTCACTGAGGGTGCCAGAAAGCATAGAGGTGTCTACTCTGTCTAGAAGACCAGAGGCTTCAGGACTGCTCAACTCTAGGCCTTGGAGAACCCCAGGACACAACAGTTTAGGAAATGTTGTAGTAACTGAAAGCATGGTCTGTGGGTTTGAATCCTGGCTTCATCTTTTCCTTGCTATGCGAACTTGGGAAAATTCTTCCCTAAGCTAAGTCAATCTCAGTTTGCTTATTTACAAGTGGAGGCAGTAACATCACATTGCGCAATGATTCATGTAAAGGAACGTAATTAGAAAGCTGGCCATATGTCACTACTTAACTAGCCAGAGCCAGGTGTTTTCCCAGCTGTCTAAATCACCCTCCCATGTCTCTCTGCTGCCTGGAACTCTTGCTCTTTGCCCCTCCTACTTTCTGGGGCCCAGCCAGTTCCATATCTCCATCCTACCTGCCTGCCTTAGTTTACTTCCCTTTAGTCAACGTGGCAGCTGGTCTTAATGTGAGACTTTCCCCTTCACATGTCCACAGTCCAGACTCTCTTACTTTAATGGTTTTCCTAGGTATGAGAGTCAATCTTGATTATCAACGTGACATACCTAGGAAGAGGGCTTCTCAGCCAACTAAAGCCTCTGTCAGACTGGCCCATGGGCATGTCTATGTGGCATTTTCTTAATAGTTGACACAGGAGGGCCCAGCCCTCTATGAGAGGTACCATCTCTCAGCAGGTAGGCTGGGACAATACAAGAAAGAGAGCTGAATGTGAGCCTGGAATAAGACAGTGATGTTCCTCCATGGTCTCTGCTTCAGTTCCTGCTTCCATGTCCCTATCTTGAGCTTCTGCATGGCTCCCTCAGTGATGGACTGTAACCTGTAAGTCAAATATACCCTTTCTGTGCCCAAGTTACTTTTAGTTCATGTCTTAGCACAGCAAAGAGAAGCAAACTGAATACCAGACCACTGTCCTTTAACAGGATGTGAGGGGGAAATATGATAAAACATGGATTTCTTCTTTGGAGAACTGTTACAGACTATTATTTTAAGGTGTGTTACATTTGTTTATACTGTGAAACATTTGTTTTAATGATGCAAAGATGTGTTGCATTCTTTTATGTTGCATTTGTTTAACTTTGTGAAGCTGTGTTACTGTGCCTGTCTAAAACACCTGATGGTCTAATAAAGAGCTGAATGTCCAATAGCGAGGCAGGAGAAAGGATGGGCGAGGCTGGCAGGCAGAGAGAATAAATAGAAGGAGAAATCTGGGAGGTAAAAAAGGAAGAGCAAGAGAACAAGGAGAGGAAGAGGACATCTGGGGCCAGCCACACAGCCACCTAGCCACACAGTCACACAGTGACACAGCCAGCCACACAGCCAGGCAGCCACCTAGCCACACAGCCACACAGCCAGCCAGCCACCTAGCCACACAGCCACACAGCCAGCCAGCCACCTAGCCACACAGTTACACAGTGACACAGCCAGCCAGCCACCTGGCCACACAGTTACACAGTGACACAGACACACAGACAGACACACAGACACACAGACAGCCATGGAATAAGAGTGAAAGGAAGATATACAGAAGTAAGAAAAGGAAAAAGCCCAGAGGCAAAAGGTAGACGGGATAATTGAAAGTTAAGGAAAGCTGGCTAGAAATAAGCCAAGCTAAGGCCAGGCATTCATAATTAAGAATAAACCTACATGTGTGATTTATTTGGGAGCTGGGTGGTGGGCCCCCCAAAAAAGTAAAAAGAGAAAAAACAACCAACATCAGGGAACCTCCAAGAATGGGGTGTCTACTGCAACAGGGAGAGGGGACTATGGGTTTTCCTTTGAATCATTTGAGTTAGGTATCACCTACTTCATAAGAGCAGCTCCTGATGGCTTCCAGGAAGGTCAGAAAGTGCCTAGATGTTTGCTCTTTAACTTCAGATGGTGCCCAGCCTATCCAGGCTAAGGAGACAAATTCAGCTTGACTACAAGTCAGCTAGAGAAACCGCCATTTTGCTTTTTCTACACTTAGCTCAGCCAATGAGCCAACAGCTCCCTACTTATTGTACCAGAAGAGAGAAGGGATTAATTCTCAGGGAGAATTGAGGCGGCCCAAGAGAGCCCATGTGTTTACTCAAGGCTATAAATCTCAGGCTCTTCTCTTGGATCCTTAGAGAGCTACAGAACAAATGGGCATCAGATACAACCAGAGACAGGACTAGAAGGTCCAGGGTTCTCTTCTCATGGAGAAAGCGTGTGAGCTGGGCTGGGTATGGGCACGTGGGCATCTGTGCAGCTCTGGGAACTGGCACTGAGTCATTCGGAGTAGGCACTGGTGCCCATACCTGTTGGTTGAAGAGTATTCTGCGAGCAAAGTCGACCTTATCTTTCCTGGAGAACACAGCATGGTTTGGCACTCGGGCCAGGTGGCAGCTCTGAGCCTCAGTCACGGGCTTCCTGGTGCCATCAAGGCACAGCAGCTCAAAGTCTTCCTGTTTCAGACCCTTAGCCCAAGCCTCAGGGTTCTTTCCTAGGGAGATACAGATAGATCAGTCACAGCTCACAGCTTTGGTCCAGGTGCCCTCATGGGGAATGAGATCAACCATCAGTGCCTGGGAAGTCATGCTACACAGAGAAATATAACAAAAAGAAGAGAGTTCACAGACTCATCACCTTCTTGTTTGGTGCTCCATTAGTCCCATTCAAGGCAAAGATTTCTTAAGGTAGTCCCACGGTATTAACAACCCCGGAACAGGCAAATGTGCCCATGAGGCCCTGGCTTTGCCATCTGGAATGCTGCTCACCATCGATACCGAGCCGGCCCTTCAGCTACACAGTGCATGAAGGAGCACTAGGAGTGTGTGTGTGTGTGTGTGTGTGTGTGTGTGTGTGTGTGTGTGTGTGTGTGTGTGAGAGAGAGATCAACCCCCATTTGACAACGATAGCTCAGACGGCATTTGACTTGCCCAGAACCACACAGCTAAGAAGAAACTCACAACCAGAGCTGGAGTCGCCGGCAGGAAGGGAAAACATGTTTTATGTAACTTAGCCTGTGTGCTCTTCTCAGTAGTCCTGGAGGCAAGTCACTGTGTCCCCATTTCACAAAACAGGGCTTGACAAGAAGGGTGGTACAGACCGTCATGCTAGTGACTTAGGAGGCTTAGGCAGGAGGATTATGAGTTCAAGACAAGCCTGGACAATGTAGCAAGACACTTTCTAAAACTGAAAAAGAAAATACTTTGGGGCCTGTGAGATGGCTCAGTGTGGGGAGCAACCTGAGTTCAATCCTTGGGGCCCACAGGGTAGAGGGAGAGAACTGACTCTAGTTAAGTTAACTGACTCTGACCTTAGAACAAACACACAATCAATCAATCAATCAATCAATAAATAAATAATAAAAATTTAAGAGATAATTGTGAATGGTTGGAGAGGTGGCTCAGAAGTAAAGGACCAAGGGACCTGGGTTTGAGTCACAGCACCCACAAGGTGGCTCACAATGGTCTGTAACTCCAACTCCAGGGAATATGATGCCCTCTTTTGGTCTCTGTTTTGGCCATAAAGGCAACAGGTATGCATGTGATATACAGACATATATGCAGGCAAACACTCATACATGTAAAATTTAAAATCAATCAATAAGTAAACAAAATGTTGGGACTGTAGCCCAGTAGTAGAGCACTTGACTAGCAAACTCAAGATCCTTGATTGAATTCTCCAGAACTGAACAAAAAAATAAATAAAATAACAGTCCTGAGAGTATTAACAAAGAAGGGAAAATTCAATAAATTAGACTATGTTAAAATTAAGACTATTTCCAGGCAGTGGTGGTACACGTCTTTGATCCCAGCACTTGGGAGGCAGAGGCAGGTGGATGGATCTACAAGTTTGAGGCCAGCCTGATCTACAGAGTTAGTTCCAAAATAGCCAGGGCTATATAGAGAAACACTGTCTGGAAAACCAAAAGAAAAAAAAAAGAAAAAGTAAAAAAGAAAACTGAAAACTGTCCACTCAGGGGCTGGAGAGATGGCTCAGGGGTTAAGAGCATACTGCTCTTCCAAGGACCTCAGTTCAGTTCCTAACATCCACATCAGGCAGCTCCAGTTCCAGGGTATCCAATGTCCTCTGGCTTCTTCAGGCTCCTGCACACATGTGGTGCAAATAAACTCACATTGTCACACACACATACGAATAAATAAATAAATTTTTTTCTTTGAAAAAGGCAAGCCACAGAGAAGCGCAAGGTATTTTCCAAAATCAATCGCTGTCAAAATTTTAATCTTGAATATCAAAAGAATGCCTGTCAATCAGGGAGCCAGACCTGCTCACATAGTCCATGGGCTCTGTGTTTTGTCATCTGGGGTCAAGGCCAAGGTGATAATTAGCATCACCGAGTCTGAACAGGTTGGAAGTCTGTTAAATGCTAGATTAATTTAAAATGCTTGGACTCAGTCGCTGGAGTCTGCTAGGTTTAGTTATTAAACGTCCCCAGTTGCCTCTTGGGGCACCACTCTACAAGGAAGACCCGAGGAAGGAAAGTACAATGCAGGCACCTACCATCAGTGTTCTGTAGAACTGTGGGGTGCTTCATGAAGGCCACATCCCCCTTCTCGACCAGACACCTGCACAACAAGGGCCAGGTCAGCAAAGAGAGTCAACAGGAGTGAAAGGGGCCACCAAGGGGGAGTCACACCCCGTCCCCGGTTCCTGAACTCCCACACAAGCAACTGTAGCCCCTTCCCTGGGTTCCTGAACACCCACACAAGAACTGTAGCCCCTGCAGGGCCCTTGGGTGGTAGACCAAAAAAGCAATGGAAAGACAGAACTGCTCGCTGACTTTCACTTGTAAAAACCACCATTCACATCCTTGTTTTAAATTCCCACCACTTTGCCCAGACAGGGTGCTTGTGTTCTCCCATTAGCAGAGATGTGTAAGGGGAGACCCACGTGGTGTAGTATCACACCAGGAGATACCGCAATCAGTGTGGAACGCCGGCTGTGAAGGGGTTTGATTGCACTCATGTGTCTGCTCGGTACTAACAACAGTGAACATGCTTCTCTAGACAGGACTCACCCTTAACCCCATGGGAAAATGTGCACCTGTGTGCAGGGACACTTTTTTATTTTTTAACAAGAAACGTGAAAAAATCGATTCTGTGATATCAGCCCGATGGAAATGTCTATTGATCGTCAGGGACGCTGTTGTGATTTGAATCTGGAATATTCCTCCCAGAAGGCTTAGTCCCTAACTGGTGGCACTCTTTTGACAGTTGGTAGAAATTTTAGGAGGCTGGGGGTCACGCCTTTGAAGGGCATATCATGTGCCCACTCCCCCATCCTGTCCCACACTAGCTCCTTCCTGGCCGTTATGAGGTGAGTGATTTGTCTCCTCATGCTCTTCCATCATGGTGTTCTGCCTCCCACAGGCCTATGCAGTGGGGGAAGGTGACCATGGATGAGAATTACTAGCCACAACTCCTTTAAGGTATTCTCTTAGGAATTTGTCACCACTGTAAAAAACTATCACAAGCTCCTCTCCAGCATTCTTTCTTTCTTGTCTTTGGGTGACTCTATCTACAACTAGGCTCAGTTGTGCCCATTCAGACTCATGAAAACCCCTCACCTACTTTTCTTCATGGTCTCTTCGTACAGAGTCCCACTCCTGAATGGGCATGGTCACCTGACTTAGGTGAATCATCACCTCAGGGCAAGGCAGACCGAGCAAGACTGCCCACTCTTTAATCTCAAAGATGCTCTCCTAGTCTCTGTTCTCTACTCCAGATCAGTGGTCCTCAGAGCCGGAGGCTAAGGTCCATCAGCATCAACACCAGCATCCTTGAAACCTGAGCAGGTCCCTGAGCCCCACCAGCCTGACAGGTAAATGGGAGACTGTGGGGATGGTGACCCGGAATCTGCCTTCCCAAGCCCCTCAGGAGAATCTGAGCCATGGTCAGTCTGAGAACCACAGTGTCATCCACTCACTTGTGATTTTCTCACCTCCCACCAACCGTCTTTCCAGTTCCTCCCCGGATGCATACACTGTGCTTCCTGCTTCCCAGAGAAAACACAGGAATCATGTGGTGGATTTTTCCCTGTGGTCCTCTGCAAGACCTGCCAATTGTTTCCTCTTCTCCTACTGTCCAGTTGGAGGAAGCTGGTCTCCCAATGCCATGGGTCCTCACCGGGTACTCTGATCCCAGGCCCCACCTGTGATCTCAGGAAACATCTGCCACAGTTATACCTGTTCTCATATAATTTTAATCTTTCTTTGCTCACAGGACTCTTTCTCATTTGCCGTTCATATGCCTTTTCTGGTTTTTTTTTTGTTATTTTATTTATTTCTTTTATTTGTATGAGTGTTTTGCCTGCATGAAACACTGTACACCACATGTATGCAGTGCCCATGGAAACCAGAAGAGGGCGTCAGATCCTCCTGGAAATGGCACTACACATGGTTGTGAGCTGCCATATGGGTGCTGGGAATTGAACCCAAGGTAAGTGGTTTACCAGCTGAACCATCTTCCCCAGTCCCTGAACAGATTCTTAAACTGGGTTCTGAAGAAATTGAAAGGAGAGAAAATAGAGTGAGCAACGGTGTATAACTTCAAGTATTTGTTGTTGGAAAGAGTGAAGCATTTACAGCCACTTGAGTTTATTTTTTTGTTCGATGGAAAAAATAACAGCATGTTTACATGCTGGTGGAAATGACCTAGTAAACAAGAAAGTGTGGAACCCTGGTGGTTCAGTCGGTTAGGGTACAGTACTTAGAAAAAGAGGATGTGAGGATGCAGGAGAGAGAGAATTGATGGGGCGAAGCCCTTAGATCACCAGGAGAGGCTGTCTCTAACCGGTGCAGGACTGGGCTCTGACAGGAGAGGACAGGTATCCAGAATGAGGGGCGGGAAGGCAGCATCTCAGGGTACTAATGCTGATGGATGCTGCCGTGAAGCTGACCCAATACTGAGGCTTTGTGGGCTTCCTCTTCTAATTGCTTGGTCTCCTAGGAAGCAGATGGGACCCAGAGGCATGCATCTTTTGAGTTTGGTCCTCATCACTTGAAAAGAAAGCCAGACAGCTGGAGGTCTCATAGTTCAGCCAGAAGCAGGGTCAGGCACTGAGTACAGAATAACAATGACCGTGACTGGTCTTTAAATGTGTGTGGGTGTACCGTGGGAAAACAAGGACATGGCCAAGGGTGTGAGAACAGAAAGTACTCACAGGATTGGGGTTTATCAGGATGAATGAAATTAGGGCGAGTGAGAGGGAGGTAGGAGTGACAGAGAATGCAATATTTTGGGGCTATGATGGTTCTCTGTGTGCTCCTCATCATTTTGTAAAGGGAGTAAGTTGTGTTTCCAATAATTTTAAATCTTATGCATCAAAATGGGACTGGGTAAGTGGGTGACATCTGTAACCCCAGAATTTGAGAGGCTGAGACCAAAGAATCACAGATTTCAGACCAGTCTGGGCTACACAGTGAGGTTCTGTCAGGTCACGAAACTTGACGATCTGAGTTTGACCTCTGGAGCTCACATGGTAGAAAGAGAGAGCCAACTGCCTCAAATTGTCCTCTGATCTCCACATGTACACTATTGAGCACAAGGCTCTCTCTCCCTCTCTCTCTCTCTCTCTCTCTCTCTCTCTCTCTCTCACACACACACACACACACACACACACACACAGATAGATAGATAAGCAAATACTTATTTTTTAAAGTATTGAAGTTGGACCAAACCTAATACCATTATATCTTATGATATAAAGAAATTTTAAGCTAGTTTGGGTTAAAGTGAACATTCAGCAGATATTGTTGTCACTAACGAATGACTGATAAGAGAGGCAGAAGTTTGGAGGGCAGGGTGAGGTGTACTCTCCTGGTGTACATGGGGACAGAAGGGTTCTCTAGAGCTCCACATGCTGTCCACACAGCTTTGTATATGGGGCCAGGAGGGTTTTCTAGAGCTCCACATGCTGTCCACATAGCTTTTACTTGACTAGCACACCCCCGACACACAATCTGAACATGTCCAGCCTGGCTCATCATACTTAGAACTTGGTCTGCCTATTCAGCCAGGTCTACAGGGCTCAACAGACATGGCCGCCATATGCTGACCCAGCAGGTCACAACCCAGACCCCTCCTTCTCCATACTTCGGTCTACAAACCTCTCTTGCTGACCTTACTGCAGTGTGGTTACTACAGTGGGCCGTGCATGCCCCCATTCCTGCTGACTCACTTCTGGGTTACTCTTGCTACAGGTTTTCTCAGGCTGAGTTCCTCTCGTGATGTAGTTATCTGCTCTCATGATCCCTCTGCCGTGAAGGCCTTCCCCATATACCTTTTCTAAAACTGTCCCCCGCCCTGGTCACTGCCACATCGCTCCCTGCTGTGTTAGGATCTTAACTATCTTCCAAAAGTACATGACTGCTAAAGGCTTGGCTCTGGGGGCTGGGGAGGAGGTTCAGGGGTTAAGAACACTTACTAGCCGGGCGGTGGTGGCGCACGCCTTTAATCCCAGCACTCAGGAGGCAGAGCCAGGCGGATCTCTGTGAGTTCGAGGCCAGCCTGGGCTACCAAGTGAGTCCCAGGAAAGGCGCAAAGCTACACAGAGAAACCCTGTCTCGAAAAACCAAAAAAAAAAAAAAAAAAAAAAAAAAAGAACACTTACTGTTCTTCCAGAGAACTAGAGTTCAATTCCCAACACCCGTGCTGGGCAGCTGACAATCACCCATAACTCCAACTCCAGGGAATCTGATGCCCTCTTCTGGCATCTGCAGGCATCTGTATGTACATGATCATATTTGCCAGGACACATAGACACACACACACACACACACACACGGACACGGACACGGACACACACACACGGACACGTGTACACACATCAAGGTTAAAATAAAATTTAAACTTAAATTTAAAAAAAGAGCTTGGTTCTGAGGAGATAGTATTAGAGGTGAAACCAGGAGAAGATGGGTCCTTGTGAGAAATCCTTAGGTCATTGAGGCATGCCTTTGGAAGGAATGGTTGGACCCTAGCCACACTGGTTCTACTCGATCATGGACTAGAACCTCTAAGACCATGAGCCAAAATGAACTTTTTCTCCTCACAAGCTGATTGTCTCAGGCATTTTGTTACAAGGATGGAAAGCTCCCTAACACATGCTTCCCCTTGGTCCCTCTACAGCATACACAATTGAGAAGAATCTTGTTTGCTTGTGTGTTCACTGTCCTGCTCTTCTACTGGGACGTGGGGTGGACAGGACCATGTGTGTCTTGTTGTTTGCTATAATACCTCTACTTAGAATAGCACCTGACACTCAGTGCTCTGTAAGTATCTCTCCTTTTTCTTGAATGGGTGGAGGAGCCTAGACAGATCTTTTGTAAAAGATACTCATCAGCTGAATGTAGGAAGCAGGTGTCTGGGTCTCTCCTGTGACTGACAGCTGAGCTCTACCAGAGCCCACGGATTATCTACAGTCACACAGAAGAAAGGAGGGAAAGTAGACCCTGCACCCGTGATCTTGCCCTGTCCAGGTCCCTGAAGTGTCCTCAGGTGGCCGGGCCGGCCACTCTCTAGAACCCGGCTGAATATCAAACCACAGAGCCACTAGATTGCAGAAACTCTACTCTCCAATTCCGGCTCCTTCTAAATCAACACCCAGATACTAGAATGATGAAAAGGATGAGGAGATGAGGGGGGTCAATGAGGTGATGCCAAGAGAAGAAAAGGCACAGATACCAACCTGAGAGCTCCACTGGAGCCGTGATACCCCTCATGGCTGTTGGCAGCACACATGTAGGCTGGGTTGTCACCACCAACACACAGAGCACAGAGGCGGGAGTTCGGATTAGACCCTGGGGCACAGCTGTGACTGAAGAACTCATCTGTGAGGAGGGACGAACAGAGTCAGCTCTTCCTGTGATGGCAGGAAAGCCCCAGGGTTTGTCCCTAAGACTGCCTGTCACACAAGCAAACAGCTGGTTATTTGGCAACATTATTAAGAGGTTAGGGAGATGGCTCAGTCAGCAAGGTGCCTGCCATGCCAGCAAGAGGACCTGAGTAAGAGTTGGGTGTAGCTAGAGTTTTCCTGCTTGGTCCACAGTCAGGACAAATATCTCTCACCTGCCAGTCCCACAGCCGCTCAGACCCGACCAAGTAAACACAGAGACTTATATTGGTTACAGACTGTATGACCATGGCAGGCTTCTTGCTAACTGTTCTTACAGCTTAGATTAATCCATTTCTATAAATCTATACCTTGTCACCTGGCTCATGGTTTACCAGCATCTTCACATGCTGTTTGTCATCATGGCGGCTGGCAGTGTCTCTCTCTCTCTCTCTCTCTCTCTCTCTCTCTCTCTCTCAGCCTTCTACTTCCCAGCTTTATTCTCCTCCTTGTCCCGCCTATACTTCCTCCTGCCTGACTACTGGCCAATCAGTGATTTATTTATTGACCAATCAGCAACACACTTGACATACAGACCATACCACAGCAGTTGGGCGGCGGCGGCGGTGTAGTCTGTAACCCCAGGAGGGTGGAGAGAGGCAGACCCCTGCAGCTCACTGGCCTCCTGGCCTAGCCAAATTGGTGAACTCTAGGTTCAGTGAGAGACCCTGCCTCAAAAAATAAGATAGAGGCCTTTAACCCCAGCACTCAAGAGGCAGAAACAGTTAGATCTCTGAATTGCCTGGTCTACATGGCAAGTTCCAGGAGCGCCAGGGCTACACAGAGGAACTCAAACAATAATGGTCATATGGAGTTCAACTGAAGAAGACACCCAACATCTACCTCTAGCTTCCACACACATGTGCACACATATGTACCTGCATGTATACATATCCACACCCACATGGACACATACATACACCACACATACAAAACTAATTTTTAGAAAAGGAACAAGAACATTGTGGAACAAAAGAAAAGATTCCAGACAGACAAAGTAAAGGGACTAACTGGGGATGGACCAGACTGTGAGCTCACAGAAGTCTGTCCCCACACAGGGCAGGGGTGATGAGGGACAGATAAGAGAGTTTAGCCCTAACAGAGAGGAAATGAGGGTGGGGTGGGAGGAGGGCTGGCTTATTTAACCTACACCGGTGTTTTCTGATCTCTGTTATCTTGGTCTTCCCTTACAAAGTTTGTTGTTGTGACATCAAGTCAGGCAAGGAGTAGAAAGCCATGGCTTCCAAGCCTAGCCCAGGGTTCCAGGGAACTACACTGAGGACACTGGGCATGGACCCTTCCCTCTTCCAACCGACTGCCTGTGGGTACCTGTCGGAACCCAAGTTACCACACCCAGGGATCAGCATATCCCCTCTTGCTCTGGGAAGAAGGATTATGATTCCATGAAGCTGGAGATAGAGGGACCCTCCATAGACCTGGGAGTCAAGACAAGAGATGAGGAGTGAGCAGGTGGTCCCCAAGGGAGGGGGAGAGAATAGAAGCCTACGACAGGAGACTGGCACCTGAAAAGGCCTGAATAGGAACAGGGTCCAGACATAGCACAAAAAGCTTAATGGAGGCCATTGGAGTAGACCATCAAGAGAGGGGAGTGGAGTCGGGGCAAGGCTCAGACCCCAAGGGATCTTACTGTGTGGCTACTGCTCTTACTCCCTAGAGAAATGGGGAGTCTCGGGCGTGATCAGGACCTTGCTGGGCTCAGTGCATTGGCACACGGTCCCATCCACACTTTGCAGAAGTCTACCTGACTGAGAGGAGGATGGGATGGAGGGCTGATGAGCCGCTCCGGTGGCAGGCCGCTGAAGTGGGCCAGGAGAGAGAAGGGGAAGTAACGAGAGATGGGTGGGAGGAGGTGAAACTGTCATTGCTGCGCAAGTAGGACTCCAGAGTCCTCCACCGTGCTAGGCAGTTCTGGAGCATTACCAGGGTAGAAGGAGAAAATGCAGTCTTGGACAGAGTGAGCTTGATATGCTTTTGAGACCCTAAGTCGATATGGCGATAGACAGTTCAGTAGACAAATGTTTGAGCTGGATGTGGTGGTGCATGCCTGCAATCCCAGCTCTTGGGAGGTAGGAGGATCAGGAGTTCAAGGTCAGCCTCAGCTACATGATGACTTTGAGGTCAAACTGTATTTCATGAGACTGTGTGTGTGTGTGTGTGTGTGTGTGTGTGTGTGTGTGTGTGTAGGTCATGGAGCAATCTGTGTTTGGGAGTTACCACTCTTTAAACACAATAATAGCAGTATTTTCTCCAGCGCATATCAAGAACCCACTTGCTTTTGACCGGAGTGCATAGCCCAGAGGGCAAGTGGGTGTGGAGAAAGGGGAGGGGCGGGGCTCACCTTCTGTCTGTCAAGTCCTTGACCCAAATACCTACCTAGGGCATCCCTTGCCACCCATTGGACTGAATTTTCCCCAACTCAGGTACAAGCCCGAGGAAGGTACCACTTCACCTTCAGGGCACACTTACCAAGCTTGCAAGACCCAGTTTGGTTGTATATTAAACCCAAGGGGACAATCCAGCCTGCAGAAGTGCCGACGGCCGTGTGGCAGGACTTCTTGCCTCGAAGAGAGTTCCAGGTGATGCCAACGTCTGATTTCTTAACCACGGCCACAACATAATAACCTTGTGGTGGAGACACCAAGACACAAGCTCTCACTGTCTGGAGGAGAAGGGCAGACAAAAGCAGTATCTGACCCGCCCTCCTCCCCATGACAGTCAATGGCTTCTCTGTGTGGTAGAGAATATGAACTCAGTTTCTCCATTTCTGTTCTGTCCCATCCCTTGGCTGACATGTGGAAACTGCAGAGCCAACATTCGCCTACAAGTGTGACCTTAGATGTGTGAGAAAGGAAGGGTGGAAGTGGTCCAAAGGGGCCTTTGCGTCCCTTCAGCACCCCTCTTGCCTCCTTCCTGGTCTATCATTTCCGTACCATTGTTCCTATCCAAAGAGTACACTGCTGGGTTGTGTTCGTTAGAGAGTCTGATCTGAAGAAGGGATTGGTAAGATTAGATAGAATTATAAGTCTTTGGAATAAGAAAACATGATTCACCACCACCTCAGTGGTGCTAGTGGCAGAGGTGGTGCTAGACTCTCTCATGGGAAAACAGATTCCACCGAGCCAGCAGCGAGCCTCTGACTGGGCTCTGTTATACAAGGAGCTAAATACTATCTACTAATATGAAAATACTAATACTGTCTTCAGGTCTAAGATTTTTATACTTATGGCATTAAATACTATCATCTATCTTTGACTCTGTGTGTGTGTGTGTGTGTGTGTGTGTGTGTGTGTGTGTGTGTGTGTGTGTAAGAGAGAGAGAGAGAGAGAGAGAGAAACAGAGAAAGACAAGAAAGAGGGAGACAGTGAGATAGTAGAGACAGAAAGATGAGAGAGAGACACAGAGAGAATTGGTGTGATGGTTTGATGGATGACTTGACAGGATGGAGATAAGGTTCTGGGCATGTCGGTGAGGGATGACTGGGTTAATTGAGGTAGGAAAGCTGGTACCATTCCCTGGGCTCCATAAAAAAGGAGAAAGCTAGCCGAGCCCTGACATTCATCTCTCCCTGCCTTCTGACCACTGATGCAACATGACCAGGCAGCCTCCCCCTCCCACCACCATGCTTTCAGCACTGTGATGGATTGTATCCCCTAGAACTGTAAGCTAAAATAAACCCTTCCTCCCTTAGGATGCTTTTGCCATAGCAACAAGGAAAATAACTGGTACACTTGGTTAAATACAAAGCCCTCTCCATCCATGCTCTGACTGAACCTTCTCTATCATAGTCAGCATTTGTCCAAATGGTCTTCTAAACATCCTTGTTGACCTTCATTTCATGGGACCTACAATTGTAGCTCCTGGGAATTCAACTGCTCTTGAAACAGGCATGTTGCTTCTGACCATAAATGATCAGAATAAAATACATGGCTGATGAAAGGCCAGCCCTTGGTTTGGGGGACGAGGAAACAATTCAGAGAAGACTTCTTAGCCATGAATCTAGAGAGGAGAAAGCTTTGGGTTCCTGTTTCACAGGGAGATTAGGGTGGGCTGCTGTAGGTGAGCAGAGACATGACCCTTCAACTTTGCACTCTAATGACCTTTGTGAAGCCTGGCCAGGGGATTCTGTGACCTGGTGCTCAACAGGGACAAAGCTCACCCTAGGCTGCATGTGCTGTGCTGAGCCAAACCCTCAGCTCCCCAGATCTATGCTGAGCCTAAGTAAGAATCTAGTGTTCACCCTGGGGCTCCGTGTCACAGTGGATTTTTAAACCTTATCATTAAATCTAACCAAACAGACTTCCAGCCTTAGCTAGGGAGAGTTTGACTCAGTAGGACTAGGAAGAACCCAAGAAATTTCATTTCCAACAGATTCTCAGATGATACTAGTGATGCTGGTCCAGGGACCACACCCAAGGACCATGCTCCACCTACTTTTAAGACTGTCCAATTCAGGAGAGATGTAAGATCCTTAAGCCTGTGTAGAAAGGCCAGGCAGGAGAACTTATCTCCTGGATGTGTACTGACTAACCTTACGTCAATTTGACACACAAACTAGAGTTATCTGAAAGAAGGGAACCTCAATTAAGAAAATGTCTCAATAAGATTTGGCTGTAAGGCATTTTCTTAATCAGTGACTGATGGGTGTCTTAGGATTTCTATTGCTGTGAAGAGATGCCATGACCACAGCAACTCTTATAAAGGAAAACATTTAATTGGGGTGGCTGGCTTACAGTTCAGAGGTTTCATCATGGCAGGAAGCATGGCAGCATGCAGTAGACATGAAAGAGCTAAGAGTTCTTACATCTTGACTTACATGCAACAGGAAGTAGTCTGTCTCACTGGGCATGACTTGAGCATATATGAGACCTCAAAGCCTGCCTTCACAGTGACACACTTCCTCTAACAAGACCACACCTATTCCAACAAGGCCATACTTCCCAATAGTACCACTCCCTTTGGGGGGTCATTTTTCTTCAAACCACCACAATGGGGCAGGACCCAGTCCATTGTGGATTGTTCTATCCCCGGACTTGTAGTCCTGGGTTCTACTAGAAAGCAGGCTGAGCAAGCCATAGGGAGCAAGACAGTAAGCAGCACCTCTTCATGATCTCTTCATCAGTTCCTGCCTCCAGGTTCCTGCCTTGTTTGAGTTCCTGTCCTGACTTCCTTTGGTGATGAACAGCGATGTGGAAGCACAAGCTGAATGAACCCTTTCCTCCACAACTTGCTGTTTGGTCCTGGTATTTTGTCGCAGCAATAGAAATCCTATCTAAGACAGGGTGGTTTGTTCTAAAGACCAGGTCGACTCCCTTGTCAGTAAGTTCCAGCTAACCACAGAGTGGTTCCCATTTTCCTCCTCTTCCTCAGCAACCCTGGGAATCTCCTTCTCACAGGAGGCCTCACCTGGTCCAAGAAGTGCCCAGATGGCTTCTGCCCCAGTGCTGACCTTCATGCAAGGATGGGCACGTGATAGGAACACAGTGCTATGTAGGAGGACTTGGGGGTCCCACTCACTTCAACTCTTCTCAAGCTTGGTTACAGCCACCTCTGGCTGTGTGCCCCTGGGAAGCCACCCAGTCCTTGGGCCTCAGTGTCCTCATCTACATCCCATGGAGCAATAGTGTCCATCCTATCAGATTGCTGAGAAGAATAAACAGGAGTCGTGCTAACGGAAGTCTTTTCAACTGTCAAGTACCCTGCAGACATCAATTATTATGGCTGCTTTAGGACAGTTTTGTATATCGACAATGAACCTGGTCTTCTTTTCTCAACTCTAATAAGTTTGGTTTTATTTATTATTTATTACTTTTTTTTTTTTTTTTTTTTTTGGTTTTTCGAGACAGGGTTTCTCTGTGTAGCTTTGTGCCTTTTCCTGGAACTCACTTGGTAGCCCAGGCTGGCCTCGAACTCACAGAGATCCGCCTGGCTCTGCCTCCCGAGTGCTGGGATTAAAGGCGTGCGCCACCACCGCCCGGCTATTTATTATTTATTACTTTTTTTTTTTTTTTTTTTTTTTGGTTTTTTCGAGACAGGGTTTCTCTGTGTAGCTTTGCGCCTTTTCCTGGAACTCACTTGGTAGCCCAGGCTGGCCTCGAACTCACAGAGATCCGCCTGGCTCTGCCTCCCGAGTGCTGGGATTAAAGGCGTGCGCCACCACCGCCCGGCTTATTTATTACTTTTAATTTAAGTGTATGTGTGTGTACCTGCATGAATCTATGTGTACACATTCATGAAGGTACCAGCAGAGGCCAGAAGAGGGCACCAAAGAGGGAACTGGAATTACAGATAGTTGTGAGCCACCTGATTCGAGTACTGGGCATCAAACCTGGGTCCTCTATAAGACCAATAATCATACTTCACTGCTAAGCCACCCCTCCAGTCCCCAATTTTATCTGTTTTTAAGGCTTCCTTTATCCTCTTCCAAAGCATAAGGTTCTGCTTTTGAACCCCAATGTTACTGACTCACTCACCTTCCAAAGGTGCATTCACACACTTAGACCCCAGTCTCTCACTGCCATGTGTAGACACTAAAAATAAAAATAGAAACATTGAAGATTGTTGTGGGATATTTTGATTGCATTCTGACAATAAAGTTTGCTTTGAATCAGAGGGCAGAGCTAGCTACTAGCTGACCAAAACTAACCATAGAGGTTTTGGAGGACTGAGGACAGATAGAGTGACAGGAAGTAGGAGGGCAGGGCTTAGAGAGCATCTCAGCCCTTTTGGATGAGGAACAAAAGAGATAGGAGGTCACCAGTTGCTTCTGCAGTGCTTCTCTGATCATCCAGGTTCTTACCCCCATATCTGACTCCCGAGTTTTTATGGATAAAGAGTAATTAGATAAACGCATCAGGAGGTCCATGTTAAACTCTCATGTAAGTTACTCTAGCCAAGCTGTGAACTTCTCCGTCTCAACTGAGATTGACTAAAATGAGAAATGTTGGCTTAGTGATCTATCACTGGTTATCAACTGACCAAAGTTCTGCAGGTGCATTTAACCCCTTCTCCTCCTGCCCTTTGCTATTAGAACTCTAGGTTCCATCCCGGAATCTCCTCAACCCTCAGACAGATACAAAAGAAAATAAGATGCCCACTGAAGGGGAGGGGGAGAGAGACCACTGCAGATATTGGCAGAGATCCTTTTGAAGGAGCTGCCTGGCTCTGACGTCTTCCCTGAGGTAACAGCTAGTCCAACTCACGGGCTATTTGGCAAGCACTGTGACGGCTCTACCCACTCCATGCCCTCCAGCATCATTATAGCCATGATAAGAGGTATGGTTTTGAACTCTTTCTGCCTGTAACTGTCCTAGCAGAGGCAGAGATACTGAAAAGACAGACACGTGTTCCCCTCACTTTGGCAGTCAGTCTGTTGACACAGTTGTCCCCAAGGAACTGGAAATTCCTCCAGTAATATCGTTTTGGGGAAGGGAAAGACTAAAATACTACTGCCAGCCCGAGGAAGAATTTGTCTCCCAAGGAGAGATTTCCTACAGTTCTGACCCTTGTCAAATCACCTTGCAGGGCAGACTAACGCGAAACAACATGATGGATCGGTGATGGGTGAGACCACACCATGACCAGGATTGCTCATCCGTGTGTGTCTCCTGCTTTCTATTTACACTTGAACCTTCCTATTAGAATCCTGAAGATGGACTTGGGGGTCACAATGCCTCTAATTTATTCCTCTTCTTCATGTGGCTATGGTGAATAAAGTCTCTCTCTCTCTCTCTCTCTCTCTCTCTCTCTCTCTCTCTCTCTCTTTCTGATTTTTCACTATTATGTGACTCTTAAATTGGTGTATTGAGGGGAGTGGCTGAGCTTAGTTTGTCTTGGCTGCTGGGGCCCAGTCCTTGATCCTAAAACCCTTTGAACACAGGCCTAACACCAGCACCTGTAGACAAGCTGATTCTGTTGTGGAGGAGAAGATCCTACTTCAAAAAGTCCCAAGGTACAAAAATAGTTATGATTATCTTATCAGAAAAATGACACTATTTCTTCACCTTTCTGTGCCCATGGCTCAGAGAGAATCACAGAGGAGCCCCACCCTCTACTCACAGTAGTTCTCGCCCAGGACAGGCACCAGACCGCAGTGGCCTGCGATGTAGGCAAATCCTCCATCCAAGCTCATGGCGTCAGCATCTCCTTTCTGAAGTTAAGAAATCAATCATGAATTGTGAGGCTGTCTTCCATCCCACTGACCCTCAGAGTCATCATCCCATGAGTTTCCTGTTGTCACATGTACTTATTTAACCAGACTGTGGCCTCCCTAATTCTTCTTCAGTAGAAATACAGAATTTAGAAAACTAGACCTGTCTTCGTCCTGTTGACTAAAAACAAGGGCCCAACTCAGGCTGTGCTCTCTGGACATCTTTGTGTCCTCCTAGGAGACTCCCCTGGACATGCACACAGCACACTTTCTTTATCACCATTGTCACAATTTAGTAACTCACATGGCCAGACTCAGGTACTATATTTAACCTGTTTCATGGAAAATGTTTTCTTTCAAGCAGTGGAATCAAATCTATCCCCCAAATCCCATCAGCACCACACTCAATGGTGCAAGAAATGTTTCCAACAAACAACTAATAAATAATTAACTAACAAAATAATGAATAACCATTAAATAATTTATTCATAACTGGTATTTTAATCATTTTTTCTAAACAGAGCGACTAATATATTCTTATAGTCATAAATAAGATCACTGAGATAAAAATAGTTAAATGAGGTGTAGCTCATACTTGCAATCCCAGCACTGGTGAGGCTGAAGCAGGTGAATTGCCACAAGTTCAAGGCTAGCCTGAGCAGCATAGTGAGTGCCAGACCAGTCAGGGATATAGAGTGAGAATTTGTGTCAAACAACAGCAACACCAATGCACATCCATATACATGCTTCAGTTTTGACTCCTTGACTGTCCTAGAAATCCGAGAGCTGACCAGGGCAGGAAAGGGCATCCTGTGCCAGGCTCTTTCCCTGCATTGTGCACTAGCTGGGGATGGAGTTCAGTGGGAAGAGCAAGGCCACGGGCAATGTCCAGGGGTAACCAGCCAAACAACGAACAAATGCTCAAATGTAAATTTTAAAAAAAATAATTAAATGAGTGACACACTGTGAACACATATATTTAAACACTGGGCAGTGAATCACTCACCATGCCTCATAAAGTCAGATAAAACAGAAAGTGTCATTTGAAAAATTAACAAACCAAAGCAGAGAGAGGTTAAATAATTTGTCTGATGAATGGTCTATTTCCTATAGTAACCACTGTGCCACACAGCCTCCAGGACCTGGCTATTCAAAGTACACACCCCTAAATACTGTATTGGGTACATTTTTTTTTTCAAGGCATTGTTTCTCTGTGTAATACCTCTGGCTGTCCTGGAACTTACTCTGTAGACCAGGCTGGTCTCAAACTCACAAAGATCCACCTGCCTGTGCCTTCTGAATGCTGGGATTAAAGGCGTGCCCCATTACTACCTGCAAATTTTATATTCATTAAATGACTGGGCTTTGATGAGGTTTAAGAGAGTTAATGGGCCGGGCAGTGGTGGCGTACGCCTTTAATCCCAGCACTTGGGAGGCAGAGGCTGGTGGATCTCTGTGAGTTCAAGGCCAGCCTGGGCTACAGAGTGAGTTCCAGGACAGGCCCCAAAGCTACACAGAGAAACCTTGTCTCAAAACAAAACAACAAAAAAAAGAGTTAATGGAAGTTTACCTTCCATTACTTAGAAAAGTAGCTACAGAAACATTAGCTGCCAGTTAATATTAACAGTAAACTCAGAAATCCTGACACTTACAGGGATTAAAAAATTACAGTCCCATATGTATAATATCAAAGGATTTATTAAATAACTCAAATATAAAAACTATAAGTTACACTTTTTTTTTTTTTGGTTTTTCGAGACAGGGTTTCTCTGTGTAGCTTTGCGCCTCTCCTGGAACTCACTTGGTAGCCCAGGCTGGCCTCGAACTCACAGAGATCCGCCTGGCTCTGCCTCCCGAGTGCTGGGATTAAAGGCGTGCGCCACCACCGCCCGGCAAGTTACACTTTTAACCCCAGCACTCGGGAGGCAGAGCCAGGCAGATCTCTGTGAGTTCGAGACCAGCCTGGTCTACAGAGTGAGTTCCAGGACAGGCTCCAAAGCTACACAGAGAAACTCTATCTCAAAAAACAAAACAAAACAAAAAAAACCTATAAATTAGCTCGATAAATTGAGTCAGAAATACTTCGTGGGATATCATGCAGGATTTTGGGGGGCAGTGTTTGTTTGACATAGGGTCACCTGTAACCCAGGCTAGCCTCAATCTTACTATGTAGCCAAGGATAGCCTTAAACTGATCCTCTTGCTTTCGTCTTCCAAATGCTAGAATTACAACTGTGCGCCACTATGCCTGGCTATGCAGCTATTAAAAACATACTTTAACTGAAGGCTTCATTACCTAAGAGCATGTACCTTCTGCGTCCAAGGCTGTAAATAATAGAAGGAGCTAGCACTTGCTAACAGATTACTCTATGCCAGACAATATTCGCGAGTACTCAAGTTGTAATCTTTACAACTGACCGACTTTGGAAACTACAGACTCAGCAAAATCTGAATCTCGTGGGTTAGTGCCAGGAGATTTACCCAAAATCAGGGACTTCCTACCATGATGGCAGCGATGCAGTCCTCAGGGGTCTCCTTTGTGGCGCATGCCAAAGCGCCACCACTCACAGCGCTCCAGTTGTCACACTTGGCCTTCTCCTGTTGGCCCACTGCACACCACTGCACCCTCCGGGAGTCTTCCAAACCTAGATGCATAGAGATGGTGCAAGGACCCAAAGTAGGCCCCAGACAGCTGCAGAATGCTGCCCGGTGGGGCATCACATTCTGAAGGCAATGAGTGTGCGTGATTCATCTCATGCCACAGCTCCTGACTACTGCCTGTCATTGTCTAGAAGTAGAGATCCAGGTGTTTGTAAAAAATAGTGACGGGAGAGCTCTGCCCTCCCTCCTGATGTCACCTCCCCAGGGAAGCGTCTCAGCTCTCCATCCCAAAGCTGGGCCTTCTGGAAGTTTCCTTTGCAGAATTTCCATCCAGGGAGTAGCCCATGGAAGTCACACATTCTGCTCCGAAGGTCTCTTTGCTCCTGCTCACCCAGTGTGTTATCTTACACCTGACAGTCCGCAGCTGCTCCACGACTGTTGTTTGAGCAAAGGGAAGGTGAAGACAGAGAAGAAGCAAGGAAAGGGTGGAAAAGGCCAGCGGAGGGCAGCAGCTGCCCTCAAAGCCTTCCAGAGTTCCAGACTCCTTTCTAGTTCTGCTCCTGATTGTGGTCATGGCCACATTGCCACATCAGCTTAGGATGGACTGTCCTCCCCGTTAAACAGACCTGCCTGTCCCTGGGTGAGTGGACCCAGTCGACACAAGAATCCAGAGCCACTGGTGCTTTAAACTGTCTATAATATGAAGGTCCTCAAATCCCTTCGGAGGGACTGGAAGAACTCCTCAGTAGTGGAGTCCTTGCTTCACTGTGAGGCTCTGGGTTCAAGCCCCGGCACCACCACCTCCACCACTATAACGTCTTTGTCACTAAATAACTTAGATCTTTCTCCTGGCTCAGCAGAACATCTGCTCATTAACCCAGGGTAGTGAGTAGTCCTCAAGGGCTTTACAGGCCGATAAGGTCGGGTGAAACTTACAGCTACCAGCTACATCTCAGTCCACAGCCTTTGCCTCACTCCGTGGTGAAGTTTGGCAGGTCCCTCCCGGGCCTGACATACCTCTTTTTAGATTCTTAATGTTAGAAAAATGCTCGTATCCCAGGTACAGATTGATGTCCATCTTTGGAGGAACCCTTAGAAATCCACAAGCAGCATCGGTAAACAGAAGGTCTTTCCCGTGAGGGGAGCCAAAGAGCTGAAAGGCTGACGACTTGTCATTTCCAAAATGTTCCTGTTCAGAGGCAGGAAAAGGAATGGAGGAGCACTGTTAACACGGCGGGGTGTGTGTGTGTGTGTGTGTGTGTGTGTGTGTGTGTGTGTGTGTGTGAGTGTGTGTGTGTGAGTGTGTGTGAGTGTGTGTATGTGTGAGTATGTGTGTGTGTGTGAGTGTGTGAGTATGTGTGTGTGTGAGTGTGTGTGTGTGTGTGTGTATGTGAGTGTGTGTGAGTGTGTGTGTGCGTGTGTGAAAGTGAAGACAAAGTGAACCCAACTAGGGAAGGGGAAGGGAGGGGAGAGCCATGCAGTTATCCTTGGCCACAGCTTCTTTCTGCTGTTTCAGTTGCCTGCAGTTAACAGCACTTTGAAATACTAAATGGAACATTCCAGAAAGAAGCAGCACATTTTAAATAACTTTTTTGTAGTGAGTGTATGGCTGCATTTTCGATATTTTATTATTGTCAATAATCTCTTACTATGCTTAATCTATATATTAACGTTTATCATGTATCTGAGTGCACAGAAAAAATACAAGACAGTTGCTGACTTACAGTGGTTTGACTTCGATTTTTTTTTTTAGCACAATGATGAGGGCTTACTGGAACACAGTTCACTGCATCAAGAGTATCTTTCTATCTATCTATCTATCTATCTATCTATCTATCTATCTATCTGTAGGGTTTTGGACTTTCTGCAGTTACAGGAATCCACTGAAGATTTTTTGGTTTGGTTTGGGTTTTTTTCTTTTTCTTTTCTTTTCTTTCTTTCTTTCTTTCTTTCTTTTTTTTTTTTTTTTTCAGAGACAGGGTTTCTCTGCAGCTTTGGCTGTCCTGGAACTCACTCAATAAGACCAGGCTATCCTCGAACTCACAGAGATCTTCCTACCTCTGCCTCCTGAGTGCTGGGATTAAAGGCATGTGCCACCACTGCTTGGCCCCACTGAAGACTTTTAAGTAACCCCTTACACATAGATAAAGGGAGATATCCTGTGCACAGAAGCAGTGCCCAGGGCTTCTAACAAGTCTCTTCATAGGCAGTTTTACTCAAATCCCATCGAGTCTGAGCCATGTAGACTCAGGGAACTGCAAGGGCCTGACCCACAGATCTGTAGAAAGGCGTTTGAGTTTCTCATGTGCCACCCAGCTGCCCGTCTCCAGTGGGGCTTGTGTTATGTGTTCTGATGGACAGGATGACGGCTGCCTCCTGCTTGACTGACCTGGTGGCAATGCTAGACTTCACCCTGAAGTTGTTTGCTCCAGGACCACTGCCACTAGGGCTGCAGGTATCCTGTATCTTCTCTTTACCCCAGGCTTGTTGCTAAGGACCAGTTATGAGACTCAAACGTCTCTTTTCCTTTGGGGCCTCCAAATACTTCGGAGGCCTTTTGCCTGTGTCTCCTTGGCCTGGCCCACAGTTGTTCCTGATGGCAGTTTATAGTAGCACCTGCCCATGTGCTCTTTCAAAGGACTGCATTTGCCAGGTTTGTTAGCACATGTCTGTAATCCCAGCACTTGGGAGTCTGGAAAAGGAGAATGAGGAGTTCAAGTCCACCTTCGGCTACACAACAAGTTCGAGGCCAGTCTGGGCTACCTGAGATCTGTCTCAACAAAACCCAAAGCAGAACAATACCAGTAACAAAAATCCAATGACTGTATTTTGTTCTTGCGGTGGCTCTGAATGAAATGCTACCTGCTATTTTCCCTAATAATCCTCCACCCTTCCTCTGGACACACACAACTTATCCACAGGGCTCGGGATTCTTCCCAGAAGGCCCTTCAAATAAATTCCTTTGCTAAAGCACAAAGTACATGGCCCATAGTCTCAAGGTTGTGCAATCCCTCCAGGTGGTCATGTGTGCTCTCCTTGTTCCTGCGTGGATTCAAGGGCAACCCTGTTTAGCTCATCTCTGAGTCTGAGTGCAATGTTGGCAGAGATGGGACAGGGTACAGATGCTGGCTGGGAGAGATCGCTACCAATACAGAGACAGCGCTCATGTTCTGGGACCTCTGTCAGGGGAGCCACAGGCCAGGGTGGGGTCATAAAGGAAGCACTTTGTTGAGACAGAGGGGACTCTTTAGAACTGAAAAGAGTGAAATGGGACAGGAAGTGTTTCTGAGAGTCTTTAGCTCCCAGGATGGTGATACCAGTCACGTGGCTCTTATGGCTTCTACTGTCTGTAATAAACAGACCAGGTCGATTGTTGGTGAAGGGATCGTGTGCTAGCAACACCCACTGTGTCCTGAACACACAAAGATTTCTAGTCTTTGGGGTCAGATGGCAAGGAGGAACACCCCCCAACACACACATACACACACACACACACACACACACACACACACACACACACACACACTGAAACAGGGAGCTGTAAGTTGGGGAAAGGATGTTGGCTGGGGGTACCTGGGCCACTCTGAGAAGCTCTTCAATCAAGTCCTCCTTGCCGTCCACACTGCGAGCCACAACAGCGTGAGAAGGGACCCGGGCCAGGTGACACTGCTTGTATTCATCCACCGGCCTGCGGGTGTTGTCGGTGCAGAGCAGCTCATACTGGTCCCTGTCGGCCTTCTGTGGCAGGGCCTCTGAGGAGGGAAAGTTCAGGTGAGCAGGCTGAGCTAGGAGCTGTGCTAACCTCTCCCCCGACCACAGAGTGGCCTGACGCGAGTTCAGAGTCCTTTCCAAACACACTTTACACACAGTTGAGAGAGCAGAGGACTCATCAGGGAAAACAGCTGGCTTACAATCTCACTGCAGGTCACCCAGGGTTGGGTACCACACCTGGCCAAGGCACCCTCCAGCTGCCCGTTTCCCTGTGGCTCTGCAAATAAAAGGGTGACAGCGAACACACGTTGAGCAATAACGGCCCACACGACTGTGCACAAGGCTCATGGCTGCCCAGTCTCTTTACACTTAATCCACCAACCTAAAGGAGGCCAGACACGAAATGATCACATTGTAGACGTGAAGAAACAGACTCAGAGGCTTAAAGTAACCCATCAAAATCTCAGTGGTGCTACCATCCTGGGGCAATTCACATCCCTCACAAAAGCAGCCAGGTTCCCCAGAAACAGAGCCTGCTGGGGGAAAGCGATGAGAGCCGAGGGTGAAAAGGAGGCCTAGGATCCCAGTCAGGAAACTCTGTAGCTACAAAGAACAGGTTCCCTGATTGCTATGTCCATTTGGGTGTTATGGATTCAGTGCATCCACAGGTTGAAGTCTTAATCCCCAGTGTCTCCAAGTGTGACGTTACTTTGAAGTAGTCCTTACGAATGTACACCAGTAAGATGAGACCATACTGGAATACAGTGGGCTCCTAATCCAATACAATTGGTGTTCTTGGAAAAGAGGAAAATGGGAGAAGTGTGCACACAGGAGTCTGCCATGTAAACATGAAGTCAGACAGGAAAGATGTGTATATACAAGTCGAAGGACACCAGAGACGGCCAGCCAGCCAGGAGAGCAGCATGGGGGAGTCTTTGTCATATCCTCAGATGGAACGAGCCCTGTTGACACCCTGATCTTAAAATTCCAGCCTCCAGAAGGAGGGTATGAGAACTTTCTACTGCTTGAACCACCCAGTGTGCGGCACTTGGTATTGACTGGAAAAGGAACACAGACGGTCTTTGGGATTAATGAAAGTCTTATACTGAAAGAGGAGAAGCCCGCCTGGTGGTGCAGGCCTATCCCAGCTACTCATGATGCTGAGGTAGGAGGATTGCAAGTTCGTGTCCTGCCTGGGCAATAAAGTGAGTTCAAGACTAATTCGGCCAACTTAGAGAGACCATGCCTCAAAATGAAGACCGTCAAAAGACGGCTGGGAGTGCATGGCTCCGCAGTGTGGCGCTTGCTGGATGTGCAAAGCCCTCGTTTCCATCAGTACTGGAAAAAAGGGGGAGGAAGGAAATAGGGGGTTACCATTAGATTCTGGGGATCATTGTGATTTAAATTCAGTATGTCACAGAAAAAAACACATTTAAAATCTTTATATTTAAAAAAATACTGACTGAATATAGAAGCATGCACTTGTAATTGCATTACTTAGAAAAATCCAAAGAGCCAGGCAGTGGTGGTACACACATTTAATCCCAGTACTCGGGAGGCAGAGGCAGGCTGATCTCTGAGTTCAAGGCCAGCCTGGTCTACAGAATGAGTTCTAGGACAGCCAGAGCTGTTACACAGAGAAATCCTGTCTCAAAAAAAAAAAAAAGAAAGAAAGAAAAGAAAAGAAGAAAGAGAGAAAAAGAAAAGAACAAAATAAAAATCCAAAGAAAGAAATTATTTTTTATTTTTCATTTTAATTAATTAATTACAGACAGAGTCTCACTATATAGCCTTGGCTGGCCTGGAACAGAATATGTGGACCAGGTGGGCCTCAAATTCATAGCTATCCTCCTGCTTCTGCTTCCCAAGGGCTAAGATGAAAGGCATGTACCACCTTGCCAGGCCATGAATTTTTAGTGATTTAGTAACCTTAAAATTTAAGTTCAGGAAAATCCATATACTCTAACAACCTCAGAAAGAAAATGCTTCTCTGCCTCTCTCACTAGATGGTCAAAGCAGTGGTGGTGGCAGACCTTGGCTTCCCACCAACAGTCACTTACATCCCTCCTGGAGGAGTGCTCCAGAAAACTCCATGGAAGGCCAGGGAAGGTCTTACTACAGTTGGAAAATGACTTTCAGCAAAGGTAAGCAGAATGGTCCGGGACAGCCTGCTCCTTCCGGAGGGTGATGTTTTTAAATCTCCATAGGAAGTGCTAGCAGATGCCACCCGCTGGTACAGCCATGGTAACACAGGCAGCCAAAGGCGCAGCAATAATTATTTGGAACAGCTTGGTTCTGGGAGATAAGACCCAAAAAAGGCCTTAGTCATGAAAACTGTTGATAATAGGATACACCCCAATTTCAAAAATGCTAACACACCAGGCCAGATGAGCTGTGATGAATGGCTGAGAAGGGAGCAAAGGACACTGACGTCCTCATGGGGGGAAGGCATCTAGGTTGTAACCAAGTCCAGGGTAGACTGTGTGGACCTGGAAACTTCCTGGAAGTGCTTGTTATAAAACTGTGCTTAGCACTGAGCTTTAAATATTTTGAATGGCATAGTGTATTTGTATCTGATATTTAATTGGATATAAAACCAAGAGTCTGGCCAGGCCTCGTGGCTTTTCCCTGTAAATCCAGCTACTTTGGAGGCTGAGCAGGAAGGTAGGAAATTTGAGACCTGCTTGGGCTACAGGATGAGTTGAAGACCAACTGGGAAACTTAGTGAGATCTTGTCTCAAATGACCAAAAATAATAAATGAAAAGGAAAAGAAGATTTAGGAATGCAACTCTGTGACATAGGGTTTGACTGGCATGCATGAGGCTCTGGGGTCGGTGCACAGAACTTGTACACACACACATGCACACTCATGCATACACACACACACACAGTCCCAAAATATATAATCTTAACTTGTCTAAAAATGCTGCTTTTGCTGGGCAGTGGTGGCGCACACCTTTAATCCCAGCACTCGGGAGGCAGAGGCAGGCGGATCTCTGTGAGTTCGAGGCCAGCCTGAGCTACCAAGTGAGTTCCAGGAAAGGCGCAAAGCTACACAGAAAAACCCTGCCTCGAAAAAACAAAAACAAGAACAAAAAACAAAATGCTGCTTTACTTGTTTGAGCTAAATTGTCCAAAGCGGTGGAAAGGTTTGCCATGTTATTTTTGCTTTTAAACTTAAAAATAAGGCAGGGTGGGGGGTGTTGCTCAGGGGTAAAGCAGTTGTCTAGTGCGTACAAGGTACTTGATTCAATGCCGGGCGTTGCAAAACAACTTCTTTCATTAGTTAGTAATAACAGTCCATAAACCATGTCCACTAGATTTATAGAGATGTCTGCAGGTTAGCTAGCTGAGAGAGCAAGAGAGGGGCGAGCGCAGGTCCCTGATATGGGGGTGGTCAGCAGGAGACAGATGGGAGGTAAGAAGAAGAAGTGGGGGCCTAAATAATGTAGAAATGGTGGGAGTGCTTTCCTAAAATCTCTTCTGTGGCATTAACCATCTCAGTATCACTTTTTCCTAAAAGTCTCAGTATCACTTTTTCCTAGAAGTGAGATAAGGATCGGAGCCTTTGGCCAGGCTGGGGCCCCCTTTACTCTTTGTCCAGTACTTACCAAACACTGTCAGGTGCCTCACGAAGCTCACATCCCCCGCACCATCCTGCAGACATCTGCAAACAGCACAGCCCAAGGTCAGGCACTCTGCCTGGGAACATACCTCACCTGGCTCTTATGCAATGCCTCTTAGGATCTGCTGGGGCCTTGCTCACAGTTTCTCAGGCATCCGTCTGTCTTCAGAGAGGCAGTGGCCTTATCTGAGGCCTTTAAATGCCACAGCCAAGCTGAGACCTGAAGCAGGCCGGAGGCCTGGAAACCAGCATCGCGGGGAGTTCTGGAGAAGGATGCTGAACCAGACAGGACCCTTGCCTTCCTCTCATAGAGCAGCTCCAAGCAACTGCTTTGGTTTTGGCTTTTAAAAGTCATCAGACAGTCTCAAAATCCAGCTAGTCCTGCTCTGGTTTGAACAGTCACCTTCTCTTACAGAGCATGGAAAGACACAGGCAAAGTACCATAGGTGGTTAGCTGGGGGGCTCCTGAGGCCTGTGTCTGCAAATCCCAGTCTCCAGAGATGAGTCTGCCCTCCTCCCCTCCCCCTCCCCCTGGCACTCCTGTTATCATGAAGAATAGCATGTTATAGCCCCAGCTTTGGGGAGACAGTAAGGTCTCCCACAAAGAAGATTATTCCTCAGGATGGTTAGGAGCAGGGGCAAGCCATGGGAGGGACTCAGGACCTTGACAGTCATGCCACCTGGGTGCCAGGGGTACGTCCTGTTCAATCCTGTGCCTTTGTCTCTCTGTGATGGTTGATATTATCAACCAGGCTGGATCATATAACATAGGTCGTTTCTGTGAGGGAGTTTCTAGCTTAATTAAGGTGAGAGGATCTACCCTAAATGCGGGTGGTACTATTCTACGGACTGGAGCCTAGCAATGGGTAAAAGGAGGAGGTGAGCTGAACTGAGTACCAGCCTCCCCTGCTCCATGTGACCAGCTATCTCATGCCTCTGCTGCCAGGCTTTCCCCATCATGATGGACCGGATCCTCTCAAACCCTGAGCCGAAATCAACTCTCTCTTTCTCAAGTTGCTTCCTGTCAGGTATTCGGTCACAGTTATGAGAACAATAACTAATAGATGCCCTAGTTTCAGAGCAAGGGGTTCTCACTCACTTGAAGGCCCCAGAGTAGCCAAAGTATGGTTCACTGGAGGAGCAGGCACACTTGTCCGTCCCCTTCCCCGCACACAGTTGGCACAGGCTAGGAAACGTCTTTCCATCGGCACAGGGGGTACAGCTGCTGGAGAAGAATGTGGCTGCGGCTGCACAACACAGAGACGTGGGGCATGGGGTGTGAGCTGGCTAAAACCTTCAGGTTGTACATGTGTGAGAGAGTATCCTGTGGGAGAGCCTAAGTCTGTGGACATCTCCCAAGACTGCTCCTAGGAGGTGAGCATGTGCAGGGAGTCTTGTGTTTGAGAATCATACTTATATGGGCTCAGGGCTCAAGCCTATAAAATGCTTCCCAGTTTGTCTGCTACTGGGTGAAAGAACTGCTGACCCACATGAAAATAAGATGTGACCAGCGCCATGCGCCCTGTTAATTTACCAGCATCCTACAGGGCCAGGCAGAACCCTGAAGAAGGCAGGAACCCTTGCAGGTTACCACCACGCTGTAACTCTTCCTTGCCTTAGACGTGAGCCCACCCCAATTCCAACCCTTCTGTATGCAGAGGCTGTGGTGGCTCATGGGATCCCTGTTTTGGCAGGGAGAATTGGTAGATCCTGCTGGTGAGTTACCAGAGGAACAAGACAGCAGTTGCTGCCTAACTTCCCGGACAGATGTCCAATGGTCATCTGTCACCAAGGCAAGTGAACACCCGAGAAAAGTCAAACATAGCCAGATCTGAAGCCAAGGCTGTAGCCCTTTATCAGACTCTATCAGACCCATGCCTGTGCCTGTCCCTGTTAAAACATGAGTACTGCAAAGGTTGACAGCTCAAAAAAGGTGCGCCTTTCCAGAGTACAGGATCTGATAGTCATCTTCAAGGGCTGAAAAGGTCTGGGCTCACTGTGGCTTATCCTAACTGCTCAAGCAGCCTGGAGCACTCGGGGATGTCCTAGCATTAACCCAGTCATCCTGTCCTTGCCCATGTCCCAAGCACTCGCATTAATACATGGAAGCCTGAGGGGCTAGAAATGTTTTGGGGAGCCCCAGAGAACCATCTGGGAGGCTTGGAGGGAGGTGACCTTTCTTGGGGGCCTTTCAAGGATACTGTTGCCAAGACAAACTGCTATGATTCCTGGGAAGGGGAACCTGACAGCTCAGAGACACAGAAGCACCTCCACCGGGAGAAGACGCAGCCAGCTCCTATGGGCTGCTGGTGCACACTCTAACTCCATCTCCGAGAACCCAAAACACACGTGTTTGTCAGTGGCTGAGCGGTGGCTAACATGCATCATCCACTCAACTGGATTTGGAATCACCATGGAAACACACATCTGGGTGTGTCTATGGGCTGTTTCCAGAAAAGCTTAACTAAGAGGGAAGATCTACCTTGAACATGAGTGTCATCATTGGTGGGATGGGGGCCTGGGCTAAATAAAAGAAAAAAAGGTGAGGACCAGCAAGGTCTCAAGCTTCTGCTGCCATGCCTTCTCCGTCATGATGGATTGTATGCTCAGACTATAAGATAAGTCCTTCCTTCCTAAAGTTGCTTTTGCTGGGTACTTTCCGCAGCAACAACAACAACAAAAAATGACTGATCTATTGTATAACCCCAACATAATCCACTCAGACCACCCAGTGCAGGAGTCCCACTTGAGGACATCCAGCCCCGGCTGCCTCACCTGTTTCCAGAGAGCCAGAAGGAAGCAGTATGCTGAGGGGAGTGTACCACCCAGCAGACCAGCCCAGGCCGGGGTGGCAGGACTTCTTGCCCTGGAGCTGGTTTAGTTGGAAGCCTGTGCCCTTCTTTACCAGGGCCACAGCATAAAAATGGGGTTGCGGATCTGCAGTGGAAGAGAGAGAAAGAGAAGCCAAAAGGAAATGCAGCGTTAAAACTAACACTTTTCAAGGTGTTTGCATGTGGAACTTCAGAGGGTCCTGGGCCTCCACATCCACCCCTAGCAAGAAGGGAAAAAAATGAAAAAAAAAGAAATGGAAAATGACTTTATCTGACAGGAGGAGAGAATTGATCCCTTTCAAGACAATAAAATAATATTATAGACACTCCCTGACTTACAAGCTAGACTTAGAAGGTTTACTTTATGGTAGGTGCAAATGCCAGTAGCATCCTTTGAATTTCCAATTTGATCTTTCAAATGCATGATGATCCCTTCTTCTGAAGCTGGGCACAGACAGTAAGCCATGGTGCGTGGTCAGCCATGGAATCACAGTAGGAAACAAACACTGGTCCACGGCACTGTCTGGCTAAGCCAGGATGTTTGCCAGACTAGCTAATGAAAGCATCTGGGCTTATAACATTTTTAGTTTATAATGGGTTTAATCAGGGCATAAGTCCTTTGGAGGTTAGAATACCTCCAGGGTCATTCGGCTGTGTTTTGTTTTCTTTCTGCCCATCACCCCAAGCTTGCAGAGCTAAAGCCTTGAATGCTCCATTCCAGGACTTGGGGATGTTCCAGGGACCACAAGCTCTAGATCCCAGTCGCTGCACCATTGCTGTTTCTAAATGGACTTTTCTTCCTTCTCTGGTTCTCTTCTTACAGCTCAGTCACAAAGGTGAAGGTGTGGGAGGAAAGGTGAGGAGTGTCCCCAGAATACATCAGGGGCCTGCAAGCTAGAGGAAAACTGAGCTGGGCTGTGTTCTCACACACTGATAACAGTAATGTGGTGTTTATTGTGTACTCCAGTAAAGCTTACCTGGGGATCAGAGGACAGAGCCAGCTACTAAATTAGACATAGAGGTCAGGCAGTGGTGGCACACACCCTTAATCCTATCACTCGGGAGGCAGAGGTCTGTCTGGATCTCTGTGAGTTCAAGGCCACCCTGGGCTACATGAGAGAAACAGAGCCAGGCAGTGGTGACACACACCTTTAATCCCAGGAAGTAATATGGCAGGACACAGAAAGGTATATAAGGCATGAAGAAACAGGAACTCGATCTCTTGAGGCTAAGGATTTTATAGAGGTAAGCTGGCTGTTCTACTTATCTGATCTTTCAGCTTTCACCCCAATATCTGGCGCTGGGTTTTTATTATAAGACCTTTTAAGATTCGTGTTACAAGTGAGAAAGAGGTAAATCTCTTTCATACACTGCCCCAGAGCTTCTCTTCACACCAGACACAGATCTGTGTTGTACAAAACCTGCAGGAGACAGTGTAAAGAAGAGCCTTGTGTGTCCTTGGAAATGGTCTCTCATTGGCCCAGCCCTAGTGGTGGCTGATAGGTTCTGGATAACACCCCTCTCAGGATCTGACCATCGCACAAACTACAGAACCAAGGATATTTCCACCAGGATTCATAAAAGCCACCGTTTCCTGTGGAGAAATACTCCAACCTGTGTGGGCCCATGAACAACTCCAAAGAGCTCCAGAGACTTGGTCCCTTGTAATATTAGTGGACGATTAATTTTCACCATCCATTTGGCTAGATTTGCAATCACCTAGGAAACACACCTCCGAGTGTCTTCTGGGGGAGTTTCCAGAGAGGCTTAACTGAAAAGGGAAGACCCACCCCTTGAACATGGGTGGCATCGTTCCATGGCCTGGGTCCTGGGGTGAGGAAAAATGGGAAGAAAGTGGGTTGAGCACCAGTCGCTCTCACTATCCCTCCTCTCTCTGCTTCCTGGCTACAGATGCACTGCGACCAGCTGCCTCATGCTCCTTCTGCCACGCCCTTCCTGCTGTGGTGGACTGTGTCTTTTCCAACTGTGAGCCAAGGTAAGTCTTCCCCTCCTTAAGCCTTTTTTGCCAGGCATTCTATCACCACCAAAAGTAGTGAACACGGTTGGCAACGTCCCTGCCAACCCTGGTGGCCATCATGTCATACCAGTGATACTAGCCCCAGGGAGAACACACCATCTTTCGATCCATAATATTCTGCCATGATAGGTTTTAGGTTGTAGTGGGGCAGGCCAGCCTCAGCTGCCAAAGCTCCATCAACGGTCACAGCATCTATTTTGTTGGCCTGCAAGGAAAGAGACCAGACATGAATGAAACGCATCACCCTTGGGGAAGACTCTCTTAGTGTCCTGTCAGGGACTCTGGCTCCATAGAATCTTCCATAGCTCAGACCTCTTTCACCTCATTCCTGTCTACTCTGTGAGGCCATTGAGGGTTGAAAGAAAAAGCTACCACCATATGCATGCTGGTTTGTTTTCCTCCTCAGCCCTCATCCTTGGAATGCAAGGTCTGCAAACGTGAGAACACCTGCATGTCTTGTTCCCTGGGTGATCTCAGCACATGCATGAGCACCTAGTATGTATGGGCAGGTGTCCACATGTGTTTGCTGAGTGAGTATGAGACCTCTAGAATGCATCCATCCATGAGAACTCACACTGCATCTTCCACATCTGGGTGTCAGGGATCTGTCAGTCAAGGGTTCCTTCCTCCCTGCAGGAAGCAGCAACTTCACAGCTAAGATGAAGAGTGAGTAATTTCCTACCCACAATGCAAACCATTTCTTCTATTCCTTGGTACTTGACATCTTTTCTCAGCACTGGGGAATGAACTTAGGATCTTGTACATTTAGGCAAGTGCACTATCCCTGAGTAATATTCCCACACCTCTTTTACTTTTCACATTTTTGAGACAGGGGCTAATTAAGTTGCCCACACAGGACTTGAACTGACTCTGTAGCCCAGGCAATCCTCAGACTTTCAGTCTCCTATCTCAGCCTCCCCATTAGCTGCACTCCAGGCCTGTGCCACCAGACTCGGTTTATAAATTGGCTTTTAAAGTAATCTGGATTTTTCAGAACGTAGTTTAGCACCATCATCCCTCAGTGTCTGAGGAAGATTTCTTCTGACACTGCTGTAAAAAGTCAGCAAAGCCTCGAATCCCTGATAGGAAATGGAGTGGTGCTATACACATCCTGTGCAGATCCCCTCAGATACTTTAAACCTACTAGACTACGCATACAACTAACCCAAGGTAGAAGTTGTGTAAACGGTTGTCACGCTGTGCTATTCAAAAAATAAAAATGGAAAAGAGTATACATGTGTTAAATACAGATATAATTTCAAAAAATACTTTTTGATCTGTAGTTGTTTGACTTTACAAATTCCATGTTATAATTATTTTATAATGTGTATTCATATATATATGTATGTATATGTATATTTGTGTGTATAACTTAGGACATTACTGAAGGCATGCATTAGGAGCCAACTCAAATTAACTTGAAAAGGACATATCTAATATTAAAGGCCACTAAGCCTGTGAACGGCTGTCACACCATCAACATCAAGATTGGAGTCAGAGGCTGCAGGGATATCCCAGTGGTTAAGACTACTTGTTGTTCTTATGGAGGACCAGGGCTCTCAGCACCCAATGGTGGGTCACGACTATCCATAACTCCAGTCCAAAGGAATCCAACACCCTCTTCTGACCTTTGTGGTCACCAGGCATGCAGACAGAACACTCATAAAATAAAAATAAATCAATATAAAAAGAAAAGAAGGAAGAAGATGGAAAGCAACATGAATGGACTAGACAGGAGCTCCAACCATCCCCAAGGGCTCCAGTTCATGATGGCTTTTCTCCATTTTCCCTTCCTGAGCTCTTCTTCTTCAGGTTCCAATATCAGATGCAAAAAGACAAGTCTTAGATAGTTTAACCTGCTCTGCAATGGCTTAAGGACAAATGGCTATAAAAAAAAATCCATCTCTATTCTCCCGTTATCTATCTCTGTCTCTGTTTGTCTCTATCTCTCTCACATGCACACATGTGCACACATACACACATGCATGTGCACACACACACACATACACACACATGCATGCACACACACAGGCACACACACAAAGGCAAACTTCATGATTTAAAAAAAAAACAGCCTTTTGTACTTAAAAATGAGAACCCCACCAGCTATGGTGAGCCACACCTTAGTTCCAGCACTCAGGAGTTAGGAACAGGAACTCTGTGAGTTCCGGGCCAGCCTGCTCTCTATATAGATATTTTCTTATTTATTTTTGAGTTTATATAGACTCTCTTGATGTATTAGGTTTTGCTGTGCCGCAGATAAATTGTTAAACTAGAACCCTGCATTAGTTGTTCAATTAAGATTCCGACTTTTACTGCCGGTGAGTGCTAAACAGCTGTAGCCTTCCCTGCAATGGAAAAGACAGAAAAACAAAAAGCACAAACTTTCTTCAGCTCTTTCTCAGACAGCAGCGACTTACCGAGATGTCCTTGATGCACTCAGGGTATGAGGTTCTCATCACACAGCTAACAGATGGGCCATCTGCAGGAAGGACTTTCTTCATATTGTCACTGAAACTGGAACACTTAGTGGCCTCATGATCTGACACAACACACCATCTTATGGTCCTCTCAGGAACAGCCAGGCACAGCCCTAGGGGAGAGATACTAGAGGTGTCAGGAACCCATGGCACTCACCTTCCTCTGCTGGCAGAAGGGATCACACCCAGGCTGACTCACGGGGCTGGATCGATGGCTCAGAGAGATGGTGCAGTGTTTAAGTTTACATCCAGCCCTTCTTGAGAACCTGAGTCCAGTTCCCAGCTCCTGAGTCAGACAGCCTTCAAATCTCCTGAAACTCTAGCCCTAGGGGATCTGGCGCCCTCTCCTGGCCTGTTGTGGGAACTACACTCACATGCACAACTCCCATAAACTCAAAGGGAGTGGCACTATTAAAAGATGTGTCTTTGGGGCTGGAGAGATGGCTCAAAGGTTAAGAACACTGGTTGTTCTTCCAGAGGTGCTGAGTTCAATTCCCAGCAACCACATGGTGGCTCACAGCCATCTGTAATGAGATGTGTCACCCTCTTCTGACCCACAGGCATACATGTAGGCAGAATACTGTATACATAATAAAA
Source organism: Peromyscus californicus insignis (assembly GCF_007827085.1). Taxonomy (NCBI): domain Eukaryota; kingdom Metazoa; phylum Chordata; class Mammalia; order Rodentia; family Cricetidae; genus Peromyscus; species Peromyscus californicus. The sequence goes on from NW_026294402.1 coordinate 97,768,696, forward strand.
TAAATCTTAAAAAAAAATGTATCTTTGTTGGAGTAGGTGTGGCCTTGTTGGAGGAAGTGTGTCACTCTGGAGGTGGACTTTGAGGTCTTGTATATGTTCTAGCCATGTCCCGTGTCTCAGACCACTTCTGTTGGCCTGCTGGTCAAGATGTAAGCACTCTCAGCTCCTTCTCCAGCATCATGTCTGCCTGCATACTGCCTTGCCTCCTGCCGTGAGGAAAATGGACTAAACCTCTGAACCGTTAGTGAGCCTTCACAATTAAATGTTTTCCTTTATAAGAGTTGCCGTGGCCATGGTGTCTCTTCATAGTAATAGAAACCCTAAGACACTCTAGTTCCAGGAGATCTGACACCCTCTTCTGACCTTCCCAAGGCTCCAGGGACACACATGGTCCACAGATGTACATGTAAGTAATACACCCATGTATATAAAATAAAAGTAAATAAATCTTAAAAAAAAAAAGTAAACTAAAACAAAGCCAGGATGTAGCTAAGTTGTAGAATGCTTACACAGAATGCAAGAAACCTTGGGTTTGATCTCTAGCACCACATAAACTGGACACGGTGGTGCATGTGTTTAATACAAGCTCTTAGGGTAGAGACAGAAAGATCGGTAGTTGAAAGTCATTTTAGCTATATGTTGAGACAGCCTGGACTACATGAGAGCCTGTCTCAGAAAGAAAACTCTTTTCTAAAGAAAGCAACCTGTTGGCTGCCATGTGCTGAGGTGGAAAAGAAAACAGTGCTGATTACTCAATAGATAATGAGTTCTCTTCCTAAGTGATGAAAATAGTGCTGGTTAGTTTTCCATCGTCAACTTGATACAACTTAGGAAGAGAGATCTCAAGTTGAAGAATTGCCCAGATCAGATTGGGGCCAGTCCGTGAGAGATTGTCTTGACTCATCACTATGGGAGGGTTCAGTCCACAGTGGGTGGCACCATCCCTAGGCAGATAGATATGGATTGTAAAAGAGAGCTAGCAATGGGACTGGAAAGATGGCTCAGCAGTTAAAAGAACTTGTTGCTCTTTCAGAACTAGCATTGGGTTCCCAGCATCCATACCAGGCAGCTGACTGTGTCACCAGTTCTGGGGGATCTGATGCTCTCTTTTGGCCTCCGGGGACACTGCACACAACTGGTGCACACACACACACACACACACACACACACACACACACACACACATAAAAATAAATAATGCTTAAAAGAAAGAAAAGAACCGGGTGGTGGTGGCGCACGCCTTTAATCCCAGGACTCAGGGGGCAGAGCCAGGTGGATCTCTGTGAGTTTGAGGCCAGCCTGGTCTACAGAGCGAGATCCAGGAAAGGCACAAAGCTACACAGAGAAACCATGTCTCGAAAAACCAAAAAGAAAGAAAGAAAAGAAAAGAAAACTAGACGAGCACGAGCCAATGAGCAAGCTAACAAACAGCATTCCTTCATGGTTTCTGAAGCTCCACGCTCTGCCTTGGCTTCCCTCGGTGGTGGGCCCCTGAAAGTTGAGATAAACCCCTTCTTCCCCAAGTCGCCTTTTGTCAGGGTGTTTTATCACAGTGACAGAGAACATACTAGAAAAGAAATGTTTCCAAACCATACAGAGATGGTAGTTTTAGAGAACTGTGAGTTTACAAAATACCAGTGCATTGATCTCTATCACATGGCTAGGTTATGAGACTTTTACCTTAGACATGAAAAGAAGGGAGGGGCAATCACAGTCCTCAGTGGCATAGGCATTGGTAAGTTGTCTCTGCTCATCCATGCTCATGCAAGTAAACCTAATTAAATGCAGTGTGGGACCCCACACCCACACCCACACATACAAAGACATGAAGGTAAGAGGGAGCTTGGGGCCTGGTGTCTTAGTTAGGGTTTCTATTGCTGAGATGAAACACCATGACCAAAAAAGTAAGTTGAGGAAGAAAGGGTTTATTTGGCTTACATTTCCACATAGTGGTTCATCACTAAAGGATGTCAGCATAGGAACTCAAGCAGGACAGGATCCTGGAAGCAAGAGCTGATACAGAGTCCACGGAGGGGTGCTGCTTACTGGCTTGCTTGCCCTGGCTTGCTCAGATTGTTTTCTTATAGAACCCAGGACCACCAGCCCAAGGATGGCACCACTCATCATGGGCTGGGCCCTCCCACATTGATCACTAATTGAGAAAATGCCTTACAGCTGGATCTCATGGAGGCATTTCCTCAACTGAGGCTCCTTCCTCTCTGATGACAGTAGCTTGTGTCAGGTTGACATACAAAACCAGCCAGTACACCTTGTGATCTAACCTTTATTTTAATGGTGGCTATTCTAACATGACTCTAATTTCTGGGTCACAATTATCAAAGCCTTTCTACTTCACAGGCATTTCCAGCTGTAATAATGTGGGGGAGACATACAGACAAAACATTGTCTACAAACCTGTGGTATCAAACATTATTTTAGGTGAAATCTAGACATGGAAGTTATCATAAAAACAGCTACCTTTTTTAAAAAAATTAGCTCCTATATGACAGGCAGTGCGCAAGCATCTACCTTTTAATTTTTACATTTGAGTATTATTCTTGTTTTAGAGAAAAGAAAAAAACTATCAGGGATATTAAATAATTTAAAATGAAACTAATATTCAAGTCACCCAGTTTTGTTTGAATTCAAACCCTGATCTTTAAAACCTGCCTCTAATCTCAAATAATATGAGCTAGAGGTGCCGAGCGATTTGAGACAGAAACCTGTTCCAAAGATGAGGACAAAAGGAGTTCCTTGAGTTCACCATGAAGCATCTTCAGTTGTAGCAACCAAAAGGAAGAGCAAGCCAGGAAACTGAGCTGTGCTGGTCATGGGCCTTTGTGCAGGCTCCCAAAGCCAGGCCTTTTTTGAAAGTCTACATTTAAAAAAAAAGGGGTGGGGGGATAGAATAGAGGCCAGCCACAGCTACAGAGTAAGACCCGGTTTAAAAGCAAGCAAACAATTGGGGGAGTGATTTAAACTGATGATTCACAAAGAAGGCACACAAGCCACTGTGGCACAGACCTGTGATCCTGCCATTCAGGGGGCCAAGGCAGGAATTCAAGACCAGCCTGGGCAACTTATTGAGACTCTCAAAAACAAAAAAAATATATACAAAATGGCTCATAAAAGATGTTTGACATTATTTATCACCAGAGAAATGCACATTGAACCCACAGTGAAATTCCTTTATTAGAATTAGAATGGCTAACTCTAGCTGGATCGACATTCATACACAATTGTAATCCTAGCACTTGACTTCTAACTGTAAAAACTGACATGTTGGCGGGGTGGGGGAGCACCCTGACTTCTCATACAGTGCTGGTGGGATTATAAAATGGAACAACTACCCAAAAATCTTGTCATTTTCCCCCATTTTCTCCTGTGCTGGGGCTTAAACCCAAGACCTTGTACATGCTGGGCAAGTTCTCTACCACAAACTGCATCTCCAGTCCTTAAGAATGGCATCTTCTTAACAGATTGGACATATAGCTGAGTGTGCTGGTGCACACTGGTAATCCCAGCACTGGAGAGGCCGAGGCAGGAGGATTGCTGAAGTTCAGGGTCATCCCGATCTACATAATGAGTTCCAGGCCAGTCACAACTACAAAGTGAGAGCCAGCAGAGGTGGCTCTCTTTAATCTCAGCACTTGGGAGGCAGAGGCAGGCAGATCTTAAGACCACCCAAGTCTATAAAAGTCCAGGACAGCCACAGGGAAACCCTGTCTAGAAAACAAAACAAAACAACAACAACAAAAACCATGCCACCAAACAACATCATCATTACCAATAGGACCCGGTAATCTTAGATATTTATATAAAAGACATGCCCACTAACATGCATAGCAGCCTTGTGCACAGAAGCCTCACGCTGGAGACAACCTGCATGGCTCAATAAATGCCTGGGGAAACCAAATGTGGTAACACAATACAGTGGAACAGGGCTTGGCCATTGAAGGAATGAATGTGATATACGCAAACTGGATAAACCTCCAAACAACAGTGAGTGACAGAAGTTGTTGGGACTGTGGAGGTGGCTCAGTGGACAAAGAGCTGCCTGTGCTCAGGAGGCAGAGACCCGGGATCCCAGGGGGAAAGCTGTTTAGCTCAACAAGCAGAACTGATGAACCCCTGGCTCAATGAGAGACCCTGTCTCAGTAAATGAAATGGAGAGCAATAGAATGAGGACCCACCGGATGTCAACTGCTGGCCTTCACATAAACCTATACACATGTAAAGTGCGTCTGCATACACAGGCACCCACACACATTTGAACAGGCTTGTATGAACACAGCACACACAGAGGGAGGGAGGGGAGAGAGGGAGAAGAGGAGGGAGGGAGAAAGAGATGGAGAAAAAGACAGAAAGGGAGAGAATTCCCAGTCCTGTGAAACAGGTCCTCTTGGAACCATTACAGCCCCTCAGTCACTGAGGGCTTTATCCCTACTGTTTCAAGGAATGGGTCATTCAAGCACCTGTGGGAACCCATTGGTACCCATTTATTGTCTATGTACAGAAACTTCCTCCGCCTCCACTGGGGTGAGAGCCCCTACTCTCAGGTGACGACCGACACCAAGGTCTACTGAGATCACTGCCCAGGGCCTCACAGTTGCAGCCCTTACTGCACCCGCCATGGAGTCTAGACTCTGGGTTCCACAGAAATCATTCTAAATTCCAAGAGTAACCCACAGCCCCGCCAAAAAAACCCAATTCTTTTCTTTCCTCCATAGTGGTGGTGGGAGAGGAGTGGCCAGTCGTGTTACTGGCAAATTTCCCCCCCAGAAATTCCAGGTTCACTTTGTTTTGGACATTTGTGCACTTGTATACAAACTACTTTCCTTCCACTCTTTACTTAGTAACCAACCCTGGGAGAGGCCGGGAATGGGCAGAGAAGGAAGAAGAAAGTCCGGCCAGGCTATTGAAAGACTTGTAATTGTATGTCAGTTGACAATAATGGAACACACATGACAGCCCCTAATATCTAAATCCTGATTGGTAAAAACTGTAACTGTAATTTGGCAACAAGTGTTAGTGATTTTTGCACTTATAAACCCCGCTTTCTGCCCCTGCTCGGGGCTTCCAGGACAAACAAGGCTCTCGAATCCTTGTCCTGCAGCCCTGATCGATCAGGGACCCGCTTATGTGGTGATTTGATAAAATCTTCGGAACCCACGTGTTGTTGTCTCTCTCCTTCCTTGTGGCACATTATGGACTAGGTGTGACAGTCGCTTTAGGACCTGTAGCTGAGCTGAGCCATTTCTGAGTCACAGCAAGACCATCATGGCCTCAAGGCCAAGCTGTTGCTTTTAAGCCTCAACTGCCTCTGTTCCAGAACACTGTGACATGAAATGTTGCCTGACTGCCTATATAGGAACACACACACACACACACACACACACACACACACACACACACACACACAGAGAGAGAGAGAGAGAGAGAGAGAGAGAGAGAGAGAGAGAGAGAGAGAGATTCTTAGAATGCCTCTGTGCAGACAGTTTCTATTGTCTTGCCCACGATGGCTATACCACAGTACAGCTAAGAAACTCTCCCTCTCCTTTCTTCTGTCTTTGGTAAATTCATTCACGGCCTGGGCATCACTGGCCCGTCACCACTATCCTGGCTTGACAAACAGAAATATTTTTAAAAGAGAGACTGTGTGCAAACAAGCTAAGGGTGAGTGGCGTGTGCTAACACAGACAAGGTGTGTTGTAAATAGCGTTCCACCACTGACAAGAGCCGGAAGAGGGAGTCTGAGTACTCTGACTACTTCAGACTGAAGGGAAGGGCTGCTGGTGGCCTTCTGCTCACTCACTGAACAGAGGAATCTCTTGGGCGCCAGAAGAGACCGTGGCTCTTGGCTCTTGCGAAGCTTAGGATATGTGTCCTTTGTGTTCTGTGCTTCCTGTTCAAGCCACTTTGGCTGCTTTTTTGTCACTTGCCACCACAAGGGTTCTTGTTGGGTTGGAACATGGAGTTTTGAGGAACACGGGCCCCAGACTCCAGCCTGGCCTGGTAGCCTGGAGAGAGGTCAGGAGGGAATGGGATCTAGAGGGACATCACTGGCCTCTGATGTGTAAACACACAGCCTGTTGGGAAAACGAACTTTTGGTCAGTGCCAGACATTGCCAAGGAGATAAGGCAGAAAGAATAACGGACACCAGTCCTGTTTAGGAGAATTCTGAAAGAAACCTGACAGCTGCATTCTGAGAGAGACTGACCCCCTGCGCGGCTGCCTGCCGGTGGCAATACTTGGCAGGCACATGCCCCTACCATGGCTGCTCTCTCTCTCTCCTGCCTGGCTCTGGATATCCCCTCCCCTCCCCCAAGTAAGACACCTACCCTAGATATTATTTACCAGCCTCAGACTAGGCAAAGCTATGTGGAGGAAGATCCAATCACGGTTGAGCCAGGGAGAGCTCTTCACTGTGAATGAGTCCTTCCCTGGAGAAAGGAGTCCCCTCTTTTCAACCCAAGAAGGGGCTTCTGCATTTATGTGTTTAGAACTCTGCCTGCCTCTAGCCACGTTGTCTCATTTTTCCAGCAACTGTGTTTGTTGGGGAAACATAACTTCAAAAAAAATTAATATTGTGTGGATGCCACGTGTGGAGGTCAGAGGACAGTTTTCAGGAGTTGGTTCCCTCCTACCTTATGGGTCCTGGGGATCTTAAGCTGTCGGTCATGATGTTGGTGCCTTTTCTTGCTGAATCAGCAAACACAAGTTTAACACAACACAACCGGTTGCACAGCAGTGCGTGGCGAGTGGGTTTCAATCCAGAGTGATTGCTCTTCCCTGGGTCCACAGTCTGTCCAGCTACCGCACAGGGTCCCGAAGGTGGCTGGCCAGCTAGTGCCACCTGGTCCCCTCCCCCAGAGAACCCAGGAGGGCCAGCCCCCTGCCTGGCTCTTGGCACACTCACCCAGGGTCCCCGCGCATAGCAGGACACAGACACCCAGCCTCATCCTCCGCTGTGTCTTGGTAGCACTCCCCCGAGCCTAGGTGCACTTTCCCCAGCAGGCAGAAGGTTGACTGACGAATCTGCCTTCTGGGAAAGGTTCTTCAGCCCCAGTTCGGGCTGATCGCCACCGCCACACCCTCCATCCCTTCCTTATCTGGCCAACAGAAACCCAGGCTGCTGGGGATCGCTAGCCTCGGCCCCTGGGTGAAAAAAGTGCTTCTCAGGAAAAAGTTGGTGTGCACACGTGTGCGAACTTAACACAATTTTCTTTCGGAAATTCTCACTTTTTTCTAAGAACTCTAGGTTGATCAAGCAGAGGTTCTCCCGCTGTCTTGCCACGCTAGTGGCGCTGTCCTTTCTGTGACCCCCCTCTCCCCAACAATCCCCCTCCCTCAGCATACACACCAGTAGCGCTGTCCCAGCTTGGTGAGGCCTGGGTCAGGCACAACACTGACCCTCACAGAGTGTCTCGCCCTCGCAGCTGCAGCCCTGTCCAAAGGGCTGTGACTTCTGCCTAGGAAAAATCCGATAATTTACATAACACTTTAAGAACTTCGAATTAGCTAGGCAGTGGTGGCGCATGTCTTTAAACCCAGCACTCCGGAGGTAGAGGCAGGCGGATCTCTGGAAATTCGAGGTCAGCCTGGGCTACAAAGCGAGGTCCAGGACAGCCAGAACTGTTGTTACACAGAAAAACCCTGTCTCAAAACGAGAGAGAGAGAGAGAGAGAGAGAGAGAGAGAGAGAGAGAGAGAGAGAGAGAACGAGAACTTCAAATTTAAATATAGTAGGTGTACAACAATCCTAGAAGCACAGCATAATTAGTTATTACTGAGAAGACTCCAGTAGAGCCAGCCCCCACATTAGGAGGCTGAATCCCTGCAGAGCATCTCCCATATAGGTGGCCCCTACCTGGACTTCTAACAAACACTGCTGTGGGATGGTCTGTATGTCAAATGTGTTGCTGATTGGTCAATAAATAAATCACTGATTGGCCAGTGGCCAGGCAGGAAGTATAGGCGGGACAAGGAGGAGAATAAAGCTGAGAAGTGGAAGGCTGAGGCAGAGAGACACTGCCAGCCGCCATGATGACAAGCCACATGTGAAGATGCCGGTAAGCCACAAGCCATGTGGCAAGGTATAGATTAATGGAAATGGATTAATTTAAGCTATAAGAACAGTTAGCAAGAAGCCTGCCACGGCCATACAGTTTGTAACCAATATAAGTCTCTGTGTTTACTTGGTTGGGTCTGAGCGGCTGTGGGACTTGGCAGGTGAGAGAGATTTGTCCTGACTGTGGGTCAGGCAGGAAAACTCTAGCTACAAAACACTAAAGTCTGCTTGTTTCTGAACTCCATAGAGGTGAAATCATACGAAGCAAAGCCTGGTACGATTCATCTATGCAGAGGTGTGTGGCTGTCCACAGTTCTCAGGCCCCCGCACCGCCCCCCCCCCCCCACCCGCTCTCGTAGTGTTCCAGGCATAGTGTTCCATATTGTGTGATTGGAGAACACTTCATCTCTCATCCTGATGGCTGTAGTACCCAGTTTCAATTCTTACAGATAGTGCCGCTAGAGATAAAATTTTAATTTCATTTTATATGTGTTGCTAGGATCTGAAAACAAAACAAAAAACCAGAGCCTGCTGTAAAAGTGCATGCCTGTAATCTCAGCATTTGTGAGGTGGAGGCAGCTGGATTAGGAGTTCAAAGTTTCAGCTACATATCCTAGTGGAGGCCAGCCTAGGCTAGAGACCTTGTCTCAAAAACCAAGCAGATAGAGCTGGAGCGATGACCCGGCAGTTAAGAGCACGTGGTTAAGGACTCTGCTTTTCCAGAGGAGGAGAGTTCAGTTTCTGCAACCACGTTAGATGTCTCACAATCACCTGTAACTCCAGCAACAAGGGGAACCCACACCTCTGGACTCCAGCTACAGCAGATCAGGTCTCAGTGGGTGCTCGCATTCATGTGCATATACATATAATTAAAAGTAAAATAAGCCAGTCAGTGGTGGTGCATGCCTTTAATCCCAGCACTCGGGAGGCAGAGGCAGGTGGATCTCTATGAGTTCAAGTCCAGCCTGGTCTACAGAGCAAGATCCAGGACAGGCTCCAAAGCTACACAGAGAAACTCTGTCTCCAAAAAAAAGGAAAATAAATCTTCAAAAATAAATAAAAGACACAATCAGAAAACCCCACAGTTTTTACACATTGTGTTTGAACCTGGTGGTTTTGCTATATTATTTTGTTAAATCTGTTTCTTCTCAGTACTTTATTTACATTCTTATGTTTTTAATTAAATAATGACAGTTTTTTTCTTTTCTGATTGTTGTCATTTCCCACCTCCCACCCCCACCCCCCCACCTCCCGGCCCAGACTCTGTTAACTGCCATCATTAGGAGGTCTGCAATCGTCTGGTACAAGCCTTCTAGTGCAAATAGGCAAGCATTTCTTCAGAGCACTTTGCCAGAACAATTATTGGGTCTGAAAGTAGATGAAGTCCTAATTTAACAGATCCTGAAAACTCTTAGTGCCACGCCAATAAGCACTAAAAATAGTTATTACAGAAAAATGTCTATTGTTGTTTTTAGATGTTATTAGCAATGCTGAGGCGCTTCCCTCTGTCATGGGTTGCCTACATACTTAAAAACATGACTGCGATTGGATTTTCTCTTCTTACTGAAATAGTGATATGCTTTCCCTGCCTTTTCTGTTTGTTCTTTGTTTTTTGGGACAGGCAGGGTCCTGCTATAAACTAGTCTGCCTTCAAACTTGTGATCCTCCTGCCTCAGTGTCCTGAGGGCTGGAAATAGAGGGATGTTTAGCCACATCTGACTTCTAATGGGTTTTGTTTGTCTGGTAAAGGAGATTGAATCCAGAATCTCATATTTGTTAGGTAAGCATTCCACCACTGAACTACATCTCTAACCTGCTAATTGAATTTTGGACTTACTATATTTTATGTGTTGTGAGTGCTTTGCTTACATGTGTGCCCAATGCCTGTGAAAGTCAGACCAGGGTGTCAGGCCCCCTGGAACTGGAGTTACAACTGGTTGTGAGCCACTGTGTGGGTACTAGGAACAGAACTCGGGCCCTCTGTAAGAGCAACAAGTGCTCTCCATCACTGAGTAGTCTCTGCAATCTCCTGTTAACTGATTTTTAAGCATAAAGCTACTATTATATTTCTGCAATAAACCTCATTTGGTCATTATGTGTAATATTACCCACATATTGTTGAGTTGGTAACATTTTCGTTAGAGTTTCTTTCCATATGTTTTTTTAAAACAACCATTCTGGGGGTGTGGAGAGATGTCTCAGCATCTCCTAGAAAACCAGAGATTGGTTCCCAGCAACCATATGAGGTCACTCACAACTGCCAGCTCCAGGGGATCTGATACCCTCCACAGACACGTGCACTCATGTACACATACCCACACACAGACATACACATAGTCAAAACTAAAACTAAAAACATTTTTAAGAGAAAAAAAGAATCTTGCAGTTTCTCTTTATTCTAATAGCCTTATATTTTTTACTTTAACATTGCGATGACTTTTGAACTGAAAAATGTTACCTCTTATTCTCTGGAAAAGATTATGTAAGAGTAGTATTCCTTTTTTCTTAAATGTGCATAAGACATCAGGAATGATGTCCCCTGCATTTAGAGCCTTATTTGTGAAACGGTTTTCAATAACACACTAAGTTCTGTCTCCTCCCCCACTCTCTGGTACTAGGGATTGAACATAGGGCTTCTTACATGCTAGGCAAGAGCTGTACCAAAGAATAATCTTTCAGCCCTTCACTTTTGAGACATGATCTCATTATGAAGCAAAAACTAACCTCACATCCATAAGTCTCCTGCTTCAACCTTCCCAGTAGCTTAGAGATGTGCATCACCACACCCAGATTGATTTTATAGCTATACAAATATTCATGTTGTCTAATATTTTAAATCTGAGTATAGATAAGTATTGTCTTTTATTTATCTTTGTGTGTTTGAGTGTTTTGGCTGTCTGTGTGTCTATGCACCACATACGAGCCTGTGGAGGTCATTGAATCCCCTGGAACTAGAGTTACTAATGGATGTTAGCCACTTTGTGAGTGCTAGGAATCAAATCCGAGTCCTCTGGAATGGTGACCAGTGTTCTCTAACTGCTAAGCCTTCACTTCAGCCACATATGGTCTTTGAAGAAATTCATCTAGGGGCTGAGGAGATGACTCCGTCAGTTAAGCACTTCCTGTGCAAGTGTGAGGACTTGAGCTCAGATTCCTGGCATCCGACATAGACACCCAGGCAGAGGGGCTGGAGAGGTGGCTTCGAGGGTAAGGACACTGGCTGCTCTTCCAGAGGACTCAAGTTCCACCCTCAGGGAAAGTTTGAAACCGAGATTTAAAAACACAGAATTCTCTTTAGCTGGGCATGGTGGTGAACGCCTTTAATTCCAGCACTTGGGAGATACATCTCTGAGTTCAAGGTCAGCCTGGTCTACAGAGTTCCAAAAAAGCCAGAGCTATATAGAGAAACACTGTCTTCAAAACAAAACAAACAAAAATCCAGGCATAGGGGAGACTGTGATTCCAGAGCTGGGGAGGCAGAGATCTCTGGCTCCAGCCAATCCCTGGCTCAGTGAGAGACACTGTCTCAAAAAAAAATTAGGTGAAGAGCTACTGAGAAAGACAGCCAGTGTCAATCTCTGGCCTCCACAAGCACACGCACCTCACTCATGTACACACACACACACACACACACACACACACACACACTTTACACATATGCACACATACAAACATACATCACACATACACACACAAGTATTCACCTACATTTCGAAGTTACTGAAGCAAAGTCACTCACTATATTCTCTTGAACTGTCATTTGGTTTTGGGAGCTGGGGATTGGATCCAGGCACCCGATCTGTCACTGAGTTGTATCTTTAACTACCACCCCCCTTTCAAATCACTTTTTGTTTCAACCCAGGGTCACACGAAGTCACCCCGGCTGGCCTGGAATGTATGATCCTCCTGCCTCAGCCTGCTGAGAGCTTTAGCTCACAGGCTTGTGGCACAAAACCTGGTAAATGACATTTTGAATGAAAGAAAATCCCTTACTATACTATATTTTCCCATTATTGACAGTGGTAACTTCTGTTTATTCCTTTTCTTTGATTGATTAGTGTTGCCAAGGTTCTATTTTATTAATTAAAAAACACACATGAACTGGGTTTGGGGAGATGCTCAGTGGATAAGAGCACTTACTATTCTTGCAGAGGACCCAGGTTTGGTTCCCAGCACTCGTATCAAACAGCTTACAAGTGTACCCGGAAGTTTTCCTGTCCCACCTGGTCCCAAGTAAACACACAGAGGCTTATATTAATTATAAACTGTTTGGTCTATGGCTCAGGCTTTTTGTTAGCTAGCTCTTTCATCTTAAATTAACCCATTTCTATTAATCTATGTTTTGCCACGTGGCTGTGGCATTACCGGTCTGCTGACATGTTGCTCCATGGGTGGTGGGCTGGTATCTCACATCAACATAATTCTAAGTTATTAAAACATTTAAATGCCATATTCTGTAGGTCTATGAAGTGTTTGAAGATTATCCATCCAACATATATTTCTGTATATCTAGAAAACATAACTAACATGACTATAAATATGACAAGCATGGGTGACTATTAACCTGTAATTCTTATCAATCTAAATAACTTAAAGACTAAGGCTTCACATTATAAAAATAAACAATCTGTAAACAGATGTATAGTATAGGGATAATGACCTCGAAGTTGTGACAATATACAAAAATATCTTAATCAGAGGTAGAAATGTATAGTGCAATATGACAACAATATCCTTGATATGTATCAATATACAAAATATCCTAAACAGATGTAGAACATATATACAGTATGACAAATGTAATTTTACATTTGTATCAATATACAAAATATTTCAAACAGGAGTAGGAACATATGTACAATATGACATACAGTTTTGTATTTGTATCAATATAAATTATCTTAAACAGCAATAGAAAAATAATTTCACATTTGTATCAATATACAAGAGTCCATACCAATGCAAATTATCTAAAGCTGATAGTTACTGATTAGTTTACAAGTAGATACAATAATCTACCTTATTCCCCTGTTTTCTTATTCAAAAGAGTATCCTGAGTCTAAACTTTATAGTTTCACCCCCAACCCTAATACAATTTATAACCAACCCCTAACAGATAACAATTATTCATAAGTCTGAGAAAACAAAACCTTTTGGGGGAGGGGGTGTCGTTTTCTTAAAATTGCTTTCTGCTATCTAAGGGGAGACAGTATCTCTGTGGGATCCTGTAAGAAAAGTAAAACAACAGTTAAGTCTCATGAGGACTAGCTGTAACATTTGTAGCCAGTCTCAGAGTAATGGGTAAAGCTTATGTGAAGTTCTGGCTAGAGGTGTAAGATGATGGATTATCTTAGCCACCTTGAAACAGTCCTGAACTGTTTGTAGTCCAGAGATGATCTATGAGTGGTGTTTGTCTGCTCAATGTCATCATTATGAACCAGGTAGAATCGTTGTGGGGCCCCATCTTCCTTCTGGAAATTTATTGTTAATTGTGGAAAACTTGAACATTATTAATATCAAAATGGAAAGTTTAAATTTTAAGATGGCATGATATGTAAAGAAAGGCCCTAAAGAATCAAGAATAAGCATGGAGAGAAATAGAATCTTGACAACAATAGTCCCTACATTATTGGCTTTATTCTGTCCCATACCAGGTGGCTATTCTGATATGAGACAGAATCTCTTAATTTTTTCTTTTAACAATATGTTTGGGTTTAAAGGAGAAAGCCACATTCCAACTCCAAAATGAACTTGATTTATAATTGAGTCAGGACTACAACTTTTCTAGAAGTAAGAGATACTGATGTTTAGGCAGTGAGATATTGCCCTGTAGAGTATATTGGTACCAATATGTCTGATTATTTTTTTGTTTGTAAGATTTTTATGGATATCCTTTCTTTCTTTTATAGACATCTAGAGGTCCAAGGCCTTTTGACTTCTTGAAGATGGGTTTTTCTATTATCCTGAAAAGACAACAAACAGAACCCTGCCCTGACCCTTGTTTGGAGAGCTTTCCTTACAACTTGTAGAATTGTCACATAGGTGGATGAGCTATCACTTCTCCTTATCAAGAGGTTTCTCCTGTTCGAATTGAATTTTTATTAATTTTGATGGTATCCATAGTTTTTCTTCTCCTGTGGAAACAAAAGCTAAACCCCTTCGCCAACATAGCACATATCCTGGTTTCCATTCTGAGGTCCCACATTTGAAGTACACAGGTTGATTTAGCTCAGTTCTTTCTTTGGTTGGTTGGCTGGTTTTTTGTTTTTTATTGTCCAATGTCTCTCTGCAGCTGTTGTTCCTTTCTCAACAGCATTAAGAAAATTCAAGGTTAATAAGGTATTATCTTCTGTCCTCCACAGGCATTTATCTGCACTCACATAGTGTAAAATTCAAATAGGCCCACACACATACATGTAAATAAAAATAAAATAAATCTTTAAAACAACACACCCCCCCCCCCCCCACACACACACACGAAAAAAATTTTTGGCTTTGTTGATTTTTCTGTATTGTATACTCATTCATGTTATTTTCTTGATTTTTGCTTTATTGACTATCTTTGGATTTTATCCTTTCTCTAATTTTCTTTTTGTTTTTTTGGGGGGGCGGGGGAGGGGGTGACAGGATCTTGCTATGCACTCAGTCTGGCTTGGAACTTTCTGTTCTCCTGATTTAATCCTGCTTTGAAGAAGTAACCTTCAATATTCTAATCCTGGATTGGATCATGGTGCCTGACTATGATGCCTGATGTGGGACTCAAACATTTGTTGAAAAGGTGAATAAATGCACATCAATGTCCCAAAAGTAGCTTGAGCAATTTCTTCCACATGCCTGTAAGCAAAAAACACATAGGTCCATGGGTGACAGTTCCTCCTAGAGTTAATGATCCACCTAAAGCTAATACACTCCGAATCCATAAGGGCCAAAGTACCTGCTGACCTGAGTAGACCATGCTCTGAGAGTGTCTCATGTCCAGGGACAAACTCATATAGCGAAGGAAGGACATCCAAAGGGCTAAAGTCTCTTCATGGGCACAGGCTGTCGTCATCAAATGCAAGGTCGGAAAAGCTGGGCATCGTGGCTTGTGTCTGCAACTGCAGTACTTGGGAGGCAAGAGAATTAAGAGTTCAAAGGCAGCCTTGACTACATAGTAAGTTGGAGGCCAGCCTGGACTATGTGAGACTCTCCAAAAAAAAAAAAAAAAAAAATGCCAAACCAAACAAAAACAAAATCTGGAAGGTTAAAAGAAGAAATAGTTTTAAAGATTTTGTGCCAAGGGTGATCTTTGGGCACGTGTTATTTGTGTGTTCCAGGCACTATGATAAATGTTTTCTTTTTTTTTTTAAGATTTATTTATTTATGTATACAGCATGTATGACTGCAGGTCAGAAGAGGGCACCAGATCTCATTATAGATAGCTGTGAGCTACCATGTGGTTGCTGGGAATTGAACTCAGGACCTCTGGAAGAGCAGTCCGAGCCATCTCTCCAGCCCGATAAATGTTTTCTTAATGTTAATTTGTGATAAACGCCTAAGTAGTATTTGACTTTTTTTTTTTGCATCCAGGAGGAAAGGGAAGCAGAGAGGTTAAGTAATGTGTCCAAGGTCCAATGAGCAGTATGTCAAAGTGAGCACCTGCTTCTACAGTTCATGTTTTTGCACATGTGGTCTTGGGCATTTGTCCCAGGAACAATTGTACACCTTAACTCTAACTCTAATCCTAAAGGGAACCTGTTTCACAAGTTCCTGAGGAATACTGACTTTTATCTAATCTCCAGAAATCCTCCTATCATCCAGCTTGAATTAAGCCAAGATTGTCATTTCTGAACAAATGCAGTCCCTGAGAACTAACAGCAACCAATTCAGAATAGGTTACATTGGCACCAGCTGCCATAAGATTTGCCAAAACCTCAGTGGTTTAATGGAGCAGTTGACTTCTTACTGTATAACTCAGTTGGCAGTCATGGTGGTGATTCATGGGGGTAGAATCCTTTCAGTCACCTGGAGATCTAGACTCAGAAGTATGACATTAAAAAAATTAATGTGTGTGTGTGTGTGTGTACAACTTGTGAGAGTTGGTTCTCTCTCTCCAATCTGTGGGTCTGGGGATTGAACTCAGATTATCGAGCATGGGCAACAAGTTGGCCTTACCTATACCTATTGAGCCGTCTAGTCCCAGCTCTTCCATTTTTAACACGCATCAGTGTGTTATCTAGAATAAATAAAAAAAAATGTGGGAGATGATGCAAAGGTTTTTATGGATCTGGAAATGATAAACATGATTACTACATGTGTTCTATTGGCAATAATTCAGTCATATGGCCTTCATTTAGACAAGTTAATCTCAACCTATGGGCTGTGACCCCTTTGGGGGTCAAACAATCCTTTCACAGGGGTTGCATATCAAATATTTACATTATGATTCATACCAATAACAAAATTAGTTATGAAGTAGTAATAAAACTAATGTTATGGTTGGGGGTCACCACAACATGAGGAACTGTATTAAAGGGTCACCACATTAGAAAGGTTAAGAACCACTGACTGAGATGTAAAGTGGATTCATATTGCTTATTACCATCAAAAGTCCCTGCTAGCTCACTTAGGAAGTGAGTTTTCAGTTCCCTTTTCTAGCCACATCTGTACTCTTTAGAAATGGAGTCCCTGGCTGACAATCTCTTTCCGGCTCAGCACAATGTCATGAAATAGAAGCTGCTGAGTAGTAATTTCCTCTGTATTGAAATAGTCCTCCTGTAAGATGCAGGATGTTCATGAAACTTAGGAGTCTCAGAAAATGTACAAGACTCACAAGGCCCCTCCACACGATAATATAAGCAGTCGGCAATTGCTAGGGAGAAAAAGGCTCCTTGTAGTTGCCTGCATGTTGGACAGTAAGCTCCAGTGGATTCATGAGTCATCACAATGGTGGGGTGGGCCTTTCAGCGATACATCATCTGTCTTTGAGTTGACTGTGTTTCTGCAAATAACCCCAAGTTTACCAGGCTAACTTGGGTGCATTCATTTCTTTTATCATCCCTTTCTCAGATAAATAGACTTTTTCTTTTTTCCTTTTTCACATTTCTCTGGGAATAGTCACGTAAAAAGAGCACAGGTCTTGGATCTTTGTTTTAGTTCAGGTCCCCCTGCAAGAAAAAGAAAAGACAATAACTTTTTTGTTTTTTTAAAGATATGGTCTCCTATAAGCCCAGGCTGCCTTTGAATTCACTATGACACTGGATTTCTGCTCCTCCTTCCTCCACCTCCAAGTGCTGGGACTGCAGGTGTGCACCACCACAGAGGTTTAAGCGATGCTTTGAGTCGAATCTGGGCTTTGTGCGTGCTAGGCTATCAACTGGGTATACCCCCAGCCTCCAAACATACTTTTAACATGAGATTTGTGTATTTGTTTTGTTTTTTGAGACAGGGTTTCTCTGCATAGCTCTGGCTGTCCTGAAATTTACTCTGTAGACCAGGCTGGCCTCAAACTCCAAGATCTGCCTGCCTCTGCCTCCCGAGTGGTGGGATTAAAGGTGTGCGCCACCATGAGATTTTTCTAGTGGTTAATTTGGTAAGTAAAGGACCATAGGTTTAAAAAAAAAAAATGGAGAAATGAGACAGGAGGAATGGCATCCAATGTGTTAATAAGTCAATTACCACTGTCAAGACTGAGGCTTAAGTCCACTGGGGAAACTCTAGGAACCAGAATAAGTAATCCCATCCAAGGGGCACACAGATAAATGTTTTATACACCTCCCTGTCAGCTATTTCCCATGGGTCATACATCCTCCAGACATCTGCTTTGTCATGCAGGCAGCACCGCAGACTCCTCATGCCAGAGAACATCTTCATGCAAAGACACACTTGCTGGCTGGTGGAAATTTCCTGACATGTATGGGAAGAGTGTGGTGGTCCAAATGAGAAATGCCTCTCACAGTCTTGGGCATTTGGGCAATTGGTCCCCAGTTGGTGGTTGTGTTAACTAGTTTTATGTCTTGTTGAGACAAATCAGAGTCCTTTGGGAAAAGGGAACCTCAGTTGAGAAAATGCCTTTACCAGATTCACTTGTGGTCCATGTTCTTGATTGATGATTGATGTAGGAGGGCCCCGCTCACTATGAGCTGGTAGTCCTGGGTGCTATAAGAAAACAGGCTGAGCCGGGCGGTGTGGTGCATGCCTTTAGTCCCAGCACTTGGGAGGCAGAGGCAAGTAGATCTTTGTGAGTTTGAGGCCAGCCTGGTCTACAGAGCAAGATCCAGGAAAGGCACAAAGCTACACAGAGAAACCCTGTCTCGAAAGAAAAAAAAAAAGGAAACAGGCTGATATACCATGTTGGGGCCAGACCTAGCCCTTCCCTCCTGCATCAAGGCTGAATAAGGCATTGCACCATAGGGAATGGGGCTACCCAAGGTTATGACTAACATAAGAAAAACTATATACAAAAGTACAATCACTATATACACTATATACAAGTCATAAATACCTAAACAATGTCTAGTCCATTTGTATTTGACAAATTCAGAGAAAATAATTCCATTATCTATCCTATTTTGTTAAGTCCAAAATGTATCTAATTCACTTTCTATCCTAATTAATCTTCAACTATAACTAACTAATCTTCAACTCCCTCAGAGATCCAAGAAGGAAAATAATATTACCTAACAAAAATAAAAACAGGAAGTGCATACAAGCAACTTCCAAAAAATTTGTGAGTTGACAGAAATAGACAGCTGCCTGGACAGTCACCTGAGGTTTCTCCACAGTGTTGGGGCATCATCTTCAACCTATAGGCTTAGCGTATCTGACAGACTCATTTGTGAAGTAGGATGTACACAAAGTCAATAGTTTGACCTCACATTGGGTGAGAGCAGTCCATGTACCAGAAACACCTGAATTCCACTAGTGTCCTGTCATGATTCAGGATTTTAAATTCTGGAAATTGTTGATGTTTTTTGAATTCAGCTGTCCATTCTTCTTGGCTGTGTATATGTGGCTTCATCTCAGCATCCCGTTCTTCTTCACATCCCTCTATTAAATGCCAGTCTACTATTGAGAGGTGTGAGATTAGTTAGTCTTCAAGCCTTACTCTCTATGAGGAGAGGATGGGGGTGGGATAGAGGTAGGTGGGAGGAGTGGGAGAAGAGGAGGGAGGGGGAACAGGGGGCTGGTATATAAAAGGAAAGAAAATCTTTTTTTTAAATAAAAAATTATATATAAAAAAATTTAAAAAAAAACTTTAAAAAGCAAGAAAACAGGCTGAGTTAAGTCACAGGGAGCAAGCCAGTAAGCAGCACCTCTCCATGGCCTCTGCATCAGCTTTTGCCTCCAGTTCCTGCCTTGAATTCTTGGCCTGACTTCCCTGAATGATGGGCTACAAGATGTATGATTAAACAAACCTTTTCTTCTCTGAGTTGCTTTTGGTCATGGTGTTTTATCACAGCAATAGAAACCCTAAAAATGGGGGTGCTGTTGGGGGAGGTTTAAGTGGTGCACTGTTGAGGGTCAGATCAACTGAGGCTTTCCCTGAGGCCATGATGTACAGAAAAGGAACGCGCTTGGCAGGCCCAGTAATGCCCTGGGGCCAGGACCATGAGGGGATCTGTGGCTTCAGTTCCTGAACCCAACTCTTCCCACTGTATGGGGCTATGGTTATCAGTCCAAGGCCACTGTGTACTCTGTAATGTTCTTGAGATACCCTGTGTTCCCCTTGTGCAACACTGTTTGATTAGCTTCCTGTTGACTTCATCCCTTGGTATGACAGTTTCTGCGGACTTCATCCCATTTCATCCCTGGAAATAGTATATAAGATTCTGTATTTTTTAATAAGCTTGCTTGGCATAAGACATAGCTTGTGTGAGACCTCTTGACCCCAGATTTTCTATCTATCTTCTTTATCTTCTCATCTAATGGCCACCTCCCACTTAGGACCCTGTCACTGAAGAATGACCTTCTGGTCCAGGTTAATGCAGTCATGCTTGGATGAAGTATGCCACTGGGGGTTGGACTTTAAGAATAAAAAGACTTGGGTTGGGGATTTAGCTCAGTGGTAGAGCGCTTGCCTAGCAAGCGTAAGGCCCTGGGTTCAATCCTCAGCTCAAAAAAAAAAAAAAAAAAAAAGAATAAAAATACTTGCCTATATGCAGTTTGCTCTGTCTTGTGTTTATAGTTCAAGACGTGTTCTCAGCTGCCAGCTGCCATGTGTTCCCACCATTATGGACTTTAACCCTCTGGAACCATAAGCGCAAATAAATTCCTTTTGTAAATTGCCTTGTTTCTGGTGTTTTCTCACAGGTAACAGAGAAGTAATACAGGGAGTAAGCATGGATCAATCATGGTGACTCATTACTGTGTCTAAGCACTTGCTAGGCTGAGATAGGAGGAACAGCGTAGGTTCAAGGCCAGCCTGGACTACATAATGAGTTCCAACCCAGCCTGGCTATGGAGTGCGGCTGTATAACATACACACCCACTTAAAAAAAAATCAAAGTGAGGAAGAAGAGGAGGAGGAGGGGGAAGAGGAGAAAGAGGAAGTGGAAGAGAAGGAGGAGGAGGAGAAGAAGAAAATGATGATGATGATAGCAGTAATGGTAAAGGTAGAACAACAGGGTCTTCTCCATGGTCTCTTCCAGAATCCAAAAATAACAAAGACTAAAGCTATGGTCTGTGGGATGGTTACAGGGATAGCCCTCACTTTTAATCAGCTCAGAAAACGGGCCCTTACTCTTCAACCATATCTTTCCTACAGACATAGGCTGTAATGGTCATTACTCAAAAACCTCTCAGGTTTCTCTTTTTAGGACCTAGATGCAATCAGCTTTTCTAACAATGCAACACTCCACATTTTTGGATTTTAAAATTCTAACTTATTTAGTTATTGCAAAGAAGCCTTTCTTTTCTGAGTGTGTCCCCTTCTTATAATACTCACTTAAGTACAGCCAGGAGCAATCCACACGTGCTGCTGGCATTCTACTCCACAGCCTTCTCCCTGGTGTTCTCATAATCAGTAGGCTGTGCTCTAGGTCCCAGCTGGCTGAAGCCATCAGTTGAAATAGATGCTAGGCCACCCAAAGTTAGCTCTAGCAATAGAGGCTGTTTGCTAAGTTCACTTGTATTTATACATATTCACTTAGAACACTGGGAATTTAAATATAAAACTCCCGTAAGTAAAACAAACAAACTCCTTTTAGCTTTCTATTTTAAAATTTTTATTGTGTATGTGCACTCAAAAGTGCATGCATGGACGGAGGTCAAAAGTCAACTTCAGGTATCTTTGCCTATCACTGTCTCTTTTGTTTTTTGAGACAAGTGTCCTGCTTGGTTTTTTTGTTTTGCTGTCAACTTAACACAAGTTAGAGATATCTGTGTAAGAGGAATCTCAACTGAGAATTGTCTGTAGACAGGTCTCAATGGCATGTTTTTGATTCATAATTGATATGGGAGGGCCTGGGGTGGTGCTACCCCAGGGCAGGTGGTCCAGGGTGGTCTAAGAAAGCAGGCTGTGTAAACGATGGGGAGTAAACCAGTAATCCTGTTGTCCTTGGCCTCTGCTTCAGTTTCTGCCCCAACTTTCCTCAGTCCTCTGTGGGCTATCAAGTGTCTTTTAGATAGGATGGCAGCTTTAGGACAAAAGTGCATTTTAACCATGAACTGTGGCTTTTTTCAGCTCTAATAACTGGAAGCGTGGTCTCATGTATCTCAGGATACTTCCTGCTTAGATAGGACACACCCAGTTTAATACGGTGCTGGAGATGAAACCTAGGGATTTGTGTATGCTAGGTAAGCACTCTACCAATTAGGCTATATCCTTAGCCCCTCAACTCTAATACTTAAAAAAAGTATTCTTCTTCCCCTCTGAACTTGTGTTACTAATTGCCATTCATCTTTGTTAATGAAAAAATGTAATGATACATCTAAAGCAGGACCATTAGGGTCACTACAGTGATTAGCAACCAAGGGATGGGATTTTGTACTGAGGGCAAGAATTTGGGCTCAACCCTGAATATTGTGTACTTAAAAGAGTAGAGTTGGGTGGTGGCTATTGGTGGCTCATAATTCAGCATTTTATCAGTAATTTCGTCCTAGAGACTTTTTGGTTTTTCGAGACAGGGTTTCTCTGTGTAGCTTTGCGCCTCTCCTGGAACTCACTTGGTAGCCCAGGCTGGCCTCGAACTCACAGAGATCCGCCTGGCTCTGCCTCCCGAGTACTGGGATTAAAGGCGTGCGCCACCACCGCCCGGCCAAGAGACTTTTAAGAGGTAACATGAGAAGTGGGTTGTAGCTAGAACCTAAGAGGATTCTTTTTTTTTTTTTTTTTTTTTGGTTTTTCGAAACAGGGTTTCTCTGGGTAGCTTTGGTACCTTTCCTGGAACTCACTCTGTAGCCCAGGCGGGCCTCGAACTCACAGAGATCCGCCTGACTCTGCCTCCCAAGTACTGGGATTAAAGGCGTGTGCTACCACAGCCCGGCTCCTAAGTCGATTCTTAATGCAGACAGGCCAGAGTGGTCAGACATCGCCTGGGGATGGTGGAAGATGAGAAGAGCCATCAGTTATCAAGAGTGGAGGGATCTAACTGGATTGTAGAGCGAAGTACACAGGTATGCCTAGAACCTACAATTTGGCTAAGTTAAGATTCTTTGTCACAAGATGCCAAAAATACACGTCAGAGAAAACACGTCTTCTTTAATAAATGGTGTCGGGAAAACTAGATATTCTTCTGTAAAAGAATGAAACTAGATCCTTCTCTCTTATCCTGCACAAAAATTAACTCAAAATGGATCAAAGACCTTAACGTCAGACCTGAAACTCTGAAACAAAAATAGGCAAGGACTTTCTGAATAGGGAGGTCCCTTGTTGCTCAGAAAATAATATCAACAACCGACAAATGAATGGGACCGCATGAAGTTAAAAGGCTCTGTATAGCAAAGAAAACAGTTAATCGAATGAAGCATACAGAATGAGAGAAAATCTTTGCCAGCTACACACCTGAGAGAGGATATCTAGAATACACAAATAAAAAGTCTGAACACGGAAATCAAACAACCCAAGCAATAAATGAGCGTGTCCTTCACCACCCTGCCTTCTTTCCGTTCCAATTTTTGGCCGTGGTAAGGAGTGACTGTATTCTTACGGAGCAGAGAAACCCAACCAATCAGAGGAATCAGAAAGACCTTGACCTATTCTAATTATCCCACTTACAAGCTGCGTGATAACGAACCTATCACCTCCCTTCCCTTGGCCTTAATTGGAACACTTCAAAAGTGGAGCAGCCGCTATTAGCTTCAGGAGTGTTTTCCCGTGCACTGCCCGGCACGCTGGGGAGCATTTGCCGCGCGACTCCGAGGCCCGCCCGTGGCCTTATTTCTGCACGTTCTGGACTTCTGCTGACCGGCCTGCAACCCCTCGCCCCTCGCCTTCGGTTCCCGCCCGGCCGAGACCGCAGAAAACAAAGCCTAGGCTCACCGAGCCTCTCCTTACAGACCTCGCGTGGAACGCCCCCTTCCGACGGCGCCATTTCCCATCGCTGGCCCTGGTGACGTCACTTCCTCCGGAAGAGGTGTTGCGTCCGCCCGGTTGGCGCGAAAGTCGGTTCCCGGCTTTGGCGCTTCCGGGTTCTGCTGCGTTAGCTTGGTGCTGGGGGCGCCGCCGGGGGCGGGGGCTGCGCGCCGGGCTGGCGCCCGACCCCAGCCGCCGTCCTGCTGGCCGCGCGCCCCCCGACTTGGTGCCCGTGGGCCCTCAGGCTCCCCCGAGGTAAGCGAGCGCCCGCTCCTCCCGGCCGGCTGGGCGCCCGGCGTCTCTTGTGGCCTTCGCGGCCCTAGTAACCGGCGGGTGGGCCTCAGACACCCGGGAAGCCGCGGCCTGGACGTTCCACGAGCCCGCCCTTTCCCTGGGAGCTGGGGACAGTCGCGTGGGCCCTTCGGGCGAGCGTGCATGATCTTCCACGGGGGCTGCTTGCGTTTCAAGTCCGTTGACTTAGGAGCAAACCTTGCGGGCCGTGGGTACCAGCAGCCGCCGCCGCCCTCTCCGTCGTCTCTAAGTCCAGTGCAAGTTAATGTCATTTCACTGAGGGGCCCACACCAAGGGCCTCACTATATTCAGTCAGGGACGTTAATCTTGTTAGCTGATTTGCAAAGATTCGTGTTGCTCCTCCTCAGCCTTGGACTTTGCCCACATCCTGGGGTCTTTTGCAAACATCTTGAATGAATTCATGGGCAAAGCCAGATGTCTATTTCTTAGGCACTTTTGCATGCAGAAGAAAATAGTTGATTTGCAGGCCTGGCTGTGGTGGTCCACGCCTTTAATCGTATCTCTAAGAGGCAGAGGCAGGGGAATCTCTGAGTTCGAGGCCATCCTCTCTGTAGATAGTCAGAGCCACATAGAGAAACCCTGTCTCAAAAAAAATTTGATTTGATTTGAGCATTTAATTTCCTACATAATTTATTTTTGTTCTTATTGACTGCCTTATTCTCACAGTTCAGCAATGTCCAGAAATGACCAAGAACCGTTTTTTGTGAAGTTTTTAAAGTCTTCAGAAAATTCAGAATGTTTTTTTAAAGCTCTTGAGGTAAGAATAATTGGATATGTCTTATTTGATGATGTGAGCTCATTTTTCATGTTTTAAAAGTTTTTCATTTGTTGGATTTTATATCTTAGAAGTTGATATTTTAATGAAATTTTGCTACAGCATGTGCTTAATACAGATATATCATTGTTGCTTAATTTTTAGCTGATGTAAGCATACCAGTATGTATTTGGGGGAGGGATTGAAATCTATTATGACAATTGAATGTTGACCTGCAGTTCTGTGTGTGTGTGTGTGTGTGTGTGTGTGTGTGTGTGTGTGTGTGTATGTATGTGTGTGTGTATCTGCATTTATGTCTCGTCAAGGTTAGGTTGTAGTGTACAGAATCAGAGGTGGGGAAGAGTGTTATGGAATGCTAAAGAAGTCATGTAGGTCCTTAGGTGGTGGTGTGAAGCCTGACTTTCAGTGAAGGGGATTTTATCTCCGTGCATCATATAAATAATGGTGCATAGAATTCAAAAACAAGAACAAAAGACCTGCTTCTCTTAAGGCTATGCACTAGGGTCAGTCCCCTCTTGTGTGAATTGGGATGTGGAAGAAAGCAATTATTCATCCTAAAAGGAATACAAGAGAAATTCTGGACAGCTTTCTACACAACCTAGCTGTTTTGTTCTTTAGTTCTCCCCAGAGGCCTAAGGAGAAAATAGAAAGCCCCTACTATGTTTCAGTGATCCTCTTAGCAAATCAACTCTTTCACTTTTTCCTCAGTGTTCGCTGTGCCCACGGCCTTGGTTAGGTACATTAGGAGATGCTTGCAGACAAGCTACATCATTAAACATTCGTGTGTGTGTGTGTGTGTGTGTGTGTGTGTGTGTGTGTGTGTGTGTTTGTGTGTGTCCGTCCGTCTGTGTCCGTGCCCCTGTCTGCCTGTACCTGCATGCCATAGTGCATGTGTGGAGGTCAGAGGACAACTTGAAGGAGTTGGTTCTCCTACCATGAGGTCCTCAGGATTGAACTCAGGTCCTCGGGCTGAATGGCAAGCTCCTCAGGTAACTGCTGAGCCATCTAACAGGCTCAAAACATTCATTCTTACAGGGAAGAAATAAAAATATGCATACTTCTAAAACACCAATGTTCTTTTCTTTCATAAAACAGATCAAGGGCTAGAGGAAGTGCGTTTTAGAAAGCAGGAAAGCATTTTAGAAAACGTGAGAGTTGTTTAGTGGTATAGTATTTGTGTGGTGCGCATAAAACCCTGGTTTTGGTCCTCAGTGCTGCAAAACCCACCATGATCACAAAAGGTATCTTTGAGGAAGTGACATTTAAGCAGACCTGATTGAAGAATTACTTCAGGTGAAAACCCAAAAGAAGAGTATTCCCTGCATCAGGGCCCAGGGAGAACCTCTAAGTGAGGGCATTAGCCTACCCCAGGTATAGGGTATAGGGCTGACTGGAATTAGCCAGGGAGGTAGACAGAAAAGAGAAGTCTGGGGAGATAGGTGAGGGCTAAGTTTTACGGTTTTGAAAACTCATAAGAAATGAAGATTTGGGTCTGATTCCCAAGACCTTTCTTTTGGCCATAGCAGTCAGTTTGCTGTCATGACAAACACAAACAGAAAGAGGAGAGATACCTGGGATATGTTCTCTAGGTATTTTTTCAGAAACATGGAGTTGGGGACTGGAGATAAGGCTGAGGTCCCAGCCTTCAAGTCAGGTAGCACACAACTGCTTTTAACTATAGCTGCAGGAATCCGAATTTCTTGTCTAGCCTCTGAGGGCATCTTCACACGTGTAGTTGACATACACACTTAAGTTTGTTTTTAAATAAAAAGAAAACACGAAATTGTTTCTTTACCATGCATTGGATTGAATCTGGGTTTTGTGCATGCTCCACAAATGTTACTGTGGCAAATTTAGAGGATCAGTCTATAGCATCGCTTACCATGCTGTTGGCCTTGTACACAAGCAAGTTAAGGGCAAGATTCTTGCTAAAAGGATGTGTTCATAGAGAGCACTTTCAGCACTCTTTAATAGCTGAGACAGCTTACTGGGACCAGTGAAGGAAACCTATCAGCCAAAAGAAAAGGAAGCCAAAGAGAAAGGCACCAGGGTTGAATCTCCAGCCTGCTCCACTGGGAAGAAGCCAGTACTGCTGGAGCAGTTCCCTGTAACTTCATGGCTTAATGTACAAAAAGAAACAAAAGACCTGAACTATTAAAGATGTAGATTTTATTCTGAGTATGGTGGAAAGTCATTAGAGAGCTTTGAACAGAGAGTAGCATGATGTGAATGTTGGTGTTGGAGGCATCGTATATGTGCATGTGTATATATTTTAAGTGTCTGCCTGTATGTGCACATGTGGATGATAGAGGTTGATGTCTGGTGTGTTAGTTGCATTCCACCTTATTTTTTGAGACAGGGTTTCTCACTGTTGTAGAGCTCAGTGATTTGCTAGGCTGGCTGACCAGGAACCCCCTGGAATTCTGTCCCTGCCTCCCAGTGTTGGGATTACAAGTACATTCCTCCACCAGGCTTTTTATATGGGTGCTGGGGATCCAAACTCAGATACCCATGCTTGTACAGCAAGCGTTTTACCCACTGAGCCATCTTTCACTAATTTCTGTGTGAAGAATAGATTTGAGAGAGGAGCCCCATCCAGAGGTGTCTGCAGTGGTTTAGGTGAGAAATAATGCTGAAACAAGGAAAGGGCTGAATTTGAAATGGATTCTTAAGAGTTGGTAGGACTTACATGTAGGGAAGTAACTTCTATTACATTCTTCATTTTCTCTTTCAGTCAATAAAGGAATTACAATCAGAAGATTATCTTCAGATTATTACAGAAGAAGAAGCATTGAAGATAAAGGAGAATGACAGGTCACTTTATATCTGTGACCGTTTCAGTGGGGCTGTTTTTGATCACCTTAAACAGGTTTGCTGTTTCTAAGATACTTACTTGGTGATGGTTTTGCTGCTTCTTCCTCTTTTTTATATGTAGTGCGTGCATGCGTGGGTGTAGTGCTGGAAATTACCTGGTCTCATTGCTTCATGAATTCTTTACTGATCATGAGTACTATGAGTACATTGAGATTCTTCGGGCTTGGAGTTCTTAGATTCTGAACTGCTTTATTGGCTGGTGCTTTGTATGAAAAGTATACTTGAATGTTTCTCAGTTGTTACAGCATTAGATTATTGCATTAAGATCATATTTCTTGGGGCTGGAGAGATGGCCTAGTGGTTGAGAGCACATACTGGTCTTCAGGGGACCTAATTTGATTCCAAGCACCATGTCAGATACTCACAACTGCTTGTAATGCCAGCTCCAGGAGGATTCAGTACCTCCAACCTCCCAAGTGTACCTGCACAAAATGTGCGTATACCTACATATAGACACACTACATATGATTAAAAATAAAAATAAATATTTAAAATATTTATTATTTTATATATTGTAGACGAATTTCTAAGCTGTCTTATTAAATAAAGAGCACAGAGCCAAATACAGGGGTGAAAGCCTTAGAGATCAGGGAAATAGTGAGAGCCACCAACCACCTTACCTCACCAGCTCTGTAGCTTCTAAATGCCATGACTTCCTGCCTACCCAGGCTTTTATTGCCTTGCTGTTCTGCCCTCTCATTGGCTCTTGGCCCAGCTACCTCACTTCCTTGTTACTGCCTGTCTGTACAGACCTCTAGGTCTCTGGTTGGTACTGGGATTAAAGGGTGTGTGTCACTACTCTTGGTTCTGTTCCCTAGTGTGACCTTGAACACACAGAGACCCTGCCTGACAAGTGATCGCATTAAGGGCGTGTGCTACCACTGCCTGACTTTTGTGTTTACTTAAACCGGCTTTCTCTTTCCTCTGCTCTCCAGGCAAACTTTATTTATTAACATACAAATAAAATATCACTACAGTATATAAAGGTTTTTACCTGCATGCATGTTTTACCTGCATACCACTTGCATTCCTGATGCCCTTGGAGGTCAGAAGAGGGCATTGGGTCCCCCGGAACTGGAGTTATAAATGGTTATGAACCACAATGTGGGGGCTGGGAATTGAACCCAGATCCTCTGGAAGAGCAGTCAGTGCTCTTAACTACCGAGCCATCTCTCTAGCCCTAAAATATAATTAAAAAAAAAAAAAGATTAAGTTTGTTTTAGAGACTGAAATTTTAGGCAGTGGTGGCACATACCTTTAATCCCAGCACTCAGGAGGCAGAGACAGGTGGATCTCTATGAATGAGTTTGGGACAGCCTGGTTAACAGAGTGAGTTCTAGGACAGCCAAGGCTACACAGAGAAACCCTGTCTTGAAACAACCCACCCCAACCAAAAAAAGAAAGAAATTTTTATAGCAGTTATGGATGAAGGGCTCTTGTGGTTTTGCTTTTGAGTGTGTGCGTTAATTTAATGATCGTTGTGCCTGAGAAATTGTGTGACGGTGTTTTTTTCCCCTTCTTTTAACAATTGGCAGTTTCTGCAGTAGCGTCAGCCTCTATGAATAACTGGTAAATGTTCCAAATTTAATTTTGTGATGTTGGTGATCTTTTCCCTAATTTTTATAGCTTGGCTGCAGAATTGTTGGTCCTCAAGTAGTCACATTTTGTATGCACCACCAGCAGTGTGTCCCAAGAGCTGAGCATCCAGTTTACAATATGATTATGTCCAGTATAACTGTCTCTTGTACAAGCCTGGACAGAGACAAAAGGGTAAGTAAGTCCTGACAGGAGCAGTGCTGGCTCAGGACCTTTCTTCCCTGGGCGGGGAGGTCACTTAAAGACTGCATGCATACATGGTTTTTACCACTTCACAGACATCAGTGCATGGTTCCCAATGGGTTTGGTTTGGTTTTGAGATTATAATATAATTACATTATTTCTTCATTCCCTTTCCTTCATATCCTCCTGTATACCACTACTTGTTCTCTTTCAAATTCATGACCTCTGTTTTTCATTGTTGTTATATGCATATATGTATATACGTATGTATTCCTAAATGTTACATGTATATTTTTAGAACTAACCATTTGGTATTAGATAACCAGTTGGTGTGCCCTTCCCTGGGGAAAGTGGAATATATTTTATAGAAAAGCTGGTTAATTGGAATGTTTTGTTTTGATTTAAAAGAAAATTCACTTTTTCTTCTACAGTCAGTAAGCTTGGTTTTGAATCAAATTTTCCAGCACAGAAAATCTTTAAAGAAAGGATTCTGAGCCAGGTGGTGGTGGCAAACACCTTTAATCCCAGCACTCGGGAGGCAGAGTCAGGCGGATCTCTGTGAGTTCGAGGCCAGCTTGGTCTCCAAAGCGAGTTCCAGGAAAGGCGCAAAGCTACACAGAGAAACCCTGTCTCGAAAAACAAAACAAAACAAAAAAAGTATTCTGATCTGGGTGTAGTGGTTCATGCCTTTAATGCCAACTTTTGAAAGGCAGAGTAATGAGTTCCAGGTCAGCCAGGGCTACATATAGTAAGGCTCTGTCTCAAAAAAACAAAAGAGAAGAAAAAGAAGAAAGGCTAGCTAGGCATAGTGGCTAACACCTATAATCCCAGGACTTGTGAGCCTGAGGCAAGAGGACTTCTTCAAGTTTGAGGTTAGCCTGGGCTACATAGGTCAGCCTATTTCAGAAAACAGAAAAAGCCACACAAAGCATATTTTTGTATAGTACATAGAAATGTGAATATAGCATTTAAAAATGTAATGAGAAACAACATAGTTTTAAATTATGGAGTTTAAAAGAATAAATACAGTCACTTTTTAATGGTGATAGTTCTATCTGAAAATGTTTCTCTAGGTGACTATCATTGAGTGTACTTAAACTTAAGAAAGCTGTGATGTTATTAGCAATATTAATCCGTAAGACCACATTGTTATAAATGTTGGTTGATTAAAGTATTGTTAAGCAGTATCTGACTGTTCAAGGAAACAGTTATTTTCAGGTTTGTTTGTTTTTTTTTTTGGTTTTTCGAGACAGGGTTTCTCTGTGTAGCTTTGCGCCTCTCCTGGAACTCACTTGGTAGCCCAGGCTGGCCTCGAACTCACAGAGATCCGCCTAGCTCTGCCTCCCGAGTGCTGGGATTAAAGGCGTGCGCCACCACCGCCCGGCTCAGGTTTGTTTTTTTTTTTTTGTTTTAGGGAGAAGGCTATGGATTAAGCCCAGAGCCTTGTGCATGGTAGGCAAGCATTCTACTACTGAGCTACATCACCAGCCTACAAATTTTAAATTTAAAATTAATACACATCTTTTAAAAAATAATTTGGTTAACTGTTCAATTTTTTTTAGTGGTAAAAACATTGGTATAGTCAGGCTAGCAACAGTTACTTATGTGGGGCTGGAGAGATGACTCAGCAATTAAGAGCACTGGCTGCTCTTCCAGAGGACCTGGGTTTGGTTCCCAGCACCCATTTGGTAACTCACAACCATCTGTAACTCCAGTTCCAGGGGATCTGATTCCCTCTTCTGACATCCAAGGGCACCAGGCATGCACATAGTACATAGACACACATAGAGGCAAAACATTCATACATACAAATTTTATACAAATTTTGGGATTTTTTTTAATAGAAGAGCTATTTTTTTTCTCATTAATATATTTTCTTTGGGTCTATAGGAAGAAGTTCATAAATATGTACAGATGATGGGTGGACGAGTGTACAGAGACCTTAATGTGTCAGTCACTCACCTCATTGCAGGAGAAGTTGGGAGCAAAAAATACCTAGTTGCTGCTAATCTGAAGAAACCCATTTTGCTTCCTTCTTGGATAAAAACACTTTGGGAGAAGTCACAAGAGAAGTAAGACATATTTGTATGCTTTGTATATTTGAGGAAGCGATACATTTCGGTTAATTTGGCACACTCTTGGTTTTTCCTGGGGAAGCTTTATAGTATCATCTCTGGGTTTATTACTGAGAGACAAAAATGGGGTCATTGTTCATTTCTCTAGTGACAGTAGAAGACCAGAGTCTATAGGTGCTTACTATCACAGGATGCCACTATCAGGGAAGACAAGCTGTGGATTCAGTGGAGCAAGAGGGCAAATGCTTTGATAATGGAATTGTTTTCTGCAGCAAATGTGTCTAAAATAATTGAGGAAATCAGTTGGGCTTTTGTGTTGCACTGTGCAATACTGTGCTCCAGTGTTAAGATGGAGGCTAAATTAGCTGCTTTGGCAGCCCTCTTCCCTCCTGTGGGGTGGAGGGGAGTAGAGATAAAATTGAATATATATAGATGTAAGCCATTAGCTGAGATGTGATCACTCATTGTAAAGTGAGCCTATTTTATGCACTGGCCTGGACATTAGATGTATGTAGGGATCAAAACAGGACAGGAGTTTTCTTTATGGAGTTCGGAGGTATAATTATGTTTTCTCTAAAATTTGATTTATAATTATAAGTCCAGGTATCTGAATTATATCAGCATTCTGTAGCATTTTTCTGCACTTTTTTTGACACCGTTCAGCATATATTCAGTATGTTTCCTAGCTAGTACTAGCCTGATGAAATTAGCATATCTGTCTATTGTGACAACAAAATAGCTGTGATAATTTTGTTGGTGCTTTGCCAGAAATCATTACTTTTACCTGTCAATGCCGGGCGGTGGTGGCGCACACAACTTGTTTACAAAGTGAGTTCCAGAACAGGCAAGGATACATAGAGAAACCCTGTCTGGAGGCCACCCACCCACCCACCCACCCACCCCCCCAAAAAAAAAAAGGAATAATGGAAGAATTTAAGTGTATTTTATATCAGGCATCCAGTGAACACTAGGTTTTTAAGTGGCGATTCAGTCTCACAGTTCTGCCAGGTCTCCCCATTATTAGCAAGGACCTAGGGTAGATCGTGCTTTCTTGAGAAGGTCTGCAGACTGTTGCTGAAGTACAAGTGTTTATAGAGACATGGAAGTGAGCTGGATGAGCAGTTAGTGTAACCCTCAGTATCAGCTTCTCTTTCTCAAAAATGTTTGTAAATCCTAAAAAGAAAAAATGAACAAGGAAAACAATGATATTTAAAACTATGTGAATATTCATTGTGTTTAATTTTCCTTTTTACCATTTATTTTCTCCAGGAAAATAACCAGATACACTGACATAAACATGGAAGACTTTAAGTGTCCTATTTTTCTTGGTTGCATTATCTGTGTGACTGGCTTAAATGGTGTACACAGAAAGACAGTTCAGCAACTCACAGCTAAGCATGGAGGCCAGTACATGGGGCAGCTGAAGATGAATGAGTGTACACACCTCATCGTGCAGGAACCGAAAGGTAAAACTGCTTTAGAAGCCGTCAAGTGTGGAATTCCCGTTTTACCACTTCAAATCTCCGTAGACCACCTTGTGCTTCTGACATGTCATTGCCCTAGTTTATCTGTTTTTTAACCCCCTAAATTCTTGCAAAAAGATAGTTTGGGTCACAGTCTAGAAAAATTAAGCAGCCGTCCTTGTGTTTATCCAGGACATGGAATAAGTATAAAATATCAAAAGCTTTTAGTGATGTTTCATCACCTGACTTTTAGACCTTGACTGACTCCACAATTAACCAAATAATTAACCAAGTAATGAATGACAAGAAAGCTAATATGTATAATTAAGTGCTGTTTCTTTCTCGTGACTAACTTCAGAGGCTTGATTAGGTATTTAACTTAGTGGGATGAATTGGTTTGACTTAGTAACTAGGATTGGGGCAGAGGTGGGACTTTGGTAAGGATCAACCCAGGGCCTTATACATGTTAGACAAGTGTTCTACCACTGTGCCACATTCCCAACTTGTCTATGAACTAGAATTTCTAACTTCAAGATATACTGTACAGATTATGAGGTAAGTAAAAGTATAAGAAACATTACTGATGCGAATTCTTTAAAGTTACTATGGTTTTTGATATTTCAAGAACTTTATTCTGGGGAATGGTTTTACTAATTCTGCTAAAATCCATATAAATGAATGAGAAGAGTTGATGGGCTTTATTAACCCCTATTGTATTTGTATTATTACTAGGCTACCTTGTTAAGAAGTAGCATTTGAGAATAATTGTTAGTTACTTGATTATTGTCATTTGGTCAGGAGATTGGTGCAGCAATTATGACTAAATGGTTGCTGTGGCTTTTATCAATCTGAATTATCTGTTGACTGTTTCTTGAAGTAGGAGAGATTGAGCCTAGGACCTTGTTTATGCTAAGCAAGTTCTCTTCCATTGAGTTATGTCTCTAGTTCTTTTGTTAATTTCTGCTGGAGACAGGATATCATCAAGGTTACCAGACTGGCCTTAGATTTGCGATCTTCCTGTCTTATAGTCCTGAGTAGCTAGGATATAGACTTGTACCAACAGGCCTTGTTCCATTGACTATGGAATACCAAAACAGAACTGGGTGTCATAGGTGGTGGAGGCAGGAAGATCAAGAGTTTAAGGCTAGCCTGGGCTTCATGGTTTGTCTCAAAAAAAAAAAAAAAATCAAAATACAAACAGAAAAACACAACAAAAAAGTAAAAACAAAACCAAAAAAATGCCAAAATGTCCTTTGGCATTACATATTGACTTCAGTTTTTCTGTGATACTAATTAAAAATATATTGTAAAAGTTCTTTACTGGAGCCGGGCAGTGGTGGCGCACGCCTTTAATCCCAGCACTTAGGAGGCAGAGGCAGGTGGATCTTTGTGCGTTCGAGGCTAGCCTGGTGTACAGAGTGAGATCCAGGAAAGGTGAAAAACTACACAGAGAAACCCTGTCTCAAAAAACCAAAAAAAAATAAAAAGTTCTTTACTGGAAAAAAATTTCAAATCTCCCTGTTCTTGACTTTGGCACTTGTACAGTCTAGTTAAAGATAGTATTATATTGCATACACTTATAGTGTCTGCAGTAATATTATGTGGGTGTCTTTTTTGTTTGTTTGTTTGTTTTGTTTTTTTGTTTTTCAAGACAGGTTTTCTCTGTGTAGTTTTGGTGCCTTTTCTGGATCTCGCTCTGTAGACCAGGCTGGCCTCGAACTCACAGAGATCCGCCTGCCTCTGCCTCCCGAGTGCTGGGATTAAAGGCGTGTGCCATCACTGGCCCAACATGTGTTCTTATAATGTGGAGCGTGGTGGTGTACATCTTCAATCCCATCACTTGGGAGGCAGAGACAGGTGGATCTCTGTGAGTTCAACCTGATTTTGGGTCAGCCAAGCCTACATAGTGAGGCCCTGTCTCCAAAGGGGGTTGGCTAGAAAGATGGCTCAGTGGTTAAAAGCACTGACTGCTCTTTTAGAGGACCCTGGTCTGATTGCCAGCATTTACATGGCGCCTCACAACTGGCTATAATTCCAGCCCGAGGGGATCCAAGGCCCTCTTCTAACCTCCTTGGGCATCAGGCATGTGAGTAGTGCACAGACATAGATGCACATTTGACAAAACACCAGATAGATTAAAAAACAATTATTTCTATTTTATTCATTCATTCATTCATTCATTTATTTGTTTAGGATTTTTTTGAGTCAGGGTTTCTCTGTATAGCCCTAACTGTCCCAGAACTTGCTCTGTACACCAGGCTGGCCTCAAACTCAGATCCTTCTGCCTCTACCTCCAAGTGCTGGGATTGAAGGCATGAGCCACCACTGCCCAGCAAGTGAATAATTTTTTTAAGGTAAAAGTGATTACTGATCATGTTTAATCATTACTTTTGTTTCAGTTAAGTTTTAAAAAAGAATTTACTATGAACTAATATATATAATCTAAATATTTCTGTATTTCTCTTGTAATGAATACAACAGGACAAAAATATGAATGTGCCAAGAGATGGAATGTGCACTGTGTGACCCTGCAGTGGTTTCATGACAGTATTGAGAAAGGCTTTTGTCAAGATGAATCTATATACAAGGCTGGACCCAGAGCAGAAGTAAAGACAGTGCCTGATACTTCAACTCCCACTGCTCAGAGTAATGCAGCAGCCGAAAGTAAGTCTCCTCAAGATTAAAATAAACAGTTATTTGTCTACATGACAATTGATGTATTGGACTGGGGATGTAGTTTGGTGGGAAAGCTTTTGTCTTCTGAATGCAAGCCTGGAGTCTTAGTCCTAAGAAAAAGTGAAGAAGTTGATTTGCTAAGAGGACCATTGAAATGTAGTATGGACTTTCTATTTTCTTCCTGTGCCTCTGGGTAGAACTAAATAACAAAATAGTCAGGTTGTGTAGAAAGTGGTGCAGAACTTCTTTTGTGTTCCTTTTAGAATGAGGGATTGTGTTGTTGGTTGTTTTTACTCTTTGCTCTTTTGGGGGGTCTGCCACCCAGCTCCCAAATAAACACACATAGAGGCGTATTCATAAACACACATAGAGGCGTATTCTTTCTTATAAATGCCTGGCCTTAGCTTGCCTTGTTTCTTGCCAGGTTTTCTTAACTTTTAAATTATCCCATCTACCTTTTGCCTCTGGGCTTTTAGTTTTCTCTATTTCTGTATATCTTTTCTTTCCTTCTTATTCCATGTCTGGCTGGGTGGCTGTGTGGTGGGCTCCTGGAGTCCTCCTCTCCTCCTTTTCTCATTCCTTGATCTTTTTTCTCCTATTTACTCTCTTCCCCATCTATCCTTTCTCCTGCTTTGCTATTGGCCGTTTAGCTCTTTATTAAACCAATCAGGTGGTTTTTTTTTTTTTTTTTTTTTTTTTTTTTTGGTTTTTCGAGACAGGGTTTCTCTGTGTAGCTTTGCGCCTTTTCCTGGAACTCACCTGGTAGCCCAGGCTGGCCTCGAACTCACAGAGATCCGCCTGGCTCTGCCTCCCGAGTGCTGGGATTAAAGGCGTGCGCCACCACCGCCTGGCATCCAATCAGGTGTTTTAGACAGGCAAAGTAACACAGCTTCACAGAGTTAAAATGCAACATAAAAGAATGAAACACACCTTTGCATCATTAAGCAAATGTTCCACGGCATAAACAAATGTAACACATCTTAAAATAATATTCCACAACAGGATTGCTTTCTTCTACATCTTAATTCACACAAGAGAGGAATTAAGAACACCAGTGAAGCTGGGTGGTGGTGGCACACCCCTTTAATTCCAGTATTTGGGAGGCAGAGGCAGGCCGATCTCTTGAGTTTGAGACCAGCTTGGTCTACAGAATGAGTTCCAGGACTGTTATGCAGCGAAGACCTATCGTAAAAAAACAAAAAAAAAAAAGAAAAGAAAAAAGAAGAAGAAGAAGAAAAAAAAAACTACTAGTGAATAAATAGCCTTAGGAGAAATGGGTTTTTCTGTTTGGTGGGTTGGTTGTTTTTCAAGAAAGGGTTTCTCTGTGTAGCCCTGGATGTCCTAGAACTCCCTCTATAGACCAGGCTGACCTGGACCTTAGAGATCTGCTTGCTTCTGCCTCCTGGGTGCTGGGATTAAAGGAATGTGCAACCATGCCTGGCAAGAAATGGTATTTTGAAAGATTCTGTGTATTAGTATGTGTATGATACGTAAGAGTATGTGCGTGCCTGCCACAACACAGCCTGTGGAGATTAAAGAACATCTGTGGCCAGGCAGTGGTGGCGCATCCCCTTAATCTTAGCACTTGGGATGGAGGCAGAGGCAGGCGGATCTTTGTGAGTTCAAGGCCAGCCTGGTCTGCAGAGTGAGTTCCAGGACAGCCAGGGCTGTTACACAGAGAAACCCTGTCTTGGGGGAAGAAAACACACACACACACACACACACACACACACACACACACACACACAAAACCAGTGTGAAGTTGGCACTCTTTATCTTTATGTGAGTTGGGTTCTGAGGATTGAACTCATGGTATCAGGCTTTCATATGCCAAGTGCTTTATCCTATTGGCCATCTTGACAGCCCAGGGGACTATTTTTATAACTTTGCTGAGTCATGTACTAATATATATTTTTCTTTTCTTTTCTTTTTTTTTTTAAGTTTTTCAAGATAGGGTTTCTCTGTAGCCCTGGCTGTCCTGGTACTCACTCAGTATACCAGGCTGGCCTCCAATTCAGAGATCCGCCTGTCTCTGCCTCCTAAGAGCTGGGATTAAAGGCAAATGCCACCATGTCCAGCCTATATTTTCTTTATTGATATACTGTGATGGTTATAGATTATCATTGCATAATTCAGGGTGTGTTGTTTGTTTGTTTTGGTTTAGCATGGTAGCACTCCTGTATAAGACCTGGGAGGCTTAAGCAGGAGGATTGCCATGAGTTCCAGGTTGAGAACCATTTGTGTAGATCATAGAAAGACCCTGTCTCAAAAAAACGAAACAAAACCAAAAATTTCATGGTATAGCAGGTAAAGTGTTTTGGTGTGAAAACTGGACATCCTCAATCCCTAGAGCCCAGAAAAGGTGGAAGGAGCGAACCAACTCCACAACCTTGTTCTTTGATCTCCATAGGAGTTCTGTGACAGCCATGCACCTACACCCACATGCCATACACACAATAATATAGATACAACTCTTTAAAACTTAAAAAAGAAAGGACATCCCCCTTTGTGATAGTCTGTTTGATGTATCTGTCAATACTAATCTCTCTTTATTTTAGAAATGCCATTTAGCAAAATTGTCAATAATTTTTTTCCAAATGCAATAATCTTTTTTTTTTTTTTGGTTTTTTCGAGACAGGGTTTCTCTGTGTAGCTTTGCGCCTGTCCTGGAACTCACTTGGTAGCCCAGGCTGGCCTCGAACTCACAGAGATCCGCCTGGCTCTGCCTCCCGAGTGCTGGGATTAAAGGCGTGCGCCACCACCGCCCGGCTGGCAAATGCAATAATCTTGTACCTTAAGGCCAACAACTGCCTTTTTATGGGGTATAAGCCACTTTAAAGAAACATTACTTATTTTCACTTTAATAATGAAAGAAACTTAATTTTACTTTTCATGCTTTGTCACCAAGATTACAGTAAAAAAAAACCTGAATCTTTGTAATTTGTTCATACCCCTTTGACTATAGGAAAAGATAATTTGTAAAGAAGCATGTAATGACTTGTTTAACCTCATGAATTTATCATTTCTTTTTATATATGTAGGTCGTACTTTGGCAGATGTCAGCCATATATCCAACATAAATGGCAGCTGTGTAAATGAAACAATGTTCGGTTCAACTACTAGCAAACTTGAATGTACACTTGAAAACCTAGAAAATCTGGACATCAGTGTGTTTCAAGCACCTGAAGATTTGCTAGATGGCTGTCGGGTATGTCTATTGTATAACATTCAGTAAATGCTAATAATCTTTAGCCCTGAGTTTAGGGCCAGCTTGGGCACAGTGAGGCTCAGACATGCACACACCATCAGCCTGACTCTGAAGACCCCTCTTAGTTGAACTTGCTGTATGTAAACAAACTCTCTACTGAATTAGGAGGCTGGCACTCACTGTGCTCATACTGTGCCTATGAGCCTGTGCCTCGGATGTAGCTTCATCTGTTGTACATCAAAGTTCATTTTACTCCTCAACTCTGCTCTGAAATCTGACCAGTTACATTAAAATATTTTACTTGTATCATTTATTATTTATAATAATTATTATTTATATATAATATTTATAATACCACTAATCATTTCATGTTACATTGTTATTTAAAATATCACTTAATTCCCATGAATAACTAAAATGGCTATTATCTTAAGGGTAATACTTAGAAGATTCAGATCCTTTTTCTGGGCCATGCGGGTGAAGTGCTTGTTACTAAGCCCAACAACCTGAGCTTAGCCCTCAGAACCCCATGTGGGTGGAAGGAGAGAACCCAATCCCACAAGTTACCCTGACATGTGCATGTGGTTTGCCCATACACATAAGAAATAAATGTAAATTTAAAATATAATAAAATGCTTTCCCAGAGTCCTAGACATGCATTACTGTCACCTTAAAGTCTGCCTTCTTAATTGTGTACAAGGCCTTGGGTTGAGTCCTCAGCAATAGAAGGAAGAAGATTTGATTTATAAATTATTTCTCTGTTCAATTACTCTTGGGTTTTTCAGATGATTTTTAGTATGTGCATATAAGAGTCGTGATGGAAACATCGTATCTCCTAGACCCACATACTTCATAGAGTGCTATTAGTAGAGTGATTAGGCCATGCATTCATTCTCAGAGCAGGCAAAGTTAAATTGTGTTTTGTTATTAAGGGCCAATTATCCTTCTAAGATTTATCAACTTACTGGTAGGGCAGAAAGGCACTTTGTGTAATTTTTTTTCTCAAGTCTTAGAATATACTAATTCTAATGTGACTTTGAATTTTTCTTTCCATGTAGGAAGCATTTGATTCTTAATTTTTGTTAGGATTTATTCTAGTAATAGTGATGATTTGGTTCATATGGAAATAGAATGTCAGTTTTTGAACTTTTTGAAAAATGGAAGTGAAAAAAATTATATGTTTAATTGGCTTAAACATACACCTTTATAGTTTAAAATCCCTGTGTGCATATTTCTTCAAAGCATTGTGCTCAGCTCTTTGACTTGCTGTTTTTGTTGAAATTGACTAGATAGAAATTTCAGGAAAGATAAATATTACATTTATAAAAAGTCATCCCTTTACAACTTGAGAAGCTATCTGCATATTAGAAATACCTCTGCCACCCACCAAACCTGATGACCTGAATTACAGTCCTGGGACCCATAAGGTGGAAGAGAACTGAGCCACATATGTTATATGACACACACACACACACACACACACACACACACACAGAGTGAAAATCTTTTAATAAGATATGCACCAAAATTTAGAAGATGTTGAAGTCTAGTCTTTTTTTTTTTTTTTTTTTTTTTTTTTGTAAATTTATTTATTTTGTATACAGTGTTCTGCCTGCATGTTTGCCTGAATGCCAGAAGAGGGCACCAGATCTCATTATAGATGGTTGTGAGCCACCATGTGGTTGCTGGGAATTGAACTCAGGTCCTTTGGAAGAGCAGTCAGTGTTCTTAACTTCTGAGCCATCTCTCCAGGCCGAAGTCTGGTCTTCTAATTCATTTGAGGCTTCAGACCTCCTTCAGGTTTCTTGAAAGATGCCAGTGCTGTGGAACTATAAACAGATGTTTAAAAATAGCAGTTTCAGGCTAAGGAGATGGCTAAGTGGGTCAGTACTTGCTGTGAAAGCAGAGGGGCTGGAATTTGGATCCCCAGCAACCATGTAAAAGCTGTGAGTGATGATGTCCAGCACTGTGTGTGTGTGTGTGTGTGTGTGTGTGTGTGTGTGTGTGTGTGTGTGTGTATGTGTATGTGTATGTGGCGGGGAAGGGGGGGGATATATTAGTAGATCGAGGGGGTTTGCTAGCTGTCAGTATGTGTGTACATGCATTAATTTCAGAACATATTTCACTCCTTACATATCCCAAAATATGTGTAAAGTGTCTTATTTACACATAGTGGAAATAGATTTCTTGTAAATTTGTTTCTGTTGAATATGTTAATCCAAAGCACATCTTCTTTGTTTGCAGATATACCTCTGTGGTTTTAGTGGTAGAAAGCTAGATAAGCTGAGAAGGCTTATTAACAGTGGCGGTGGAGTTCGATTTAATCAACTTAATGAAGATGTAACTCATGTAATTGTGGGAGATTATGAGGATGACCTGAGGCAGTTTTGGAGCAAATCATCCCACAGGTCCTGTCAGTCTTTAATTCATACCACTTTATTCTGGGATGATTTGGGTTAAGTTTGCATGTCTGTGCAGCTGTGGGAATGCATGGTAAGAGGGATAATGGTCTTCCTCACTTAGACCAGAGCTTAACTGTGTGCTCTTTTTGTAGGCCTCACGTAGTGGGAGCAAAGTGGTTGCTGGAGTGTTTTAGCAAAGGATATATACTCCCCGAAGAGCCATATATCCACACTAACTACCAGCCAGCTGGAATTCCTGTTTCAGATCAGCCTGCAAACCAGACAGTTGTCTTAGAAAAGAGCAGCACGTTCTCTAAGAAAGGTTTTGTTCCTAATGAGAAGCTCCAGCAAGCTGATGAGGATCTGCTTGCTCAGTATGTAAATAATGACTCCACAGTAGGTAAGAAATAGTTGATTAGCATTTATAGTTAGGAAGCAATGTATACATGTGTAATATCTGCCAAGTTTTCTGTGAACTTTTTTATTTATTATTTTTTGGTTTTTCCAGACACAGTTTCTCTATATAGCCCTGGCTGTCCTAGAACTCACTCTGTAGACCAGGCTGGCCTTGAACTCAGAGATGCACCTACCTCTGCCTCCCAAGTACTGGGATTAAAGTTGTGTGCCAGCACTACCTGGCTTCTATGAACTTTTTTATTTCCAAAAAGTTTTAGATTTGTAACTTTTTCTAACCAAACAAGGCCATCAGGCTCAGAATCATTTAATCATCACTGTCTCGAGCTCTCTCACAGTAGCTCTATGTTTGGTTTGAGTATGAACTTGTTTGTTTTTTTTAAATTTGGGGTAGGGGAGCGTGAGCATGCTGGTGCCTTCATAGGCCAGAGATGAGATCCTTGTGGAGCTAGAGTTATGGACGTTTGTGTCTACTGTGGATGCTAGGAGTAGAACTCAGGTTCTTTGTGAGAGCTGTACATGCTCTTAAGCACTGAGCCATCTCTCGGGCATCTGTGTGTTCATTGTAATTGCATGAGCTTGTAACAAATGCCCACTGACTGGGATATGAGAAGTCTGTCATGCTGTCTCAGCATATGGTTTTGTTAATGTGGTAAGGTAGATTACCAGCATAGAGTTATGACTAAACTTTTTCCTTTTTAAAGTGTATTGTGAAATATTTGATATATCAAAAAGAATATTGTGATGAATGGTCACATTGTCTTTTTATGAAAGTAGAGCATTACCACTGTGCCAAGAGCCTCCTGTGAAATCCATCCTGGTTTCTTTATAATTTGTGTCATGTGTGGGTGTCTAGATATACATGATATATATCTCTATATATATGATTCTTTGATTTTGTATCTAGGTTATTTACTTGTTTATTTATTGTAATGCTAAGGTGTGACCCAGACATAGGCTCCATCATTGAGCTGTTACCCTCTTTATTTTTAGTTTTAAGGCCTAGTCTGGCCTTGGACATCCTCCACAGGGCACATAGGCCTATAACATCAACTGCCTCAGCCTTCTGAGCAGTTGATGTTACAGACCTTGTTCCAGTAGGACCAACTGTATCTAGTTCAAGTTACATAAAGTATATATACTTTATAGTTCTCTGTTACCCCTGTAACATATACAGTTTCTAGTTCTTAGAGAATCATAGTTTTTTTAATTGTGGGAAACAAAGATTTTAGTTATTTTCCTAATTTTATTCAGTGGCACTCACCTTTATTTCCAGCATTCTGGAGGCAGAGGCAGTAGGATCTTAAGGCCAGCATAGCAAGCTCCAGGACAGCCAGGACTAGATAGAGAGACCCTGTCTTAAAAAACAAACAAACAAAAAAAACCCAACTACTAAAAAGACATGTTTATTAGAACATCATAATTTTCAGGCCAAAATTGGGT
The DNA here is from genome assembly GCF_007827085.1 of Peromyscus californicus insignis. NCBI lineage: Eukaryota > Metazoa > Chordata > Mammalia > Rodentia > Cricetidae > Peromyscus > Peromyscus californicus. The sequence continues at coordinate 97,811,681 of NW_026294402.1, forward strand.
TTCTGCTCTAGTTTCATACTTAGAACAGACATGACAGTTGTGTTTTTAATTGAAGATGCCATTACTTGTAATATTCGTCCTTGAACTCAGGGAGATCCATCTGCTTCTGTTTCCCAGTGTCGGGATCAAAGCTGTGCATTACCACACTCTGTGGAAATAAACTCTTAAGTCTGGTAATTGTCAAATAGAGACCCTGCCTTTTTCTTTTCCAGTTGAAGCTGTAGAGCCTGAGGTTGGGCCTTACAGTGATTCTACTCAAGTTGAGCCCTGTGATGACTCCACTCACATTTCTGTGCAAGCGGAAGACCAGTCTTCAGTCAGCCATTGCCTCCTTGATGGCTCTGCAGTTCCCGAGGAAGGCTTATTTAGCCAAAAGAGCTTCTTGGTTTTGGGTTTTAGTATTGAAAATGAGTGTAACATTGTAAACATCATAAGAGAACATGCTGGAAAGATTGTGTCCCTTCCCAGCAGAATTGTTGCTGACTATGCTGTGGTTCCGCTGCTGGGGTGTGAAGTAGAAGCAGCTGTGGGAGACGTTGTTACAAACACATGGCTGGTAAGAAAAATTGACAGTGGTAAATCCAAGACTGAAGGAGTTTTGGCGGCAGAGGTCTTAGTGTGTACTTTTGAAGCAATTCAGTTTGCCTAGCAAGATGGCCCAGTGGGTAAAGGCACTTGCTGTGGAAGCCTGGCAACCCGAGTTTACCCCAGAACCCATGCTGGAAGGAGAGAACTTGCCAAAGTCGTCCTCTGGCTTCTCTGCACACGCTCTTCTCTCCTTCTTTGTCACATGTCCTTTCACATGCACTTTTGTGCACTTTGTCGTGTGTGTGTGTGTGTTTGCATGCACATACAATAATTTAAAAAAATGTAAAACTCTTCAGCTTCTTGGTCCTCATCCTGTAACTCCAGCTCTGGTGACCTGACACTTCCTTCTGACCTCCACAGGCCCTGCCCTCACATGTACAAACACACACTCTCACACATACATACGCACATTAAAAATAAAATACCTTTTAAAGAATTTAGAAGTCTGTTCTTCTTGGTCCTAACACTGACATACGGAAGTTGCTGTCACAGGGCTGTGTCAGCAGCACTCATTGTCAGGAGGTCTTTGTAGCCTGTCCCACCTCACACTGTTGATCCTTCACAGCCGGTGCACAGCATGCACTTTTTAAATGTCTCAAGAGTGAAGAGAAAATGTTAAACTAAAGTACTGATATAGGTGAAATACAAAGTAACTTCCAGTTACTCTAGCAATCCATCTTACTGATTTAATATGCAAATATAAAGATCTAATGTCTACGTATCTCTTTGACTGTCATTTGGAATGTGCTGAGAACTAACATGCTGAAGACTGTTAATGTGGAATTCCTTTTTCTTTAAACAACAATTGCTAGGATTGTAACTTGAGCCTGTCTTAACCACTTGTTTCTTACTTACAGTAGCTTTCTTGCCTTGTTTTCCAAAGGTTACATGTATAGATTACCAGACACTAGTTGATCCCAAGTCGAATCCCCTCTTCACCCCAGTGGCGGTAATGTCGGGAATGACTCCTTTAAAGGACTGTGTGATTTCTTTCAGTCAGTGTGTTGGAGCAGAAAGAGATTCCTTGGTATTCTTAGCAAGTCACCTTGGAGCAAGGTATGTAATATTTTTCAGTCTGTCTGTTACACACACACACACACACACACACACACACACACACACACACACACGATGTTAGGCATCAAGCTGAGGGCTTTGCGCATGCTAAGAGGGGCTCTACTACAGCATTCCCAACCACATCATGGTTTTGTTTTGGTTTGACTTAATGGAAAGTATTGTAATTACATTTGGCCGGGGTTTTATTTGTTGTATGGTTGATGAGTAGGTATTGTGTCTATAATGGCTCCGGGAAGCAGAGGGATGTATACTGCTAGATGGATGTCTGGCAGACTTAAGGCTGTAGGCATTGATTTTTTTTTCCCTTGGCTTAGTCACCATGAAAGGGAATGATTAATAGTGATATGCGGGCTGTTACTGAATTGTGCTTGTCTAAGCATTGTGCCTTTCAATGTGCTGTAAGGATATTTCCTTTTTCTTCTATCTCTTCTTCCTCCTCTTCCTCCTTCTTCCTCCTTTCTTCTTCTTTTTAATATGCATCCATTGCTTCTCTTTTCAACCAGAAATGCAAATGGAGCACGTTGCAAGGAATGCAAGGAACACTTTGGAAATAAAGGAATTAAAAAGTTACCTGCAAAATCCTTCAGTAGCTCAACCTCCCTAATTGGTCATTACATAGTAGCATTTGAAAAAAAGTAGAAATCAGGTATATCAATACATATCAATTAACCAACTTCATATTTAATGGGAAATATTTTTAAATTAAGAACATAAAGAGCATATTCCTTCAGATAGCATACTCAACATTCTGGGAGGAAATGATGACCAAAGGTAGAAGTAAAGACAAAAAGGAGGTCACGGGTTTGACTTCAGGTCAAAAGGCATTAAACAAGAAAAAGAAGAGTCTTGTACGTAAAGAGTGCGCCCATGGAAGGTAAAATGTCAGTGTACCTAGTAGAGCATCTGTGTTTTCCTAGGACGGTGGTTCTCAACCTTCCTAATGCCGCAACCCTTTACTACAGTCCTCATGTTGTGGTGACCCCAAACTAGAATTATTTTTGTTGCTACTTCATAATTGTAGTTTTGCTATTGGTGTAAATCGTAAATATTTTTGAAGATAGAGGTGTGTCAATGGGGTCATGACCCACAGGTTGAGAACCACTGTCCTAGGAGCCCAACAGGGAGAGGAGTCAACAGACATTGGAGACTTGGAATAATACCACCCACATTTAGGGTGGGTCTTTCAATTTCTCCTGACCTCCTGGAAACTCTCTCATTCTCAGAGACATGCTCTGATGTTTGTCGCTGGTGATTTGAGATCCCTTCAAGTTGGTAATCAAGATTAGCTATCACCATAGCACATGGGTTGGTGTGTTAATGTTAAATAGGAGCCTGAAAACTATTGGAAATAGTCAAACAGTATTGGAAGACAGGAAATCGGCCTTAAGACCCAGAATCAGGAAAGACTGATGGTTTCAGTTTCAAGTGCTGGGCTCAGTTTCTGCTCGTTTTCCCTTAATGCTCTTCACTCTTGACTGAGTCGCTTAGTTTCCTTTTCCCCTTGCCTGCAAAACACTGAGATTTACAAAAAGTGAGATAATCAATTCAGATGATGTGTGAAAATGCTTTGGGAAGTTATAATGAGTAAAAAGATAGGTATTTATACCATTACTGTGCTCCTAAAATTGTTCCATACTCCTTTTGGTAGGAAGGTATAGATGGTGTTCAGTATATGTGCTGCTCTCCTGGAAGGACCCATGTTCCCTTCCCAGCACCCATGCTGAGCTGCTTGCTCTGAGTTACCCTGTGACTCTACTTCCAGGTGATCTGATGTTTTCTGGACTCCACAGGCACTTGCACACATATGTACATGCACACATATGCGCATGCACACATGCATAATAAAAAATCTTTTAAAAAATCTATCACCTTTTCATTAGTGTATGTTTTCTTTGGGGGGCAGTTTCAAGACAAGGTTTCTCTGTATAGACCAGGCTGGCCTTGATTGACCTCAGAGACCCCCCTGCATCTGCCTCCCTCCGGGATTAAAGGCGTGTGCCACCACAGCTTGGAATATGTTTTCTTGAAGTTAACTAATCCTGCTATTATAAAAGAAGCACTGTTCTTAGTTTGTAGGCTAATTTATATGTGATCATTTGCTTTCCTTTCCATGTAAATTTTAGTGTTCAAGAATTCTTTGTTCGCAAATCCAGTGCAAAGAAAGGCATGCTCGCCAGTACACATCTTATAGTGAAAGAACCGATTGGTTCTAAATACGAAGCTGCAAAGAAGTGGAGTTTGCCAGCAGTCACTATTTCATGGCTCTTAGAAACTGCTAGAATGGGGAAGAGAGCGAATGAAAGCCATTTTCTGGTTGACAGTGCACCTAAACAAGGTTAGGATTCTTTGTTTTTATGTGTTTTACAACTTGATGGTTTCTGAAATAGGAATGTTCCAAGACTTGCTTTGAAAAGTTCTTTTGTTTCTGCTGTTTATGGTGAGACCTGTGAGTCTTTGTTGTGTGTTTGTGTACAATTCAATACATATATTACATTTGTGTACACATGTATTTATGTATGTGTGTTTATTTGTATTTGTGTATGTGATATTTGAATGTGCATAACTGTGTGATCAGAGGTCAACATCGTGTGTCTTCCTCTATCATACTTCACCTTTGTTTAGAGACAGGGTCTCTCACTGAACTTGGAGCTCACTGATGAGGTGAGCTTCAAGGATCTGCCTGCCCCCACCACCAGTACTGCAATTACAGGTGTACACCACTGCACCCAGCTTTCATGTGGTACTGGGGACCTGAACTCAGGTCTTTGTTCTTGCAAAGTATGCACTTTACCCATTGAGCCACCTGTTCAGTCCTCAGCATATATTTTAATATCATCTGGAAGCTGGGATTTGTAGTGCCTGTCTGAAGCCCAGCACTTGTGAGGCAGAGGCAGGAGGGTCCCTTAGCAGGTATGTCCAACCTGTGGCCTGTGCTCCGCAGTCATACGAAGATGGCTTCAAGTGCAGCCCAACACACAAAAAATAACTGGGTGTTTGGTTGGTTGGTTGGTTGGCTTTCATTTGGTTTCTTAAGACAGGGTTTCTCTGTGTGACAGCTCTGGCTGTCCTGGAACTTTCTTTGTAGACCAGGCTGGCTTCGAACTCACAGAGATCTGCTTGCCTCTGCCTCCAAGTCCCGGCTGTTTTTTGTTTGTTTGTTTGTTTAGTTGGTTGGTTGGTTTTTTGTTTGTTTGTTTCTTAACTCTGATTGTCGGGTTCTCTTGGAAGATGACAATGTTTTATGGCAGTGTCAACGGGTTAGGCCCACCTGCAAAAGTATATGAGACCTGTCTCCAAAATAAGTTCATCTGGTTTGCTTCTTGGAAAGTAGGAGTATAACTTTATGGTTTAAAGTGTACTGAGATAATATGTGGAACCTAACAAAATATCAGAGTGTCTTTTTGCCTCATTTGAAAGAAAAAGCTGATATTAGTGGTTTGTTTGTTTCTTTTCATTTTCAATTTATAGAACAAGTATTAGAAACTAAGCTGCCAAATGTAATGAATCCAAATCCAGACTCTCTAGGACATCCCGACACACACCTAGAAATGCACAGAAAAATGGCTGTTACACCTTTGGACATGAACCGCTTTCAGAGTAAAGCTTTCCATGCTGTTGTATCTCAGCACTGTAAGCAGGACTCAGTCACTTCGGCACTTAAGAAGCCACTTAAAAAGGAACCCTCCTTACACCTGGACACACCATCAAAGTTTCTGTCTAAGGACAAACTTTTCAAGCCATCTTTTGATGTGACGGTAAGGCTTGAAGGAAATGGTACCAGTGCTGATGGTTTTACAGTTTATAAAGGTAGAGCCTCATGTTGTGCATCACCACCAAATTTTGTAATGTACAAGTCTTCCAAGGATGTTGATAAATAAGTGCTCAGAGTTGAGATAATAGCTGTGTCTATATATAATGTGAAGTTAGGGCCCTGGGTTCAAGTCCCAGATTGCTACATGAACACAGCTCTAGGTAGATCATTTAACCTCTCTGAGCATCACTTTGAAATGAAATAGTACAATGAAATGGTTTTGTAAGCTTTGAAATAGAGAACGTGTTGCTGCCTTTCTGAGGTACAAGTTAAATGTACCTTGGGCTGGCTTTCTGAAAGTCCCTCGTGTCACCTTAACTTTCCAGTCCTTCCTCTTAGAGGAGATAGGTGGTGTTTCTGTCTGTTCTGAACAGTGTGGTCTGTCACCTTTGGAAATTTATCCACAAATCAAAGGCTAAAAAAACATTTTCAAATAGTCTCCTTTCAAATCCCCAGACATTCTTTTTCTATCTTTCATTTGGGAGCTTTTGCCTTCTGAGTAGCTGTTGAAGTCATTGCCTATGGTTTCTATATCCTTGAACCCATTTGCCTGTTGATAGTTTGCTTATAGAATATTAAGAAATAGTATGTTAGCTGGGCCTGGTAGTACTGCCTATAATTCCAGTTACTTGGAAGCCAAGGAGGAGGATCATAAGTTCAAGTCTTTTCTAGGTTACATACTGAGTTCAAGGTCTGCCTCAGAAAGTACTTTTGTTTTTGTTTGTTTGTTTTTAAAAGAGCATTGTAGAGGTAGATCCGTAATAGAATAGTGGTCTGGCAGACATGAGAGGACCCTGGGTTCTAGCCACAAAAAAACCAAGTACATTTTAGGTATTTTTATTACTATGTTTAGTAGCAGATGATTCATCTTCCAAAAATAAATATTAATTGATACCAGGACAGTTTTTCCAGGTTAATGTATACCTTTAATCTTACCAATTCTGGTGGTTCTTAAGACAAAATGGTTTCTTTAGAGTCCTATGGTTTTGCATGAAATCCCTTTCAAAATTTTGTGATTAGTGCTCTGCCCCATGAGCCTTAAGCAGAGGAAAACCACTCTCCTGGTGCTGTGACTTCTGGAGTCAGGCTGACCCTGCTTTGTGCTGCCTTGTGACAGCATGTGAACTCTGAGCGTCACCATCCCTTTCCTGAGATCATGTTAAGTCATGAAATGAGTCCAGACAACTTTTTTCTTTCTTTTTTAGTTTTACAAGACAGGTTTTCTCTGTATAGCCTTGGCTGTCCTGGAACTCGCTCTGAGACCAAGCTGGCCTTAAAGTCAGAGAGATCCACCTGGCTCTGCCTCCCAAGTGCTGGGATTAAAGGTGTGTGCCACCACTGCCTGGTTCAGACAGCTTAAGTGCACAGTTCACAGACCCCTTAAATAGTAAATAAAGAAAAACAATACTCTGCTAAATGAAATAGTGTACTGACACTATTTCAGTATTATAGTAGTTGGGAAGCCATTGTCCATGTTCAGATAGAGTTGCTAATACTGTGTACCCTTCCTGATGCCCCTTCTTAATATTTCTAATTCATAAAAGTAGCTCCCCTCCCTACAACTTCTCACAGTTGTGTTATGCTTGTTTCTGGCTTTTACATAGGTAGTGTTATAAAGCCTGTGTTTTGTCTGTTTGTTTAGATTTATTTATTATGTATACGATGTTCTGCGTGCAGTGTATGCTTGCAGACCAGAAAAGGGTATCAGATGTCATTATAGATGGTTGTGAGCCACCATGTGGTCACTGGGAATTGAACTCAGGAACTCTAGAAGAGCAGCCAGTGATCTCTCCAGCCCCCAAAGTCTGTTTTGTGTAGATGTAACCAACGGTCTTATTAAATAAGAAACACAGAGCCAATTCAGAGAAGAAAGCCAAGAGGTCAGAGCTAAGAGCCTCACCCTTCCTGATTCAGGGATCCTCTTCAGCCAAGAGAGCTCTCCGAAAAAAGGGGCCTCTTCCTGTGTGTATGACTTTATATACTCTAGCTGTTCTGCCTTCTCATTGGTTGTAAACCCAAACATGTGACTGCCTCATCACTGCCTGAATGTACCGCCCTCCATGTCCTTAAAGGCGTGCGCCACCACCGCCACGCACTTGCTATGGCTCTAATAGCTCTGACCCCCAGACAACTTTATTTATTAACATACAATTAAAATCACATTTCAGTACAAGTAAAATACCACCACAGTTTTGTTTTCTGTTTTTTTGTTTTTTGCATTTGTTTGGTTGGATTTGTTTAGCCTCTATTGTGTAGATTTGCCCATGTTCTACTTAACTAATTAATTGGCTTATCATAAGGTGGCATTTTATCTAAGGTGTAGTATTTGATACATATCTAATATGAAAGATCTAACTTCTTGATAACAAATCCTTTGTATCCTTTTCTAATAGATGTTTATTTACCTATCCTATATATTAAGCGAGGTTTGCAAGATTCTTGTGTTGGTAATTCTTTTTCTTTGGAAATCTCACATGGTTTTTGTTTTTAGTAAGTAGTTGCTATGTTAGTTGGCACACTGACATGCGTGACTTGCATTAGTCAAAATGTAGACTGTGGCTTTTGATATTACAAACTGCCCTATCCTGTTTAATGCTTTTTGGCTTGAGGACTGTCTGCTCTGGTTCTAGGAGTTTAATCTCTGCTGTCTTATCTCTAAGATCTGTCATATATTATTTGGTAATTAGTTTATACTTGCATTATATGTATTTATATTATGTGTTTGCTTGATATCCTCTTTTTTTAGGTTTTAAGACAGTTTTACTGTATAGACAGCTCTGGCTGCCTTGATATGTAGAACCACACTGGTCTTGAACTTGGGGTGCTCCTCCTGCATCTGCCTCCTGAGTGGGATTAACACAGTAGTATATACCTGGCTGTGTTAATACTGTCAGTGTGTTCTTATTCCCCTTCCTAATCTTTTGTTGTTGGTTAGTTTTAAATCATACTGGCTTTCACGCTGAAGCAATCATTCTTCCAGTCCATGAACATACCCTTGTTGGGGAATATTCTTGTTTTTCATTTTAAGTTATCACATACTGATGAGTTTCACAGTCTTTACTCTGCTTTGTGTGTTTGAAATGTTCGCTGTCATTTTTGAAGCTTCGCAAAGCTTTGGTAGGATCTTTTTTTTGGTAGATTCCTTAGAGTGGGTGTGAGTAGTTCTTGCTTATGAACATTGAGAACTTTTGTGGCATTGATTCTTTAATATACTGTTTGAATCAACTTTTCTGGTCTGCAGTTTTCCCTGGAGTTTTCTGAGCATGCTGCTCTGCTCTACCATGTATGTCTGTTTTTGCTGTGTGTGTGTGTGTGTCTATAGTTTCCAATAATTTTTTTATTTTAATTAAAATATTGCCTGCTTTTTTTCTACCTTCTAGTCTCTCCCATATTTATTCCTTCCAACTCTTCCCGTGTTCCTCCCTCATTCCTTCTCACGTTGGTGGACTCTTTATTATTTTACACACACATACAAACACACAGAGAGACATTTTACATATAAATAGAACCTGCTGAGTCCTTTAGTATTGCTTGTGTGTGTATAATTTCAGGGCTGACCACTTGGTGTTAGACTATCAGTTAGGGGACTCATCTCTGGGAAAATTAAGTCTCCCTCTTTCAGCAGTCAGTTGCCTGTAGTTATCTGTCTAGGAGTGGGGCCCCCAGGAGATCCCTCCCACATTGCTTGTCTACTTAAAGATTTATTTATTTTGTATATAGTATTCTGCCTGCATGTGTCCCAGCAGTCCAGAAGAGGGCACCAGATCTCATTACAAGTGGTTGTGAGCCACCATGTGGTTGCTGGGAATTGAACTCAGGACCTCTGGAAGAGCAGTCGGTGCTCTTAACCACTGAGCCATCTCTCCAGCCCCTGCTTATCTATTTATGTTGTGGTTTTTAGGTTTTGTAATGTTAGGCAGCCATGTTGCTGAAGTATCATGGATGTAGCTTCCCTGTTGTTTCTAGGAGACTCATGCTCTCATCAGACTTCTTTCTTTGTCCTTTGACTCTTTTTTTTTTTTTTTTGGTTTTACCAGACAGGTTTTCTCTGTGTAGCTTTGTGCCTTTCCTGGATCTCGCTCTGTAGACCAGGCTGGCCTCGAACTCACAGAGATCCGCCTGCCTCTGCCTCCCGAGTGCTGGGATTAAAGGCGTGCGCCACCACCGCCCGGCGTCCTTTGACTTTTACGATCTTTCCTTTCTCTTTTCCATGAGGTTCCCTGAGCCTTGGGACTTGGTACACCAGGATCACCTGATCCCTGCATTTTGACCACTTGTGGTTTTCTGTAAAGTCTCCATCTGTTGCAAGAGAGATTTCTTTGATGAAGGTTTCTGTAGGTATAGGTTAAATCTTTAGAAGGTAGTTAGGAGTTGTGCTGGTCTAGTGAAGTGGCTGTAACAGGTTCTTCTCTAAGATCCACGACCTCACTAGCCCTTGGTAGTTGACTAGATTTCTAGTGTCAGGCATGATTTCCTGTTGAGTGGGCCTTAAGTCCAGCTAGACAGTTGTTGGGTACTTCCAAGATACAGATACAGCTATTGCATCCTTAGGGATGTCTTGATATGCGGGTTGTTGTTGTGGTTCATAGGCATCACAGCTGGGGAGGACTATTGACAGCTTACCTCTCTTGGCAACTGCATAGCACTCTCTGGTACTATGAAAGCTAGACTTGAGAAGGGAGGCTTTGATGTCAGATCCAGCTCAAATGTTCTGAGTCCTGAGAATTATGTGGTGTCTTCAGCAGTGGCGACTTAGGGCAATAGCAATAGCATGCAGTGTATGTTTTTTATAATTTCAGTATCCTGAACACTTCAAAGGCTCCTTTTGTTCTTCTATGTTCCATATGGCATGCAAAGGTAGTTGTGTACTAGTTAAAGATTGTTAATCAAAGTAATTCGTTTATTGGCATAGTTTAAATAAATTTTGTTGTATTTATAAATTACTATGCTGATAGTATATGAGCATAGTAACATAAAAGAGAATGAGCAAGACACCTGAGTGGTGGTAGCTTGCCCTCAGAGGACTGTGGGGTGCTTGGGAACAGGATGTGTCTTATGGTTTTTTGTTTGTTTTTGTTTTTCTGTTATATTCTATTAAAAAAGAAACACAAATTAACCCAACTGCTTACTTGAATTATAAAAGTAACATGATTTCAGTATGAAAAGAAGCAACTGTATATAGATCTGACAGTAGTAATAAATTGTAATATGCAGTGTATACAGGCATCATACAGAGAATGAGGCACCATGCCTGGCCCACAAAACAAGGCTATTTTAATATCTTAAAATCTGATTTTTTTTCTTTAAAATCATTCATGAAAAAGATTTTCAAGTCCAGATTAACACCTTGCTAGCCTGGCATCAATAAGCTACATTGAACACCAGAACTCTGTAGATAGAGCATTGTGTAAACTATAACTTTCCTTTTCATTTTTTTTTGTTTGAGTCAGGGTCTCATGTAGCTCAGACTGGCCTCAGTGTTAGTATGTGGTCAAGGATGACCTTGAATTTCTGATCCGTGTATGTGGTCATAGGTGTTGATCACTTGATGTGTGTGATGCTGGAGTATGTGTCCAGGACTCTGTGCATGCTAGGTGCACTCTCCCACCTGAGCTGTGTCCCAGCACAAAGCATAAGCATTGTGCTGATAACTAGCTAGTAAGGCCTTACTCTTTGGCTCTTTGCTTAGTCCCATCTGTAGCTGAGGCTTTCCCACTCATTCCTTCTCTCCTCTCTAGCACGTCTGAATTTCTGAATTAGTTTCAGAGGTGTATGGAACTGTCAAAGCTTAGAGTTGAGGTGGCAGGTGGTAAATCCTGTCCATGGACTGTCCACGTCTCCACATGGCATCTTTTATTTGATCTGGGTGTTAAGGTTTTTGAACTCACATTCCTGAACACTTTTGTGATTCACATCTTTTGTGATCTTTTCTTTTTGATGTGTGCCACTTTTTGTTACCCACATTTACAGTAGAAGGAATGTTCTCAAGAACTTGGTTTTGAACATGTGTATCTTTGTGTTCAGTCATGCAGTCCTTGGTATCAGCATGAGGCTGATAAGAGTGGCTTCCTTCACTGGAGTCTGCAGAAATCCCAGATGAGAGCATCTGTCTGTTCTAGAGCTATCACCACCCATGGTCATGAAGTACTGTTAGAGGACTTCCCCAGTGGTGCTCAGGAGCACCTGTCTGTAAAGGTTTTAGCCTCCAGTGCAGTCCTGGTTGTCATCCATCTCTGTTGGCTGTTTGGTTGAGAAGGAACCAGTTCCTGCATGGAGCTCTCCATGTCTAGTTCTTGGCCTCCCCTCCCTCTGAGCCTGTATTTTATACCTTTGAAGATTTTTTTTGTTCTTGGCTCATTCTGACTTATTTTACTCCCTCGAGACAGGGTCTCATTGTATAGCTCTGGCTGTCCTGGAACTCTGTAGACCAGGCTGGCCTTGAACTCACAGAGATCCACCTGCCTCTACCTCCCAAGTGCAGAGATTAAAGGTTATGCACCATCACCACCCCAGCTTCATTCTGACTTTTTACCTAGTCTTAAAATTAGTTTCTTTCTTGACCATCCTAGCTTATTTGTTTCCTTCTGTGTTCTTTTTGGTTTGGAGTTCTTTATGTAATTGCAATTTTAATTCTTAAGTAAATGTGGCATGCATTACTGAAATGGTAAGTTTAATGATTTTATTTATCTGTTCTTAAAACCTTTATTTTTGTGTGTATAGTTATTTTACTTGCATGTATGTCTATGCGCCCCACATGAATACCTGGTAACCACAAATCCAGAGGGTGTCTGATCCTGGAACTGGTGTTACAGTTGTAAACCACCATGTTGATGCTGAGGGTTGAACCCAGTCTTCTGGAAAGGCCACCAATGCTCTTAACTGCTGAGCCATCTCTCCAGCTCCTTCTTCGGTGCTTGGTGAAAAATATGGACTTTTTCTTTATAATATAAAAATAGAAATGACAGTTGATTGTTTTAATTTTGGGGAGAAAAAGAGTAGGTCAAAGATAATCTCTTTCTTTCCCTCTTATTTCCTTTTCTTTCTCTTTCGTTGTTTCTTCCTTTTTCCTGTCCCTAAACACAGGATGCACTTGCAGCCTTGGAGACCCCAAAAGCTGCCACCCAGAAGAGGAAACTGAGCTCACCACTCTCTGAAGTTATCGTCAGAAACTTGAAAGTTGCCTTGGCCAATAGTTCCCGAAACACCAGCACTCTTTCTGCCAGCCCTCAGCCGAAGGGTGACGACCATTTGGAGGAGGTAGACTTGGTTTTCTTATTAAGTGGAAGTTGTCACTAATGCATGTCAAAGAATCATAGCTGATCTGTTCCTTTATTTCTCCATGTACAGGTGGAGCCTCCACAACCACTTGACAAAGTTGTGGTGTGTGTGAGTAAAAAGCTCAGTAGGAGACAGAGTGAACTGAATGGGGTCGCAGCCTCACTGGGAGCAGAGTATAGGTAGGCACAACTTTATGTTGGTGGTACCAGCTGCAGCTCAGAGGGAGCCCAAAGCCTTGTCTTCCCTTACGAGGAAGTCTTGGTTTTGCCTGCTTTGTACGCTGTCTAATAAAACCTCCAATTTAATTTAGCATAGACTTTGAAAATACTCCCCATGTAACAATTCATTCTTACATTTTACACAACTAACACATATTGTGAAGCTGGTTTATGTTAGTACTCTGGAAGCTTGTGACCCATGAATGATCAGTATAGTTGAATGGAATTCTTACCTTCACAGAGTTTAGTCAGTACATCTGGGACTGACTGAATTCATTCAGTCATTCTTTCGCTCCTTTCTTTTTTTTTTTATTTTTTTTTTTGGTTTTTTCAAGACAGTGTTTCTCTGTGTGGCTTTGGCTGTCCTGGAACTCGCTCTGTAGACCAGGCTGGCCTTGTACTCACAGAGATCTGCCTGCCTCTGCCTCCTGAGAGGCGTGCGCCACTACCGCCTGGCTTGAATTTATTTCTATCTTAATGATTTTCTCTGAGTAGTACTGACTACTGTAGCAAGCCCTCCTAGAGTAAGATGCCCACTGAAAATATTTTAGTTCGTTTTAATTTAAAAACACGTATCTTGGCAGGGTGTGGTGGTACACTCCCATTAACCCCAGCACTTGAGAGGCAGGAGCAGGTTAATTTCTGAGGGTGTGCACAGTGAGTTCTAGGGCAGTCAGGACTACAGAGTGAGATCCTGCCTCCAGTGTGTTCTTAAGAGACACAGTCTCAGGCTATGGTAGAGTTCTTGCCTAGCATACACAGAGGCCTGGGCTCAGTTCTCAACGTGGAGGCACTTTGTGATGGAGCAACTAAACAGGGTGGTAGCCAGTGCCTGGACAATGATTTAAGTGCTTTAAGTTTCATTAATTTGAAAATACTTTTTGTTATAATTAAAAAGTGATACACATTTTAAAAGAAAGTGGAAGAATTTTTAAAAGTATAAAGAAGATAGTAATATTTTGAAAGTGTTCTTCTGTCATCTTCCTACACTGTATACCTGAAAATTGAATCATTGACATTTGTCAGGATGCAAAACCAGCCATTTTACTATTCTTGCCTATCCTCTAGTTCTTGGAGTTTTGTGTGTCAAGAGTATTCTGTTTAGAGTGGACTGCTATTTGCCTTAGTTAGTCCTTTTGCCATATTTGGTTGTTTCAGGTGGAGTTTTGATGAGTCAGTGACTCATTTCATTTATCAGGGTCGGACAAATGATAGTAATCGAGAATATAAATCTGCAAAAGAAAGAGGGGTGCATATTGTTTCCGAGCATTGGCTTTTAGAGGTAAGAAGTGCTTTCCCCCCTCCCTTCCTGGTCGATTGAAAATGTGCGAACATTTCAGAGCACAAGCCAGTTTCAGTGAACCCCAGTCGGTTTGCTGTTGTTGGGTTCCTGTGGCAGCATGACAGCAAGTGCCCACTTGGTGGCTGGGAGGTGAAAGAGAGATGGCAGGAAGGGTCAGATCCTGTGCTCCCTTCCAGGACACACCCCGTGGGGTCTGTTGGACATTGTGTGGACTCTGCTTATAACATAAGGGCCTTTGAGGACTCTCCAAGATCTGAGCTGTACATAGGTCATGCCGTGAGCATTATATTTCTTTAGCTTCAGAACGTAAAATCTTTATTGCTTAAATATTTACCAAATTTTAAGTGAATACTTTTAATCTGATTCCTTTCTCTACTGAAAATTATATGAAGAGTGAATAAAATAAATGGCTTGGAAGGTAAAGGCTCTAACCACCAAGCATGACTGCCTAAATTTGGTTCCTGGGACCCACACAGTGGAAAGAGATCCAACTCCCACAAGGTATCCCTGACTTCCACATTCCACATGTGCACCACCCCTCCCTTCTCCCACAACATAAATAGAAATATAATTTTAAGATTATATGAAAACAAAAGATGAAAAAAAGTATATTTGAGGAGAGTTGATTTAGCATGCTGATATACTGTATAGCTATGCTTCTTTTCTTGGTAGTGATTGATACCTTGCTAAATACAGAGGCCGAATTAAGAGTTTATACTTTAGTGGGCATTACATATTAAAAGTTTGGGCGATTTGTTACCTATGTAGTTATTTGATTTATTATTATGTGTGCATGGGTGTGCGTGGAGGTAATTCCACTCCTTCCACTTCATGTGGTTCCGGGGAGTGAATTAGGTCACCAGATTAATGGGGTGAGGATGTTTCCTGCTCAGTCATCTCCCAGGTCCAAGTTTCTTATTTACTTATAAACTGCTTTCTAAAACTTGCACTTGTATTCCAGTGTGCTCAAGAGTATAAGCATCTTCCTGAATCTCTGTATCCACACACTTACAATCCCAAAATGAGCCTGGACATCAGTACAGTGCAAGACGGCCGCCTCTGTCCTACCCGGGCACCCTCAGCAGTCTCTGCTTCCAAGGATGATGAGGTAGGTAGTGTGGAGAGTGCCCCTCCTAAGCTGGAAATAGACCTCTGTGAGAAATTATAATTTTTCTCTTTGAATAGCCAGATCATTTGTCTGTAGAAGAAAATGAGACAAACAGCGTGGTCACAAATAACGAAGAATCGGCACTGTTGAATGGGGATGGAAGAAATGACTGTAAAGGAGGTAAGACACTTTTTCACTTTTTGCCCCCTCTGCTTCCCAGAGTTCCTCTGTGAAGCCCTGGCAATCCTGGAACTATAAGACCAGGCTGGCCTTGAACACAGAGGTCCATTTGCCTGTCTCTGCCTCCCGAGTGCCCACAGCAATCTTCACATTTTACTTCTGAGAGCATTTGTTTTGACTTAGAGCCCCAGCTGCATTTGCCACTAATAAGAAAGCTGGGTTGGCCTTCTAGTTTTGAAGCCAGACACTGACTTCTCTAGTTCAGGAGCCCTGGAGAGGCATCTCCTTGCAGTCCAAGGCAGCTGTTAAGTGTAGCCACGTGCAGCTTCATGTCAGTGATAAGCTGTGTGCTCACTGGAGTAGCGCTTTTGAAAATTCCATCCAAGAATTTTCTCTTTGCATTTATAGCTTGACTGCGTAAGAGACATGCTTTGACCTAAGTTAGCTTTCATGCATGCCTTTGTCACTCAGCTTAGTCATTGCTAGCTTTACTTTAGAGGTAGACAGGGTGTGTGACTATTCTTTTCACTTGAACACTTAAGCCATTGTGGGGTATTAGTTGAACTAATTTTACTGTTACTGTTTCTTGGGGATTGAGGAGGTCCTGGGAATGAGAGAGATGGGGAGTAACAAGTCAGAGCGTACACACAGCATTTAAGTGTGGCGTTTGTACAGGTATGGTTCACACAGTAGTGACATCGCTGGTCACTGGTCACAGGTGACCACACAGATAGAATTATTAGGAAGAGCTGGACAGTGGTTAATACCTAGTTACCACAGCCTTCAGTTTGCTTAAAAAAAAAAAAAAAAAAAAAAAAAGCAGTGCTTTAATGTTTTGTTTTCTGTTGCTATAAAACAGTACCTCGCCGGGCGGTGGTGGCGCACGCCTTTAATCCCAGCACTCGGGAGGCAGAGCCAGGCGGATCTCTGTGAGTTCGAGGCCAGCCTGGGCTACCAAGTGAGTTCCAGGAAAGGCGCAAAGCTACACAGAGAAACCCTGTCTCGAAAAACCAAAAAAAAAAAAAAAAAAAAAAAAAAACAGTACCTCAAACTGGGTAATCTAGAAGGAAAGGAGACATTTTTAGCTCAGCTAGCCTTAGAGAGTGATTTGATCTTGATCCATTTGAACTCTGGTGAAGACCTTCTGGCTACATCACATCATGGCAGGAGTATTTATCAGCAAGTGGGCGAATGTCATTACATGGAAAGACTGGAAGCAAGGTAGACAGGCTTACTCTTGTCATAGCAGCTCACAACAGCTAGCCTGAGTTCCCTGAAAACTACATTAATCGATTGTGGGGCAGTGTTCCTAATGATCCAGCCACCTTACACTAGGCTTCGTCTCTTAAGGGTTCTACCTACTCCACCACACCACCCACCAAGCTTCAACCCACACATGTTAGGGTGTGCACTCAAGCTATAGAATAATATTTGTAAAGTGTGATAATGCAAGATGTGTCTGCACAGGAGCTGCTCCAGTCTATCTTAGTTTTAATTGGTAATGTAGTATGTGGCACACAATCTGCCCTGCTTTATTTTACTGTCTCTTCTTAATTGGCATTGACTGGTTATTTTGAAATTTTTGGTAATTCAGATAGTGCTGCACTGATTACCTTATTTAGATATGTATGTTCTCTTTTAACATATTACTCTCTGGCTTCTCCTTAGCCATCCTGCCCTACTAGAATTTTCCTTCTGACTTGCTATTCCATTCTGTTCATTCCAAAAATACTTGGTGTCTAATTCAGTGTCTAGTCTATAATGGAAAGGAAAGGTAAATATGTTGTGGTCTGTGTTTTCAAACATTAGTGAAAGCTTGGCTAGTGCTTTACAGCAGTAATCCCAGGACTTGAGGCTGAGGCAGGAGGAGAGTTCAAGGCCAGCCTGGGCTGTGTGGCAAGACCCTGTCCCCCAAAGCAAATAAGCAAGTAGAGCTATAGAAGACAATCAGGTACAAACAGATGACTGTGTGAATCTCAGTGTAGTTTGCACAGTGAGAAAGGGTCAGAAGCAAGCAGGGAGCTCTTCAAAGGGACTAATAAGTATTCCTCCAAGGGAGTCCTCATTATTTCAGATACAGTCCTTATGGCTGCCTTCGTGTTTTGTAACATTTCTAGCCGTACATTCCTACACAAGTATTCAGTAAATATCAACCAGTTTTTTTGTTCAACCAAATCTAGACCAAATACTATAAGATCTAATTGACAAGAGAAGTTTATAATGGGGTATGGTAATGCATGTAACCTCTGCACTCTAAAGACAGGAACAGAATGATCACAAGTTGAGGTCAGCCTGACTACACACTGGGAGCCTCGATTTAAAAACCAGCAAGGGGGAAAGAGGAGAGGGGACAGATGTCTCTTGACTGATAATGACTCCTATATTTGTTTCAAGCTCTGACACAGACCTTGGAGATGAGAGAAAACTTCCAGAAGCAGTTGCAAGAGATCATGTCAGCAACCTGCATCGTGAAGACGCAGGCGCAGAAGACTAGCCTGTCAAGAAGCAGTTGTAACAGTGCTTCTTC
This sequence comes from Peromyscus californicus insignis, assembly GCF_007827085.1. Taxonomy (NCBI): domain Eukaryota; kingdom Metazoa; phylum Chordata; class Mammalia; order Rodentia; family Cricetidae; genus Peromyscus; species Peromyscus californicus. The sequence goes on from NW_026294402.1 coordinate 97,829,771, forward strand.
AACCCCTGACAGTGCTCGCTCTGCTCGGAGTGGCCGCAGTCGAGTCCTGGAGGCACTCAGGTTTGTGCTTGTCAGGTGGGGGTGGCTGGAGGGGATGAGAGCTCCTGATTGAGGCACCTGGTCACTTAGCTTGGTGGGCTAGGCTAATTGGGTTGGTTTGTTTGTTACTTTTTGCAATAAAGCAGAAGTTTAGAATTTTAAGACCAGTGAAGGGGTTTGTGTTGGGCTTTTATTAGCTCAGACAGTATGCGTTCTACCCGGGGTCATCTTCGTTTTCATCCTCTACTCACTCACTGGGTGCTCCTGTCTGCTCGCTTAGGCAGTTGTGCAACTCTTGCTTTGAGGTTAGGATTTTGGGATCCACTTTTCCATTTGAAGTACACTCAGTGGGCAGTCAGTCCTGTTCCTTAGTGCTCGCCCTGAACACTCAGGGTGTACAGAGAGAGTACTTAGGTTTAAACATGTATTATGAGTGTGGGATGTGTGTGCATGGTGGTGCATGCCTATAATCCCAGCACATGGAAGCTAGAGGGAGGAAGATCAGGAGTCCAGGATCATCCTTTACTACAGAGCAAGTCGGGGTCAACCTGGGATAAACACCTATATTTAAAAGAAAATTTTAAATGCAATTATTAAACCTAGTAACTCCAGTTTTCTAAACATTACCATGTTTCCCTAACTTAGAGAATTAAAACAATCCCATTTTTAAATGCAGCAGTTTTTAGAATTAAAAAAAAAAAACTGATATTGAATTTTTTTTTTAATATAAATATATAGTCACTTTAAAGTTCCAGTAGAGGAGGCTGGAGAGATGTCTTGGTTAAGATCACTGGCTGTTCCTACAGAGGACCTGGGTTCAGTTCCCACCACCCACATGGCAGCTCACAATTGCCTATAACTCTACCTCCATAGGTTCTGACACTGTCATACAGACATACATACAAGCAAAATACCAATACACATAAAATAAAAATGAAATAGAGCCAGGCAGTGGTGACGCATGCCTTTAAGCCTAGAGGCAGGCAGATCTCTGAGTTTGAGACTGGCCTGGTCTACAGAGTGACTTCCCAGGAGAGCAAGGGCTACATAGAGAAACTCTGTCTCAAAAAAACAAGATAAATAAATAAAAGTAAAAATAATAAATCATTTTTAAAATTTCCAGTAGAAATATTTTAAAAATAAATTAGCTGGATGTATTGGTGCATGCTATGCTGGCTAAGTTTTTATAAACTTTGCACAAGCTAGGGTCATCTAGGAAGAGGAAACCTCATTTGAGAAGATGCCTCCATCACATTGGCATGTAGGTAAATTTGTGGAACATCTTGATTAATGATTGATGCGGGAGAGCCTATCCCACTGTGGCGCTACCTCCACTGGGCGGGTGGTTCTGGGTTGTATGAGAAAGCAAACTGAGCAAGCCGTGAAAAGCAAGCCAGTAAGCAGCATTCCTCTCTGGTCTCTGCTTCAGTTCCTGCCTCCAGGTTCTGGTTTGAGTGACTTCTTTTAGGGATGGGCTACAAGTGTGAGCTGAAATAAACCCTTTCCTTGCTAGGTTGCTCTTGGTCATGGTTTCTTATCACAGTAGTGAAGGCAAACTAGGATGCATGCCTGTGATCGTAGCACTGGAGGTAGAAGCAGGATCACCTCAAGTTAAAGCTATACTCTCCATGAAGAGACCCTGTAGCAAAAAAAAGAAAGATCTCCTAGATTGATTCATTCAACAAATATGCATCTGTACTACTCACCAATTTTACACACTTGGATTCAGTAGTGACTGTTAAATTGTCTCTTTATTCCTTAGGCAGTCTCGACAGATGGTGCCTGACATCAACACAGAGCCCTCCCAGAACGAGCAGATTATTTGGGATGACCCGACAGCAAGGGAGGAGAGAGCAAGGCTCGCCAGCAACTTGCAGTGGCCTCGCTACCCCACACAGTATTCTGAGCTTCAGGTTGACATTAAAAAACTGGATAATTCTCCTCCTCGAGAGCCTGTGTTCCGTTCAGAAACTGCTGAGCAGGGTAATAAGAAAAACCGATTTGTTTGTTCTATATGCATGTTAACCCCTTAAAGACACTGTGGTTCCCTGTATTGCACATGCAAATGAAAACAACTTTAGTACTGTATCAGTCAATTGAGAAATCTTTTTTGATCTTCAAATGTAGAAATTTAGGATCAGCCATTTTACAGACATGACTCACACAGCACTTCTTCCCAGCCTCTCTTCTGTTAAGTAGTGTTTGGTTTTTCTCCCTGTAACTCATTTGTATTGGACTCTCTGAATTCCACCCAGCTTATAATATGTTTGTTCTTTGGCTTTTGTGAACTTCCTAGATATTTTTTTTTTTTTTGTCATTTCTTCACACTGGGTGGTCATCTTCCTGTGCTGGATGAAAGGAAGGGTTCACCAAACCCAGATAATACATATGCCCTTTCAGAGTTATTGAGTTGCATTTATTTTTAACTTGGAGAAGTTGGCTACTCTCTTCTACATGTATTGCTTGTTTTTGAGGCAGGGTTGCACCCATGCAGGTCTCAAACCTGAGATTGTCTTGTCTCAGCCTCCTGAGTTGCTGGTGTTACTGGCAGACACCATCATGCTACACCTCACTCACCTGTTATACTTTTGCATTGCAGAGTTCATGGTTCATTTGATTTTGGCCAAGACAAGTGAGAATAGTCTTTAGAATTTGTTCTAAATTATATTTGTACATTGTCTATCACACTGCCTTGTTTCCCTCACCCTCAGCCTTGTGTGTGACTGAAGCTCCAGAACACCCAGTGTCTGAAGAACCAGAAACTCCAACAGCAGATAGGCGCCATCTCTTCCCCGGGCCTGAGGCCCCCAGCATTGCTTTCCCCCTGCCCAAGCCACCTGTGCCTCCACAGCCTGCAGACAAGGTGTGCTGATCCTGGCTAGGGTGGCGGCGACTTTGGGTGTTATTGCGCTGGAGTAGGACTTTGTTCTCTGCGTTAGACTCATCACTATTGAAAATGGAATTTCTTTGATTGAATTACAGTTTGTATATTTGGTACCTTAGAAGAATGACTAAAATGTCACTATAAAATAGCAGTACCTGAAAATAGTTTTAAAGTTAATTTTTTCTAAAATAAAACTATTGCATTCTAGATTGAAACAATGGAGGAGAGTCAAGAAAACCTTAAAAAACAGTATGTATTCCAGATGTCATCACTGAATTCTCAAGAGAGGATTGATTACTGTCACCTGATTAAAAAACTAGGTACCACCAGTATTTTACATTTGTTTGAAAATTTTTTTCTTCTGCTATTTTTTTTAAAATGTACTATTATTACAACTTATTGGAATACAGATGCAGTCATATTTCTATCGTATGTAATGGGGAGATGTTGAAAAAAGAACATGGGTAACTTATTTAAGCCCACACATTGAGTCAGCATTAGGGTTTTGATTTCATAAAGATCTAATCTACATCTACAATTACTAGATCATGGGACCTAAGCATTGAAAGATTTAGCTGGGCCTGGTGACTTGAGTATCCCAGCACTCAGAGAGTATTCCTTCACAGTAACATTACCCTTATTCCTAGCTGTCAGACTTTCCCTCTGACCCCTGGGAGAGGCAAGCTGGAAGACCTGATGTATTGTAGCTGGGCTGCAGTAGGAACAGGAAGTGGGCCACCTGGGTTACACTACACTGTCTGGTAGCCTCATGTTGGGGAATAAGAAGAAATAGATGAAATTACCTTTAATTTAGTATATGAAAACTATCACTCAGCATTTAATCACATAAAACACCAGTGAAATGTTTTGCAGGGATTTTTGTTTTGTTTTTTATTTCTTTGAAATAGCCCCCTGAATCTACACTAGCTTTTTTAGATCCTTACTCTAAAAGACCTGGATCTCACAGCTTGACATAGCAAAAGAGACCGTCAGAAATGACAGGGCTGAGCGTGGGTGATCCCAGCAACTGGGAGGGTGGCTGGAGCAAGAGGACCTCAAGCTTGAGGCCACTGGTCTGCACAGTGAGACCTTGTTTGAAAAAAGGGGGTAGAAAGTGCTGGAAAGATGGCTCTGGGTTAAGAGCACTGGCAGAGGACCAGGATTCTAGTCCCAGCACCCACATCTTGTAACTCCAGTTCTAGGGGATCCAATGTCCTCTTCTGGCCTCCATAGGTACTGTACTTGTCTGCTACACAGTTAAACATGCAGGCAAAACACCCATACACATAAATAATAAAAATAGGGTTTGTTTTTTTTTTTTAAGTAAAGAATGGGACTGGGGGTAGTGTACTTGGTACATGCATATGAAGCCCTGAATTTCAAGTGTACATGAGTCAGCACTGGAATTTTGATTCTTATAAAACCTTAATCCACATTTCAAATCACTAAGTCATGGTATGCTAAAAGCAGGGATGAGAGGTGATCATTTTTTCTTGGGGGGGGTTCGAGACACGGTTTCTCTGTGTAGCTTTGCACCTTTCCTGGAACTCGCTTTGTAGACTGGGCTGGCCTTGAATTCACAGAGATCTGCCTGGCTCTGCCTCCCGAGTGCTGGGATTAAAGGCATGCGCCGCCACCTGCTGAGGTGATAATTTGAAGTGAATGTTACTTTTACATGATATGTCAACTTTTTTTTTAAAGTTGTTCATCTTATATAAGTAATTTTTAAGCATAGTTGAGATGACATGATTTTCTAGAAAGATGGTAAGAAACCTAGTAAAGTAGAGGTTTTTCCTATGTATTCACAAAATGTTTTCTCTACACAAGGTGGGTCAGTGATTGAGAAGCAGTGCTCAGACCCCAACTGCACACACATGGTTGTAGGGTACCCATTGCGCAATGAGAAGTACTTGGCCTCCATGGCAGCTGGCAAGTGGGTGCTTCATCGCTCCTACCTGGAAGCTTGCAGGACAGCTGGGTGCTTTGTGCAGGTGTGTATTCACATTCCTAGGCAGCTTGTTCTCTTGTAAATGTCTGAAGAGATCCCTGCTCATACACTTAGCATGCAGATCATCTAAATGACCACATGTGGTCAGCTAGATTACACCAGCTGTGTAAGGATCTCAGTAACAAAACAGAGTTTACAGACTCAGGTTGCTTTATTCACATTCCTTTTTCTTAAATATTTTGTTTGGCATACAAAAAGGAGTTTCATTGTGGCCTACTAACTTTTTGTTACCTAATTTGTCAGTGTTTTTTCTTGAAATGATACTAACATGAGGTTTCATGTAAGCTTTTTTTTTTTTTTTTTTTTTTACTGTTAACTCCTTCTGTGTTGGACTAATTGTTGCAAACAGGCCCCAGCACAGTAGTATCTACCTTGTAGTTTCTGAAGCTTCCAATCTGAGTTCCTTGGGAATTGCCTCTGTTTATGTCTCCTCTGACTGTGCTCCCATGAAACCAAGTATCCTGAATAGTACTAAGTTGCCAAAATACAGCTGTCTGGCCAAGGGGTGTGATGCTGGGAAATGAATTTCTGGTTTTAATTAAAAGCCAACTGTACTTAATTCTTAACATAAAACCAAATGAATCTGTATTTCCTGTGTGTTTACAAAATGTTTAGTGTTCTCTGTATCTAACAGTTGAACATACAGCTTTGATCTTAATAGACTGAAGGCTTCTTAGGGCCAGAAACCTGTGCCTAGCACAATGCTCTCTGTTAGAGGAACCCAGAAGTTCACTGGCCCGATTTTCTAGGAAGAAGACTATGAATGGGGAAGTCGCTCCATACTTGATGCTCTCACAGATGTCACTGAGCACCAGCAAAAACTAGCACTTGCAGCAATGAGGTGGAGGAAAAGAATCCAGCAAAGACAAGAATCAGGCATTGTTGAGGTATAAACATATATGATTATATGGTGATTACGTAGACACTACAAAGAGGATTCAGTATTATGACTTGTTTTAAAGAGAATGTGCTTGACCAAGTAATTCTAATTATCTTTTATTCCTTCATTGATATGTTTATTGTGCATTCTATGTTAAGCTAAAATTTGTGTTGTAGCTGTACAGGTGCTACATGCTTTTAACTCCAGCACTTGGGAGGCAGAGGCAGGAGGATGTCTGTGAATTCCAGGACATCCAGGGCTCTGTGGAGAGATCCTGTCTCAAAAAACAGAGTATTGTGTTGTACAGTAAGATATGGGTCTTCTAAAAGTAACTTGTCTTTTCAGGGTGTAGCATCAGGAGTTCTAAGCTGGATTCACAGATTCTCCCAAAGGAGTCTGAGACCCAAAGTGTTGGAGTAGGGAAATTATGTCCTTTTTAAAAACAAATCGCTAATTGAAAGCTAGCATTCCTTTAATTAAATCTAGGCAACAAATCACAAGACTATTAATAGTTACGATTTTATTTTTTTTTTTTTTAGCTACCATACCAGATCATGAGTTCTGTAAAGAATTTTTACATATATATATATTGTAGTTTGCCCATCTTTACCCTCTTACTGTCCCCATTACCCCACCCCTGTCCCCGTCTTGCTGGTCCCTTTTCTCTTCCCTACATAGTCCCTCTTCTGCTTTTGTGTCCTATATTTTATTTCCTAACCTTAAAGTTTTTAAAATTTTGACTTCACATACAGAGAAAACATATTGTTTGTCCTTGGTCTGACTTACTCACTGAAGTGATGCTCTCCAGTTCTATCCATTTCCTTGTGGATGACATGGTTCCATTCTTCTTTATGGCTAAATAGTCATCCTCCGTTACATCCTCTGTGTGATAGGACAGCATTCCCTTAAGCAGTATGTAGGGTTCCTTTTCCCCCATCTTTGCCAGTGTTTCTTGTTAGTATTTTCTGATGATAGCCATTTTGGCTAGGGTGAGATAGAATCGCAGTTTAATCTGATTTTCATTTTCCTGATGGCTAAAACCCTTGAACAATTTTTCAAGTACTTATTGTCCACATATATTTTCTTTATCTATGTATATGAGGAGGTCAGAAGGGTGTCAGACCCCTGGAACTGGTTATAGGCAGTTGTGAACTGCCTGTGTAGATACTGGGAATAAAACCCTGACCCCTGCGAGAACAATATGCTCTTAACCACTAAGCCATCTCTTTAGCCCTTCATTTGTATTTATTTTGAGAACTTTGGTTCATTCGATTTGCCTGTTGACTAATTGAATAATTTGAGGTGGTTTTTTGTTTGGTTTATTGACATTAAGTCCACTGTAGGGTACTCCTGTAATCCTAGCACTTGGGAGACAGAAGATCAGTTCAGAGGCAGCCTTAGCTACATTGGGACTGAAAATTAGCCCAAGGTATATGAAACCTTGTCTTTTTTTTTTTTTTTTTTTTTAAGAAAAAAGAAAAGAAAAGCTAATGGGCTAGAGAGATGGCTGGGGTAAGAGCACCTCCTGTTTTTCCAGTGGACTCAGGTTTAATTCCCACCACCCACAAGGTAGCTCACAGTCATCTGTAAATCAAGTCCCAGAGGATCCGACACCCTCTTCAGACCACTGCACGCAAATGATACGCAGTGTTTGTGTATATACATACATACATACATACATACATACATACATACATACATACGTATATGCAGACAAAACACTCATACACATTAAAAAAAACCTAACAAAAAGTTACTTATTGACATTAAACAACTGAAGATAAATTTATGCCTCTGTATTTTGAATTGTTTAGTATATTAAAGTTACATGTACCTTTTTTTTTTTTTTTAAATAGGGAGCATTTAGTGGCTGGAAGGTTATTTTACGTGTTGATCGGCCCCGAGAAGCCGGGTTTAAGCGTCTTCTTCAGGCAGGAGGAGCAGAGGTTTGTCCTGGATTAGTTTACTGATGTCCTGGGGACAGGTTTGCACAGAACTTGTCCAGCAAGGTTTCTGTGATGTCTCCAGTTCCTTCTGCCTTTGGAGGGCAGTCCTTGAGTGCATACTATACAGCTGAATCACTGTGGAGCAGGAGGGACTTAAGATACTTCTCGTTTTTCATTAGGTGCTACCTGGTCATCCAGTCCCTTTATTTAATGAGGCTACACATCTTTTTTGTGACTTCAATAAACTGAAGCCTGATGACTGCAGAGTTTTCATGGCAGAGGCTGCTGCCCAGAACATGGCCTGCTTGAAAACAGAATATATCGCTGATTATCTCATGCTGGTTTGTCACATTCTCTTCTCACCTTTATTGATTGTCATTATTGTTGTTGTTATTTGTGCGGGCGGGGTTGGCACATGTGTGCCAGGCTGAGGATAACTTGCAGGAATTGCTTCTCTCCTACCATGTAGGTTCAGAAGATTAAACCCAGGTCATCAGGCTGGTGGCAAGTGCCGGTACTCACTGGGTCATTTTGCTGGCCCCACACTTATTTCCAGAGATTGCTTCTATCTGTAGATAAATAGCCACACATCAAATCCTGGCTTGCTGCTAATTGCATTGACAGTCTAATCTCTACTCAACCCTTTCTACATTTGACCTGTGTCAACATTATTAGCATGAAATTTAAATATGACAAGTTAATGAAAATCTGAGTAACTTTAAAAAGTTTTACAAGTTCTTTAAAATATTGGGCTTATTATAAAAAAAGCAGAGAGGCTAGAGAGATGGCTCAGGAATAAGAGAACTGGCTTCCATAGTCCAACTCGGACTTGGTTCCCAGCAGTAACAGAGGCTCACCCTGTCCCGCTTCAGACGTCCTCTGTCTAGTTTTATGAATGAAAACACATCTGCTAGTACAATTTGTTTTAAATGATAAAAAGTTGAATGAATTGATTCTATTTATTTTTAAGGTTTTTTTTTTATTTTTTTAGCATGAGCACATGCATGCACGCTCGTGTGTGTGTGTGTGTGTGTGTGTGTGTGTGTGTGTGTGTGTGTGTGTGTGTACATACATTTGTGCATATGTGCAGATGCCCGTACAGTTCAGAAGACAGAGTTTCATCTCCCAGATCTGGAGTTATAGGTGGCTGTGAGCTGCCCAGTGTGGGTGCTGAAAATCAAACTCGGGTCTCTGCAAGACCATTATGTGCTCTTAATGAGCCATCTCCCCAGCCACAAATGAATAAATTTTAAACAATATACTTGCTTCCTAGGTCTAAAGTTAACATTTACTTGCACAGTTAACATTTTAATAATCTACTTTATTACATCAGTTCCTTTTTCTCATTTTTTATGCATTTCAGAGTTGCAGAAATAGAACATGCATTTCCTCAAACACTTAGCATGCATATCATTAACTGGAATCCAGTATTTATTGTTCTCTTAGAAGAGCTATTGTACAGTGAAATTTGTAGATCACAGTTCATTATATGAGTCAGTTTCCTGATAGATGAGTTAGCAAACCCTTTCAGTATCCAGAACATGACCATATCTCAGCAAGCATTCTCTGTTCCAGCCCCACAGCAATAAGCTTATTTTGTCCCCAGAATATATTAATCTTGCCTGTTTGAGAGCTTCATGTACGTGCCATTAGAGAACATGTACTATTTGTAGTAGGCTTCACTTGGCATAGTGTCCAGGTGATGGTGCATATTGATGGCTTATCCCTTTTTATCACAGAACATTGTCTGATTAGAGCACCTGGACAACTTCCCTTTGGGTTTTTTGATAAAAGTACTGAATATATATAGGTCTCTGTAGGGTGTACTTTTCCAATAGGCAGTAATACAAGTCCTAGGTTATATGTATACATTTAGTTTATGTGATTAGGCTGGCTTAAATTTGCAGAACATCTGCTTCTGCCTCCTAGTACTAGGCTTACATGGTATTCATTATTAGGCCTTTTCTAGAAGAGATTTGGTGCTACTTTACACCACCATGTAGTTTTACAGTCATTTGACTTTTAGCCATCTGGTAGGGTTATAGTGGAGTAGCACCATGCCTTTTAAAGAATCAGTCTTTTTGTCTCTCAGTCTTAAAACAGTTATCCTGTCTTGGCCTGCCAAGTGCTGGGATTACAAGCATGCATGTATCACTATGTTTGGCTTAAATTTCTATCTCTTGGTAAATACCTTTTGTAAAATGATTATGTATTTCGTATCCTGCCTTTTCTCAAGGCACCAATTTATTCTCTAGTATTGTTCTTCTAAAGTTTTTACAATTTTAGCTTTTACTGTTTTGTTTTACCTTATTTTGTGTGCACATGTGTATGGGTATTGTTAGAGACCAGAAGAGGGTGTCTTATCCCCAGGAGCTGGAGTTATAGGTAATTGTAAGCTGTCTGATGAGGGTGCTGGGAACCAAATGCTGGTCCTCTGCAAGAACAGCGAGTGCTCTTAACCCTTCAGCTGTCTCACCAGCCCTAAAGCTTCTGTTTGTCTGTGACCTATCCCAAATTAATTGTCCTTTGTGCTGTGAGGTAGGAGCTAGAATTTCCCCCATATAAATAGATGTTCACTATTTGTTGAATAAATATTCATTGCTTCAAAGGGGGCTTTGGCACTTGGATTTTCCAAGAAAATCCACACCTGGCTGGAGAATTCTGTCTTGAAGCACCCTCTACCTGATGTTCACATAGCCGCCTTAGAGCTCTTTTCACTGTAGAAAATCTTCAGCATGTGATGTTATATTTAAAATGAACTTCCTGCACTTTTTCTTTGTGCACCCCCTCCAGTCTGCTTGGAATAGATATACTAATGTACATAAAACCTAAAATTCTTGCACAGATCTCATATGTAATCTACTTTATAGCCCCCACGATACATTATTTCTCTCTCTCTCTCTCTCTCTCTCTCTCTCTCTCTCTCTCTGTGTGTGTGTGTGTGTGTGTGTGTAAGAGAGAGAAAGATTGGGAATAATTAATTGCAGGACCTTCATACGTGCTGAGCTCATGTTGTACCATTGAGCTACATCTCCATCCTGCAGTATTTATTTTACCCTTAGCAACGACTGATGTTATGTTCTATAATTCCTGTAGTCATATGTAATGCTGTATCAATGAAATCCATAGTTTGTCTTTGGGCGTGTTGACACAAGCCTGTAATTCTGTCAAGATGGAGACTGGGGCAGGAAGATGAGAGTTAAAAGCCATCATGACTACTAGCAAGTTTAGGCCAGCCTGAGCTACACAGTGAGGGCCTGTCTCAAATCAGGCAAGTAAACAGAACACATTGAGTATAATATGTATCTTTTAGGATTGTCTTTTTCATCCTGCAAACTTCCAGTTCTCTCCAGACTGCTGCTTTTGTCCTTTGCATAGCTGTTACCAGGGCAAATGAAGTTTGGGTTTCTGTTGAGGCATTTTATGAAGAGAGTTTGTGGTTTGTTTTCTGTGACTGAGTTTTCATTTCACTGGAATTATCCATTTAACTGCCTGAATGCTTTTCATTAAGTGCTTCTTTTAAATTTCTTGATACTATTTTAGTTAGAATTTAGACATTTGAGTTCTTCAACTAGTGTTTGGAAGGTAGACACATAATTTCTTGTAGCCCAGGCTAGCCTTAAACTCACTGTAGCTGAGAATGACCTTGAATTTCTCAGGTCTGGGATTATAGGTACACAGCACCATGCTTAGTTGGCAGTTCTTGGGATCAAACTCCCTGTATGCTAAGCAAGCACTACAGCCCAGCCCCAGCCCACATTTCCCACTTCTCATTGAGTTGCTTTTTTACTGTTGAACCTTGAAGATGTTTGACCTTAGATAATAGCTCTTGCTGGATTTGTGGGTTTTGTTGTTATTTTTGTGGTTTTCCCCTCCCAGTCTGTAGCCTCTTTATTCTCTTAGGGTCTGTGGCAGAGAAACAGTTTTATATTGTATAAGCAGGTCTGACTTAACATCATTTTATGGATTGTTGGCTTTGTTGGTCCTTTACCTAGCTAGCTTTAGGCCTTAGGGCCATTTTCCCTTCTGGAAGTCTTTGTTTGTTTTTATGTACAAGTGCTCTGTCTGTACGCTGCATTACAGAAGAGGGTGTCAGATCCCATTATAGATGGTTGTGAGCTATCATGTGGCTGCTGGGAATTGAATTTAGGATCTCTGGAAGAGCAGCCAGTGCTCTTAACCACTGAGCCATCTCTCCAGCCCACTTTTGAAAGTCTTAACAGTTTCGTGCTTATGATTAATTTCAAGCTAATTGCTTTCTGATATTTGAATCAGAAAAGTAGAGAATATTCCTCTACAAATGCCCAGTTGTTCTTAGCCCTGTATGTTGGAAGAACTGTCTTTTGTCTGTAGATTCGTGTGTACCTTTGTGAGGATTCAGTTGGGTATATTTTGAGGGACAGCATGTAGACTGTGTGCCAGTGATGGGTCTTCCCTCTGGTAACATATTTTTGGCTGCTGGGACTTCGTTAGTAAACCTGCTACAAGCTCTCAGTACTTTTTCAGGGTCCTTGTAGGTATTTTAGTTACTTTTCCCTTTTCTAAAGCTCTCCCTTTTACATGCATCTAGGATAAGCTTGTTTACTTTTTTTTTTTTTTTTTTTTTTTTTTTTTTTGGGTTTTTCAAGACAGGGTTTCTCTGTGTAGCTTTGCGCCTCTCCTGGAACTCATTTGGTAGCCCAGGCTGGCCTCGAACTCACAGAGATCTGCCTGCCTCTGCCTCCCGAGTGCTGGGATTAAAGGCGTGTGCCGCCGCCACCGCCCGGCTACTTTTTTTTTTTTTTAAGGGCTAGGCATTGGCGTTAGCATCACTGTGACTGGTGGTTTTGATGTATGGAACAGTGGGTGGATGTGGCATCCAATTAGATCTCAGTTCTTCACTGCATTGGTGATTATGAGAATAGCTTATTGTCAGTTTTAGATATACACCTGACTTTCACTTGCACTGTGTAGTCTAGGTTAGCCTTGAAAACTCTTCCTCCTCAACTATCCTCCAGGCTCTGCGTAAGTATTTTTTTCTTCAGCATGGGCTGTTGTTTGAGTCACATCCTAGATATCATATGTAAATTGTAGAGACACTAGATCCTGGCAATTTCCTTCAGAGAATACAGTTTATCTGCTTGCATTTACTTAGCAACCACAACAGAAACAGCTGAACTGTCAGTTCATGTTTTAGGTTTAACTCATGTCTCCTTAGCACATACATGGTTTAGAGGCCAAGCAAAGATTTGGCTGGACTCCACAGACTGTTTAGTTATGGTTTCCACCCTTGGCTTTTTTTTGGGGGGGTGGGGTCTCAATCTTGATTTCTATGGGATTGTATTATTTTCCTGTCTGGTTCTTCAAGCCATTAGAATTTTAGCCAACCTGTGTTACACAGACTAAAAACAAAAAAAATGGGGAAATTAACCCGTACAAGTTTTCTAGGTATGAACTGCCATATATCTATATCATTTGCTTGATTCATTCTCCAGCATCTGACAGTTACTGCTTTTAATATATTTTTGTTAGAATTTAGCATTGCTACCAGAGGAATGAGTCAATCAAAAGGCAGTTACTGGGGCTGGGACCTGGCTCAGTTGGCACAAGGACTTGAGTTCACTTTCCAGAATCCAAAAAGGCAAGCCTGGTGGCTCCTGCTTGTAATCTTAGCACTGGAAAGGCAGACATAGACTCAGTTCCCGGCCAGTGAGTGGCCATCTCAAAAGGTGGGTTTAGTATGATGGTTCAGACCTTCCATCCTGGCATTCAGGCAGGGGGATCACTGCAAGTCTTCCATCCTGGGACACAAAGTGCATTCTAGGTCAGCTTGGCCTACGGAGACCTTGTCTTCTTTGTTTTTAAGGTTGTGGTGGGAAGGCTTGGTTATTTTCTGGTGTTTTATTTTTGAGAATGTCTTTGGGAGTCAGGTAAAAGGGCTTTAATGTCCTTGTTACTTGCTAGTTATTTATGTGACAATGGTTCTCAGCCCTTCACACTTTAGTAAAGGGGGATGGAAACGCCTTTCTGGGAGTATAGAGAACCCCCCCCCCATTCAATCCATATTTTAACCTATGAAACATTTAGGATAGCTACACTTCACCTGAGCTTTGTCCCACAGGGACTGGCAAACCTTGAAAGAAACTAGATATGCCTCTTTTTTCTTATAAAAAAGCAGAGGAATGGCCGGGCGGTGGTGGTGCACGTCTTTAATCCCTGCACTCGGGAGGCAGAGCCAGGCGGATCTCTGTGAGTTCAAGGCCAGCCTGGGCTACCAAGTGAGTTCCAGGACAGGCGCAAAGCTACACAGAGAAACCCTGTCTCGAAAAACCAAAAAAAAGCAGAGGAATGAAATCCATTGCTTCATTATCTACAAATTTGAAATCTGAAAATTTCCTCTTCCTATCCTAGGAATTGCCTCCTTGTGCAGATAATTACCGACTCTCAGAAGCTGCTTTATTCCAGAATAAAGAGTGTGGGCCTGGATTATCCCAGAAGAGGAGGGCTCCTGCAGAGAATGTCATCAAACGGTCTCGAGTTCACTAGCGGTTTAGCCACCAAACGACGAATGTTTTCTAGTCTTAGAAATGGTTATAGGCTGATGATAGTGTGCTTGCCTAGAATGCATGAGGCCCTGGGTTCGATCCCCAGCAACACAAAATGAGAATTTCAGTTACAACCTGAACATTGTTGTGATGGGTTTGTGTAGTAGTTTAAAGACATATCTGAAGGACTTTGCTTCAGAACATAATGATCCTGGGAACTTGATGCTTTTAACACCTTAATTTGAATCACTGAATATTGACTGTTTTAATAAAAAGAACTTCACTAGCTTGTCAGGCCAAACTGAGTGCATAATTGTTTTTCTTGTAAATATCTGAGGCTGTCATGGTAGTTTTAACAAGGAGAGATTTTTTGTTTCAAAATGTCTTAGTTCATAAAAGTGACAAAAGTTATCAATTGGGGTTTTTTCACAATTTCCCTGATTTCTTTTATATATATTCTTGCCATTTTACCTCTTTTTAACAGCCTAAGCATGGGGTTTAATAATGAAGCTGGGGCTTTAAACTTAAATGTGTATATATGTAAATGTGTATGTATAAACGTCTATGTTTACCCAATGTGAGCACCAAAACTTAGAAAATAAAAAAAATAGCAACTCACACTGGTATTACTCATTTAGCTCTGCTGAAGCAATAAGAGATTGCCAAACTTACTTTAAAAACTAAATTGCTAATTACATTTGTGATTTTTCTAGGATTAAGAAAACAAGAGCAAATATTTGTTTTTGAGACAGGGTCTTAACTATGTAGCCCACCTCTGCCTGCTGGGATTCACACCCAGCCAATGTTCTTTTTTTCTTTATCCTATATATAATTTCAAGTGTGTGTGTATGTATGTATGTATGCTGGGCATGATGGCTTACACCTATAATCCCAGCATTCAGAGTGAGGTAGGAGGGTCATTGAGTTTGAGTCCAGCTTAGGCTGCAGAGTGAGTTCCAGATCAGCCTGGGTTGGAATGAGACTGCTCAACAAAGCAAAAGCTAGAGAGATCAGAGGTAACGAGCATGTAACTCTTCTAGAAGGACCTTAGTTTGGTTACCAGCACCCTTATCAGGTGGCTCACAATTGCCTGTGCCTTCAACTCCAGAAGCATCTGTTGCCTCTGGGCTCCGTGGGCTCCAGCACTCTGCCAGAGACACACAACTGATTCTGAAAGGTGACAAGAGTTATGTGTTTCAAAGTAACATGTTGAGCTGGCCCAGGTTACACAGTCACATCTTTTAAAAAGCCAAAAACCAGGGGAGATGGATGGCTTGGCTCAGTGGGTAAAGTGCTTGCTGAACCAGCATGAAGACCCAAGTTTAGCCCCCTAAACACAGGTGTAGGGTTCCGGAATCTAAACAGGGATTCACTGGCTTGTCAGTCTAAACAAATAGTTCAGTGAAAGACCTTATCTCAGAAAGTAAGGTGGAGGGGGGCTCAGAGGTTAAAAGCACTGTCTGCTCAGCACCTACATGGTGGCTTACAGTCATCTTTAGTCCCAGGAAGATCCAATGAGCCTTTTCTGCTCCCATGGGGACCTGGCAGCACCCAAACATGCAGGCAAAAGAACCATATATATTAAAAATAATAGTAAATGTATAACAATTTTGAATACAGTGTGTGTGGGTGGGTTGTGGGAGGGGGGAAGCACAGGGAAATGGCCCAGGCTCAGCGGGTAAAGGTGATTACCACCAACCCTTGACAACCAAGTTTGATTCTCCAGAATCCACATAATAGAATCAACTCCCTGCAAGTTGTCTTCTGACTTCACATGTATGACACCCACAGTAAATATTTTTAAAAAGCCGGCCAGCGGTGGCACACGCCTTCAATCCCAGCACTCGGGAGGCAGAACCAGGCAGATCTCTGAGTTCGAGGCCAACTTGGTCTACAGAGCAAGATCCAGGACAGGCACCAAAACTACACAGAGAAACCCTGTCTCGAGAGTGATAGGAGACACTTGATCAGCCATCAGTCTCTGGCTACCATGTGCTCACATATACGTACACCACAGACTAAGTATTTAAAACAGCTGAGGATGTACTTTAGTTGGTAGAGTGCTTGTAGACGAGAAGCCTAGGTTCAGTCCACAGCACTGCATAAAACCAGGCATGGTGGCTCAGGCCTGTAACCCCAGCATTTGGAAGGAGGTAATAGGATCTCAGGGTCCTTGGCTACAGCAAGTTTGATGCCTGCCTGGGCTACATGAGATCTAGTCTTAAAACCACAATAAGAGGTGAGACAAAGCATTTTGAAAATCATCTCTCTCATAAGGTACTAAAAGCACAATTTAACACAAGGAATCTGAGTACCTTTTTAAAAATGCAAGGGCAATACAGGAGATGCCAAAGCCACTAAGAGGATACTTCACGCTGCCCAGGAGGGTTAGAATCACACTCCAAAACAAGCAATGGGGGTGAGAAGCAGAACCTTCACACACTGCTGACAGGAATAAACACATCCACTTAAAAAGGGTTCCATAGGAAGTTACTATGTGAACCTAGTGGTTTTATCTTTAGGTATGTACCCCTCCCCCCGCAAAAAAAGGCCGAAAGCATGCTAAAACTAAAACTTGTACATGACAATTCACGGCAACACTGAAGCAGAGTGGAACAAGTTAGATGCCCACTAAGATACATGTTACACTCATCCAACTGGCTTGCTTAGCAAGACAACTGACAGTGTAACATTGATAGGCCTCAAAAGCATGTTAGTGAAATGCCAATCACAAAAGACCACCTGCTGTGGGATGTTCTGTATGCTGTGAATGTGTTGCTCTGATTGGTTGATAACATGCTGACTGGCCAGTAGCCAGGCAGGAAGTATAGAACGGCTTTCACCCCTGTATTTGGCTCTGTGTTTCTTACTTAATAAGACTGTTTAGAAATTCATCTATAACCACCTATTAAACACCCTTGTTCATCTGAATGCTCAAAAGAGAAAAACCCAGACTGCCTAAAGGGGTGAGCAATGAGGCAGAAGGGCAACTTATAGGTAAAGCATTTCTTCTGTGTTGAAATGCTTGGGAATGGAGAGCTTCAGTGGGCACATGGCTTTGAGAAAACCAAGAACATCTTCAGCTGGGGAGTTGTCATGTTATATACCCACGGCTAACTTGCAACAAACATGCTATGTAGATTAGATTGGCCACAAAAATAGTACCTTCCTGCCCCTGTAAGCCAAGAGCTGAGGTTACAGATACAAGCCACTATACTCAGGTAGCATGTACAAGGTCAGGATCTCAAGGCAAGCCTTGGCAACAGAGCAAGCTTGAGGGTAGGCTATATTCATGAAAGCCTGTCTCTAAAAGGCCAATGGAAGCTAAAGCCTGATACCTGCTTATAATCCTAGCTACTTAGAAGGTTGAGGCAGGAAAGATCTTGAGTTCAAAGCCCACCTTAGCTACACAGACACTATTTGCAGATAAAAAGGGCTGAGGATGTTGTACGTAGCCTGTTTCGTAGAGTACTTTGCCTGGCATGTTTAGAGCCTTACGGGGCTATTTTCTATTTTAAGAACTGGAGTTCCATCAGTGGTTAAGAGCACCTGATGCTCTTGCTGAGGACCAGATTTCAGTTCCCAGCACCCTCGAAGGGAGGTTTATACCTGTAACTCCAGCTCTAGGGGTCTAACTCTTTTGGTCTCTACAGGCATCTATACACAAGTGGCATATATTCACACAGGCATACATGAATAATTTCTTTAAAAAGCTACAACCATGTACAAAGAGTAAATATAAATAGTAAATACAGACTCCATTGCCAAAAATGACTTACAATATACCTCAACTTAGAAATTTAAGACCATTATCTTGAAACTGCTGCTGTTTTAAAAGATATGCAAGGCTGGAGAAATGGAACATCAAGAGCAAGCAATGGCTGCTCTGGACCCAGGTTTATTCCCAAACCCACATGGTGGCTAACAACCATTTGTTAACCCCAGTTCTAGGGAACCAAGTAACTTCTTTGACTCCTCCAGCACCACTGAAAAACAATAAAAAGGAACTAAAACTGTTTAAGCTTTGCATAAGGAGCTCATAGATGGTTCTGAAGTAAAACAGTTGCCAACACAAACATGAAGATCTGATTCCAATTCCCAGCAGATTCCTAGAGCTGGCAGGAGACTCTGCCTCCAGTCTGACAATGAGTTCAAGCCCTGGGATCCAATTATGGAGAGAATTGCCTTCTAAAAAGTTGACCTCCATACACATGCAAACACACAGAAATAATTTAAGGGAAGATGGAACATGACTGAGGAATATACCCAATGCTGATCTCAACTTCTGGCCCACACACTCCATCTTCTGCCCCCACTCAAAAGTGGGGGGGGGGCGCGCACACTGGGACGACACGAAAACTTTCAGTTTATAGGATAAAAAGGTTTCAGATTCCCCCTTGACATAACAAAGTTAACCAATTCTACTGAAGCCTCCAGAGAATGGTTCACCATTTTTCCATAAGGAGTGTTGCAGACTTGCAGCCATCCTCACCCACCTTTAAGCTTCTACAGAACTCAACAAACAAGTGTACTCTTGTAGAGAACAGGGTCACCATCCCCAGAAGTGGACGTGACACTGTTCTTCATCCTCAGAGTTTAGGCTAAGGGGTATCAACAGAAAGTATCACATTCTACCATTCATAGATTTACTTTTTATTCAATGTTAATGTTACAGAGTTCTTACACTGCCGAACCATGCCTGAGAACCCAAAGAAAGAAATGGTGCAATGGACAGCCTCATCCACCCAGACAGTGTATTAAAACTTGATTCATGTGCATTTTGATAATTTCACAATCTTAAAAATTTATAACAAAACTTGGAATTTACATCTGCTGCAGGTCTTCAGTGTTCCAGTACAGTATGCCATTAAACAAACCTCTTCACATGTCTCCGTTCACTTCTCAAACCCTAACCCCAAACAGATTTGGGGGTGGGGGTGGGGGGTGTAAAGCATACTTTAAGCGAAGTATGTGGTTCAAGGTGAGAGATTACTTGTTAAGGTTTCTGGTGCCCAAATAAGTCTTCAGTCTGACCAAGAATCTCAAACTTCTAATCACCCAACGTGCTCCTGGCTGACTCAGATCACGCCAACGTTACTGCCCAGAATGGCATGCAGTCTGGTCAGGAAACACTGGCCTACACCTCCTCCCGCTTCCTGCACTGCTGCACTCACTCACTGAACTCAAGACCTATTCTCAAGCTAGGAGGGCTTCCCTCATTATGTTTCACTCCTGTCTCAACTGCATTTGGCAAAGGGACTCATTACAGACAAACCCAGGCACTGCCATCATGCAGTCTCAGTTGCCAATATAGAGTTTTGTACTGAACCATTTCTAGTGACACGGAAGTAGGTAACTGCCAGACTATTTCACTAGGTGGAAAGGAACACAGCAGTGACCTCTTTAAGGTCAAGTACTACTGCAAAGTTCAATTGTAATTACTAAGAACAGAAGTGTTATATCACTGGCTATTCCCCTGCCTTTCCAAGTGATCATCACAAACATACTCCCAAGGTGGACAAAAGCTGGCTGGAACAAGGAATGTATCTACACAATTGCCAGTATCTTCAACTTTGGAGTACACACACAGATTTCTTATCAGACACCAAGCAAGATTCATGAAACAACTTCAGGGTGTTGGTGAGGTTTTGCTCCTGTTGCTTTGAATTGTTAAGACAGTTCAGTGAACCCCTCCCTACCTGAGCAGACACCACTCTGTCCACAGCAGTTAAATTTAGACCTGATTAGAGGAGGCTTGAGCAGCACCTGGAGTGGAGCCTCTGGCATCCACTGCCCTTTCTATCAAAGGCGATCTGGTTCCACCTAGGGATTGGCAAATTCACAGGGCATTTCACAATTCCAATGCCTCATTCAGGCTATTTCATCACACAATATGCTGTTAAAGAACTTACTCCAAGTCAAAGCAAGGCCTTAATGTGGAACAGAACAAGCACTATCTGAATAAAAAGGTATTCAAAGAAACAAGACTATCCCCCACCCGTTCCCCATTTGGTGGATCCAAGTTTGGTTGAATTGAATCTGTAGTCACTTCATCCTACAACTAAAAACTTAAATGATAAATCATAGCCCCACACAGATGATCCACACACATCAGTTCAGACAGCGGCTTGTTCCGGGCAGTCTGATATAGCCACAGCCTACAGAGTATTTCTCAGGGTGGGGCACAGACAGGCGAATTAAGGTCACTTGACTCTTCATCTTCTACAGCAGATCAGAACCCAGACGGCTGACTTCTGAAGGCTTGCTGACAGGAATCCAGTAGAGTTGGTTTCAAGGTTCACACCGACACTAATAGCTGTAACCTTATGCAGAAGTTGTGATCCACATGAAATCCACAATTAAGTGCAGCAAATCTGAGGTAGTCAACCTTGCGAAGGCTCAGTATCTGAACATAAAGATGTTTGAAATGACCACTGGCTGCAGGTTTGGTTTTATATGCAGAGCAACTATGGAAACACTGCTGAATCTAATTCACAAATATTTAAGACAATGAAAACACCCTAAATCCAACACACATCAAGATCAGTTGTGACTCTTGAACTTCCATAGTGCAACAGGGACAGTCACTGGAATCGAGGTCTTTCAGTCAGTCACTGTAAATCCAGAAATCAGACGCTGAATGGCTGTTCTTGGTGGTTAGCTGTGGTCTAGTTATCTTGGAAGGCTTAGCAAAGACCATTGCTTAACTGTACTGTGTGTGGCTGTACTTCTGATTTTCAAGCACAGCATACTGGTTGTCTAGCTGAAGTTTAAGGGCCTGGTTTTTTGAAACCTCCTCCCTACCTCTATTTTTGTGTCTTACTACTTCAAAGCTCTTCTCCATTTCTTTATCCCTAAGGGAAAAGAAATGTAATCAGTAAATATTTCTTCTTCACTGGGGAATTTTGAAAGTATTCTTCCTTGAATTTAAAAAAAAAAAAAAAGACCCCTAAGAATAATCCTGGACAGGAAGGGAATACAAAATCCTTTATCAAACCATTTTAAGGCTTCAATTGAACAGAAAACATGTAATACTGTACTGAAACTCTGAGGTCCCATCTTCTGAACAAAGTATTTTGGGACCAACTTGAAGACAACCAGAAAGAAGCTGTATAATGACAATCCTCCTAAGACTCACTTCTAAGTTTTAGCAGTTAGTAGATAATACATCTTTATGCATAAGGGTAACAATTTTCTCATTCAAGTAATGTTCTCATCATTCAACGATTTCTCCTCCCTTTTGCTTTGGGGGAGTGGTCTGATTAGATCAGGTAAAGAAAGATGTGTGTGGCACGTCACTGCCCTCTCAGTCTCCTACACATCTGAGGACAGAGGAGAGAAGCAAGTCCAATTGGAGGTCTAAATTCAAGCCAGCTGTGCTCTCAATGAGGCGAAAAGGCTGGGATTTACTTTAAAGCCACCCAAAAATGTTTCCATCTGATGCCATTTACATTTCTTCCCATTGTATTTACTTTTGAAAATTCATGTCCCTAAATAAGATGGAGCTGTGCCATATGTGGTCATTTAACTTCAGGTAGCATTCATTTTAAGTACCTGCTGAAATAAGATTATTTTTAGTATTACATCTGTAAATGCCAACATCTTGCATCTACTTCCATTTATTGGGAATGCAATGACAAATGCTTTGATATTTCTAGTTTCCATATTTAAAAGGAACATAAGCCAGTAATAATGCACTTATAAGAACTAACTAAATGCAGCTGACAGAAACAAAGCAGTCTGTCTTTAGCAGCTGTTTTCTTGCCCTTTCCAAGAAGGACCCCCACCCCCCACCCTCTTCCTTCCCTCCTGGGCACCCAAGTCCCACCTGTTTCCCAGCTGCCTGTCAGAGAACCTAACTCCTAACTCCACATACTTACTTCCGGCTCTCTACGTGCTTGGCAGTGGACTGCAGGGATGGGAACTGCGTGTCACTGTATATTTCTGGTGGTCCTTGTGGCGTTTTCCTTGTTGTGGTTAGCCTGGCCCCAGGAGGCCTATATACACCACTAGGCATTGCCGGCTCCGGGGTTTCTGTAACTAACAGATAAACCATTCATTCAAATGTTTGACCTTCTAGTAACACCCTCCAGTACTCCTGACCACTTAACAATTCTGAGAAAAGCAACCCCTAATTTAGAAGGAATTTGGACTAGACAACAAAAGCAAAGTTCTGTGAGAAAACATCTCAAAGTAGAAAGCTGCTCATCTCTAAGGCGGTAAGTGCTCTAACCTCTCTGGGAATAATTTTAACATGTCATGGAAGCCCAGTCTGAGTGTGTTACAGGCTTGAGCGAGGGAATCACCTGGCTCGGGAGGTGAGACAAGTCCTCAAGAGGTTACCTTTTGGAATACAATACTGCAGCCCCTGGTTTTTCTATCAGTAAATGCGACATTCACTTTCTTTACTTGGAAAGTGGTATGAACAAGTTATCTTATATAAAGAATTTATTTAATAAAATGTACATGTAGTATTTTAAATCCTAAAGATGATTAAAAAAATAAGCGATCCTTATCTTTATTTCATTCTCTAGGATCACTGGATGTTCAGTTTTTCTATTAGGTTACAAAACAGGGAAAAGCCCCCGAATAGCTTAGAATCTTCTACTAAGACTTAATTGAGGGGGTCACAATCTTCCAGGTTTTTCCTATATTCTCCAACTGATCCTCAATACAGTTTCAAGTAGTGTTACTTTTCACTTTTCAGAAACTTTCAGAAGTTTGATAGCCTACACCATGAAAACACAATAAGCATCCCCATAATCGTCTACTAGCTGAAATACAATGTTTCCTACAGGCTTAGATTATAGCAGAGGGAAAGCTTATGTGCTTATTTAATGAGTATCTATCTAAACTGTACTTGGGATACAAACACTCAACAAAAATTGCTGGGAGTGGTGGAATGTGCTCGAAACATTGGTACTTGGGAGGTTGAGAGAGGAGGATCGTGAGTTCAAAGCCAGCCTGAACAACTCAGACCTATCTTCAAAGAAACTGAAACAAACCCCAAATTACCTATGACCCTTATATTCCAGTCATTAGCCACATGTAGTTTTAAAAGAAATATATTATTTGTGTCTGTGGGTGGTGTGACTTGTGGAAGCAAATACCAAAGCATTAAGTGTGGAGGTCAGAATTAGTTCTCTTCAACAGTGGATTCTGGTCATTTAACTCTGGCTGAGCTATCTCCGGATTAGTGCAAATCTTGCTTATTTGCTCATTCATTCATTTTTGAAAGTCTCCACTTTGTAGCCCTGGCTGCCTCAACTCAAAGACTCCTTCTGCCTCTGTGTTCCGGGTGCTGGGATAACAACACATGTAGTTATTTTAGATGAGTGAACTGAAATCTAGATTTCAGTTCCTCAGTCACATTAGCCACCTGCTAATACTCAACAACTACATGTGCCTAGTGGCCGCTATACCACGGCACTCTTCCATCACCTCCCAAAAGTCTACTGGGCAGTTCATTCTAAAGACAAAAAAAAAAGGGTGTGTGTGTGTGTGTGCGTGTGCGCGCGCGCGCAGAAATGCCCAGAGTGGACAATAAAGAAAGAGTTGGATGCCTTGAAGCTAGTCATAGGTGTTTGTGAGCCCCCTGATAGGAGCACTAAGATACAGTTCTGGTCCTCAAGGAGAGCAGGAGGTTAGCACACTTAACTACTGAGCCATCTCTCCAGCCCCGAAGCAGCTGCATTTTTAAAAAAGGCTTATGGAGGGTTTTAGTGATTAAGCAGACTTGAAAAGAACTGGAGGTCAGCGAGATGGCTTGGCAGGTAAAGACATTCTCTGTACAAACCTGGTCTCAAGGATCACAAACGCACCACACAAATAATAAAAGAAAAAAAAAAGCAAACACATAAATTAAGTGTCAGCAAACGGGCTGACCCTGGCCCAACCACTGGAGCCCGGCTACAGCCATCACTGTTACAGCCATATTAGCTTCCATGCCACAGCAGCACACCAGGGACCACCACAAGGTCCTCTCATCCACGTTATCTACCATCTAGGCCTTTCACAGAAAATGCTTCAGGCACCTGACACATAGCAGCCCCGAAGCATAAGAACAAAGTCTCCAGAAGCTGTGTGTCTGGTGCGTTCCAGGAGTAGCCTGAAAGATTATCAAGTTCAAGAGAGAAAAATCAAGCAGCACTACATGGTAATTCATTCACACCAGTCACTTCAGCACTCAAGAGGCTGGGAGATGGTTCGGTCACAAAGTGCTTGCCATCTAAGCATTGAGAACTTAAATTCACATCCACCAGAACTCATGGAAAGAAAATAAGATGGCAGCAGCATGTGCCTATCCCATGTGCAGTTTAGATACTCAGTAAATAAGCATTTAAGCGTTCCTTCTGGCATAATCTACGCCTGTAGAAAGTAACAGGCATGGCTACAGCATGTGCCTGTAACTAACACAGGCTTGGGTGGGAGGGTAGGTGTTGACAGAAAGATCATCCCAGGAGAGAGCTGGCCAGCCACTATAGCCATTCAGTGAGCTCTAGACTCAGTGAGAACTTGTCCCAAACATAAGATGTAGAGTGACAGAGGAAGAGACATAAAGTCAGCCTCTGGGCCTCAATAGCTACACCCACATAAAGACATAACACACAACACCCATGCATATACAAACAATCTGAGGCTAGCCTGGGCTAAATAGTGAGAACCTGCCTCAAAAGCAAGAGTGACTGGTGGGTCTTGGAGGAGTGGGGATAAATATTACACCAAAACATACTGTATGATATTCTCAAAGAATAAAAACGATTTTTAAAAAAAGGTTTTGTTTTGTATTGAGATCCGCCTGCCTCTGCCTCCCGAGTGCTGGGATTAAAGGTGTGTGCCGCCACCTGCCCAGCTTAAAAAATATTTTAAATTAGAAAAGTTGCCAAGAAAGCTTATACTTGTGTAATCCCAGTTTTAAATTGGAGGGGGGGGTGGTGGCATGAGGTCATTGCTGCTACACCAAGGAATCAAGGCCAGCATGAGCTACATAAAATGGTGTTTCAAAATAAACAAAACCCTAAGATTTCTTTCTTAGCTGGAAATGCAATGCAGCTCAGTGGTACATTTGGCATGTGCAAGGCCCTTAGTTCAATTTCTAGCACACCAAAAATAATCAAAAACTTCGGGCTGCAGAGATGGCTCAGTGTATCCACTAGCATTTGTTGAGCAAGTGTAGGGACCAGAGAGCACACCCATGTAAAAGCTAAATAGGAAGGGCAGTCATCTGTAATCCCTCACTAGAGGCAGAAACAGGATTATGAAAAGCAAGCTGGCTAGCTAGGCTAACTGCAATTGGGTTTGAGTTCCTGCTTCCTTGAGACTACCCTCAACAAATTAAGCAGACAATGTTAATGACAAGCTTCCACCCACCCACAAGCATGCATGTACAAATATGCAAACACACATGCACAACACACACAACATGTATGTCCCTGAGACTTTTTTTTAGTTCCAAAGAACTTTTACTCCTTTCATAAAGTCCTGCTGAGAATCCAGGCTTCAAGACCCAAGAGTAGCACCAAGGATGTAATTTAGTGATAGCATGCTTGCTAGTAGGTGAACTACCTGGCTTCATTCCCTAGCACCAAAAACAAAAAAACTTTGATAGTCTACCAGACAAAATTATGCCACTCAATTTTTACATTCCTTCCATTTAGGTCTTTAAAAGGAACAGATACGTCCAGATTCCCCCTCTCCCAGAAATGGTAAGGTTCCCACCCCCACCCACAACAGGCACATACACCATATTAAATTAGCCCTTTCGGAAAGGAAAACAGAGGATTACCTATTACTGGAGCAGGAGGCGCTTGTACCGGAGCTGTTTTATTCCAGGGACCTGAAGATTTTTCTACTCCACTACCACCTCCACCTTCTTCCCAGTTATCTCCTGGATCTTCTCTCTTTTCATTATCATCATCTTCCTTTTCACTGTTGGAAAAACAAACAAGTACATTTAACTTCCTAAGTCCTGGGAGTAGATGAATGTACCACCACAGGAAGCATCTACAAAAGGACATTTTTTTTTTTTTTTTTTTGAAATATGGTCACACTACACAGCCCTGACTGCATGGAACCAGATGTAGACAAGGCAAGGTTAACCTAGATCTCAGAGAGATGCCTTTTTCTGCCTCCCTCTGCTGGGACTAAAGGTGTGCACCACCATGCCCAGCTAAACTTTTTAGGGGTAATGGGAGTGTGCAGCCGTTTAGTCAAAGCACAATTTTGAGAACCAGTTCTCTCCACCATGTGGGTTCTGGACCTGCAAACCCAGGTCATCGGCTTTAATAGCAAGCACTTTTACCCAATGGGTCATCTTGCTGGGCCCCCAAAAGGATATTTCTATAAAAGCAAAATATGTCCTAGCTGTTAAAGACAAATTTCTTCTGGCTTATCGGGCTTAAGTGTTCTGTCTGGGGTTTTGTTTGCTTGTTTGTGGGGAGTGGGTCTAACTTGAATTCTCTTGTACACTACACAAGTATGCTAAACTAAGCCATACTTCAAATCCAAGACAAATTTTTTGACCTCCTTTTTAACTTGACTTTATGAGGCAGGGTCTCAGATAGTCCAGGCTGGCCTTGAACTCAGTACATACCTAAGGATGGCCCTGGCTGATCTCCCAAGTGCTGAAAATAAAGGTGTAAACCACCACACCCATCTTTATTACGATCCTTAAAGACACTACCCCCACTAGTTAGAAGTAACCACAATTATTTAAAGACCTACAATGCCCACTGACAGGAACAACCTCATCTTCAATCTACATTTAAGACCGTCTCTCAGGGGCTAGGGACATAGCTTAGTAACAAGTACATTGTCCTGGCCAAGATCCCCAATACTGAAAAAAAAAAAGGGGGCGCAGAAGTAATCACCTATTTGGAGACTTAAGTGTGGTGACCTCAGTGGTGCCTTCTCCAAAAAGGAAAGGTTACAGGAGTAGATGGCACTTGCCACCAAGTCTAAGGACCTGAGTGTGGTGATATTTTATTTGTGCTCTAACAAATAAAGCTTGCCTGGGGATCTGAGGACAAAGCCAGCCACTATATTAAACATAGAGGTCAGGCAGTGGTAGCACACACCTTTAATTCTAGCATTTGGAGGCAGATTCATCCAATCTCTGAGTTCAAAATCACACTGGGAACAGAGCCAGGTGTGGTGGCACACACCTTTAATCCCAGCACTAGTTAACCATAGAGGTCTACAGGTCTGGACAGACAGGAAGTGATGTAGCTGGGCGGAGAGGATGTAAGATGGCAGGGCACAGAAAGGTATATAAGGTGTGAGTGAGTATACAGGAAGTAGCTCTCTCTTGGGCTGAGGTAAGAACTTGAGGCTGGCTTGATCCGTTCCTCTGATCTTTCAGCTTTCACTACAATATCTGGCTCCGGGTTTTGTTATTAAGACTGTTTAGCAATTCGTCTTACACCCGAGTTTAATACCCAGGAAGGTGGAAGAAGAGAATCAACTCCTGACAGCTGTCTTCTGACATGCATGCCACAGCATGCTCACACAAAATAAACTAATGTTTTTAAAAACAAAGGAAAAAAAGGTAAAGGATATGGTCAATCCAAACTTTAGTTCACATTCTCTATTTATTCACCAAAGCACTAAATCACAATTGGTCAACTGAATATATGGTAAGAGCATTTGCTGTAAAAGTAAAAAGACCAGTCGGGCGGTGGTGGCACACACCTTTAATCCCAGCACTCAGGGGGTAGAGCCAGGGGGATCTCTGCGAGTTCAAGGCCAGCCTGGTCTACAGAGCGAGATCCTGGACAGGCACCAAAACTACAGAGAAACCCTGTCCTGAAAAAAACAAAACAAAAAGTAAAAAGACCAGAGTTCAAATCCCTGCACTCATCTGAAAGCTGTACATGGCCACTGTAACCCCAGCACTGCAGGCAGACAGTGGATCCTAGGGTCTTACTGGCTAGCAAAAGTGGTGAGGTTCAGGTCCACTGAGAGACCGTATCTCAGAGAGCAAGGTGGAGAGAAAGAAGATGGACTCCTCTGGCCCTCAAATCCAAGTTTATGTATGGGAGTGAACATTCAGGCATACACTGCCAAACTCCAATTTGGCTTAATAGCAGCATCAAGTCATATCTGTTTTTAAGACAACATCTCTCCCAGTGTAGCTAAGGTTGGTCTCTGATCCTCTCATGATCCTCCTGCCTCAACTTCAAACTCTGGGATTATACATCATATTCAGCCAGGACATTATTTTTCTCACCCCATCCCAAGACTTTTAATAACTAAAATAATCACCAATTTTAAAAACACACCTAGACTGTAAACTCTTAGTAAAGGTCAGTGCAGGCTTCTAGAATGGCCACTGAAGGTCAATGACAAGCTGCTGCTAAGAACAATGAACACAGCAGAAAAGCTCGTCTACTTTAGAGCAAACTATACAGTGCCCACCTCAACAGCCCAGTGGACTGCCTCTACGTCTCAGAGCAGCAAACAACAAGCACTTGGGAGGTAAAGGCAGGAGGATAAGGAGTTTAAGATCAGTCTTGACTGTATATGGAGTTTACTAGCTTAGATATAAATCCTGCCTCAAAAAAAAAAAAAGTTAACCAAGTTAGGGCTGAGGCTATGACTCAATGGGCAAGCACTTGCCTATGGTGCATGGAACCATGTGTCTGACTCCCAGCACTACCACCAAAGAAAGAGAGAAGGGGGAGGGGAGGCTTGCCAAAATAAGCTGGGCATGGTAGTACATCCTACTTATATCCTAGGACTCAGAGGGCTGAAGCAGAGAATCAAACCAATTTAAGACCAGCCTGAGATACAAACACAAATTTCTGACTCCAAAAAAGTTAAAACAGATACAGGCAAGATGTTTATATTCTGTTGGAAAAACAGTTCAAATATTCTCCCTACCTTAACAAAATCAAATTTTATACCAAATAAACTTGAAGCCTTTCCCCCCACTTCAGAAAGTACTACTTTTGCCCATAAGTTCAACATGGCCAAAAATTACCAACCACTCAAGTCTTCCAAAACAAGAGCAGTCCAAGAGCCTAATTTTACCACAGAACTGGACCACATCCAGTCTACCAACCACCCTAGATAGAAGGAATCTAAACTCCTTCCATATTTATAGATCAAGCCCCAGAACAAAGGAAACAGGAATATCTACTTTTTCTTCTAAATTCTGAGATAGGGTCTCACTAAATTGCTCAAGGTAACCTTAAACTCACTCTAACTCAGGTGGGCCTCATTTTTCTTAATCTTCCTGCCTGAGCCTCCAGAGTAGCTGGGAATTAGGGCTTGGATCACCAGGCCCAATGGAGTATTTTCTAAAATATACTCTTCAGAGTCTATACTGATCTTGCAGAGGATCCAAATTCAGTTTCTAGAACTGAGACAGTTCACAACTACTTGGAACTCCAGCTTCAAGGGACCCGATGCCCTCTTCTGGTTCCCTCATGCACCTGCAGGCACATGTACATACCTCAACCCAGACACACATAATTAAAATAAATCTTTAAAAGAAAAAGGGGAAAGCAAACAGAAAAAACAAAAGAAGCCACACCAAAAAGATACTAAGTTCCCTGACACCAAAAGGAATGTTCACTTTGGTAAACTCAACAAGATGGGAGAACATCTAGGAATATTAATGCCTGGATAGTATAGACATTAATCGTACATTAAAATACTAGCTGGTCTTCCAACGGAAGTTACTTTAAGATCATAAATACTATGATCTAAATTTCAAAAGACAGTTTAGAGTTAAAAAATATTTCCTCAACTCAAATATTTCCCATATGGTCACCAGAATTCTCTACGAATTGGAAGCTTCTAATCAAAGGCAATTTAAGATCATTTTGTTTATGTAAAATAAGTCAAGATTTTGAATCTTAAAACAACAGAACCCTATACTTACCTTTTCTACTTAAAAATCTTTCAAAACACCTCACTTTAGAAAAGACCTAAAACTACCACAGACTGAATCTAACAATGCAGGCTCTCAACTTAAAGTCTCAATCAACAAATCGTACTTTGAAAGACAAGATACTTCAGAGCCAGAATCTGTAGCACAGCTCTGTAGGTTCCTGGTAGCTGAGGGGATGGGATAAGCCTTCAAAAGGCGATCCTGGGATACACAGGTAAGTGCTTAGGATCTACAATCCCATTCCTCTAGAATCCTAAAGGGATTCCTGTGCTGTGCTAAGACAGTGGTTATTCTCAGGGAAGAGGGCAGTGAAAGAAAGCAAGGCTTCAGGAGAGCACAGATGTTCAAGTTCTTCACTGGGGGTTGAGTAGACAACATGGTTTCACTGTGAATACAAATCTCTCTCTGTCTAGAATTACCCTACATTTCAATCGCAAAAATATATTACTGTATAGAACAAGAAAAAAATTATTCTTTACGGGGAAAAAAAAGTAAGGGGCTGGATAAACGGCTCAGTGGTTAAGAGCTCTGACTGCTCTTCCAGAGGTCCTGAGTTCAATTCCCAGCACCCACATGAAGCTCAAAACTGTCTGTAACTCCAGTTCCAGGGGACCTGGCACCCACAGCAAAACACATAAGAAAGAGAGAGAAGTAAAAGAGAAAAACTAAGTGTAAGCACAGCACTTAGTTTGGTGGTGTATTTAGGTGTAAAGGATCAAGAGTTCAAGGTCAGGGCTGGCTCAGTGCTCTTCCAGAGGACTAGGTACAGATCCCAGCACTCAAGCTAACAGCTGTAATTCCCGAGGATGCTGCAGACATATACACAAGTAAAACACTCATATGCTTAAAAAAATAGCTCAAGGTTATCCTCGGCTACACAGTAATTTCTCAGAGCAGTATGAGCTACTGGAGGAGCTATTGGGGGAAGGGGTGGTCACAGAATACTTAATACTGTTAAGTGTTAAAAATGACAAAATCCATTTTGGTCAACTCAAGTAAAGATCCAAACAGCTGCAAGTAGGGAAACTCTCGCAGGATTTGAGCTTGCAGCTAATTTAATGACACCAGGGGACTGCCTTTGCTCAAAACCAGGAGAGTTGGGTCTGAAGAAAACTGTCCAATACTTTTATCTCCAACAGGGCTATCTAATCCCACTTGTAATCACACCCTACCTTATTTGCATTGCCTGAACTCTTAGTCCGCTGTAATCAACCTCTTTTTGCTCAAATTCTTTCCACTCATCTTCATCCTGTGGAAGAAGTAACATCCGATTAATTAGAGTTCTTGGTTAACAGGTTTCAGACTAGGAAAAAAGGGATCAGGGGCCATCAGGATTCCTCAGCTGGTAAAGGAACCTGCAAAACATCTGATTAACTAGAGATCTTGATAAACAGGTTTCAGACTAGGAAAAAAAGAGATCAAGGGCCACCAGGATTCTTGAGCCGGTAAATGCACCTGCAGTCGGCCCTGGCGACCTGAGTCTGATTCTCCAGGCCCACATGGAAGGAGAACTCCCGAAAGGTGTCCTCCAACCACTGGAATTCGTAGACAGGAGCGCGGGCAAACACACAAATAAGAAAATGTGATTTCTTTTTTTAATTGCAGGAAGTAGTGACATAAACCTTTAATCCCAGTACTCGGGAGGCAGAGGCAGGAGGTTCTTTGTGAATTCGAGGCCAGCCAAGGTTACACAGTGAGATCGTCTCAAAAAATAAAAAGGATCTAGCGGCTGGAGTGTAAAGTACAGCCTGAGTCGTAGCAAGATCCCGACACGTGCCTAGTTACCAAACGCCCTCTCTGCCGCCGCTTTTACTTAAAACTACAGGGAAAGAGGGGAGCGCGGGGGGGGGGGGGGGTGAATTAAGCGAAATTCCACAACTCGATTCCCAGCTCCATGTGGCCGCGGCTGGGAGAACAAGCCACGCTTTCACCGGCTGCACAGATGAGACTTAAAACACCTTAAAAAAACGAAATCCAGCCCCAACTAGGCTCAAGTGCGGCGGCGGCGGCGGCGATGAGCACGTCACTCGGGGGACCGCGGCCCGGCCCAACCCCCGTGGCCCAGAGGGCGCGGCGCGCGGACGACGGCGTGGACGGGGGCGACAGGGCGAGCCCCGGGGGGCCCCCGAGCCCGCCCGACGTGCGAAGCCCGAGTCACGTGGCCTCCCGGGCCGGCGGGGGCGGGCACATGCGGTCGGCCGCCGGCCTCCCGACCCTCACCTTCGTTACGGCCTTGCCGGCGGAGCCCATGTTCCCGCCGTCGCCCGACCTCGAGGTCCCGCCGTCGCCCGACCTGGCACCGGAGCCCGAGGTCCCGCCGTCGCCCGATCTGGCCCCGGAGCCCGAGCTCCCGCCGTCGCCCGGCCTGGCCCCGGAGCCCGAGCTCCCGCCGTCGCCCGGCCTGGCGCCCGGCGCCAAGCTGCTCCCGCCCGCGCCGCTCGCCGCGTTGGCCGCCCGACTGCTCCGCTCCTTCTTCTTCTTCTTGTCCCTCTTGGCGAAGAAGTTGTCCAGGCTCCGCTCCTCGGTCTCGGCCATGGCCGCGGTCCGGATGGGTGGGGCCGGCGGCGGACGCGGCGCTCGCGGTTCGGAGCTCTGGGTCAAGGCCGGCTGTGCGCTCAGGCTGCCGGGTGCGGCGTCGCCTCAGCCCCGCGGGGTCGCCGAGGGGCGGGCGGCAGGGCGGCCGGCTCCCCCCCCCGCGCTCCGGGGAACGGTGGTATGCTCCTCGCCGGGGCCGCGAGCGCCGAGCAGGGTCGCGCCCGCCCCGCTGCCTGAGGGACGAGGAAGGCGCGCACCGGCGAGCGCTCGGCTAACGACGGCGCGTGCGGGAGGAAGACGCGCGGGCCTGAGGAGGGGAGAGGGGACGGGGAGGGGAGGGAGGGGAGGAGGGAGGGCGGGCCACCAGCAGAGAGAGGCAGCGCCGCGCCTGCGCGCTCGGTTCCGCCCGCCGCTGTGGGCGCGCCGAGGGGGGGAGGGCGGCGGGAGGATACGGGGGCGGAGCTCCCGGGAGAGCCAATCAGACGCCGGGACGGAGCGCTTAGGTGACAATCCGTTCCTCCGACGGGGCGGTGCCAGGCATGGGGGCGGGGAGAAGCGGGTATATGCAAAAGAAGTGACGTCCCGAGTGACTCCCGCCTCCGATTGGCCAGGGGTTTTGCCTTGAGGGCGGGCATTTAGAGGGTTGGTGACTTGGCTGAAGAAGACAAGCCGGAGGGGGCCGTGTGTGCCTTGGTTGCGCGCATGCGTAGGGTACACGTGCGTCTGCTCGCCAGGACTGTGGCCTGGTAGGCGTTTGAACTTTCAGGAAAGAAAGAGATCATGTTGAGCCAGCTGTGTTCAAGCTTGTCCCTCCTGCCCTGCTCTTTTCTGTACTTGCACCCTCGCTGGTCCGGCACCTATTTGCTTCTGAACAGGATGCTTTTGATGAGCAGTGGATTAGCACTTGTAGTTCCATTTGTGGAAGGATCTTTAATAAGCCAGTAGATATATGAAAGGGGACTGATTTTTGAACTTCTTCCTGAACTAGATGTGTCTATCAGGGTCAGGTTAGATAAATCTAACCTTCTAACGCTAGCTAGCTCTTGTGAGATGGAGAATGTGATTTAGTGGTATAGAGTTTAACAGACACATTATCAGTGCTGGGTTCCATCCACAACATCACAAAAGAAAACACACATACACACAAAACCTCTTCTTTTCCTGGGCCTGTACCCTATCTGCACCTACTGATATATCTCCGGCCCAGAAAGCTTTTTGTTTGCTTGGGGGAAGTTATTTTCTTGTGAGACCGAGTCTCGTGTATCCCAGGCTGCTCTGGATGCCATCCATAGAAAAGATAATCAATGTATGATCTTCCTACCTCCACCTCCCAAGTGCTGAAAGTACAGAGTACAGACATGCACCACCCTGCCTATGTTATGTGATGCTGGGGATTTCCGTTCTTGCTACTCAGGCTCCCTCCCAAACTGAACAATGACCCGACACAGATTTTTTTTTTTTTAATACATTAATCCACCTAGAAATCCTCCTGCCTTGACTGGAGTTTTGAGTGGTAGCTACAGTTTAACTTTGGCTCCTATCTTGGATCTGAGGACAGAAAGGGAACGAGTACAAGACAGAAATGAGAACCAAAAATACTCCGTTTCCACCTAACTTGACTTTGGGACCCTGAGAATCAAATGTATGCTTCTCTATGAGAAGTGTGGTCTAGGTATGCTTAACTTCTGCTTCCTCTTAGGGGGAGAGGA
Organism: Peromyscus californicus insignis; assembly: GCF_007827085.1. NCBI lineage: Eukaryota > Metazoa > Chordata > Mammalia > Rodentia > Cricetidae > Peromyscus > Peromyscus californicus. The sequence continues at coordinate 97,864,191 of NW_026294402.1, forward strand.
GAAAGCGGTGACAGCCACTGAGGAAATGACTCAGACCTAGATCTGTAGCCCTGTGGGAAAGAGAACCCCGCCAGCAAATGGAGAGATGCCTTTTCCATACCAGTTCCCCCTTGTCTTCCCTTAGAAGTCCTACCCTAGTCATGGCTATTGAAGATCTTAATTCTGAATATATCGAAGGCTGCATCAAGGCCCTTGTCTCAGGGTTTCTATTGCTGTGACAAAACACCATGACCAAAAGGCAAGTTGGGGAGGAAAGGGTTTATTTGCCTTACACTTCCACACCGAAGTTCATCACTGAAGGAAGTCAAGGACAGGAACTCAAGCAGGGCAGGATCCTGGAGGCAGGAGCTGATGCAGAGGCCATGGAGGGGAGCTGCTTACTGAATTGCTTCCCGGGGCTTGCTCAGTCCACCTTCTTATTGAACCCAGGACCAACAGCCCAGGGATGGCACCACCCACCATGGGCTGGGCCCTCCTACATTGGTCACTAAATGAGAAAATGCCTTACAGCTGGATCTCGTGGAGGGCATTTCCACAACTGAGGCTCCTTCCTCTGATTACTCTAGCTTGTGTCAAGTTGACACACAAAACCAGCCAGTACGGCCCTATAGCTGTAGCCAACAATAAGCAGACTTTCTCTCTCTGTTTCTCTCTCTTTCTGCTCTCGTTTTCTCTCTCCTTTCTCTTTTTTTCTCCTTTGTTTGTTTGTTTGTTTGTTTGTTTGTTTGTTCGAGACAGGGTTTCTCTGTGTAGCTTTGGAGCCTGTCCTGAAACTAACTCTGTAGACCAGGCTGGCCTTGAACTCACAGAGATCTGCCTGGCTCTGCCTCCCAAGTGCTGGGATTAAAGGCGTGCACCACCACTGCTGCCCAGCTGTTTGATTGTTTTTGAGACAGAGTTTCATTATGTAACTCTGGCTGTCCTGGAACTCAGATTCACCTGCCTCTGGCTCCTGAGTGCTGGAATTAAAGGTGTGTGCCACCATACCTGGATAATAAGCGTACATATCCGTCCCTTCCCCAACCTCCCAAGATGGATCCTAGGTGACTTCCTTTTGTGACACCACATATCTATCTTCCTGTGGTATTGGCCAAGTTCAACACTGCCTGACACCACCACCTTTGCTTAACATCTCTTACCAAAATTTCTGCTCTACTTGTCCCTTGTCGTCTTCTTTCCTTCTCTTTCTGCCCTTTCCTGTGCTCTCTCTTTCTCTTTCTCTTTTTTTTTTTAGACAGAGTCTCATGTATCCCAAACTAACCTTGAACTCCCTAGGTAGACATAGCCAAGGATGATCTTGGACCTCTACCTCCCAATTAGCTGTTTTTTTCTTTAAGACAGAGTCTCACTACATGGCCCTCGCTGGCCTGGAACTCAAGAGATCTTCCTGCTTCTGCCTCCCTCTGCTGGGATTAAGTGGGTCCCCATTTGGGACCACCACTATTTTTTTTTACAAAGTTTGCTTCCTGTGTCCTAGACAACCACTTTACCAATGGAACCCCAGCCCTTTCTCCCTTTTTAAAAAAGATATATTTATTTTTATTTTATGTATGTGTGTGAGTGCATGTATGAAACTATGCACATTGGATCTCCTGGACCTGGAGTTACAGGTGATTGTGAACCACCTGATAATGGGTGCTGGAAACTGAACACAGGCCCTCTGCAGGAGCAAGAAGTACTCTTAGTCACACGGCCACCTCTCCAGGTGATTTCTCTCTTCCTTAAGATAAGGTCTTGATGTGTAGTCCTGGCAGGCCTTTAGTTAACACTCTGCCTCCTGTCTCCAGAGTGTTGAGATTATAGGCCTACACTACCAAATCTGTAGTTTATTTTTGTTGTTGTTGGTAGTGGTGGTGGTGTAGATAAATGTGTAGATGATGCACCTGGATCTTCATGATTTCCTTGGAAGACAGTGGACACCCTCAGGGGTCCAGGCCTCAAGTATCATCTACCATGTTTTACTTTTTCATTTGGATAAGTATATGTGTGATAAATGCCTTGGCATGTAGGTAGAGGTCAGAGGACAACTTGCAGGAATCTAGAGGATCAAACTCAGGCTGTCAGACATGGCAGCAAGCACCCTTATCCCCGGAGCCATTTTGTCACCCCATCTTGTTTTTAGGGGCATAGTTTCTCACCGGGCTTGGCGTGCACTAAATCAGCTCAGGGATCACTGGTGACCCTCCTGCCTCTGCCTCCTCAGAACTAGGGTTACAAGGGCTCCTGTAACCAGCCGAGAGGAGAGGGGCAGGGGAGACTCCCAAGGGACCAGTTTCACACTGGAAAGACGAACTACAGGTGACACAACTCAGAGACGCCGGTCTCTCCGTTGGCCTGACCTCAATCTCTTACACATGATGGAGTTTGGGAAGCATGCCATCAATCACACTGCAAAACTCAAGAGGGAATTCTGCTGTGTCAACCCTTGGCTGCAATTCCTTCTCTGTGTTTGCTCAAGGCATCAATTCCTTCAGGACTATCATGTATAATTGATGGGGACCCACTTATTTGTATCTAGGTCTTGTCTTCCAGATTATTAAAGACTTGAAGGCAGATATTACTCAACTTTGAGTACGGCACAGTGTCTCAAATATAAGTAAATGCGTGTTTCGTAAAGGAAGAGAGTGGGATAGGGAGATGCCTCGGTCAGCAACTTGTCTTGAAAGCGTGAGGACCTGAGTTCAGTCTCCAGAACTCACATAAAAAGCTGGTTACACAGGACCCTAAATCCTGCCGTGAGCACCCCCTTCATCCTCATCTGGCCCCCATCTCCAAAGCATCCTTCAACCCTTGCAGGAATCTTCACATCCATCTTCCAGTGTCCAGACCTTCTCCATCTTTAAAGCAAAACACATCTCCTCTTGTCCTTGCTGCTGGGAGAGAGGAAGTGGTGACTGAGGCCATTCCAAGGTGTTTCAGCAAGTCTGGGAGGGGTTTTGTTGTTTGTCTCTTTTTGAGACAGTCTCATGTGTGTATAAAGTGAGGACACGACCCCTCGAAGGCATGGTTGAAAGGAAGGTCTTTACTGTGGCTATGAGGGAGAGGACACCCCGAGGCATCTGGAAGAGTCCGAGCAGAGAGAGGAAGTAGACTGAACATGGCCATGAGAGGAGGCAGGGCTGGGAGGATGATGGAGGAGCAAGAGGGGCAGAGAGCACCGCCGGGATGCCGGCATGGACTCTGTAACAGATGTTTGCAATGCTGAGCGGACCTGGAGGCCAGCATGCGCATTGGTGTGCTAACAGGTACCACAGTTAGCCGTTTGTCTCGAGTTTCTTTTGGACCTGACAATACATAGCCCTGGCTAGCCTGGAATTTGCTATGTAGACCTGGCTAGCCATGACTCTGCCTTCTGAGTATTTGAACTTAAAGGCATGTACTACCACAACAGGCTTCTTCAAAGGTTCTTAACACTGTCCAGTCATGGACATTTTCTCTCTGGGTCCTCAGAATGCCCAATTTGACGGACGTCAGTTATCCCCCATTTACCAGGGTCTGCTGAGCTCTGATATTCTGTGAGTTCAAAAGCTAGCAAAAGGAAGCTGAGCAGCCCCATTGTTGCCGGGCTCTTTTCTGCTGAGCTATTTGTTCCAAGTTCCATTCTGCTCCCTCGGCTGGACATTCCACCAGTGCTCAGCTCACAAGAATGCAGCACACCCTGGCCAGACAGCCCGGCAGGAAACCGGGTGGCCCGGATCCTTCTTTCTAACATCTGTGAGGCGACTACCCCTGAGTGTTCTCCTTTTCCAACTGGCCTTATGGGTCTCCTCTTGGGGGTGGAGGTGGGGAAGGTGAGTGCTTGTGTCTCTCCTGAGGTCACCACTGGCAGAGTGTGTATCTGACCTTACAAAACCTTGGTCCCTCTTTTTTTTGGTGTGTTTGATGCCCTGCTGATAGTCCCATGACTTCTAAGTTATTCAATCATTTTCACTCATTCATTCATTTATTCATTGGTCTAAAAACGTTTTATCAGTGTTTACTATATTTCCAGGCCCTATGTTAGGAGTTAAGAATAATGGGACTAGAGGAATAGGTCAGTAGTAAAGCCCTTGCCTAACGTGTGTGAGGCTCTGGGTTTCATGTGGAACTTGAATTCCTGATCCTTCTATGTGCTGGTAAATTTTTTTGTCGACCTGAAGAGAGAACCTTGGCTGACAGGATGCCTCCATCACACTGGCCTATAGGCATGTCTGTGGGGCATTTTCTGGATTAATGAGCAGATGCAAATGGTCTTAAGTTGTACCAACATAAGCAAGCTGAAATGTGCCATGAGGAACAAGCCAGTAAGCAGCATTCCTCCATAGCTTCTGCCTCCGTTCCTGTTTCTGCCCTGCTTGAGTTCTTTCCCTGACTTCCCTCGGTGATGGGCTGTGACTGGGCATGTGAGGCAAATACACCCTTTCCTCCCTCCCCCAGTCACTTTTGGTCACAGTGTTCATCACAGCAATTAAACGCTAAGCAGGACACCATGCCTCCACCTTCCACTTATGGTTGTGTGCCACCACACCGGGCTTTCTGTGGTTTGCTTGTTTGGTTTGATTTGGTTCTGTTTTCTCCAGGCTGGCCTCAAAGTCCTGGGCTTGAATGACCCTCCTAGCTTGGTATCCTGAATAGCTAGGACTATAGACATACCTGGCTGTTTAACTGTCTTAGAACTAACTAAGAACTTTTTTTTAAAAGTATGTGTATATGTGCTGGCTAGTTTTGTATCAAATTTGACAAGCTGAGGTCATCAGAGAGGAGTGATCCTCATTTGAGAAAATGTCTCCATAAGATTAGGTTGTAGGCCAGCCTGTAGGGCATTTTCTTAATTAGTGATTGATGGGGAATGCCTAGCTGTAGTGGGTAGTCATCCCAGCTTTGACCTGGAAGTTCCAACCCCCATTGAGGCTTCGGTAACTGTCACACCTACAAGGCGGGGCTGAGAGAGGACAATGAAGACCCGAGATCCGGATGCGCAGGCTCTCTTGGTTCCTGGACCCTGGACACTGGAGGTAGACCGAGCAGAGTTCTCCAGAGAACACCGCAGGACTGCGCTACACCTTTCCAGGACCCTGTAAAATCCCTTCACTTGTAACTTACCCCACAAAATAAACCTCTCTTTTAACTACGTGGAGTGGCCATAATAATTTCACCAATACCTAGCCTATTGTAGGTAGTGCCATCCTTGGGCTGGTGGTCCTGGGTTCTATAAGAAAGCAGGCTGAGCAAGCCATAGGAGAAAGCCAGTAAGCAGCACTCCTCTATGGCCTCTGCATCAGCTCCTGCCTCCAGGTTCGTGCCCTGACTTTTTCCAATGATGAACAGTGATATCAAAGTGCAAGCCAAATAAGCCCTTTTCTCCCCAAGTTGCTTTGATCATGGTGTTTCATCACAGCAATAGTAACCCTAACATTGTGTGTGTGTGTGTGTGTGTGTGTGTGTGTGTGTGTGTGTGTGTGTGTGTGTCTCGTACGCACATGTGTATATCAGTAACTGGAAAGGCTAGAGGAAGGTGCTGGATCCTCTGGAGCTAGAGTTTCAGGTAGTTGTGTGTCAGCTAATGGTAGGTACTGGGAATCAAACCCTAGTCCTCTGCAAGAACAAGCATTCAACACTGAGCCATCTCTACAGCCCCAGAATCCACGTTTGTTTTGTTTTGGTTTTTGATACAGTCTCACTATGCAGCCCAGACTGGCCTTGAACTTGTGGTCTTCCTGATCAATGAAATTCCAAAATTGTGCCACCATGCCCGACTAGCCCAATTCATTTTGTTGTATAACAGGTGGAAGTTGGAGGATGAGAGGATGCCGGAAACTAGACAGGAACAGATAGGATACAGTCACAAGACCAGAAGCGTTTCCTACCACTGTCCAGGAAAGAGCAGCATGAATTGAAATTGGTTCTCTCGCAGACCAGCCTGCTGAGAGACAGAGATGAATCACTGGGCCCCACCCTGGTTTGGATGAAAAGGGCCTCCCACTGTCTGCCTTGCTTAACTCTCAGGATACACTCAGTAGCCAGCCCTCGGATGACTACTCATGCTCACTGGATTGCTAATATTGAAAAGGTGCCCCAGCAGCAAGGACTGAAGGCTAAACCCCAGCTTAACACGTCACTATGTGATTGTATAATTCAGCTCCTATGCATTAGATTATTGGGGATGGAGAAAAACCTCTATCCTGCAGGATGTGGGAAACTTACTGAGAAAAAGCTACTATGGGTGGCCTCTTTGGGAGCCAGCCAAAATGACTGGCACCATGCAAGGTCTCTTGACTTAATCACTTTGATACTAGAGTGCAGAGGGTATAATTACATTGTCATGGCAGGATTATCCTGTCTCTGACCCCTCTGTCCCTGTTTCTTCTTCATGACCCGAAAGAGAGGTGTGAGATTGTCTGGCATTTTCTGCTTCTGACTCACAGCTTCTCCAATTCTGGTTACCAGGTCAGTAGGTCAATGGCATTGTCATTTTTCCCCCCGTGAGAAGATCGGGGAAGGGCCAGGAATGGAAGGACATAGAGAAATCTTCCTATGCTCAGATGAAGGTAAGTCATTTACTGTGTCTCAGCCATTGTAATTCAGCCATCTTGAGGACTTGGTTAGGTTAGCACAAGTTATATAAGGCACACAGTCATAACATTTCAGAGTGCTACTTTCATAGGGCCCAAGTTAGATTCATAGCACCCACATAGCAGCCTACAACCCTTTTCGAGTCCGTTTCCAGGAGACCCAAGGCCTTCTTCTGGACACACACACACACACACACACACACACATACACACACACACTCTCACAGAGAGAGAGAGAGAGGGACAGAGAGACAGACAGACAGAGACAGAGAGAGACAAAGATATGCACACAGCATGATAAAACAAGGGTACCAAAGAGCTCTTTCCATTTAGTAAGTGCAAATAACAATGCATGAACAACTTTTCTATTTTCTTTTTCTTTAATTGAAACAGGGTCTCACTACATAGCACTGGCTGGTCTAGAGCTTGCTGTGTAGATCAGGCTGGACTTGAACTCAGAGAGGCCTGCTTGCCTCTGCTCTCCCTCTGCTGGGATTAAAGGCCCCCTCACCTGGCCCTCACCCTCACTTTTTCACTTAGCTTGAATTGGTCTTGAACTTCTTTTCAATCCCCCTGCCTCCACAGTGCAGGGATCACAGGTATGCACCAGTGCATTTGGCCTTTGATTTGTTCCTTAATTGCCAACAAATGTTTACTGATGTTCTCTGGGGGGGCGTTACTCATCCAGAAGGTGTTGTGAAGCCAATGATGAATAAAAGTCAGGGGTAGAACAGATCAAAACATAGTCACCAAAACCTGCTTCCATCACTAGCAGCAGGGGCCCCGACGGTAGGAGTGCCATCCTTTGGTTTTCCTGCTTGCTAGGCAGAGCTGAGTGGTCTGAAAGTCCTCCCCTCAGTGTGTCCTCACAGCTCTCCTCCCCTCAGGTGTCCTCACAGCTCTCCTCCCCTCAGGTGTCCTCACAGCTCTCCTCCCCTCGGGTGTCCTCACAGCTCATGAGGCAGATGCGTTGATCGTTGATCGGCCCTACTTTGCAGGTGAAAATCCTGAGACACAGAAGTGACGTGACTTGTTTGGAAAAGACAGAGCTGTGACTTGGCTAGAGCTGACTCTGTTTGAAAGTGTGCTCTTGTGAGCGTCCCTGCAAGGTCCTCTTTGAGGCCAGTGTCACTGTGGAGGCTCCTGAGCACCTCCCTACTTCTGCTTCCCCCTCTGCTTGGAAGCAGGCAAGTTGTTCTCCCTCTTGGTACAAATAGAGATGGCTTTGTTGGTTGGTAGCCAAGTCATGGGTTTGAGGCAGGGCAAGGGTAGCCTTGGGTAATCATTTGTTATCCTGCTGGGAAATGGTTATATAGGGGATGGAAGTGTTTTTGAGGACTGTGGCTCAGTTCCCTGGTTGGATTTCAACCTTGATGGGATGGTTCTGAGCTCTGCCCCCAAACTCACTCCTGGCCTCAAGCCTCCCCATACAACAGAAAGCCCCCAGGAAATGCCAGGATAGACATTGGAAATTTCTGAGGCCATGTTGTGTAGGCTCCCTTGCTTACTGGCAAATCTCATCCTTATCTTTTGATTTTTATTTTTTGAGGTAGGGTCTCATGAAACTCACATTTGAATTTCTCACTTTGAAATTCTCAATCTTCCTGCCTCTGCTTCTGAGTACTGGGGATCCTACTCTATCACCACACCACACCTGGTTTGTGTATCTCATCTTTATGGGCATCTTCAGGTCCTGGTACTGGAGGAACAAAACTCGTGTCATGCATTTGGGAAAAAATGACATATAAATCAATAGACCATAGTGACATATATTGAACCTGTAAGTATCAGTAACGTGTGTCAATCAAAGGTTCTGAGGCGGGTGTGTCTCTAGCCCCCCTCTTACTTCAGTGGCAGAACATCTAAGATCCCAACCTTCTCCCTCTGTTTCCCCCTGCATTAAAACCCAGCCTGACCCCCAGATCCCCAGGCCTTCACATTCCCCAGGACGGCTGGAGCCTCCCATCCTGGATATAGAAAATATGAAGCCTGAAAACTACCTCTTTATTTTTTTTTTTCATTTTTAACCTTTATTTTTTATTTTATATGTATGGGTGTTTTGCCTGCGTGTATTTATGTGTATCACATGTGTGGTCCCCTCAAAGGTCATAGGAGGTTGGACCCCCTGGAACTGGAATTTTAAATGGTTGTGAGTCTCCATGTGGGTGCTGGGAAGTGAACTCGAGTCTTTTTTTTTTTTTTTTTTTTTTTTTTTTTTTTGGTTTTTCGAGACAGGGTTTCTCTGTGTAGCTTTGCGCCTTTCCTGGGACTCACTTGGTAGTCCAGGCTGGCCTCGAACTCACAGAGATCCGCCTGGCTCTGCCTCCCGAGTGCTGGGATTAAAGGCGTGCGCCACCACTGCCCGGCTGAACTCGAGTCTTTTGCAAGAGCTACAAGCACTCTTAACCACTGAGCCATCTCTCCAGCCTGTCTTTCCTGCATTTCATTTGGTGTTATGGACTTGCCTTTCGGGTCTCTGCTGAACCCTGACTGCTCTGCTCATATATTCATCCAGGAGATTCACATGGACACATCTGAAGATTTAGTAGGAGCAGAAGGATCGGGAGTTTGAAGTTGGCTTGGGCTGTGTAATGAGTTGGAGGCCAACTCCAGGAGTCAGTTCTCCTTTCATTATGTGGGCCCCCGGGATCAAACTCAGGTTAGCAGGCTTGGTGTGGAGCGCTTTTACCCACTGACCATTTTACTGACCCTCTTTAAAAATTTGAGACAAGAGTCTTACTATGTGGAGCAGGGTGGTGTCAAACTCACTTTGTAGCCCAGGCTCACTTCTAATGTAAGGACTTCCTAACAGTCCTAAGTGATGTCATTGATAAGTATTTTGAATCCCTGGTTATGGGTTTCTCCACTGATGCAATAAGCCAAATCAAGCCAAATTAATAAGACCAGGTTTAATCTGGGCGAAGAGGAGAAATTGTGTGGTAGGTCTGTGGACCAGAGCTTAAATACCTTGTAGGCACGGTATTGAGCAGCTCGGGGGAGGAGCCGCCACTTGGCAGGCTTTCTGAGGGACAGGGTTTGGAGAGGGAGGAGGGGGGCTGAGGTGGAGCTTCCAACGGAGCAGTCATAAGAAAATTTCCGTCTCTGTCATTGCTGATAATGTTCCAAATCCAGCCGTTGTCCCAGGCAGCAATGTTGTCGATATGGACAGTACAAACCATTGCATCTATGAGTCCAGAAAACTGTGCAAAAGTCCCTCAGCTCCAGGACACACTGTATCCACCTTTGGATCTTTGCACACAGCCTTCTCCCTTCCAAGAACATCATGCCCCATTCCTACCCATCTGTGGAAGGATACCATTCTATTTATTTATATTTCTGAGGCAGGGTCTATGTAGCCCTGGCTGTCTTGGAACTCACTGTGTTGACCAGGCTGGCCTCAGACTCACAGAAGTCTGCCTGTCCCTGCCCCATCTATTGGGATTAAAGGCATGCCTCCCAGTCCACTGCTTCACCATGGCTTTGAAATTGTTCCTTTCTCTCAGTGTCTCTCTCTTCCTCCCCTTTTTGTTGGAAAAGTCTCCATCATAAACAGCTGTAATTAACACTTTCAGGGGCCAGAGCAAAACTGGAACATGGGCTTCTGTTCAAAATTTAGTAAGAATTTCAGGTTGGCCACAGTGGAATACTGAATCAGGTGTTCAAGTGTGGAGCCTGGGGGAGAACGGCCTCACTCCCTATCCCCATGTAGCTGAAAGTTTCTTCTGTGTTCCCGCCCGGTGGACTCGAGGTTCCACAGCCATTCAGACCCAAATAAACACACAGAGGTTTATATTAATTAAAACTGCTCGGCCATTAGCTCAGGCCTACCACTGACTAGCTCTTACACTTAAACTCAGCCCATTTCTGTTCATCTATGTGTCGCCAGTGTGTACCGTGGCTTTACCTGTGTGCCATGACATGCCACTCCCTGGATGGCAGGCTGGTGTCTCCTCTGATTCAGCCTTCCTCTTCCCAGAATTCTCCTCTCTGCTTGTCCTGTCTATATGTCCTGCCTGGCTACTGGCCAATCAGCTTTTTATTTATCAACCAATCAGAGCAACACATTCACAGCATACAGAACATCCCACAGCATCCCCAGGTACCTTCTTTTGCCTCAGACTGGAGGCTAGGCTCTGAAGCTATAGCTGCCTTCCCTCCCCAAGTGTCTGTCCCCTGGTGCCTATCTATGCTATCCATATTTGATGGAAGGAATGGCAGGATTACAGCACAGCCATTGTCTTGCCACCAAAGTAGGCTTACTTGTCTGCCATAAAATATGCTAATCATTGAAGTAGCAAACTTTGTGAAAGGGAATGTGTTTATGTAGTACCAAGCAGGTGGAGCAGTAGGCCCCATCTCAAGTCTGCCTCCCAAGACTTAGATGTGAAGGTATTTGTGGTATAAACAAGGCAACTGTGGTAAGGTAATTGGAGTGATGAGTAATGTGAGCAAGAGTAATCACACTCTGTGCTTATTTATAAGATTCATGTTCAAAAAGGCAGCGTTAAGGCTGAGTGTGGTGGTGACCATCCATCCATAGTTCTAGCAGTCTGAGGCAGGATAATGGAAGTCAAGACCAGCCTAGCTATATAACAATATTCTCTCTTATACAACAACAATAATAAGAGTCAAGGTTGGTGGCAAATGCATGTAATCTTAGCACTTAGGAGATAGGGGCAGGAAAATCAGGAGTTCAAGGCCAGCATCAGCTGCATAGTGAGTTCGAGGCCACCCTAGGCTATGTGAGATTCTATCTCAATGAACCAAAACAAATAGCAAAAGAAGGGGCTGGAGAGTTGGCTCAGTGGTTTAGAGTGCTTGCTGCTCTTCCAGAGGACCTAAGTTCAATTCCCAGCACCCATTATCTATAACTTCAGCTCTAGGGGATTTGACAGCCTCTTCTAGCTTCTTCAGGCACCAGTGACACACACACACACACACACACACACACACACACACAGAGAAATGCATACATACACATAAAAAAATGATAAAAGAAAGCAGCATGACCTGAGGAGTCACATGCCTCTAATGTCAAAAGTTGTTCATCAGGGCTGGAGAGATGGCTCAGTGGTTAAAGACACTGACTGCTCTTCCAGAAGACCTGTGTTCAATTCCCAGCATCCACATGGCAGCTCACAACTGTTTGTAACTCCAAGATCTAATGCTCTCACACAGACATGCAAGCAAAACACCAATGCACGTAAAATTAAAAAAAAAATAAATAAATTTTAAAAAAAGTTGTTCATCAAATACTTGCACAGGATGTAGCTGAAGTAAAACAAGGTTACTCTAAATTCCTGGGTTTGCGGGGGAGGTGCTTAACCAATGGCTACCATAGTGACCATACACAAAGCTGTTGTCTATAGCAAGACTGTTGGGGGGAGGGGTATTATACTTAGCTAAAGTCCATTGTGAAAACAACTGTCTAAAAGCAAGTGAAAGCAGAAGGTTCTGGGTCCCCCCACCCCTGCCCCCATGCCCAGAGTGGAAGGTTCAGGGTCCACACACCCCCAACCCCCCAACCCCCAACCCCCCACCCTGCCCATGCCCAGAGTGGAAAACTGAATAGACCTGCATGTGTTAAATCGCATTTGTCATTTAAAATCCCAAGACTTGGCTGGGTGGGGTGGTGCAAGCAGCTAGATGTGGAGGCAAGAGGATCAGGAATTTAAGGTCAAGCTGAGCTGCAGAGCAAATCAGAGGCCAGCTTTAGCTACATAAGACTATTTGGGGTGGGGGTGGGGAGGGAAGGCCCAGAGACATTAGGGGACTTGGTGTATGTGGGTGGGTGATCACTCTGCCCACAAATGGGGGAAGTGGGAATTGAGCCCCAAGCCTGGTCTACTCAGCTGGAAAATCCAGCTTCCTTACACCCTCACACATCCCTGTACCACCTGTCTTGTCTACATTCCACTATGACATCATATGTGGTTTTCCATGTTGCTACAAAGCCTTTGAAACCCTTCCTTTACATTTAAGGCCCCACATTAGTCCAGCTCTCATCTTCATTCCATTCCCCTGTTGTGAGTTATTGACATTCCTCCAACCCCTTTTCAAGGAATTCTGCATTGAGCAAGTTACATCAGGTTGGTTGAGAGGGAGGGAAGCCATCTGCATTTGGCATCTTTCTGGCCCCTCCTTGCTCACCTTCCCCCTCCCACCTGGAGGCCCTGGAAGAACCTGGTTACCCTATCAGTGAAGAAGGAAGCTGTTGTGTCAAAGGGTGGGGTAGAAGGTGGGTGGGAGAAGCCAACTCCCTTGGAATTCACATGCCATTCAGGCTGAGTTAATCGCCCTTAAGCAGTTTAGCCAGATCTCGTCAATCTTAAATAGCTTTGACAGCCAGAAAAATTAAGATCATCCCAGGATGCTTACTAGTTTTGAAAAGATTATAAATCCCCTATCACAAAGGGACCAGGTGAAGGATTCGTAAATCCTGTTAAGAATTTTAGCCTTCAAAGCTGTGCATGGAGTTGCATGCCTGTAATCCCAGCACTCAGGAGGTGGAGGCAGGAGAATCTGATGCACAAGGCTATAGTTAGCAACATAGCAGTTCCTAGCCAGGATAGGCTACATGAGACCTATCTCAAGTGGCAGAAATAAAATAAATTTAAAATTTATCTTTATCCTAAGGGTAATGGTCTCTATTGAATTTAGGCTTTTTTTTTTTTTTTTTTTTTTTTTTAAGAGAAGGTCTCACTCTATAGTGCAGGCTTCTCTGGAACTCATGGGGATCCTCCTGCCTCAGCCTCCAAGGTACTGGGGTTGAAGGTGTGTGGCACTACACCCAGCTCCCACTTAATGATTTTAAGAAAGAGGAATTATGGCCTGGTCAGATTCTTGGGTCTTGCAAGAACACCTTGATTGGAAGGTACTTGAATCAAGGGAAGAGAAGGTAGAGAAGGGACATAGGATTCTAGCCAAGATAACTGGGCGGATAGAATGTAAACAGGAATATGGGGACTCATGGGAGAGTCTCCCCCCCCCCCCTTTTCTCTCTCTTGTTTGTTTTTCGAGACAGGGTTTCTCTGTGTAGATTTGGATCCTATTCTAGAATTCACTTTGTAGCCCAGGCTGGCCTTGAACTCACAGAGATCCACCTGCCTCTGCCTCCCAAGTGCTGGGATTAAAGGTATGCACCACCACGCCCGGCCAAGAGTCCTCTCTTTTGGACCTGGTCAATTAGGGGTGATCTAAGGCAAAGTTCCAGCACAGCTATGATTTGGGGAATCATAGCCAGCTTCTAGGTAGTCCTTGCGCAGGACTCTTGTGGGCTGACCACTTGATCATGTAGACCTGGGACCAGTTGGTAAACCCTTACAGATCTGGCCAGCCCAGAGAACTGAGTGTTCTGAAAAGTCACAGTAGGCTCTGCAGGAGAAATGGGGATAGGCAGGAGGCCCTATGTGAAGGTGACTGAAGGCTGTGAAGATGGCTGAACCCAAAGACTTCTGATCCCCCCTGCAGTAGGGAGTTCTGGACCGCTCTATCTTTCTCACTGCTTGAGTTATGACGTTGAGTCCCAAGAGCTCCTCAACTTAAGGCTTCAGATGGATTTATTCACTTATTTGTGTTTGGTGGTGCTACAGCTCACACTCGTTTGCCTGAGACCCCTCTTGATTCCCTCTGGCCGGGTCCACTTCCATCTCCCTCCCCAACCCCAAATTTCATGTCCTTTTCTTTTTGCTAATAACTTATTTACCCTACTTTAGGTTGTCCATATACTTCTGCTGGGTTCATCCCACTGGAGCATGGTTGAACTACCAGGAACCACACCCTTAAAGGAAATGGACTCTTCTCCTCGAAGCCATCAACTGTGCACAGCTCCTCAGTCAGGGGTGGGCTCATGAATCCCCTCCCCTTCATGCTAAATGTTGACCAGCTTGATCGGCGGACTGTCAGAATGCCAGGGTTGGGATGGGCGACTGACTGAATTCATAGTCTTGGCTTATTTTTTGTTTTTTGACCCTGTAGCCAAAATGGTCTGGAACTCACTATTAACCCAGTCTGGCCTCAAACTCACAGTTATCCTACTGCCTCAGCGTCTTGTGGTCTGAATGTTCAGATCTGTAGGCATGAGTCGCCACACCTAGTTCCTCACTGCTTTAAATAAAAAGCTTATTAGCAAACTATGGCAGAGTAATATGGTCCTGTTGGCATTTCAAGTTTTTTATATCTGTGATCACTAAGACATAATAGAGAACTGCAGGAATGCTCCACTAGAATCAGAAGAGCTACTTCAGGGTGTCATGTTTGCTGAGTGACTGGTTAGGTCATCTCTGCTCTGTGTCTCATTTCCTACATCCATAAAGTGTAGGCAGAAATGGTCACCTTGTAGGGTACTGTGAAGATTTCATGTACAAGTGCTCATTCCCCAGTGATGGAGAAATAGAGAAGAAGGAAGGTGTTGGAGTAAAGAAGATAAACATTAAATCTTTCCTCCAGACCCAGGGAATGCATAGCCCAGGGGTAGAGCACTTGCCTAGAACATATATATGGCCCTGGATTTAGTCACCAGTGCCAAACATAAAATCCTTTTTTTTTTTTTTAATGGGAGGAAGGATTTATTTTGCCTCACAGGTTGAGAGGGCACAGTCCACCATGGCAGGACAGGCAGGGCTAAGTGCATGTCAGCAGGAGCATGTGGCTGGAATTTCTCATGTCTTGGTTGCCTCGGCAGCAGAAATATGTATCATCATCATCATCATCACCATCATCAAAGCAGGATCTTGATAAATAGTCCAGGAGAACTGAAACTCACAGTCCTTCCGCTTCAGCATGTGCTCAGCAGGAAAAAAAATGTTCTTGATCCCACTACTTATAACAACTCCTGGGCCAGCAAGATGGCTTAACAGGTAGGGGTGCTTGTGTACAGGCCTGACCAGTTCAATCCCTGAATCCCAGAAGATGGTAGAAGATAATTGACTCCCAAGAGTTGTCTTCTGACTTCCACAGCGCGCGCGCTCACACACACGCGCACGCACACACACACACACACACACACACACACACACAATTAATTAAAATGAAAAATAACAGCTACCAAGAATTCAGAAATTGCTCTTTGCTATGATGTTTCAATTGTCTTTATAAATCCTTGCAATAGCTCAGTACAAATTGGGGAATTATTGTTACTATCTCATTGTACTAATGGTATTTATTAGCAGAGGTTTGATAGCTTGCCCCAGGTATCCTAGAAAAAAGGCCACACCAGGCTATCTCATAACTATATTTTCTAGCTATGTAATCCTGGTAGTTCCAAGGCATCTTTCTTTAGTATCTAAAGCTGTGCAGTGGAGAAAACTCTGAGGTTTGTAGAAAATTTATATGAAGCAATTATGGCACAGCGGTAGGCAGGTGGGCAGGCCAGCGGGAGTGGGCATGGTGCTGGAGCAGTAACTGAGAGCACATCGGACCTGCAAGTTTCAGGCAAAAGAGGAGACTGGGCCTGGTGTGGGCTTTTGAAACCTCAAAGCCCATCCCCAGTGATACATCTCCTCCAACAAGGCTACACCTTTTAATCATTCTCGAACAGTTCCAATGCCTGGGGATCAAGCTCATTCAGATCACCACAGCCAGTGTTATTGACTCGTGTACCCTTCAAAGAGGTTGAGCCCCTAACTACCTGGTGCCTGTAAATGTGGCTACAGTTGAAAATAGAGTCTTTGCTGATGAAGTAAAGTCTCCAGGGTAGAAAAATGTGGATGCAGATAGACATGCACACAGCAAGAGCTTTGTTCCAGGGTGCAGGAAGGTGTTGGGGAGTTGTGTGTCAACAAGCCCGGGGAAAACAAAGGCTGTTGGCAAAATACCAGAAGCCCAGAGGAAGGCCTTGCATGTATTGTCCTTCCCAGTCGCAGAAGAACCAGTCCTGCTGACACCTTTGTATTGGAAGGGCAGCCTTGGGAGCTGTCAGAAAATTTAGCCCTGTTATGTTTTTTTCTCCCCTTTACAGGTAAGATTCATGTACTACCACCCCCAGGCCTCCTTGTTACTTAGCTTCTCTGGGTTTATGGGTTGTAACATGGTTCTCCTTTACTTTACATCTAGTATCCACTTATAAGTGAGTACATACCATGTTTATCTATCTGGGTCTGGGTTACCTCACTCAGGATGATTATTTTCTAGTTCCATCCATTTGCCAGCAAATTTCCTGATGTCATTGTTTTTACCAGCTGAGTAATACTCCATTGTGTAAATGTACCACATTTTCTTTATCCATCCTTCCATTGAGGGACATCTAGACTGTTTCCAGTTTTTGGCTATTATGAATAATGCTGCTATGAACATAGTTGTGCAAATGTCTTTGTGGTATGGTGGGGGTCCATTGGGTATATGCCCAGGAGTGCTATAATGGGATTAAATCTCTAGCAATCCACAGAGTCTATTTAATGAGCAAAGGAATTTATTTGGAGGTTAACTCACAAGACAGAATAAAGAAATTTGTCGTAGGATCTTGAAAGGGGGAGGCATGGTCCAATGCTGTTCTCTGGTGAGCTCTGCCCTGGTCTGTTCCAGCATCCAAAACCAGGAGGTAGCAAAGAGAGTTTGTATGCGTATCCCAGGTCTTAAGGATCCCCCAGCGGCCATGCCCCAGGGGCATGTACAAGGTCATAGGCAGGTATAACAGTTACCTGCTACCTCACTAGGGGCGGTGCTTCAGGGCATGACTCAAACACAACCACCCACTACAGTGCTATAGCTTAGTTTAGAGGTACATTGATTCCCAGTTTTCTGAGAAACTGCCATACTGGTTTCCAAAGTGGCTGTACAAGTTTGCACTCCCACCAGCAATGGAGGAGTGTTCCCCTTGCTCCACATCCTTTTCAGCATGAGCTGTCACTTGTGTTTTTGATCTTAGCCATTCTGACAGGTATAAGGTGCAATCTCAGAGTTGTTTTGATTTGCATTTCCCTGATGGCTAAGGATGTTGAACATTTCTTTAAGTGATTCTCAGCCATTTGATATTCCTCTGTTGAGAATTCTCTGTTTAGATCTGTACCCCATTTTTAGTTGGCTTCTTTGATTTTTTGATGTCTAGTTTCTTGAGTTCTTTATATATTTTGGACATTAGCCCTCTGTCAGATGTGGGTTTGGTAAAGATCTTTTTTTTTAATTAAAAAATTGTTTATTCATTTTACATACCATAGATCCCCCTCTTCCTTCCTCCTGCCCCTCCAGCCTCCCCCTCCCATTGGTAAAGATCTTTTCCCATTCTATAGGCTGTTGTTTTGTCCTTTTGATAGTGTCCTTGTTAGGGTCCTTAAGAAATCCCCAAAACAGCCGGGCGGTGGTGGCGCACGCCTTTAATCCCAGCACTCAGGAGGCAGAGCCAGGCAGATCTCTGTGAGTTCGAGGCCAGCCTGGGCTACCAAGTGAGTTCCAGGAGAGGTGCAAAGCTACACAGAGAAACCCTGTCTCGAAAAACCAAAAAAAAAAAAAAAAAAAAAAAAAAAGAAATCCCCAAAAGACCACCAGTAACGATGCGATCAACAAGAGCATTTATTATACCACATGCATGTGGGTAAGCTCCTTTTAAGCACAGCTAAAGGAGTCATGTGTGACCATTCTACTTAGGATTGGCTTATACAAGTAGCAATCATATTAGTACATTTCTAACTGGTTAAGGCTAACAGGAGTGAGTAAGCTAAGGCTATAGCTTTTCCATTCTGGGGTGAGTTTGGACAAGTCCTAGGCTTTGTCCTTATTTGGTTATTACTTGTGTCGGGGGAGGGGTTTGGCCCAGGCCTAATATGTGCAGGAACTGAGGCCTAGTTCTTAACTGAGTTTTTAGGGGCCTGTCATGGTACTTGCCTGGCCCTCTCATCCTTTGCCTTACAGAAGCTTTTTAGTTTCATGAGGTCCCATTTGTTAATTGTCAATCTTAGTGACTACTAGATTGTTGTTCTGTTCAGGAAGTTTTCTCCTGTGCCAATGAGTTCAGGGCTATTCCCCACTTTCTCTTCTATCAGGCTCAGTGTATCTGGTTTTATGTTGAGGTCTTTGATCCACTTGAACTTGAGTTTTGTTCAGGGTGATAGATATGGATCTATTTATATTCTTCTAAACATCCAGTTTAGACCAGCATCATTTGTTGAGGATGTTTTCTTTTTTCCATTGTATTATTTTGACTTCTTTGTCAAAAATCAAGTGTTCATAGGCATGTGATTATGCCAGTGCCATGTGGTTTTTATTACTATATCTCTGTACTACAGCTTGAAATCAGGGATAATGTTACCTCTGGCAGTTCCTTTACTGTACAGGATTGTTTTAGCTATCCTGGGTTTTTTGTTTTTCCATATGAAGTTGAGTATTATTCTTTCAAGGTCTGTAAAAAAAAAATTGTGATGGAATTTTGACGGGGATTGCATTGAATCAGTAGATGGCTTTTGGTAAGATGGCCATTTTTACTATGATAATTTTCCGATCCATGAGCATGGGAGATCTTTCCATCTAATATCTTCTCCAATTTTTTTTCTTCAAAGACTTGAAGTTCTTGTCATGCAGGTCTTTCACTTGCTTGGTTAGAGTTACCTCAAGTTATTTTATATTATTTGTGATTATTGCAAAGGGTATTGTTTTCCTGATTTCTTTCTCAGCCTGTTTATCATTTGTATATAGAAGGGCTATTGATTTTTTTTTAGTTAATTTTGTATTCAGCCACTTCCCAGTCCTGTTATTTGAAACCACCCAGTTTGTGACACTTTATAATGACACATGGCTTTTGTCTTTGAGACACTATCTTGCCATGTATGCCCTGGAACTCCCTCTGTGGACAGGTTGTGATCTGTCACATGCTGGCTCCCATCTTCCTGCTTCTGCCTCCTTAGTGAAGGGATTACAGGTATGTATCACTGTCTTAGTTAGGGTTTCTATTGCTGTAAAGAGACACCATGATCACAGCAACTCTTATAAAAAAAACATTTTAATTTGGGCGGCTTATAGTTTCAGAGGTTTAATTCATTATCACCATAGTGGGACATGGCCGTGTGCAGGCAGACATGGTTCTGAAGAAGGAGCTGAGAACTCTACATCTTGATCCAAAGGCAACAGGAAGTGAACTGAGTCTACACTGAGCATGGCTTGAGCATAGGAGACCTCAAAGCCCACCCCTACAGTGTCACACTTCCTCCAAAAAAGCCACATCTCTTAATAGTGCTACTCCCTATAAGCTTATTGGGAGCCAATTACATTCAAACTACCACAATCATCATGTCCAGCTTCTGCACATATTAATTGCATTTCCCCCTGACCCCTACTATATTTCCAACAAATTTTATTTTGCTTTTGTTTGAGATAAGTCTCTTGTAATCTAGGATGACTTCAAACTAACTAGTAACTGAGGATGACCTTGAACTCTCCAGCCTCTACTACCTGAATGCTGTGATTATGTGTACCTCCACACCCAGCTACAAATTTGTTGTTTGTTTTGTAATGAATGGATCAAGAGGAAGTTAAACATGGCTGGGATGATGGCTCAGTAGATGAAAAACTGTGAAAACAAAGAGGACCTGAATTCAAATCCCAGCCCCTACTTGGCTGCTGCTTGTGCCTGTAACCCAGCGGTGAGGAGTTGGGGAGTGGGGGTGGATGCAGGTGGATCCTGTGAGCTGGTTGGTAGCAAGCCTGGCTGAGATGGTGAACTTCAGGTTCAGTAAGAGACTCTGTCTCAAACAAATAAACAAACAAAAACAGACCTCCAAGTGCGCTGTATGCACACGACAAACCTACTAGTGTACATGTAATTAAAAATAAATCTGAAAAGACAGTAAGGGGCAGAATAATAGAGGAAGATACCCCACATACTCCCCTGACCTCTGAATGCATGGATTCACGTACGCTTGTGTACATTCCCAAAACCACAAAAGGGGCAGAAAACTGGGGAGATGGCTCAGTTGATAAACTGCTTGTTGTGCTGCTGTGAGTACCTAATTTTGACTCTCCAGCACCGGCATAAAAAACTAGGCGTGGTGGTACACACTCATCATCTCAGTGCTCCCCCACCCCCCAGGCTCACTGGCTAGTCAGCTAATCCTAATCAGTGAGTCTCAGGTAGATGAGACTCAAAAACAAAGTAGATGGCACCTGAGAAATGATACCATAGATTGGCTGACCTCTGACCTCCACCTGTATGCACATATGTACACACATAATCATGCACACCAACCTACATGCACACACACTGGGGAGGGGGATATGAGGCTAAATTATTTTACTTATTATTTTATAGTGAGAACAAGCAAGTACAGATTATATTCTGTACAACACATAGTGACGATTCAAAATGGGGGTGCTCTTTTAGCAAGATTTCCATCTCTGCTCTTTGGGATTTAGTCCTTGTTTTGGGGTGGATGTGAACTGTATTCTAATCTACTATGTGAATCTCAAGTGTGCACAGCTCCCTTCCCTTGAGGGTATTGGGGTTCTCTGAGGGTGAGCAGCACTGTAGCCTGACTCTGTAGACAAGATCCATCTAACATGACGCGATGATGTGGCACCAAGGTCAGCTCTGCTGGCGTCCCACATGTCCCCTTGGGTCACTTCCAACCACCCTCATGCTACTGTGGACAGGGAGAGAGGTCTAACCTCAGCCAAGTCGTTCAGGTGCTGAGGGAGTAAGTCACACTGGAATGGTGAAGTCTCAGACACCGTGGGTTACAATTGGAAGCTTTTTGAGATTCTCACAAACCCTCATAAAATATCCGCCTGCCTCGGAGGCGCCTTGTTATTGTGATTCTTATTTGGCACACAGAGTCCCTGTTGCTGTACTCGAGGGACCCTTTCTAGCTGTTTAAGCAACTTAGGTAGGCACCTCAGGCCTTGAGGGAAATGAGGTGCCTGGAGTGGAGAGAGGGCCTTGTGGACCTCATGACCTCTGGGGATTGTGGCGGATGCTCAGAAAACAATTACACTAGAGCAAGCTTCTCCAGCAGCAGCCAGGGCCTGCCTAGCTCTGCTCTCCCAGGAACACAAGGAACGAACGGTGCTCCCTTCTGCTGGGGGGAGAGCTTTAAATAGAAGAGTATCTTAGCTGTTCCAGATAGAGTGAGAACAACCCATTTATGCCCTCTACATGATCCGATGGGAGGCTGTGATCCATCTACATAAAATGTCGATTATCACTTAACAAATTAGTCCCAAATTTAGTGCCACAAAATCACAGATACTTACTATTTCCTAGTTTCTGAGGCTCCTTAGGTGAGGAGTCTTAGGGACTCTCATGGGACTACAGTCAGTAGAGACTCAATCAACCCAAGGCTTGGCTGGGTCAGAGAACTCACTTCCAAGATGGCTTCCTTGTGCTGCTGGCTGGAGACTTCTTCCACTCACACTTGTCTGGATGCTTCTGTTCCATACCACATGGGCTAGGGTGAGCAACCCACTGGGCTGATCCAAGACTGAGTGAGTTCTCAGGATGTAGGAGTTTCTATGCTAAAACCAGGATGTAGGACCTGGAAACCTCAAGACTAGTTGGTTACCCTCTATGAGCTGCTCCATGAGGCTGTTCACAGCATGGGATGGTGTGAACAGTGACCACGGTTGAAAGTATTTTATAGCCTTACCTTGGAATGTATATTTCTGGTACATTCCATTGGCCCAGCACAGACCAGCTCTGATAGAAAATGCAAAGGTCTAGAAAAAGGGCATGACTAGCAAGAGGTGGGGTTCATGGAGAACCATCTTTGAGGCTGGCCACTATGTTATCCTAAAATTAGATTATAGTGTGTGTGTGTGTGTGTGTGTGTGTGTGTGTGTGTGTGTGTGTGTGTGTGTGTTTGTATTTCTCAGGTTTCCTAGGCTGGCCTCAAACTCATGGTGGCTTTGAACTCCTGATCCACCTGCCTCCACCTCCCTCATGCTGAGATTACAGGTGGGTGTCACCAGGCCTGGCTGGAATTATTTTTTAAACATCTGTATCTGCGCATCATTTCTCTGCATTAACAGGTCTCAGTGTGGTGGCCCTTCCATTCCGGATTAGGTTGTTTGAAGCTGCAGGCATCTGAATCTCAATGGGAGTGGGATCCAAAGTAATTCCCTCAGCAGGCTGGCAGCTGCTGCTGTGGTCCAAGGAAAGCCTTCTTTCTCCACATGTAGCTTCTCCATACAGAACAGCTGTGTTCTGATGGCTCTGTCAGAAGCAGAAGCTGTCAGCCTTCCTGGGATCAGATGGCCTTCAACATATTGTCATGCATCCTCCTCCAAAAGATGTCACAGGTCAGCCCTGACCCAGGGCAGGGAAGTTAACCCTGCTTCCTGCAAGGAGGGGTGTGTGTGTGTGTGTGTGTGTGTGTGTGTGTGTGTGTGTGTGTGTGTGTGAGAGAGAGAGAGAGAGAGAGAGAGAGAGAGAGAGAGAGAGAGAGAGAGAGAGAAAGAGAAAGAGAGGAATTATATGAGTCTACCATACTCTCTAAAGTTCACACTTTGGGGTCTTTCTGGAGAAATGCACAAAATCCTCAAGGCTAAAGGCTAGCCATACACTCTCACAATTAGATAGTATGTTCATTACTGTAATCCATTCCTGTTTATGGAGCACCATGTAAAGGGCTTCATACACACACACACACACACACACACACACACACACACACACACACGCACACTCATTCTATTTTCATTGAATTCTCCTATCGATCCCATGAGGAAGGCTTTCTTTTCATTGGGTGGATGGGAAAACTGCACTTCCAGAGATTAAGTAACTTGTCCAAGGCCAGAGTACTAAAGTTGAATTCCAAAGTAGTGTTTTCAAGCATTCTCTATTCCCCCCGCCTTTGTTAAATTTCTTAAACTTATTTAAGGAATTTTCCTTTGTAAATGAAATTATAAGAAGAATTTATGAGATTATATTATTTGGGTTTAGGGGCGAGAGAGGAATGTTAATATAATTGTTCTATTTTGTTTGGGTATTTTTTGTCTTTTTTTTAAAGTTTGTCTTGATTTGCATTTTTTGGGGGGGGAGTTGAGACAGGGTTTCTCTGTGTAGCCTTGGTTGTCCTCACTCTGTAAAATCAGGCTGGCTTTGAACTCAGAGCTCCACCTGCCTCTGCCTCCTGAGTGCTGGGATCAAAGGCATGCACTACCACTGCCAGGTGTGTGGGGTTTTTTGTTTTTGTTTTTGTTTTGTGTTTGTGTGTACATGCTTGTGTGTGTGAGAGAGAATGAAGTTGGGTGGGTAGGGAGGTTGGGAAGAAATTGAGAGGAATCAGGGGAAGGGAAAAATAGAATGAAAACATATTGTAGGAAAAAATATTTTAAATCAACAAATGGGGGCCAGAGAGATGGCTCAGTGATAATGCATTTATTGTTCTGGCAGAGGACCCAGGTTTTATAAACGGACGTTTCCGTCCCAGACGCCTGGTCCAAAAAAAAAAAAAAAAAAAACAGAGGCTTATTATATAAGTGATAGGCCAATAGCTCAGGCTTATTACTAACTAGCTCTTACATTTAAACTAACCCATTTTTATTAATCTATGTATTGCCACATGGCTAGTGGCTGTACCTGTCCTCTAGCATCTTGCTTCCCCAGTGGCTGGCTCTCATCTCTCTTGACTCCACCCTTCTTCCCCTCAGCATTTTCAGTTTGACTTTCCTGCCTAGCCTTATTCTGCCTTGCTATAGGACAATCAGCTTTTTTATTAACCAATGAGAGTAATACATATTCAGAGCACTGTTGTAGAATATTATCTTAAGGTGTGCTACTTTTGTTTATGTTGCATTTGTTTAACTCTGTGGAGCTGTGTTACTGTGCCTGTCTAAAACATCTGATGGTCTAATAAAGAGTTGAATGGCCAATGGTGAGGCAGGAGAAAGGATAGGCAGAGGCAGCAGGCAGAGAGAATATATAGAAGGAGAAATCTGGGAGAAGAAAAGAGAGGGAGAAGTGGAAGAAAGAATAGCCAGAGAAGGAGGAGGACTACAGGGGCTCAGTCACCCAGCTACATAGAAAGTCATGGAGTAAGAATAAAATTTACATAAGTAAGAGAGCAGAAAAAGCCCAGAGGCAAAAGGTAGATGGGATAAGTTAAGAAAAGCTGGCAAGAAACAAGCCAAGCTAAGGCCGGGCATTCATAAGTAAGAACAAGCCTGTGTGTGATTTATTTGGGAGCTGGATGGTGCCCCCCCCACCCCAAAAGCCAAAAAACAACCAACAACAGAGCATACAGAAGGATTATTCCACAGCAGGATTGATTCCAGCACCCCCATAGTGGTTTTCAACTGTTTATTACTTCAGTTCCAGAAGATCTAATGCTTTTGTTTGGCCTCCACAGGCACCAGGCATATATGTGGTGCAATACACACACACACACACACACACACACATTCAAGCAAAATGCTGACACACATAAAAGAAAAAAAATTTTTAAAGCAACAAATAATTAGCGGATTTTAAGACAAGGCCTTGCTATGTAACACAGGCTGACTTGCTGTTCACTACATAGTCCAGACTACACTCAATCCTGCCTCTTTCTTCTGGAATGCTGAGATCACAGGCATGGGTACCTCTTTAGGACACTTGCTGTTAGAATTCTACCTCTCCAGTGCCAGCCACTGCACCGTGGGAGGTCCACACGCACAGGAGGCCAGGTGTAGACACGCCTCTCCAAAGCCCATGTCCCAGCTGACAGCCAGCATCAATTAGCAGCCATATGAAGAGCCACATTGAACTTCTCAGTCTAGGTAAGTAAAATCCTCAGATGCTACAGCCCCACTGATGTCTCTCAGCCTGCGTAGATGAGCTGCCACCAAAGAGAGCAATAAAATGGTGTACATGGTTTGGGCAATATTTGTTATGCAACAGTGGACAACCACAACCAGATATTTGTGCTTTCTTGGGTGAAACCCCAGCAACCTGGAAAGGGGGGAGGGTGCTGTAGATGATTGGTTGATAAATAAAACGCTGATTGGCCAGTAGCCAGGTAGGAAGTGTAGGCGGGACAAAGAGGGAAGAGAATTCTGGGAAGTGGAAGGTTGAGGGAGAGAAATGCTGCCAGCCGTGATGAGTAGCAAGATGCAAGTTACTGGTAAGCCATGAGCCACATGGCAAGGTATAGATGAATAGAAATGGGCTGAGTTTAAGTGTAAAAGCTAGACAGTGGTAGGCCTGAGCTAATGGCCGAGCAGTTTAAGTATTATAAGCATCTGAGTGATTATTTTATATGGGCTGCGGGACTGTGGGGGTCTTGGCGGGACCCGGAGAGAAACTCTCCAGTTACAGGGAGGTTCCTGCCCTGGGAAGTGGTTGAAGTCGGGAACCTTTCAATGTTCAAGTGAGGCCAGTGCACATGGGAAGCTGGGTCTACCTCTGACATTTTTCCCTGTTCCCCAACCCAGCTGAGAAAACTTCATCAAGTCACAAGACTGGGAGGAGAAACTTGGTGTAAAGGAATTAACAGAAACCCGGGCAAGATTCCCAAAGTAAATGATGTTGATTCTCGGCACAAAGGAGGGCTTTGCTACTGATGCTTGAACTCACAGAAACAGTCATTGCCTGTTTGTGACAGACTTGCTATTTTTGAATTTTTCTAATTTCAGAAAAGTGACCATAGCAAGTGTTATTGAAACACTGAGAGCCCTTGGAAATGTCTAAACAGTGTACACAGCTCCTGAGGGGCACAAGAGGGTCCTTGTCCTGGGAGACTGGTCTACACAGCCTTGTACACAGGAGTGGTGCCAAGAGGACCTTCAGTTAGCCCTACTTGGCTGTTGGATCCCAGCTCCTTCCTGGTATGAAGTAGGCCGAAGGGACCCCTAATGTCTCTGGAGGAGAGCAGCTCTTTAGCCAATGTGAATCTCATTAATTTACTCTCCAGCCCCTCACCTCTCAGCTTTCCCAGCTGAGTGGCTCTCAAGTTTTAGGGCACCCCCATGATCTGGGAACTATATAAAGATGCACATTCCAGTGCTCTCCCTGAGAAGAGTTCCTTTCTGCCGGTCTAGGGACAGTTCTCAGCAGCTTCCTTTTGATGACAACCAGGTGATTCCTTGGTACCAGGTTGATTTCACATCTGCTGATTTGTTTGGATATTTATTTATTTATTGCTTTGTTCTGTTTTGTTTATGTTCAGCTGGCCTCAAACTCTCAGAAGTCCTCCTGTCTCACTCTCTCAAGTGCTGGGATTATGGACTTGGGTCACTATGCCCAGTTTATAGAACTCTTAAGCTGTGACTTATATTTGAATATAGTGGCAAACACTCAGGAGGTGGAGATGACTACATAATGAAACCCAGTCACAAAACACAGAGGGAGCTGGGCAATCTCAGGCCTTCACTGAAGCACAGAACCGATGAGAAGCCCCTGATCCTACCTTGGAGCAGATGGGATCTTGGTCCAAGCATCTACATCAACAAAACCATCTGGAACAAGAGTTTATTTTATTTTGCCCCAAAGCATTTCTCACCTCCAGCTGAGCAGGTTTTTTTTTTTGTTTGTTTGTTTTTTTGGTTGTTGTTGTTTTTGTCTTACTCTAGTAGGTTTCTGAAATTTCATTAGAAGAAAAGGATTGAAGAGTTGTGGCTTAGCTCAGTGCTGGAGTGATTGCCTAGCAGCTCAAAATGCTGCACTCAATCTCCAGCACCATGGAAAATAAAATAATATAAAGTAAAACAAAATAAAAATGAGCCTAGGATGGTAGCACTCACATTGTTTTTTTTTTTCCTTTTGAGACAGGTTCTCTAGCCCAGCTGACTTCAGACTCACTATGTAGTAGTGGCTGACCTTGAACTTCCGATCCCCCTGCCTCCACTTCCCAAGTACTAGGATTATAGACATGCAGTGTCATACCTGATTTTATGTGGTTCTAGAGATCAAACCCAGGGCTTTGTCCATGGTAGGCAGGCACTCTATCAGCTGAACTGCTTCCTCAGTGGTACTTTACAGCTCTTAGAAGATTGTCATTCCGGGCGGTGGTGGCGCATGCCTTTAATCCCAGTACTTGGGAGGCAGAGCCAGGTGGATCTCTGTGAGGCCAGCCTGGGCTACAGAGCGAGATCCAGGACAGGCACCAAAACTACAGAAAGAAACCCTGTCTCGGAAAAAGGAGGAAGAGGAGGAGGAGGAGGAGGAGGAGGAGGAGGAGGAGGAGGAGGAGAAGGAGAAGGAGAAGGAGATTGCCAAGAAAGCCAGCCTGGGCTACAGAGCAAGACCCTGTTTTCAAAAACAAACAAACAAGGAGGCTCTGTTTGAGCCCCTGTGGCTGGGGTTGGAGGGGAGATAGTGAATCTTATCAGGAGGTTAGGGCAGGATACAGGATGTTAATTGTGCTCGGAAACTCAAAATCAGTGTGGGCAACAAAATGAGATTCACTCTCAAAGAAGAAAGACACAGTTTGATTACTAAACTCTCTTTCCTCTGCTAAAGCAAAACCTAAACCAAACCAAAACCAAACCAAACAACCTCCCGTAACAGCAGGATGGAGAGAGACTGGAGCCCCCAAGCCCAAAGCTGGAAACATCCCATGTCCACCACCTCATCAGTTGATAAGGAGAAACATGTGGGCATATTTCTGTAGCAGGATATATGTCTTGTCTATGCATTTGTTCTGTTAGGGCATATCTCAGGTTGGTCTTGAACTCATGATCCTCCTGCCTTATCATCTTCAGCATTTGTCTATGGCATGGACCACCATAACAGTGGGATGTTGTATGTTCAGTCATAAAAACTAAAGGAGTACTGATTCCTGCTACAATACAGAATAATTTCACTAGTGTTTTTCCAAGTGAAAAGAATCAGATACAAAAGGCCACACATTGTTGTTGATAGAAACACCCAGAACAGGCACGGCTGATTGAGACAGAAGGCCAACGTTGCTGCCTTGAGGGGGGTGGAAAATGAGAAATGATTCCAAATACATAACTTCTTCTGGAGATAATGAAATGTTCTGGGTCTAAAGTGTGGTGAAAGTCACCCCACACTGTGAATGCACTGTGTTGATAATGGTACATTTTTTTATTTTCAAGAGAGGGTTTCTTTGTGTAGCCCTGGCTGTCCTGGAACTAGCTCTGTAGACTAGCTGGCCTCAAACTCACAGAGATCTGCCTTCTTCTGTGCTGCCGCCCCCCACCCAGTGCTGGGATGAAAGGTGATAAAGGTACATTTTAATAATGTCTTACCACACTTAAATTCCACTAACACAACTATTTTGCCTTCTCCTGATGAAGAATTGGAGATCCCCCAGCCTGTCAGAGATCAGGCAGGGTCACTGAGTGGAACCTACCACAGCAAGCTGCTTTACTTTCTCAATCTCACCCCAACCCTAATAACCCTAAAGGAAAAACAAACAAACAAAACCAAATTTCCTGCCTTTCTGTGAATTGCACTTCCAGACCTCCTTACCTCCCAGGCAAAGGTCCACCTTGTTCTCTCTCAGAGAACCTGAGCAATCCTTCTGTTGGCTCCAGAGCCTGTTCCCTTCAAGTGTGGAATGAAACACATCTATTTCGAGCTTCAGATCTAAGCACATGCCACAGCCGTCCAAGGTAGTTGATAAGGGCTGCGCTGATCGATACCTTGCATTGCAGACATTCCATAGTTTCCCAGTGGGGCAGACAGCCTGGAGGAGCTGATGCTGGTTTCAGGGCTGGCTAGGACTAATCCCAGCCAGATGTAGCAGCGTGCGGTTGTCTGTTCTCTGACTTTCAGACAACATGAAGCTGTTTCACAGTTGGTAGCTGGTGGAGACTTGTTGGTAGATTGAGTGTGGTGGCACAAACCATAAATTCGTGCACGTGTGAGGGTGAGGTAGGAGGATTAGGAGTTCAAAGCCAGGGGCTGGAGAAATGGTTTAGTGACTAAGAGCACTTGGTGCTCTTTCAGAGAACAAGGGTTTGATTCCCAGCATACACATGGTGATTGACAACCATCTGTATCTCCAGTACCAGTGGACCTGAGGCCTTCTTCTGACCTCTTCCAGCACCAAACTTGTAGTGTACATACATACATGCATGGAAAACATTTATACACATAAAAGTAAAATAAATAAATCTAAAAAATAGTTCAGGGCTAGATGTATTTGTAGAGTGAGTTCAAGGCCGGACTGAGACGCTGTGTAGAAATGATAGAACTAGGAAGATAAGGGAGTCAGTCAAGGGCTTTCTGCGTAAGCATGAAGACCTGTGTGATCATCAGAACCTACATAAGATGGTCATGGTGACACGTACTTGTAATCCCGGCCCTGGGAAGGCCAAGGCAGGCAGATCCCTGGAGCTCACTCACCAGCCAGTCAAGCCTACTTGGTGAGCTTTAGGCCAATGAGAGACCCTGTTTCAAAATGCAAGGCAGAGGTCCCCTGAGGAATGACTTCTGAGGTCAACGTCTGGCCTCTACATGTGGATATGCACACATGCCACCAGCACACACACACACACACACACACACACACACACACACACACACACACACACACACACAGAGGAGGGCTGAGGATGCAGCTCAGGAGCTAGCATTGTCTAGCATGAGTTGCTGAAGATTCAGTGTTGTTCAGCCTTGAGGATAGTGTGTAACATGCAGGGAAGTGTATGAGAACTGAGAGTCATGTCTGGTCACAATTTCCTTCCCTATCCTTCCTTCCTTCCTTCCTTCCTTCCTTCCTTCCTTCCTTCCTTCCTTCCTTCCTTCTTTCCTTCCTTCCTTCCTTCCTTTCCTTCCTTCCTTCCTTCCTTCCTTCCTTCCTTCCTTCCTTCCTTCCTTCCTTCCTTCCTTCCTTCCTTTTTTTTTTTTTGCAACAGCTCCTCATACACCCTGGCCTGGGCTCAAACTCAACCCATAGAAAATGTCCTTGAAGCTGATTCTCTTGCTGTTGCCTCCTGGTAGATTAGTGCGTCACCATGCCTAGCCTGGCTACTTTCTGAGACAGAAACATTCACAATCCTGGGATGGAAGTGGGCAAGAGAAAGGAAGGGCTCATTTGCTCCCAGCACCACCCCCACCTCCCTCACCTCCCTACCCCTCTCACTCCCCCACCCCTCTCAACCCCCCACCCCTACCCCTGGTCTCAAGACTTTACCCAGGCTTTTGCTTGGTTCCCGCTCTGACCTTCCCTTAGTTATAGTCTCAAAACTCATCACTTTTTTTAACCTCATTAGCATACAAACTGGCAATGGCAAGATCCAGGAAATCTACTCTCTGGAAATTTACTGAACTGGAAGCTGGGAGACCTGGCTGAGAAGGAGAAGTAGTTGCATTCACCAGCGCTGAGGCTAGCTGAGGACGGGAATGGTGGTGTGGAGTCCCCGAGAAGGTGGCCATCTCCTTTCAGGCACAGCAGGGATGAAAGGGGATACTGAGGCAGACTGCAGAGCAGTAGAGTCTGCACTTTCTAAGTCATCATTTGGGACAGAGGGGGAATTTCCATAGTGAAATACTGGCTATTTGGAGCTAGGGGTTGAGGCTGGTGGTGGTTGGGCCTTCTTGTTTGGGGCTCTTGTTTATTTGAGACACAGTCTCATGAAGCTTAAGTCAGCTTCGGATAAAAGATGTAGCCAGAGATGACCTTGAACTCCCGATCTGCTGCCTCCAGTTCCCGAGTGCTAGGATTACAGCCCTGTGCATCACAGCCCGGCCTGACCTTGGGCGGTTGTGTGTGGTTTCATCACTATGTGGACGGATGTCTCATCTCCCAACCCAGGCTGGCCAGCCAAGAAAGGTCTCCCAGGACAAAAGCATTGAAAAGACAGCGCACACTCTGTCTCTCATCAGAGATTATGAAATGTACAGCTCTGCTCAGCACTCCAAAAGGTCTTGCAGGAAAAAAACTTGCTTTGGTGTTAGGTAAGCCAATGTTTCCCAAACTCATTTGACCTCAGACTTCCTTTGCACCCATTTTCCATTCTCCCTTGGCCTGGGAGAGCCAAGGTCTTAATTATCTTTTGGGAGGCATGAATTCTACCATTAAACTACCAATACCCTCTAATTTTTGGTACTGGAGACTTACGAGTGTTGGCAAATATTTTGCCACTGTAGTACACTCTCAGTCCTATTATTGTTATTATTATTATTGTTGTTGTTGTTGTTGTTGTTTTAAGATGTATTTATTCATATGTATGTGTGTGAGTGCCTGCCTGCCATGTGCGTGCAGGTGCCCACAGAGGTCAGAAGAAGCCATCAGAGCCTCTGGAATCGGAGTTAGAAGAGCTCGTGAACTGCCACATGTTGGTGCTGGGAACTAAACTCTGGTCCTAAGAAAACGCAGTAAGAGTTCTTAACCACTGAATCATCTCTCCAACCGTCTTTTTATTTGTGTTATTTGGAGACAGGGTCTCACTAAGTGCCTAGGCTAGTCTTGAACTCACTCTGCAGTCTGGGGAAGCATTGAGTTTGCAGTCCTCCTTCATCAGCCTCTGGAGTAACTAGGATTTCTCGTCTGTATCCACAGCAGAGTAAAAGCCAAGTGTTTTAGAATTTACTAGGAACCCAGGCATGGGGTGCATACCTTGAATTCCAGCAGAGGAAGGCAGAGCCAGGTAGCTAGATCTCTGAGTTCGAGACCAACCTAATCTACAAATTGAGCTCCAGGGCAGCCAAGACCCTGTCTCAAAAAAAAAAAAAATATCACTTGGGTTCAGAGTGTTGTTTACATCTGTAATTGCATCATTTGGGTGTATAGGGTAAAAAAAGGGACGGGTTGAGGCCAGCCTCCACTACATAGTAAGATCCTGTCTCAAACCTAAAACTAAAAAAGCTCCAAACACAGTTGGGGATGATGGTGCATACCTGTAATCCTTGTGTGTGGGAGAAGGAAGTCAGAGGGTCAGGAGGTCAAAGGTGGAGGTCTGGAGGTTAAGGGTGGAGGGTCAGGAGGTCAAGGCCAGTTTCGGCTACTGTGGTGGCTAATATTGCCAACTTAATGAAATCCCAGATCACCTGGGAGACAGGCTCTGGGCATGCCTGTGGGGAATGATCTTAATTAGGTTAATTGAGCTGAGAAGAGCCAGCTACTGCAGGTGTCCCTGGACTACCTAAGAAGGCGACCATGAGCTGAACTCTAGTATTCATTGCCCTTTGTTTCTCTAGAGCAGCTACCTCCAGCTCCAGCTGTCACTTCCTCACCGCCCACTCCCGACTGTAGCCTCAAGCCAGGGGCCAGAGTTCAATCCTTCTTCCCTAAGCTGCTTTTTTTGTCCAAGTGTTTTA
Source organism: Peromyscus californicus insignis (assembly GCF_007827085.1). Taxonomy (NCBI): domain Eukaryota; kingdom Metazoa; phylum Chordata; class Mammalia; order Rodentia; family Cricetidae; genus Peromyscus; species Peromyscus californicus. The sequence continues at coordinate 97,896,870 of NW_026294402.1, forward strand.
CCTCAGCAAGAAGAAAAACTATCTAAGATGGCGGCATAGGGAGCTTGAGGCTAAGCTGAGCTACCTTCGACTCTGCCTAAAAAACAACAAAATTCTGTTGGGCTGTGACACCCAACGCTCAGGGTAGCTGGGCCAGCGGTGCAGTGAGCAGTGAGGGTTATTTGGGGCAGTCTAGACCATGTGGAGTTCTGGCCACGATCATTTTGGAGGCACAATCATTTACTGCAGCTGTCAGAGACCTTCACAGAGTTGTTGTGATCCTCACCTCAACCCCATCATCCCCATTTTACAAAGACGAAAAAAGACCGGAGAGGTGAAGTTGGGTCAGTATGCAACCATCTCCCTGATACATTCATTCATTTATTTATGTTGTGTGTGTGTGTGTGTGTGTGTGTGTGTGTGTGTGTGTTATCTATGTGGGCCTGTTTGTGTGCATTCATGTGTGCATGTGTGAGAAAGTGTATGTGTTGTCCATGTGGGGATATGTTTATTGTGTATGCTGTCTGTGTGGGTAGGTGTGTGTGTATGCATATGTACATGTGTGTGCGTTGTATATGTGTGTATGTTTTGTCCATGTGGGCATGTGTTTATGTGTGTATGCTGTTTGTGTGGGCATGTTGGGGGCCTGCAGGATGGTCAGATCTGAGGAGTGGTTCTCTCCTTCCACTTTTAGGGGGGTTCCTGGGGCCACTCAGGTCATCAGCCTTGCCTAACAAGTGCTGTATCTGTTGAAGTCATTTGCCAACCCATAAATTACATTTCATGGCACAATTTCCAGAGACAGCATTCCTTTTCTGCTCTTGAGGAATCTCAGCAAATCCCACTAAAGATGCTTTGGACCAAAGTGAGACATTTGGATGTTAGAAACCAAGCAGGCAGCTGAAAGTATTTGGCACTTTGGGCAGAGGAGGAGTGCAGTGTTTTGAATGAGAACAGCACCCATAGGCTCATGTATGTGAATACTTAGTCACCAGGGAGTGGAACTATTTGAAAGGTGTGGTGATATTGTGCTCCCCAAAATGTTGTGCACGCTAATAAACTTATCTGGGGTCATAGACAGAACAGCCACAATATTAAACATAGAGGTTAGGCAGTGGTAGCACATACCTTTAATCCTAGCATTCCAGAGGCAGAAATCCCTCTGGATCTCTGTGAGTTCAAGGCCACATTGGAAACAGCCAGGCATGGTGACATACGCCTTTAATCCCAAGAAGTGAGCCTTTAATCCCAGGGAGTGATGGTAGAAAGCAGAAAGGTATATAAGGCGTGAAGACCAGGAACTAGAAGCATTTTGGCTGGTTAAGCTTTTAGGCTTTTGAGCAGCAGTTCAGCTGAGACCCATTCAGATAAGGACTCAGAGGCTTCCATTCTGAGGAACAGGATCAGCTGAGGAACTGGCAAGGTGAGGTTAGCTATGGTTTGTTCTGCTTCTCTGATCTTCCAGCATTCACACCAATACCTGGCTCAGGTTTGTTTTTATTAATAAGACTCTTTGCCGGGCGCACGCCTTTAATCCCAGCACTTGGGAGGCAGAACCAGGCGGATCTCTGTGAGTTCGAGGCCAGACTGGGCTACCAAGTGAGTTCCAGGAAAGGTGCAAAGCTACACAGAGAAACCCTGTCTCGAAAAACCAAAAAAAAAAAAGACTCTTTTGAGATGTGGCCTTGTTGGAGGAAGTGCGTCACAGCGGAGTGGGCCTTGAGGTTTCAAAGCCCAGGCCAGGCCCAGCATTGTTATCTCCCGGCTGAAGATCAGGCTGTTGCTCACAGCTGCTGCTCCAGTGCCACGCCTGCCGCCACCCCCCCCCCCCCCCCGCCCCCCACCGCCACCCCCCACGATCAGAATGGACTAAACCTCGGAAACTGTAAGCAAGCCCCCAATTAAATTCTTTCAGAAGAGTTGCCTTGGTCATGGCATGTCGTCACAGCCATAGACCGGTGACATAGACAAGAAGACTGGAGAGGATACAGTGCATTCTACTGTCAGGAAGCAGTGCAGGCTGATCCAGCTGGTTTTCATATCATAAAGCCCAAGTTTCCTTTCCCAATGTTGCCATGTGAGACGGTGGTGGCAGGTCCAGCTATCCCAAGACAACAGGAGGAGGGCTGCCTCTCTTAGCTTGTCTTTTCTTCAGGAGCCAGGGAATCTCTCCTAAGAATTCCCTTTCCTCTCCCTTCTCATTAGTTAGAATTGTATCATGTGACCACTCCTAAATCAGTCACTGAACAGGAGAAGAGGATTTTAGTCATTGGCTTAGAACATTGAGGTCCTGTTTTCCTTTGGTAGAAATCACCAGATTTGGAAAGGAGGAGAGCACCAACTCTTAGGTAGACAACCAGCTAGCTGATTCTTTTTGTGTGATACAGGATGGGGATGGACTGAGAGCAGCTGGTGCCCTATTATCCATTGCACTCTTATTATTATCTTTTAGAGTTGTTTTATGTGTATGAGTGTCTTTTCTGCGTGTGTATCTGTGTACCACATGTGTACCTGGCACCTGAGGAGGCCAGAAGAGGATGTCAGATCCCCTGGAATTGGAGTTACAGATGTTTGTGAACCACCATGCGGGTCCTGGGAATCCAACTCAGGTCCTCTGCAAGAGCAACACGTCTTCTAAACCTCTGAGCCATCTCTCCAGCTGCTGTGCCCTTTTTTTTGTTTTATGTTGTTGTTTTGTTTGTTGAGGTATGATATCCGACAGCTTAGGCTGGCTTCTAACTCACTGTGTAGCTAAGGATGACCTTGAACTCCCAATCCCAGGCGGATGCCACCGTGCCTGGGTATTTTGTTGTTGTTGACTGCACTTCTGCTGTGCCCTTGAACTTCCTCTCACGAGCTGCTCCTCATCCTGTCTGCCTCTTCATTCTCCTCTCCCTCCTCGCAGTGATTGTGTTGCTGGCCCTTTTCACCAACCCTCCCGCTCTCTATCTTTAGTAAGCAACTGCTAGGGCCCTCCCTTCTCACTCCTCTGGGAAAGGGACCTGGCTGTCTAATTTGCATCTGGCAATATCATTCAAGACAGAATGTGAGAGTTCTGAGCTTAGGTCTCAAGAAAGCGCTAAGTAGCCAGGTGGGAGGGGCATGTCTATAACCCCAGTCCTTGAGATGATGAGGCACAATAATCAGGAGTGCAGACTCATCCTTCTTGGTTGTGTTTCCAGCATGGGCTGCATAACTTCCCTCAACAAAATGAGGCAGTAACAACAACAAAAGAAATCTCATGTATTTCTGTTTTTCTTTTTATACCTCTGCTATCACCATGAGTCATACACTATTCCTTCCAGCCCACTGGTCCCAGAAAGACAACGACAGACATGTGGAGAAGAGTTGCCCCATCCAATGTGCTCCAGATAAGCCCAGGCTGGAGCAGGTCCTCGTGCCAAGGAACAGGGAGCTAGCTCATGGAGGAGCAGGCACAATCTGACTGCACAGGGTCAACTTAACAGTCAGGCCTTATTGCTTAAGACACCGAGTTTGTGATGATTTGTTATATAGCAGTAACTAACTAATACATTTCCTCTGCATTCTCTTATTTCTCCACAATGCTCTTTTCTTCTGTTCTTGTTTTTCATCTTGACCTCTCTGCCCACTTGCACTTACTGCTCTTCCAGAGGTTCAGTTCCCAGCACCCACAGTGAGTGGCTCACATACTCCTGTAATTCCAGCTCCGGAGGGTCTGACACCCTCTGCTGCCTTTCACCTGCACACACACACACACACACACACACACACACACACACACACACACTCACACACACACACACAGAGAGACATAAATAAAATAAAGTAAATCTTTAAACATTATTTACGGGCTAGAGAGAGAGCTCGTTGGTTAAGAGCACACACTGCTCTTACAGAGGACCCTGATTTGTTCCTAGCACCAGGAACAGGTGGCTCACGACACCCTGTAACTGCAGCTTCAGGTACCTGGCACCCTCTTCTGGACTCCACACTCACACGTGCATATCTCTTCCCCCATGTACAACATAATTAAAGATAAAATAAATCTTTAGAAAATTATTGTAAAGAAGACAAACAAAGCCAGGCAGTGGTGGCGTACGCTTTTTTATTTTTAATTTTATTTTTTAATATTTTTTTTCATTTTTCTTTATTAAGAAATTTTCTCCTCACTCCACATACCACCCACAGGTACCCCCTCCTCTCTCCTCCCACCCCCCAACCCTCTCTCCCAAGCCACCCCACATCCCCCAAATCAAGGTCTCCCATGGCGAGTCAGCAGAGCCCGGCACACTGAGCCTAGGCAGGTCCAAGCCCCTTCCCACTGCACCAAGGCTGTGCAAGGCATCACACCACAGGCACCAGATTCCCAGAAGCCTGCCCATGCACCAGGGACAGATCCAGATCCCCCTGCCTGGGTACCCCCCAAACAATTTGAGCCAAACAACCGTCTTCTGTATCCAGAGGGCCTAGTCCACAACTCCAGAGAGGCTAGCTAACAGGGAAAGACCCTAGGAGAGACACATGGATGACTCGGTGAAGGAGAAGTGGATGAGATCTACATGAGCAGACTGGGTGTCAGGGGGGTGGGGGTGGCAGAGGGCAAGGAGTGGGGGATGAGAACATAGGGAAATGGGAGGCTCAAGCTGGAACAGGGACAGAGTGGGAGGGCAGGAAGGAAGATACCATGATAGATTAGGACATCATGGGAATAGGAAGAGGCAGGGTGCTGGGGAGGCTCTCAGGAATCCACAAGGATGACCCCACCTTGGTCTGCTGGCAGTGGTCCAGAGGGTGCCTGGACTGATCTACTCTGGTGACCAGTCTAGTGAATAACCTAGCTGTCATCATAGAGCCTTTGTCCAGTGACTGATGGAGGCAGATGCAGAGATCCACTGCCAGGCACCAGACTGAGCTCCGGGAATCCAATTGATGAGAGAGAGGAGGGATTTGGCAGGCGAGGGACATCGAGATCATGATGGGAGGATGTGCAGAGATGACCGGCCACTCTAGTGGAGGCCCATGAACTGTGGACTGGTGACTGTGGAGCCCCCTTGGGACTGGACTAGGCCCTCTGGATATGGTGCACACTTTTAATCCCAGCACTCGGGAGGCAGAGCCAGGCAGATCTCTGTGAGTTCGAGGCTAGCTTGGTCTACAGAGCAAGATCTAGGACAGCCACCAAAAACTACACAGAGAAATCCTGTCTCAAAAAAACCAAAAAAAAAAAAAAAAAAAAAGGAAGAAGACAAACAATAGTGAATCTAAAACATAGGAGGGAAAAATTAACTTATAATTCAGTCATGTAAAAGCAATTGCTTTCATGTTTGTGTTTGGTTGCTTGTTTAAACTTTATTTACTTAAAGGATTATTTTTAAGTTATATGTATATATATGTGTGTGTCTGTGTGTGAGTTTGTGCATATATGGCTGCAATGACCCACCATGGATTCCAGAAGAGGATGTTGGATCCCCTGGGGCTGGAGTTACAGGTAGTTGTGTGTGGTGATATTTTATCTGTGTTCTCACAAATAAAGCTTTCCTGGAGATCAGAGTGAGGAGCTAGCCACTAGAGGCCAGGCAGTGGTGATACACACCTTTAATCCCAGCACTTGGGAGGAGGAAACAGGAAGTGATATAGCTAGGTAGAGACAGGAGCTCGGCCCTTTCAGGTTGAGGATTTGGTAGAGGTAAGAAGTCTCTTTAGTGGCTGGCTCTTTTTACTGATCTTTCAACATTTACCCTGATATCTGGCTCCGGGTTTTATTATTAAGACCAATTAGAATTCGTGCTACAGTTGTGAGCCACCTAATGTGAGTGCTGGGAACTGAACTCCAGTCCTTTGCAAAAGCAGTCCAGTGTCTTAACTCCTGGGCCGTTTTGCCAGCATCTCAGCCTTTGACTCTTTTTTCTCAGTGCTGGGAATCAAACCCAAGCCCTCAAGTATGCTGAGCACATGCTCCTCCATTGAGCTGAGCTCTCTCTAAGAATATATATATATGCGTGTGTGTGTGTGTGTGTGTGTGTGTGTGTGTGTGTGTGTGTGTGTGTGTGTATGTGTATGGGTAGTTTACCTGCGTGTATGTCTGTGAACAGCTTGCCTGGTACACTCAGAGGTCAGAAGAAGATATCAGATTCCCTGGAATGGAAGTTACAGATAATTGTGAGCCACCATGTGGGTGCTGGGAATTGAACATGGATCCTCTGGAAGAGCAGCAAGTGTTCTTAACTACTGAGACATCTTTCCAGCCCCAGTATATATATATTTGTCTTCTTTCTTTCTCCTCCCTCCCTCCCTCCCTTCCCTTTTCTTTTTTGAGAACAGGTTTCTCTAAGTAGTCCACACTGACCTCCAACTCTATGCTTTTGTCTCTTTCTCCAGAGTTGTGGGATTACAGTCCAATGCCATCATACTTGACATTATAATTTTTAAAATTTTGTGTAGTGCTGAAGATCCAACCCATGGTCTTTCTTTCTTTCTTTCTTTTTTTTTTTTTTTTAATTTCAGAAGTTTTCTCTGTGTAGCTCTGGCTATCCTGGAACTCACTCTGTAAACCAACCTGGCCTCAAACTCAGAGATTCACCTGCCTCTACCTCCCAAGTGCTGGGACTAAATGTGTACACCACCACTGCCTGGCATTATGGTCTTGCTCTTGCTGACAAGAGTTCTACCACTGAATGTTGCACCCCACCCTGGCTTTCTACTTCTTATATAGCAAGCTTCATGTGTGACTTTTGTCTCCTGGTTTTATTTAATGGTAAACAGAAAGCACATCTTCCATTTTGCCGCACAGTTTATTTTATGAATCAGATCTTCCTGGTTCCCACTGTATCCTAGGTGCTGGCTCAGGACTGACAGTGTCTTTATTTCTGTGAACATCTGCAAAAGTTAATCTTCTTGGGTATTTTCCTTTTCTCCTGAAAGGATTCACTTTCCCTTGGATTTGAAACCAGGCTCTGATACTTGGTTATTGTTAAGGGCTGAATCTGAAATGTCCATCACAGCTTCAAATTTCAAATACAGGTGTGGTAGACTTTTAGGATGTGGACCTAGCTGGAGGATTTAGGCCGCCCTGGGGTGGGTCTTTGAAGGTTACACACAGCCCCTAGGCCTGCCTTGCTCTCTTTCTGGTCTACTGTGATGTAAATAGTGTCTGCCTTGTGCTATGAGCTAAACTAAGCTCCTTCACCATGTCCTTCTTGCCACGGTGGACTGAGACTCTCCGAAACTGGGAGCCAAAAGTAGTGTTTCTTCTCTTACATTGTTTCTACCAGGTGTCCTGGTTACAGTGACACAGAGATAACTAATATAATTATGTGACCTTGGGATCTCTGGCCTCAGCTTTCTCATCTGTAAGATGGGACAGTAATCTTGTAATTTCCTTTCTCCTTATCTTTATCTTTTCTTCCCCTTCTCTCCTCTCTCTTTCCTTCTATAACTTTTTTCCCCCAGAGGCAGGTTTTCTCTGTGTAGTCCTGGCTGCCCTGGAACTCGATGTGTAGTCCAGCCTGGCCTTGCCTGCTTCTGCTTCCCGAGTGCTGGGATTAAAGGCGTGTGTCACCACACACTGCCCTTCTTTAATCCTTTATCTCTTATTTTTTCTCATTTATGTTACCTCAGCTACTTGTATTAATTTTCTCTGAGAAGACCTCTAAAACTCCAGGTGCTGAGTCTGGTGGCACATGCCTTTAATCACAGCACTCTGGAGGCAGGGACAGGCAGATCTCAGTGAGTTCAAGGCCAGCCTGATCTACAGAGCAAGTTCTAGGACAGCCAGGACTACACAGAGAAACCCTGTCTCAGAAACACCAAACAAAAGAACAGAACAAAATAAAGACTCTTCACTGTGGGTGCTCCTTAGAGTAGCTTCAGAGGTACCGATATTTTTTAAAAATAATAACCAACAGAGAAAACAGCTGCTAATTAAACCTGTAACAACCACGGTGTTCTAGCTCTGTATCTCGAACAGGGCAGTTTCCAAGGTGACCAGACTAGTGTGTGTGGCTAGGTGAAGCCCTGAGGTTATGAGCTGCCAAACTCATAAACCACACAGGCTTCCTCTGAGCCACGTGCTCCACACAAGGCGCCCAGCAATCTAACAGCCAAGTGTTCCAACAGCATTTAACCATCAGCGTGTCTATAAATAGAACCCTGGACCGATTCGGAGCGATGTTAATATATGGGTTTAGTCCTGGAGTGACTAAACCTTAAGTTGTTTTGATCTCAGAGAGCCATCAAAACTCGGCTGCCACGAACAAATTCTGCAGTTGTCTGCAGCAGCTGTTTCATTCCTGTTGAATGTGTCCTTGTGTGTATAATTTACTAACATGATAATGATGTGCTGTTTGGCAGTTTGCAATTTACAGAGCGTCACCACACACATGTTCTGCTTGATTCTTGAAAGGCGGACACTGTCACTGAGATTCAAGGGAAGACCAACAACTTGTTTCCAAACATCTGTACTTGGATCCAGGAAGGCAAGTGGACAGGCAGATGGCAGTGTGAGGGGGTGATGGTAGCTAGACAGGAGGCTCCTGAATTGACCCTCCCCAAATACCCAATTTTTTGTTTTGTATTGTTTGAGACAGACTCACCCAGCCTATAATTACCCAGTTTAAAGATTTGGGGTGTCAGTTCCTCTAGCATCCTCACTAGCCCTTTGGGGTCTAGCACCATGAATTTTCCATTAATTACTTGGCACTAAAAGTGATTTGGTTCAGGGGCTAGAGAGATGGCTCCATGGTGAAAAGCACTTAATAGGGCTAAGTGTGGTGGTGAATGCCTTTAATTCCAGCATTTGGAGGCAGAGAGAGGAGTTATTTCTGTGAGTTCAAGGCTGGCCTAGTCTACATAGTGAATTCTAGGATAGCCAGGGCTATTTTGAGAGACTCTGTCTCAAAAAAGAAAAATAAAATCATTAATGGTCTTGCAGAGGATATGGGTTTGATTCCCAGAACCCACAAGATAGATTACCACCCTGCAACTCCAGCTCCACGGAATCCAGCACCCTCTTCTGGCCTCCTGGGCTGTCAGGCATACACACAGTACACTTGCATACATTAGGCAAAACTCTCATACACTCATATACATAAAAAATGATTTGGTATAGTTTTTTTTTTCAAATTTTTATTATTTTTCATTTGTGTGTGTGTGTGTGTGTGTGTGTGTGTGTGTGTGTGTGTGTGTGTGTGTGTATGTGTGTGTGCATGTGCGCACTCAGGGGCCAGAGGTATTGAGTCCTCTAGAGGTAGCGTTACAGGTAATTGTAAGTTACTTGAAATGTGTGCTAGGAATTGAACTCTGGTTCTCTGCAAGAGCAGTACGTACTCTTAACCACTGAGCCATCTCTCCACCCTGATTAGTATAGTTTTTTTTTTTTTTTTTTGGTTTTTCAAGACAGGGTTTCTCTGTGTAGCTTTGTGCCTTTCCTGGAACTCACTTTGTAGACCAGGCTGGCCTCGAACTCACAGAGATCCTCCTGCCTCTGCCTCCCGAGTGCTGGGATTAAAGGCGTGCGCCACCACCGCCCAGCTAATAGTATAGTTTTAAACTAAAGGAAAAAGAGGGGGAAATCAGATTACGACCTGCCTCTTCCCAGATGAAATGTTAAAAGTCGCTTTTTCTGAATAGGTTAATGTGACAAATGCTTTCAATGATGAGTCATGTCTAATTCTTATTTTAGTTACTAGATCAGCCAAGAGCACCATTTATTACCATGACCAAGTATTCATCATGCCAAATCATATATGTGCTTTTGCTTGACTGATGGTGTAGGAGGCTTGCTTATCATCACCAAAACCACATGCATACGGTGTTGTTTCACTGTGACTTTGTGATGGTTGTGACATCACTAAAGGATCTAGTTTCCTCCTGTTGCTATAACAAATACCATGACCAGAAGCATCATAAGGGAGGAGACTGTGTATTTCAGCTCTTCGGGTATAGTCTGCCACTACAGGAAGCAAGGGCAGGGACTCAGACAGAAACCATGGAGAGGCTACTTTCTGATGTCTCACAGGTTGAGGCTTAGCTGGCTTTCTCATACATCCCAGGGCCTCAATCAAGCCCAGGGAACTGTGCTGCCTATAGTGGGCTGGGTCCTTCTCCATCAATTAAGACAATCCCTGACAGGTATACTCACAGGCCAGTCTGTTCTGGGTAATTCTTCTGTTGAGACTCCTCTCTCAACTCTAGGCCCTGTCCAGTTGACAGTTAAAGAGAATTAGGACACTAGGAGATGGAAACCTTTCCCCCCGTGGTAGAGATGGAACCAAGGCCTTCATACACATTAGGCAGATGCTCTACTGTGGGGTTTTGAGGGATGGGGCTTGAGACAAGGTTTCAATACAGCTGGCCTCATACAAACTATGAGGGTGAGCTTGAGCTCCTGCTTCTACCTTCCAAGTGCTGGATTTACTGTGTTACCACTGCACCCAGTGTGTCCTTTTCTTGAATAGGAGGTTTTTTGTTTTGTTTTTTTTTTTTTTTTAGCTCCGTTATAATCTTCTGGGAATCCCTTTGTACTTTTGGCTCATCATTGATGGAAATGACATCATGCAGTGCATGGCTGTCCTGACATATGAGAAAAGATTTGTTAGAGAAATTGGCTCATGCAACTGTAGAAACTGAGAAGTCACACAATAAACCGTCTGCAAGATGAAGAGCCAGGGAAGCTGGTACATACTCAGTTCAAGTCCAAAGATTTGAGACCCAGGAAACCCAAATTATCTTTTAGAGGCCAAAAGGCTGAGAACCTGGAGCTCTGATATCCAAAGACAGAAGACTGGCCTCTCCCAGTCAGAGGAGAGAGAATAAATTTGCCTTTTCTCTGAAATGATTTTCTCCAGTACCTCAGTCAGTCATCTGATACGCAGTGGGTGAGGATGTTGTCTTCACTCAGCTCATGGAGTTGAGTGCCGGTCTCTACAGAGACTTCCCTTGCAGACATGCCCGGGAATAATGCTTGGCCAGCTGTTGTGGATTGGGTGTTATATTAGTTATTCTGTTGTCATGATAAAACACCATGACCAAGGCAACTTATAGAAGTCAGGATTTGTCTGGGTTTATGGGGTGGTAGGCCATCTTAGCAGGGAGGCCCGGCAGCACGCTGCAGGCATGGAGAGAGCAGCAGGAAGTGGAGAGCTCACCTCAACTGGGAGCATGAAGCAGAGAGAGGGAATTGAAAGTGGCACTCTCAAAGCCCACCCCCAGTGACACACTTCCTCCAACAAGGCCACACCTCTTAAACCTCTCCAAACAGCACCACCAACTTCAGACTGAGTATTCAAATATCTGAGCCCTCAGGGAACATTTTCATTCAAACCACCACCGATGTAAAATGTACCCATGGCTGTTGTGGAATATTATTTTAAAGTGTGTTGCATTTTTTCCCTACTGCTTTTGTTAACAATTCAAAGATGTGTTTGATTAAATACAATTAACCTGCGACCAGGAGGCTGAGTCAACAAGTAGCTGACAGGAAGTGGTCAGGAGGAACCACATGGAGCAAAAGTTTTTTAAGTGGGGGATGAGAGAAGGACGCTGGGTCTTCTGCAAAGGGAGAAGGTTAGCTACTTGCTATATAGCCTCTCTGAGCGAGCAGAATTCCACCTCAATCTTTGAATGTAAGTTTTTTTAGAGGGAGAGAGATCTAGGTAAAAGTTTCCTTTAGTAGCTTTGAAAGAGTCGGTGCCAAGGGATCAGAATCCCCTCAGGCTCTGGCCCTTGCGGCCTAACTGCTGTGGTAGCAGTAGAGTTGCAATCTCTGATTACGATAGCCATTGCTTAAGGGGCAGCCACTGTAAGTTAAAAAAGCAAGCAAACAAACAAAACAAAAACAAAAACACCAAAACGGTTAACAACATGTAGCCACATGTGTTTGGATACTTGGTCTCCAGCTGGAGGATTGGTTTTGGAGGTTGTAGAACTTATATGAGATGAGGCCTGACTTGGCAGAAGTAGGGTGCTGGGGGAGGGCTTTCGAAGATTATGCTCCCTTCTGGTTCCAGCCTGAGGTCTGGGCTTCCTGATTCTCTAAGATGTGAGAAGCCACTGCCATGGACCGGGCCATTTCCTCCACCACTCCTCTTCCACCGTGACGCACTCTTAAAACATCTGTTGCCGGGCGGTGGTGGCGCACGCCTTTAATCCCAGCACTCGGGAGGCAGAGGCAGGCGGATCTCTGTGAGTTCGAGGCCAGCCTGGTCTACAGCGCGAGATCCAGGAAAGGCGCAAAGCTACACAGAGAAACCCTGTCTCGAAAAACCAAAAAAAAAAAAAAAAAAAAAAAAAAAAAAAAAAAAAAAATCTGTCATGCCTTTTGTTATGGTGACAGCAAAGGTGAAACACCCACTATCTGGGTGCCCCTCCCCCCCCCAGTCAAATTGACACTGGCATCCATCACCACACAAAGCTACCCCAGACTGTGAAAAGGTCAGAGGTCAGGTCACTAAAGACAGAGTGACTGCCTTTTCATGAGGTCTAAGCATCTCTGCGACAGAAGACCCAATGGCGACCACATAAACAGGAAAGAATTGTCCTGCTCACAGTTCTAGAAGATTTAGTCAGTGGTTGCTTGGCTCTCCACTTAGGCAGTGCGATGGCTTATCCTGGTTGTCCAGTCGACACACCTGGGAAGAGGGAACCTCAACTGAGGAATTGCCTCCGTTAGACTGGCCTGTGGGCATGTCTAAGGTGCACTTTCTTGATGGCTGATTGAAGTGGAAATGCCCAGCCCACTGTGGGTGGTACCATCCCTAGGCAGGTGGGCTTGACTGTGAAGTGAGCCTCTGAGTAAGCCAGGTACAGTGTTCCTCTATGGTTTCTGCTTCACTTCCTGCCCTGACTTCCCTCAATGACAGAGTGTGATCTGGAAGTGTAAGCCAAATAAGCCTTTTCCTCCACAAGATGCTTGTGGTCATGGTGTTTATCACAGGAATAGGAAGTAAAGCAGGACAGGCAGTAAATAGAGGCAGTAACGTGTGGCAAGGGAGGTTCTTTGCCTCAGGAAGGACAGAGAAAAGAAGAGACTGGACTGGGTACAACCTTCAAAGGAACAACACCCTTTGCAACCTACTTCCTCCAAGTAGTTTCTAGCTCGTATTTCCCATAATCTTCCAAAATAGTGCCACCAGCTGGGAACCCAGAACACATGAGCCTGTAAGGGACATTTCATATTCATAATAATGTGGACAAGGCCGTCCTCAGGGAGGGGCTGAGGTGAGCCATATAACATTCCAGAAAGTTTTCTACAGGGTGCAATAATGGTGTGGAAGTCGAATATTTTTCCTTTCAAAATTGCTCAGGTGATCTGGCTGCAGCAGTCAAGATAAAGAAACACCACAGGATTAGGTGGAATGCCTAAACCAGTCAGAGTAAAGAAGCACAGAGCACTGGGGTGTGGCCAGCCAACAATGTGGTCAAGGGTTATAGAAGAGTCTTAGGTTTCTGTTGTTGAAAGAGATAATTAAATGTCGGGAGTCAGGCAAGGGCCCAACAACAACAAGACCAGTAATAGAAAGTACTGTCTTCCCAGGTGGGAGACTATAGCACAAGTGACAGAAGAGGTCTGTCGTCCCCGTCTGTGGGGACCTCTATGGTCACTGTGAGTCTCCTGATTTTGCTGAAGGAGGCTGTTGTAATCGGAGGGAAATAAGGGCTGGAGGGTTGGCTCACATGTTAAGAGCACTGGCGCCTCTTCCAGAGGAACCGGGTTAGGTTCCCAGCACCCACATGGTGGCTCACAACTGTCTGTAACTCCTGTTCCCAGGGCACTGCACACGCAAGGTGCACACACATACATGCAGATAAAACAGCCATATACATTAAAAATTAATAAATAAAAATGTAAAAAAATAAAAAAAAAGAACAAAGGATCAGAACCTTTTCCTTTTCAGTTCAAGAATTTCCCAGCACCTTGTGCAGTCTTGAGGCAGGGGGAAAGGCTTGGACTTGGCCTCTACTGGATGTGCCTCCCCATGGGAGGCCTCGCCTTTTTGTGGGTGGGAGAGAGGGGTGGGTTGGAAGGGGGAGGCTGGGGGGGCAGGAGGAGGGAAGAGGGGAATCTTTGATTGGTGTGTAAAATGAATGAAAAAATTTTCTTAATAAAAAAAGGGGAAAAAAGAATTTCCCAGAAGCCTGTAAAACTGTTGGAATATTTACAATGAAAGTCAGAAATCCTGATAATTTGGACAGCCACATCACTACTACCACGACACTAAAGAAAAATAAGTAAAAAGAAAATTTCATAAAATGCAAACCAAACTATCATTTTGTTATTTTAAAGATATAACATCTATTTATCTCTTTATTTATATGTGCCAGGGCACATGCGGAGGGGCAGGGGACAAGCTGCAGGAGTGCAGACTTCCCTTCCATCACGTGGGTCCCAGAGTTTGAACTTGGGTCATCAGACATGGCAGCAGCAAGCGCCTCCCTCTACCTACCAAGCCTTCTACCCAGCACCTTGCAATTATTTTTTGAGATAGAGTTTCAAGTGGTCCAGGCTGGCCTTTGCCTCACACATAAGCTGAGTATGGCCTTGAACTCCTGATCCTCCTGCCTCTACCTCCTGAGTGTTGGCATTGTAGGCTTGTGCTTCCATACCCAGTTTATGTGGCACTGGGGATGCAACCCAAGGCCTTGTGCATGCTGGGCAATCACTCTACCAACCGAGGTATATGCCCAGCCTGTGAATTTTATTAAGCATGTTTTTATTCCCCATCTTAAGGACCATGACAAAGGATGAGAAGTCCTGGTTTTATTCAAGGCAAAACCATAGAAAAATCAAAGCTCTTCCTAGATTCTTTCCAGGAAGCAGATATTTTATTAAACCAAATTCTGATGTCATCTTTCTAGAATAACACGTTCCCATCCCATTTATTTCAGTGTAAGGCAGATGATGAAATTGATACTTAGTTGCAAATATTTATATTGCTTCATGTCTCTACCTTATCCTTGCACCCAAGAACTGGGAAATATTAACTGGTATTATTGAGGAGTACAAGCTTTCTCAAGCTGAGGGCCACAATATATTGAGAGTTAATAAGATTTGTATATTGAAACTCAAAAAGAAGTTTAGTCAATGAAACAGATCCAAATAGTGCAATTGTATGTATGGTATGGATAAATATTGTTGTATGGAACCCTTGATTCACCTATATTTGTGCTGTATATAAATGTATATAAGCACTGCACTATCAGAACATTTATTGATTTTAAAAAATCATAGGTCACAATCAACAATGCTTGAAACACAAAATAGTGATCAACACAGGCTCTGCAGTTATACAGCCTGGCCCCATCACTCTCTAAAGGAATGATAAGTTACCAGTGAAATGAGAATTATTAGAAACCAGCTCCAGGCCAATTCATTCAGAAGTTCCAGGAAGACAAGGGGCTCAATGACTGGGCTCTCGATATTTTTAGAAGCATTTTAATGACGCCTACAAAATGGCTCCCCAGGTAAAAGTCTCTTGTCTCATCAGATGACCTGAGTTCAGTCCCAGGACCCACATGATAGAAGGAGAGAACCTATTTAGTTAGAAAATTGTGCTCTGACCTCCCCACACAATGTAACATGTGTATACTGTCCCCACTATAACAAATAAATGTAGTAAAAAGTAAGAAAATGAAATCAGAAGGAAAACCCCCAAAACTTTAGAACTGGAGATATTTTGATTTTTTTTTTTTGGTTACATCATAAAAACACAAATTTTGTAAGATCCAAGAAAATCCGATGACCAAGGCCTTCAGTCTGGGTTATGAAGGTAAGGCAATCTGGCTGGCTGCTGGTAGCCCTTGAAGACTTTAAACAGATCACAGAAGCATTATCTGAGCTTTTCAGGAAAGTGGAATTGGGTGTAGACTTTCCAGGGGACACATAGTAGGGCTGGGGTTTTGAAGCTAGGGTCTAAAGGTCGCCTCTTTCTGCACATATCTGAAGCATTTGGGGAGGGAAATCCACTAATCCACTAATATAAACATACGCATAGCACAGTGCAAAATATGAGATTTGCAGAAATAAAAATTTCAGGATAATGATTACAATTTTCGAGAAGGTGGCTTCCTTTGGGCTACGACCCAAGTTTCCTTTTGAGTCTACTTGCGTTTGTTTCCTCTGGGGACTGTTGGTAGAAAAGCTGCAAGGGTCTGGGTCAGGTGAAGCCTGTCACCCACTAGGGAACTCTTTCACTCTCTTACTGTGTATATTCCTTATTGCCCTGGCAGGGCCAGAGACTTACATTCAAAAGCAGTTTCTCTAGATTGTCCTCCTGTTGCTTAGGCTCGTATTTGAAAGCTAGGTCCCTGGATAGTGGTTCTAGTTTCGAACCTTTAGGAGATGGAGCCCTGCTGGAAGATGTGAGTCACTGGGTGGTGGTGGCGGTGAGGTGGTGGGGGTGGGGGTGGAGGAGTGGGGAGGTGGGGAGGTGGGGTGGTGGTGGTGGTGGTGGTAGTGTGTGTGTGTGTGTGTGTGTGTGTGTGTCTCCTTAAGGTTTCATAGCTCAGCCCCACTTCCCCTTGATCTCTATTCTGCTGAGATATGATGAGGCAAGGTATCATAGCTGCACATTCCTTTCACCATGGAGCCCCTGGCTGTCATAACACCCCCAACCATGTAAACTGTACCCCCTTAATTGTGAGCCAAGATAAATACTTTCTTCCTTTTAAGTTGTTTTTCTCAGATAAGTTTGTTACAGCAACAAGAAAAGTAATAACACCCCCCATCCCCAGTGGAAGCCACAAAAAGTAGCAGATGTTTGTAACTTACTTTACATCTATTGAAACATACTGCACTGGATTTTTCTATTGTCAGCTTGGTTAAACTGGCAATTATATTTCCAGAATTTCTCTTCCTGTATAGCTTCAGGTTACCACTGGCCAAAGAGTAACAAATAAAATTTGAGAGGCGGAGTGCAGTAGCCATCCTGTCTCAGAGTTTCATCCATGATTAGATAGGGTGACTTGTGGTACCTGGCAGGTTCCAGCCTGTCCCTACCCTCCCTCAACCTTGCGACATGCCTTTCTCCTCAAAGGCTGATCCTGGACACCAGGAGAAACCCCAGGAAGAATGACCAGATCCCTGGCCGTGGACCCAAACCAACACAGTCAGATGTTTCTCACATGCTTCTCTGTCAGCTTCTCTTTGACCTTGACCATAACATGTGCTCTTAGAGGAACGGTTTATTGACCATGATGTCATGCCTCTTTCCCGTCTGCACATCTCAGTTCTTCCATCAGGCCTAGTTCCAGATCCCTTTCCCCAGAGCCCCTCAGAGTTTTGCCTTGCTGAGCCTAGTCAGCAGAGTGAGTTCTAGGACAGCCAGGGCTACACAGAAAAACCCTGTGAACAAACAAACACCCCAAACAAAAAACACCCAAACGTGAGGGCTGGAGAGATGGCTCAGCAGTTAGGACAACTTGCTGTTCTTGCACAGGACTGAGGTTTGGTTCCCAGCACCTACATGGTGCCTCACAACCATCAGCAAATCCAGCTCCAGGAGATCCAACGCCCTCTTCCGAACTCCATGGGCACTAGGTACTCATGGGATGAACAAACATACATGTAGGTAAAACACTCACATACAAAATAAAATGAATAACTGTAATTTTTCTTTCTAAATTTGGTAGACCTACATAGCAAGAACCTGTCTCTAAAGTTAAATAAGAAGGCTGGAGAGATGGCTCAGTGGTTAAGAGCACTTGTTCCTCTTTCAGAGGACCGGGGTTCAGTCTCAGCACCACATGGTGAATCACAACCATTTGCAACTCCAGTTCCAGGAGATCCAATACTCTCTTGACCTCTGTGGGCAAAGGGTCCACATGTGGCACTCATACATATACACAGGCAAAACACTCACATATAAAATAAATAAATCTAAAACAACAATAAAATAAGGCACGAAGGGTGGGGATTAAATTCAGTCTGGTACGTGGCACACTCAGGAATCCCAACAGTCAGGAAGCAAGGGCAGAGAACAGCCACGTGTTTGAGGCCAGCCCAGTCTGTATAGTGAGTACCAGGCCATCATGGGTTACTGAGAGACCTTGTCTTCAAAAACAAAACACAAAAACAAATACAAGAGTCTGAAAAGTTGACTATAGTGCTATATTTTGTTTTCTGGAATAGTAACAGGTAAACCTCTCATTTAAGAGATGGTTTCAGCCTGGTGGTGGTGGGAAATTCTTTAATCCTGGCACTTGGGAGGCAGAGGCAGAGGCAGAGGCAGAGGCAGAGGCAGAGGCAGAGGCAGGTGGATCTTTGAGTTCAAGGCCAGCTTGGTTTACAGAGCAAGTTCCAAGACAGCTAGGGTCCATGTCTTGAAAAACAATAAAAACAAAACCAAAAAAAGATGACTTTCAAGAATGTGGTTTATTCTGTTGTTTATGATTTTGCACACTACATAAAGATTTATGTAAAAATTGTTCCTTCAGAATTCAAAGAGAGAAAAGACTGTTGAATCTTCTAATACTTTGGAGCAAATTCCTTTGTAAAGCAAGAGGAGGCATGGCTCCCTTTTTACTTTCCTGATTACCTTGACTACCAGGAACCTCAGACAAGTTTCTTTTGGTTACATTCTCTAGTCCAAAGCCATGTTATTATTGCATTTTTTAAAATGTGTGTGTGTGTGTGTGTGTGTGTGTGTGTGTGTGTGTGTGTGTGTGTGTGTGTGTTGTATTATATATGTATGCTGTGGGATGTTCTGTATGGCAAATGTGTTGCTGATTGGTCAATAAATAAAATACTGATTGGTCATTGGCTAGGCAGGAAGTGTAGGTGGGACAAGGAGGAGAATAAAGCTGGGAAGTGGAAGGCTGAGTCAGAGAGACACTGCCAGCCACCATGATGAGAAACAGCATGTGAAGATGCCGGTAAGCCACAAGCCACGTGGCAAGGTATTGATTAATGGAAATGAATTAATTTAAGCTGTAAGAACAGTTAGCAAGAAGCCTGCCATGGCCATACAGTTTGTAAGCAATATAAGTCTCTGTGTTTACTTGGTTGGGTCTGAGCGGCTGTGGGACTGGCAGGTGAGAGAGATTTGTCCTGACTGTGGGCCAGGCAGGAAAACTCTAGCTACATATGTATGTATGTGTAACATGAATTGCTAAATGGTCTTATTAATTAAAAAAAAAAACCTGAACCCAGATATTGGAGTGAAACCTGAAAGATCAGAGAAGCAGAACAGCTAGCCACAAGTTCTTACCTCTATGAAATCCTCAGCCTAAAGAGAGTGAGTTCCTGTTTCCTCATGCCTTATATACCTTTCTCTGCCCTGCCATCTTACTTCCTGGGATTAAAGGCATGTGTGCTTCTCAAGCAAAGGCATGAGATCTCAAGTGTTGGAATTAAAGGTGTGTGCCACCACTACCTGGCTCTGTTTCCAGTGTGGCCTTGAACTCACAGAGATCCAGATCTGTCTCCCAGTGATAGGATTAAGGGTGTGTGCCATCACTGGCTGGCTCCTATGTCTAATCTAGTGGCTGGCTCTGTCCTCTGACCCCCAAATAAATTTTATTGGGGTGCACAATATATCACCGTATGTATGTATGTATGTATATGACTGTGCAGGTGTATATACTCATAAGAACACACACAAGGCTAGAGTAATACCATAGGTGTTTCCTCTATCAGTCTCTACTTACTGCCTTGAGACAGTCTCTCACTCAGTTGGAAGCTGCCTGTTTCTGCTAGGCTGGCTAGCCAGAGTGCTTTGGGGATTCACATGCCTCTTATTTCCACTCCTCAATACTAGAGTTACAGGCATGTGCAGTCATGTCTGACTTTCTATGTAGGTGCTGGGGATTCGAACTCAGGTCCTCTGCTTGCAGAGAGAAATTGATCTTGCTCACTGACCCATCTCTAGTTCCATGCTGTTATTCTCTGCCCGATTCCTTTAAGAGTTTGTATGGCCTTGGGAAAGTCTCTTTATGGATACCTCAAGTCTTTTGATTTTTTTTATGAACCAGCTGGCTCTTGCCTCCTCCTTTTCATGTGAAGGTACCCTAGAAGGAAATTATTTGATATCTGAATCAGGACACCACTGTTTTCTACCCCACTGAAGAAACTAATGTGATTCCTACCAAAAGGAAACTAAGAAGAAGAGAGAGATTACGTTTCTGCTTGGAATATAAAGAGAGTACACTTGCACAGAGACATAAAAAAAACGGTTGGTGTGGGGGCTAGAGAGGTAGCTCAGTGATTAAGAGCACTGGATGCTCTTGTAGAGGACCCAGGTTCAATTCCCAGCTTCTACATGGTGGTTCATAACCATCTCTTACTCCAGTTCCAGAGGATCCAATGTCCTTTTCTGGTTTTGTTGGACACTAGGCATGCTTGTGATTCACTGACATGTACACAGGCAAAGCATTCACACATACAGTTAGGGTTTGGGGCTGGAGATGTGACACACTGTGCAAACCCTTGGGGTCCACACCTGGCACACACACGTGCAAAGATAGATGAATTTGTTATAAAATACACCAGAGATGTGCATCGACTTCAGGATTGGTCACTTACAGACAGCTATTAGAAAAAGCTCAGCAGTTTTCTTGTACACAGCCAATAAAGAGTTCTCAGAACCATATAATTACTCTTCTTACATGTTACCATAGAGACAACAGCCGGTTCTGTTGGGTACACTGATTTTTAAATTTTAGATAGTAGTTCAGCTACTGTGTGTGTGTGTGTGTGTGTGTGTGTGTGTGTGTGTATTTTTCCCAATACGTGGATAATTTTATTTTTTCCAATTAAAAAGTATAGTTATATTATTTGTAATTAAATGATTTATAAAGACAAAACTAATATAGCAAAAAAATAAAAACAACAAAACCCCAAATTCCCATTTGTAAAGTTGAAGTCTACAAATTTAATCATAACAATTCTATCCTCAGGCTACAGAAAAATAGATCAATATTAACACACAAAATTTAATCAGAAACCCTAAAGGGAATTCAGGCTGACCCCAAATAATGTGAAAAAAAGTCAAGAAAGCTCACTCTCATTTTATTATAGAATGAAATACCTGGGCAGCACATACCAGTTTTAAGTTTTATTTATTTGTATATGTGTGTGTGTGTGTGTGTGTGTGTGTGTGTGTGCACAGAGATCAGAGGACAACTTTTGGGAGTTGGTTCTTGTTGTGGAATATTATTTCAAGATGTGTTACATCTGTTTATGCTGTGGAATATTTGTTTAATGATGCAAGGATATGTTGCATTCTTTTATGTTACATTTGTTTAACTCTGTGAAGCTGTGTTACTTTGTCTGTCTAAAATACTTGATAGGTCTCATAAAGAGCTGAATGGCCAATAGGTAGGCAGGAGAAAGGATAGCCAGGGCTGGCAGGCAGACAGAATTAGTAGAAGGAGAAATCTGGGAAGAGAAGATAGAGGAGCAGGAGAAGAAGGAGGAGGACACTGGGGGCCAGCCACCCAGCCACCCAGCCACCTAGCCACCCAGCCACCCAGTCACCCAGCCACCCAACCACACAACCACCCAGCCACCCAGCCACCCAGCCACCCAGCCACCCAGCCAGACACAGAGTAAGAAGTAAGGAAAAGGAGGCAAAAGGTAGATGGGTTAATTTAAGCTAAGAAAAGCTGGCTAGAAACAAGCCAAGCTAAGGCCGGGCATTCATAAGAAGGAATAAGACTCTGTGTATTTATTTGGCAGCTTAGTGGTAGGCCCTCCCAAGAGCAAAGAGCCAAATGAGTAAAAAAAAAAAAAACAAGTCCAGGTTCTTGCCTCTCATCTTGTTGAGGTACAGTCTCTCTTGTTTTTGTTTTTTATTATTAGTCTTTTTCACACAATATATTTGGAGCAAATTCTTTCTCCTACCCAAACCGTCCAGATCTTTCCCACCTTCCTACCCACCTAACTGCTTGTTCTCTTTCTCAAAAACGAAAACAAAGCAAACAAAAATCAAGACAAACTAACAACCAATAAGACAAAAAAATTACAAAAACAAAACAAAATGAAACAAGCCGGGTGGTGGTGGTGCACACCTTTAATCCCAGCACTCAGGAGGAGAGCCAGGCAGATCTCTGTGAGTTCGAGGCCAGACTGGGTTACAGAGTGAGTTCCTGGAAAGGCTCCAAAGCTACACAGAGAAACCCTGTCTCAAAAAACAAAAACAAAAACAAAAACAAAAACAAAACAAAACAAAACAAAAAAAGTCCCTCCCTAAAAGCATGGAATCTGTTTTGTGTTGGCCAACAAAACCTAGACATGGGAGGGGGTGTCCTGGAACATATGATTATACCTGGTGATGCTCCATTGGAGAAAACTGATTTTTTCCTTTCCCAGTCAGTATCAACTGCAAATAGCTTTTTGGTTAGGGGGTGGGACATTGTGTCCACCTCCCCTTCTCAGGGCTGGGACTTTGGTTTGAACCTACGCAGGTCTGTGCATGCTGTCCCATTGGTTGTATCTGGAAGACACTGTTGGAGTCAGAAACCACCTCTGGCTCTTACAGTCTTTCTGCCTCCTCTTCCACATAGATCCTGAGATGGGAATGGAGGGGCTTGATGAAGACATCCATTAAGGACTGAGCGCTCCCAAGTCTCTCACTCTCTGTACACTGTCCAGTTGTGGGTCTCTGTGTTAATTCCCATCTACTTCAAGAAGAGGCTTTCCTTTGAGAGTTGAGTGAGGCACTGATCTAAGAATATAGCAGTATGTCATTAAGAGTCGTTCTTTGCCATGTTCTAGCAGAATAATGGGCGTAAAGCAGCCAGTGGTATTAACCGCTGAGCCATCTCTCCAGCCTCCATCTCTCTTGCTTTTGCTTTGATGTGTACTCCAGACTAGCTGGCCCGTGAGTTTCCAGCAGACTCCTACCTCTGCCTCCCATCTCACCAAGAAGTGATGGGGTTACAGATGTAGTCACTGCATCTGGCTTTTTACACGGGTTCTAGGGGTTAAACTCAGCTCATCAGGCTTGTAAGGTAAGCGCTTGTATTTGCTGAGCCACCTCCCTGGCCCCGCATCCCAGTTTAATCACCAGTAAAATAATAAGATGGGATGTAGTAGCCAGGTGTGGTGGTGCACACCTTTAATCCCAGCACTCAGGAGGAAGAGGTAAGTGGACGGCAGTGTGTTTGAGGCCAGTCTGATCTACAGAATGAGTTCCAGGACAGTCAGGGCTACTCAGAGAAATGCTGTCTCAAGCAAAACAAAACAGAAACAGAACAAAACAAAAAGAAATGATGTAGTAACTAAAAGTATTCTAGCAAATGCAAGTGCACATACATACATATTACCCCCCCACACACATACACACTATAAGTAAAGGCATTTTCTATGTTACCAGAGCCCCAAACACTGTCTTTACAGTAGTAGTTACTGAAATCCACACTGAATGAGTAATTAGAACACAAAAGGCATGCAAAATTAACAATAGAGGAGAGATTAGCATTCTCAAACAGGAGCATACCCTTCGCGAGTGTTTTGCATTATGAGAACTCATACAATATTAATTTAATAAGATACTTGACATAGTAAGTTAAGACAAGACAACGGTTAAAAGGGGCATTGTAGAGATGAGGAAAATTAACCCTATTAGTTATGCAACAAATCATATAGTTGGACACTGAATACACTTGGCTGGAAGCCAAATTTTAGTGGAGCGTCTTGAGATAATTACAGTTGTGCAAGGAAAAGAGAGAAAAATAGTGAATTAGAGAAATGATGGCTAGTGAAGACAATTCTTTGATGGCCTTGAAGTAACGACTCTAAAAGATGGAATAAAAAATATGCAGTGAGATCATACGCAAAAGTTGCCCTGAAATCGAAGAATCAGGCAGAAGGGGCATAGCATATACAGCAAAACATGATTAAGAATGACGACAAAGGTTGTGGCCGAATTCCCCCGCCCCCCTCCGGCTCTTCCATCCTTTCTGTCCCCTCTTCTGTAATGTTCTTTGAGCCTTAGTTAGGTTGACAGAGATGTCCTACTTAGGACCGATCACTCAGCAGTGATCAGTCTTATTCTTAGCACTTTGATCGGTTGTGACTCTGCCTAACTGCTGTCCACTGCAGGAAGAAACATCCCTGGCCAAGGGGCACTAATCCATGGATAGAAAGATAGTTAGGAGACAGTGCGCCAGACAGCATGTCCATTTAGCAACACAATAGTAATAGGTTCCCTCCTAGGTCCTATGACTTCCTAAGCCATGGGCTTTCGACCAAATTCATGGTACCAGGCTTGAAAACACCCCCTCCTGAGGAGCATGTCTCAAATCCAATCACAAAGCAACTGGTTACCCCCATAATGTTTGTGACATTAGTGCACCAGTAGGCATATTTTACCTATCAGGTCAGTATGTTAGCATGCCTCCTTTCTTCCTTCCTTCCTTCCTTCCTTCCCTCCCTCCCTCCCTCCCTCCCTCCCTTCCTCCCTCCCTTCTTTAGGCACCAGTCCATTGACAGACATTGGAGTTGTCAACCCTAGACAATTTATGGAATGTTTTAAGCATATGAAGAAATCTAAGGATTATTGTGTTGCAGTTATGGAATATGTGACCCCAGAACATATTGTTGCTATAGCAACTCATATTAGAACACAAACTCATCTGTTTTTGTGTTGAGAGGGAAGAGTTATTACTGTTAGTGGTCGATGCAGAGGGAAACCTTTTGGAAAATTATTACCAATTCTTACTTTGCTAAGCAAGAAAGTGAACTATTATAAGATCACCCCTGAATGTCTACCACAAAATGTTGGTTTCTATAAAAAGCTTGCATATACAGTATCTGAAGAAAATTACATGTGTTGAAGGTTCCAACAGTAAAATCCTTTTAAGAAAGGGAGTTGTTGAAGGAGCTTCTGCTACAAAGATTCATTCTTTCTAGAGTTAAGACAATCAATGGTTTGTTGGTGGAACTCAGCGACCTCCATGAGTATTGGACTGGGAAAAAAAAACCACACCCAACAAGCACAGTGATATTAGAATATTATTTTTGGTGATGGGACATGCTGTAAAGTTTAGATTTCAAATAGACACCATAAAAGGAATGGTTTTAGTCAAAGGATTAAAAACTATTTTATTTGTGGGGCTGGAGAAGTGACTCAGTGGTTAAGAGCACTGGCTGTTCTTCCAGAGGACCTGAGTTCAATTCCTAGCACCCACATGGTGACTCACAAGCATCTGTAACTACAGTCCCAGGGGATCTGAGGCCCTCTTCTGACCTCCATGGACACCAGGCATGCTCATGGTGCACCTACATACTAGCAGGCAAAACACTCATACACATTAGATCATAAAGCAAATCTAAAAGCAACAGATTTATTTATTTTTATTTTATGTGTATGCATGTTTTGTCTGAATATATGTATATGTATGTATGTGTAACACGTATGTGATGTGCCCACTGAGGTCAGAAGTGAGCGTTGGATACTCTAGAATTGGAGTTATAGATGTTTTCGAGCTGCCATGTGGGAGCTTAGGACTAAACCCAGGGCAGGGGGCTTCTCTGCAAGAGCAGTATGTTCTCTTAACTGCTGAGCCATCTCTCCAGCTCCAAAGGGTGTGTGTGTGTGTGTGTGTGTGTGTGTGTGTGTGTGTGTGTGTGTGTGTGTGTTTGTGTTTGTTTTGTTTTATTTTGTTTTTTTCAAGACAGGGTTTTTCTGCGTAGTTTTGGTGCCTGTCCTGGATCTCGCTCTGGTCAGGCTGGCCTCGAACTCACAGAGATCTGTCTGGCTCTGCCTCCCAAGTGCTGGGATTAAAGGTGTGTGCCACCGCCACCCGGCAAAGGACATATTTTTAACTCAATCCCACCTGCCCCCCCCCCTTTGTTTTGACAGTCTCATGTCGCACAGGCTGGCCTTGAACTCACTCACTATGCAGCTGCCTCCACCTTCCAATGCTGTAGTTATAGGCATGGCCTAGCCTGGATATTTTCCTGTAGTTTCCGCTCCTTTTCTTTCCTTCTTTCTTTATTGCATGAGCATATGTGTGTGTGTGTGTGTGTGTGTGTGTGTGTGTGTGTGTGTGTGTGTGTGTGTGTGTGTAGGTGAGAGAACAATTTAATGGATTCTTTTTTTTCCCCCCCCCTGAGACAGGGTTTCTCTGTGTAGCTTTGAAGCCTGTCCTGGATCTCACTCTGTAGACCAGGCTGGACTCCAACTCACAGAGATTCGCCTGCCTCTGCCTCCCAAGTGCTGGGATTACAGGCGTGTGCCACCACCGCCTGGCTCTAAAACTTCTAAAAGCAGAATAGAACAATTTGAATGTTTTACTGAAGTGTTTATTGTTCTAGGCAGATGGAGTACTACATGCTTTATATATCAAATAGAATTATTCATTTGTCAGGACTCCCAAGAGTAAATATAATGGGGCATCCAAGGTGTTCTATTTATTTATTTATTTATTTATTTATTTTTATTTTTTTCAAGACAGGGTTTCTCTGTGTAGCTTTGGCTGTCCTGGAACTCACTCTGTAGACCAGGCTGGCCTCGAACTCAGAGATCTGCCTGACTCTGCTTCCCAAGTGCTGAGATGAAAGGTGTGTGCCATCACTGCCCAGCAATAATTTTCTTTAATTTTTAAAAACATTTTTTAAAGATTTATTTTTATTATAAATAATAAATATAAATACATATATGAGTATTTTGCCTGCATGTATGCTTTTGTATCACACCTGGTGCCTGCAGAGGCCAGAAGAGGGCTTCAGATCCCTTGGAACTGGAGTTGTAGGTTTTTGTGAGCTGCTATATGGGTGCTGGGACTTGAACCCTGGTCCTCTGATAGAGCAAGCAGTGCTGCTGCTCTGACGTATCTCTTTGGGGCCCGAGGAGGCTTTTAAACAGTGCATTTGTGGTTCTCAGTACACATGCTTTACCCCAGTATTTCTTATCATGGGAATCTAAGTCTTCTGAGCCACAGTTTTGTGAAATGTGGAATATTACAAAATGAGTAGAATTCTTGAGAATGCATGATGCCGTGTTTGCTGTATCTTAAATGCTGAGGAAAGAATTCCCAATTCATGCGGCTGTAATGGTTCTGGTTCTGGTTCTGGTCCCTGTCGTGTTCTGATTCTGCTTATTTTGGTGATTTGATTTTCCTTTCTTTGTCTTTTGTTTTGTTTTGAAACAGTTTGAAATAGCATCTTGCACTGGGCATGGCAGCACACACCTTTGAT
This sequence comes from Peromyscus californicus insignis, assembly GCF_007827085.1. Classification (NCBI taxonomy): domain Eukaryota; kingdom Metazoa; phylum Chordata; class Mammalia; order Rodentia; family Cricetidae; genus Peromyscus; species Peromyscus californicus. Next base: position 97,923,967 of record NW_026294402.1, read on the forward strand.
CTCAGCACTTGGGAGGCAGAAGAAGATGAACTCTGTGAGTTAGGGGTCAGCCTGGTAAACATAGTGAGTTCTAGGACAGCCAGGGATATGTAGAGAAACCCTATCTCAACCACTCCCCCCCCCCAAAAGTATATGTACTTTTTCTATTTTTATGTTTACTTTTTATATTATATAAGAATATAATAAAATATATGACAAAGTATATAATATATACTTTTTATTTTACTCTATAGTATTGACGGGCCCAGAATTCTCTATGTAGACAAGGCTGGCCCGGAACTTGCATTGATGATCCTACTGCTTCTATTTCCCAAGTGTTAAGGTGACCTGTGTGAGCCACCACACTCTGACCTAGTTTAACAATTTTTTTGTTTCTTGAGGCAGGATCTCATTCATCCAGGCTGGGCTGGCCTTGATTGAACTGCCTATGTAGACAAAAAGGACGGCCTGAACTTCCATCCTTTTGCTTAGACCACAGGCCTGGGCCACCCCTCGGTTCCGTATGGTGCAGGGTATTGAATCCAGGGCTTCCTGGATGCTAGGCAAGCTCTCTACCGGCTGAACCGCATCCTCAGCCCTTATTGATTTTTTTTGTTTGAAGGACTAGATACTTTACAAATGGCTTGAAACTTTTGCACTTTGTACATTAAACTCGTTTATATGAATATGATTTAAAAAAGATGACAATGATGTGTACTGTGTAAACTGATGACATGACTGCTCTGTGGTATGGTGAAGGGGAAGGCTCTTTTTGTAGATATGAGAGAGAACAGCCAGAGGCATCTGGAAGAGTCCAGGGCAGAGAGAGAAAGCAGTAGGCTGAACATGGCCAGACCTGACCATGAGAGAAGCAAGGAGAGAGAGAGAGAGAGAGACAGAGAGAGACAGAGAGACAGAGAGACAGAGAGAGAGAAGGAAGAAATAGAGAACAAAAGACAGAGAGGGAGAGAGGAGAAACAGAGACAGAGTGTGAGAGAGGGGGAGGCTGAAAGAGGAAGGGCCAGAAGAGAGAGAGCGAGGGAGGGAGTGGGGAGAGAGAGTGAGAGAGGGAGGTGGCAGAGAGAGCTAGCATGGCCTAAATAGCAGAGTTATGAAGAGAATGAGTAGCTGCCTGGAGAGGAGGAGTTAGGGGAGGAGAGGAGGGGAGAAGGGCTAGGATGCTAGCAAGAGACTTTGAAATGTGTGACAGGTGCTTGTGACACCGAGGGAGTCTGGAGACCAGCAGGTGCTTTGGGATGATAATGGGCACCACAGATTGTCCCTTCTGCCTTTTGGAATTTGGGGAAATAGAGTTTCCTTTGGACCTGATCATTTACTGTCTTTTTCAGGTTGTTGTTTTGATCAAGGTTTTACTATATTGGCTGGCTTTGAACTCCTGGCCTCTAGCCACCTTCCTGCCTGTTTCTGAAGTGCTCAGGTTACAGGCATATGCTGTACACCTGGCAAATACATTTTATAGTATAGAAGTGGTTGATACTCTATGAAATTGAAATGTGTACTTAAAAGGATTACATGATAATCCGACCTAGTAACAATTTTATTTATTCTTTTTTTTTTTTTTTGAGTCAGGGTCTCATGTTCATCGTCTTTTTAAAAATCCTAGATCCAGAAGTATATTTTCCAAGGTTTTTTTTTTAAAAAAAACTGGGGTTGGAGAGATGGCTCAGAGGTTAAGAGCACTGACTGCTCTTCCAGAGGTCCTGAGTTCAATTCCCAGCACCCACATAGTGGCTCACAACCATCTGTAATGAGATCTGGTGCCCTCTTCTGTGTACATAATAAATAAATAAATCTTTAAAAAAAACCCCAAAATTCAGTGTTTTAATTTTATTTTCCCCCCTGGGTTAAATTTAAGTGAAGTTAAACTAAAACTTAGGTTTAAAAGGATTATGTGCAGCCCAAGCCTAGTCATAGGTAGTGATTTCTTTTTATAATTTACTTTTTATTTTTAAGTGTGTGTGTGTGTGTGTGTGTGTGTGTGTGTGTGTGTGTGTGTGTGAGAGAGAGAGAGAGAGAGAGAGAGAGAGAGAGAGAGAGAGCACATGTGTGCACTTGTCCCTCCCTCCCTTCCTCCCTCTCTTCCTTCCTCCCTCCCTATGATACTGGGTGTTGAACCTAGTGTTCTATCATGCAGCTACACCCCCAGAATAAATATTCTTTTTTCATCATTCCTTCTTACCCGCTCAGGGGCGTAGACAGAGGCAAAGAAAACAATCACCAAATGTGCTCACAGGTTATTTCTGGATGGTGAGATTTATTTGTTTATTTGTTTTGCATGTGGGTGTGGGCATTTTCACCTGGGCCTGCACTTGTGGAGGCCAGAGGTTGATGATGGCTGTCTTCTGATATTACTCTTTCTTTACCTTAGCTGTCTCCCGGGGAGATTTCTCCCTGGGGTGGGTGCTAAGTCATGCCTACCCACCTCCTCATAAGGTCCCAGTGACAAACCAAAGTTCACCCTGGAGAACCAATGACTTTATTGGGTTGACTTTCAGAGCACAAGGAAGTAAGCTATGGGCAGGAGTGGGTTCTGCTCAGAGGACAGTTCTGTATGAACCATGGGGGCTCCTACAGAACCTGGAGTTTACTGACTGGGTAGGCTGGTGGGCTAGCAAGCGTCTGGAATCTGCCCATCTCCTCCTCCGTAGCACCAGTGTTACAGATGTGTGCTGCTGTGTTGAACTTTTGATGTGGGTGCTGGGGATCCAAGCTTAGGTCCTCTGGCTTGGACTTTGCACGCTGCGCCATCTCCTCAGCCCCTCTCGGCGAGATGTTTCAGTAATTGATTCTTTCTTACTAATTTTTCAGTGTAACAAGATTTCTATAATGAGCAGGGTTTTTGAAAACATTTTTATTTTGAAATCATTTCAGACGTTCAGAAAATTTCCAAGAATAGTTCAAAGAAACCTCAGATGGCTTTTATGTGGATTTTCTCAAATAGAAGCATTTTATCATACTTACACTCTCTTTCTTTTCATTTCCCCTTCTCTTTCCCTCTTGAGCTGTTGAGACACAGACTGCACTTACAATGTTCCTTCCATCCCCAAGCACCTCGGGTACTTTTTCTAAAAGCAAGGAAGCAGGTGTAGAATAAATCACATGAGGTGTTAATAGTGTCCCCAGATGAGGGACAGTGGGGGCATTGTAAACTACCTTTAGGCGTGTGTGGCTGACAGGAAGGATTCATTTCCAGACACATCGAAGATGGAGCTGTCCTAGGCCCTCTGGACACCGTGATGACCCTGGGTGTGATCCCTGGTCCAGTGGTGAAGCTGCAGGGAAGGATGGTAGAATAAACACCCTGATAACACTCTTCTCTCTTCCAGCTTCTGCTGATACAAATGCACACACTGACACAGAGTGAAGAAAGGGACATTCTTTCTTATAGGTGGAAGCCCCTCCCTCTGAAAAATGTGATAGAAACAATCAATTGGAAAATCAGCATGTGTTAACTGTCATGGTAAAGATCAGTTCAGCCAACCGACGTGCTACGCTAGACCTGGAGAGCAAAGAAGACCTGAAGTGTTGGGGCTGGGGTGGGGGGACCGCTCAGTCGGTCAAGTGCTTGCTGCACAAGGATGAGGACCTGGATTTGATCTCTTAGAAGCTATTGGAAAAAACCAGGCATGATGGCATGCGTTTGTGATCCTCAGTGCTGGGGAGATGGAGACAGGCAGATCCCTTCGGCTCACTGGCCAGCTTAGTCAAATTGATGGCCCTAAGTCAATGAAGGACCCTGCTTCAAAAACCAAGGAACAATACTCAAAGTTGCCTTCTGGCCTACACACACACACACACACACACACACACACACACACAAAGTTTAAGGAGTAATAATGCTTACATCGATTCTCATTAATTCCTTTGGGGTATAGTGGTATTTGCTCAGCTCATGACCTTGGGCGGTGCTTCCTGCCCTACGTGACCTCTTACAAGGGGTTGGGGAAAGGTCACATGCCCTTCTCCCTGCTCCTGCTTTCGAAGTAGATTTGCTCCCGGTCAGATCAGAGGACAACTTCTGCTGTCTACTCCGTTCTGTAATTGTGAATGTATTTTCTCAGCTTATATCTTAATAAATTCTGTTACCCATTTAATAGACTCATGTGGATTGATCGTAATAAAGGGGAATCAATAACTTGAGTGGAAACACTGGGCATACACACCACCCCACCCCTCACACCTAAATATCAAAGTTAACATCAGCACAGTGGGACATATTGGTGCCATGTGCCTCCTGATTCATTTTGCAATATTCCAAGCAAAAATACACAGCCTGTATCTAATCCAAGGCAGTGTTTGAGGAATCTGGGTAGAGGAAAATTCTGTAAAACAGAGTGGTCTGGTGTAGCTTGTTCAATTGTGTTTTGAATATACATTGAAGTCCTAATTCACGAAATGTGACTTGATTTAGAAACAAGGCCATTGCAGATATAATTAGCTGAGATGAGCTCCTGAGTGGGCTGGGCCCTAAACCAATATGAGTATGTCCTTTTTTTTTCTTTTCCTCAAGAATTCAATAAAATATTTATTGAACAAATACATTACAAATGAGCTAAGGGGTGCTTTAACTTGAAGTTACAATATACAACTTCAGATATTTGGAGGGTATTCACACAAAGGATGAAGAGATTTAGTCAGTGTGTCTGCAAGAGATGAAGCTTACATCAAGGCGTAAACAGAAGCCATGGATAGGCTGCAGGAGAGGTGGACAAAGCTCACCAAGCAGCTTAGCATCGTCCTTTCCCAGACAATGTATTTGATGCTTCATTTCTCCTTTCTTGAGATAGAACAGGGCACCACCTCTCCCTGGGTACTGGACAGGTGTAATGCACCGTAGGAACATTGTTAAATTCACAGTTAGTGTTAAGTATATGTTCTATGTTATAAACACTTACAAATTTATATTAAAGCACTTTCTGATATGCATTTTTCTATAAGCAAAGACGCTGGGGACCTGGTCATTTGACTCCCTAATTAGCAGCTACTGAATTCTCTCTCTCCCTGCCTGGGCTGTCTCCAGCAAAAGGCTAATAGTCTAACAGGCAGTTGACTACCCTTATGCTAGCACCAACTCTTTTGAACATTCCATAGACGCCTTGACACACTTATGCAAAAGACAGCAGCTAATTTCCCTGGCAGTCGAAGGTACAGTCCTAGTCAGGGCTGTTGGAAACAGTCTATGTGCCGCATTTTACAATCATAATAAACCAACTGGGAGCTCTACCCTTGGTAAAGACACCACTGTGACTGGTGCTAAGGGGCAGGGCTGTGAATGGTTCAAATCGCACCCTTTGATGACTGTGATTGGTGTGGAAGGGGTCCTGGCAGCCTGGCAGCCAGACTGGAGGTTCTGATGACTCATGCTGGCTTTGAATCTCCCAAACTGGGCTCCAAACAACTCAGAGACTCGCCCTTGCATGGTGACTTCGAGTCCCAAGTTCCAGCCTCCTGAGATCATATGTTTGTCAAAGTATTAAAAACAAGATAGTTTGTATTCATTTTTTTAAAAAAATTACATTTATTTATTTACTTTGTATGTGTGCTGGTGGTTGGGCATGACACAATGTGCTTGTAGAAGTCAGAGGACACTCGCAGGAGTCAGTTTTCTCCTTTCGCCATGTGAATCCCAGAGGGCAAACTCAGGTTGTTAGTCTTGGCAGCAAGTGCCATTACCAGCTGAGCCATCTTCTCATGGGCCCTTAACAAAAAAACAAAACAAAATGAAACAAAAAACCAACAACAACCAGTGACCCAAGTTATATAAGCTTTGGGCTTGTCCCCTGTCTGGGAACTCAACCATGTGAGACTACTTTTCTTGTTTTGTTTTTTGGGCGACAGGGGCTTATGTATCCCAGGCTGGACTGGAACTCAATATATAGCCTAGGCTGACTGTGGTAGTTTGAATAAAAATGGCCCCCATAGGGAGCTGTACTATTAGGAGGTGTGGCCTTGTTGGAGGAAGTGCTGTGGGATGGTCTGTGTGTCAAATTGCTCTGATTGGTCAATAAATAAAATACTGATTGGCCAGTGGCCAGGCAGGAAGTATAGGCGGGAAAAACAGAGAGGAGAATTAAGGGAACAGAAAGGGAAAAGGAGAGATACTGCCAGCTGCCGCCAGGACAAGCAGCATGTGAAGATGCCGGTAAGCCATGAGCCACATGGCAAGGTATAGATTTATGAAAATGGATTAATTTAAGCTATAAGAACAGTTAGCAAGAAGCCTGCCATGGTCATACAGTTTGTAAGCAATATAAGTCTTTGTGTTTACTTGGTTGGGTCTGAGTGGCTGTGGGACTGGCGGGTGAGAGAGATTTGTCCTGACTGTGGGCCAGGCAGGAAAACTCTAGCTACAGAGGAAGTGTGTCACTGGAGGGTGGGCTTTGAGGTTTCAGAAGCTCAAACCAGGCCTAGTGGCTCACTCTCTCTTCCTGCTGCCTGCAGATCTGGATGTAGAACTCTTAGCTACTTCTCCAGCACCATGTCTGACTGCATGCCAGTTTCCCACCATGATGACAATGGACTAAACCTCTGAAAGTGTAAGCCAACCCTAATTAAATGTTTTCCTTTATAAGCGTTGCTGACGTCATGGTGTCTCTTCACAACAATAGAAACCCAAACTAAGATGCTGACCTTGAATTCCTGATTCTCTTGCTCCTACCTGTTAAGTACTGAGATTATAGTCATGTGCCCCAATGCTCAGTTAACATCAGGCTATTTTAAATTCTCTTTCCACTGCTGCTGTTTTTCCTCCTTCTCTCCTCCTCCTCTTTTTTCTTTCTTTATGATTGCACAGATAACACCACAAGTGTGTATGAGAACCTGTTTTGGGTTTGTGTGGGTTAGTTTTTTTTTTTTCTAATCTGGCACAAGCTATAGTCATCTGAGAAGTGGGAATCTCAAGTGAGAAAATGCCCTATTGGACTGTAGACAAACTCATGGGGCATTTTCTTGATTGATGATTGATATAACAGGGCCTAGCCCACTGTGGTCAGTGCCATCCTTGGCCAGGTGGTCCTGGGTTTTATAAGAAAGCAAACTGAGGGGGCTGGAGGGATGGTTGGGGGCTGGAGAGATGGCTCAGCAGTTAAGAGCACTGCTTGTTCTTCTAGAGGTCCTGAGTTCAATTCCCAGCAACCACATGGTGGCTCACAACTACCTGTAATGAGATCTGGTGCCCTCTTCTGTCTGCAGGTGTACATGCAGATAGAGCACTGTATACGTAATAAATAAATAAATCTTAAAAAAAAAAAAAAGCAAACTGAGAAAGCCATGAAAGGCAAGCCGGTAAGCAGTGTTCTTCCATGGCCTCTGCATCAGTTCCTGCTTCTGGGTTCCTGCCCTGATACCCATTCATGATGAACTACAAATCTAAGCTGAAATAAACCCTCTCCTCACCACAATGCTCTTGGTCATGGTATTTTTCCCAGCAATAGAAACCTTAACTAGGGTTTAAGTTATCAGGGGGGATATATTTTCTTCCAGTGGCAAAACTGAGCCCTGAAGCTTCTCTGGCTGTTCCTACTCTACTTTGCTTCTTTACTTCTGTAGCTTTCTCATTTATCCCTACACAGGGGCTTTGAGTGTCTTTGTAGACAGGCATGTCCAACCTGTGGCCCACAGGACACATGAGCCCCAGCATAGCTACGAATGTTGTTGCCCCAACACACAACTGAAAACTTAGTTAAAATATTGAGGCTTTTTTGGTGTGCATTCTTTTGGTCACTCAATTCTGAAGTTTTTTTTTTCCAGGCATAGACTTTGTAGATGATCCTATGTCAAAAGGTTAGACACGTGAGATAGGGTCCACTAGAGTTCTATCTGGAAGTGGTTTTATTTCTGGTGACACATCCAACTGAAAGACCCCCGTCTGGAGTCTTCCCTCTGGAGAGACCCTCGCCCAGAGATCACACCGAGACCACAAGTCAGATGCAAACAGCAAGAGGCTTTATTCAGGAACACGGGTACCCGGGGCGATACAGTCCCTCCAGAGGCTGAAGAGACTGGCGCGCCGACGGGCTGGAGTGGAGGGTTTTTATAGGGTTGGGCAGCGGAAGGGCGGGTACAGAAGCAGGAAGCATAGTTTACAGGGTTCTGATTGGACGATTCGTATGAGGCCAGGTTCAAACTCAGGACAGCTTGTGGTTTTTCCCCGAGCTCGACACGCCTGCTGACTTGGCTCTTATCCAGGGTACAAGTTGTTTTTCTGACCTTTAGTTACTTTTCAGGCCTTGCTCAAAAATGGCGTTAGGCTAAGCAAGTATGCTGGGGCCCTTCATTCCCCCATTTTCTTATCTCAGGGAATGGAATCCTCCATTCATGGGGAAGAATAGGGATGTGACTCCATTTCCACCTGGTTGAGTCGTTGGTATTGTTGGGTCAATACCAAGGTCTGAATAGTAGAAACGCGTTCCCTGATAAATTGGACAAGTCTGTTTAGGATACAGGGCCCGAGCGTCAGAAGGAGCAATAAAATCAGAAGGGGTCCCATAAGGGTGGAGATGAGGGTGGTGAGCCAGGGGGACCTTCTGAACCATCCTTCAAACCATCCCTGCTGTTCTTCAAAGAGTTTTTGTCTTTGTTCTAATCTTTTTCTTAATCTAGCCATGCTATCTCTCACCACCCCAGTATGATCCGCATAGAAGCAACATTCTTCTTTAAGGGCGGCACATAACCCCCCCTCCTGCAGGAAGAGGAGGTCTAATCCCCTCCGGTTCTGCAGAACTACTTCAGACAGGGAGGTGAGTGACTTTTCCAAGGCACTCACGGATTCCTCCAGTGCCTGGATATCGGTATGCATGGCAACCTGGAGTTGTCTGAACTGGTTGGTTTCCATGAGGGCAGTGGTACCTGTGCCTATTCTGGCGGCGACTCCTCCCATAGTTAATCCACCTAGTATCAGGGCCAGGGTTAGCGAGACTGGCTCTCTTTTTATACGGGGGACCCCTGTCTCATATCGGGCATAGATATCTTCAGGTGCATGGTAGACTATCTTGGGGTACAGTTCTATGAGCACACAATAATCGGCCATGTTGGCTAGTATTGAGGAGGAGAGGCATGGTGTAAGTCCAGTGCTACAGGCCCAATAAGTCCCGTTGGGAGCCATGAGATAGTGGGGTCCTGGAACAAGTGCCTGGGTGCGATTACACAGGTGTTGGTGGGTGTAGGGTACTATCCCCAGACATAGTCCTTGTCCTGACACCTCGGAGATTGTGAGCTTATGCTGAGGTGTCGAGGCACATCCTGACAGGGGTGAAGAAGAATTGGTGAAGCTTCCGACTACGGCCACCCCCTCATAATAGGGAGGTGTGGAGACTAGGCATAACCAGCATTCCTGAGTCTGATTTGGGTTGGTAACATTGAGGGCTGAGTAAGCGCCCTCTATAAGATTCAATAGCCGGTCTCCCGTACCGGGCCTGGGTGGCTGGAGGGTGACTGGGGTTATAGTGGCATTCGGAGCCGTGCTTGGGCGAATGGCCGAATTGGGTCGGGGGGTAGCCCTCGGGGGTGCCGGAGCGGGTAAAGAGGGGCGCTTTTGGTCAGAGAGAACCTGGTTGGGACCTATAGAGGCGGAGGGCTCTGTGATTTTAAGCCTAATCGTAAACACGACTCCCTGGTCCCATCCCGTCATGTAAAGTCTAAGTCCCCATGTTTTACCTTTAATCCAGTCTTGTGTTATCTCCCTTCCCTTTTGAGTAAAAGATATATTCAGGGGGTTGCAGGTGAAATTTACACAGGGCCCCCCCCCTTTCCAGTAAGTGTTATCTCTTCCTGACGTGACAGTTCCCCAACAACGTCCTTGAGTAAGAGGACGCCATGAGTGGCTTTCTCTTTGGGTAGCCCTTTTTACCCTAATGAGGTCCCAAGTGGATGAAGGCTTCCAATAGGTATTACCAGTTGTTTCACATCCCCATGCTTTACAGAAGTAACTTTCATAACCCCCACATTGTCTAATCATCTTTCTGTCCCTACCATCCCGGGGGCAGACGTAAAAGGATAGTTGTGACAGGGCTGCTCTGGTTTCAGGGTGACCACATCCATATCTCCCGTCACTACATTTGCAAGTTCCCTTACCATCCTGACAGACGTCTGGTGCTCTGGGGTTCATGGGGTCAGTGGTAGGGATGTCCCAGTCCCCTGACCCTGCTACTAGTTGGCAGAGATCTGGATGCAAGTTGGGCCACCATGTGAAGGGGGTGTGAAGGGTGGTCGTTTGCCAGACCGTCTCCCCAGTTTGTGAGATAACCTGCCAAGTGAGCCTCTTAACTAGGTGCGGGCTCTCTGCCGCCCTAGTCCCCTGGGGGTAGGCAGAGATTAAGAGGAGGGGGAGGAAGAGGAGCTGCGGGCCAACCTTATTTTTAGGGGGTTTCGTGTGCGGCGCACTGTCCATGTTGACTTTCTGGATCCTGCTGGGTCGGGTTCCCTGGCAGCCTTCACATGCGAGGCGTGGATCCATGCAGCAATCCCGTCGACCTTGAGTGCAGTGGGGGTGGTCAGCAAGACAGTGTAGGGCCCCTTCCACCGTGGTTCCAGATTCTTGGTCTGGTGTCATCGGACCCAAACGGAGTCCCCGATCTGGAAGGGGTGGGGCACCACCGGCTTGTCTAGCTGCTCCTGATAGGCCTTGGCCAGGGGCTTCCAGATCTCCCTCTGCACCAGTTGGAGGGCTTGAAGATGTGCCTCTAAAGTAGGGGTGGTAGCAAAGGAGGAAATATCAGGATGGAGAAAGTCTACAACAGGAGGTGGGGCCCCATACATGATCTCAAAAGGGGTTAGGCCGTGTGGGCCAGGAGTATTTCGGGCTCGGTAGAGAGCCAAGGGAAGTAGGAGCACCCAATCTCTAGTGCCAGTTGCAAGCGTTAATTTGGTTAAAGTCTCCTTGATTGTTCTATTAGCTCGTTCTACCTGTCCTGAGCTCTGGGAGCGGTATGCACAATGGAGTTTCCAATCAACCCCCAATAGTTTGGCCACCTTCTGACTTACCTGAGAGACGAAGGCAGGCCCGTTATCCGACCCCAATATTTGAGGCATCCCATACCTGGGGAAGATTTCTTCCAACAGTTTCTTTGTTGCCACGTTAGCCGTCTCATTCTTGGTTGGAAATGCCTCGATCCATCCGGAAAAAGTGTCCACGAAGACCAGGAGGTACCGGTACCCGTAGAGTCCGGGTTTTACTTCTGTAAAGTCTATTTCCCAATGAACACCAGGACGATGGCCTCTTTGGCGGGCCCCCTTGTTTAGATGAACCTTTCCTGCGTTGACTTGAGCACAGGCTGGGCAGGTAGAAGTTACCTGCTGGAGTACCTGATCCTGGTTCAGCAGCACTGCCCAGGTGTTTTCTCTGTCCAATAGGGTCTTCATCTTGTTTTTGCTCAAATGGGTCAATGCATGGAGGAATCTCAGCATGTATCGGGTATGGGAGGTTGGCATGACCATCCGGTCCCCTAGTATATATGCTTGTCTTCCTTGTTCCCAGTCCGCCCCCATTTTCTTTGCTAGCTCATGGTCTTCTGGGCTATAGGGCATGGGGTCTCTCTCAGGCTGTGGTTCTTGTATGGCCATCAACTGGCTGCTCCCTGCTGGCTGGGAAGCCACTGTTCGGGCAGTCAGATCCGCCAGCCGATTCCCTCTGGCTACCGCAGAGTCATCCTTTTGATGCCCTGGGCAGTGGACAATACTGAGTTGGAGCGGGAGGAACAGGGCCTTTAGGAGGTCTAGGATCTCTTTTTTGTTTTTGATTTCCTTACCCGCGGACGTCAGCAGGCCTCTCCGTCTGTAGATTTCCCCGTGGACATGCGCAGTGGCGAAGGCATATCTGCTGTCAGTATAAACTGTGAGCTTCTTACCTTCTGCCATCCGGAGAGCTTGGGTGAGCTCAATCAGTTCTGCGCGCTGGGCCGATGTCCCGGGCGGGAGTGACGATGCCCATACCACTTCCGATTCGGTGGTTATAGCTGCCCCGGCTCTGCGTTTCCCCTCCTCCAGGAAACTGCTCCCATCTGTGTACCAGACAGCGTCTGGATTCTTACGCGGCTGATCTGTCAGATCAGGGCGGGTGCCATGTGCTTCTGCTAGAATCTGGAGGCAGTCATGCTCCTCGGAGGGGCTAGGCAGTGGCAGCAAGGTAGCAGGGTTAAGGGAAACTGTCGGCCCAAAATTTACCCGGTCTGAGTCCAGTAGTAAGGCCTGATAATAAGTCATTCTGGTGTTAGAAAGCCATCTGTCCGGTGGTTGTCGGACCAAGGCCTCCACTGCATGGGAGGCCAGCACAGTCAACGGCTGTCCCAGAGTCAGCTTCCCGGCATCCTTGAGTAATACGGCAATGGCTGCCACCATGCGGAGGCATGATGGCCATCCTGTAGCCACCGGGTCCAATTTCTTGGACAAGTACGCTACAGGTCTCCTCCAAGGTCCCAGTCTTTGCACCAGTACCCCTTTGGCAAAACCTGAGTTCTCATCCACAAACAGCTCAAAGGGCTTGGTTAGATCTGGCAGACCCAGAGCCGGGGCCTCGAGTAAGGCCTTCTTGATCTGTTGGAACGCTTTCTGATGCTTCTCTTCCCATTGGAACATGGCCCCTGGTTTAGTGAGGGGGTACAATGGGGCTGCCAGTTCGGCAAAGCCAGGAATCCAAAGGCGGCAGTACCCAGCCGTACCCAGGAGCTCTCGAACTTGGCGGGGGTTCCGAGGAGGAGGGATGGAGATTATCGTCTCCTTCCTCGCTCTTGTTAACCATCTTTGCCCCCCGTTCAGGGTGTAGCCCAGGTAGGTAACCTTGTCTCGGCATACTTGAGCCTTTCTGGCTGAGGCTCTATAGCCCTTTTGTCCAAGTCTGGCCAATAAGGCTCGAGTGCCCTCCAGGCACTCGGTTCAACTCCTGGCCGCCAGGAGTAGATCATCCACGTACTGGAGCAGAGTCAGGGTTGGGTGTTCGACCCGGAATCCAGCCAGATCTGCATGTAGGGCCTCATCAAAGAGGGTTGGGCTATTTTTGAAGCCCTGAGGGAGCCGGGTCCAGGTTAACTGTCCCGAAAGCCCTTTTTCTGGGTCCCTCCATTCAAAAGCGAATAGCATTTGACTTTGAGGGTGCAGTCTCAAACAAAAGAAGGCATCCTTCAGGTCTAGCACAGTGTACCAGACGTGGGTCGGTGGGAGGGTGCTCAGAAGGTTATAGGGGTTGGGCACCGTGGGGTGTATGTCCTCCACCCGCTTATTGACCTCTCTCAAGTCCTGGACCGGCCTGTAGTCCCCTGTCCCCGGTTTCTTAACAGGCAAGAGAGGGGTGTTCCAAGGGGACTGGCAGGGCTTTAGCACCCCTTGGTCTAGGAGCCTTCGAATATGGGGCTTGATCCCCTCATGAGCTTCCCATGACATTGGGTATTGTCTAATTGAAACGGGAGTCACGGAGGCCTTTAGTGAGATCACCAGCGGTGGCTGATCGTGTGCCAGCCCCAAGCCTCCAGTCTCTGCCCAGGCCTGAGGAAACTCTCTCAGCCAGTTCTGTAGTTCCTCAGGTGATTTCTCCGGGGGTTCTGGTTCAAACAAACGGTATTCTTCTTCTAAACTGAGGGCAAGGATTTGTAGAGGGTCTCCTTTAGGACCCATGACCCTCAGTCCCTTCTCATCAAAATAGATTTGTGCCTTCAATTTGGTCAATAGGTCCCATCCTAACAGCGGATGGGGGCATTCAGGTATGTGCAGAAAGGAGTGAGTTACTTGCCCTGATGCCAGTTGGACTTTTCTCTCGGCAGTCCAATAATACCTCTTGTTTCCAGTTGCCCCCTGCACCAGTGCAGAATGCCGGCTAAGAGGCACTCCGGCATGGGTTAGGACTGAATGTTCGGCACCAGTATCAACCAGGAAGGTCACGGGCTGCCCCCCGATCTTGAGGGTTATCCTAGGCTCAGTGGGGGGGGGCTCCTGGCCTCGACTCCCCTAGTCTTCCAGACTAAGGAGGTCTACAGTCTTGGGCTTGGGCCGGCGGGGTCCTTGTGGCTTCTTGGGGCACTCTCGGGCCCAGTGTCCCTTCTCCTTGCAGTAAGCACATTGGTCTTTATCAAGGGGTGGCCTCCTTCGCTCTCCCGACCTATCTCCCTCTCTCCACTGTCCCTGAGACACAACGGTGGCCAAAACCTTTTTCATCTCCCTATGCTGTTTCTTGTCCCTTTCCTCTTGTTTCTGCCATCTCCTTTCCTCACGCTCCTCAGGAGTTTCTCTCTTATTGAACACTTTCTCTGCTTCCTTCAATAAGTCTGGCAAACCTAGCGCCTGTAAACCTTCCAGCCGCTGCAATTTGGTTCTGATATCTGAGCTAGACTGATAGATAAATGATAGGATGACACCTGGTGCTTGCCCTGGGTCTTCTGGATCATACGGAGTGTACATCCTATAAGCCTCCTTCAGCCTCTCTAAAAATGCAGCGGGTGTTTCTTCCTTTCCCTGTATCACATTCCTTACCTGAGCCAAATTGGTAGGCCTTCTGGCGGCCACTCGGAGACCCGCTAAGAGCAACTGGTGATAGAGACGTAGATGCTCCCTACCTTCAGGTGTATTGAAGTCCCAGTCTGGGCGGGTCAAGGGAAAAACTGCATCGATGATATTTGGGAGTTGGGTTGGCCTCCCATCATCGCCCAGAACCTGCTTCCGGGCCTCCAGGAAAACTCTCTGCTTCTCCTCTACTGTTAAGAGGGTCTGCAGGAGCTGCTGACAGTCGTCCCAAGTCGGCCTGTGAGTCACTAGGATGGACTCAATTAGGCCGGTTAAGGCAACAGGATCCCTGGAGAAAGGGGGATTATGTTGTTTCCAATTATAGAGGTCTGAGGCTGAAAAGGGCCAGTACTGCAACTGGCGATTCGGCCCCTCTCTGAGCGGGAAGGCCCTGGACTCAATAGGGGGGCCATCCCGGCGGCCGCGGAGGCGGCCGGCAATGGGGGACGGGGCTGCATCCTCTTCTTCAGCCCCGTGGGTCCTGCGAGTCGAGGTGACTTCCGGATCTGCCACGGGCACGGCCGGGGACGCCGCCACCGGGGCGGCGGCTGGGGCCGCTTCGGCCGGCTCTCCAGGTGGTCCGGCTCGATATGGTGGTGGGTCCTCCGACAGGAGATCTATAAGGGGGGTATGGGGGTCTGGGGGGAGGACTGGAGGCTTAGGAGTCTCCTTGTGAGGGAGCACGGGGTAAAGGGAGGAGTCCGGGTTGGGGGGCGCAGAAGGCCCAGAGACTGGAGGGGGCTGCGGAAGGAAAGGCTTAACCCATGGAAATGGGTTCTCGACCAGTGATCTCCAGATGGCGATATATGGGACCTGGTCGGGATGCCCATAAGGGCTAGGGGCGAAAACCTTACCCTCCACCTGCGAAATAAGAGAGAGGTTAAAAGATCCCTCTCGCGGCCAACCGACATTCATCATGACCCATTCGGCCTCGCAGAAGGTGATCCATTTCTTCTTCCTGACAATGACACCTTCATTGTTTCCTCGGGCCTTAACATCGGACCAGTGGTCCTTGGTTAGGCTCAATGGGGTGGCGACAGCCTGTCCCATGGTGGTCTCCAAATAAAGAAGGGTTAAACACACAACGAGAAACAAACAGACAAGACAGACCACAGAATGTTTTGCGTGGCTCCGGCGTAAAACCGAAAGCAAAAACTCAGATGGGGACGCGGAGTGTTTGAATTCTCCGTCCCCTGCCAGTACCACGTATCCTTCTGATGCGTGGGTGGCCCCGAAAAACCGTGCCCCAGAGGGGACTTCCCGTGCCCCAGAGGGGACTTTCCGTGCCCCAGAGGGGACTTCCCGTGCCCCAGAGGGGACTTTCCGTGCCCCAGAGGGGACTTCAGATACCCGTGGAACGTCTTCCAGGGTTTCGGTGGGCGAAGTCCGAGCTCGTCAGCTCCTTCAGCCCCCACCGACTCAGACCTGACTTTGGACGCCCGACGAACACGAAAGACAAGTAAACAGACTGAGACAATACAGACAGACAATGGCCGGCCAACTTACCTCCTGACAGTGGGTCGGTGGTCCCGAGACGAGGGTCTCCGATCCCGGACGAGCCCCCAAATGAAAGACCCCCGTCTGGAGTCTTCCCTCTGGAGAGACCCTCGCCCAGAGATCACACCGAGACCACAAGTCAGATGCAAACAGCAAGAGGCTTTATTCAGGAACACGGGTACCTGGGGCGATACAGTCCCTCCAGAGGCTGAAGAGACTGGCGCGCCGACGGGCTGGAGTGGAGGGTTTTTATAGGGTTGGGCAGCGGAAGGGCGGGTACAGAAGCAGGAAGCATAGTTTACAGGGTTCTGATTGGACAATTCGTATGAGGCCAGGTTCAAACTCAGGACAGCTTGTGGTTTTTCCCCGAGCTCGACACGCCTGCTGACTTGGCTCTTATCCAGGGTACAAGTTGTTTTTCTGACCTTTAGTTACTTTTCAGGCCTTGCTCAAAAATGGTGTTAGGCTAAGCAAGTATGCTGGGGCCCTTCACAACAATGGTACATCCTGTAAACACTGATGCCTCATGTTCCATGAACATATTATATCATAAGGCCCAGATTCTCCTTGCCCTAAGATGAGGTTATATTCCATCAGATGCATCCTCACTGACAATATCATAGGTGAAAATGCATGGGATAATGTAATCTATGGACTATCATATTTCAGCAACACAGTCAACTATGGGACCCTGGTGCTTTAACCTTAAAACCAAGTAGCTGATTCCAGCTATGGCTTGCTGTCTTGGCTCATCATTGGGAAAAACAATCTTGCCACATTTTGCTAGCTAGGGAAAAGATAAAAGTTTAAAATATAAATACAGTTTCCATTGAATTTGTATGACTTTTATATCACTGTAAAGTACAAATCTCAACCAAACCACGGGAAGTCATGGGCAGTCTGTATTCAGGCTGGGATCAGGTGAGACCTGCAAGCTTGCTTGTAGAGTTTGGACAATATTTTTCTCTAGAAGTCTTATATTCTGAGGATATCAGCTCCTGTTAGTCAATGTTCTAGTGCTGTGAAGAGACATGACCATGGCAACTCTTCTTCTTCTTTTTTTTATTAAATTTTAAAAATTTATTTTTCATACCAACCACAGTTTTCCTTCCCTCCTCTTCTTGCATTCCCTCCCCTCACCTCCTTTCTACCTGCCCCCCCCCAAGCCACTCCTCAGAAAGGGTAAGGCTCCCATGGGAGTCAACAAAGCATGGCACACCAAGTTGAGGCAGGACCAAGCTCCTCCCCCCTGCATCAAGGCTGAGTGAGGCATCCCAACATAGGGAATAGGTTCCAAAATGCCAGCTTATGTGCCAGGGACAGTTCCTGGTCTCACTGCTAGGGGCCACAAACAGACCAAGCTACATAACTGTCACCCACATGCAGAGGGCCTAGGTCAGTCCCACAGAGGCTCTCTAGCTGTTGGTCTAGAGTCTGTGAGCTCCCATAAGTTCAGGTCATCTGTCTCTGTGGGTTTCCCCTTCATGATCTTGACCCACCCCCTCCTTGCTCTTATAATCCCTTCTTCTTTTCTTCAACGGGACTCCCGGAGCTTGGCTCAGTGCTTGGCTGTGGATCTCTGCATCTGCTTTCATCAGTTACTGGATGAAGGCTCTATAATGACAGTTAGGGTAGTCACCAATCTGATTACAAGAGTAGACCAGTTCAGACACTCTCTCCACTATTTCTAGGAGTCTTAGCTGGGGTCATCCTTGTGGATTTCTGGGAATTTCCCTGGCTCCAGGTTTCTCCCTAACTCCATATTTGCCCCTTCTATCAAGATATCTCTTTCATTGCTCTTCCTCCCCATCCCTCCCTCAATTTAACCATTTTGTTCCCTCATGTTCCCATCCCCCACTCTGTCTCCTTTATCTCCCTCCCCCCAGTTTACCCAGGAGATCTAATCTATTTCCCCTTCCCAAAGTGATCCATGCATTCCCTTTTAGGATCCTCCTTGTTAGCTAGCTTCTCTGGGGCTGAAGATTGTAGTCTGTTTATCCTTTGCTTTACATCTAGTATCCACTTATGAGTGAGTACATATTATGTTTGTCTTTCTGGGTCTGGATTACCTCACTCAGGATGATTTTTTCTAGTTCCATCCAATTGCCTGCAAATTTTATGATGTCATTTTTTTTTTTTTTTTTTTTTTTTACCTCTGAGTAATACTCCCTTGTGTAAATGTACCACATTTTCTTTATCCATTCTTCAGTTGAGGGGCATCTAGGTTGTTTCCAGGTCATGGCTGTTATGAATAATGCTGCTATGAATATAGTTGAGCAAGTGTCCTTGTGGTATGATTGAGCATCCTTTGGGTATATGCCAAAGAGTGGTATCACTGAGTCCTGAGGTAAATTGATTTTCAATTTTCTGAGAAACTGGATGCCAACTCTTTTAAAGGAAAACATTAATAGTAGCTGGCTTACAGTTTCAGAGGTTTAGCCCATTGCCATCATGGCAGGAAGCATGGCGGCCTGCAGGAATATGTGGTACTGGAGAAGTAGCGGAGAGTTCTACATCCAGATTGGGAGTCAGTTGGAAGACAGAGAGACACTGGGCCTGGTTTGAGCATTTGAAATCTCTAAGCCCACCCTCCAGTGACACACTTCTTCCAAAAAGGTTATACCTACTCCAACATGGCCACACCTCCTAATAGTGCCACTCCCTGGTGGCCAAGCATTCAAATCTATAAGCCCATGGACACCATTCTTGTTCAAACTACCACACTCCCTAACGATTACTGGTAGGGAGTTTTTTGTTCTTTTTCTCTTTAGGTAGAGTCTCACTATGTAGCCTTGGTGAGCCTGGAGCTAGTAATATAAACCAGGCTAGCCTCAAAGTCATGGAGATCTACCTGTCTCTGCCTCTAGCATGCTGGAATTAAAGGCATGTACTATCTTGTCTAGCAATAGGGAGTGTATTAAAGTGTATTAAAACTCAGGGAATGTTTGTGATCATGCAAGCAGATCCTGGTTACTGGCTTTGATTTTTCACTGGATTGAGGAAGGAACAAGAATTCAGCCCAAGTCATGCCTGGGCATAGGCCTGCAATCCCAGCTACTTAGGAGGCCAATGCAAGAAGATCACCAGTTCAAGGCCTACCTGGGCTGCAGAGTGAGTTCAAGGCCAGCCTAGGCAACATAGGTCTCAAAATAAAAATAAAGAGATTTGGGGTATAGTTCAGTGGTAGAATGTTTGCTTAGCATGTGCAAGGCATTCTTGGGTTCAATCCCTAATATATACATATACACATACAAATACACACACATTCATATACATGTACATGCAGATACATATATGTATATACACATATAATACAGTATTGGTACCTTGTTTTCATGATTATGTGAATGAAATACATACATATATATATGTATATTTCAGCCCCAAAGGTGGGTTTCCTAACTGACCAAGTCCTTATGAAACCAGACTGACAGATGCTCAGAGAGATGGTCAGCATCAGGGAGAGAAGAAAATGGCAGACTGGTTCAGCTGAATGAGGCTCAATGTGGAGTCATTTTGTTTTGT
Source organism: Peromyscus californicus insignis (assembly GCF_007827085.1). Classification (NCBI taxonomy): domain Eukaryota; kingdom Metazoa; phylum Chordata; class Mammalia; order Rodentia; family Cricetidae; genus Peromyscus; species Peromyscus californicus. Next base: position 97,943,473 of record NW_026294402.1, read on the forward strand.
TTTTGGTTTTTGGTTTTTGGAGACGGGGTTTCTCTGTGTAGCCCCAACTGTCCTGGAACTCTCTCTGCAGACCAGACTGGCCTTGAACTCACAGAGGTCCATCTGCCTCTGCCTCCTGAGTGCAGGGATTACAGGTGTGCGGCACCACTGGCCAACCAACCTCTTTTGCTTTGGTTGACTTGGTTCACACCTCCCAGATCTTACCCAGTTAGGAGATTAAGGAGAGGCAAAGGGCATTGTGTGATAAGGAAGAGCTATGTCATGGGTGCCGCAAGAGCTCCCCGTTGGGAGAACTCCCTCCAAAAGAGCTGGTTAGTGGAAGTGGGGTGGGACAGGATTGTCTGGACTAAGTAGGAAGTTCATGAAACTTTTGCAATAGCTCGTGGCCAGGAGTTTCAAGTGAGACTTTTCACAAATAACCCTACATATATGACTTCAATATGCCCATCTGCTAGTCAAGTTCTTTAAAACCAATGTCCATCTCATCCTCTAGTCAGCCTGTATTTGTATTGCCGAATATGGTAGCCACAAGTCACGTGTGGTAACTGAGCTCTTGAAATGATTGCTCGAGAGACGGAGGAACTAAATCTTAAACATCACTTAATTTGAGTTTAGTTGAACTTTTGATTTTAAAACTGAAGTGCTGTTAAAATGAATGAGAACACTTGAGAACACTTTGTTCATATTGAAAATGGAGAGGTGATTTTCAATATTGCAATCACTCTGCACTTCGTGTCTACCTGGCCATCCTCAAATCCTGTGCTGTCTTTCAACTGGTATGGTGCTGAGGGTACAGTTGGTATTTTGAGAGGGGCTGGAATGAGTCTGACACTAGGGAAAACTTAATATTCTGCATCTCAGCCCGGGAGGTCAATGTTAATAACACTGGACACAAGAATCAATGAATTTATTGAACTTGGAGTGAATATTGTACCAGGCTTTCTTTTGGGCCACTAACCAGCTCCCAAATGACACGGAGACTTCTTATTGGTTATGATGCTCAGCCTTATCTTAGCTCTTATTTCTTGCTATCTCTTATAACTTAAATTATCTTGTTTCTCTTCATCTACATTTTGCCTTGGGACTTTTTACCTTCTCTCTCTCTATAACTTACTTTTCCTGCTTCTTCCACGTCTGTCTGACTGACGGCTGCCTGACTGGCTGGCCCTGGATGTCTCCTCTTTCTCCCTTGTTCTCTTCTCCTTCTCTCATTCTTCTTGAGCCTAGATCTCTCCTCTTATTTATTTTCTCTGCCTGCCAGCCCTGCCTATCCCTCTCCTGCCTAGTTATTGGCTGTTCAGCTTTTTGTTTTGTTTTTCGAGACAGGGTTTCTCTGTGTAGCTTTGGAGCCTTTCCTGGAACTCACTCTGTAGCCCAGGATGGCCTCGAACTTACAGAGATCTGCCTGCTTCTGCTCCCCACTGCTGGGATTAAAGGCGTGCGCCACCACTGCCCGGCGGAAAATTTTATTTTTAAAGATTTATTTTTATTATTTTAAATTATGTGTAGGTGTGTGTATTCCCATGTGGATATGTGCATATGAGATCAGGTGCCCCAAGAAGCCAGAGGCATCAGATCTCCTAGAGCTGGAGTTGCAGATGACTGTAAACTGCCTGACATGGACGCTGAGAACTGAACTTGAATCCTCTGAAAGGGCAGTTAACTGCTGAGCCGTCTCTCCAGCCACCATTTATGTCAATATAGATGTGAAGATAGAAAAGAAAACAAGTTTGGGATTCCGAGTTAAGCTTTGAAATATTCCTGGAACAACTTGAATATGTACATTTTTTTTCCCAAGTAAAAGTAATTCTGGGGAGGATTCAGTACCCAAATTGAGATAGGCTGTAAGGCTGCAAGCCAGATTTAAAGACTTTGTACCAAGAAAATAATGCAAAATATCCCCACTGTGGTGCATTACCTGAAATTCCCAAATAATTAATAAAAATATAAAGTTGGGAAAAATTATGTGGGAGCCTGTTCTCGGGTTCCTCATGGCTTTACCCAGCAGGTCCACATAGAGGATGATTAGGACCGCGGGCCTGAGTGCAGGTGTCTGAGATGGTCTGCACTTGGCTGTGCTGGGGGAGGAGGTCTTTTGTTCCACCCCTTGGCGTCTCTATAAAAACCCTGGGGCAGAGACAGTCGGGGCCCGTTGGAATAGGTTCCAGGCCCTCTCGAGGCTATCCTTTATTTTCTATCTGTTTATCTCCGCGATATTCTCCGCAATAAATCCTTCTATCTAATATTTCCTGCTGCTCGCACTCAAGAAAACTCTGGGGAACTGTGGGGTTGGTGGGTAAACTCCCCACAGAATGGCGCCCAAACAGGGACTAAAGAAAAAAGAAAAAAAAAGGGGACTAAAGAAAAAAAGGGGGGACTAAAAAAAAGGGGGGACTAAAGACAAATGAACAGGGACTAAAGACAAAGTAATAGGGACTAAAGATAAAGGAAAATAATAGTTTTATTACGGAGTTTTTGGCGAAAGTGCTGAGTTCAGCCCTGCCAGTGGATAAGGCATGCCGGTGTTATGGAAAATATATATTTTTTATATATATTGAGAGGCAGGGGTTTTATCCTCGAGAGAAAAGGAAAGCGGACTGGGAGGATGTCCGATGCTGCAGAGAAATTCTCTTCTGTCAAAATTTTCTATCTTCTATCCCTTTCTCAATTTCTATCTGTGAAAAATAAGTATAAGGCATAGGGTAGTAATATAGTATAGGAAAAACTTAGAAGTGTAAGATTGTGTAGGAAAAAATAAGTAAGGCAACTAGACAGAAAAACTCTCCAATTTTCTAATTTTGGGGGCTATAAACACAAACTGGGAAAAACTTTCTTTGGGCTTTTTGGGTAGTAAAAAAGCTCTTCTTTGAGCTTATGGGGAATAAGTTTCCTGTGGAAGCTTTTGACCTGGGGACAGCTGAAATGCTAAATCCAAGTGGCAGGAGAAAGTGATTTCTCCCTGAGGCAATAATGGGGGTGTAAGAAGTCGGAGTTTAAAGTTGGGAAGTTTTGGGAAAAGTTGGTCTTTCTCCTGGGGGAAAAAAATCTTTCTCTTAACTAAAAGCTTTTCTTGGAAATTTTTTGGGGAAAAAATCGCTCTAAAAAGCCTTCATCTTTCTCAAAAGCTCTTAAACTTGAAAACTAAAGCCTTTAACTTTCTCAAAAGGGCAAAAATTAGAATCACCTGAAGATATTAGTATGGGGACCACCTGTGATTAGCTCAAAGGGAAAACAACAAACCTCTTAAGACAGCAAAACCTAAGTTCTCTTTCAAGCTTTAAAAATCCTCCCTGCATTACAGGAGGCAGGGACAAGTTCCTAAAAACCTCTCCTAAGCTCTGTCTCTTCAAGCTAGTAAAAGACAGTGGGTCAGAGTACCCTGAGGGAAACGCTTGGGAGAGTGTGGGTGAAGAGCTACAGAAAGTCCAAAAGGGCAGGAAACTTTACCTGAGAAAAGCAAAAATGCCAAGCTTTTCAGTTACAGCCGAGCTGAGGCATCAAGGGTTTTGAGTGAGCATTTCAGAATAAAAAGGTGCTCCTAATCGTCCTAATGCAAAGATCCCCTGAAGCAGTGCAAACTGTTAGCCTTGTGTCCTCGCTTCTGACCAAAAACCCAGAGGTGACTAGCCAGCGTCTCTGAGTTGGGGTGCATTTCGGGGATACTAGGGTTACTGCAGTTGTAAACTTCCTGGAGCACAGAGCTGAGGCAGGAAGGTGCAGGACCCAGGGGAAGATTGCTAATGAACAACCAAAACTAAAGCCAGTGGGAACGGCATAGTTGTCCACTTTCCTACAAGTCCCGGGTTGATAGGTCCACAGCTGAAAAAAAGAAATCCGAGAAAAAAGCTTTTCTATCAAAGTAAGGACCTTTCTGGGAAAACTGTAAAGCTGAACTCTGTCTGAAGCAGTCGTGCTGCCGAGTCAGAACACTGTCTGGGGAAAGAGCCCAGCCAGGGCAGAACAGAACTATCCAGGAGTAAAGCTTTCTTTTCTGTCAGAGAAAGCACCTCTTTGAGAAAAGCTTTGTTTCAACTGACTCCGTGAGATGAGGGAGTGTAGCCCTGAGGGGTGATTGCCTCTGGCATAAGCTCTGTCCTTGAGCACCCAGACAAGCAAACACAACCCACTGGGGGACTGGGCCAGGTGAAGGCCTGATAAGGCAAAACACCTGTCCTAATGGGAGTTTAGAGATGGCAAAAACCTCCCTCGTTAGATTTTCAGTCTGTACACAGACCCTGAAAACAGAAACGGACAAAAAACCCCTACCTTCAGTAGCAGGGAAAGCCGCCACTGTAGTGTCGGAAACTGTTTCTGGGGTAGAGGGGATAAACTGAGACCAAACTGGGAACTGTCTGGGAAAGACTCCGAAGAAACAGAAGGGACATATTCCTCCCCAGAAAATGCATGACCTGTGAAAAGCTGCTAGAATTTGAGGCAGATTTGGGGGAAGAAAAAAAGCCCCTACCTCCAAAAGCAGCTAGCAGAGGAACAGAGCCGCAGACAGATACCTGAAGCTCTGCATCTGGGGAAGGAAGGAACAAGCAAAATGAGAATAAAATCAGTGGGAGAAAATTTCTCTGAAGAGCTATGGAAAAGCTGTTGTAAATGATCTTGTTTTTCACTGACTGGCTAAGACAAACACAAGCCCCTAGGAAAGTTGCTATCAGAAATGCCAGCCTCAATGCGTGCTAATGAGGCAGGTGCGGTTCTGATTTGGGGCCAGTGTCAAATGAAGGAGAGACACCTGTTGAAGCCAGCTGAGGAGAGAATAGAAATCTCCCAATGTGCCATAGTTGAAAATGTAAAATGCTTGTTCAAATCTCCCATTGCAAAAGCAAAAAACTTTGTTCAAACCTCCCAGGCAAGAATTTGTAAGCAAGTCTGGTAAAAGAGAACCAGTTGACTCTCAGACCCGAAAAGAACTATGGGAAATGACTGATGGGAAAATGATATAAGGGACTGATATGGGACTGATATTATTATGGGCTGATATAAGGGAAATGCATTCTGGGAAAGGTAGTTTTTCGGCTAAAGATGGCGACATTGCCCTGAAACATGTTTGTCAGCTCGAAAATACGTTCATGGTAAACTTAAAATACAGCCTTTAAAAGAATAAGGAGGAAAGTCGTCTAAGAGTTTAAGTATCAGTTTCAATGAAAAATTGAAAGGATATGGAACTAGGTGCTTAGCGGTTTGGGGCTCCATTGGTAAAATGCCTTATTTATCCTAATAACTGTGCAAAATTTTATGGTAGTTGGAAGACAAAAAGCTAACTTAAGAGCAAACAAGCCACTTTAAAATCCTTAAGAAAACAAGGGAAAGCAGTTTATACACTGAACGTTGTCTTAGATATGAAGAAACTTACGTGAAGTTAAAAATTATTTACCTCTTGAACAAACAGCCTGCAATGAGTGATTCCTTTGTAAATCTAATTAAGGGGATAAGAAACAGGCATTCAAAAAGAAATGACTGCTTTATAAATGGGAAACAAAATTCAGAAAATCTAGCTGTCTTACAAAAGAGTTGCTTCACCTGAAAGTTCCTTATAAGAAATCAATACTAAATATCACAGCTGCTAATACCATCAGGAGTTAAAGCTAATGAAGTGAAAATACTAAATACAGATCGGAGCTGTGCCACTTGTGGCTTTACTAGCTCCTTTAGAAAAATACTTTATATCACCTAATAGCTGTGCAGTATTTGGCGAAGAGCTTTACAGCAGCTAAATACGGTAATTTCACCCTCAGAAGTTTTTCGGTAGAACAAACCAAAAATACTGCTGTAATAGAAACACTTTTCTGAATTGAAGCACTTAGGGGAGCTATTATGAATTTGGGTGAAGGGACAGCCTCTAGTTAAAAACTGTCTACCGCTGACAGTGCATCTCTGCCAGTTTGGAATGGCTGAGAGAACTAGCAACTTTGGAGTGTGGCGTCATCCTGGAAAGGTTACAGTCCCCTAGCAACAACTATCACAATTCTATAACAACAACACTCACTAAATCCCAGTGCTTTATAACAAAGCTGACTATTAACTCTAAACTTTAGAAATGATGTACGTACTTCCTGTCTAGTTAAGAGAATCTTTCTAAGAAAGATAGTGATAATAGTAAGAAGTAGAAAAAGATGAAAATAAGATGTGTGAGTTTCTAAAAATTCTCTTGTTAGATCTGTGTTAAGAAATCTTTAGGTGTTTGCTAAATTAGATATATGCTAATGGTAGCCCTGTATAAGTTTGTAAAATAGATCTATAGAGTTCCTTTAAGAATATAAGCTTGCAAGAAATATCTAAGGTAGTCTTAAGACATGTAGTAATAAGCTTGTAAGAAGTAAAGATGCTAGTTGTATATGTAAGTTTAAATAAGAAATAAGATGGAATGAATATAAATATATAAGTAATAAGCTAGAGTTTCCTTAAGGAGTATAAATAAGTAGATGTTATGTGAGTTTGCAAAAAGGTGTAAATGTTGAATGTGAATCTAAATGCTTTGCAAGGCAAAAAATGTTATATGTGAGTTTGTGAAAAAGTGTAAATGTTAAGTGTGAGTCTATTAATGTATATGGTGAAAGAACCTGAGACACAGAAGGTAGTGTCCTAGCAGACTGCAAAGTAGGCAGTCTGAGCGGTTTTCAAAAGTTCCAGAAGCCACTAAGAAGCAAAGAAGGGCGGATTCCAGAGCCAGCACAACAAGGCATCTGTAACTGAGATCTGTGGAAAATCGACGCAACACAGAAAAACCTGAGCTAACATCAAAAACGGTGCTGTTTAGAATACTACTGTACCTAAAAAGGTCTCTGGCTTAAGAATAAGTTCAGAGACGCTTGTTTGAACAGAAATTGTTAACTGCAAAAAGTTTTGGTTGAAAAACGTCTCTTCATATTTTGAAGTGAAAGCCTGATATCAGAATTTATTTCTTGTTTGAATTTTTTTGAACTTAAAATGAGATAAAACTACAGAAAGATTTTGGTTCTGGATTTCTTCATATTTGGAAGGCTAGTACCAGAATTTATCATTTGAATTCTAGGACTTAATGAACTGAACAATAGATTTCATTGCAATGGGACAATTTTGAGTTTACTTATAGTAATGACCTAGGAACTGTTTTCTGGAATTGGGTTAAAAATGGAACTGTTTAAATGAAGAAATTTATTTCTACCTAGAACCAAGATGCAGTTTTGTGTATGCATATATGCTTTATTAACTGGTGATTCACGAATTGTTTTGTGGAACTGTTTATGTAAAAATGAAATTACTTACAGAACTGGTTTTGTGTTACAAATGGAACTGTTTAAACAGAAAAGTTTGGGTTTTCTAACTAGGTTTGAGATTTTGTTTAAAAAATTATAAAGAAAAGGAGTAGTTATGAGGTTGAATTATGTTTGCAGAAATTATGTTTAACCTATTGATATTAATGCACCCTGGTTTTGTGGAGTTAAGGAAATATTTAAGTTTGATGTGAATACATCGAAGTTTTTCCTATGTTTTGTTAGCAAGGAAATTCAAATGATTGAGTTAAAGTTGTAAGACGGAGAAAATTGTTAACTATATATAGCACCATATATGCTAATTCAAATGGTTCTGTTAAGAGTTTGCTTTGAGTTGTAAGACTGAGAGAATTGTGACTATGCATAACAATATTTATGTTAACCTGTTAGTGGTAATGATGAAGCTAAGGGATTCTTTAAGTTTATAGTCGCCTTAAGAGTTTTTGGCTTAGAAAGGGCTTGAGGCAGCTAAGACTGCTGTAGTCACCTTGGACCTAATTCAAAAGAGAAATGCCATCTTTATCATCCTCTACTCCCATATTGGGAGGTGTAACAGCTATGGAGATTGCTGTAAGCCATTAATAGTTATTTTTTTATATATTAAGAAAGGGGGACCTGTGGGAGCCCGTTCTCGGGTTCCTCGTGGCTTTACCCAGCAGGTCCACATAGAGGATGATTAGGACCACGGGCCTGAGTGCAGGTGTCTGAGATGGTCTGCACTTGGCTGTGCTGGGGGAGGAGGTCTTTTGCTCCACCCCTTGGCGTCTCTATAAAAACCCTGGGGCAGAGACAGTCGGGGCCCATTGGAAAAGGTTCCAGGCCCTCTTGAGGCTATCCTTTATTTTCTACCTGTTTATCTCTGCAATATTTTCCGCAATAAATCCTTCTATCTAATATTTCCTGCTGCTCGCACTCAAGAAAACTCTGGGGAACTGTGGGGGTGGTGGGTAAACGCCCCACAAAATTAAAGGGAAATTGATTCAAAAATAATTAAAATACTGATTACATCATAAATGATAGTAGTTTAAATATATGGAGATCATTCAAATGTGACTAAAATTAATTTCACCTGCTCAATTCCCCCTACCCCTCAACTATTAGAGAATTTAAAGTTATCCATGTAGCTTGCATTCTGTATCTGTTGGACCATGCTAGAGTAAAGGCGGGTCTGCATTCTGCACATACCGTGTTGTTGGTACCTAACACGTGTAGACATGTACCAGGGGCTGGGTAAATCTTTATGGAGGAAGATAATTTAATCTGGGCAGGAGGAACTACTACTTGGCACAATGGCTGCTCAGTGAACTGCTAACCCTCATTTCCCCAAACTATGTAAATCTATACCAATGCTTCCCTGGGACAGCTTACTACCCCAGATGCTTATCTTGTCTTCTCTGGGTCACCGGAAGTGAAATGACAGGGAGCACGATTCATGGCTAGGTTATGGATTTCCTGCCGGCTTTGTTTCGTTCTCTTCTCAAAGTCCCCAAAGCACTACCAAGTGTCTGAGTTTGCAACCTCTTGTTTTCAGTGTCTTCTTGTTGGGTTTGCAAAGCAGGCTGGCTGTTCAGCTTCAGCTTGTGAGTTTTGTCTTCACTTTTTTTCTTTTCATGTTTGGGGTATTAATGAGAACTTCAGCTGCAGCCACATACACACACACACACACACATACACACACACACACACACACACACACACACACACACACACACACAACCTGACAGAGCAAGTTACTGGTTTGCTTCCTGTCCACCTTGCAGAGCTGGCTCTCCTAACAGGCAGCATGGCTTTCATGTTGGATGGATAATTATGCAAAGAGCCCGACTCCCCATGGTGTGAATTACCTTCTGCTCATAGGAAGAGGAGAAAAGAACGTTTCCTCTGGAGTATGATAGGGGAAAATTGCATTTTCTGTTGACTGCACAAATCTGGCTATGCTGGGATCCTGCTCAACCTTTTGTTCAAAAGAACCAGCCTATATGATCTAATTAAGCCAGTGCCTCCGGCTTCAAAAATAGCTTGCTTTACTGCTTCGCTCTTCCAGCAGGTTCATTTCTGGACCTGCTGATTCAATGGCAAACACACAGTCTGAATGACCTCTTCCCTAATTCCTGTGTTGGGATACATCCTAGTGATACATCCTAGCTAACCTTTCATGTGTCTCTTGTGGTCAGATAACCTTGTGGGGAGCATGAATCATGGAATATTTCTGTCTGATAGCTTTAGGGCTATCAGATAAGTTTTTAAATAATTATTTTAACCGCAAGTATGTGTGTGTGTGTATGTGTGTGTGTGTGTGTGTGTTGATGTGTGTGAGTGCTCATGGAGGCTAAAGGCATTGGATCTCATGGAGATAGAGTTAGAGCCCTGATATGGAATCGAACTAGGGTCCTCTGGATGTTCTTAACAACTGGACTGTCTCTCCAGGCCCCACTCTCAGATAATTTTTGTTGTTGTTGTTGTTAAGATACTATCTTGTATGTGGGCAGTGGTGGTGCACACCTTTAGTCCCAGCATTCGGGAAGCAGAGGTAGGCAGATCTCTTAGTTTGAGGCCAGCCTGGTCTATAGAGTTGAGTTCCAGGACAGCCAGGGCCACACAGAGAAACCCTGTCTTGAACCCCCACTCCTCCCAAAAAAAGACTATTTTGTGCAAACTGAGTGTGGTGATACATCTTTATAATCCCACTATTTGGCAGGTGGAGGGAGGCAGGAGTTCAAGGTCAGCCTCAGCTACATAGCAAGCTTGATGGCAGTCTGGGTCACTTGAGACCCTGAGTCAAAAATCAAAACCAAATCAAACCAACAGCAGCGGCAACAATAAAAAGAACACTGGTGTGGCGGTGCGTGCCTTTAATCCCAGCACTCTGGAGATGGAGGGAGGCCAGTGGCTCTTCGGGAGTTCTCGGCCAGACTGCTCTACATAGTGAGTTCTAGGCTAGCCAGGGATACATAGTGAGACCCTGTTTTAAAAAAGAAAAGAAAAAAAATCTTCTATGATATGTAGGGCATACATATGCTAAAAACAAATTGGTTTTGTGATGAATTAAGCCAGACACCTTCCATTTTTGTTTGCTAGTGGCAACCTTTGATAAGATCCTGTATTTTCCCTCCAAGAGGCAAGCTAGTGGGCCAGCAAGATGGCTCAGTAGGTAAAGGTACTTGCCACCAAGCCTGATGACCTGAGTTTGATCCCCAGGAGCCACGTGGCAGGAGAGACCCAACCTCTGAAAGATGTCCTCTGACCTCCGCCTGCACCACGACACACTTCTCCCAACAAACAAACAGATGTGATGAGATAAAGACATGTGACACACCCAAGGGCTTACTGGAGAGTGTGGGCAGGCAATTCAAACAAAGACCAGTGTGCTTCTGGATGGCACTTACTGAATCCTGTTGTTGAAAAGCAACTGAAGTCAGACCTGGATATCTATTTTCATGCCTCTGATGACAAAATGAATTCAGGGAAAGGCCCATGCAAACTGTAAAGTGCCATTTTGCTTTGTCGACTCTTTTACATGTACATCTGAATTCCCCACCAAGACTGTCAACCCAGGAGGGCAGATATGGTCTTTGTTTTTATTGGTATTCCCCAAACCCATCAAAACATTTGAGCAGCGGTCCATGCTCAAAAGCATTACCAGTAACCTTGAAGGAAAATTTAAGGACAATGCGATCAAAGGATGTGGGGTCTCAAAGCCAATGGATGTTCCAGCAACCTCATGGGGGTGCACGCCTGGACACCCAGAGTCCAGTGGAGTAGAGTTGCATGGTGTGGAAAGAGAGCTCCGCTGTGCTTAGGAGGAATCCAGTCAAAGCCCTTCACCCATCTACTCCAGAACAAATGCTTGTCACCACAGCAGCAGCCTCCCCCCACACCTGTCAGGGAACCACTGCCAATGGGTAATTGTACCATGATGTTTCGAGAGGAAGCCTCACTTCAAAAAGGAGCTGGCAGCGTCCAGGGGCCAGCAGGGCCTTTTCATACCTGCTAATGAAGCCTCATTAGAAGCAGCAGGCGTCTGCGCTGGGAACTGGAAGCAGCAGTCAGTCATGGCTCTCCCTGCCAAAAGGCGATTAACTAACTGACTTGTAGCACGTGCTCTCTGAGCTTGGAGGGCAGAAGTGTCTGAAGTGTGCAGCCCCACGCAGTGTGCTTCTGGGAGAGAGCGGTGCACATCGACTGGGCTGGCTTCCAGATTCTGCGGAAAAAAAATGCATGGGGTCCTCACCTTCCAGGCCTCAGGCTGTGTTGAGGTTGGGAACTGAGATCTTGGCTTAGAGGCAATAATTAATGATAATAAGGAAGAAAAGCAACCTTCCACAGTACCTGCGGCATCCAACATAGTTGGGATAGCTGCACGGTCTTCCTGAGTGGCTTGTACCCAGGTGGTTCAATTAGGAGCAGTCCATAACGTGCAGCTACAGGGCAAGTGGATGCTCTGCTGAAATGGAGCGTGAGCGGCGTCTTGCCTGTTTCTATACTTTAGACAATGAACTGAATTATGCAAAGATACTGTGCAAAGTCTAAGTAAGTGGCTGGTCTTCCAGGAGACTCATGAACTCAATTTCTTTGGTCCTGCAGGCTAGCAGGGAAATCTATCTGATACAGTTCCCACAGGACAGCTTGCTTCTTTTTGAAGGTTTGGTGTTTTTTTTTTTTTTTGGGGGGGGGTTGTTTGTTTGACTTTAAATAAACAGTTTATTTGTCTTTTTGGAACTTTACATACCAAGGTCTTCAAATGTTCCTACACTGGATGTATCCCTCTTTTGGGGTGAGCAGCTCACAGTGACAAAGGGGACAAAGATTCAGCTTCTAGTTCTTGGTCTAATTCGGTGTAGCAGGTAGGTGACGGAAACAGAAGTGTTTAAGTTTGTGGTGGTGTGGTATGGTGGTGTGTGGTTTCAGAAGCACCGACAGCCCGTGGTAGGACACAGGTGGTGGTTTCAGTTTTAGTCTGAAGGCAGGAGAGTCTTGGCTGCGTAGGAAGCAGATGCATGAACTATATTTGGCTGGCCCAAGCCTTGAGGGGGCTGGTGTGAGGATCCTGAGAAGAAATTTTGAGGCTGCCACTGGGTGAGCAACCACAACCTAGTCTCCCATGGGCTGAAACTGATGGAGAGGTGCTGTGCCACGGGCAAACGAGATGTGTGTGTGTGTGTGTATAAATATGCATGGGGGTCATTCACAAGGTCGGAATGCCCTGTGATGCCTGTAATTATGGTGTGTTCAATAAAGCAACAGGCTAACCCCTGTTCTGGCAAAAGTGTGTGTGTGTGTGTGTGTGTGTGTGTGTGTGTGTGTGTGTGTGTGTGTGTGTTTCTGTATGTGTACATTTTTGTTTCACCTAGGTACCTGTCAAAAGCAGAACTTTTGAGTGAACAGCGCTTGTGTGCTGATAAACCCTGAGGCAATGGTGAGACAGGTGTTATCACTCCAGGTCCCTTCTAGAAATATCTAAGACTGGCTCCCTAGTACGGGGAAAGTAGTGTAGAGACAGTAGATAATCAGCATGCATGGGCCCCGGGTTCCATCCTGTGAACCAACAATACACACGCACACGCACACATGCACATGCACACGCACGCACACACGCACACGCACGCGCACTCACACACACACACACACACACACACACATGCACATGCACAAAATACCAACGAAAATCCCCAAGGGGCCCCTGAGATATGCAGATAGAACGATGTCGTCTGCACCAACAGTAAGTTAAACACAAAATGGCCGACTAGGAGCTGCACACAAAGCATTTATTTGGAGAGGCCTAGGTTGTTCAAACTACAGACTACCTAAATGAGAGCAGAAGGGCCCTCTCCACTCCCAGGAAGCTTTCCAGCTCCGGCTGAGTCAACCAGGGGATCCAGCAGCGACGGAAGTTCCTCAAGCATCGTCGCTGGTGGGCTGCTGAAGAAGGTAGGTGTCTTTGTGGAAGAAGGAAGTTATTTTTGTTTTTCCCATCAGCTGAAAAGGAACACAGGTGAGTCAGAAGCAAGAGAGACGGAACACCGGGAAAGACACCACGGCAGGACGGTGGGAAAGGAAGCTGTGCCACGAGAAAGAATTTGGCTTTTGGAATAAGACAGGGCCAAGGTTCGAATCCTCATTTTGTGGTTTGATGGATTTTGGGCAAATGACTTTTCCGGAACTCTGGGACATGTGTTTCTGTCAGTAACTGGGGATTTGTGGAATTCTGGTGGGCACAGGAAGGAATGGAGGCAGCCAGGGATTAGGGCTGGACTCTGCAGAACAGCCACTCAGCGGGTGCTTATGTTCTTGAACTACATCCCACCTCCCTCACTCCTCCATGTTTATTTAAAATGACTTTGTATATTTACTCAGATGTGCATAGGAATCTGAAAGGTTTAGTTTTGTTAGGAACATCTGGCTTTCACATTCCACAGAAAGCAGTTGGACAAAAAGACAGTTGGGGGAGAGAGATGATGTTTTCCACTTCAAAGGAGAGGCTGGAAGGTTTGCAGGTGACTCTCTGGTCATTCTTTCCCCAAACGGGATGCTATGCTCTCTGGGAGAGGGCCCAGAAGCCTGGGCTCAGGACCCAGAGTTGCTTCAACCTCTGTGTGTGACCATGGACAAATCCCTCCCATTTGGGCCTTCCCATTCACTCTTGAGATGGACTATGTGACCCCTAAATTGGCTTTTGTACTCTATTTTTATTTATTAGTATTTGTATGTGTGTGCATACACACACACACACACACACACACACACACACACACACACACACACACGTGGGTGAATGCCATAGCACATGTATAGAAGCCAGAGGACATTTTCATGGAGTCAGTTCTCTCCTACCTTTATGTAGATTCTGGGGGTTCAACTCAGACTGTTAGGCTTGTGTATGGAATGCCTTTACCTGCTGATCCATCTCACCAGCTCCCCTAACTTGTCTCATAGTGTTGCTTTAAAAAATCATTGGTTGATTGATTGTGTACAGGTATTTTGTGTGCATATATGTCTGTACATCATATGCATTCTTGGTGCCCATTAAGGCCAGAGAGTGTCCGATCTCTTGGGCCTGGAGTTATAAATGTGAGCCACATTGTAGATTCTGGGAATTGAACCAAGTCCTCTGGAAGAACAGCCAGTGCTCTTAACTGCTGAGCCATCTCTCCAGCCCTTACTGTCCAATTCCTGATTCAATGTGCCATAGAGGAGAATTTGAAGGGAGGTATGAAGATAGAGAAAATGAAGAAAAATAAAGATTTGGATTTCTGGCAAGTCTTTCAAATGATGCTAAGCCCTGGGACTGATGCGTATTTCTCTGAATGTGCCTATTGATTAGAGAGGATGCACATATGCTCACAAGGTCATATGTGTGTATGTGTGTGTGTGTGTGTGTGTGTGTATGTGTGTGTGTGTGTGTGTGTGTATGATTTGGGCAGACATGGCTGGCCAACCCCATTGTCATTGTCGACATCTTGCTTGCCTTCTCTGCAGAGTCCAAATGAAAGAGTTTCCTCAGCATCCCTTGTAGGCAGGTAAGCCAGTCAAATAAAAGAAAGACAACAAGAAGCCTCCTCCAAATGTTTGAGAGTTGGGCTAGAGAGACCACTTGGCAGTTAAGAGCACCGGCTGCTCTTCCAGAGGACCTGGGTTCAATTCCCAGCACCCATGTGGCAGCTCACAACTGTCTTAACTCCAGTCCCCTTTTCTGATCTCCATGGGTGCTGCACACAGGTGGTGCATAGACTCGCTTGCAGGCAGAATACCCATACACATAAAATAATCATAAATAAAAATCTCAATTAAAAAAAAGTTTAAGTGTCACTCAAGAAAAAGGCTTTTTGACACTCCCTCTTCCCTCCTTCTGGGCTTGAATGAAATGTGACATGTGGGGTCATCATGAAGAGTTTTATGCAATGCTGGGGGTTGAACCCAGGGCTTTGTGTATTCTCGGCCAGTTCTGGACCCTCCCAGTTCCACCCCGTCCTCCATGTGCATTCTTCCTGTAGATAAGGCAGAACTGAGACATACTTGCTCTCCTCTCTGTCCAGCAGAGCATGGTAGGATGCCACATCCTTCTGCAGCTGGCTCTTGCATGCCAGCAGGTGTGCCCGCTCCTGCTGTTGCTGCTCCGTCTCCGAGCGGATCTCTGCCAGCTCTGCCTCCAGCCTGCCCACCACAGCACCCAGGTTCTGCAGCTCCATGTCATGCCAATGCTTAGCATCATGCAAGGTGTTTTCTAGGCCTCGTTTCTACAAAAGAGTGAAGGTCATCGGGCTGGGCCCTCCAGGTAGGAAATGTATGACTGACTTGCTCTGCCCATGTTTTTCTGGAACAATGACATTGTCAACTCTGGAGATTATAGAGATCAGTCTTACTGGCTCTAGGGAAGAATAAGAAGGTAGAGCTCTGCCTCATCGACTCTTTGGATGGGCAGGAGGGGATGACTAGGAGGGAGCTGAAATGGCTGTATCTGACCCTTACCTCTCAGCATTTTCCTGTGGTGTTTAGTAATACACCCTTGCCAGGCCCTGCCTCTCTGCTCCTTGGTAGGTTCCCACTGCCCCATCAGGAGCTAGAGATTCTCGAGCAGGGATTCTGGGTCTGCATGGCTGATGACCTCACTCAGGTTGCTAGCAGTTCTTTCAGATCATGACGCCTGCACTGGTACCTCCAGGGCAGCCCTCAGCTATGGGCCTGCTATTGAACTTCTTATTAGAAATACATACTTCTTATTAGAAATACATACTGGCCGGGCGGTGGTGGCGCACGCCTTTAATCCCAGCACTCGGGAGACAGAGCCAGGCGGATCTCTGTGAGTTCGAGGCCAGCCTGGGCTACCAAGTGAGTCCCAGGAAAGGCGCAAAGCTACACAGAGAAACCCTGTCTCAAAAAACCAAAAAAAAAAAAAAAAAAAAAAAAAAAAAAAGAAAAAGAAATACATACTGACAACTCCAAAACAGAGCCAGTGGCTTCCTTTTGAACCCTTGGACTCTCCTCTTTGGTGTGTCAGCTGGAGAGACTGGGGGAAGTTGTGTCCTGGACTTTCAGTCATCACTGCCACTTATGGATTCTGAGTCCTGCCTCTTACATCTCCCGTGAAGTTTTCACATTTGCGGTCACCTTTATTCTCCCAACACCGCGGCCTGAGATTGGACATTGGTCACCCGAGGTCAGCTCAGTGGCCTCTTTGCTCATCACCCTGATTTTAGTTTCTACCCTTCCTACATTGCACACAGCTCCTGAGGTGCCTTGGCCAAAGCACACTTCTGGGCTCCTATCTCTTCTACTTAAACCTCACAACAGTGGCTCCGGAGGAGCCCTGGTACGGTTCCCACGGCTGGTTCTGTGTCTTCCCATTCACCTCCTACTCTACACTGTGTCAACATTTCTAGTCATGGAAGCTTACTGGGTTCATAGTGTTTCTCTTTTCTTTTTCCTCCCCCCTCCCTCCCTCCCTCCCTCCCTCCCTCCCTCCCTCCCTCCCTTCCTTCCTTCCCACCTTTCTTTCTCTCTCTTTTCTTTTCTTTCTTCCTTTCTCTCTCTCTTTCTTTCTTTCTTTCTTTCTTTCTTTCTTTCTTTCTTTCTTTCTATCTTTCTTTCTTTCTTTCTTTCTTTCTTTCTTTCTTTCTTTCTTTCTTTCTTTCTTTCTTTCTTTCTCTTTCTTCCTTTCTTTTTGAAACAGGGTCTCACTATATAGCGCTGCCTGTCCTGGAACTCACTCTGTAGACCAGGCTGACCTAGAACTCACAGAGATCTGCCTGCCTCTGCCTCCCGAGTGCTGGGATTGAGCACAGGTGCCACCATGCCTGGCGATGTAACACATAAAAATGAATCTCTTTTCCTAGGTTGGATTCACTCAAATCTTGATGAATTAACTCACTGTACCCCTCGAGGGGATGTTTTGTAAAACAGACTTCTGACTACTGTAGCTGAAGTGAAAGATTCTTGTTTGTGGGGCAAAGGTCATCATATTAGCTAAAGCACGTGTGCTCATGTGTGTGTGGGTACACATGTCTGTGTGGGTGCACACGTGTGTATGTGTGTGGAATCAGAGGACAACCTCAGACATTATTTTTCAGGCACTGTTCACATTTCTCTTTGAGGCAGGGTTTCTCTCTGGCCTAGAACGCAACAAGTAGTCTAGACCTGTCCTCCCCCGTGCTGTGATTACAAGGGCACACCACCATGCCTGTAGGCTCTGGAGATGGAATTCAGGGCAAGCACTTGACTGACTGAGCAATCTCCTTGGCCTCTGGATCTTCTTAGCTCCCCAGGACATGTGGAACCTTAGTCAGATGCCCAGCCTAGTGCCTTTTAGGAAGCAGTGCGAGATCACTGTGTATAGACCAGCCTCTGGCCCCGGTAGCTAGTTCACTGGTGGGGTCTGTGGTGAACATGCAGGAATGGCCTAGACTTTGAGAATCATTTGCCCCTACCTCCTTGGGTTTTCTCTCTTTTGTTTTATATAGGAGTTAGATTTTTGTCTTAAACAGACTTCTTTTTTTTTTTTTTTTGGTTTTTCGAGACAGGGTTTCTCTGTGTACCTTTGCGCCTTTCCTGGGACTCACTTGGTAGCCCAGAGAGACTGTAACTCACAGAGATCCGCCTGGCTCCCGAGTGCTGGGATTAAAGGCGTGCGCCACCACCGCCCGGCTTGAACAGACTTCTAAACCTGTGTCCTCTTTGTGAGCTGTTGACACTGGATCTGTGACATCTGTGATTTAGAGAAGCACTTCACAGGGACATGCTTGGACTGTCTACAGTTTTTGCCCCACATTCTAGATGAGCTCCCCATGTGGCCAAAGGGCTTTCCTTGCTGACTTGGATATTGTCCCAGGGGTGCACTCATGAGACCCCTGTGGACCTTCTTTTCTACCCTTAGAGTCTATGTCTCGCATCTTCACCTAAGCTCCTGACGTTCATTCTTCACCCCCTGCCCCGACAGGGTCTCAACATATAGTCCTGGCTGTCCTGGAACTCACTGTGTAGGCCAGGCTGACCTCAAAATCACAGAGATCTACCTGCCTCCCAAGTGCTGGATTTAAAGGTATTCGCCACTAAGTAGGGCCAAGCTCCTGACATCATCCTAGAAGGAGATGCTTGGTTCTTCAGAGATGTTTGAGCCTGAGCATCTATGGCCAACTCCTGTTGCAGTTTCTGTAGCCCTAGAGACATGGACAGCACCAGTAATACTCTGAGACCACAGAGGCTCTTGATTCCTCTGGGTCTCTGAAGACTGGAAGGGACTTTCTTGAATTGCAAGCTCCCCCAGAAGCAAGATAATAATTATTTTTGGCAAATCCTGGGCTTGAATTCCACTAAATACAGAGTTCAGTAGGCCTAATGGTGCCTGGCTTCCAATCCAAACAGTGCCCTAGTGGCAAAGGGAGCCGAAAGTCTGGCCAACAAAGTTGTCTGGCTTACCAGAGCAATGGCACTGTGTACGCATGGGTTGTTTTGACTCAGGATAGCTGGATGAACTAGCCCTCCCCCATCCCCAGTCTGTGTTCTTCATCTTGGCTGTAAGGCACAGTAATGGGAATGTTGATCTATTGGAACACACAGGGAACAGAGCTAGCCCATCTTGAGTCATGAGCATAGGTGGAATGCCATCACTCTGAAGTCTTCTGGCTGGCATCTGAGTTCTTTTTCCATTTCCCATTTCCCAACAGTTAGGAGCGTGGGGTTGAAGTGCGGTGACCAGGTGGCTGATGATGCCCACTGGGGGTTCCCGAGTCAGAGGTTCTGGTTTTGCATGATAAATTATAATAGATGCCCTTTGTTGACTGCTTGCCTGAGTCAGGAATGGTGTAAAAGGCTTGACATACATTATCTAATTAGTCGTCCCAGTGACTTTCTGAGGTCAGCTCTATTCTGATCTTAGGACAGATCACATTTCCAAAGGCAGCTGCAACAATTATCGCCATCCCACATGGTCCTTCTCAAGGTGACCTTGCTAAGAGTCGGGGCTCCTTGGATCTCGGTGCTCCTGTGGTTGCTTTGACCAATAGAGTAAGATATATGTGATGTTCAGAAACTCTAAAGCTAAGAGGTCAGGGGGCTGGTAGATTGATGCTCGCTCTTTAAGAGAAGCAAGCTTCCACATGAGAAGTCCAGCTGCAGTAATAACACCACCATAATACAAGGAAATCCAAGCTAGCTCTGTGGAGAGGTTTCAGAGCAGGACACAGATTCACAATTGAAGCATCTCCTGTGTGAGTTGAAGAAGCCTTTAGTGGGTGCCCCAACCCCAGCAGACATCAGGTGTGATAGGGAAGAGCTGTCCCTGCTGACCTCTGCCTAAATTACAGGACGATAGAGCACATGATTCTGTTGTCTTAAGCCACTAAGACAGCAGGTCAACAGGGTGACTAAAATAGATCCTTACTAGACAAATGAGAAAATACAAGTTCAGAGGGTCATGTGACTAGTGAAGAGCGGAGCCCGGGGTTCAAGATCACAGTCTGAGAAACACGCCTCAATTTCACAGGAAGAGCAGAGGCAGATGTAGACTTCATGGTGTGTGGGGTTCTTCTAGACTGCGCCCCAACTGTGCCCTTCTCTATACCCACCAAAAAGAGAAACGTACTGACTCCCATAGTGGGGCTGGTCTCCCCACTTGTCACTCCCTCACATGCTGAGCCTTGTGATTCTTTTTTTTTTTTTTTTTTTGGTTTTTTCGAGACAGGGTTTCTCTGTGTAGCTTTGCGCCTTTCCTGGGACTCACTTGGTAGCCCAGGCTGGCCTCGAACTCACAGAGATCCGCCTGGCTCTGCCTCCCGAGTGCTGGGATTAAAGGCGTGCGCCACCACCGCCCGGCTTTTCTCTTTTTTTTTTTTTTTTTTTTTTTGGTTTTGCCTTGTGATTCTTAAGATGACTTCAATTCCTCTACAGAAGTCACTGGTTCTCTGGGAGTAGAGGCCATGTCTAATTAGTCTTATGTCCCCAAAGCTCTTGGTATAGCTCCTGGAACACGGTGAGTTCTTGTGAGTGATACAGACTTAAAAGCATGCCGACACACACATATGTTCCAACAATGTTTTGTAGTTAGAACAATGAAGGAGATGTCATGATACCCTAATAGAGCTCAATCCCACCCAGAAGGTGAAGCTTAATTCAGTCATCTTAGGAGCTGTATTGGGTTGGGTCTAAGATGTTTGCGGATATCTAAATCTATAGATGCAAATATCTTACAGAAAACGACATCATATGTGCATATAACCTACACAATCCTCCTGCATATTTCCTTGAGTCTCCGTGAAGTATCTCTAGATGATGTTTACATTGTACAATGCACAGCCATATAGATGATGACTAGGCTGTTGTTTAGGGCACATGGGTAAGAAATAAAGGCCGCACAAGTGCAGAACAGGTGCGATGTTTTTCCTGGATATTTCCAGTCCAAGGTTGATTGAATCCACAGATGGAGAAACCATGGATACAGAGGGTTGACTGTAATTACTTTAATTACTAATAATTAGTAGTTGCAAGGCACCTGCTTGCAAACCACAGCGAGTCTGAGCTTACTAGTTTGAGGTTGAGGCAAGGATCCTCAGGGTTACTCTCAGCAAAAGGGGGACTGATTGAGGTAAGGAGGCAGGGCAGGAGAGTGCTAAGCAAGAGAATGGCCTCTCTGAAAACTGGCTACTGCCTGAGTCTATGGAGAGCGAGCTCTGGGCAACTGTTTCCACTTTGAAGCTAGTAGGCTGGGCTTTCAAAGCCATCAGTCTGTCACTGTCTGGGGCAGGGGCATGGCCTAACTTCTTGGATCGGAAATCTTCTGTTTGACTGATGGCAATTCTTTGAAGAAGCAGGGCAGCTGAGAAGGGACAGCTGCAAGTGTTAGTGGCCAACATTCCCAGCAGTGGCAGGTAAGGGATATTTCTACAGGCCCTGCTGTGTCCATGACACTTGTTAGGTGTGAGTCAGTATCTGATGATCCTCAGAGGTCAGAAGACACTTCAGGTGCCAAAACCACATCCTGTGAGAAGGAAGCCCTGTTGCGAACTGCGACCTGTGAGACTTCAAACTGACAGTTGAGAGTTAAGCACACAAACCGCCAAGGCCTTTTTTTGGCACACTCACCAGAGCCCGTAAAGATTCCATCTCAGCCTGGAGACTCTGGACCTGGCATGAAGTGTCGTGTAACTCTACACTGAGGGCAGCGGCCAGCTTTTCCTCTTGGGTCTGGGACACATGGACCACTTCTGTCTGTTGCTGTGGAGAGTCAGGACTCAGGATGAGCAGGGATGAGTTAAAAACCTGAACCCACCCTTCTTCCTCAGCCCCTTCTAAGCTGACTCTCTACCAGACTGAAAAACATTCCCCTTTTTATAAACCTGCTAACCAGTTCATATACAAAAAAGTTGTTTTGAACCTTTGATGCCTACAACCAGGATAACATTCAAAAGATTTACTAAAGACTTGGCAAAGACTGTAGCTCAGTGGCAAAGTACTTGCTTAGCATGCATATGACCCTGGCTTTAGTCTGTGTGCTCTCTCTCTTTCTCTCTCTCTCAGCAGCAGTAGGAGATACCCTTTCCCCCCTATGTTCTAATCACACAGTTTTCCTGTTTCCAGTTTCTTATGGCTCCTTTCAGGAATACTTCATGCACTGATTAATGGCCTGGAGAGCATCTGAGATCTGTGAAGGTATTTTCGCTCTTATGTGAGCATTGCAGAAATATGCTTGCACAAGGGATATGCCATGGTTCATGTGGGTGCGCACAGGTCGGGGGCTCAGAGGACGCTCTATAGGAGCCAGTTTGCCTTCCACCATGTGGGTTCCAGGGACTGAACTCAGGCCATCAGGCTTGGTGGCAAGTGCCTTCACCTGCTGGGCCAGCTCTCTGGCCCCTGGCCCCTTTTCACTGTACAAATCAGTGCAGCTGCAATTGTGAATACAAGGGGGAGGGCTGTGTTCTGAACTTTTTGGCTAGAGTGAGATGGGTGGGTTCTGATTCCTCCCATTGCATTCAGGGGAGCAGGTCCTCTGCTGGTGGATGATAAAATGAGGTCATCCTCTCCCCCCCCCCCCCCCCCCCCCCCCCGCAGTGCTTTCTGATGTGTTGTCTCTGAGCCAATGCTGTAGGCAGAGAGGTCGAGGAAGCCTCTATTTTCTCTGCTAAGTTCCTAGCTTCCTGAAAGTACCATTTGGAGCCATATATGAATATTTACAGAAGCATGCACAGAACCCTCCGTTCTAATTGTCCACTTAAGAAACCCCCATCAAGATGCTCCTATCAGTAGCAGGAACACTAATCTCTGGGAGACAGTTCTCACCCTATATCATGTGAGCTCTGGGGATTGAACTTGGAGGGGTCAAGTTTGGCAGAAGCACCACCTGCTGAGCCATCCCTCTAGCTTTTATAGATAACTGGGACTGTAGCTCAAAGGGAAGGAAGACACTTGCCTAGAATGTGCAGTCTGGGTTTGATCTCAGTACCACAAAAAAGTAATAACTACCAACAAACGAGTTTGTGAAATCCACTGTGTGTTGAATACAACAACTACTACTACTATTACTATGAGTAATTAATATAATATGCATTAGGCTCTTATTCTGTGCCATGAATAACTCTAAGTCCATTATCTCATTGACTCTTTACAACCTTGAGAAATCACATGCCATTATTATCCTCAGTTGACACAAGGAAATGGAGGCACAGAGACGGAGTGATTTACTTATGGTCACATGACCTGTGAGAGTCAGAGGCAGCTGTACCCCCACGGCATGCTTTCAGCCCTGTTAACACAGCTGTCTCTGCCAGCCTGCTGACCTAAGACCTTTGATACTGGAGATGGCCTCCCTTAGATTTCCTTGGATCACCTCATTTTAATACATTCATGGACTTCAGCATCACCTGGGAATCTGAAAATGGAGGCTGTGATGCAGGAGACCCCAGATGGAGCTTGGGTGTCTGCATTGCTCACTCCAGGGGTGCCGGGTCCTTGGAGTCAGAGCTCTAGATGGCTAAAGGAACTGATAAAACATCCTCGCTCAGCTTACACAGAAGATGACTGAAACATTAGTAAAACGAGAGCCAAGTAATAGTAGTCCACTCTATTACCCATTGCCTGCCTGCCTGCCTGGCGGCTGAGTCTCACAGCCCTGCCTTTCTGCTGAAAGGTAAGATTACCAAGTATTGCAGAGGTGAGAAAGATCTGCCAGCTCCAGCCAGAGGCCTTCTTCTGGTTGAAAGTTGGAAGAGAAAAGCAGAATTTCGTTTGATCACTATGTATTCCAGAATCATTTACTCCTGTAACCCTGCCCTTCAAATCATTAGCACATGAGATGCTCACAGCTAATTGCTTTAACTCCTAAAAATATTACACGCTCTTCTCCAGTGACTCCTTAGGATTCTGCTTTCTGGCAACTGTAATATTTCGGTGTTTCCATTTCAACCCCATGCCTGCATTTTTCTCCTTATGGACTCAACAGTAGTCTTGTGATCCCAGACCTTGAGGAGGTAGGATTCAGTGTATTTGTTTAGGGTATATGATAGGTTTCAAATATATTGGTACCTAGGTTTTGAAATCTTGGCTCCATTTCTGGGTCAGCAGAGCATGCTGACATTTTGAAATGTGATGGAGATTTTCACACTCAAAAATTATAATCATGTGCCTTAAGAGATGCCTCAGTGATTAAGGGCATTTGCTGCTCTTGCAGAGGATCCAAGCTTGGTTTCCAGTACCCACACAGGGGCTAATGACCATCTGTAACTCCAAGGGGATCTGATGCCCTCTTCTGACCCTGAGGACATTGGGAATGCAAGTAGTACACATACATACATGCAGGTAAAGTACCCATCCACATAAAGTAAAATATAAATATCTTTTTAAAAATATAGCTGGGGGTGGTGGTATATACCTTTAATCCCAGCACTTGTGAGGTAAGAGGTAGCTCTCTGTGAGTTTGAGGCCATTCTGATCTACACAGTGAGTTCCAGGTCAATCAGGGCTACATAATGAGACCCTGTCTCAAAAGACACACACACACACACACACACACACACACACACACACACACACACACACACACACACACACACACACACACATATAATCATGGCTGGGGAGATAGCTCAGTCAACAAAGTGATTGTTACATAAGCATGATGTTGAGATCCTCAATATCCATGTAAAATACTGGGTGCTCTAACCCCAAGCTGGGTGGGACGTGCAGACAAGAGGACCCCTGGAGCTCACTGGCCTAGCTGATCAGTGAGAGAACCCATCTCCAAAGTATGGTGGAAGCAATTGAGGATGATACCAACATCAACCGCTGGGCTCCCCACGTGCACCCACACTTGCACACACACCCACACCCACACTTTGTAATCATAATCAAGTGCTTAGGAGTTTAACTATTGAGGAACACATGAGGGGAAAATGGGAAAAAGATAGCGCTAAACCAGACCATTTTTTTTTTTCGGATCACCATTGGCAGTCTCACAAGCAGCATTAGCTCTGACTCAAAACTGAAGGAAATACTACTTTGTGGGGTAAGGACAGAGTGGACTCTTAGCGGGAGAGAGTAGCAAGTGAGCAGTGCTGCTCCCTGATCTCAGAAGTAGCGGGTGTTCTTGTAGATCATGCATCCAGGCTGAGCTAGCTCTCGGGAGCTCAGGGTGTGTCTACCTTTCTCCAAGCAGTTGCTGTGGGTCTGAGAGAGTCATGGGAGCGCGCGGCTTTGAACTCGATGGGAACAACAGTCTTGCAAGAGTATGGGGCCAGCATGCTTTTAAGATTTCACAAGAACATGCTGACTTCGTTGTGTTCTTTGTCGTGGAGAAAGGGAAGCAATGGTTCCTGGGGTCACAAGGGCGCCTGATCTAGAAGAGGGCACAGCATCTTGCTTTAGAACAGTAGTTCTCAACCTGTGAGTCATGACCCCCAGGGGTTGAACAAGCCTTTCATAGGAGTTTCCTGAGATCATTGGAAAACACAGATGTTTACATTGCGATTCATAAAAGTAGCAAAATTACAGTTATAAAGTAGAAACAAAAATAATTTTATGGCTGGGGGTCAGCACGACATGAACTGTATTAAAGGGTCACGGTGTTGGGAAGGTTGAGGACCACTGTTCTGGAAACATCGTGACAGAAGTCTAGGATATCTTTAACCCCAGCATAGACTCCCCATCTCACAGCCTATAAGATGTCCCTTGCTCATTCTTTTTGTTTTGTTTTAAAATAGGATTTCTCTGTGTAACAGTACAGACTGTACTGGAACTCACTCTGTAGACTAGGCTGGCTTCAAACTCACTGAGGTCCACCTGCCTCTGCCTCCTGAGTGCTGGGATTAAAGGAGTGCACCACCATTGCCTCGCGTCCCTTACTCATTCTTAAGAAACTGAATCACAATCTCCCATCTACATGATCTGTCTGTCCATCTGAGCCTAGCAGTAGAGTGTTAATCCTGGGTGTGGTGCCACACGTCTGCAATCCCAGCGCTTGGGGACAGAGGCAGGAGGAACAAGAGTTCAATGTCATCCTCATCACCATAGACTGTCCAAGGCCAGCCTGGTCTGCAGGGGACCCTGTCTCAAAACAAAAGCAGAAAAGAACCAACAGAGTGTTGATTCTGCAATCAGAGTGTGGCTCTGCCACATGCATGGTCTTAGGAATTACCTCTCTATTCTGTGCCTCAGTTTATTCAGTAATGGGTGAAAATCAGAACTCCTATCTGAATGGATTGAGAGCTTATCTGTCAAATGCTTGGAGGGGTCTCTGTTACCTGGTAGTTCTCAGGAAATGATCTGTTCCAGGGCTTTGCTGGCAAGTCTAATCCTGCTGTGTGGAATGGTAGCCTGTCTACTCTTGCTTCCCACCCAGCCAGCCTCCCTAGATTGTAGAAACTGGGTGTGCATTGATTACTCCCTATCCTTCTGGATAGCTTTCTGGCCCTTCAAACCCAGGGCATACTTAACAGCCTTCACTAAAGGTCATCAATGTGGGCCCAGCACATGCTGGGTACTCAAGGAAGAAGGCCTCCTGTGAATGGGACTAGACCAGATCTTTTTTTATTAGGAAGACCAGCTACTTCAGTCATGTGGTACCATGTGTTATTTAGCTGCCGAGAGCTTTTGGCAGGCAGGCCATGCATTCTTGATTTGGTCCCCATCCCCCTTTCCTGCTGCACAGTGCAGGATTTATTTGGGAGAAGTCTGGATGCTATTCAGCCTGTCCCAGTGACACGGGGCATCCTCATGGGTATATTAAAAACTAGTATGACGCTCAGTGAAACTTCAACATGAGCATAATGCTGGCCTGGCGAGGCAGGGTCACATTGCTCCTAGAGAGGACACAAGAGTCACCTGGCTTCTGAAGTTTTTCTCTGAGGTGGAGGGCCAATTCCCAGGCTATGTGGAAACTGCCAAAAGAAACATCTGAGGTAATGGCCTCAGGGACTTGCGGCCCCACCCCTTATCTTGGATGTAATTAAACATACTGTATTGCTAAAAGCAATAGAAGCAACTCACAATGGGCCTAGGGAGAAAAAAATAGTTTCTCTTAATTATCGGAGAAGTCTGAATTATAGTATTTTTGTCTTTGTTTATTAGGAGCATCCTACTCTTAAGGGACTTGTTTGCTTGTCTCCTAGGAGACGGCTATGTGTGGAATATGAGTGACAGTACCTTAATTCCCCAGGGATGGTTTGAGCTGTTTCATCTTTGAAAAACTCCTATTTTAGAAGGAGCATCTTTATATCTTTTATGGGAACAGCCAATTAAAAGCATCTATGAGATGCTTTGGGGTCAGGCAAACCAGGTAGCCAGGGAAAGGCATCCTTCTGAGACAGGGACTATGCACAGTACCAACCAAAGCCTCAGACCTGGCATGAGCTCTACCTGTGGGCTGTGAATGCATGAGTGAGTGGGACTCCTTCAGCGGACAGTGAGATGGCAGTCGGCCATTCAACTACTGGTTGCTGACCACTCGAGGGCTTGAAAACATATGAAGATGAACCTGAGCGCAGCCTTTGCAATGTCTATATCTTCTTCAGTAAAGAATCAAAGCCGGGCGGTGGTGGCACACGACTTCAATCCCAGCACTCAGGAGGCAGAGCCAGGCGGATCTCTGTGAGTTCAAAGCCAGCCTGGGCTACCACGTGAGTTCCCGGAAAGGCGCAAAGCTACACAGAGAAACCCTGTCTCAAAAAACCAAACCAACCAACCAAACAAACAAACTTAAAGAATCAAAGGGCAGGAGGGAACTACTCAACAGGAAGTCTCCATTTTCTTTTTCAAAAATTAGCTACTCTGATTCTCTTCCCCTGCCCAGAAGTGCCACAAATGTAGCATGCCACAGGAACCCAGTGTTGGAACACACACACACACACTCACACACAGATACCCCTTACATCACAGACACACATACACAGACATACACAGACACACCTTACATCATGCAAACACA
Source organism: Peromyscus californicus insignis (assembly GCF_007827085.1). Classification (NCBI taxonomy): domain Eukaryota; kingdom Metazoa; phylum Chordata; class Mammalia; order Rodentia; family Cricetidae; genus Peromyscus; species Peromyscus californicus. Next base: position 97,971,142 of record NW_026294402.1, read on the forward strand.
CACACACACACACACACACACACACACACACACACACCTTCCTTACATCACAGACACACAGACACAGACATACACAGACACACCTTACATCACGCAAACACACACACACACACACACACATACACACCTACCTTACATCACAGACACATAGACAGACACCCCTTACATCACAGACACAGACATACACAGACACACCTTACATCACATACGTACATCTTACATCACACACACTCACACAGACACACACACGTGTGCACACACACACACACATACACACATTCTTGCATTCCAGAGACAAGACTGATTTATCTTCTTTACCTTTCTTTCACTTTGGCAAGGTCTCACTCCATAGCTGAGGCGGGCCTTGAACTAGCAGTGATCTGGCTGCCCCAACCTCCTGAGTGAAATGATTATAGTTATGCTGGGGGACATCTTTCTATACTCTGTAAATATATGTTGTTCCCATTGGTTAATAAATAAGCTGCTTTGGCCTATGGCAAGGTAGCTTAGAGGCAGGTGGGAAATCCAAGGAGAGAGATGGGAAAGAGAAAGACAGAGTCTGGAGAGATGCCAGCCTGCTGCCCAAGGAGCAACATGCCAGCAGACTGGTAAAGCCATGAACACATGGTAAAACATAGATTAATGGAAATGGGTTAATTTAAGATATAAGAGCTAGCTAGCAAGAGGCCTGCCATAGGCAATACAGTTTGTAAATAATATTAAGCCTCTGAGTGATTATTTTATAAGTAGCTGTGGGACCATGGGGCTGGGTGGGACTGGAGAAAACTCTGGTTACATAGGTATGTACCATCATGCCTGGTTGACAGAACTATTTTCTGTGATATAAAAAGAGTCACAGCAAAACTAAGTAATAAGTCCAAAACATAAGTGAAAAGGCATGATCTGTCAGTACATGGGAAAGCAAACGTGTATGGAATCCAGTGTATCGAAAGAATGTCTGCTTCCTTAAAATATGAGAAAGGCAAATCAGAACTACACCGAGGAATAATTTTCTTACCTAAAATACCAAGCACATATGATCAGTGAGGATGTGGGGAAAAGGGTACTCTCAGATACTTCTTTGATAGGAATATAAATTCTTGTTCCACTGTATAATTTCTCAGCTTTGAGACTATTACCATCTGGAAATCTCATGATTTCTTTCTGTCTACCTACCTCTCTTCATTCTCAGTAGCGTGTCCAGCCCATCACTCTGACTGTTAAAGACATGATAGTGGTAAGTTTAGAGAAAGTTCTTGATCACAGATGCCTCAAGCTGCCCTGAGGCAGGTGTGGGTCTCTTGTCTGAGCACAGCAGGGGAAGGATCTGTTTGTTAAGGGGCTGAGGCCCCAGGGACCAAGTTCTCTCCCAACCAGGTGGCTACTAGTGTAGAGTGGTGGGAACAGAGTAAGTCTCTGGTTTCTGCACACTGTTCAGAGGTGGAGAGCAAATGGAAAGATGAGACTTCAGGATGCTGTGGATATCGCTCTGTATGCTGTGAATGTGTTGCTCTGATTGATTAATAAATACAGTGCTGATTGGCTAGTAGCCAGGCAGGATGTACAGGTGGGACAAAGAGAGAGAAGAATTCTGGGAACAGGAAGGCTGAGTCAAGAGTCGCCAGCCAGACACAGAGGAAGCAAGATGTGAAGGCAGAGCTGAGAAAAGGTACCAAGCCACGTGGCTAAACATAAATAAGAATTATGGGTTAGTTTAAATGTAAGAGCTAACCAGTGGTAGGCCTGAGCTAATGGCCAAGCAATTTTAATTAATATAAGCCTCTGTGTGTTTATTTGGGTCTGAGCAGCTGCGGGCCTGGGCGGGACTGGAGAAAACTTCAGCCACATCAGGAAATGGAGGTGTGCAACTGGCTTTAGGCAGAGGGACCACCACGGGAAGGAGGGTAAGATGGAAGAAAGAGCTTGCTAGCCAGAAAAGGACTGCACACCCAGCTTAGGGTAAGGGAGCAAAGGTCTGCCTATGGCCAGAAGAGAGGACTTCCCCTCCCCAGGGGGAGGTAGGCTGAAGGTGATAGGAGGCAGACAATGGACAATTTCATCTCTGCCTCAGTGGTAGTAGAGTGGAGGATGGGGTTCTCAGACAGCCGTAGATGTCTCTATCCTCTGAAATCAGCTCATAACTAGGTGTCTTAGGGTTTCTATTGCTGTGAAGAGACACCATGACCACAGCAACTCTTATAAAAGAAAAATTTTAATTTGGGCTTGCTTCCAGTTCAGAGGTCAGTCCATTATCATCACGGTGGGGAGCATGGTGGCATGCAGGCAGACATGGTGCTGGAGAATGGAGCTGCAACATGTTGATAAGCAGGCAACAGGAAGTAGACTAACACACTGGGCTCTTGAGCATAGGAGACCTCAAAGCCCACCCCCACAATGACATACTTCCTCCAACAAGGGCACACCCACTCCAACAAAGCCACACCTCTTAATAGTAACACTGCCTTTTGGGGACCTTTTTTTTTTTTTTCAAACCACCACACTAGGCTATGTTATATAACAAGGTGAATAGCTTTTGAAGGTGTCCTTCTGCCTCTAAGTTGGTTAACCTAAAGTTCATCAAAAGTAAGAGCATCAGGGTGAGGTTGATTTAATCAGACCAAGGGCCCAACACAGATACTGTTCTTCTGTTGGCTGAAACAGACCTACTTTTTTAAACTAATTAATTTTATTATATGTATGAGTATTTTTTTCTATATGTATGTATACCATATGTATGCCTGGTACTCTTGGAGGCCAGAAGAGGGCATCTGGTTTCTCGAAACTGGAGTTATAGACAGTTGTGAGCTGCCATGTGGGTGCTGGGAACTGAACCCTCTACAGGAGCAGCAAGTGCTTTTAACTGAGGAGCAATCTCTCTTGCCCCAAAGAATATAGTACCTTTGAAAGTGTGTTTTGGGCTGCCCAGAACATCATTTTTGTGGTGCTCAAAGGCCACCACTGAAATGATCACATTCTGTGATGGAAAAGCTTACATGAAATCAGGGAAACCAGAAGATTCTCTTTCCTCCTTCCCTCCCCTCTGGCCCCTTCCTTCTGCCTCCTGTCCCATTCTTTCTGTTAAATATATCTGTGAAATGGGAGTTGTTGTCATCTGGATGTGAGCGACCCTGCACAAACTCATGTGTCTGAATGCTTGGTCCCCAGTTATGGATCCTTTAGTGGGGATGTCTCACCACAGTGTCTGTGGATTATGGACCAGCCAGCCCTGCTTCTGTGTGAGCACCCTGCTTCCTGGCTTGCTGGGAATGGGGTGAATGACAGCAGGCACTCCAGTGATTTTCCAAGGTGGTCTTCATAAGGTCATTTGGCTGCAGGTTGAAGAAGGTACTCCAATGTGTGATATTGTGACATGATGAAACATATTTGATATTTTTGGTCTTTGGCTCCCAGCCAGAGCTCTTAAAACCCTGGCAACTTCCTAGATGATGAGAGCCGAAGGAGTGTTCTCAGTTATGATTAGTGTTTGTTTCTAGATACTGAAATAGCTCCAAAGTGAAAAAAAATAAAAATAAAAGGAGTGTGTTTTCCTATCATTGGTAACAAACCTCGTTTAACAACACTCAAGTTCATGTTAAAGAGATGTCCTTAGTAAGACCCTAAAGGGTGTGGGGGTTGGTGACTCCCCCCTCCCCCCACGCTGTGATTAGAAGCTAGAGCTTTTACCCTCACTCCTAACTCAGGGAGGGGAAAGGGACTGAATCAGTGAGAGCTGACTTAATTGCTAATGGTGATTTAATTAATTATGTCTAGAATGAAGGCAGTGTGAACCCCAGAAGGCCACGTGAGCACTGGAGAGCTTCCAGGCTGGTAGGCAGTGGAGGTGTGGGGAGGGAGGGTGGTGTTCTGGGAGGGGACACAGCTCTGTAGCTCCATCCTACATCTGACCTCATGTATCTCTCCCACTTGACTGTTACGAGCTGCGTCTGTTATAGAGAATGGGAGAAAACAAGGGACGGGTTTCCGTGGGTTCTATGCCCGCTGTTATAGCAGTTAATGGGATGTGAGGAGGGGATTATGGAAATCCCCCAGTAGGGATGGTTGATCAGAAGTGGGAGGGGCAGACTTGATTGTCAGCTGAAGTCAAGGGCAGGCTTGTGGAACTGAACCCTTAACCTATAGGATCTGGCAAAAACCTCAGGTACAGGACGCCAGAACTAAATCAAATCGTGGGACATGCGGTTGGTATTTGAAGAATTTCTTGGTGTACAAGAGGTGTAGACATTTGGTGTGTCTTAAAAATGTCTAGCTTGGTGGGTGACATATACTATGACCCAGGAACTTGGGAGGCATTGGTAGAAGGATTGTGAATTGGAGGCCAGGCTGGGCTACATAACAAGAACCTGACTCAATGAATAAGAAGTAAATAAATAAGACTAAAATTCAATAATAATAATAATAATAATAATAATAATAATAATAATAATAATAAGTGCAGGGCACTATTCTCAAACAAGTTCCTTTGGAAGGCCTCAGCGTATCAGGGGAAAAAATAAAAATAGAGCACATTTGTGCTCAGATTCCACCCACGGAGTGAAACTCAGTTAATTGTCTGACTATGAGAATTCAAGGTTAGCCACATTGCTGCCAAATCTCTCTGTCAGAGTTAATCCCAAAATACACCAAAAAGGCAGCCTTGACCTACCCATCAGTTGTTTCTCCCTTGTTCTGTCTCTCTGTCCTCAGTTTGCAAGTCAAGTGAACTTGAGGTGACTGCTCTTTCTTTTGTTGGTGCGGTCTTCAACCCTGTTCCGTGAAACCAGCCTCCTCTGCTCACTGCCACTTGCACTGTTCTAGAGCTGAAGATAAAGGTGGCTGTACTAGGGACGTCCCACTGCTGCAAGGAGATGCCTGATGTGGACCATTTAAAGGAGGAACAGTCGATGTTGTTCCTGGTGTCAGAGGGCCAGTCCCCACCACAAACGCAGAAACAGGGCTGCGGTGATCGCTGTCTGCAGTAAAGTGTTTACCCTGAAAGCATAAGGACTTTGAGCCCCAGAACCCACGTCAGAAACAAACGCACCAACAAAGCCAGTGTGGTGGTGCACACTTGTAATCCCAGTGCGAGGGAGGCAGAGGGAGAGGGGAATCCCTGGGGTTTGCCGGACTGCCTAAAATCTAATTACTGCATTCCAGGCCAATGAGAGACCCTGACTCAAACAAACAAACCCCCAAACAAAAAACCCGACAAGGTAGATGGCATTCCCCAGATAGTTAAGCTTGTCCTCTTGATTACACACACACACACACACACACACACACACACACACACACACACACACACCTATATATATACACACACACACCTGTATACACACACACACACCTGTACATACACACACATATGTACACACACACCTGTATACACACATATCTGTACACACACACACACACACACACACACACACACACACACACACCACACCCAAAACAACCAACAAGCACATACCAGAAAAAGCTGGGCCTCTAGTTGCGTCAGATGCTCATGCACCTGTCTTCCTCCCTCCGGCCTTCAATGTTTCATGGTCCAGCTCCCCACTGCCCGACTCTGCATCTCTGCCTGAGCTTGCCCTGAAGCACTGGAAAGGTCACTTGGCTAGCAGATAGCTGAAGTATTAATGTCCGCTGAGCCCCCTTGCCTCCTTCCTCTGCAGTCTGTACCACTTCTCGGCATCTCTATGAGCTTCTGCTCCAAACTCAGCTGCTCTCAAAGACAGCCTTTGTTGGTTCCCTTCTCCGTTTCCCCTTTGCCGCTGCTCCCACCCCTGACTCACCCACTAACTCCAAATAAATCACCGCCACTCCAATATTTATCTCCAGATCAGCTTCTGGGGAAGAATAAACTAAGACATAAATTAATCATGTTAATTAATTTTCAGCCTCCTTGGGCCAAAAGGTAATTAAATGTGTGTTTTCCTTCCCTTTCTGAAGGCCTTTGGAAGCAGTGCTGAGCGTTCCCACTTGGCTTTGCTGCCAAGTAGCAGACATGAGACGCTCAGGGCAGGCAAATGTCAACCCCCGAGGGTACAGGCACGGCCGACAGAGCTATTTATTGCAGGAATTCTGGCTGTCAGTTCGGATCTCTGTTGACAATCAGAGGAAATCACTCGTTCTGCAAATATTTTCTGAGTTCTGTGTCTCTGCAAGAGGCCCAGGCAGTACTGGCCAAACGAAAACAAGTGCTGTGTGTCTTCTGTGAGATGTGGCTTTCAGATCACTCTATTAAAAACACTAATGGATCTGTTCAGAATTAATGTTTGAATTACTGTTGAGTTGATGATGATTAGCAGATGACGGGGTGAATGGTAATTGCTAGTTTTGTCGGGGGTTTTAATTTTCACACTAGGCAGGATTTATTTCCGATAACAATAATGACCGAGACCATTTTTTAAAGATACAGTCACTCAGTGTGGCGTGCACTCCAGCAGTGCTCGGAGGGAAAGTCAGGCTGCAAACTGCTGGGCTTCCTGGGAATAGCTTTGGAAACAGAGGTAGGAAAGATAGCCAGCCAGGTGTGGTGGTGCACACCTGTAATCTTTTTTTTTTTTTTTAAATCTCCCATAATCTCACTTCTCAGTGGTAACTAACTTTATCTTTTCTTCTTTTATTCTTCGATCTTACATAACATCCTGATGGCAGTTTCCCCTTCCTTCACTCCTCCCAGTCTTCTTCTCACCTCCCCTCTCCTCCAGATCCACTCCTCCCTTAAAAAAAAAAGAGCAGGCCCCCCAGGGATTTCAAATAAACAGGCATAACAAGTTACAATAAAGACTAGGCACCAACTCTCATCTTAAGGTTGTATGAGGCAACCCAGTAGGAGGAAAAGGGTCCCAAGCTCAGGCAAAAGAGTCAGAGACAGCCCTAACTCCCACTGTTAGGGGTCCCACAAGAACACCCAGCTACATAACTGTCTTTGTTAGGGCTTCTGTTGCTGTGAAAAGACACCATGATCACAGCAACTCTTATAACGGAAAACATTTAATTGTGTGGCTTACAGTTTCAGAGGTCTAGTCCATTATCACCATGGCAGGACATGGAGGCATGCAGGTAGACATGGTGCTGGAGAAGGAGCTGAGAGTGAAGAAGGAGCTACAGCTTGATCCCACAGGCAGCAGGAAGTGGTCTGAGATACTGGATGTGGCTTGAGCATATATGAGACCTCAAAGCCCACCCCCACAGTGACACACTTCCTCCAACAAAGCCACACCCACTGCAACAAACCACACCTCCCAATAGTGCCACTTCCTAGTGAACAATTACATTCAAACCACCACAACAACCATAAAGTATATGCAGAGGAGCTCAGATCCATACAGGGTCCATGATTGTCGCTTGAGGCTCTGTAGGTCCCTAGGAGCCCTGCTTAGTTGATTCTGTGGATAGTGTTCTCATAGCACAGCTGTAATCTTAGCACATGGGAAGCTGAAGCAGGAGAATGGGGAGATCAGGTACAGCCTGGGCTACACAGGGAGACCCTAACTCAAATAAGCAAATGGACCAGGTGGGTGTGGTGGTGCTCACCTGTCAGCCTGGCTCTTAGGAGGCAGAAGCAGAAGTATCAAGATTTCAAGGTTGGGACTGGAGAGATGGCTCAGCGGCTAAGAGTACTTACTGTTCTTGTAAAAGACCATGTGGGTTCCCAGCACCCACATGGTAGCTCATAACTGCCTGTCATTCCAGCATCAGGGCATCTGATGCCCTCTTCTGACGTTCCCTGGCACTGCATGCATGTGGCACACATACATACACTCAGGCACACACACAAACACATAAAATAAATAATTTAAAAGAGTTCAGGGTCATCGTTGCCTACATATGGAGTTTGAGGTCAGCTTATGATATATGAGACTGTTTCAAAAATTTAGAAGAAGAAGAAGAGGAGGAGGAGGAAGAGAAGGAGGAGGAGGAAGAGGAAGAGGAAGAAGAAGGAGAGGAAGAAAGATGTTGATGTTATAGAAGGAAGCTCTTTAGACTCAGAGCCAGCAGAGTTGTGCCTGGTGCTACCAATCAGCCGAGTGACCTTGGGGATTCACTTGCACTTTCTGGGTCTCAGTTTTCTCATCTCTTAAATACAACTCAGTACTTGAGGGAATGGTTTTATATGGTCCCCAGGCCCCTTCAATATTCATACATCTCTTTAAAAAGAGGCAGATCTGCTCTCTGATTTGACTTCATTTTACTCGATGTAGTAATATCTCCCAACAGAAAGGGTGGGGGATGGAGGAATAGGAGTGGAGAAATAGGGGTGAGGTAAAAATGAACATTTGAGGGATGCAGAATTGGGGAAGATCCTGCTGAAATGGTCCTGTTGGTCATTAGGGGCTTGAGGGATGGAGAGTCAGGGAGAAGCAAGTGGCGAAGGGTCCTCCTTTTGTCTTTGGCAGTTCTTGGGACTGTCGTGGTCCTCAAGGCTCAGGAAGGTCCTCACAACTGTCCAGAGAACTTTAAAAATGACTTACTTTAGTATTTAAGTGTGTCCACGAATGTGTGCATGTATGCATGCACATGTGTGTACCTGTAGATGCAAGTGCATCAGAGGCCAGAAGAGGATGCTGTGTCTCCTGGAGCAGGAGTTACAGGTGATTGTGAGCTATCTGCTATGGGTGCTAGGAACTAAACTCAGCTCCTCAGCAAGAGCAGTATGTGCTCTTAACCATGGCTCCATCTCTTCAGCCCCTGAGAACTTTTATTAATAATAATAAAAAATCTCAAAGTCTTTCTGCTCCTTCTGATTTAATTGTTCTAGAGTGCACCATGGACGCTATTTCTGAGACAATCCTACTGTGCATTTGGCATGGGAAGTTACCAGCTGAGCACCAGTGGCGCCTGGCTTGTCTTTCCCAGTTCCTTTATATGCTTCTCCCTCTCCTACTCATTTCCAGGTCCCCAGGTGAGTGGCAGGGGCATACCAGAAGGACAAACCTTCTGCAGTCTATTTTCTAGTAATTCTTTTGTTATTTGTGAGGTTTCATACAACTTGGCTTCTTTTCCTCATTAACATGATTCAGGCTACTTAAGAAATTAACTTGGAAATACTCAAAAGAAAAAAATAACATCTCAAAGTGTCAGATAAGTCAGCTATTCAAAGGTAACCTGCTGCTAAGGTTGGGCTAAGTTTTGTGGCTACCCCTTAAGAACCGTGCTGTACTGTATATAGCAGGAGTCGGCAACTTAACAGGTGGAAAGCCAAGTCTAGTCCACTTTCTGTTTCTATAATTTGTTTTTTGAGATGGGTCTTAGAACTAGCTATATGGATGAGGCTGGTCTTTTTTTTTTTTTTCCTGGAGCTGAGGACCGAACCCAGGGCCTTGTGCTTGCTAGGCAAGCACTCTACCACTGAGCTAAATCCCCAATCCTGAGGCTGGTCTTGAACTCACAGATATTCACTTACCTCTGCCTCTCAAGTGCTTGGATCAAAAGCATGCCCAGCTATAAATAAAGTTTTATTGGAACACAGGAATGCTTGCTGCTATCTATTGTCTCTGGTTGCTAATACACCACAGGGGCAAAGATGAGAGGCTGCAACAGGAATCATCTGGCTTCCCAAGTCTAAAGCACTTACTATTTAACAAAAAACCTCCTCGTCAGTCCCTAGTACATACCATTCTGTAATTGCTTTTCTTCCATTTTACTTTCTACAGGCTTTCCCTGTGTCATTATAATTACTTCATAAGCATCCTTTCTAATAGCTGGTTTCATTGCACATAACATAGTCAGGTGATGGTGTAGTTTTTCTCTTACAGTAAGACATTTATATATTTTTACCACCTTTTTATTTAACCCTTAAAATGCTTCAGGGAGTAGGTTTAGATATAAACTCTCTCTGTGTGTCTCTCTCTGTCTCTCTCTCTCCTCTCTCTTTCCATCTCCCCTACTTCTCCTTTTTCCTCTCTCCGCACTCTTTCACTGAGCTACATCCTTACTCCTTGTATTCCTAATGCTTTCTTTAAGGTGCTGTCCAGATTGTTCAGCTAGTGGGTAGCAGGCAGCAGGTAGGTAGCAGGCAGCAGGTAGCAGATAGGAGCATATGAACACTATTCATACAGAAGATAAAACCCTTTACTCAAAGGCTGGATAGCAGCTTATACCTTATATCTTTGATGATGCAGTGGAGAATCCTTTACACATTTGCCAGAATTGAACATTGTCATTTTAAACATTTTCTTATTTCAGAGAGGCAAACAAGCATTATTACTTTATTTTGCATTTCTCCTCTTTCTACGGGGACCAAGCTTGTCGCTAAAAGGCTGCTTTTCTTCTACACACTGGCTGCTTCCATCTTTCTTGGCCTCCTTCTTTCCAGGACCCAGGGGAAGATGCTGGCCTGTCTCTTACCTTAGCTTGGAGCAAGGCTCCTGCTTCCGCTCGATTCTTTTCCACATCTCTCTCCCACTGAATTCGGATTGTCTCAAGGACATCGTCCAGACCAGTGCCCATGGGAACATCTGTTTGCTCCAGTTCAGACCCTGACAGCTGTTTGTACAGAACCTTCACATCCTGAAAACAACATTGGACACCTTAGGTAAGCTCCAGGGAGGAAAGAACAGATGTGAAAGTCTAGCCAGGAACAGCTGGCTCTGTGGGCGCTACTCTGCCTCCATCTATCTATCTATCTATCTATCTATCTATCTATCTATCTATCTATCATCAATCAATCAATGTGTTTGTTTATTTTGCACATCATGCATGGGCATCACAGAGACTGGCAAAGCCCCAGGTCTTCTAGGTGTAGGTATTGTTTTCTTTTCTGAAGGACGCATTTCTTAGATTTTCTCAAGCCCATTCCCATGCCCAAAGCAAAAAACTAAATAAACACATAGTCAAAAGTAAGTATATAGATATAGTATAGTAATATACAGAAGTTTGGCACAAAGTCAGGATATACTAAAGGAGATTAAAGCTAACTCTGGAGTCTAAGGGGTTACTGCTGGGGCATGGTCTTCAGGAACTGAACCAGGAACAGGAAGGAGTGGGCGTATAGTTTCTGTCCTCTTCAGGCTGGACACAGGAGGAACTTCCCAGTGGCAGCATGGTTCAGTGAGGTATGATGCTCAGCTTGAAGCACCCTGGACCATGAGTCAGACAGTGATGTGTGTGCGGTGGTTTAGTGCTTCCTGTAGATGGTGAGACCACATCCCTGCATCCCTCCAAGGTACGTTCTGGGCCTGTCACTTACAGATACAGCCTTCTTTTTTTTTTTTTTTTTTTTTTGGTTTTTCGAGACAGGGTTTCTCTGTGTAGCTTTGCGCCTTTCCTGGAACTCGCTTTGGAGACCAGGCTGGCCTCGAACTCACAGAGATCCACCTGCCTCTGCCTCCCGAGTGCTGGGATTAAAGGCGTGCGCCACCACCGCCCGGCTACAGCCTTCTTTTGTTAATGAGTGTGTGGGAACTAAAGTGTGGGTCTGTCTTTAGAATTATTCAGTTTATCCTGTTCATGGAGTGTTGAAAAAAAATCTGAAATAGAACACTTTAGGAGACCCTCCCCTCATTTCCAAGTAGTTTTAAGAGTCACTTCTGATTATGGATGTTTCTTCCACATATGTATTGCCCTGGTTCTTGAAGACACTGGAGTTTCAGACTTTTGCAGGGAGTAATCTGATCCATGGCAAAGACTATAAAGGCCTTTACTAGCATTTTCCTTGAGGGCCTGGGTGAGCAACACAGAGAAGTGACCCCAACACCTGTGTTCGGAGGTCACAACCGCACAGGTGAGTGCCTTGCTTTGGGAGGGAGAAGCCTAGCACCCCCGGCCCCACCTACCTCTTCATAGCTCCGGGACAGGAAGCCCAGTTCTTCTTTCAGGCTTTCTATTTGATGCTCCAGATCCGTCTTTGTCAAATTAGCTTCATCAATGACTCTGTACAGAGAGCTTACTTCCTCTTCTGCTGCTTTCCGGAACGGCTGCTCATTTTCATATCTGCAGACAAAGGGACTTCATCAGCTTAGCTGGGTAGCCCCCGAAGGAGAAACAAACCGGATTGTAGCTATTACCCAGAGGCCCACATGTGACAGGCAGCGAATGCTCATAGTGTTCCAGTGGCTTTGGGGCCACTGTTACTGTTATTGCTGCAGGAATATTAACATTAGCAGCCAGCTTCTGGGAACACAGCTTCGTGAGACCTTTGGAGCCGGGTACTCTCAGGAGTTCTTATCACAGAAAGGTAATACCACATCTCTGTCTCTATACTGAGCAGTCCTCCTCTTCATCCAAGGATCGTTTACCATTGTCGAAGACCTGCTAAGTATCAGACTGGGGATCCAGAAATGAACACTATACTGCAATTCTTGACAGTGGCTGCAAACTCAAATAGGTAGTGTAAAGGAGGAACCATGAGCCGGGCGGTGGTGGCGCACGCCTTTAATCCCAGCACTCGGGAGGCAGAGCCAGGCGGATCTCTGTGAGTTCGAGGCCAGCCTGGGCTACCAAGTGAGTCCCAGGAAAGGCGCAAAGCTACACAGAGAAACCCTGTCTCGAAAAACCAAAAAAAAAAAAAAAAAAAAAAAAAAAAAAAAAGGAGGAACCATGGCAAGGGGTGGGCACAGAGAGAGGTAGCGATGAATCCTATCAGAGTACATACTTCACTTAACCTATAGGGGGCGCTGCTGCCCAGCTCCGCCCATATCTATTGTGTAGCAAGGTGCTTTTGGCTTGTCCCTGTTATCTTTAGGGGAAGGGAGAAGCATGGATTTGTCTATCCAGAGATTTAAATGATAGATCAGTAGTAGAACACTTTCCTTGCTTGTGAGGGGCCTGAGTTGAATATCCACATCACAAACAAGCACAGCCAACCAAACAAACAAACAAATAAAACAACAAAAAGCACATGGCTATTAAAACAATGAATATGTGTGTGGGCATGCTTGTATCAAAACTGTCTATGTTGAGTTTCAACCCTCAGGCTTTCTTTCTAAACACTACCTAACATCTTTGTTGATTTCTGGTGGTGCCCTTTCCTCACACCATGGTGGTACCACTCAGCCAAATTTCCCAGTTGCCTCCATACATCCATAGGAGGGCAAAATCCACATTTCTATTCCAGGAAGCACCTTCAGGTTTTAGAGTTATAAGTCTTCACTTTAAGATGTGTGTGTGTGTGTGTGTGTGTGTGTGTGTGTGTGTGTGTGTGTGTGTGTGTGTGTATGTGGTGGTGGTGGTGGTGGTGGAGGATACTGGGGATTGAGCACGTCAAAGTAAGCACTGTCTTCTGAACTGCATCCCCAACCCCTGTAATAAATTTCAATATTCAGAATCCCTAGGGACACATTTGTGACAGGTGATTTTGTCGGAGCCTCTACTTGTATGTTCTGGGTGCTGAGGAACTCATTCCCTCTCAAGGCCAATGGTCCATTTGTGGAAAGCTCTAATACTTGCTTATTTCTTTGTATAAAAGTTTAAACCTCTAGTCTTATAAAAAGGTGAGTTTGACTCTGGAAATACTCAAAGTCACTCACTACTTTGGTAATCCTACAAAGTATGTAAGTTAAGGGTTCAAGGCTGTCCTGGTCAGCAGAGTGAAATACCATCTCAAAATAAGCCAAGCATGGTGAATCATGCCTATAGTCACGACACTTGCAAGTTGAAGGTAGAAAGATCAGTTGTTCAAGGTTGTCCTTGGCTATGCAATGAGTTCAGTCCAACCTTAGCTCCATGAGACCTCATCTTAAATAACAACAACAAAACAAACAAACAAAACAAAAACTGAAGGAACCAAGCCAAACCAAACCAAAAACAGGGCTGGCAAGATGGCTCAGTATGTAAAGATGCTTGCTGCCAAGCCTGAGTACCTGAGTTCAATCCCTGGACACTACATGGTAGAAGGAGAAAAACCAACGCTCACATGTTGTATTCTGACTTCCACATGTGTACCATGACAAATGTACACACACACACACACACACACACACACACACACACACACACACACACACATCACTAATAATAATTTTTCTTTAAAAAGACCCTTTTCTAAAGCAAGTAACACCGGGCACAGTCTTTGAGCCCCTAAGTCCTGATTTTTTGTGGCTCTGGGTTCTCTTAGAGTTCCTGTTGTCTCAGGCCACCTTTCTACTGTGGTGGAAGGGACTGGTGTATACTCTGGGGCAGCATTATCTGCAATGACCTGGAGTCTGGGTGGGGAGGGAGGGCCCCTTGCTGCAGAGCGTTACCTCTCTTTAAAGTCATCTGCGCCGGCTTGGGTCGTCTCCATCTGCAGCATAATCCGGGCATTTTCCAAGACAGCCTCTCCCACCTGGAACAAAGAGAAGAGGGTGCTTAGCAGTGGCTTGTGTGGGGCCCGGAGCTCTGGAGAATGAGCTGAAGCTTCACAAAAGCTTGTCTTTTCAGGATGAGTCTCCCTCTCTGAAGACAAGAAGGAGAAGGAGATAAGAAGGCATAAATCTGGGTGTCCTTCAGACATTTAGAGTGAGATTTAGAGTAAGATTTTTGGGATAAAATCGTGATTCAAAGATAGATGAGTTCATAGCCACTGCCACAGCCTGGAGCTCTCAACTCCTCCAGGAACGTGCTCTGGCTCCTGCATGGAAGTCTCACTGGCTGTGTGTGTGTGTGTGTGTGTGTGTGTGTGTGTGTGTACATGCATATTCATATATAATACATACAAATGTATATGGGTTCAAAGTTATTTTTAGGAATAGTTGTGAATAGGGCTAGAGAGATGTCTCAGCAGTTAAGAGCACTGGCTGCTCCTCCAGAGGACCAGAGTTTGATTTCTAGCACCCACGTGGTGGCTAAACAATGGTCTGTAACTCCAGACCCAGGGTATCTGACATCTTCTGGCCTCTGTGAGCACCAGACATGCATGTGGTACACAGACATATAAGCAGGCAAAGCACCTACACACACACACACACACACACACACACACACACACACACACACACACACACACACACACAAATTAGTAAAAATAAATGAAAAGAATACGTATTTTTTTTTTTTTTGAGACGGGATCTTGCTGTATAGGGCAGGCTAGCCCCAAACCCACAATCTCCATCCCACTAGTCCTGGGATTGCAGACATGTTTCACCACACCTAGCCAAGAATTTTCATTTTTAGCTGGCAATGGTTGTGTATTTATAGAGAACAATCTGAGGTTTTAATACACACTTTACATTGTGGAGTGATTATATCAAGCTAATTAGCATGCTCAGCCTCACTGATCATCAGGGGAATGCAAATTAAAACCCCAGCAAGATCTCACCTCCTACCAGGAAGGTATATGCTATCAAGAAGATGAATGATAAGTTCTGGCAAGGATGGGGAGCGGGTGCACATCACTGTGGCAAGGTGAATTAATGCAGCCGTTATGGAAAGCAATGTGGAGGTTTCTCAAAGAACAAACAAAACCATAAACACAATAACGAACCCCAGGAGCTAAAAATAGAAGCAACCCCCCTATTATTAGCTCACTATACACTACTGAGCATATAGGCCTCATTTATACACCCCTGGACCTAGAGTTTCTAGATCTTTAGTGCATAGGAGGTGAAAGGCAGGAATAAGGTTAGAAGATGAGAAATACACGGGCAAGGAGATGGTCTACTTCATCCACTTGCCAGTGTGCTCAAGGGCCAGGCTCAAGAAGAGTTCAGTCTTTGCTAGTGGGAGATTCAGTGAAATGAAACTAAATCTGATGGATGATCAGACTGGGCCAAGGAGCATAACCATTGCTCCCCCCACAAATGGAACTTCGTGAATCGGAGAGGTGGGCTGGCAGTTAAGAGTGTCTGTGGCTCTTCCAGAGGATCTGAGTTCTGTTTCCAAAAATCCAGTGTCTCACAACTGCCTGTAACTCCAGCGCCAGGGTATCTGATGCCCTCTTCTGGCCTCTTTGGGCACCTGAACCCACGTGGCACATGCACTCACATCCACATCAGAATAAATCTTTTAAAAAAGACTTTCTCTCCTTAACCCACCTTCTCTTCTTCCACTGGTTTAAGAAGCCCTACCCACTCCCCCAGGCTGGGGCTTATACGCTTTTTTTCCTTCAGTGCTGAAGCTTGAACCCAGGGCCTTAGCATGCTAGGCAAGTGCTCTACCACTACGTATCTCCAGCTCACTTTGTACATTTTATTTCGAGATAGGGTTCCCTAAGTTGTACGGGCTGTCTTTGAATTCGTTCTATAGCCCAGGAAGGCCTTGACATTGCAGTTCTCCTGCCTCGGAACTCTGAGTAGCCAGGATTACAGGGCTCTGTCATTTTTACTTTTGTGAGACAGGGTCCCCAAAAGTACTCAGTCCCAATCAGCCTGGAACTCACTACGAGACCAGGCTGGCATTGAACTTTCTGCCTCTGCCTGAGTGCTGGCGTTACAGGCAGGCACCACCATGTCCAGACTGGCTGACATGCTTCAAAACTTGTTGAATGAATGTATGAATAAATGAATGGTGTGACCACGGGTGACAGTTCTCAGTCATTCCCTGGATCTGGTTTGAAGGTTATTTCCAAGAAGCCATTAAGAAGGGAGTTTCCAAATGTTCCTGGGATTGTTTTTTCCCCTTCATGCTGGTTCTTGGGTTCAAGTTTGTATCATCAGGCTTGGGTGGCAAGCATTTTTATGCACCGAGCCGTCTCACTGGCTCTGTCCTTCTGTCTTCAGATTAGGTCTCACGATGTCGTCTAGGCTTGTCTTGAACTGACTGTACAGCTCAAACAGGCCTTGAACTTTTAATTTGCCTTATTCAGTGTTTCTAATGTTTGAATATGGAGCCTAGAGAATTGACAGTCAAAATTCTTAAAATAGGTTTCTTGAAATTTTTGTATAATTAAGTTTATTTAAAAAAGAAAAGGAAAAAAGTCAAAGAAACAAGCCAAGTACGTGTGGGTGTTTGTGTGAGTGTGTAAGTATGTGCATGCGTTTGTGTGTGTGTGTGTGTGTATTTTTGTGGCTGCATGTGTGTGTATATTTGTGTGTGTGCATGCATGCATGCATGTAGTGGGTAGCCATTCCAGCTTTGACCTGGAAGCTCCAACCCCAATTGAGGCTTCGGTAATTGTCACGCCTACTAGGCGGGGCTGAGAGAGGCCGCTGAAGACCTGGGTTCCAGATGCGGGGGCTCTCTTGGTTCCTGGACCCTGGACGCCAGAGGTAGACCGAGCAGAGTTCTCCAGAGAACACCGCCGGACTGCGCTACACCTTTCCCAGACCCTGTAAACTATCCATTCACTTGTAAGTTACCCCACAAAATAAACCTCCCTTTTAATTACGTGGAGTGCCCTTAATAATTTCACCAATACACGCATGTGTAGAGGGCAGGATACAGTTCTTCAAAAGCAAAAGAAGGTGGAACCATGGCTGCTTCAAGTCTTCCCAGGCAGAACTGACCCTGGGATTTGGATAGACAAGCTTGTGATCTCCAAAGACTTTCTTTACTTTGCCCTGCTACAACACTATGGGGCACGTGGCTTTGTGACATTTCCCATCTATTACAGATTTCTAATATTAATTAATACAAAGATGCTCAAAGCCATGCCCAAAGACACCAGGTAGAAAGGCAGAGTTCTCAGAGGTCAGACAAGGCTGGTCACCTTGATTTTGCTCCTTGACGGCCTCTGAGTTTTCATTCTGGGCTGAGAACGGGAGTAATTTGGATGCTGCCTGCCAGGCCGATATGGTGGCTGCATCCAAATCTCTATCCTTGGAGGCTGTGTGGGCCCAGGGCTGCGGGAGTCTGGAGGCCTTCCTGCTTTTTGCTGTTGTTTAGTAACAATCAAGGGTTTATTCCACCCTCAAGTGGAGGCTAATTATAGGCTCCGGCTTGCCAAAGTACAGCCTGCTGGCCATGCTTCCCCACTCCCGAACCAGACAGAGATCCTAAAATAAACTAAGTCTCCACTCTCATCACGGAGGGCCCTGCAGTACCCATCACCACCTTTCCTAACCGGGCAGAAACTCCATCTCTGGGGTTGGTGGTTCCTCGGCATCCCCAGCTTGGGAAAAAAATGAAAGGCCAGTTATGTGGTTTGAGGAGGGCTGTGACCTTCACTGGGGTTTAGTACAGACTCAGATCTGGTACCATGGCCCAGAGGGGTCCTGAGCAAAGGCAAAGCATGAAGCCTGTAAGGGAAAACCTTCAGGAAACCTTCCTAGTTGAAGAAAGGAAGGGACGAGGGAAGAGAGGTTGTGTTTATTGACTGTCTAAGCAGGTGCTCCACAATGTGCCTGAGCCGGCTTGTCCTGACTGAGAGCGAATCATTAAATATTTTAGAAGTTCTGGGAGGTGGTTGTTAAACACACCATTATGAAAAGTTAAATTATGTGAACTTACAATTAAGTAATTTAAAAATAAAGGCAGCACATACTCAGAATAAAAAGGCAGTAGCCCCCCACCCCCCATCTTGTTCTGAATGTGATACCTGATTTTGAGGTTTTCTGCTTTGACTGTGTCTGGATGGTGGAAATGCTATATTGTGTGGTACCCTGAATCTCTTTCTAGCCCTGCATTTAGTGAGATGTTGATAGCTTGATATTGGTCAAGGTCAGAGTATTTACACCAAGGAAATTGGCAAACACTACGAACCACAGGATTTCTTTTCGGGGAGACAATTGTTCACACTGATGATGCCCCACCTTGCATCAATGCTGGATACTCACAACTTCATTAAATGCTGTGGCACCTTGTAAAACTCATTAATTCATTAAATGCTGTGGCACCCTTTTACAACTTTTAACACATTCAATTCACCAATGAGAATAACAGCATCCGAGAGCTGAAGTTGCCCCAAATCACACAGCTGGAAAGCAGCAGAGCCAGAATGCCACCCCAGGTCAGCATGACTCAAAGGGGTGTGTGTGTGTGTGTGTGTGTGTGTGTGTGTGTGTGTGTGTGTGTGTTCTAATCTAAAAGAGTCATCCGAATTTAAAGGTCCTTCTGGACTGCTTTTTTCCATTTTTCCTGCCATGCAGATAGCCAGGACTCCTGGTTCCTCTTTGGGTTGCATCATGAAGATAAAGAGATCTCTTTTCCACAGATTCTGAGATCGCTAGGCTAACCCCACTGACTTAATTGTCTTTCACGTCAATCCCTCCCACCCCCACCCCTAGCCTTCCTTCCAGAGCCCCATGAGTGGATAAAGTCTGGGGGAAGAGCTATGAATGCGTGTACCCAGGGAACTTTGCTGCTGAGCATTTTCTCCGGAGAAGAAAGAGCATTTCTATTTTAGGCTATGAGAGATGTACATTAATTATCTGGTCCTCACTGATGTATGGCTGAAGAGGATGCAAATTAGCATTGCCTCTCTGATCAGCTTTCTTTCTAGGGGAGAAGGCAAAGAAAATACAAAGTGTGACAATGTACAGACATTGAACAGATGCTATGTCCACAAGAAGAGCTACCCATGACCCTGGAACCATGAGGCCTTACTCTCTGGGAGGAAACTGTAGAAATGAATGAATAGTGGTCTTCAGCAGGCAGCCTGGCAGCTTGAGTGGGCAGCAGGCTGGGAGTGCTGGGAAGGCCACCAATGGGGAGTCCTCTCCTCCTACTCTCCCTCTGACCTGAAATGCCACCATCACAGTTATTTTTTAATGCCAGGTCCCCTGCTAAGAGACCGCATGTGATGACTTGAATATATAACGCCCCCTATAGACTTAAGTGTTATGGCCTTGGTCCTTGGCTGGTGATCCTACTTTGGAAGGTATTAGAAATGTAAGGAGGTTGGAGCCTAGTATAGGAAGTGGCCCTCTGGGGCATGTTCTTGGGGCTGCATCTTACCCGTGTCTCTGCTTCCTGGCTGTCCTAGGTCAGCAGCTTTCCCTACATCACTGATGGTTCTGCCTTACAACAGCCCAGAAACAATGAACCTGGCTGACTGGACCAGAAGCCCTCAAACTGTAAACCAAAAAGAAGCATTCCTTCCATTTACGTGGTTTAGTCAGGTATTTTTGTTATAGCAGCTCAAGCCTGACGAACTCGCCCAATCAGACCAGGGTCAGTAGGAACTGATTGTGGGATCGGGTGGTCATGAGGGTAAGGGACTCGGGACTTGTAAGTACTGATGGAGGGAGAAACGAGATCCTTTCAGAGGGGACATCTTGGATGAGTTTCAGGGATGGGCAGTGAGAGGCTGTGGGGGGGTTAGAGAATAAGTTCCGAGGGGCTGGTGCAGAATGGAGGAAGCAGGGACGGCTGTCGAGGGAGGGGTAGCTGTCGGAGGGTTTTGTTCTTCTGGCTCCCCTCGTGGAGATGTCCTTAGGGTACCTTATTCAGTGGTTTTTTAAGAATGATCCCCGGCATTCCTAAGAGCTTAGGGAAATTCAAATGATCATCCCCCTCAATGTAAGAATCAGGATTTCTGAGGCTGGCTCACAAACGACTTGTGTTTTAACCATCCACCTCTCCCTCATGTGTTGAACAAATGCTTTGTACAAAGAGGAATCATGACCATCGTTTAATGACTACCATTCATGGTCTACTCAGTCTGTGCCAGGCAGCCTGCTAGATAGAGACTTATACACACACACACACACACACACACACACACACACACACACACACACACACAACTCGAGAATCGGCATTTTGTAGAGCATTGCTTCCAGTATGCCCTTGCTCTTGTTCACATGGTTGCCTGGGACACCTGGAACACTTGCAATACCTCACAGCCCTGGCTGTCTAATAAATCCTACTCTGTGTTTATTTCACACATGGCTTTCTCTGTATAGCCTTATTTATTCTTGCCTTTGTCTCCTCTACATATGATTATTGGTTACCCTATGGCAGGCTCTGTGTATGTTGTTAGAGAATGAGCAGCTACTGTGGGAGATGAGGTTTAAGAGGCAAGCAAAGGCCACCTATGGAAGGAAGGCCTCAGAGATAATGGGAAGGGGTGGGGATTTTCCTGGGAAGTCATAGTAAGGTTTTTGAGCATGGTACCGATGTGATCTGGGTTATGAAGGAAGACTGTAGGAGACAGAGAGGATGCTGCGCACCAGAGGAGGCTCTTGTACTTATGTGGGTCATTTATCTTCCTAATGATGAATGATGGTGGCATTGACAATGTTGGTTTGAGGGCGGGGTGAAGAGCAGAGAGGACAAAGCAGACACTTCTTGATGATGGAGTGCTCCTTTTAGGCTGAGTTACTGGAGCCTGGGGTGAACATTGCTGCCTCTGCTCCTCTGCTCCATCATCATTGTGTTTGAATCACTCCACCCTATTCGGTATCAAGAGCCCGTATCAAGAGCCGACACTCTTATTCTTAGACCTAGCTCTTCTCCTCACCGAAGAGTAAGTAACACTAAGATTTGGTTTCCTCATCCACAGTAACACTTCCTCCCTAGGTTAGTTGTGAGAATTGAATGACTCAACGTGTGGAAAACACTCAGCAGCCGGCCTGGCACAGGGGGAGTATTCCACACCTGGTGGCCATTATTATCATTGTTAATTGTCTTTTGGACAAGGCAACTGTTCAATGAGTATTGGATGAATTAGATTGGTTTGTGCATTCAGCCATCGCTCCCACTCCATCTGTTCTTTTAAACTCTTCCTCACCCCCCTTTTTGTGCTGGGGATTGAACCCAGGGTCTCTTACATGCTAGGCATTCACTCTACCATTGAGCTACACCCTGGCCCCTTGCTTATGTCTTTTTTGAATGCACAGGCAGTTGAATGAAGATTTCCCTCTAGTGGCTTGATAGATTTTTTTTTCTTACAGTTTCTCCTGTCTGTGGTCCTTGGAAAAACTCCAGTCTTGCTTACTCTGATGTTCTGGATTTGATCTCTTCCTGATGTTGCTTCACTGGGGACATAGTTATTAAAATAAATGGAGCTGGTGGCGGCAGGTGAGGGATTGAACCATGATTGTGTTTTTTAAAAAGGCAAAGACAAGCAGCATTTTAAAACAGGCCATCATGGGAGCCCAACAGTGCCATTAATACTTTATTTAGAGTTAAAGATATTGGTGTCCCAGCAGCCAGAACTGTAGGCTTATGGAGGAGTTGGGAAAGAATGGACTCCTGGGAAATTAACTCAGTTGGCACAGTGATACGAGATTCCCTTGGAAACATCTTCCCTTTTATTTGTCTTCAAGTAAGGGTGGATGCTCAGCATGACTTACTTCTAGTAATAAATGGACAAGAAGCCAAACTCTGTCCCTAGCACCCAACCATACTTCTCTTACCATCACATTGAAGACTGCCACCTTGCCAAGCCCCCACTCACGTGTGTCCCCAAGGACATACTTTTGCCCCTTAGCTTCCATGACATCACTCTCCTGCCCTTCCTGGCATGCCGATTAATTCTCCCTTATCAGAGGTCTAATGCAGCTGGTTCTCAGGGCTGGATCTTGGGGCTTCTTTTCATTTGTAAGCAATCTCATCTATCCACAGAGATTTATACGAAATGAAATTGTGTGTGCTCCCAGTATCCATTTATCTTTTATTTTACTTTTGAGATAGGAGCTCACTGTGTAGACCAGGCTGGCCTCACAGAGATTTGCCTGCCTCTGCCTCTTGAGTGCTGGGACTAAAGGTGTGTGCCATCATGCCTAGCTGACTTCCACATTTACACCTTCAGTTCTGAAATTCCCTTTCAGCTCCAGCCATGCACATCCGCTTTCTCTTTACGTGGCGGTTGCACTGACATCTCACACTTAACATCTTGACCTCTCATCTCCCACATCTAATCCAACATTAGGTCTGGTCCATTCTCCTTCTATGATGCCTCTCAGACCAGCTGCCTGTCTTTAGCTCTCCCCATGTCCCTTGTGCACATCACCCTCAGGCCCTCCTATGCTATCTCCCTCAGTGTTTGATCCTTCAGCGTGCTTTTATTTTGATGGTGGTGGTGGTGGCGATTGGGACTGAGTCCAGACAAGTTGTCTAGCACTGAGCTAGACCTTAAACTTTCTTCCATTGTAGTCTACACTTTGCCTCCAGAGTGCTCTTAACACTCCCAAAGGAGATCATGTCACCCTAACTTGACTGGATCAAACTCTTCCGAGGTGCCTCTTGTCCTGGTGTCCTGGTTAGGGTTACTATTGTGTGATGAAACACCATGACCAAAAGCAGCATGGTGAGGAGAGGGTTCATTCCACTCACAGTTCCACATAACAGTGCATCATCAAAAGCAGTGAGGGCAGGAACTCAAGCAGGGCAGGAGCCTGGAGGCGGGATGTAGAGGCCATGAGGGGGGTGGTTCTGCTTACTGGCTTGCTCACATGGTTTGCTCAGCCTGTTCTCTTATAGATCCCAGGACCACTGCCCAGCGGTGGCCCCTCTTCTGGGTCCTCTTACATCAATCCCTAAATAAGAAAATGCCATACAGGCTTTCCTACAGCGCTATATTGTAGAGGCATTTTGTCAAGGCTCCCCCATCGCCAACAAACATAGCCAGCACAATTAGGCATAAAGCTTGAACCTAAGATAGCAGCCTTCAAGGCCCTATATGCTTGTCTGTGTTCCAACTGTTTACAGGTCCAGTTACTCTGGAGTCTGGTTGTTCTGGATCACACTGGTCTGTCTGGATCACACTGGCCTGTCTTTCTGGATCACACTGGCCTGTCTTTCTGGATCACACTGGTTTGTCTTTCTGGATCACCCTGGTCTTCCTGTCTCTGCCTGGATCTCTCCTCATCCTGACCACTTCACCTCGGGGAGAACTTCCTCTTTTTTGCTCATCTCTGCCTAGTTGGGTTCTCTGAATCATTTACTATGAATTGTGATGACTATCAAGGTTTTGTTTTGAGATAGAATCTTACTATGTAGCCCAGGCTAGCCTAGAACATGCATGCTTCCTGCCTCAGCCTGCAGAATGCTGGGATCACAGGTGTGCTCTTATCAGTGATTGCTTGCTGACTGACTAGGGAAACCCCCATTATTGGCTGCATGGGGACTGACAGTAGTCATCAGTTGAACTGACAAGCTGCCAGTACTCTGTGGAGAAGCAAAGCTGGGCTAAGACTTGCTTCCTAGACTCAGAAACTTCAGAGGCCCCACCTGAGTCCAGCCTGAGAATCACTTTGTTACTTCCTCATCTGGATGGCTCCAAAGAAATCTGGTTTGAGCACCAGGCATGTCAAGACTCAGTGGTCTTGGGGACTCTGTTGGGTAGCCAGCTCTCAACCTCTGCCCGCTTCTACGTAACCAGTGGTTCTCAACCTTCCCGATGCTGTGACCCTTTAATACAGTTTCTCATGCTGTTGTGACCTCAACCATAAAATTATCTTTGTTGCTACTTCATAGATGTAATTTTGCTGTTAAGAATCGTACTGTAAATATCTGATATGCAGGACATGTGACCCCGGTGAAAGGGTCATTTGTGACCCACAAGTTGAGAAGCAGTGTCCTAGACTCTTCTGAGGTGTGCTCCTGATAAACCCTCCGTCTTTCGCTTGCTGTTCAAGGCCCCTTACAACTCGACTTTGCTCATCTCTAGCTTCTTATCAGGGACTGAACTATTTTTGGCTAGCTCACCTAGATTCCAACTCTTGCCTCATTTTACTCCCTAGAGATGTCACGGGCAAGCTTTAACCAGCCCTGCCTCCATACTGCCTTTTGCTAGGTGAGCTCTTGTCCATTCCTTAAAGTCAGCCCAGGCTGCCCTGGGCATCTCCACAATGGCCATGCCGTCTTGTATCCTCATCTTTTCCCGTCTTTCTTCACCGCTGGCCTCTGTGTCCCTCTACCAGTGTCTGTCTCTCATTCCTGCCTCAGCATCCAGTTTAGTCCTGAGGTGACAGCCTTGGGCATCCTTGCCTGGCTCTCTTGTCCTTTCCAACAACAATTTTAAAAAGCAAACATATATATTATAGAAAATTTCAAATATATAATGATACAGTGATGTAGAGAGATGAGAATTATAACATCCCACATGTCTGATATAAAAATAACTGCTCTCCTCAATTTCTGTCCTTACTTTAGAGGTCATTATGCACACCTCATTTGGAATATCTGTCAACTTTTCATTAATCTTTGCTGTTTTCTTGTTCTTTTTTTATTTATTTTTAATTTTTTAATTTTTAATTTTTTGGTCTTTTCAAGACAGGGTTTCTCTGTGTAGCTTTGCGCCTTTCTTGGTACTCGCTTTGGAGACCAGGCTGGCCTCGAACTCACAGAGATCCACCTGCCTCTGCCTCCCGAGTGCTGGGATTAAAGGCGTGTGCCACCACCACCTGGCCTTTTTTTAAATTTTTTTTTATTTTTTGGTTTTTTCAAGACAGGGTTTCTCTGTGTAGCTTTGCGCCTTTCCTGGAACTTGCTTTGGAGACCAGGCTTGTTTTCTTGTTCTTATATTTTAGTTTTTAAAATTGTCAGGATACCACATACTCACATACAGCCAGGCATGGTGGTACACACACTATGGTACACACACGGTGGTACATACAACAGGGTACACATATACATGATGGTATAGGGCACTTGGGAAGCTGAGGCAGGAGGATCACAAATTTATGGTCATCCAGGGCTACAGTAATGAGGCCTTGACTTGAAACAAACCAAAAAACTCCAAAGAAGGAAAAATACCCATAAAAACTTCCCCGACGTGTGGGCATACATATACATGTGATTTCTAAAATTCAACAGCCCCAAAGGCTGTATAAAGTGGCATTCTCCTGCCTTAGTGCTTTCCCCCCTGACACCCCCTTCAACAGTTTCTGCTCTTCTTTGGTTTAATGCCTTTCCCATTCCTCCATCTTTTTGGATGTCATGACTTCCAGCCTCCAACATTGTGTTCTGACTTCCAGGCTGACTATGTGGCTGTCACAGGCCACCTCCCTTCCTTTTTACTGACTGTCTTGGTGACTATAAATATCTCCATTTCTTGTTGTATCAACTATGGACAGTTCCTTTCTCAGATACTCTCCCCCTCTTATAATCACAGATGTTTTATTTTCTAAGATCAAAAGGCAGGACAAAAAAACCCTGTTTAATCACCAGACGACTGTATTATGGGTGCCGTCATGAAATAGAGTTCCTTTCTGCTGAGAATTACGATGTAGGTGCCCCCGGCTGTCAGACACTTCGGGCAGATGGCCAACTTGTTGTTTTACTTCCCAGCCGAGCATCCTCAGCCTGCAAAATGCTTCTAGCTAGCTGGTTATTTTTCATGGTGCTCCCTCTCCAGGGCCGGCCAGCAAAATCTATGCTCAGCCATATGCCTTCCCACTGTGATTAAACCACTGTCCTAACATCAAATGGTGCTGTTTCGCTTCTCTTCTTATGAAACAGGGCAGCTTTATCTCAGCAGTACCAGGTGCATGCTAATCCATTAGTAAATATCGAGTATATCAATGAGTCAAGCATGTGAGACAGGGAGAGATCAGTTCACAAACACCAGGCCAAGGAGAACAGTGAGGGGGCCGTATGAGGAAGGCAGAGCTCTTCCGAATGGCTCTGGGAGGGAAATCTGTGAGGCCAGTTCAGAGCCACCCGGCCGTGCTACACACCAGCTGTGGATTCTGCTTGTGTACTGCCCACAGGAGGCCTAGAACTTCGCTATCAAGGGTCACATAATATGTATTTCAGGCTTCATGGGTCATGTGTCTTTGCTGCAAAGGACAATCCCACCCCTCTTGGTGTGAAAGCAGTTGGAGATGATTAATACACAGATGGGAAGGACTGGATTTTAATAAAACGTGATTTACAGGGGGCTGGAGAGATGGCCCGCTGGGTAGAGTGTAAGCATGAAGATCTAGGTTTGGATCCTAGAACTTATGTAAAAAAGTTGGGTATGGAAGACATACACCTGGAGCTTGCCTACCAGCCAGCTTAGCCAGGACAAGGAGTTCCAGGTTCAGTGAGAGACCCTGTCTCAGAAAATACGATAGAGAGTCACTACGGTCGACACTGTGATGGTCAAGTCTGTATGTTGCTTGGATGGGTTATAGTGCCTGGGTGTTTGATTGATCACTATTCTGAATGTATCTACGAGGGTAATTTTAGGTAAGATTAATATGGACATGGTGCTGGACATGGCGGTGAAGGCTTGTTATTCTAGCTACTTTGTGGGCTGAGACAGGAGAATTACAAATTCAAGGCATGCCTGGACTACAGGATAAGTTCAAGGTCAGCTTGGGGATTTTAGTGAGACCCTGTCTTAAAATAAAAAGTAAGAAGAGGCTGGGGGTATAGCTTAGTGGCAGAGTACCCGACTAACATGTGCAAGGCCCCAGGTTCAATCTCAGTATCAGTACAGTAATAGTAGTCATGATAACAATGATCTACTCAGTGGTACATATTATTATTATTGTTGTTATTATTATTTTTTTCAAGACAGGGTTTCTCTGTATAGTCTGGCTGATCTAGAACTCACTCTGTAGGCCAGGCTGGCCTCTAACTCAGAGATCTACTTGCCTCTGCCTCTTGAGTACTGGGATTAAAGGCATGTGCCACAACAGCCCAGTCATTATTATATATAATATATTAGTATGTGTAATATATAATGTTATAATATATATTATTTTATATATTGCTTCCTGTAATGTGAACGAGCCCCCTCCAGTCAGCTCTGTGATTGGATAAAACAGACACTAGCTTTCCCTGGAAAAACTGAACCCCGCCAGCAGACATTCTGCAGAGTGAACTACAACTTCAGCTTTTCCCTGCACAAAGGGGTTTCAATTATATCTAAAACCTTGGAGTTTTGCTTAAAATAAGGTGCGTCAAATTTAACATGAAGGGTTGACAAGCTGAGCGTTGGGTGCTCTTTTTATATTGAAATATTTTGTAATTAAGAAAACATGAGGTGACATTAAACAAAGTCTACTAGGAAAAAAAAACAAACCTGGTCCAGTGGTCAACACATTACAGGGCTTACAACAGAGACTCTGTCTGGGAAAGTGTGCTGGGATGGAAGTGGGAGCCACTGGAATGAACAGGTACAGAGGAGGGCGGGCTCCCAGGGTAGCAGTCATGAAGGCGGAATAGGGTTCGCTGTAGACCCAGGGAACAGTGGGTAAGGCCGCTGTAGAGACACAGGCACAGGAGGGCCTGGAGATAAGGACACAGTCCACACTGCTTGCCTCTCCCAGAGTCCTTTCTGTTTGCTGAAAGGAAGCTATTTGGAAATGGCTATTTCTAACTTTCCTCTGATGAGATCTATCTCCTGGGTGTTTGCCTTGTCAGATGGATTTGTGCTCCTCAGAAATATGCTGGGGTCCGAGTTACTGGGCCTCCTTTCTGATTTCAGGTGTGGCTCTCAGAGCAGATCCTTCGTGTGCATACACATACATGTATGTGCCTATATGTGCATGCATATAGGACAATCTTGGGTGTTGTTCCTTAGGAGCTCTCCATCTTATTTGTTGAGAGAGAGGGTCTCTTATTGGGACCTGGAGCTCACCAGTTGGTCCAGGCTGCCTGGCCAGAGATCCTTGTGTCTCGCCAGCTCTGGAATTGCAAGCATGCACTGGGGCTAAGCCAGGGAGATGGCTCTGCAGTTAAAAGTGCTTGCCAGGCAAGCCTGATGACTTGAGTTTGGTACACATAAAAAGCTATATGCATCACCATGTCTGGTTATCATGTGGTTTTTAGTTACTAGTGATCAGAAAAATCATGACATCACTTGGATTTCCACTCAGCATTAGGGACAGTGTCTGTCTTCCACTGCTTGGGTTAAAAAGGATCCAGGGAGAGGTGCTTGTGTTTTGACCATACCTCTTGAATCCCTCCTGGTCCGTGACAGCTGACAACTGTCACATGCCCAGCACTGTGCTGACACGTCACAGTGTGGCTGGACCAGTGTGTGGATGTGTTGATTCATCATTCTTCCTGGACTCCAGGGCCCAGGGTCTAAGACTCCGGCTCTTTAATATTGAAATTCTCATAGTGCCTGGTACATGGCAGGCTGCATTCAAAGCCTCAGAAATGAACGGAATAAAAGGGAAACTGTGACAGCCCCATAGCAACTACGGCGATAAATGCTGCACTGTCAGGCTGCTGCGAGGAAGGAGGCAGGGCGGTGCATGCCACCATCGTGAAAGATTCTGTACTTACGGGTGACACTAATTACACACACAGGCTGAGAAGTGGTAGTCTAGGCTGACGCTGACAAAGCCCTCCTCCCTCCTGCTGTGTCCCTTTAAGCTTTGGAAGGACCACCGCCATGATAACAGCCTATCCGCAGCTGCAGTTATCTCCTTCCTCCTCAGAGGGGGAGGCGAAGGTGGGACGGACTAAGAACCTGGGAAAGTATGTGAAGACCAGGATTCAGAACTTGGAATTCCGCCTCCAAATTCAAGCTCTGGCCTAAACCCCCAAAGCAACACAAAATAAAACTCGGAGAGGAGGGGGATTTCTTCTGTCCCAAACAGCAACAGCAGCGGACAGGGACGGATGTCCTGACCATACCATGTCTCAGCACAGATGGAGATTTTAAGGTTGATTTTGAATTCGTAAAAAATCACGGCCTGTAGTGGAAATGCTGACATGATCAGATTGGCTACAGTGTGGCGTGGATTGTGCGGCCGGCCTCCCAAATCAAGATGGCTCTAATAGAGAGGCGATTCTAGGAGTCCAGGACTTGACACACAAGGACGTTTTTGCAAGGGGGTGGAGATGCTCAGTTTGCTAGAGCAGCCAGAAGGTGGCACCACTTGCTAAGAGGCAACAGCCCAGGATTTCCCCCCAACCCCCACCCCATCTCATGGAGGGTCTCCTTCAGTTCTGGGTTTGGCTCAGAGGCCACTCTGGGATTGCTGGCCACAAAGAGACGCCAGGGGCCCATCCCTATGTGCCACTGTGCAGATATTATCTGTACTCCTTCCCCGTATGGGGTCTGCTGGGCAGACAGGCTAGACGGGCTATGCAATGTTCACAGTTATTA
The DNA here is from genome assembly GCF_007827085.1 of Peromyscus californicus insignis. Classification (NCBI taxonomy): domain Eukaryota; kingdom Metazoa; phylum Chordata; class Mammalia; order Rodentia; family Cricetidae; genus Peromyscus; species Peromyscus californicus. Next base: position 98,000,945 of record NW_026294402.1, read on the forward strand.
TTACCTAACGTTCACAAATGATGGCCCCAATTACCCACTAAGTTAATCTGAATGCCTACTATGTCCAGGCATCACAATAAAGTTTAGAAATAAATTATTTAAGTCCCACAACAATTGTGTGGTATGAATACTATCTTCCTTTTACAGATCACCACATTGCATTCAGAGAGGATAAGGTTATGAGGTTTGTCTTAGGTCCCAAAGTCAGTCAATGGCAAAGCCAGGATATGAACTCAGTTCTTTGGAGATCTGTAGTATGCACCATAAGCTGCTACCATGTATTGACTCCTCTTCCTTCCTGCCTAACTTCCGCTTTGTCTTACCTTGCCTTCCTGTCTTCCTTGGGTCCTTTCCTGTTTCCTGGCATCATGCCATTGTTGTCCAATTCAAGGCAGACCATACCACACTTCTGACATTGGGAATTCTCCGTGTATCGAGCGGGTTGAGAAGGATTGCCAGGGTTGGGATGGTCACGTGTATAGGAGGATGCAGACAGCTCATGAATATTTATTGCCATCTACATGCAGGCACGGTGCTAGGGCTGGCCAACCCAGGAATCCCAGCTGTGTATTTGTTTAATTTTATCTGTGTTTTTTTTTTTTTTTTTAAAAAGATTTATTTATTTATTATGTATACAGAAGAGGGTTGCCAGATCTCATTACAGATGGCTGTGAGCCACCATGTGGGTGCTGGGAATTGAACTCAGGACCTCTGGACCTCTCGAAGAGTAGTCGGTGCTCTTAACCTCTGAGCCATCTCTCCAGCCCCTTATCTGTGTTTTTATGAACTCAGATCATGGGTGGACTTTGCTCACTCTCATTTAATCCTGCAACATCTGAGATACATCATGGCAGGTATGTGAGGTTAATAAAACAGATGTTTCATCCCTTCTAGGGGGCATAGGTCACTATCAGAATCTTAGGAATAAAAGGACCTCATAACCCAACATTCCCAGCCTGGCTAGCCACAAAGGCAAATTTCAAAGAATTGATGTTGGTGGGGGCAGAGGGAACCTCTTCTTAGTTTTTGCTGGCAGCACAGGAGGCAGAATGGTCTATCATGTGGGGCTTGGGAGGTCAGAGAATTCTGCCCTCTGATTTTACAGATGAGCCTCTGAGTAAGAGGGATTTGTCTTATGGGCTCAGAGCCAGGTAGCAACCAGAAGGAGAGTTAAGCGGAATTTGTGCCCTTCAGGGCCATGGAGAGGACCCTGTCATGTGACTTCCAGGGTCACGAACTGGAATCTGGCTTACTTCCTGAGAACCAGGGGAGCTGGTCCCTCCATTTAACAGTTGAGAAAAAGGTTCGGAGAGGTGGTGTCACTCGGCCCAGTCACACAGTAATTGTATTCCCTGCCCAATGAGCAGCTTTCTCCTGCACCACAGTTTACCCTAGTGAATTCCAAGCCCCACATGGTTTGATCGAAGGCAGAAGATGATTTCAAATGGGAAAAGAAATCGGTTAGATACAAAAATATTGGTAGTTGTGGACTTTTGAAGTGGCATTTGGAGACCTAGAACAGAATTTGAGAAATCAGGAATATATGGTATAAAACAAAACCAAACAAAAATAAACCAACCAATGGCTACAGTTATGGTTTGCACTGTAGACTGCCCTGAAGATTCAGGGAAGTCTGAACCCTAGGATTCTCTTTGAGATATGGTCTTTGCAGATATAATCAAGTTATGATGAGGTTATTGGGACAGGACTTGATCTGATTTGAGTGATTTGTGATGTCCTTCATATAGACATCCAGGGAGTGACGGCAGGGACTCAGTGATGGTGATATAGCCGCAAGCCAAGAGCTGTCAGCCCGCCCCAGGAGCTAGGAGAGTATTTCCTTCAGAGCCCAAGTCCCACTGAGGTGGCTCACCAAGCAGCTGAGAGGCAGAGCAGGGCTAAAGGGATGACATGCCAGCCTGGGCCTCCAGAGTACCAGGAGATGTATAGGAGGTTAGAGGCCCCGGGATGTTAGCTCTGTTGACTTGGTCCTTTTGTGCGGTGGACAGGGAAGCTAAGGAAGCCTGGTGTGGTGGATGTGAAGAAGTCAGACCACAGCTCTGCAGCCCGGGGCCAACATGGATTTCTCACTTGCGTGTGAATGCTCACAGCCTGGGCTATCATCAGATGTGGTCATTCTGGGATAGTGGTGGAGAGAGGCAGAGACCAGGGTGTGGTGGTATTGTATTCCCCAAAATATTGTGTACCCTAATGAATTTATCTGGGGTCAGAGAACAGACAGCCACTAGATACAGAGGCTAGAAAATGGTGGCACTCACGCCTTTAATCCTAGCATTCCAGAGACAGAAATCCCTCTGGATCTCTGTGAGTTCAAGGCCACATTGGAAACAGCCAAGCAAGGTGACTCACACCTTTAATACCAGAAAGCGAGCCTTTAATCCCAGGGAGTGGTGGTAGAAGGCAGAAAGATATATAAGGCGTGAGGACCAGAAACTAGAAGCATTTGGCCTGGTTAAGCATTTGGCTGGTTAAGCATTCAGGCTTCTAGCAGCACAGTTCAGCTGAAAACCATTTGGATATGAGGACACAGAGGCTTCCAGTCTGAGGAAACAAGACCAACTGAGAAGTTGGCCAGGTGAGGTTAGCTGTGGCTTGTTCTGGTTCTCTGATCTTCCAGTTTCACCCCAATACTTGGCTCTGGGTTTGTTCTATTAATAAGACTCTCTAAGATTCCTGCTACACCAGGGTCTGTGGTGATTATATCAGGACAGAGGCGAGGATACTCTTGGACACAGATCTCAATAGGGTTGAGCAGCTGCTGTTCCTGCTGCCCTCTGGCTGCCTCGGCCTCTCTCCTCCTGGGTAAATATTAGTGTGGTTCCCAGCCATCGGGCAGCCCCGCCATGCCAGCATAAAATGTACAGCAAGCCCTTACTTCCTCCCACCCCCCGCATAAGCCCTCCCAGGTCCCTCCTTCAAACACACTGGGTCTTTCCAGTATGTTCCTTTGCGAGAACATGCTCATGTGGCAGTATGCTCATGGTCTTGTCTTCCGTGAGAATATTCTCTGTCATCTTTGGTCACTTTCAACAGGCTCATGTCTCACTCGTAGCCTGAGAACCTTTGGGGGCCACCATCTAGGCTCCAACACTCAGTGTGACCTCTCACTACTTTCAAAGAACCCTTAGCTCTCCAGATTGGCCTGAAACTCAGGGTTAGGGGGGAAGCAGTCACCCTTGGAGGCACCAGAGCCCACCCAGCAATCTTTGGAAACCCCCACAGCCGTTTCATCTTAGGCAGAAGTCTCTCCCTCCCATACAGGCTGCTGCCCACCTGCCATGGAACAGTGGCTTGGGGCAGTTGGAACCACGCACCCCAGGGACCCTCTGAACTCCAATGAGATGAAGGTGTCCTGCCTTGAGGGCTGACGGCTTGGCACATTATTTTTTTCTGAGCCTGAACATCATTGAAAAAGGAAAAAAAAAAAAAAAAAAAAAAAAAAAAAGGAATCCCAAGGGAGGCCTTGCCATTCCCGGCAGGCAAAGCTATTAAACTTTCAAGTCAGTCTGGAGCTGACTGAAGAGCTGGAAGGTGCCCCAGCCTGCGTCCTAGTTACGGCCCTTAGTTCTAGTCCTGGCTGTGCCTGCGGGAAGATCAATCTACCCTTTGTGACATGGTCTTCTAGATTAAAAGAGGCGGAGAAGGAGAGCAGCAGCGTAGGCCCGTCCCAGAGGTTGAGCACCCCACAGAAGAGGGCCTTTGTGGGTGCTGCTCCATTTGAACAGGCAGAGGGTTTTCAAAGTAGATGGTGGGGTTCTACATAGGTCCCTCTGGATTTATAAAAGAAGGCACCAGAGTGCTCTTAGTAATGTCTTGTCGGGGTTGGAGGCAAACAACACTGAATTGGTCTTGCCTAGAATACAAACTCAATGAGGACTGAGTCTCTTTATAAACTAAAGAGCCTCAGTTTCTTTATAAATTAGGGGTCATGGTGTTGTACACCTCAGCTTTCAGGAGACTGAGGTGGGAGGAACATGAGTTTGAGACTCCGATTTCAAGAAACCAAATATCACGATAAACTGAAAAAAAAATATACAGTTGGAGGTTATGGTCTGCATTGTGTCCCCTCGATCGTATGTTGAAGTTCTAATTGCCCAGTACCGCAGAATGGGACCATGTTTGGAGACAGGATTTTTAAAGAGAAGATAAGGTTCAAATGAAGCCATGAAGGCCTGGGGGCCTTGCAAGAAGAAACGTGGACACAGATGTGCAGTCACGTGAGGGGTCAGGAAGCAGATGACTCCTGTCAGGAGAAACATCCTGGCTGACACTTTGGTCTCAGACTTCCAGCCTCCAGGACAGTAAGAAAATGATTGCTTGGTGGAGCGGCCATGGAGGCTGAGGCCTTCATTCTGGCAGGCAGCACTGGATGATCCTATCTCTACAGGGCACTCCATCCACCATTGAGGATCCAAGGAGATACCAATGGGAGGTCCTGTGAATCAAGGTTCTACTCAAGCTGTCAGCCTCATGAGTCTTACAGACACTTGGCTTTGCCAGAAAACACTGTGGGGGACCCCCTGGGTCCCCAGAGCACCTATGTCCTCTCCACACTCATCACTGACTGGATAGGAAACTGTAGTTGGGAATTCTGGGTTCCCCTGGATGTGGTTCCTGTCCTGCTCTGGCCTGTGTGTGAGGGCTCTGTACTGGAGACCCAGAGCTGGATGCTTCTTTAGCAACTGCAGCTGTGAGAAACACCAATCAGATTTACTCCCCAGGCAGGGCTCCTTAGTCTCCTCTGGGAACCCTCACAGTGAATTCCTGAGAGGCCCCAGATCCTTCCTCTCCTTGTCTGATTCATTCCTCACAGGAATGACTACACAGGAAAGACGAGACTGTTGTACAGGACTATCCCTCAGAGCCAAGCCACCACCACTGTGGCGAGTTCAGCTGTGCTGCTGCCTGCAAAAAAATCACCCCAGCTGGGCTTGCTGACTGTTAACAAGGAAGGGCGGGAGGGTCATAGGACCCTCACCTGGGCATCCAGCTGTTCCCTACCACCGGCTGTTCGCACTGTTACCCTAATTGCACATGGTTTCAGCCAGAGTTTATAGGGAAGACTAAGGGTGGACGCTCCATCTAGGCGGCCCTGGGTGAGTCATCATCTCTTCCGGGTGAAGCATCCACATTCCAGTAAGTAACCTCCCATCTGAGCTCTGTCAGGAAGTCTGATAAACTCAGTAGTTCCCCCACAGTTAACTTTTGTGGTGTCGTTTTGACCACAGGAGCCGGGATAGACATTGCTTATGTCTCCCCGACGGGGAAGGAATTTCAGCAAGAGAGTTTCATCTCATTATGCAGAAAAATAGCCAAGGTTCGAGTAAGAGATATGGTTGATGCTCTGGTTTTCATGACAAATGGGCAATGAAATATGTCACCTGCTAGTTAGCATTGCTCAGAGCTGCCCCCTCCCCGACTCCAAGGGGGCATTTACATGAGGGTGAGAGGGAAGCCAATGAAGATGTCGTGAAATTTTAGGGAGGGTGATATTTAAGTCAAGGCATGATACCTAGAAAGACTCTGACCAGGTTGGACTGGCTGGAGGATCTGGGGAGGAGGGTGAAGGGGAGGGAGGACTGGGCCAGGGCTGGGCCAGGCAAGTATAGGCAGCGTCCAGACAGTGGCCTGTCTTCTGTGCAGCGTCTCCAGAGCCTGCCTTCCTCCACTTCCCTCACTACACTACAGCGTCTCCTCCGAGACTTACAATTACTCCATGGCCCCTGGAATAAATAGATAAATAAATTGTAAGTTGCTTTCCAGTAGCCAGCCAGTGTGAAAGGGGAGTCCTTGGCGGCGGCTTTTCATTACCTCCCGCTAACAGCCGGAGTATCTTCTCATTTCTGCTGAATAATGCATCTGTGATCGCCAGGCTCGCTCGTTTAAAGCAGATAAACGAGTCTTTCTGTGCAGTTCCCCTGGCAGACAAGGACGAACGAGGTTTTATTTGCTTAAATGGAGTCCTCAGCTTCAGTGCCTCAGCTTCACCCCTGGGGGCTGCTGGGGACCTGTGCCACTTTCTGCCTGACTCAGCCACTCTCTCAGAGTCTCAGAAAGACCCACCACGTTTCTCCTTGGCACTTGTGCCAGCTGCCTGGCTTAAGTTTGAATTTAGTTTTTCTGGAGAGTGCAGCCCATTAGCAGGTCCCGCCTACTGCTCTTAAATATGGATGTCTGGCTTTTGCTTCCAGAGGAGTCTGCTGAGATGGGTCTTTACTTCTCCTATGAGGACATACCCATGGATAGTTCTTGATTCTCTGAGGCTTAGGAGCTTCCCTGCTCTGACTTGGAAGGATTTAGATTCCCAATAAGCTGTTGTATTTTATAAGGGAAAACATTCTTTTTTTTTTGGTGTTGCGGAGTAAAGCCAGGTAGGCAGATGCTCTACCACGGAGCAATCATTCCCAGTCCTAAGGTTAATGGTAGAGCACACACAGCTGAAAGAAAGTCCGTTGTTGAGACAGGGTAGGGGCCCATCATAACATGGGGGCAAAAGGCAAGTAAACTCTGGGCCCTTTACCCATCGTCCATGAAAAGCAAACTTTTCATAGGGTTGGTTGTAAAATGATTAGGCCACAAGAATGTTCTCAGATGTAAAGTTCCTTATGTAAACAAAGCTAAAACTATCGGAGTTCAAGATGGCCATGCAAGCCATAAGCAAAGACAGAGTCAGGCTGCAGAAGAGTCCTTACAAGGGCTCTGGTTTTATTTGCTCTTGGTTTGGAAGGTCCCAGAGCCGGGCAATGCATCATTACCTTCACATCGGCTCCTTTCTAGATACCGCCTCCAATGTGTGGGCTAGACTAGTTGCCCACGTTCACAGTCCTTCGAGAAACCCGGAGGCTGCATGGCTGAAACACTGTCAATTTGAGCCTGTAGTTATCTGGGAGATGGCAAAAGAGACTGAAGCTTGGGACCCCTGCCTGCCTCCTGTCATTACAGTGGTGGGGATGGAATCCAGGCCTGTGCATGCCAGGCAAGTTCTCTGCCACTCACTACCCACCTAGTCCCTTGGTGTTTTGAGGCTGGCTTCAAACTCACAATCCTCCCGCCTCTGCCTCTGAGTACTTAGATGACATGCTTTTGTGCCACCATGCCCTGCTAATTATGAGACTTTCTAATATGTTTAAATATGTGCTGCCCCTTTGTTTCCTCTTGCTTTTTTAAATTTTTTTTTCTTTTCTGGCTCTTTTTGTCTTTTTTGTTCCTACAAATAACATTTATGGTCAACTTACCTAGCTAAAGGTTAAAGGAACTGGAATAAAAATTAGAATTGCATTAAATTTATAAATTAACTCAGGAAGGCTGCTGGCTTTAAGTTTAGGTACACAACATTTCTTTTCATTTGTTCAAGACTTTGGGTTTTTAATCATTGTTTCATTATAGAATTTGGGTATTTAAGTTTCTTCAGAGGCATTTTATATTAGAGTATGATAAATGAATTTATCACTTCAGTTATATATATGAATAGCATTTTTTTGGTGGAATTCTATAACCTGTGACTTCATTAAAGCTTACTGTTGGTTGTACAATTTTTACAATGATCTCTCTGGGTTTTCTAGAAAGAACCAACATTTTTCTCCTTCTTCCTAATTCTTACACTCATCTTTTCTATTCTGATCGCATAGGCCACCATCTCTGACCAGTGTTACATTGTAGCAGATATCTTTGCCTCAATTCTAATTTCCCAAGTGGGCCTCTAGTGCATCTTCTTTAGAGATATTTTATTATGTCAAAGACATCTCCAAAAATCCTCATTATTATGAGAAACTGAGATGTACAGACATCATCATAGAAGCCGGTTCAAGGTCATGCAGGTGGCAAATGCAGGGTCTGAGGTTGGGACTGTCTGGTTTCAAAGTTCCTGGTCTTTGTACTACTTGTGTTTTTCATTACATGGACCAACGGGTCCCTCATTCTTGACATGAGCCTCACATTGCAAGGTTACCTAAGAGACTTAGGAGTGACTGAGCAGGGTGTGTGAGAAGGGCTTGGAGAGGGGCGCCTGGTACAAGTTTGTCTCTTCTCTGCTTTCTTCAGCCATTCTTCCCCCAGATAGACTCTAAGTAGCAAAACAAGAGCTCGTAGGAAATCAGAAGTTTCCCTTCTTAGGAAACAACTTACGACTACGCCTAAGTAGCAGCCTCATGTTTCCTTTCCTCCCTGACTTACTGAAATATTCTTCCAATCTTATTGTCCCGAATATATGTTCCTCTATGCCATGACATTTCTAACCACATTGTAGTGTCCTATAAAGCTTAGCTGGCAGTCACTGAGACAGAGGGATTGCTTCAAGTTTGAGTCCAGCCTGGGCTTACATAGTAATTGCCAGTCTAGCCAGGACCCTGTATCAACAAACACAGTGCACACATGTGCATACACAAGTGTGTGTGTGCATTAAACAAGGAAAGGGAGAGCAATGGAATGTTTTTCCCCTTGGGAAATAAATATATTTAGGCTTTTGTAGATGTTAAAACAGCTCAGAGTTCTGTTCTGCTCCTCACACCTCCTCTCAGAGAGGACAGGTTGTCAGTCAGTATTGCCTTTTTCACCCAGTGGGTGTGATCAGTTCTCAGTGTGGTTGTGACACCAGGCCCGCAGCTTCCATGGTGAGAGAAAGGGGCCTGAACTGCACCCTCAGGCTTCTGGCAGTTTCTCCAAACAGACAAATCTCCAGTGTGCAGGCTGTCTCTCCAAGGGGGAGAAAATAGGGCCACGACAAGCCCACTTTAGAACCCCAATTCTCAGGCCTTCCAATAATTTTGATTTCTGTTTGCCCTCTCCCTGTGGAGAGCCAGTGTCCCTCCTCCACATTTAATCTCTAGATTTCCACATCCCCTCTCTTCCCCCGGCAGTTTCTCCCTCATCCCGGCTCAGCTCCTCGCTTGTGCACTGACATTCACTAAGCCAAAGCTCCTTGGCTGTTCCCTCTGCAGCTGGGCACAGGGACGTCTCTCAGTGCAAGCTCGTGTTTGGCTATGGAGGAGAAAAGGATTTGCTGCTGCTGCTGCTGTTGCTTCCAGACCTAGTTACTGGCATCATCTACTTGATATGAAAAATCGGGAGCACAGAGCCGCCTCCTGCTGGACCAGGAGTTGGATTTCCTGGTCCTCTTGGGTCTCAGAGGCCGCCACCTGGGAATTTCCCTACTTGCTTCCACTGCTTAGCAGGAGAAGGGGCCTGAGTGGTTCTAAGGCTAAGGAATCAAGAGAGTGAAGCTTAAAAATCGAGGAAGAGAACAGGGAGGAGGAGGAGGAAGAGGAGGAGGAGAAGAAAGTGTCTGTTCATATCTAGGTGTTCACAGATAGGTTAGAGGAAAATGGCTGCCATTTTGGACTTTGACCACCAGGAGCAGAAGCAGAAGTCTTGGTGTCCTTTCTTCATAGCTGTCTAGTCTATAGGTTATAGAGTTGCTGGATTGTGTAGACATTATTCAATCCAGTTTATAGATGAGAAACTGAGGCTCATGCGTTTTAGAAGATTTCGTAGCCAGTTGCGATGTCTACTCACTAGGCTCTGGCTGAACTTTCTAACCATGCCATTGAGATGTCTGGCACGTGTCCCTCCTGGCACGTGTGCGTGGCATCCAGGTGTCATACTGTCCAGCGTATGCTGCTGAGCTGGAATATCTGGGATGTTCTAGGAGTTAATACGTCATACATATTTGAAAGCAAGATAGTTGTGGGGACTCCCTGAGGAGCGGCTACCTCTAGGACAGGCTGAGAGGCCCTGGATGTTTGAGGCTCTCCCTCACAACTTGGAGGTGTGGGTAGAACATCTGCAGCAGCCAGAAGGATAGCATTGTACCCTCCTCCTCTGGGGGGGGGGAGGGAGGGAGGGTGTTGAGAACAGTGAAGAATCAGCATCATGGGTTGAGATGGGGACTCCATGTATGCCCCTGCTTGACATCACCCAACCATACATGAACAGTTTGTAACCTTTCAGGCTGCATGCCTGACTCCAGGGAGCAAATGGGATTTGGCTGCATCTGGCTGGATTAGAGACTGATGATTTAGTGTGTGGGGATCCCAAGGCCAGCATTTGGGGAGGAAGGGGAGAGATAAGTCAGCTACCCACAGAGGGACCAGTTGAGATGGGCAATGGCGGTGGGATTCCAGCCTTGAGACCACAGCTTGCAGGCAGAACTGATGGATGTGCTTGGAGCCCTGCAGAAATTATCCCAGAGAATAGGTCACAGCCCTGACCCAGGTGAGGAGGAAAGGAGGCCTCTGCATCCCTGCCCAGCAAGATGGCTGTCCGCTATATGTAGTGATCAGAAGGAATAAAACCCAAGAAAAGCAAAAATGTCAAGTTCCCAGTCCCACACCCCAAGGGCTCGGTTACCAAAGAAGCTGTTGTGTAGGTATTTTTCTGAATTGAAGTGTAGTCCCTTTGTGGGGGAGGAGGGCAGTTCCTAAGATCCAGAGAGCTTAAGGAAACTTACAAAGCTCAGCAAATTATTAGATTCACCCCCCTCTGCCAGTTATATATGCAATAAACCCTTGTTGGGGAAGGGAGACTCTTCCTTATAGCTGCCTACAAATTGGGCAAGGGGCTGCAGGGGTGCAGCTAACATGAGCATTACCATGCACTTTGCAGGGATGCAGCTTCCTCTGATTCAGTTATGCTCCTGTAAGGAACCCCTCACCCATGCTCTGCTAAGTAACCCCAGTGAACTAACTGGTCACCAGGCTAGACTTGGGTAGAATCTTTGATCTGTTGGTAGTGCCCTGTCTGAGGTGAAAGCGTACTTGTTCATGTCTTCCGAGGAGAAGTCACAGCCAAGACTAAGACATTTCCATCGCCCAGAAAGTTCTAGTTAAATCTAAACTGTTGTGCTGGTATTTTTATATTGGTTTCATGCTGAAATAATTTTTGCTATATTGAGTTAAGTAAGATAATATTAATGCCAACTTCACCTGTTTTTACACACACACACACACACACACACACACACACACACACACACACACGTAGTAGGAAATTGAAAATTACCAGTATGGTCCATATTCCCATTGATCCCATATACCCATTATATGTAGATACAGGAGCACACCTTCATTTAGTCATCATTTAAAACAGCACATCCATTCAATGGGATTTGGTTCTATGATGGCTTGAAAACCCTTTACAGTAACAGTGACAGAGGCAGTCCCAGATAATAGGTCAAATGCAATTTTGAGGAAAGAAAATCCAGGTTCAGATATTGGCTGCATATTTCTATTACAGTGGTTCTCAACCTTCCTAATGCTGTGACCCTTTGATACAGTTTCTCATGTTGTGGTGACCCCCAACCATAAAATTATTTCATTGCTACTTCCTAACTGTAATTTTGCTACTGTTATGAATAATAATGTAAATAGCTAATAATGCAGGATATCTGATGTGAGACCCCCAAAGGGGTTATGCCCCACAGGTTGAAAAAAAAAAAACTGCTGCTCTACTAGCTTGTGAAGTTGGGCCATGTACACAGTTTTCTTATTTGAAAAGTGTATGCAATGATAGTTTGGTCGCAGAGCACTGTTGGGATGTTTTGGGGGTGATGGATGCACTATGCCTAGGGGGTCCTGGCCCTTAGTCAACCTCAGTGAATGGCAGCTAATGTCACCATCAGATCCCCAGCAGTTTGGAGATGAAAGAGGTCAGCTTTCCCAGCCTCAGATTACTCACCACTTTTCCTGTAACCTTCCACATCCCCTCTCAGGGCTCTATCAAGCCTTTAGAGACAGAGCTGGAGGACTTACCTGCTGGTAGCTGCTGGCCCAGGAGGCTCGGAGGGCATCCCAGCCTCCAGAGCGCGTGGCCTTGCTCTCCAGGTGAGCCCGCAGTTGTGTTTCCAGCTCCTGGCTGACTTGTTCCAGAGCGTGCACCTTGGCCATGTATTCCACTAGGCAGCCCCCCAGGTCTTCCACAGCAGCGTGATCCCTTTCTGGGCCGGGAGCAGGCACAGTGGCAAGGCCTGAACTCCGTAGGCCCTGCAGGAAGACACTGCTGATGCCCAGGGCCCGGCGCGTCACTCGGGCACCAAGGCCACCTACGCACCCACTGGGTGCTACTCCTACATAGACTCCAGGCGCACGGATGAGGCTACCCACAGCACTGGTCCTGGATCCTGGGGGGCTCTCCAGGGAGGATGGAGATCGTGTCCCCCTGAGGGACACCCTGTGCCTCTGTAGGGGCATGTTGGAGTTGGCTCCAGCGGGCAAGTCCACTGCCACTCTCCTCTCGCTCATCATTCTCTCTGCCTCTGTGGTGCCTGGCAGGGTTACAGGGTCCAGTGGCTTTTGGTTGCTAGCCCCAGCATCCTCATGGCCTGGTCACGGGCCTCTCTGGAAGCTCCCCTGCCCCCATGTTCTTTGTCTATGGCCTTCCATGAGCTTCTGTCATTCACTGAGCTGGAAGAGGACCTCCCCACCAGCCTGTGAGAGGCACACAGGCATTCTCTGATGCTGGGTCATGTGCCCAACCATCCAGACTTTTCTGCTGGGGGGAGGGCGCTGGACCACTGCAGACTGTGGGAATGGGTCATCTAGATTTGCCTATTTCTTTTTAGACAGGGTCTCTAACTGAGACTAGCCTCAAAATTCCTAGGTAGCCAGAATGGCCTTGAACGTCTGATCTTCTGCCTCTAATCCCTGCGATAGAATCCAGGGTCTCACACATACTAGGTGAATACTCTATGGACTCTATATCACCAGTCCTTGGGTTTGTATGTCACTGCCATAGTGAAGGGCAGGCAGGCAACAAGCAGTTTTGTTTCACTGGTGAGGAAACAGGCTTGAGGACCTTAGAGGAGAAGTGTACTGAGCACCTCATCCAGATCTCACATCACAAGCTGGGACTCAGTGTAGCGGCCTCAGGACCGATCGTGGGGCTTTCTGCATACCTTCATGTGCTGAGGTAGGGGCGTGTGTGTGCATGTGAGTGCACATCCACACAGGATCGGAGGACACACACGGATGTGAGCCAGCCATGGAGGAAGGCAGCCCCAGAGAGCCAGGGGAAGCACAGCAGGCCTGCTGCTATCCTCTCCCCTCAGGTCTGGCAGCCGTTCCAGCCCCCTTCGAGCTTTTCTCTCCCCTCCTCCTCCTCCTCCTCACATCTGCCCTCTGACACAATGCTTGTCAGCTGCTGGCCCTCGGCCATGTTTCTCCTCCTCTAGACCTGCTGTACATCTTCCTGATTACTAACTTGGACACATCAGACACTCTGGAGCCAGTTTAGGACCTGAACTGCTGGGCGGCTGTTTGTTAGACTCTGTTCTCTTTCCCACCTCTGTCTCCCCCTCTAATAAGACCAAGAAGTGAAAACAAGGAAGCATTTTCTGGAAAGCACCCGTGGGTGCCACAAGTTAGGGTTTGCTGGGCACCCCAGGTTTTAATCCTTGCCTGTGGCATACTCTAAGTCACACTGTCAACTGTCATATCCCAATCACTTCTTGGGGGTTAGAATGTTCTCTCCAGCCTGGGCATGTACTGAGGTTTTAGTGTACTGAAACTAGGCACCCCAGATCTAGAGATGGACATACTCCTTGATCCTGTAATGTGAGGATGGACCCTAGGCAGGAGAAGGGAACAGGAGTTAACTTCTGGTAGGTACCAAGTGCACCCCAATTCTGAGCACAATTCCACTGTCTAGCTCACTGACTTTTCACTCCAACTTGAAGGTAGGAAAGTATAGTGTGGACAAGTACTGCTGTTAGGGTGCACATTGTTCAATTCCAGAAGTATTATAGATACCGTTACTTCCCTTTATGACAAAAGACCCCGAGACCCCATGTCCGGAACTTAGCAGAGCTAAGAAAGCCTCTCTGTTCCAGGGACTTACATAGGTTGTCACTAGCGTCTGCCATTGCCAGGGCACACAGGTCCTACTCATCTGCTACAGCACTATGTGTACTTTTATTTTCTGTTTATGAAAACTGCAACCTTTCCCATTCTTTGTTTACTTAGGACAATGTAGGAGGTACTTGGCTACTTTCGTGTGTACACGTGGAGGCCAGAGATCAACTTTAGGGGCATCCATGGGGCCTATCCACCTTACTGTCTCAGACAGGGTCTCTTATTGGCCTGGAACCTACCAATCAGGCTATCCTTGCTGGCCAGTGAGCCCCAGGGATCTGCCTGGGCTCTGCCTCCTCCGTGCTGGGGTTAGAAGCATGTGTCACAACACCCAGATATTTTACATGGGTTCTGGGGATCAAACCTGGATCTTCATGATAGAAGGCACTTTCCTAAGGTATCTCCCCACCTCCCAGGAGATACTTCATTAAATATCAGTGTTGGTTATTTGCTTAACAGATTAAGGAGCCAATGGAATCAAGGAAAGGGCAGTAGCTTACAGGCCTTAGCTTACATAGGTATGGCACTCTTCCTATGAATGCCATCTCTGCGGCTCCCATGGTGCGCTGGTAACAACCTTCTAATACAGGTGGTACTGCTGGGCCCCAGGGAGCTCCATTTCCGTCAGTTCCAGGATGTGTTATTCAAGGCTAATGAAGGGTTCAAGCTACTGACTGTAAAGGTGTCATGTGGTCTAGGCACTGTTACTGCCCAGGGAATGGAAATGATCAGTGGTTTTGGACACACTCAGACTCAGAGGCATTTATTTCAAATCTGCCCCGTCCCCTGGAGATGGGGACAGGCAAGGGGAGGCAGCTCAGTGGACACCAGTCTTTCAAAGATCTGAAGAGAGCCGACTCTCCCTTGGAAAACCCACCCTCTTGTTCTAAAAGAACAGTTTTACTAAATGATAACTCGACCTTGTTACCTCATCACACTTGTAAAATCCAATGTTCAATTAGATAAAGTACACATGAGATGGTTATGGGTACCATTAAAGGGGAGACTTAAGGGTTATTAAATAAAAAGAATGCAAAATGTATTAGCAACTTGATCCTCTGGGTAATAAAATAAGTTTATTTATATATACATGGTAGCTGAATTCTGTGGATACGGAAAAATAAGTCATACATCCACAAATGTATATATAACATATGTATCTTTGATGACATATATTATATATAAATTTTACTTTACAAACAAGTTTTCTCTATACATACGCACACACATCGGCATATTCAATGCAATAGCTAACAGAAATATTATGATAAGGTTAAGGTCAGACAGCAACGTGTTAGAGAGCGAGTCTCGGCACGACATTTAACCTGCTGCTTTTGTGGGTTGAAGTCTTTGAAAAGAGACAAGCAGACTCATGTTAAGAAGGTCCACACAACATTGAGAAACACATGTTACTTTTGAAGGCCACCCTTCTTTCTGAAAGGAGAATGGAGGAGGGAAGGAAGTCGTGGTAAGAAGACCACAGCAACGACACAGACATTGGAATCAACAGTCAGATTCAAGTCCCAATCTGACAATAAGAACATCTATATTCAAAATATACTATCAAACTATTTTCTTTTAAAGGGGAGGGGGTTTGAAGTTAAATTCCTAGCCACGGTGGGTTAGGAGAGGAACAGAGAACATGATTCCTCCAGAAGCCCATCTCGGGTCTCTGAGAGTCTGCTCCCAATTGGCCACACTGGGTTCAGTGTGGGCTGGGACTGCAGCTGGACCTGGACCCGGGAATAGGAGAGGGAAGGCAGGGGGAAGTGAAAGCTGATGGCAAGTTCATGGGCAGGTCTGCAGCGCTTCTGCCTGTAGACAGAATGGCACTTCTCTTGAGTGATTCATTTGGCAATCTTCTTCTTTAAAGATTTACTAGGGAAGGTTAAAAAAAAATAGTTCTACACCACAAGGCTTTCTAGATAAACCTGTTTCTCAGGGGGCACAACATCATTGCCTCCAGAGAGAGTGATACAGAATCTAAATAAACACTTGACCCTTGAACCGGGAAGAACAAGTGTGGCATAGGCCCGAGGCCGAAAGCAGCATCTGTCCTCCCAGGAAGAGAGGCATGGGGTCTAGGGCAGGTGGGGGCGTTGGAAAGGGATGCCGAGAAGGGTTTCTAGGGAGCACTTTTCTGCCAGACAAAGGCAGTCCTGTTTCTTCTAGCATGGTGGGGGCATCCTGTGGGGTGATATAAGGGGGCTGGAACCCCACGATGCCTTGATGTCCATAGGTCCATTAAAGTTGACATTCAGTGATGGCACAGTGAGACTTCAGGATGGCAAGTGCCCTTCTGTTTTGAACCCTTGCTTGTCTTCTGCCTTGGTGCACCAGTCCCCTCTACAAGTATACATACAAGGAGACAGGAAATGTAGACATATTGAGTCAACCATAGCTCCAAGAACAGACAAAGGACCACTCACTTGGCCATCATCACATTCAGCTTCCATGGGAGACTTTCCTCACCTGCCCAGGGCTCCTGAGACCCCTACATGCCCAGAACAGTCAAGAGAAGCAATCAGTGCAACTGCTTTGCTTAGAAATACCTTTATTTTATAAAGCCATGGGTCATTCTGTAAATTTTTTTTTAAACCACACTTGTAAAAAAGATGTTGACAATTCTTAAGAAAAAAAGCTGAAAATGTTATTAAGTCAGGGTTACACAAAGGTTATATTTATAATATATATATTTGTATATTTATAATTTAGAGACAAAAAATAGGGAATGGCAACTCGGAGGCTGCTGCATCTAGATCTCCGAAACTTGATCGTTTCCCACGAACAGTGTTTCCTGGCAGAAGGGGTTCACGAGGACCATCCCAGTGTCTCGATAGTCGCCATTGGCTGGGGAGCGGGGCTCTGAGAGCTGGTCCTGGGGGGAGAGGGAGGAAGATGGTGTGAGCTGGGGATGGAATGAGGGCTGGCTGCTCTTCAAGCAATGCACAGGTATAGCTGGGTGTGGTGGCACACACAACCCCAGCACTCCAGAGGATGGCAAGTTCAAGGCCAGCCTGGGCTACATAGTGGGAGACTGCCTCAACAAAGCAAGCAACTAAGCACACCAATAAGGAACTAAATACATATGCACGCACATGCGTGCACGCACATACACTGATGGTTATTTCTGGTCAGATTAGCTGGATTTATAATCACCTCTGGGAGTGTCTGGGATGGATGATTTCAGAGAGGACTAATCAAGGGGGAAGAGACCCCCCTGAAGGCAGTGGCAGAATTCCATGGTTTGCCCCAAACAGAATAAAAGTGGGGAGTAAAAGGGGGAAGCCACGTGAGCGTCAGTATTTCTCTGCCCTGTGGCACTGGCCATTTGGCCACTTTGTGAACTGCGCTCTTCCACGGTGACTGCCCATGACGAACCGAACCCTCTGGAACCATGAGCACAACAACTTCTCCTTTAAGTGTTTCTGTCAGGCAATCTGGCCACAGCAACAAGAAATCGCCCAATATGTGCACTTTCATTTCAGGATGGCTGGCTTTATGTTCTTATCTAGGCCAGAGCCAAGGTGCAGAGCCTGCATCCAGACTTAAGTTCTGAAAAAGGGTTCTTGCTTTCCTTGTGCAAGTTCAAGGCTCACTATGTAAAACACACACACACACACACACACACACACTCAAACACACATACCACACACACACACCACACTACTCTCACACACCACACCCACCGCGACACCCACCCACCCCTTACTGCCTTAGTGAGCAAAGGTTGATGTCCTTGGACTCCGGACTCCACTTCTTGCCTCTTCCTCAGGCAAATTCGCAGCTCTTCCTTTCCAAATACACCAATCAGCACCACCCATCCCATAACTACCCTTCAGAGTCTCACAGGCCCACCAGTCTTCACAGCCCAGTTCATCCTCCTCCTAAGCCCCTTCCCCCACCCCTGCATCCTGGTGAGAATCACTGCCCCCTGTCATGAAGCAACACAAGAACCCACATGGACAGATGGGATCTCTCTGCAGCAGTAAGCTATGAGGTGGGTGAAAACAAGGAAAGAACCCCCCTCCCCACCCCCAACCTCAACCTGTCAGCCCCAGGGCGGAAAGGCCTTTAAACAGGCACTCCATGCTGCTCGGAAGGGAATCTCAAGGCTCTGACAGGGTTTCCATCCAGTGACTACAAGCACTTGCAGGCTACTAATGGCAGGTCCCAGATCAGGGAAAAGACACACCAGCCAACGCCTGAGGAAATGCCAAACCACCAAAGTCTCAGAACTTCCAGGCCGTTTCAAGGCAAGTGGACTCAAAACGCAGCAACAAGCCTGTGTATGCTGGCCCGGGCTAGACTTCTCAGAAGTGGCTTCATTTATGAAGCCACAATTCATTCTCTGAAGTTTATCTTTAAACAAAACGGACAAAAGGCAATTCCCGAGGAAGAAGGGCTGGCTGCTTTATGGATGGTCCGGAGAAGAGGGAACTACGTTGTTGATAAAACGTCTTTTCAGGAGATAGGCATGTCTCTCAAGGGCTGATCTGGCCAAGTCCTGCTAGGAGGGTGCATGGAAGCCTGGCTCTCCTAATTATGGAGAAGAGACAGAAGTCATTTTCTGTGCTCTTGGGCTGAGCTGTGAGGGGTTTGGAGGTTGAAAGGCGAGTGAACCTGGATGGGGGGTGGAAATGTATGGGGCACTGCATGAAAAGAGAAAGGTATTTAGGAAACAACCAGGACGATAGAGGGGTAAGGGAAGGGAGAAGAAAGGGATGGAGGGAGGAAAAGGAGGAAAAACAGAAAAGTATCCAAGCTCCCTTGGGCACTATGATCTGCCATTCCATCACCACAGCATAGGGTAGCCAGGCACAGAGACACTTTCTTAGGCAAGGCATGTGGGAGGGGCTGGATGGTAGGTACATGTCTGAGGATGCAGCATGTAGGAGAATGTGACCATCCTGTGGGTGCTCTATAGGGCACGCATGTCCCAGCGGTTTCCATCCTGGATCCAAACTACTTACATTTTGGCTTCACACAGCACAGGTTTTGTGAGTTGGAATAGATTATAGTCCTTTTACAAATACAGCAGAACCAAGGGAGTAGACTGTCGGGGTAGGGGTGGGAGAGCAAGGGTACAGTCTGAAGCCAAACCTGGCATACTTCCTGCTGTGGCTTTTGTGGTGCCTTTTATTCTGGAGACTGCAGCCAGGTGGCCCTTCTCCTGGGAGCCTCCTGGACTGGCACAGACCGTAGACTGTAGCCCCCATCCCTTTTGGTTCTACAAGAAGAACACCACGGTGTTCTCCAGGTGGAACTTTTCTACAGCATGTTTCTGGGTTCTTCTCTTCAGTGGTCACTTTCCCATTTACAGAGAAAATCTAAGATATTTAGGCTTCACTGCCCAGATTCAAACCTTTCTCAGGTTTTCCACTCACTAGAAGAAAAATGTGTGCTGGCTTCTCACCCAAACGAAAACCTTCAACGAAGCTTGTATTGCTACCTGCCCTTTGGTTATTAGCTTTTACTGAGCAGCTACTGTTACCAAAGCTCACCCAGATGCCCAGGGAATGGAGGTGCAGGGAAGGCAAGGTACACTGTCACAATAACTCAGCTCAGCTGCCCCTCATCTCTCTCCTGGACCATCTCCAAGGCTTCTGTCTTCCTTTTTGGGCACACCTAGTGAAGCCCAGAAATCCTCCCGCCTCTCAGGAGGGCTTCCTCCCCAGGTTCCCATATGTTTCATCTATTACTATTTTTCATTTGGTTTGCATTTGAACGACACCAAGCTTCATCTCCCAGCCACAGTTCAAAATTGGAAGTCCCCTGAGAGCATGCTTTCATCTTCATAGTTCCCAGACACTGTTTTCCACAAAACAAGTCCTCAATAAACATTCGTTACTTATTCCCAGATAGAACAGCTTTCCCAAACCTAGTGTTCAGAAAGTACCCCAGGGCTCAGACCCCGAGTTCAGTAGGGCTGGGGCAGGGGGAGAAGCTCCTGGCCCACAGGGCACTGTGGAGGAGCAGGCCCTCAGGGCTGAGCAGGTACTCTGCAGCTCTCTGTGTGGAGAGTGGCCGGCCATGGAGGTGTGGGGCTGTTACCTCTGAGGTCTCCAGGGACTGGATCTCCCTTGGGAGCTCCACAGCGTGCCTGTTGAAGTAGTCCATGGTGATGGCATTGTTCCAGTAGCTCAGGTTGTTCTCAGGGTTGGCCGTCTTCTTCCTCCTCCTCATACAGCACACTGTCAACAGGACGGCTGTGGAGAGAGTGCCAGTCAGAGAAGCAGACTTGGGGGGGGGGGACGGGGGACAAACGCCTAAGTCCCAGTGGGGTGCAGAGGAGGTGGAACTGTACCCAGCCACTTACCCCATCCAGTCTTTAAAAGACAGCCTCACGTACCGAAGGCTGGCCTTGAGTTCACTATGTAACCGAGGACGGCCTTGAATTTCTGATCCTCCTGGATCTACCTTCTGAGTGCTGGGATCACAGGTCTGTGCCCCATGCCTGGCTTTTGCAATGCCGGGGACTGAAACCAGGGCTTTGTGCATGTAAGGCAAGCATTCCAATAACTGTGCTAGCCTTCACTTGGTTTTTCAACCACTACCTTTATATTGAGTACCTACTGTGTGCTAGAAACTGTTAATAGTCACCACTGTTGCCGGGCGGTGGTGGTGCATGCCTTTAATCCCAGCACTTGGGAGGCAGAGGCAGGCGGATCTCTGTGAGTTCGAGGTTAGCCTGGTCTAGTCTACAGAGTGAGTTCCAGGAAAGGCACAAAGCTACACAGAGAAACCCTGTCTCAAAAAAAAAAAAAAAAAAGTCACCAGTGTTTTCCTAAGTATCAATCTAAGTATCAATCCTACTGGGTGCTCGCAGAAGAGGTCAGATGATACATAGGTAATAAAATGAATCGGGAGATTTCAATAGGGATGGCTATCTAGTAAAGACAAAATGGCCAAGTGAGAGAGGCTGCTTTAGTCATGGGGTAGCCTCATAGCAAGGGGACTGGCATCATAGGGAGGAGCTGGGCTCAGGCAGAAAGGGCAGTATGTTCCATGATTTGGGGACCGGCATGTGCAAAGAAAAGACCAAAGTGTGGACAGCCCAGGTGTGTGTGAGGAAAGAAAGATTAGTATGCCACAGAGTATACGGTGAGGTAGGAGGGGAGGCCAGGGCAGTGTTGAGAGGTGTACCCCAGGGCTTGGGGAAGGGAGGTTGCATGCATTTGGGGGATATTTGTGATTGCTGCAGAGCTGTGCTTTTAGTATGTGTCAAGCAAGGGCTTTGCCTAGGTTCACCAGCACCAGAACCTTCCACAGTGAAGGGATGGGTGGGGACTGTATGTACCTGACTGACATCCTGAAGGTGCCAATCATCTCAGTGCCTGGGAATGGAGGCCCAGGCTGCTGTGTTCCGAGGCCAGCACCAGGGGGCAGCAGAGGGCCAGCTCCCTCGGAAACACTCAAAGGGTTTGAGCAATACAGGGTGAGTTCACTGTCAGGCAGCAGGGCAGCTGCAGAAGCTGGCACATTTAGGAGCGGAGTCCTCAGAGCCCAGGCTCCAGCCCTGGGGGTTCTCTGGAACATTCTGTCACTTTCCTCCCCACCACTGGCCCCCCTGGAGACCATCTCTAAACAAAGTCACCAGGCAGCCTACATTTGCATTTTGCCTCATCTGCTTTGGACAGGAAGACTAGCCACTTGCTAATCAGGCCTCTAAAGTGCCATTGAAAAGTCCCTGACACATGGAGGGGGCTTCTAAATGGACTCGAGGGGATTGCAGAGACTGGATGGCATCAGACTGTTCAAATTTTGTAGCTCTGTCTTTCCCTTGAATCCTTCCAAAGCCCTTTCTCCACTGCTTGAAAGAAGGAAGGGGCAGAGGTTGGCTGCAAAGCCCAACGTGGAAACCACCTCTTCACTCTGCTGGGAGACACCATGGTCCCTTCTCTCCCTTCCTGTTACCTTTATTCCTCATAGCCACCAGTCTCTGCCTCTGAAACATCAAGGAGGAAATGGCCAAGCCACTTCAAGCTAGTAAAGCCAAATCCCCAGAGAAGTAGAAATGCTTAGGAAGTGAAGACACAGGTTTTCTCAGCTCTGCTGAAGCTGGAGCCCAGGGGGAAGCGGGAGTTGTCAGGGATAAACAGCCACTTTTCTCTTGCCCTTCTGCGACGCTGTCTGACATCACATCACATCACACACTTCATTGCCACAGGCTGTAAACAAGGTGGGGGAGGGGAATGTCCTCAAAAGGCACATCTCTGAGGAAGTGGGCCATTCATGCCCTGGAGACCCCGTGAGTAGTCACAGGCAAGCAAGCAAGATCAAGGTGACAGAGAAGGTCTTGGAGACTGTCTGGTCCTGTGGTGAAAGGCATGTGGGGGTTAGAACCCTGTCGTTAACACAATGCTTGCAAACCCGAGTCCAGCATTTGACCTCTCGGCCTCTGTGCAGCTCACATGCAATCCTGCACGCAGGAGAATTCCGCCCAGCATCTGGTGACTTTTCTCAGCTGCTATTCTTAGTCTGAGAAGAAGGGAGTAGGAATCCAGAGAGATGAGCATCCCCAGGCCCTGCTGCCGAGCTGGCCGAGCATGCCCATTGCTGTGTCTCAGATGCCACACTGTCACTGCCTCTGAAGCCTGGGTCTACGCAGAGTGCAGTGATCCTGTCTGTAGAAGGGCTGGTGGCTTCTATTTATTTATCTTGGGAACTTCCTAGTGTTTCTCACATACCTTCTATTTGAGAGATGTAGAAACATGGGCTCCGTGATTGTGAGGGTCTTAAGGCTAATGCTCTGTGTTTAGAACTTTTATTTCAGTGGTCTGACCTTTCATCTAAGAGAGAAAGGTACAGCTGGGCCTTACGGAGTCTAATGTGCACTCAGCACTATGTAGTCGACAGGCCTCTTCAACCCACACAGTCACAGTGTGAGAAAGGCATGGTTACTCTTCCCATGTAGGGAGGTGGTAATGGAAGGCCACTGAAATGAACATTGATCAAGATCACCTGGCTGATTTCACTACCTTGGACCTGGGCTTTGGTAACTTCAAGATGCTTATTGTCTCCTGCCACTCTGCACACCAGAGGGAACACACAGTATGGCGTTAGAAGCCCTTTGTAAGCCAGACAGTGAACACAAGGTGTGAGCCACGTATCCATCTAGCCAAGGAAGCAACCGCGTCATGTCTCCAAAGGCAGCAGCTGTTGAGACTACAGGGAATGAGTGGGGCTCCTCTGTCCTGCAGCTCTAGAACAGCCCCAGGAGTGAAGCAAGCTCTCTTGGCTTCCCCAGGAACCTTCTGGGACCTATCAGCTGTGTGACAGGAAGAAGGGTCACCGGTATGAAGTTGGAGCCCCAGGTACTGTGATCACATGACAGGACCTTGTGGGTGATGAGAAATGGTCATCAAAGCCCACAGGTCCCCCCAAAGGCCCAACCTTTTCAGTCATCCGCTGAACTGCCAGCTGCCAGGCCTGTTGGAACGTGCACTGTGAATCCTCAGGGGATGAACCAGCCACCCCTCCTCACTGTCGGTTCTTGAGCACCTTCCCCACAGCAGCCCTGACGTAAGACCTCAAGAGCATGCTCCCTGATTTTTAGGGGTCTTGGAGGTAGCACAAGTGTGGAAAGGCGCTGCCCACACCCCCTGCCCCTCCAGATTCACCACCATCCCTGTGCCCGTTCCCAGAGGCCTGCACCATGACTGACTATGGCAGGGGTAGCAGAGCACGCTCAGTCCCTTAGGACTCCTCTACAGCTCAAGGACTCCCACTGGCCCAGGAGAAACACGCTCAGATATTCCATCCTCATCATTCCCCATCTTTTTCCATGGCACGAGGGCTGCATTTCCGTGTATGACTTGCCTTGCTTCCTCTAGCTCTTCCTGGGTGTCTTATAGCTGCCTTGCATGCCCAATTCCATCTTGGTTCCCCCCTCTTAAAGGGACCTGAACTAACGCAGCAGACACCCCTCTCATCCAAAAGAAGAGAAAGTGTAGGAACACTGGTTAAGCCCACAGTCGAGAGGTAAGAGCTGGGTGTGTGGGCAGGTGTGTTTGATTCCACAAGCCATTTTTAGTACTGGACGACACTCCATAAAGGATTCAAGTGGCAGCAGATGGGGACTGGAATGTGTTTCGGCACCTGTGCCCTGGATATAAGGCTACAAGCCTCAGGAAACTAAGGGGCTAAGTGTCTGGCTCCTCATCCTGGTGTGTGGCACTTAGGTGTTTAGCAGTCTAGCAGGGGACACTACCTTGAAGCCCAGAGATAGCTATTTTAGCCTGCCAGGGTTATGGGCAAGGTGGCAATCCATGGACAACCCTGCCTTGCTCTGTACCTTCTCCTCTCATTGGTCCATAATCACAAGCAGACTGGGTGTCTAGCCACACTTCCTTTGGGTCTGTCTTTTCTGCTTCATGGTAAGAATCAATCTAACCTAAGTTTTCTTAAATGGCAATTACAAAGCTAGTTGGGTCCTGTGAGTAAAATTGCATCTCTCTCCCTCACACACACAGACAATGCACATGTGTGTGTGTGTGTGTGTGTATTCATAGCTAACATTCACTGAACGATGAGCACAGCTAAGAATCATGAGCCCTATAACATGTCATCCCTTAGAATATTGGTCCAGAGTCTAGAAGAAACCCTGCTCTGGGGCAAGGTGCATGGTCAAGGCCGGGTAGCGGTTCCCCTGCTCTGGGGCAAGGTGCATGGTCAAGGCCGGGTATCGGTTCTCCTCTGCCCTGTCAGGCTGAACTTGGATTGGTGGTACAGCACACCAGCATGTCCCTGGCTTCCTTTTCTAATCCTCCCCAAAGCTCCAGCTTCTCTGGGGTGGGGGGCATGGCTGGGAGAAAACACCCCCAGTGTGAGGCCAGGGAGCTCAGCAGCGCCTCCAAACGGTTCTGTGAAAACCTGGTGAGCAGTGACCAACGGCAGGCCAGAGGCTGCTAACAGGAGGCGGCAGGTTCTGTGCATCCTGATGGTGGCAGCAGAGACCAGTTCAGCACCCACAGGGCTCCTGGCCCTAGCTCACAGTGGCCTGGAGCCAATCAATTTCAGTTCTCAGCACATCTGAAGCAGAGTTGGTGGAGAGTGTCTGGCAGGGCTCGGGAGACAAAAGCACTCCTCAGCTCTTGCACACTGATGCCCTTCCAGCCACTGAGAGGGCTTGTGATGTGGAAGGTGGGTGGGCTGCTGACCTTCCATCCCTGTACAGGCTCAGAATTCGCTGTTCTCATCCCTCACTTTCATTAGAACTAGGGGAATCGCCCTATGACGAACAAGCACAGGGTGGAGAAAGCGTAGCTGGGGTTGAGTCCCTATTGCTCTGAACAACCTGGCTTCTCTCCTAGCCCCTTCCGCTAGAGGTGATAAATTCTATACTCGCACTTTGCTATCAGCCAGACTGCCTAGAATACCTGACAGTCTGGGAAGGGCTGGAGTCCACTGTGACGTCTGTAGAGTAGCGTTGGGGTACACAGACCGTAGGGAAGGTTGGAACATGGGCCATCAGGCCTCAAAGAGCTCAGCTTGTCTGATCATTAGATAGGGCAGGACTATGGAAACATCCCAAACAGATGAAAATTTCTGTGAACAGCGCCTAGAGTTCTGAGACTGGACAGATATTCCCTGATTGTGGTCAGAGATGGCTCATAAATGCTATGGCTGTGACCAAGGACACAGCTTATGTAGAGGCAGCCAGGGCCCAGGGCCGAAGTGAGGAGCCACTTGTATAAACGCAGAAACACCAAGAAAGTGGGCTCTGTGGTCCCCATGGGGCTATAAATGTCCAGCATGAACCAAACCAGATCTTTAGAAAGTGTGTCTCCCCTCGCGGCCCCCTGAATCTGAAGGCTGCTCTTGGAGCTCTGAATTGTCCTTGAGGGGCAGTTTGGGGCTGCGTCTCTGTTCCTGCCTTGATTGACATCAGTTTACTAACTCAACAGTAGAGTGTGGGTGATGACCGAAGTTTCCTGACACCTCGGTGCTGTGTATTCTTGCTTATTTTCTCTAGATAGCGTAGGGATAGAATAAGACATACCTAGAACTCCAACTGTAAACTAGAGCATCCAACAAACTTGAAAGATTATATAAAGCAGTTCTCACATTAATAATGTGCTTATCGATAGTGCTACATTTTCTCCATCTCATCCCTCTTTTAGAAGCAAGCAATAACACCTGAAAAATTACGTATGCTCCCACCACAGACAATAAGGCTGCTCTCACTGAGCATGAGGCATCACCAACTTTACACATTCCCTGAACTGGGTCCTGGAGCAGACGTGGCCTCCCAGCCCTGACACAAGGTCTGTCAGTAAAGCTGGGAGAAGCAGTGTTTGTGGTGATGAGTGGAAGGCTGGCCATGTCAGGGGCTGTCTGTGCTGACCTGTGACACCAGGGGAAGGTGGCATCCTGGCTTCACAGCCTCTCTGTGGGAAGCCTTGGGGCTTCATTTAAGACCAAGGTTAGCCCATTGGGTGATCCTAAGCCTGTTGAACCAACAGGATTGATGGCCAGCACAGGCTCTGTTAATGTGGCTAAAGTGTTCCCTACTGACTTCCCTGGTATGCCTGGTATAGATGGGATGTTGCACTTGTGAGGGACCAGGGATAAAGAGGTGATCATTCAGAGGTGGCAGATATAGCAGGTTTGGGCAATACAGTTCTATGAAGGAGACCCTGAGGGTCATGGATGAGGAGGAGCATTGGTCAAGAATTTTGCTCCTTGAGAGCCATTCCAGTGTCTCTGGGACTGAGGTGGACACCACTTAGGGACTGCAGGGTGAAAATGGCAAGGCAAACGAGGTTCTCAAGAGAGCCTGAACATGAAAGGCCAGAACAGGCTGTCCAGGGAGTGAGGAGCATGGGGTGACATCTTTAATGGTAACCATTTGAGGTAGGGTAGGGTCGAGTCGAGTGAAGATCCTCTGGAGACAGAGTATGACCTGGGAAGCCATAAGGTTCTCATTCAGGTTCTCAGAGGCCTTTGTGGGTTCTTGAATGTCTCCTAACTCCTCACTCTCAGAGGGACAGGATGCTGCAGAGGGGTGTGGGTTGCCATGGAGTAGAGAATTACGCAGTCCACAGTGCATGGAGCTCGCATTACTATGAAGGGTAAAGCAGGCTGGGTTGTGTAGGGATGGAGATGAGCTAGAATCCACGTAACTCTGAGGCCTTAATTGAGCCGGTTCATTAAGAACTGGGCTTTGGCCAAGGCTGATGGGACTTCCCAGCACACGGAAGCTTTATCTCTTCTTCCTCAGGGGAGGGGAGAGAAGACAAGATGGAGAAGCAGGAGAGGGTGGCTATGACTTTTCCATCCATAGCCTGTTAACTCCCCAGGGCCACTCGTCACCCATGGTGCCTGGTCCCTTGAGGCAGGGTAGTAATCATCCTAGGCAGGAAGGACAGATGTTTCAAGAAAGGGCTGCAGCCCTGCCACCCACTCCCTGCCACCTGGATCCCAGGCAAGCCAAGTCTCTTTGCTAGTTTGGTGTTTCTGCAACACGTGTGGCTGGCCAGCTCTGGGAATTGTGGCTTTATGATCCATGGACATTTGAGTTATACCCTGGACCAGGGACAGGGATGGGTGGGCCATGATTCTCCCCTTGCTGTCTCCTTTGCTGGGATCTAGGGCTTTCTTTTTTTTTCTTTTTGGTTTTTTTCGAGACAGGGTTTCTCTGTGTAGCTTTGCACCTTTCCTGGAACTCGCTTTGGAGACCAGGCTGGCCTCGAACTCACAAAGATACGCCTGCCTCTCCCTCTCGCATGCTGGGATTAAAGGCATGCGCCACCACCGCCGTGGCAAGGGCTTTCTGTAGCTCACTCAGTGGGGCTACCTAACTCCAGGGCAAGAGTCTGGGGGATGGGGATGTTGACAGGAGAAAGAGCAAAGAGAGGAGGGTACTTACAGCAGGAAGAGATGGGCACACTGATAGCCAGAATGACCCAGGCAATATCCATCTTGCTCAAGCAGATGGTGGTTCTGTGCTGGGGCTTGTCCCCCTCAGCCACATGGGAGATGTTGCCCACTGTTCCCGGCTTCCAGGTCCCAGCAGGGACCAGGCGGTTGAGGAAGTTTCCCGTGGCCGTGGACAGCACTGTGGACAGAGGTCTGGGCCCCCTGTCGGTTGTGGTGGGGGAGGCCTCAGTCTTCTCCTCGGCTGGAGAAACAGTGCTTTCTGAGACCCCAGAGGGCCAGGTTGGGGCCTGAGGGGTTGCCGATGCTCCCTGAGGGATGCCCTGGGAAGGGACTGAGACACTGGCCTCAAAGGCAGCCTGGGTGGGCCCCGTGGCAACCGTGGAAACCCCAGAGCTGGCAGACGGGGGTCTGTCAGTGTCAGGGGTGACAGCAAGCCAAGAGTCACTGTGGCTAGGGCTGTCCTGCACGTCACCGTGAGGGCGCTGAGAAGGCACTGGGGCAGGCTGTGTACTGGCAGGGGTGCCTGAGGCTGCTGTGGCATCCGGCTCCCCTGCTGGGCTGGTCAATGTGGGGCCACTCCCCTGGTTGGCTCTGATAAGGCCTGGCTTGTCCTTTGCAGGTACCAGGGAGGTTGTGGGGGGCACCCATGAGGTGCTTTTGGGTGCTGTGGCTGGAGACACTGTCTGGGGCTGTGGCGAAGAGGAGTAGCCCCAGAGTGGGGTCCTGGGGGTAAGAGCTGAGGGGTCCGGCTCCACAGACCCTGTAAAGTTACCCTTGTAGATCTGGAAGATTTTCCCCAGAGGACGCTTCTGCCCCAGGTGTGTTGAGCTCTGATTTCGTCCCCTCTGGCCTTCCTTCCTTGCTGAGTGGCTACCGGGTACAGGTAGGAGAGGGCGAGATGAACCACCAGCCCCCTTCCTGGAAGAGCCTGGGGGTCTGGGGGGTCTACGAGTGGTGGCCCGTGGGGGCATCGTGGGGCGGCTGGTGGCTCCTGCTGGCTTTGTTGGCAGGATGGCAGGGGCAGCATCCCCTGGGGGGTGGCCCTCAGAGTGGGAGGATGTGGTTGCCATGGCAGCTGGAGGGGAACCTGTGGGCAGAGGGCTTTCAGGATGGGGGATGGCAGCTGTCACCATAACAGTGGACATGGTGTCTGTAGGAGGATACCCTTCTGGATGAGAGATTGTTGTTTCCATAGTAGCTGCAGCCTGTGAGGTGGGTCCATCAGGTTTGGGGTTCAGTGTCACCATGGAGGAAAGTCTGGTAGTGCTGTGAGATGCTGTCACCATGGTGCCTGGGGGGCTGCCTGAGGGAAGGGTCTGCAGAGATTCCCTGGGAGATGGTTCCTGGACGGCGAGTACCAGAGCTTTGGTCAGTGCCAAGGTCAGGAGAAAGCCTGTGGGGGAGAGAGAGGACAGAGGTGAGGAACAAAGGTGTTGGGCACAGCCAGGTCATCCTCACTGAAGACTTGGAGACATCTCTGGGGAAGCAGGAAGGATCTCTGGGGCATTCTTTAGGCCACCCTCGCACTGAGACACAAGAACTGTACGTGCAGCTGGGGAAAGTCTGTACAGAGGGAGGAGGGTGCTACCTATCATGGAAGATGGCAGCACCGGGTGACCCCGAGGCAATCAGACCAGCCAATCCCACCCTTTGCCTAATTCCCCAGAATGCCACCAGCCCCCTCCCTCAGTGCATTGTCTTGGAATGGGAGCCTGGGAGACTTGTCACTGCAGCTGGGGAGGAGTCATGGCCAGCCTGACCCAGGAGCCGCTCACAGCCAACTGGGGAAGGCTTGGGTGGGCGAGCTGACCAACTCCTCCTAGACCTTTTCTTGAACAAGAACAAAGTGCCAATGTCAGACCCCTGCTCATTCAGACTTGCTTACCCCAGAGTACAAACAGGGCAGCCCCCCCCCCCAGACCCACAGATGACCCTGAAGTAAGCAGAGATGTCCTGGTGAAATAGGAGCGTGATGGGCAGAAGAAGGCACTGGTCCAGAGAAGGGCAATCAAATCTAGCTTTCCTAACACCACAGTAGAGTCTGGGACAGAAAATGCTGTGGAAAGACCACTGCCTATTGAAGTTTTGGCATTAAGTGCTTTCCCTATGGTTCCTCATGTAGCTGAACTTGGGGAAGTCCTCATTGGTACTACTTGGTCTTTTTGAGTCGGAGGAGCCCTTCTGAACAATAAAGAGGGTTGCATAATAATGTATGCCTTATAAGTTTATTGAAAAAAAAAGCAAAAGCATAAAAATCAGAGTTTGAAAGCATTCCTGAATATAAACAGTTTCATAACCACAGCACCATGTGCCAGTAACCCTGCACGTCGACAGAACACATGGGATCATTGAGATCCTGGGCTGTTGTAGCACACGGGTTAGGGAGAGCTGGTCTCTGTTCCCGATGGGTGGTGGGACATTCTAACAGGGCCCGATTCTGTGATTCTCAACACCTCCGTGTTCATGTGCATTCCGCGGTCATTCTTGGACTTCGTTTCAACCCTATCTAGACCCTAGAGAGCAGGCAGAGATCTGACAACTCTCTTGGAGGCTTTCTGTACTTCACCACGCTCCAGCAGGGCAAGCGGATTCCCGCACGAATTCTGGGATGGGCAGCAAAGCCGCTAGCAGCAGGAGGCAGGGTCCTGCTTGGCATTCATGGGAGTTTGGCTAGCCTTGAGGAAGCAGAGAGGGAGGAGCCTGGAGAAAGTGTGCCTGGAGCACCATTCAGTGTGGGGTGGTTTGTGGAATAACCCTTGGACCTAATATTCACAGCTAAGCCAGTACTGGGGAGGTTGGGGGAACCTTGTTTTTAACAGAGGCAACAGCGCCTACTGTCTCCAGGACCAATGGACACCCTAAGCAAGCCAGTTTTCTACACTTTCATTCACAAGTCAGCCCACACACTTGCAGTGCATTCTGCTCATTCAAGTCAGTCCTAGCAACCACTTGACAGGGTGGGAAATGAAAGCCCGGGGAGACAAGGGAACATGTGTGTAGTCACACAGTCTCAGGAGCATGTGGAGCCAGGGCTGTCTCTAAAGCATATGCTTTTCCTAGTTAACTGCCACCAGTGATGCAGGGGGAGGTGGAGGCCCATCAGCTGTACCCACAGCAGAAGCAATATGCTACTTTGTTCTGATCTGTTCAGGGTTATTATTCCAGCCCCACAAACCCACACCTTGGAGCTTGGCACCATGGGGGTGGTCCTTGGTGGTGGCAACCTTCAATGTGTGAGGGACATTCTGCTACAAGTTGGTCTCATGACTGTTAGCTGACCAATTCCCCCCTCACCCCCCCCCCCCCCCCCCCGCCCGCCTCCAATGCCAGAATCTCAGAATGTGCCTATTTGGAGAGACATTCAAAAGGGAGATTCAAATGAACAGAGGTCAAAGGATGAACCATAACACAGTTTGACTGGTACCCTTCTAAGAAGAGATGGGGCATCAGGGTGATAACAGGGTCACAGAAGGATCCTCTTGTGAGGGCAGGGCAGCAAGTGGGAGGCTGTCAGTGATTCAAGGAAAGGGGCCAATCCTGGTACCACAAGAACCCAATCCTGGTACTACTTTGATCTTGAAACGCCAGCCTTCAGACGCTTGGGGGAAATAAATATCTGGTTTAAGTCATTCAGAGAGTGCTATCTTGGTACAGCAGCTGGGTACAAGCCTTTTGTATTACAGCACTTCTGAAATCGGGGAGATAGGGACAAAGGGCATGTGGGTAAGTGGTTTACATTGGGAGATGATGTGAAGGTCAGTCAAGGGGGCTGAGGTTGGTGAAACAGGGAAACCTGGCCCGAGGGAAGCTGGGAGCTGATGGTAGCGCCCCAGTCTCACTAGGAACACCTCACATCATGTGCCTTAAGGAGACACCCTCACCCCTGCTTTTTGGGTGCTCATCCTACCCTCCCCACCCCTTGGGCATCACAAGGCTGAGTTAGGGAGGTCTTCGGTCCAGGGGTTCTGGCAGGTCATAACTATGTCCACTGGGTGGCTGCTGCCGTAGCTAGAGTTAACATTAAGTCCCCTGAGGACCGCCGAGCTGGAGCACAGAATGTGTCTGGTGGTCAGAGCCCTAGAGCCAAGGACATTATGTTGTTTTGGCTTCAGAGTCACCAGCACAGAGTTTGGGGAGAGATACCAGCTAATCCCAGGGCCAAGCACACAGTGGGAAGCAGAGCTACCAAGCCTCCAGCAGAATGTCATCAGAACACAAGGCTTATGCTGCTCGGGGGTTTAAAATGGTTAGAGAAAGAAATTCCCCTGATGTCCTCACTAGGAGCCTACGGGGGCTCAGATCACCCCAGCCAGACCCTGTGACTGTCCTTACTGCTACTGCTTTTCAGGTACCAGACTCCCCAGACATTTCCTTCCTCCCTAAGTAACCTGTAAAATTTCTTCTCCATTCACGCATTTAGACTCCAATCTTTGCTACTATACAAGCATAAATTTATTCCTGGTGCCATGGGGCTTTGGTTAGCATAGTGAGGAGCCCTAGAGTTCACCTAAATCAACCTCTTCACTGTATAGAGAGCTGACCAAGTGGTGTGGTTTGTGCAATAGCACTTGGCTAGTTGGGGAGTGTGGTGTAGCCATTTGGGAGACTCTGGGAGCTCATGAAACTCAGAAAACTTATGTGGCACTTCCCCAGGTTTATGCAAGTAACAAATGTTTGCAAGGGGAGAGGAGACTGTTAGAACTGCCTGAAAGCATCAGGGAATCTGGGATGCAGCTTTCCGGAACTGTCATTTAAGCCAAAGTGGGGCTTTGAATTGCCCATATTCCTAGCCATCAGTTCACCGAGTTAGGTTTGGGTGGAATCATTTCTTTGGTTTGCTATTGTGCCCTGAATGGGGTGACCAGACGTTTGTTCATGTCTCCCCAGGAAAAGTCACACAACAAGGAGACAGCCTGGATCACAGCCATTATTTTAAAAATAAAAAATTTCATTTGTATCATAAAATAGCTACAAGGGTTGAACTGTCCACCTCCTTTAACCTTACTGTCACCTTGAATATGGAAATGAGACAAGAGCTTGCACCCTTTCTCCTTAGCACAAAAGGTTAGCAAATGAAGGATGTGATGTGTACTGTCACAATGAATGTGCAAGGCCTTCAACCAGGGGCTCCTCTAACACATGCAAATTTTCATTCAAGGCCCTTTGTACTGGCCTACACACTCCCCTCCCCACAATCTGGAGTGACTGCCTCTTTGCATATCATTTGCATGGATTTGCATAATGGACTCCTGAGACTAATTCCAAATATGTAAGAGTCACTAAAACTAAAATCTAGCTTGACATACTTAAAATGTAGAGCCAAATTTAAAAAAAGTGTCAGAGTAAGGATAAGTATGGGGGGATGGGGGACAGTCGGAGCCCATAGACTGATGGGTGCCCAGATGTCACAGGAAGGCGGCCTCCTCCCTAGAATTCCCATGCACATGTCATCTCAAAGGATGGAGAGGGCATCCTCCTCCTGTGTGTTTGGTTGGCTGCCCACCGTCCATATTGGGCACTGGCATTTGCATCTGGCACAGACAAGGAAGCTGCTGGAAGGGCAAACCTTTGCAGGCACAGCTGTCCTCGTAGCAGCTGGACAGGGGTGCTCTTATTAGCTCCATGCTGCAATCCACAGAAGGAAGCCCGTGGACCTTGCTGGTGGCCACACAGCTGAGGAATGGGGAGCTGGGATTTGGCAAAGCCTGGCTCTAATGGTTACATTTTCAAGCCCCTTTCATTTAACAGATCTTTTTTGGTTTTTGTCAGTGCTGAAGACGGAACCCCTGGAGTCTTAGGCATGCTAAGCAAGCTTTACCACTGAGCTATACTCCTTACCCTTAACATCTCTCCGCTTGTGTGCAACCCCCCACCCCACCACTACACCTTCCACCTCCATGTTCTGCATGGTTAAAGGCCATGATTTACCATCTTTGGGAATTCATTTTCTAGGTTGGAGTTTTTCTCTCTTACTTGAAAATCGTGTTTAAAAGTTTGTATACAAAAAAAGTTTGTATACATTTGTTATATTGATAATTCATACAAACAAAATAATAAGGAAATTAAATGGAATTCTAAGTATCTTCTTCAGTGGATTCTTCTTCCACATCCAGTTGATAAGACAGGGTACTCTGTCCACTGCCTTTTTAATCCTATCTCAGGCAATCACAGGTGTCCGAGCTACGCCCCATCACTGAGCAAGATGGCAACTTACACATTCCATTTGCTTGATGTGGCTAAGTCACATTTGCATGTTCTGATAAGTCCCTTTCTACTAAAAGATGGCATCTACCTCCTTTTTCGTTTGAGCTGAAATGGGCATTTGTGACCAATCTGCCTTTCCATGTCATAGTAGAGGTCTCATACCTTCTGCATTTCTCTCGGGGACAGTGTTAGTCTTGTATTAGGAATGTAGCTTCCTCAAAGGAAAGAGCATGTGGGGTGTGACAGGAATTTCCTGAGGAGTCCCTGCTGCTCTAGCCTCAGCCAGGCACCAAATGTGACAGTGAGGAAGCCTACAGGTAGCCCTGGGCTACCACTGGACGGCCACCATGGCGGAGATGCTAATGAGTGCTGCCCAACAGGGTCCAGTCAACCCTAAGATTCGTGAACAACTATAGCAAAATATATTGTTATAGCTTCAAGCCTCTTTACTAGCATTTTTATTTTTCTTTATTCCTTTGAGACAGGATCTCACTATGTAGCCCATACTAGCCTTGAACTTGGGATCCTCCTGAGTGCCGGAATCGATGGCTGTGTGCTACCACACCTGGTGGGCATTTTTATTTTTTTAAACTAGAACATAGTTTAAAGGGTCTGCCAAAGGGCACGAGTCACTGAGTTACAAAGCCACAGTATTGGGAAGCTGGCCCTAAGAGGAGGCATTTGGGACTCAGTCTGCAGGAATGTAATAGTCATTTTTGAGGGCATGGGTTTCTTTTAAAGCAGTACATTGGGCCCCCTTTTCCTCTCTCCTCTCATGGGATGGCAAAGCATGAGGATCCTCCTGGATACTAGCTCTGGACCTTGGACTTCCAGATTCCAGAATGCCGAGGAAACTATAAATTACCTAGCTGGGGCAGTACAAAGTATGCTGGACATTTGGGGATTTAGATTCTGCATCTGATGCACTCATAACACAACAAAAGTGTGCCTCTAGAACAGCAGGTCAGGCCCCAGCTGTTTTCTTTGCTGACCTACAACCTTACCTAGACATGAACTTCCTAATTCCAAAATTGTCTTCTGATCAGAAAGGGATGTCTGGACTATTGTAACTCCATCTGACAGACGAGAAGGCTGAAGGCCCCCCAAAGTAAAATGACTTACAGCTAACCACAGCTGCACAGGGTTAGACGGGGAAGCAACTCAGGCCAACACACTGCCTGGCTAATCGCACTGATGTTCCCAACTTTTAGGACTCTTTACACTCTGTGTTTCCAGGACTCTAGTGTGTTCTGTTCTTTGAATTCCAATGGCTCCTTTTATTTTAAAAACCACATAAAAATTCCAGTTCTTTGGAGCATGGTTATAACTTAGAATTAAATATGCCATCATTGAGTTCAGGAGGACCGGGTCACTGCGCTGAAGGCAGGCAGGCCTCTTGACCTTGACTAAGGAGCCTGCAGCACAGATCTTCGGCGCTTCCCCTTCTCCAGGCAGCCACACTCCACAAGCTCCCTCCCATCAAGTTGGGCATCCATTCTCCGGGCTGAAGGGCAGAAGCTCTGCTCAGCACTCTGAGCTAACTGGGGCCGTCACCTGGTGGGTTCCAGAAATGTCCAGAGATCACCGGTTCAACAGCTGGACTGATGAGATCCATGACTCCACTGGGAACTGCTTCCCAGAGCACAGTCTCTAGAACACAGGCAAGCAAGAAAACCACGTGAATCAGGCCTGTGTGTCCTGACACACCTGTGGCCTCTGGCCAATGTGAGTTCCTCTTATGCTGCAGCTCTGGGAGGCTGGCAGATAATAGCTTTCTAGCCAAACGTGTATGTCTACAACCACATACATGTTCATGCACTCTCTTCTCCCGGCTCTCCTGACCTCACACACATAGAACACAGCCCCTTTTCTGGGAACAAGAAATAGACAATCACGATAAATTTGCAGGTCATGTTTCCCCCATCATCTCCAAGCTATCACGTGGTTAAACCATTTGTCTAAGGTCCAGAGGGCGCCTCGCAGCAGTTCAGGATAAAAGCTCAGGCTTTGATCCTAGACGCTCAAGAAAGATCCTTAAGACTGAGGAATTTTTGATTCGGGGAAAATGTCCTGCATGAGCAGAGGAATGTAGGATAAAGACAATGTTATTATTGAGAATACACCCATTGTTATCAACGACCATAATTTAAAACCCTGTGCTCTCCAATGCAGCAACACACAGGCAACGCCGCAGACTTTTATTTTCAGCCTTTGGTTATCTGCCGTAGTTATTCTGATTTAACCCTAACATTCTCTACCTCGAGTCTTAGAAGGCAACTTTGCGGGGAACCTTGTGTGTGTGGCGGGGGTGGTGGTGGTGGTGGTCACGGTGGTGATGCTTCTAATCTCTGAGCTCCTCTCTCTGATGGAAATAGGCAGGGCTTGGTCTACTTCCCACCTGTCTCTGTCTAAACCACCAGTGTTGGGATGTCAGGTTCAATGTTCTAGTCCTCCTATCTAGCTCAACACCTGAGCTACAATAAATATTTGCTGAAGAATGGGACCCTCTGAAATCTATCTGCTGTGAACACAATGTGACACAATGGCACATCTAAACCTCTCCTCCTCCTTCAAAGTGACTTCGGCATGCCCACTGAGAGGTGGCTTTGTTTCCTCCCCTGGGTGTGGTGGGACCAGCGACTATGGCTGAGTGACTTGTGAGGCTAGACTTGAAGGGTGTGGTCCTTTTCCTGTGTTCTTGGGGGACACTTAGAAGCCAGTGAGCATGCTGTCTGGGAACCTGAGCAGCCCAGAAGGGATCATGTGAAAGGGAACTGAGGCAGAACCGTGGCCTTCAGTACTGGTGAACTTCTAGCTACCAGCCAGCACCATATGGTCAATGGGGATGTGGACATCATAGC
Organism: Peromyscus californicus insignis; assembly: GCF_007827085.1. Lineage (NCBI taxonomy): Eukaryota > Metazoa > Chordata > Mammalia > Rodentia > Cricetidae > Peromyscus > Peromyscus californicus. The sequence goes on from NW_026294402.1 coordinate 98,037,756, forward strand.
CTTAGCCAAACCACCTAGCTAAATCTTTGGCAGAGATAAATGACCCTCTTTTCAAACTCCAGTTTTATGAATGGAATGAGGGATAATTACAGTTTCCAGTCCTAAGTTTAAGAGTAGTTTGCTAGGAACAATGAGTGAAACACCACCCCCACGTGGTATTAAGTGATCATCTTGGGTTTCAACACAGGGGTTCTGCCTTCCTCTTTCTATAGCTCCATGATTTCTGTGATAGATACAGGTTCCCCCCAACCCCCAAAGAAGAAGGAAACATAGGAGCTTGGGACACTCCTACTATCTCCTGTCACACAGGACAGAATAAAGCTGGGAGAAACTGGTCCCTGCAGACTGAAGGTGTGGCCTCCTGCAAGACTGTTGTAGAAGGGAATAAAATCAGCCGAGGGAGCATGTACCGGCAGGCGAAGGGGTCCCTCGAAGACTCCCCAGACCAAGTGAGAGTTGGAATGAGATGGAACAAAAGGCCAAGGCAGCCTTTAATAAGATTACAGGATCATCAGTATTCAGGGGACATCTCATTGACATCAGAGGAGAGAAAATAAGTCCTGAGAGCCTGTGGCTCTGCCCAGTTAACCCCCAGTTAAGGGGGTCCTGAGAATGCTGGAGAGACCAGGGTGGGGTCAGTAGGAAGGAGGGGGAAGCTGTCAGAGTTCTAGTGAGACAGGAAAAGTCCTGGGGACCTACTGTGCAACATGTGACTATAGTGAATGATATGTGCTGCACATTTCAAAGTGACCAAAAGAGAGGGTTCAAATCCCAAGTGTGCTGGTGCACACCTTGAATCCCAGCACTTGGGAGGCTCAGGCAGGTTGCAAGGTTGAGGCCAGTCCACGTTACATAGGGAAACTATCTCAAAAATAAAAGAATTTAAAATGTTTTTCACCACAAGGAAAGTATAAATTTCCAAGTCAGTCAAAAATGAAGTAAGACAGCCAGGCATGGTGGTGCATGCCTTTAATCCCAGCACTTGTGAGGCAAAGGCAGGTGGATTTCTGGTTCAGGGCTAGCCTGGTCTATAGAGTCAGTTCCAGAACAACCAGGGCTACACAGAGAAATCCTGTCTCAAGCCCCGCCCCACCCAAAGCAAGACTTTAGAGAAAATGTTCCATGTTTTACAGTGCTGTGGGATGTCCTTCTGTATGCTGTGAATATGTGTTGCTCTCACTGATTGATAATAAAACTGTTTGGCCAATGGTGAGGTAAGATAAGGTCAGGTGGGATAAACAAACTGAGGATGGAGATGAAGAAGGGTGGAGTTGGGGCAGACACCAGGCAGCCACCAAGGAAGCAAGACATGTAGAAAATGAGGTAACAAGCCACAGACCACATGGCAAAGCATAGATAAGAAATATGGGTTAATTTAAATGTAAGATCTATCTAGTAATAAGCCTAAGCTATTGGCCAAGCATTTATAATTAATATAAGCCTCTCCTCTGAATGGTAATTTGGGAAGTAACTGCTGGGTATAATTGGGCATACAGGACAGAAAGCTCTGCCTCTGGTTACATTACAGAGCAGAGCTCAAGGCCTTCAGCCAGGAGATTAAAGTCAACACTGGCCATGTCAGAGTCATGATAACATGTGGTGGTATTTTACTTGTACTGAAATGTGATTTTAATTGTATGTTAATAAAGTTGCCTGGGGGTCAGAGCTATTAGAGCCATAGCAAGCGCGTGGCGCCGGTGGCGCACACCTTTAAGGACCTGGAGGGTGGTACATACAGGCAGTGACGAGGCAGTCACATGTTTGGGTTTACAACTAATGAGAAGGCAGAACAGTTAGACTATATAAAGACATACACACAGGAAGTAGGTCCCTTTCGGAGAGCTCTCTTGGCTGAAGAGGATCGCTGAATCAGGAAGGGTGAGGCTCTTAGCTCTGACCTCTTGGCTTTCTTCTCTGAATCGGCTCTGTGTTTCTTATTTAATAAGACAGTTGGTTACATCTACATTTAACAGTTTACATATTGATATAAAAATGGCACCTTACCTTTTCAGTTTTCTCCCTTAGGCCTATAATCCCAGTGTGATTATAAAACAAACACCAGAAAAGTCCCAAGTTGAGGAACACTTTACTAATATCTGGCCAATACTCTTCTGATAAGAGTTGAGCCAGCGGGATGGCTCAGTGGTGAAAGTATTTGCTGTATAGCCTGGAGACCTGAACTCCATTCCTGGAACCCACAGAAAGGTGGAAGGAGAGAACCAATTCCAGCTCCATAAAATTGTCCTCTGATGTCCACACATCACACACACAAACACACACATAGATGTCTCACAAGATAAAATCAACTATCCCCAACTCCTAGGAAAGACTTTTTCTATCTCCCTCTCCCTGTGAGGACCCCTCACTGGGAACTCACCTGCGGCCTTCTTGCAGCATATGCCGATAAATTCTCTTTATCTTTCATACCTGTAGTAAATTCTTTCACTGCCATGCCATTGGCCTTCCAGATACTGTCTTGTGCCTTAGGAGACTGGATCCAAAACATCCAGGAACCTCACTACAGACACGAGAGTCCCTTCTTGGCTCAAGGCCTAAGCTTTCAGAAGGTTTTCATTTTTGTGGGGGTTGGGTGTGGAAAGTTGACAAGGTAACTCCATGAAGGGCTTCTCCCAGAGATGCAAGGGACAGGTCTATGGGATGTATCCAAAAATGAGGCAGGGTAGAAAGACAGGAGAAATTGAACAGATGTGGGAAGAGGGAAGCTGCTCATCCTAGGATCTAGTTTGTGTTCCACGCTGGCTGGGAGTCCAGAAACTTCAACACGGCTGATAACATCGGCACTACCCTCAGAGCTAGGGTGTGCTTTCTGTGGTTGGTATTTTCATGTCAACTCGACACAAGCTAGAGTCATTTTGGAAGAGGGAATCTCAGTTGAGAGAATGCCAAGAACACCAGATTAGCCTGTGGTCCATTTTCTTGATTGCCTGGGAAGGGCCCACCTCACTGTGGGTGGTACCACCCAGGGCCAGGTGGTCCTGGGTGCTCTAAGAAAGCAGGCTGAGCAAGCCAGTAATCAGTGTTCCTCCTGATTTTATATATATATATATAGTGAAGTCTATAGCTTCAATTCTTGCCTCCAGGTTCCTGGCCTGTCTGAATTCCTGTTCTGACTTCCCTCAGTGATGGACTGTGATGTGGAACCATAGCTGAAATAAAGCCTTTCCTCCTCCAGTTGCTCTTGGTCATAGTGTTTTATCACAGCAATAGAAACCCCAACTAAGATACCATCCTAAAGACACTCCCAACAAGGATATTAAAAGCAATAACGTGCTTACACCAGTTTCATGGCTTTGAGTTGAACTGTATTAGCACTCCTTTTTCATCTACAAATCTAGATAAAACTGCCTTACAGTGTCATTTACAATAAGACCAACCAGTAAACTAGCTCATATATTGCATGCTTACTATTTTTTATTTGTGTGCACATGTGCATTTGTGTATATGAATGAATGCCACAGTGTGCATGTGGAGGTCAGAGGGCAACCTTGGATGTGGGTCTTTGCCCTCTACCTTGTTGGTTTCCCTACCCCCTGCTCCTGTGCATGACAGGTTCATCGGCCTGTGAACTTCTGGGGATTCTCCTGGCTCTGCCTTCATTTGTTCACTGGCAGGAACTCTCAGATCACAGATGCTTACCCCGTGTGCCTGCCTTTTATGTGGGTTCTGGGAGTTTGAACTCGGATCTTCACGTGTGTCTACTGAGCCATCTCCCTAGTCCCATTTTCTCCTTTAATTTTAAACTCTACTTACTATTAAAACTTTGCTTAGCCTACTAATAGCCTACCATTAAATCTTGTTGTGAACTACATCCTTTGAATAACGTAACTTAGAACATCACAGAACTACCTGTGTGATAGTTCAGTTGGTAAAGGTGCTTGTCACCAAGCCCGATGACCTGAATTTGATCCCTGAGACCCATATGGTGGAAGGAGGGAGCTAACTCCCATAAGCTCTCCTCTGGCCTCCACACATGCTCCATGATGTATTCATATCCATATGTGTTCACACACAATAAATGTAAAAGTCCACAAAATCACATATATAGTAATTGAAAAGACATTTGACTTTGACTGTGACTCTCTTGAGAAGCCTACATCCATGTCGTGTGTCTCACTTTTACCTATGTATCTCTAACGTTGTGTCCCAGTGATTAGATCTATAGTATGAACTATCCTGTCTCTACTTAGCAAACCCATTAACTTTGCTTCCCATCGCCGCCTCCTGAAATTCTTTTCTGTGGCACAAAGTTCTCACTTTACTTAAGTGAAGGTCTCTACAGCTGGATAGAAGGTCTGCCTGCAGGCTATTGGTGGCAGTGCTGGGCTATGTCTCCATGCTACTGCTGACGTAAGCATCTGCCTTAACAGGCCAATATATCAGTTCCTTCAGAGACTACAATCACATCTTGGGATGTGGTCCAGGAGGCTCCTCCATGACTCCCAAAGACTTCGTGAAGTCCTAGGATGGCACCTGTCCCAAGACACTAGCACCTGGCTACCCCCAGCTTCAATTCCCAAACACAGAGGGAGTGGGCAAAGACACAAAGCCCTGGCTTGGTCAGACCCAGAATCCCTTTCCTAAGGCCAACATGGGAACGTTTGCCGTAACAGCCTCATGAGTTGGGCCAGCAGTGTAGTAGTGCCTTCTCTCAGCACACCTCTCCTTCCTCATCAAAATGCTTGCTGAAGAGGGGAGAAGGCTGGCAGCTGACAGGTTGGTGGCAAAGTCCTGGAGGAGGGAGCAGGTGGAGGGGAGGTTGGCATAAGGGTAGAGTGGTTGCTTCCTTTGCTATTTTCCAGGTCCTGAGCCTCCCAGGCTTCTCCTGAGTGTTGCTTGGCATTCTCATAGTTCCGGAGTAGTTCTGTCAGGCTGGCTGCAGGGCTGTCTGGCCTCGCCTGTCATACTGGCTGAGGGTTCACCGCCTGCTACAGTTTGTTCGGAACAAAGCTGCTCTGTCAACACAGTTGTGTTTCCGGGTCATGCCATTCCATTTCCTACTTCCAGGCAGGACGCCCACACCCCAAGGTCTAATTTCTCTTTCGGGCATGAGCTGTATTCCACAACTGAATTCAGAAACTCAGCCTTCCTTGCTGTGCACTCATGGGAATTAAAGCTCCCCTTCATTTTCTCCATTTTTTACTATCCCTTCCCAAACCCTTATGACGACCAACGTGGATACCATCATTAATGCTACATTTCCATTTATGAAGCTATACTGTGCCTGGCATTGCGTTAAACATTTTCATTATTCATCTCAATCCTCACAAAATTGTAAGACAAAAGTCTTAACCATCTCCCACATGATCACAGACGTTCCAATCTTCCACCTTTCACATGTCTCTGTATGGACTATAAATCTGTGGATTTTGGTGCCCGAAAGATTCAAGGTGGACTCAGTGGTCACTTCCTGGTAGCAGTAGTAATAAATCACTGTGCCTATGCTGAATTGAAGGAATAAGAACAGCACATACACATGGAGGAGAGCACAATGAGAGATGGTATTAGAATAATTCAGGAAGACTGATCGCAATTCTGGGCGACTCTTGAGTGGAACCCATAAAGGTTGGAGGGAACCCAGGAAGGCTTCCTGGGAGCAGAGACACCTGAGTCCTCTTACTCTTATTATTCCCCTCCCCCGCCACCCCACCTGCCTGTCTCTTCATTCATGCAGTCAACAAATGGAGCATTAAGCTGAGGGGAGGTGCTTTGTGTTTCCCAGATAAACCTAATCTGATGTTAGCCATGGATGGTACCCATCACCTCATCCTCTGTCACAGGCAATGAAATTCAATTTGGCGGGTGAATTTTTAGCACTTGCTGAGAAATGTATATCTATACATGTGTGGGAAGTCGTTTATGGTATGCTGGGCGCAGAACAGGAACACGTAGCATTGGGTACCCACAATGGCCCCAAGTATTTTGCTCTTGAAAATTCATTTAGTATTCACAAAATTTTGTGAGGTGGATGCTTCTTTCCCTAAAACTAAGGTTCAGGGAAGTTAAGGATTTGTTCAGGGTTACAAACTCGAAGTTTGAGCCATGGTGTGCACACCTTCACACAAAGGTGAACATGTTTACCTTTCTACTCTCCTTCTCTGTCTTCTAGCTACAGATGTTGACAGGTGCAAACCTGTGTAGTGTAAGCTTGATCGCTCCTCACAGTGAGCTCCGCACCTGATCAAAGGACTCAGATCAGCAGGCCTTGGGGTGACAAGTGGATGGCCTTGGATCTTGCAGGGTCAGGCTCTCTGAGGCACAATGCCTGGCCTGCATTCTAGGCACAAATTTAAAAGTTCTGTTGGAGCTGAATCCAAGAGAGCAAGACTGTGACCCAAGCTGAAACACATCCCTTGATGTTTCAAAGGCTCCAGGCCCTATGCTAAGGCTGAGACATAAGAGATGGCTGTCCTCTCTTGAGGACATTCTCTTTAGTAATTGGAAGGTGTGGCTGCCCCCACTTCTAGTTATGGGGTGGAGAGCTGGTTTCTTGCTTCTGAGATGTCCTTCATTGATCCTTCTCTACTCCCCCCAAAATATGCCCTCTTACCCAGTCATATCCCATTGGTTGAACAAGTTTGGAAAAATCATCATTGCCCTACCACCCTCTCTCACCATTAATCAGTTGGCACTTGCTTGCATTGCCTGGTGTGGACTGGCACAAAGGAATGATGTTCCTTCTCTGTCCTCCAGGGGAATAGCGGTTCAGCTACAGGAACATGGCTGACCCTGATTGAGTGACTAGTTTAGATTTCTCTTCTGCCTCCAAGTTACTTGAGCTCTGTGTGGTTTACCTTCCTCATCATAAAGTGATGATAACAGTACCCTCACTGGAGGCTTACTGAAAGGATCTGAAGTTAACATATAACATATTTATAACACTGCCCGGCACAGGGTGATATTAGAGTCCACACTGTTCATATGAGAGCCACCAGCAACATGGGACAAAGCACTCACAAAGTCATTATGTGCTATGAGTTATAAATTCCTCCTCAGTTTTGAAGAATTAAAGTATGAAAATAAAAATAGACTATTCCCTCACATTTTGCATTAATTACACACTGAGATACCAACATCTTGGGCATCCTGGTACATACTAATTAAAATATATCACTAAAAGTAATCTTCCTTATCATGTGTAATTTAAAATAGTACTTGTGGTTTGTATTGTGCTACTGGTCAGCGCTGGTCTAAGTGTTGGCGCTAAACAACAAGGCAGAGCGTTACAAGCACCATACCCGAGGTTGATGTTCTGTCATGGGAATGTTCTGAGCATGCTCACCAACAGCATCAACGGCGCCTGGAGACCTATGTAACAAATGTCTCAGATTTGAATGGATTGAGTTAGGGGCCCAGTGAACTCGAGGTGGCTCAGCCCTCAGGAGTTCAGAACTAGTTTCTGGTTCTGGGAGAAAAGATAACTTTGTACTCCACACCGTGGCCAGGATGGGGCATGGTTGGGGAGCCACCCAGAAGTGGCACTTAGAAAAATCTGACAGAAACGAACAAGTGCCCTGTAGCCAATTCCTGTCCCATCCTGCTTGGCTCCCTGGGTGTGGCTTTTTCTGGGTATCATGCCCTCTGGCTGGCTGGCTCCCCTGCTCTCTGCACCTTTTGAATCTAAAGCAGGGCAAGAACAAATGAACGGAGGACCGTCTGCCCTTGGTAAGATGAATTTGCATTTGGAAAGCATGACCTCCAAAGACATGCTTATGATTCCTGGTTGGTCCCGTGTTCAGCTCGGACTAATGTGGGGCAGCCAGGCAGCTGAGGGCAAGAAACTGTGAGAGGGATAGCTGCAGGAGCAGCAGGCTGTCCCTGACAAGAGGGCAGGTTCCTGATGAATCTGCTTCCTGAGGACACCGCACTCCAGGGGAGACTTGGCGGAAAGAGTTGACATTCACATAGCTGTTTTCTACTGTGGATTTATGGTCTTGTTTTCCTTTGGGCTCCTACCAAATGGATCTATTTTAATTGGCGAAGCCCAAATTCTGCCTTTGGTCTTTAGTGAGGTCACAAAGAGGGACATGAGTCCAGAGAAGAGTGTGCACTGAGGGGTGGATATGACCATTGTGAAGTAAAGGACTTGATCAACCTGATATTTGGAAAAGGTGTCCTCTTCATGGTGCTGGATGAGCTGGATGGGGAAGACTGAAACCTTCTTTCACCCTGCACAAAAAACAATTCAAAGCAGACCAAAGACCTAACTGTAAGACCTGAAATATTGAAACTGCTGGAGAAAAACAGAAGAAACACATTGAGATAGGCATAGGCAAAGAATTTTCCAACAGGACTCCAGTGTAGCTTAGGAAATAATACCAAGGACAGACAAATGTGATATTGTCACATGCAAAAGAATCCCATTACCTTTTCCATCACTGTGACAACATCCTTGACAAAAGCAACTTGAGAAGAGAAGAATATATAAAGAATTCAAGAAATTAAACACCAGAAGAACAAATAATCCAATAAACAGGCAAATGAAGAGACAGTTTCCTACTTAATTAAAAATGACAAGTGCATGAAAAAAATATCCAACATTTTTAGCCACTGGGAAAATGTAAATCAAACCTATGTTAAGGTATAATTAATATTATGCTAATAAAAAGGAGGAAGAATACTACATTGAGATTTCATCTCACCCTGGTTAGAATGGTCATCATCAAGAAAGCACAACATTCTGGCGGTGTGGGGAGTGGAGGACAGAGACAGGAACATTTATATACTGTTGATAGGAATATGAATTCATCTGTTTCTCAAGACATGAAAAGTAGGACTACTGTACTGTAGTGGTATTTGCTCCACCCAACATTGTATGATCTGTCTATACCACTTCTGGGTATATACCCAAGGCATCAAAGCCAGCTTAGAGGAGATATACCTGTAGACCCATGTTTATCACAGCACCATTGGCAACAGATGAGGTATGGAATCAGGCTAGGTGGTCACTAACAGATGAAAGGGTAAACAAAATGTGAACATACGTGCAACGGAGTGATGCTTAGCCTCAAAGGATGAACGCATGTCATTTTCAGGAAAATGAAAGAACCATCATATTATGCAAGATGAGCCAGACTCAGAAAGGCAAGCTATATAGTTTCTTTATTGTTTAATCTAGATTTAAAAAGGACATTAAGTAGAAGGACTACTTGGGAAGAGGAAAAATAGCAGTAAAGAGATGAAGAACAGCTGGGCGGTGGTGGCACACGCCTTTAATCCCGGCACTCAGGAGGCAGAGGCAGGTGGATCTCTGTGAATTCGAGGCCAGCCTGATCTACAGAGTGAGTTTCAGGACAGCCAGGACTGTTTCACAGAGAAACCCTGTCTGAAAAAACCAGAGGGGGGGGGGGAGAAGAGGAACAAGAAAGGACAATGTGGGAGTGGGTAATAAAAAAGAATAGAACAGCCGGGCGGTGGTGGCGCACGCCTTTAATCCCAGCACTCGGGAGGCAGAGGCAGGCAGATCTTTGTGAGTTCGAGGCCAGCCTGGTCTACAGACCCAGATCCAGGAACGGCGAAAAGCAAAGACAGAGAAACCCTGTCTCGAAAAACAAAAAACAAAACAAAACAAAACAAAAAAAGAATAGAACAAAACAAGATGTGCTGAGCTTAGGCCTCAGGCCACACTTTCTTCTTGTGAGTAGAAAGGGGGCTACACAGATTTGTCCACTGAGAAGGAGGTGTGGCTTCAATACAGACGTTGCCTTTGTTCCCCACCTCTCATTTTAATTTCAATTTACAGGCATCTGTACTCACAGGGACAGCACCACTATACCACTTTCATCACTGTTGTGGTGAACTCCTCTGGGCATGAAATGACTACCAGGCACCATAAAGCAGAATTGCTGTGGTGACCTACGGAAGACCTTGGCTTGAAGTCATAGCAATGAAATAAAGAAAAGGCTGTGACAGCTAGATCTATGGTGGTGGTTATCACGCTGCTGATACTATGGAAGAAGAAGGGAAGTGTCATGACTCTTACCACTCACTACTGTTCCCAGCTTGCATTTGGTCTTGGGGGGTGCTAGGGTATACAGTAGACCAAAGGTAGACAAGACATGAGGTTAGGATTCTTCAGTAGTGTAGCTTTTGGTGAGTTGCTTATACTCCTGCAAGCAACCTCAATAAACTCATTAGTTTACCAGGTTGGGCTTCAATTGGCATTCTTTGGTCTTTGGTACCTATGTGGGATGAGTAGACATTTCTTATGTATCCACTGTTTCCAATCACATGACACTTGGTGGCTGAACAGGGACTGACAGAATCAAAGATGAATGAGGGTAGAAATGTCAGGGTGTCCATCTTTTCCCACGTGGCCTGGGGAGACAAACCTCCTTGCTGTAATGGTAGATGCGTGGCCCCAGCTATGGGAGACCAGACTGAAGTGTCTGTACAGAAGGAACAGACCATATAAAGTAGAAATGTCCCGCAAAGGATAGGTGGGGATCAGATCCAAGCTAGTTTCTGGTTTGGCAGGAGGAGGAAGTAGGTAAGAAGAAGGACTGGATGGAGCTGTTGGCTAATTTTTTTAGGGTACAGGGGGCATAAAGGAAACAAAATAGGTCTATGCTAAATAGCCCCTTCTCAGATCCAGAAACTTGGAACCCCTGGGAAGAATCAGGCAGTAAGGAGGAATAGAATGAGATAAAAATGACAGTGAGGGAACTGGGCATGTGAGAAGTGGCTTTGATACTTAATTCACCAGGCCAGGCAGGGCTGTGTTCACTGGAGAGCTAAAGAAGAAAATTCAGTAGGGCCTTGGGACTGGTATGGAGCCTTTGTGGCCTTGGTGATGGGATATGATCTTCATGAGGTAGGAGGGGGTTCCAAATGAGGTAGGAGGGGGTTCCAAATTAGGCATGTAAAGTGGGTTTGAAAAGTGCTGTAACAATCTAAAGGGAATGAAGAGATGGAAAAGTAGACAGATAGAGGGGCCCATGTGGGTCACACAAAAGCAAACACAACAGGATTTGTGTTGAGCCAGAGTTCCCAGGGGAGAAGAAAAGACAAAAGGCTAACTGTTGAATTCATGAACCTCTAGAGGGCTTTGAAGCCAATCAGCAGTTCACCAAAGGAGTGAATCTCCATTGTACCCCTTGCTATGGAGGGCGGTAATCCTGAGGAGTGGGAATAATTCCATTTGTTCTTCAAGTGAGATGACCCAAGTTGCCTGAGGGAGAAGGGCATGCAGAGTGCAGAGGCCCAACGCTGAATTATGGATTTACTCATCCTCAATTAATGCACAGAATGTTTGGGCTTTGGTGGATGTTGGAACTAAGTATATCTTAACTTATGGCAACCCCTAAAGGCACCAGGGTAAGAGACAACTGTGTATAGATATGGGAACAGAGCAGGCATGTGAGCGAGACTGGGCTCGTTCTGGCTGTGGAAAATGACTCTTCCCTGGAGTACTGTGCACATTTCTCAGCTGAAAGAAAATGTAATGAGGGTGGATGTGCTGCTGGAATGTACCCCACTTATCACAAGCAGAGAGTTTGGCTTAAGGGTGCAAACTGTAAAGGCAGTCCTGAGTCCAAACGAAATGGCAGCCTGTGAAAATGAGGTTGTTTGCTCAGTCCAAAGCCCTTTCAGCAAGCTGGTGTGGTCAGTAATGAAGGCAGACTGTGTGTAGAGAATGACAGGATTAGAGAGCTAAATAAAGCAGTGCCCATCCGAGCCACAGCACTCCTCGCTGCTCTTCCGGCAGAACCAACGAGACATGTGATGCGATGCTGTTCTGCTGTGCTGGGCACTGTTAACTTTTTTCTTTAATTCTTTATCTGCCCAAGACTGATTCACATTTATTTGTAGCAGGTGGTAGTGGACCCTCAGCGATCCTGCTCACATCCTGGAAAAAGGTTGCACTGTGAACCTCTGAGTGTCTTACAGATTCAGAAGATTATCTGGAAGAATAGTAAAAACAGAAGTGGAGTATTTAAATGCAGCAGGCACCCTCACTGAAAAAAGGCATGCATACAGAGAGTCACTATTATTGAATAAAAATCTCAGTCCCTGGGGTGGGATATGTCATAATGAATTGCTGGATACAGGGGCACTTGAGGGCCCAGCTGAGCCATTACGGTTATGTGCACACCAGAACTGGACAGTGAATTCTTGTTGGTGAAGATACTTCATATTCTGGATTCAGGACATAGAGAAAGCAGGTCTGGACTGAGTCGGAGACACTTTCCCTACTGGATGGTGTTCATAGTGCCAGAAGGCGTCAGGCAGTTCTGTGAGGGAGAGTGGCCCTGCCCAGCTATGGGTGGTATACTATCAGCATGCCAGTAGTAAGTGCTTGCTGGTGTGAGAGTGGCATAACTGTTATAATATGGCATGATGATTAAGGGTGCAACCAACTACATTCTGCTTGGCTTTAAAGTGTACTCCACTGGGAGGAACCCGCATTTGCTACTTTAATCCAGGGGAAAAAAACTTCTGTGTGTGAAAAATCCCAGGTCTTGGTGGAGAAAGTAATGATTTTTCCTTTTTTGGTTAAGTGGTTGTAACATAGCTGTCAAACTGCCCTCTAAACATTTGTGTTTATACATGGAAGTTAGTGCTGCTATAGGCCACAGTCAGAGAAAACTCCCTTTTATAGTGGGCAACAGCTGTGAGCCTCATAATTATTCACACTACTGAGGATAAATGTCAACTGTTATGAGGCAAATCGGTCAAATGCTCAGGGAAACACACCTATCAGTTCATCCTCTTCAGGATTCAGGGAACACTGTGGAAAAGATGAGGAAGACACAGGAGGGCTGGGGGTGTGGCTTAGTGGGTCAGAACATGTGCAGTGCAAGAACGAGGCCCCGCGTTTTAGCCCCAGCTCCCACGAGAAGGCCCGGCCCTAAGCACCTACAACTCTAGCACTATCAATAGAAATGGGAAGACCACTGGGCTTCTGGCTAGCCAGTCTAGGGGAATAAAGATGAGTTCCAGGTTCAGTGAAGAGATGTGTCTCAAAGGAATGAAGTAGAGAGCAACAGAGAAGGACACCCAATGTCCTCCTCCGGGCTTTTCACTTACACACATGGGTGCTTGCACACACACATGCACATACACCACACATGCCATACACAAGAAATGAAATAGAAGAAGAAAGGAAAGAATGGAAGAGTTGGAGAAAGGAGCATGGCGTGACTCCCAGCTGTAATAAAATTGGTCCTTAGAGAAGGTTTTAGCTCGTATTTGTAGTAATGAAGTCAGAAGAATGATAAAGCTGATAACTAATCAATGACACTGTTAATGTTCTCTTGTGGAAGGAGGGCCATGAGATGCTCACCTGAGATTTCAGTCATTACTCTTCTCCTGCCTCAGCTGCGTGAGGTCTTGAGGGACGCTCAAGTACACAGGCGATGGGAGGCTGACTAGAGGCTGAGAACCTTTGATGGCACATCTTTCTGAGCTGCCTGTCCTTTAGGGAATCCCAGTAAACTCAACATTTCACCAGCTTCGATTTGGATTCAGTTGTTTGGTCTAGTGTCCTCTCTGGTTCTTGATGCCTCCCGTGGTAGAGTTACACAATTGTGTATTATGCTAAAGAACTCTTTGGCCAGCAAGGTTTCCATTACACTGTTTTCTGAAGGTAGCTAAGGCTCCCGCCCACGAAAAAGCATTTGGACATAAGTGGCATCAGCTGTGTCCAATTTATTGGCACCAGGGAGGACATTGTGGAAGTGATGGCATGAACAGTGCTAGTGGGAGAGATGGTCAGGGAGGGTCCTTTATTTGGTTCTACTCTGTCCCAGGTACTGTGTGTCAAGTGCCTTAATTTTATACCAGGTCACACTTCCCAAACATGCCTGACTCATCTCACCCCGCAGATTCTTCTTAAAATGTGACGGTGACTCATGGACAGGGTCTGTGTTCTTTCCCCTTGTGTCTGTGACGATGGCAGGCAGAAGTGAGTCCGAGTTCCAAGGTCATGAGCAAAGACATTCTGAGTCTGGGAGGAGAGACGGCATAGAACTGGCAGGAGAGCCCAGTGTGCACACTTTCCCAGAAGGACCGCCAGATGTTCAAGAGTGGAAACCTTCAGGTGACTTCAGTACAGCAAGCACGAACTGTCCTCCTTGACAGAACCCAAGCCAATCTGACTGACTTCACTATAGACTGACCTGTGGCAGATTTTCCAGGTAAGTGGAGTTCTGGTCTTCTGTGGTTGGCTTTCATTCACTGTCGTACCTGTGAACTCTGTCTGCTTGCTGTGTGCATCATCAGTGGCTTGTTCCTTTGTTGCCGTGGAGCAGTATTCTATGGCATGGGCACATGTCTATCACTCACCTGATGGCAAACACATTTGAGCTATTTCCAGCTTCCAATGAGGTTGCTATGGACAGGCTGGGGCTGTTATGCAGAAGGTTGCTATGAACATTTGGTTACAAGTCTGTGTGGACATATGCTTTCATTTATCTTAAGTAAACACCCAGAGGTAGAATCGCTGGGGCATATGAAAAGTGTATATTTGATTTCCAGAGTATTTTAGTATTTTGTGTTTCTGTTTTAAAATTCAATTGTTGATTGACAGGTTGATTGATTGTTTGGACAATAAGTTTTATGAGCATGGTCTCTAAGTCAACATTAAGAAAATGAGTATAGTTAGATACCTCCCTCTGAGTTTCCCTCATGCAGCATCCAAGTTTCTCACAGGCCTTACATCCACAGGAACTCATATGCCCTTTCTGATCTGCTTGGATGAGTGTGTTCTGGATGACCTTACTTTTCAAACAACAATGTATCCCAGATACTGTTAAGGAGCCAATCCCAAAGTCTTTCCACTCTTAGGAATTCTCAGATGCTCTCCCTCAATTGCTCCATTGGAAAACAGTTTTTAAGTCAACTAGAGATAAAGTGACCCACTGTGGCTACCTCTCAGAGCACTGAACTAATGGAAGGTTCTGGCAAGTACTGGGATTGAGAGGTATGTATGCCAACCAGGACGCATATAGACTTCTGTGAAGGACCACCAGGCACTAAACATCACCTGGGCTCTGCTGCAGTCACTCTGTTCTGCTGCTGTGCAAAGATAACCATGTGATGTGAACAAAGAGGGCCGGCTGTGTTTCAGTAAAACTATATTTACAAAAGGTGGTTCAGCCGCCGTGGACGGCAGAGCGGATTTGAGAAGTGGAATGTTCTAGTTAACTTCTAGAGTGGTTTTCAAAGGCCCTCCACTTGTGGTGTGCTTCCCCCGCCCCCCCCCCCCCCCCCCAGATGCCTCCATTCCCTTCCACCTCAGGAAATCTGCCACTGCAGGGTTCCGAAGAAGGCTGGGAAGGGAGGAGAGGAGTGGAGAGAAGCGAGGGGGGCTGGGGTGGGAATGGAAGGAACAGAGGTAAGGGTGGGGATCTTAAGAACAAGGGTCAAGGGCAGTAAACGTGACAAGAACTCAATGATCAACTGCTCCATCAGAAACCACATCACCCCCTCTCTCCTCCTCCCCATTTATTCCTCCTCTTGCTCTCCACCACTCACCCCTCCTCACCCTCTCTCCCATTCACCCCTTTTCTCCTTCCCTGAGGCCCAAACTGTCCACCTGGAGCTGAAGAAGGGCACTGTGCTTCTTATCTGTATTAAATAAATGTCCCATGATTGTGGAGATTTGGGTTCCAGGCCCACCCGTGAGACTGGATACTTCCCAGCATGCTCTAGGGCTCAAGGACACATTGGCTGTGCCAGTCAGACCATCTGAGGGTGAGTAGAGTTGTGGCTGATCAATCTGAACATGTGCTTCCTCTGAACAATTCTGTCAGTGAATTTACGTTTCCTCATTTCACAGTCAGCTGGTAGGTGGAATAGTTTTTTTTTTTTTTTTAGGAATATTCTAGTTCTCTGTTTTAAGCAACTGTATTCCATCAAATGTGTGCACTATTGTCTTATGTAACAGCAAGAGAAGGAAGAACCCCCTGCTGATTAAATATGACACACTTCTTTCTCGCACTTACAATGATTATTCTCCATTTATGAAAGAGCTCCTTTTGGTGTGTCTAGACAGCTCTGTCACCTCCCCTCCCTTTATAGCACATGGCTGTAACTGCTGAGCCTCTCTGCGGCATCTCAGAACAAAACACAGCCCTGCTCAGCTGTTCTGACAGTTTCGTCTTTCCTCTGCTGCCACATGGAACTTGGCAGTTCCTCAGAAATGTGGAGTGGAGACCATTCTTTCTTTGAACATTTGTTCCCCAAACCCCACACTCCTGTCCCGCCACTCAGCTCGCAGCCCCTCAGCAGACACTTTGTGCTGAGTCACAGGTCTTTGTGAAGAATTTAGACACAAGAGCGGGGGAGATGGTTCTGGCTGTCAAGTGCCTTCTGTGTAGTCTGAGGACCTGAGTCTTGATCCCCATCACCCACACAAAATCCTAGTGTGTTAGAGCACGCTTGTAATCCCAATGCTAGGAAGATGGAGACATGAAGATCTCCATGCATGCCTACACACACACACACACACACACACACACACACACACACACACACACACACACACACACCATTAAACACAGATAGTGCCTCAAATGGAGCAATGAAGAGGAGAAAAGTTACCACTAGCATTCACCCTCACCCAGTCACAAGTGTGGCCTGGCCCAGAGGGACCATGACATGCATCCTGGTTTCAGAGACATTAAAATGAACTTGTTTCTCTAGCAGTATAAACCCAGATGAGCATACGTCCTTAATTAACAAGGTCCTAGTTTTGAACTTTAGGGTGTTTGGAGCTCAACTAAAGCAATGCTTTTGAGTAAACAGTATCAGCACTTCTGCACAACCCAAATACTCTGGCGTGACATTCAGACCCTTTTGGCTGTGGCCTGGGAGTAAGCAGGTCTAACTGCAGGATTCTTGCAGGTGCTAACACACAAGGCACAGGCCTGCCCTGCCTCCCCCCTTTCTATAAGCTCAAACAGGATCTTGGTTTGCATGATGAATTATACATCAGCATGTGAGGTGCTGATCATTTTGAAAGTAAGAAATTCAAAATAGAACTATAACTAGTTTTTAAAAAGCATGTGCTTAGCACATATGCCAAATGAATGTGTAAAAGAAAAAGCCAAATTAGAAATTTATATCTCTGTAAAAAAAAAAAAAAGATTCTATGACATGTAAAGCAAAATCTGACAGGCTCCCGCCACCAGCCAGGGAGGCTGGCTGGCTCCTTAAACCACTCTCTGAGCTGGGTGTGCCAGGGTTTGCTTGCCAGGGTGTGGGTGAGGGGTCTAGGAGGGTGGTGTGGAGGGGAGGCACGATGCTCTTCGTGAGAGCTTCATCTCTAAGTCAGGTGTTTCAGAGGTCATCTCCAGGTCAGAGGCTAATGTTCAGTCCCAAGTCCTTCTGGGCCCAGCCTCTGTTCATTCTATTTCATACTGGCTCACAGAGGTATGGCTAGAACCCACTATACAAATCCTAATGTGTCTGCTCCATATAGCTTATGGTACTAGATGAGGGTCCGGACAAAGCTTCCCTAGAGGCGGAGATGAGCTGTGTGACTCTCTGGGTGCTGGCTTACTCTACTGTGCCCCTGAAACTTGGCTGAAGTCTTTCAGATACGTGGCCACGTCTAACGGCGCTTCATATCAGTGTGAGCTCCTAGCTGTGCACATCTGGGCATCTTACTGTCGAGTTTCACTGGCACGTGGCCCACATGCTGGCTATCGTGTTTTTTATGTGCATTGGTGTTTTGTCATGGAACTGGAGTTACAGCCAGTTGTGAACTGCCGTGTGGGTGCTGGGGATTAAACCCAGGTCCTCTGGAAGAACATTCAGTGCTCTTAACCGCTGAGCCATCTCTCCAGCCCCGGCTACCATGTTTTTACGGCAGATATGGAGGCCAGCCATGACACTCTTGGTGATACACGGCTTTGCCATGCTTTCTAAAAGGCTGCGGGGTGGTTAATGTCAAAATAAGCACCAATAGTTAATTCTTGTGACAAAACCATCGAGCTTGAGATTTCCCAGAGGAAGAGCAAATGAGATGGAGGCGGCCAACTGATGTCACCGTTAGGCAACCTTACCGAAGGACAGAGCACACTGATGCTTCCAGAATGTCAGGGGACAAAGTACAGAAGAGACCCAGTGCCTCTTTATGAAGGGAAGTTTAGGCCAGTGGCTCCATGATGACATTGGAGAGGAAGCAAATATAATCCAGTTCATTCCCCGAAAAGGCCTGACTGAACAAAGAGCCTGAGGGAGGCAGGGAGGCTCTTATCTGGCTCCACGTGCAAGTTTAAAGAACGATTCCACACTCTCTTCACCTTTCTCCCAATTCAGATCTTAAACCTCAATCTTCCTCAGTCCAGAAAGTATGGGGGTGACAGGGCTGGTCAGATGGTGCACCCACTCCATGTTTGGTCAAAGTCTATGCTGGTTATGTAGTCAACTTGACAAGATCTAGACTCATCTAGGAGACAAACCTCAGCATGTGTGTGAGTTTCTAGACTGGGTTAACTGAAGTGCGGAGACCCACTCTGTGGGGCAGCACCATCCATGGGCTAGGGTTGGAGACTGAATGGAAAGGAGAAAGGGGGTTGGATATCAGCACTCACCTTTCTCTGTTTCCTGACTGTGGGTCTAATGTCACCAGCTGCCTCGTGCTACCGCTGCCACAACTGTCCATCATGATGGACAGCACCCAGAGTCAATCCTCCCTCCCTTCCTTAAGCATCTCTGCTAGGTATTTTGTTGTAGCAGGGAGAAAAGTAACTAATCCAAGGTCCTAATTTGTTGGGTGAAGAGATGGGGTCATCCATCTCTTTCTAGAAGGTTGGGCCTTCATAAGAGCCAAACTCACACAGGATTCAGGCTCTGTCACCATTCTTGTAGGTTCTGATCCTACATCTTCATACTGAAAAACAATACTTACATTTCAGTGAAGGAAGGGATGCTTACTACAAACAGGCTCAAGACAAATCGGCGCCTGATCCCTGTCCACACCTGGCCTCGAACCTGCTATACAACCAAGGCTGATCTTGAACCCTGGTCCTCTTGTCTAAAACTCTGGACCGCTTCACTGGTTTGCGTGTCATGCTCTCACAGGGCCCATGCTAGTCTGTGTATTGTTCCCTTTTCAGGGTATGTACTGCTCAGGCGAACACCACCACAGCCTGCCACTTCAGTGCTCAGGTTCTCACCGGCTTCCTTCAGCTTCTAGAGAAATCTCACGGTCAAGATCACACGTAGGTGAGTAAGTGTCTACGATTTAAGAGGTCTCTGCCTCTTTCATGGATGGTCTCAGTATGAGGTTGGTTGCCAGGGGAAATGGCCAAGTGATTCTAGAGCTGGGATTTTTCAGCACCCAACCCTCTACCTCTGCAGGGGAGTTGGGATGGTGGCTATGGACGTTCTGGAAGTAAGCCGAGGAAGAGATCAGGTCTTAGCAGTCAATGTGTGAACTCTTTATGACCTGACTCCTGATAGGGTGCCTGCTGGTCTCCCACTTGCCATGCACTTAATCACTTATAGAGTGGATTTCCAGTCCTTTCTATGGGTAAAAGAGTGAAGACTCCCTGCTGTATGGGATGTGGGAAGGAGGTTCAAAGGTAGGGTTAGTCATAGGAAAGTTATCTTCGGAACCTAGCAATCAAAATGGACCGTCCTTCAACTATATAAACCCCTCTATTAAAGGACTAATGCATATGGATTATATCTCACACATATGATTGTAACAGAGGATCATGGAATGGTCCATGCACAGTAAACATAATGTCATATAACCTAGAGAAGCCAGTCATGCCAGTTAAAGAAAGCTCCGCCCCTTCAGGGAACCCCTCCCCTTTCCTCTGTAATTAATATACCCTGGACACACTGGGTGGCGGTGGGGCCTCTTGAGCCAGGGCCTGCCCCAGCTGCTCCTGCTCTGTAGAGTGTCCCATTTTGCGTTCACTTTCATCTTTAATACATCTATACTTCTGCTACTGCTTTTCTGCGTCTTGTTTAGTTTGTTGAGCCACAAAGACCTTGGATACCACATTACCCCCCCTGTAATAGGAAAGCTCTGAAGGCCAGGCTTTTCTAACAGCTTTTCAGCCAATCCTCTGGCCTCAGCCCCACTTCAGTGCCCATTTCCAGAGGTTCCTGGAGTCATAGCCAGTTCCTGAGCCCTGGAAAATTCTGCATTACCAGCTGGGATTGTTTCTAGCCCCAAGTCCCAGATCAAGATTTGAAGTTACCAGGTTGGCATGGAAGTTAGTCCTTCTCAGTTTGTTTTCTAGCCTCTTGAATTACATTGCTGTGGTTACTCTCTGGTTCTCTTTAGTTGTACGGATTATTTGGTTCAAAATCTCCTTTACTCCTGGGTATGGTGCTGCACACCTATAAATCCCAGCATGGAGGAGGCAGGGCAGGAGGATCAGAAGTTCAAGGCCAGCCTGGACTCTACAGTGTTTAGAGACTTAGTCAGTGAGAGCCTGCCTCAAAAACCAGACCAAATCCTTTTCTATCCACCTAAAGGGGTTTTGATTAGATCTGTGTCATTCTATATTATACTGAACCCACATTCAGCCCAACACTTGAATGCTTGTGTTTCAGTCATTGGAATAGGATGGAAATTTACATAGCATCTGTTGACTACTTGTGGTTCCATGGGCATCTTCACAATACTAATTCTGCCCATCTATGAGCACGGGAGGACTTTCCATTGTCTAGTGAGTGTTTTCTTCAATTTCTTTCTTCACTGTCTTAACGTTTTCATCTTCGGGGGTCTTTCACTTTCTTGGTTAAGTTTACTCCCAGGCATCTTTTAAGAAGATATAAAGAATGGCATATTTTCCTCAACCCCCCCCCCCATATCTAGAAAAGCCCCTGTTTCTGTTTGCTGACTTTATGTCCTGTCTTATGCCTTCTTGAAATTGATTAGATTTAGGGGCTACGTTTATGTTCATTCTTTCTTGTTAAACGATCAAATGAGCTCAACCTAAGGGATCTTTTATTTTTCTGCATTTAGAATTTATTAGCAACCCTCTGCCTTCCTTCAACCTTTACCTGAACCTGATTATTTCTGTACCATATATTGTAATCACCTTGCTGTGTAGGTTTGAACTGCTGTTACCACCTATGAAATCCACGTTTGAACGTTTCCCGTTATTCTTTTTTTAGGGTAAGTTTGTTTCAGGCGTGAAATTGTTTGTGTACTGTTTCCTTTTGGTGCTAGGGACTAAACCCAGGGTCTGGTGCATACTAGGCAAGTGCTCGACTCAGCCACACCCCATCTCTTTACCTTTGTTTCAATACTCAGTAAGTGAGACTTTGGCTTAACTTGTTCATTTATAACCCCCCAGATCTTATGGTTATGAAGGACAAGTTCTCTTGAATTTTTGAAGGTTTTTTTTTTTCTGGTCCAATATAGAATGCTCCTTATAAATAATCTTTCAATATTTGAAAAGATTATGTCACCTCTTGGGTAGAAAGGTTAGTTTATAGTTATAAAATTAACCTCATCAATTAAGACTGAGCGGGAAAAGACCCACATGGCCCACCCAGGGCTTTCTGCCCTAGGTGGGGAGGAGAAAACAAGGGTCCGCTTGGGGCCTTGTGGTGCCGGGAAGTTGGACACTATTATGGTGAGCAAACATATGGTGGGGTATGGAAGAGACAGAGAGACAGAGTGGTTTATGTCCTGCAGAGAAGAGCAGATCTGAGGAGGTAAAGGCAGTGAGGAGTGGGCTGAGGTGGGTGGCCTGCTTGTCACCTGGGGCCATGGTGATGTCCAGGCCTGGGCTGCTGCCAGGGGCCATATCTGGGCCTGTGGCCCTGCTGCAGCCTCGGTCTGTGGGTGGCTCCTGTTACCACAAATGGCTGAGAGGATAGGGCTGTACAGAGTTGGTCCCGCCCCTCATTGAGGGCCACACCAGGTAGAACTGGCTCCGCCCCTCATCGGCTGCTCCGCCCCTCATCGGCTGCAGCACTCAGGAGAGCAGGTCCTGCTCCTTGCCTGGGCAGCAGGACAGAGCTGACCCTGTTTGCCTGGGTTGGGGGGTGCAGACAGTGAGGGTGTGAGATCTGGTCTTGCCCCTTCATCTGCCATGGAGTGGCACGGGTGAGGGAAAGATGCTCTCTCCCGCTTGCCATCTGTAGCAGGTGGAAGAACTGGCCCAGCCCCCCACTATCTGCACCTCTAGGGAAAGCGGGTCCTGTACCTCACCTGGGCAGCACAGTGAGCTGACCCTGTTAACAGGGACATGGGTGAGGTGCCCCTGAGAACGTGAGGGTGGAAGATCTGGTCCTGCCCCTAATCTGCCATAGGGTGGTGTGAATGAGGGAGCGATGTCCACTCCCCACCCCTCACCACCTGTGGCAGGTGGGAGAGCTGGTCTGGCACCTCATCAGCTGCAGCACTCGGGAGAGCAGACCTTGCATCTCACCTGGGCAGCATAGTAGAACTGACCCTGTGGGCAGTGGCGAGGGTGAGCCAGCCCTGGAGGTGTGAGACGAGGAGTGTGGGTCCCACCCTCTCATCTGCTATAGGGTGACATGGGTAAGGAGCCCCCCACCCCCCACCCTTTGCTGTCTGTGGCAGGTGGGAGAGCTGGCCCTGCCTCTCACCAGCTGCAGCACTCTGCAGAGTGGCCCTGCACCTCACCTGGGCAGCACAGTAGAGCTGACCCTGGCGGTGTAGGTGAGAACAGGTGAACTGGCCCCATCCTTGGCTGCTTATTGCACAGGGTGAGCTAGCTGGGGCAGTGCTGGAGAGCTCATCCCGGTACTGAGGATCAGGGAGAGCTGGGGGGCCGACCAACTCAGCAACCACCTAGACCCAGACAGGGCTATGAGTTGGCCCATCCCAACATCTACCCCATCTATGATCTTCTAGAGCACATGAAGGGGCCAGTTCCACAGACCCAAAGTTGCAGGATCTCTAGGACACAGGGCAACCGCAGGATATCAAGAGGAGTCCTAGTGAGAGCCCAGTATCAATAGTATAGCAGAAACTGGAGGCCTGGAACTAGACCAATGACTCATTGCAAGGAACACTTGCTAGTAAAGATATATGGATAAAAGGGTAAACTGTGTGACTCACTGTGTCACACTACAGCTTCCACGATGAGATTCTTCTTTCTTTTCTTTGAAATTTTATTTTGTTCTATCTTGGAGGTAGGTTGCAAGGGCAGAGGGCAGATGTGAAGGGATAGGGAAATAAGTGGGATGGAGATGCATGATATAAAATCCACAAAGAATCAATAAAATGTTAAATTAGCAAAAAAGTAACCTCATCAAGCATATTTAAATTTGACTTACTCTGAATTCCATGAGTTATTGATGACCATGATATGCTATTTTTATAGTTACACGTTTATCTTTTCCTTAAGTTGTAACAGTTTTCATCCACTCTGCTTCCGGCATTGTTCTACAGTACAATGTACATTCATGATGGGCTGCACCATTCATAAAATAATCAACACTTTTTCTCTCAAGTTTTATTCTAGTAATCATATTAATATTGAAACTTCTAAAATTTGCTTTTTTGATTAAAGTATTTTAGATGGAAGTCTTTATCATCTAACCCAGGACTTTATTTCCATTTACTGACATAAATGCTGTTGGCTGTTAGCCATTTCATATTACTTTATTTATTTTTATTTCTTTGATTTATTCATGCTCCCCTCCTCCCCGAGATAGGGTCTCCTTCTGTAGTACAGGCTGTTGTGGAACTACTTAGCCCAGGCTGGCTTGAACCTGGAGCCATCTCCCACTTCAGCCTCCCAGGTCCTGGTATTACAGGTGTGAGCTGTCATGCCCAGCTGTTTATCCCTCTTGCTTTTAATTATGCTTCTCTAATTATCAATGCCAAATATGGAATTTTGAGCCTCTCCATTATCTATCTGCCTACTAATCACCTGTAAAAAGGGAAATTTACCAGCATGGGCCAGCCATCCTGATTTGTTTCTAAACAATTGGTTCTTATGTAAATAATGTGTTCTGAAGAACTACCAGCAAAACCTCAATCCTTCTTCATTATTATTCTACTAACTGGATTTCTTAGCTCGTCCTGGTGCCAGGGACACTATGAATCAGTTAAGCTTAAAAATACCCCTTAAAGCCGGGCAGTGGTGGCACACGCCTTTAATCCCAGCACTTGAGAGGCAGTGGCAGGTGGATCTCTGTGAGTTTGAGGCCAGCCTGGGCTACAGAGTGAGTTCTAGTTCTATAAAACCAGTTCTAGGACAGGCAGGGCTACACAGAAGAAACCCTGTCTTGAAAACAAACAAACAACACCAAAAATAACAGCAGTCTCTAGTAGAAACGAAGAACTTGTTGGGCTAGGTTCTTCCTGGATGAAAATAGTTGTAATCTAAAAGCCTGTCCTCCTTGCCCGCCCTCCCTCCCTCTTCTCCTCCTTCCATCCTGAGGAAGGGTCTTTCTGTGTAGCCCAGGTTGGCCTTAAACCTGAGATCTTCCTATCTCAGCCTCCTGAATGCTGGGATTACAGGCATCTACTACCACACATGGGTAAAATGTAATAGCAAAATCTGAAGACCACGAGTAGACAGTAGCACCTCTGTATAACTGTTGGGGACTCTGGGGGCTCAAGGTAGCAATCTGTCATCTTCTGTCCATGGTGCACCCCCGCCCCATGGCTTCAGTTGGATATATGTCCTCTTAGAAACTTAAATCGGGCATTCATGCTAAACTTTGTATGCTGGCTAGTTTTTACACAAGCTAGTTTTTTGGGTTTTTTTTGACACAAGCTAGAGTCATCTTAGAGGAGGGAGCCTCAATTGAGAAATGCCTCCATAAGATCAGGCTGTTTTCTTAATTAGTGGTTGATGGGGCAGGCCCAGACATTGTGGGTGGTGTCCCCCCCCCCCAAGTTGGTGGTTATGGGTGCTATGAGAAGTCAGGCTGGGCCAGTCTTGAGGAATAAGCCAGTAAGCAGCTCCCATCCATTGCTTCTGCATCAGCTGCTGCCTCTGGGTTCCTGCCCTGTTTGAGTTCCTGTCTTCCCTTCCCTCAGTAGACTGTGATTCAGGACAGTAAGCCAAATCAACCATCTCCTCCCCAAGTTGCTTTTGGTTATGACGTTTCATCACAGCAATAGTAACCTTAAGACACTGTGTGTGTGTGTGTGTGTGTGTGTATGTGTGTGTGCACTCAGGCGTGTAGGTAATGGTGTATGTCAGACCTTTCTGAAGGTGGAAAGAACTGACCCCTGCATACCTCAAAAGCATTCTATTTCAGTCACTGTCAATCTCCTGATTCAATTTTCCTTTCCTTCCTTACACTGGTTATTCACACCATACAACATTTTCCTGTGACCAAGAAACATTAGGCAAGCGGCACACATGCACAGACAAGTTCCATTTCAGTCAACGTGAGAATCAACACAAACCTGCAAGGACATGAGCCACATCTGGAGGGGTATGTGTGTGTGTGTGTGTGTGTGTGTGTGTGTGTGTGTGTGTGTGTGTGTGTGTGTTGGGGGACACGGAGACTGGCTGGAAGAAGATTAAAGGAAGGTGTTCTGGTGACAAATACAAAACCATCAGATAAGATGGGAAGAGGATCGTGACAATTTTCTCTTGATATGTGTTGATAGTGAGCAGAACAACGGCCATCTAATCCAGACTTTCCGAAGAGGTAAAAGCAGGGAAGCCATAGGAAGTAGATGCAGTGGCTTTATTCTTAAGTGGAAGTGGGGCTGTCAGTGGCACTCAGAGACTACCAAGGATGCTGTGTGACCCTCTGCTCCTGTGGGTTCTGATCATCTGAGGCTGGTGTCTGGAGATTCTAGAAAGAAATAGTAAAGACATTTGTATCCTGTGCTTTGCTACATGGATAGGAGTGAGGCTCTCACTTATTCCTGAAACTGTAACATTTGTACGCACATAGCTGTGCATACTTTTCCGAAAAACACGTAAAATTGGGCTGGGAAACTGCCTAGTCTAGATAGTAACTATTTTAGACTGTGGGCCAGATGGTTCCATCACTCCACTGAACTCTGCTGGCAGAGTGGGAAAGCACAGATACACACAAGAGAATGGGTGTGGATGTCTTCCAGGAAAACTAAATTCTGCAGCAAAAGAAGGTGGACAAGAATCAAGCCCCGGTCTGATGACCCCTGGAACAGGAGTGGTGTAGCCACCGAACTTTCCATGACAATAGAAATGTTCTGTATCTGTGTTGTCCAGTATGGCAGTCACTAGTGTACCTACGATTAAGAAAAATGCAGCTAGTGTGACTGGCAAGCTGAATATTTAACCCATTAAAATTGATCTTTGCATGTGCATGCTCTTGTGTGTTCATGCACGTGTGTACAGGCCAGAGGGCAATCTTGGGTGGACCATTCACCTTGGGTTTTTTTGTTTTTTTTTTTTGTTTTTTTTGTTTTTTTTTTTTTTTCCGAGCCAGGCTCTCTCACTGGCCTGGAGATCACTGATTAGGCTAGACTGGATGGTCAGGGAACCCCAGGGATCCATTTGTCCCCACCTCCCCAGGGACTTCAATCCTAAGCACACACCAACATGATTTTTTCATGTGGGTGACAGGCTCAAACACCAATCCACACACTTGCATGGCAAGTACCTTATTAACTAAGCTTTTTCCCCAGCCCCAAATGAAAGTTTCAGAGGTACCAGTGGCTATTGTTTTTTGAAAGGGCAGATCTAAAAGTTCCTAAAGTAGCTGTCTAAAAACCAAAAAGTCACAGGTTCAAAAGAACTCACCCAGCATGGAGAGGTTCAGCATCCACAGACATTGACATTGTGCTGTGGTGTGCAGCCTTCATCCCTGGCCTTCCGTGGGGATGAGGAAGGATTAAGTTAGGGGACTGAGGAGATGGCCAGACAGTATGACAAAGAGTCAGGTGATGGAGCCCAGCAGGGGACAGCAGACTCTCCCTCTCAATATGTTGTCCTGAAGTCGTTTGCCAAAGTGGCTCTAATGGACTGCCGCCTTCCTGGTTACAGAGGCCTGCTGTGCAAGTGAGTAAGGAAGAGAGGGCAGGAGGGGCCTGGGAGACTGAGGACTACAGCAGAATGGCTTCTTAAGGTGCACCCGTTTTTCCCTCTCACCTAAGAGACGTCTTCAAATATGCCAGCATCTGCCTTGGGACATTCACCTTCTCCGGTAAGGCTGGTTGCCAGAGCCTCTGAAGGATCCTATTCAACACTATTTTATCCACCCATCTGCAGTGGAGGTCCTGCCTGAGGTGGGCTCCTCTGGGCACATCCTCACTGTTGGTGTTTATTGCTGCATGTTCCAACTCCCCTAGGTCTCCCTGCATAGGGAAACATGTTAACCAGCCCTTAAAGCCAACCCTCGAGGTGGGGATAGACCTGGATTTAGCACCTGGATTCCAGCAAGTTCTCTGATGTTAATTTTTGTTATAGCCGATGCAGGAGTCGGGTATTTTCTGGACATTCAGCATCTCCTTCCAACAGAGCCACTGGCACTGGGATTCCTAGTCTCACTTTCCAG
The DNA here is from genome assembly GCF_007827085.1 of Peromyscus californicus insignis. Classification (NCBI taxonomy): domain Eukaryota; kingdom Metazoa; phylum Chordata; class Mammalia; order Rodentia; family Cricetidae; genus Peromyscus; species Peromyscus californicus. The sequence continues at coordinate 98,065,182 of NW_026294402.1, forward strand.
CTTCTTCAGATCTCTAAGAGGTGACAGACATCACTGACATACTCAGTCCTCTCACAAGAGCGCCCCTTCCAGCAGCACAGGGGACACCTTTGCCTCCGTGAAGGCTCCTAACCTTCATCTAGGGCATCCCATCATCTAGAGTCTCCATCCAGAAAATCCAATTCCGAGTTTTAGAACCTATTTTTGACGTGAACCAACTTCTGGGTCTAGCTTCTTGGTTCTCACTTCTCCATCCACCATCATTAGAATTCCCCTGATGAATATTAATAAGATGGCTTCCAAGTTCTTCAGTTTTAATTAGGCTGGTCCCCAAGGAAATATATACATCACGGAACACAGGGGAAGCCATGCTTGGGGAAAACAGGAGAAAGAAGTATCATCAGGATGGGTCCTTGGGGGGCCCTGTGGCCATGTAGCTTGGTTATAGATAGCACAGATATAGTTGATAAGGTGGATTCCAGGGGCCTTCTGCTCCCCAGTGTTAGGTCTCAGAAAGCTAGGACAAATGGCTGAGATGCCTGTTAACATATCAAAGTGAACACTGGCCCGTTCTCCCAGCATCACTCAGTACCTGTGGCTCCTCCCACTACTTCTCACCCCACCCCTTACCCTAAACCTTTCCTTCCCAGGGTTTCTGCCTCCCTTCCTTCAGCCTGACCCCTATAGAACTCAGGCATTTTGCCTAAACCAGTCTCTTGGTCTCTTGGCCCCAGGGCTGCCTCTCTCTCTGTTATGGTCCGTTTTGGTCTGCCCAGCCTGGACTCTTTCTTCCTCGTATCTATAATAAAAATCTCCACGTAGTAGTCATGGCCTCCTCCTTTTCTTTCTTTTTTTTTTCACTCACCAACAGAGGCAATGCTTTGGCTAATCAACCCAGGTACTGCAGCCTGCTCTGGCTGTTCTGTTGTTGGTTTCAGGAACAGAGTCATTTGCCTAGTTTCTTTACTTCCATTACAGTGGACAATTAAGAGGCTGAATTGGCCCATAGAATCAGCAAGGGAGGACCTGGTGAGTGTGGACACAACCCATGCTCAAGGGCTTACTTAGCTCTTGCTGTTTTCACCACTGATGAGATGCTTGATGAGAGTGAACATCTCGAACTATCCACTCACATCAACCACCAGGGTGTCTGCCCACTGTGCCTGCCTGCAGCCTATTTCTTTCAGGTCAATGTCTCTTCCCTCAGACTCCATCCATATTTAAAGATCGCGAAGGACATATGTACAACTGTTTTAAAAATAGTACACTTATTTTTTTTTCACATGTGTGTGCATGTGCCACCATGTATATGTTGGGATCAGAGGACAACTTCTGGGAATCCGTTCTCTCCTGTCACCATGTGGGTCCCCCAGATCCAACCCAGGTCATCAGTCTTGGTGGCAAGTACCTTAGCCATCTCATCAGCTCCCAAATGTTTTTTTTTTTTTTTTATTATTTACACTTTTTTATTATGCACAAGTGTAACGCTATTTACAAGTTGGCAGAATGACCACACTGTGAACCATACATGTACTAGCCACCACGTCCACTCCTATTTCATCTAAACCCCATCGACTTCCCCCTTCCCCGTACTGTTTGGTGGTAAAATCTGGGCATCATGCAATTCAATCTTAAGGTCCACCCTTACCCACCTTTCATGACTGGTTATGTTGTATAAACTCCCCACCTCTTAACGCTTTATTTGGAGGAAAATCCCAAATATCATGTGTTTGGCATTGCAAGGGACCCTTTAGTCTGACACCGTCATAGGAGGCTATGTGTGCACCAGCCAGAACCTTTCGGGAAGGAACGCATTAAACCAGGGGAGAGCTGGACAGCCCAGAGAGCACAAACTGGAATCCAGCAAGGTCAACAAAGTATGCTCCTTCTAGACGAGGTGGGAGATGAGGAGACACAGCATGCTGTCTTAGCAAAACCAAAATAATAGGTGAAGGGACACAGGGCACACTCCATCTGACCACACACGCTCCTGCATAGCCAGCTGCTCTTGGTGACCAAGATCTCCCTTTCCAGAAACATTTGCCCCCAAGAAAACTACCACCCATTCATTAAATAAAGCTTTTTGTTTCTTGGTTTCTCTCTCACTTCTGTCTCTCATCTAATTCGTCTTCCTCTCTTCTCTCTCTACCCTGTCTCTCCTTTGTTGCTGTTCTTTCCTCTGTCTCTCTTTTCTGCCTCTTTCTCCCTCCCTTCCCCCACCCCCTCTCTCATTTAACCTTTTCTTCAGAGGATCAAGACTTAGCCCAAAGCTCTTCTTCCTAGCTCTGCCCCCTCCTGAAGCTGCTCTCCATGGCAACAGAGGCAGCCTCACACTGTGAGGCCCAGTAAGCCACGGGGGAGGAGCCTGGCCAAGAGGAAGCATCCTCTAAAGGCAACTGGCTTATTTCCAAAAGGTCGTTTTGGTGAGGGGAACTGACCCAGTGCATTTCTGGGGAGGTGAGTAACCTGGAGGTGATGATGGCGTTTTAATGCTCCTTCCCCTCAAGTTTGCTCTGACAGTTTTCTTTCCCTTCCCAAAGCAAAAACTGCCAGGTATAAAGGCTTCCTCACAGCCTGCAGGCACCCGAGGGCAGGAGGGGGGAAAAAAGAAAACTCTACAAAGCAAAGAGGTCCAGGGCCCTCTTCATACACACTCCCCAAAGAAAGGCACTGTGTGGTGCCCACTTCCTTGCTGATTAAACATCCTGCCAGGCTGCAGGTGGCCAGGAGTCCAGGGCGGAGGTAGAGGCTAGGGGGTGGTATGGGGGGATCCATTCTGCCTGAGCTGTGTTCCTCCTGCCTGGGGAGAGCATCCAGTGTCAAGCCCCCTACTTTGCATGGAGAGATTTGCTTGGAGGGAGTTACCATTGTTGTGCATCTAAGCAATGAGACCTGTCTTTTCTTCCTTACATGGCAGTCTTACAGGCGCCAAGGATTTGGCCTGTTTTGCTGCTAACAGCTGTGTCCCCAGCTCCTAACTTGTCCCCCCCCCCAAAAGCAGGCATTGAGATCATGTCAGCTGCTGCACTGAATCATATTAACAAACCCTTTCACCCACACCAAGTGTCACCTCTAGTCAAGACGACACTAAAGGTTACAAGCTGTTGCTATTTGTCAATGCTCTTCAGGGTTGTACCCTGCTTGTTTCAAAAACTGGTCTGATGTTGGGCTCCTGTGTAGAATTCATGGTCTGTTTTTAATCGGTTGTTTTAGAAGACATTTATGTAATGTATAACTCTGAAAGTGCAAGGTAGGAAAATCTCATTTTTCATAAAACTCTTCCTGTTCACACCTGTGCCATGGTCCCCAAGACTTGGCAAAAGAAGTTTTCCCTCCCACTGGGAGACTGTGTATTGATTCCTTAGTAATGAACATCTTAAGAGGCCTGAATAAAGGGAAGGTCCATCACAGCCATAGTCACAGTCACGTACATATTATTTGAAGAGTCCCTGACCACGGGATGCAGATGGGTAACAGACATGCTGTGGAGTTTGCCAGCCCAGGATCTTGAATGTTTTCTGATCACCAGTGTAGCTGTAACAAATTTCTGGTTGGCTGGGGTCTCTGAGCCCTCCCATCCTAGCCAAGCTCCTTCCCACTGTCATTTCCCTCTCCGTTTATGCTGAGGAGGCAATCTAGAGCCCTTCTTCCCACGTGGGGAATGGTTTTCTAGCTACAACCTGAGCCCCTCTTGAGCTGTCTTCTCACTCAGAATCCAACTTTTCATTTTTACCAGGTATCTTGGATAGCCTGGTTTATGAGTTAGCATTTCCGTTTGCTCTTTGGTTCTCTCTGGAGTCTTGTACACTAAACACCTAGAGCCAATTATGTCTACCCAGCACGCCTGATTCTCCCCTCCAGGGACCTTGCCAGCTGGGCCCTATAAGGATAGGAGGAAGGTTCTGACTCAGGCTCATCTCCCAGATGTTCCAGAGGTGCTGGCACATCTCCATCCATGAAGAAGAGATGCTCACACAGGAAAAGCACTCTTTTCCCTACCTCTGCTCTTCATCTTGTGATGGCAAGGTCCTCTAAGTGTCAGGCCTGTTTAGTTAAGAACTGGGCTTTGTGATGTCACTTAGGGTTCAGCATTCTCTTTCTATCATAATTAAGCTCTGGTAAACAGGCAGGAAAGCTATGGAAAGAAGAGCTGACTGAATGCCCTCTTTACCTCCTCATGTGTACGTTTCTTATTATTTTCCTTGCTCTGTGTGATTAATGGGATGCCTAGTAACATAGAAAAACAGACTGAGATCAATGGATGATTAAGCAGTGCCTGCCTCTGAATTCACTTCCCCCTCCCCTTTCATTACAGGAAAGGCTTGATGTAGTCCCCGGATTTTCATAGTAGGGAGATTGACTTTGGGAATGTGTGCTGACCAGAGCTGCAGAGCGTGTGTGTGTGTGTGTGTGTGTGTGTGTGTGTGTGTGTGTGTGTGCGCGCGCGCGCGCGCGCACAGATGAGAGATACCATTGCGTATCCTGTTTCATTTCATGTCAACATGTAAAAGTGAGATTGTTTTTTCAAACAAATGTTCACTTCCTCAAGATTTTAAGTTTTAGGATTGGTCTCTTTACTGCCTCCGGGTCTTCAGTTCAGAGAGTGCTTGAGTTTGGTGTAACCAGCACGGGGTAACACTTCTTGGGGAAGCTGTGAGCCCGGAAGGGGCAGAGACACAGAAGGTTGTGTGACTCATGCTCCCATCTGGACTGGCTCATCAAATCCATTTCTGGCGGTTCCCAGAGGTCCAAGCACTGGTGGGCCTTCAGGGTGAAGAGACCCAAGTGTTTTTATTTGTTTGTTTGTTTGTTTTCCAAGGACAGAATATGGTCCAGTCTCATTCCATAAGTTCAGGATGGGGTCCCAAGGGATTTCTATACCTCAAAATCATTCCACGTGATGCAAAGACTGGAAGGAGGTGGGGCCTTCCCCAGGGACAGGAAACAAGACTCTAAAGCTCTGAGTGGTTTTTCTGTGATGCAGATCACCCATCAACTACTGTGTCAGCAAAGATAACTCACTTCTGCCTTCACCCATCAAAACAAGATATTTATCTATATCTGCATCTTCTTAATAAGGGTCCAGGGTAAAGAAAACACTGAACTCTCACTGAGTAGCACTTCCAGTGTGCCAGGTATTGCTATAAGCACTTGGTCAATACTATGCTGTCAGTTCGTTCCCACAACCTATCAATAAGATTCCATTATTCCATACGGCAGTGGGGAAACTGAGGCACAGTAAGGTTAAACAACTTCAAGATTATACAGCAAGAATATCGTGGTGCCAAGTATCTCCAATGGAGATTCCTCCTAGAGTGTTTGAAAGAGCAGGAGGTAAGGCGGTCCAAGTAGTTATGGTCATAATTACTCCCTTCATGTCTTTGTTTCTCTATCCCAATAGCCATGGACTTTGGTGTTGTGCTAAGACATTTCTAAGGAGCGGGCTATACACACACTAAACTGAACATGTGTCCTTGCTCTGAAGATATTTGAGCAGACCCATGCATTCATGCATCACCAAGACGGACTTCATGCTAGATGGCATAAGCAGATCTGACCGGCCACCGACCTCTGTGACTAGATGAAGAAATGGATCTAGGGTGTACAGTGCAGCTGTCTGGTTACGCTGGTGATCATGGAGAATATTTTACATGGTCAGAGGCAAAAGTGACTGAGGATACGGGATCTTGATGGAGACCAGCTGTGTACCCACTGTTTCCCAAAGTACACATGTACTTAGGAAATCGTCAGACTAAGAATTGAGAGGAGTCTAGAATTTTCTTCCATCACCAAGATCATCCCAATAATCACAATTTTGTGATTATTGGGATGATCTGTTTTTGAAGACTAGTTACCACCCTGCCTGGATTTTGCCTTCAATTAGCATTTCCATAATTTAGCCACAAAACTGTCATTCTCTACTGACTGGGTGGGAGCTGAAACACAGTTTGGATCTGTCATCCTTATTTTCCTTGGTGATTAAAAATATTTTCTCCAAGTATTACCCTATTCAATAAAGGCTCAGTCATTTCTTTTGAGAAGCTCATTTATCTTGATAGCACAGCACAGGAAAAACCCAAAGCTTTAGGCATTCCTTTAGGAGCATAGCCCCATCCATTTATGCATGAACAGGGATGACAGGAATCAAATCAGGGAAGCCTTTGACTGCAGCTATTAATAGAAGGGCGGAAAGGAGTTAATCTTCTATTAGATTACAGTGGATAGGGAAACTGTCATCCAATTGGTAGCGCTTTCTCTAATGCTAATCAACCAGGCAGTAGGGAAAAAGGCTTAAATACACATTAGAAAGGTCTGCAGCCTTTAATGCCATTATAAACGCTGTCTTCACAGGGGGTATGCTATTACGTGTAATGCTGTGAGCAGAGGCACAGCTCCAAAGGGACACAGAAAAAAAAAAAAATCTAAACACGCCTGTCCACAAAGGAAGCGGAGTATTTACTAACTCTAAGGGGAAAGTGACCTTAGTTGGGTGACAAAAAGGAAGACGCACAAGGAACAGATGGGTGTCATGTGTCTGAGGAGGACATACTATCACCTACTTCACATACCATTCAGGAAGCCCAACATGGACAGAGTCAGGAGGGAATGGCAGACCAAGAAGAAGCAAAGAACATTTTTATGTGTTTTCAAATAATCATTTTTAAAACTAAACGTTGAAGGAGATTTTCTATACATATTTTGAAAAGGTTTTAGACTTGTCAATGTTACAAAAGGCAAAGGGGTGTTAAAAAGTGTTGTGAATCACGGATTCGGGTCAACTGAGCGAGTTATGTGATATTGGGTTGGAGCCTGCTCAGGAGGAGAACATACTCTAAGGTGCATTCTATTTGATAAAATTAGAATATGAAAATGAATTAGATGAAAGCATCATGACAAAGTCAGATCTAGTGACAATGGTAGGCCACACTGTGTTTACATAACAGAATACTTTCTTATGAGATGCACATTCAAGTATTTGAAGGCAAAAGGCATGATAATGTGGAATTCATTCTCAAATGGCTTAGAAATAATTAAATGTTAACACACCACAAATACCAATGTGGGTAGGGTAAATACTGCATGATTCTAACCTGCATGAGGAGTTGAAAATACTGAGACTCATAGAATTGAAGAGATCAGTGTTTTCCAGGGAGCTGGGGAAGGGGAGGATGGGAGTTGCTATATGTCCCTGTATACCTGCAATGGGAAGTTTTGATGGCATGTAATTTATACTTTAATGAAGTTGTTTACAAAGTAAATATAAACAGATTTAGGAGTAAAATGCTCTAGATGTCTGCTGGTTATCATAGGACAGTGGCTTAATGAGGTCTGTCAACTGCTGTTTTGGAAGGAGATGGTTGTAGTCCACGTGCGGCATGTGTGGACAGTTGATGAACTGATCATTGCATAAATTAGTTTTATAAGCTAGGCATTTTCCTGTCTCCTTTTCTTCCACTATCATCCTACGCCGTCACTTCGGCAAACTATAATTGGTTGAATATTCCCATTTTTCTGATTTGGGCTCAGAAAAGTTGTTAGCCTGGCATAGCCAAATCTCATACTGTGAGACCTTCTGGAAATGGGAGCTTCCATGTGGCTCTGTTGGGTTATGTAACACCAAGCTGGCAAAAAGCCCCATGCCAGCAACGGTTGTAAAGCAACAAAGTACACAAACAGAAAACAATGTTCCAATTTCCTGCTTTGGCCAGAAGAAAATTGTGGCCACACCATCATAGAACCATTCTTTTTCACCCCAACTTATAAAAACACAACAAAACATTAAGTTAAAATAGAATTGATTCAATTTCACATATGATGGCAGGAAGTTTCCAAAGGGAACTGCCACATGAGTTCATGTGATCTTTATCAGTCCACACTGGGTTACTCACCTAACCATTTTAAGGGTGTGTGCCTATTTTGTGGCTGAGGCGGAATCTCACACTAAGATTGTAAATGTGTTAAGAATGAGCAGTGGGTAAATATCCGCTTCCTTTGGTGCCCAAGTTTCTTGATTTTAGGACATTTAGAAGTTATTTTTAGAGGGCATGGGCTTGACATCTGATGCAGTTTTGCACATTTCCTACCCACGGTGAAATGCTTAGGGAGGCACCAGAAACACTTGGTTTATGGAAGCCTTCCATCAGATTCACTGTCCATGGGATGTGTCACCATTATGAAACACTCCCTCTCAGAGGTCCAAACACTGCCCACTTGCCTCTTCTGAACAGATGGCTGTTCCCTGTGGGAACCCTGACTGGTAATGCTGATGTATGACAGGAGGTGTCACATGGAAATAAAAGAGAAGGGGGACTATTTGGGAAGGGTTTGGAAGAGGAAGGGGACAGGGAAGGTAATAGGTAGCGAGGGGGAGTGAATATAATAAAAATACATCATATACATGCATGAAAATATCATAATGAAACCATTATATACATATATATAATATATCCTAATAATTTTTTAAATCTATGGTTATTACTATAATATATGGGATGTGATTTGGAAATGACAATTCTAAACAATATATGAATACACACAGTGATTATTCTAGTACTCAGCTGCCACTGATGGCCTTGAAGAATATCTATATAAACTCAGAGGTAAATATTATGTAAAGGTCCCTCACAGAACAGCTTTATTCTGAAATACTCTTAGTACTGACTATATTTCCTGGAGCATTTCAGCAAAACTCAGCGGGAGGCAGCTGATAGCTAGACAGGGGAGATGAGGGCCATAGCTCTATCTACAACATCTCTTCAGGCTTGGGGGTCCACCAAGGAGGGAAATAAGGGGTGCTAAAGGCTTGCTACTTCTCACACTTGAAAGCGAGCACGGTGCATATGTGGAGTGCACTGGACACCCAAAGAACTGGGAGGTGAAAGCTATGTCAAGATTGGAGTGCAATGTTAAATGTAGATCAGAAAATGTAGGTTGCTAACTAGTGGTTTTGGAATGTGTCTCTAGACTTGTAAGGACATGAAAAGTCAGTACGCAGTATATGGGCAGATATTTCCTGCAGCCCTACCAACATGTCACTTTGGGTTTTAGTAAGATAAGCACAATGATGCCTGAAACCACACATTAGAGCTTCAGACAGGGAAAGTGGCAAACTCTGAGTTCATTCCAGGTAAGACCCAGGGCCTTTGGATTTCCTCATCTCTCTCCTTTCCCAGCCATCCCACAGCTGAGATTACAGACTGGAGACAAAGTGATGCTCTTGGGGGTCATCTGCCACAGCAGAGGTAGAGGAAGGGCAGAGCCAGGTTCTCCTATCCTGGGGGTGGATGGATTCACAGGTTACTTTCCGAGTAGCCCTTCCTACTACGTGCAAAGAAAGACACCAGAGGACCACACTGGAAGAATAGATAAGGCACATCCTACCACATGGTTCTGCCCAACGTGTATTTCTGCCAGGCTCCGAACATCAGGCATCACAGCCAATGAAATTGATGAAGTTAGCTGCATGGGCTTGCAGAGACTATGAAATTAAGAATGCTCAATTACTTGTCTTCTTTCATAATCCCATCCAAACCATCTCCTAAATATGCATTGTTAAGAATCCCCCAAAGTAATTATTAACACACGAGCCAGCCGGTGCTTGTAAACCATCTTGCAAATACAAAGGAAGGCTCTGTAAATGTTTATTCTCATTAACTGAGACTAATTTGCCAATGGCTTGATGCAACATTCCCACACAATGGTTTCTCGGTGATGCTCACTGTGCATGACAGGAAGCGGCCCGGAAACAGTGTGGTGTGCTCCTGAACCCTTGGATGCCTGAGAGGAGAGCCGAGGCAAACACATTTCTACAGTTCCAAACAGAGACAACAAAAAGGACCATTTGGGGGTTCTGTGCAGCGCGGTCATTCTTTCAAGTCTGTGCTTCGTGGACTGCATGCTGCTATGATATAAAGCGTTTCCGTGTTCTTTAGGTCCTGGGAATAAATCCTGAAAGACAATGGTTCTTCCAGATGAGGCACCTTGCCTGGTGTCAGAACAGATTATAGAGGCTTGTGTGCCATGTGCCTCATATCACAGGGACATGAAAAAGGGACATTCTTCTAATGCTGCTCTGTAAGCTCCTACCTGCTTAGGGGAAACCAGCCCCTGAAACACAGATGTCTCCAATATGACGGATTTTGCTTGTGTGTATGACAGTCTATTAATTGTGTAATAACTTCTTTCTCTATAACCATGCTCTGGCATCTAGGGCTTCTGAACTTGGGTGGGGCTGTCTTTTCCAGGGTGAGCTTTTTAGACAGCAAATGTATCTATGAACACAGACTTAGCATCTGAATGAATCAATCCTTAGTTTATACTCTATACCCAACTATTTTCCCAACTTCTGTAGTGTAGGACACTATTCCTCAACACCCACAACCACCCCACAGCCAAGTACCAGTAACCTAGACCATCTTCACTGCTTAGAGCCCACTAATGTTTCATATTACCCGTCTCCATGATTTACATAGCTACCCCCATTCCTTCCCATGAAAACCTCAATAACAGCTCTGACATGCACTTTCTCCTCATCAGCCCTGGAGCTTCCCAAGTGGTCTGTGGCATCTTCTGCTTCTAGAGATCTGGATTGTTTCAATCCTTCACGACAGGCATTTCCTTGTCTGCATGTCTTATGTACCACACATAATTAAAACGCACCAGGCATGTTTTTCAAAATGGATCATCAAACAGGACCAATGGTGTGATGATGATTCTTCTGAACACACCCCCAATTTCCTTCTTTGTGTGCACACTCCATGGTGCCAGGCCCGCCTCTATGTTGACAGCCAGTCCCACCGACTCTATTGCAAGTGGGGCTGAGATATTAATCTGTTTCAGACCTTAGTAACTTCAGTATTTATTATATATTATTAAAATGTGTATAGACTCAGGATTGGCTAGTTCAGGCATTACAGGTATGCTTGTAGGCAAGTTTGCTATCTAGGAATCAGCTTACCCTCGGTTTTTAGTGTATCTGTGGGGTGGGAGGGTTACATGTGTATGAAGGCCAAAGAACAACCTTGGGTGTTGTCCTTGAAAACACCATGTAACCTTCTTTGAAACAGAGTCTCTCTTTGGCCTGGAGCTTGCTAAGTAGGACAGACTAGGTAACTAGTGAGTCTCAGTGATCCTTCTGTCTCCACCCCTCCAGTAATGATGAGACAAGTGCCTGCCCTTATACCTGGCATTTTATGTGAGTTCTGGAGGTGGCACTCAGGTCCCCGTGCTTGCAATGCATGCTATCCAACCAGTCCCTTTGGAACATTTTTTGAGGATTTCAATGACTTGATAAATGATCCAGTGGGCTACTGAAGAAGGGAAAGCGCAGATCTGGGAGGTGGGCTGCTCCTAACTGAGCCCTTAATACACCTCATCAAGGTCTGTACCTCACCGCAATTTCCCTGACCATGTTGGAGGGGAGATCGTGTATTTATGTCTCTTCTCACTATGACATTGCATTCAGAGTCAGTACTACCATGTGGCAGGAAGACTTAATAAAACTTGCTAATGGAATATGATAATTACATATATAATTAGGGACAATGGAGAACAGATGTATAATGAGGATGGCCGTGGACTGGGGCAGCCACCGGAAACCTGTGTATTGGTCTTAAGAGGTATGTTTTTCTGGCTCTCCCAAATGAAAGACATCTTCAGTTTTTTTATACTATGCTTTCATCCCAGGCAAGGAGAAAGTGGGAGCCTGGGTAAGAGATGAGAAAAAGCAAAGAAATACTCCGTGAGCCACTAAGGCCTCTGGTTTTGGTACAATGTCATCCAAAAACAAAACGACAACGGAAAAAAAAAAAAAAACAAACACCCAAAAAACCTTAAGTAGCATTGGGCTGATGAGGTCATGAGCCAAGAGAGTAGAACATCATGTTCATAAGCTTCTCAACTGAGATGGTTAAGACTTTCCACTTAACAGGCTCCAGAATCGCCTAGAAGGCAGGTCTCTGAGTGTGTCTGTGAGGATCTTCTAGATGCCGTTAACTGGACTACTGGACTGACTGAAAAGGAGAAAATGGGGGAACAGAAAGCACTCATCTCTCTCCCTGCTTCCTGACTGGATACAATGTGACTGGCTGCCTCAAGCTCCTGCCAGCTTGACCTCCCCATATGCCAGACCATGACAGATGTACTCAGAAACTCCGAGTGGAAATAAACACTCCCTTCCTCAAGCTGGTTGGGTATTTTATCACAGTGCAGGAAACCTCAGGACAAACTGTTCCAGCAGCCGACTGTGTGCCCAGGTGAAGACAATTCCCTTAGGCCCTGCCAATACTGCCGGCCAAAAGCTACCCAAAGAAACCCTGCAGAGTACGTCTTGACCTCCAAATCAACTACCTATAGATTGTCAATACTCAGGCTGAATGTCTCCCTGAAAGAAATAAAATACTTGTTTTTTGCTTTGTTTTGTTTAGAGTGGCTTTACAGTTGTCAGCCCAGCCAGGGGTTTCTCATCAGCTCTGGGAAGAGATGACATTAGCCTAAAATCACCACTATACCTTAAGAGCTACCATTTACCCTTATTGTTTCTCCGGCACATCGGCTAGGGACCAAACGCCGACACCCTCATGAGAGACGTCCTTCTTATCTGCACTATACTTCAGGCTTTTCCAGTGGGGATTCACAAGGACTGTCACCCCCATATGTCAGCTCAAAACAGGGAGTGGGGCAGGCAGCTCTCAACCCAAAAGAATGTGGGAGTCACAGGTGTAAGACATCCTCTGTGATTATACTTCAGAAAACCTTATAAACAGTCCAAATCAGAAAAATCACAAAGCTTCTTAAGCAACACTGCCCGGGAACAGTGACCATGAAGTGAAATAAGTAACCGCAGTGAAGAAAGGGGGAGGGGTGTCACTCCAGCTTGCACCCCAACATCAAGCCCGCCCTCCTCTCTTTCTCTGCTCCTGATGCCTTAGCAGTCTTAGCAGCAGGCTGTGTCCTCCCTAGGGTAAAGCACTCTGGATCTAGGAGTCTGTGTTCACGTGGTTGGATCCAGGAGTCTGTGCTCACGTGGTCTCTCTCCTTGCCCCTCCTTCTTTGTAGACTGCTATGGGATGGTCTGTATGTCAAATGTGTTGCTGATTGGTCAATGAATAAATCACTGATTGGCAGTGGCCAGGCAGGAAGTATAGGCGGGACTAACAGGAGAATTGAGAGAACAGGAAGCTAGGTGGGAGAGACACTACCAGCCGCCATCAGGATAAGGAAGATGTAAAGTACCGGTAAGCCACAAGCCATGTGGCAAGGTATAGATTAATAGAAATGGATTAATTTAAGCTGTAAGAACAGTTAGCAAGAAGCCTGCCACGGCCATACAGTTTGTAACCAATATAAGTCTCTGTGTTTACTTGATCGGGTTTGAGCGGCTTGGGACTGGCAGGTGAGAGAGATTTGTCCTGACTGTGGGCCAGGCAGGAAAACTCTAGCAACAGTAGACTTCTCCATCACATAAAGAACACACAGAGTGGCTGGAGAGATGACTCAGCAGTTAAGAACACTGGCTGCTCTTCCAGAGGGAAGGGTTTGAGTCCCAGCACACACGTGGTGGCTCCCAACCATCTGCTCAGGGCATCCCAAGTCTAGTTCAGGGGATCCCCAGGTCCCTATTTGACCTCCAAGGGACTATATGCACATGGTGCACAGACATACTTGCAGGTAAAACATCTATATTACACTTAAAAAATAAAAAAAAAAGAAGAGTCTATAAAGGAGACCAACCAGTTGCTCTCACGAGCCTCAGCTGGGAGGACTGGGTCCGAGTCCACCAGGGGATATCAACCTAGTCCCTGGAACTTAGGAAGGAATCCTGAAGTAGGCACTGGGACTTCGCATTTTTCACACAGTGAACCTAACTTACACATGGGGATCACATACCAGCTAGATTATTTCTGCCCTTGTAATGGCCATTCTTGGCTGTCAACTTGACTACATCTGGAATTAACTAAAAACCCAAGCCGCTGGGTATTCCGCTGAGTGATTTTTAGTGAACTGGCTCATTTGAAGTAGGAAGACCCACCTGAAATCTGGCCCACACCTGGTGGCAGCCTGTCTAAAAGAGAGGGAAGAAGGAAGCTTTTGCTGTCTGCCTGCTGCTTGCCCTCACTCGCTGGCAAGGCCATTCCTTCACTGGCAGTAGAGCCCACCTCTTCAGGATTCCAGCATATACTGAAGACCAGCTGACACATCCAGCCTTGGGAGCAATTACTGGATTCTTGGACTTTCCATCAGTAGTCAGCCATTGTTGGCCTAGCTGGGCCACAGTTTGTAAGACATTCTAATAAATCCCCCTTTTATACACATAGATTCATTCTATCAGTTCTGTTCCTCCGGAGAACCCGAACACAGCCCTTTACCTCTCTACCACGGGCTGCTCTCTCCCACCTTTACCTGATTCACTCTATCTTCATTTATTCTCTCACAATTTCTGTCCCTCTCTTCAACTACAAGAATGAAAACCTCTGTCAAATGAAAGGCGGCTGGCAAGCTAATGTCACGAATAAACAAGCTGGCGCTGTTCCAGCGTGATCCCATACCCGACATCTGTCTCAGTCAGAGGGAAGCACAGCTGAGCCACACACATCTGTCCTGGCAACCACAGTAGGGACACAAATGAAACACCCTAAATTAAATTCCAGCGAGCTGCATGTCTAATGAGGATTATTAGAAGATGTGCACGCATTTAAGAAAAAGCTGCTGATGGCCTGATCCTGTTCTGACCTCTTTCGAAGACACGGAAGCCCCGAGAAATGAAGCTGCGATGCAGACCTTCAATCTTGATCAGGTATCGGAAGACCAGCCCTACTGAGGAAGTGGGGGCAGTCGATATCCCTACACGACAGACCACCATCCTCAGGGCCTCTTCCTCCATATTCTTCCTCCCACTCAAAGAGGATGTTGGCACTTAGGGTGGCTGCCTCTGAGTCACTTAGACACACTCTGCATTTAGATCTTGTTGCCATGGTTATCCTGGACATACCCTCTGGGGTTGCTCCTCCTGTGCTCTCAGCTTTTGGCCACTGATGGCTCCAGGTCACCTGCTGTCCTACCCTACCAGTTCTTGACACATGGTTTGTCTTGGTTTAGCCATGCACATCCTCTAAACCTATAACCTGTCCTTTTCCCATGAGGACAGGACAAACACAATGCTCAATGAAAATACCATGTTATTACTTTACTTTTCACTAGTATGTTTTTTTTTTGGGCAGCCTCGCCACCTGTTATTAAAATCTTAATATTTACATAATATTTCCTGGTGAGCCCAGCTACTTGGTATCTTACATTCTGGAAACACACACAGAAACATGATTCCTTTATGCATACATGTAATCCCTCGTGAGGGATCTAAGCCCCCTGCCTCCTGTGTATAATTCCCACATAAATGATGCAATGCTTATTTTACATTTAATGAACTCAACACAGCAAGGGCTTTGGGGCAGACTCTGCAATTTAAATCCTGACCCGACTGCCTTGCCAGCTTTCATGTATTTTTTATTACCAAAGCTTAGTTTGTTTTTAAAAGTATCTTTAATATTTTAACATTCTTTTTGAAATGTAGAACAATAACCATGAGACAACCAAGAAAAGGAGGACTTCTGTTAACGTTTGAAAAAAAAAAATGAAATGTGGACAAACACCTCAGCCACGCTAGAAGAAGAAGAATGACGGCATGATGAGAATCTGGGGAGAGGACCAAGCTGGACAAGAGTCCTTCTCAGCCTTTCATTTCCAAGTCTAGATTTTGTATTTTCCTGCAGGAGATTCCACTGTCCACAGTGCTCTGGCCTCTGTGGGCAATACTGTGTTTTTTTCCCAGGGGGCCTTGGTGAAGCCACCCCACATGGCTTTATTCTCAGCTGCAAAGCTGGTGTTCCTTACGCCACATCCTAATGCTGTAAATCGGTAATGACTTCTTCGTCCTGTGCCATGGATGAGGCAAGGTGTATGTAATCCAGCTGCCCGGCAGCCTGTGGTGGCTTCAGCACTGTCTATGGCCCTGCTCTCTGCTCTGCTTCTCCCCATGGGGAAGGGGGACCCTGTAAGTAGTGATTGACATGTCCTGGAGCCAAGGCTTAGTTTTTCTAGAGAATGCTTTGGGGGCAAATCACAGCTCACTTCTGTTTTCCTCCTGAAAAGTAAGGGGAATTTTCTAGATAACAGTAACATGATGCTGACATTGGACATGGTAATTCACAAAAGGCTTTCAGGATTACTTCATTTCATGTCCACTACTTTCCAGGTTGACATAAGAGTTATCTCCATCTCTGTGTACAAACAAGGACATGAGAGACCAAGCAGATACCTAATAGGCCCATGGTCACATGATAGGACAGTGGTATTAGAACCTAGACCAGACATTGCTCAGGGCACACCCATTCATCTGCAGCTGTCTTGCTCTCCTCCCTCATGACTGATTCTGTCTACAGGCTCTAGGCTAGCAGACTCTAAGTTATTAGGGGCTACTGATGACAAGCAGTATGACGGATACACATTAGCTAAATAGAATCCTCCTTCCCACTCCCCTCCATATCACCTCCTCTGGCTGCCCAAGAATCAGACACAGTCTGATTCTAAGCACAAAGGATGGACCACTCAACAACCAAACTGGCGCAGTTGTAAATCAGCCATCCTTGTCAAAGGCAATGGGCTGGCTGACCATGTTCAGAACGTCACCATCTCTGCCGTGGCCATTTAATAGATTAAAACATTAAGTTTTAATTAGTCTCTATCAATGATATTAGACATTTACAAAATAAGGAAAGCAATAAAAACACATCTCCCTGTTACTTGGGAATGAAATCGATTCTATCCTTCTGCAGATAAGAGAATTATCACGGGAGGCCAATCTCCCTCTCCACAAACAATCTTTGTAGCAGTATTTAAATTAAATTGCCTGGAAATAATCCTATTGGAAGGAAGTAGAGAAAACATCTTGAGGTGAGTCATCCCTGGGGCGATGGCTGTGACATACAGTCATGTTTTGTGTCTTACAGTCTTCCTTAGCTTCTTCAAGTTGCTATTTTTTTAAAAAGCAAAGTAACTAATACAAGAATGACATTCCTACAAGACACAGAAAGAATTTTAGAGTCATGTTGCCATCCACTCCAAACAGCTCTAAGGAAGATTTTTATTGGACAATAAAGCTTTCTCCCTTATGTTCGATGCTATTCTTTTTCTTTTTTTTTTTTTCTGTCAGAAGATACTCTGTACAAAGAGGAGAAATAAAAATGCTTATTATCCAACAAAGCAATTCTAGTAAATTAAGTTCATTCAATACATATCAAAGAAGGCATAGAGGACCAACACTTCAGTGAGTGGGAAGTAAGTACTCAAACAGAATACATCTGAGACCTTCTGCCTCCTGCTCAGGCCTATTTTTGGCAAAAGATGGCGACTTTCCAGCCCGAAGCTTCTCTCCCAGTGTGTTGAGTCTGATTTCCACATCATAACCGTCATGGGAAGCAATTCTACAATTCACACAGGCCATCTTGTAGCTCTTCTCCTATATTCTGAGCTGACAATTCCCACTTCCAATCTGAAGTAGACCAGACATTGCCATAAGATGGGTATTCGGTAACACAAAAACTCCTCTACACAAAATCTAGGCACAGTCTACATACGTAAGTGCAGCAGGAAGAAGCGGCACAGGCTGTACCATGGATGCTCATGTTGTTGGGCTAGTGAGCAAAATCATTCACCCGCCAACTCAGGAGCTAAAGGTAAAGAGTTCTAATTTGTTAGGTGCTTGAAAATTGGCTCTGACTAAACACAGGAAGTTGGCGAGATGAATTCTTAAGATCCATTCCAATTCCAAGTGAATGTGTACTGCGCTAATCTTTGGCCTGAAGCGTGCATCTAATCCAGTGCTGGCCGATATCCAACCTTGTTCATTTAATAGCCAACATTTATCAAAAGCTTCCCATCTACCGAGCCCTGTGTTAGGCATGTGTTAGGAGACAGACACAAAGAAGGCGTCTGCCTTTGAGGAATGTGCAGGAAGTGTTAGATTCAAAGGAAGGAGTCTGAAGACAGGCACAATTGACTCTTTGTCTTCACGTGTGGGTCTCAGTGTTGAAGAAAGTGGCTGGCTGGATGCTCTGATGAGTGGCAGATGGTTTATATGCAAACTCTATTGAGTGCTCACATTTTCTGCAAGGTGCCCATTGCTAAATTGACTCTTTTCTGTGACTCAGAAAAAGCAGCAGTGTACAAGGTTGAATTATACAAGGTCCTGTTTCCTGTTGTTCTTAAAAAAACAAAACTGCAGGAGGTGGAGTTTTTCTGTCCTGACCTCCCAGTCCCAAATAATCACACAAAAGCTTATATTAATTATAAATGTTTGTCCGATGGCTCAGGTTTATTACTAGCTAGCTCTTACACTTAAATTAACACATAATTCTTCTATGTTTAGCCACATGGCTCATGCCTTGATACCTCATTTTCAATGTCTTGCTTCCTCAGTGGCTGGCTCCATGGAGTCTGCCCCAATTCTGCCCCTCTTCTCCCTGTATCTGCATTTGGCTTTCCCATCCAGCCTTATTCTGCCTGGCTATAGGCCAAAACAACTTGATTATCAACCAATGAGAGCAACACATATTCACAGCATACAGAG
Source organism: Peromyscus californicus insignis (assembly GCF_007827085.1). Lineage (NCBI taxonomy): Eukaryota > Metazoa > Chordata > Mammalia > Rodentia > Cricetidae > Peromyscus > Peromyscus californicus. The sequence continues at coordinate 98,083,783 of NW_026294402.1, forward strand.
GACATCCCACAGCACAAAACAACCACCATTGCTTGTAGCCTATAATACTTTGATCAAGTCTCCAAAGATCCCATGCATCCTTCTTGGCTATAGAAAGTGAATCAGGCTATTGAAACCCAGCTAATAGGACCAGAAATTGAGACCAAAAGTCAGGATGTCTCATGGAGACAGTTGAAGAAAATAGTACATGCATTGGCAGCCAAGGGCTACCTACCCTAAGCTCAGTGCTCCCACAAAGTTTCTCTTGATCAAATCCATGGTAAGAACAGATTTCTACAGCAGACAGAGGAGGTACAGAAAAGAATGAGAATGCCTTGGCACTTTAAAGTGTGGGAGTGATGCTTGAGAAAATTCCATGGGGATTATCTCTAGGGCTCCCACAGGAGCCAGGCTAAAAAGCAAAGCCATACAACCCATTGTCCATTGCAAAGCATTCTGGGGTGGCTTGGTCCTGTCTGCCTTATTTGTAAGCAGTGCAGTTCTGAGTTCCGGCCACATTGTTTATTTTTCTTATGATGATAACCAGTGCCAAGTCGAGGAACAAGCAAGAGTTGGATGTGGTGGGGACAAAGGGAAGTTTAGAACAAGCCAGTCCAGGGTGATGAGCCTAAGTGAGGTCAGAGCAAGGGCCTTACCTTGGTTTAGGGTTGAAACAACAAAGCCAGAGGGAGCTTCCTAAGAGACGCCTTTGTTTGAAGAAGAATATATAAAGAACATACTTATTTTTACTTATGTATGTAAGCATCCTGCCGTCTGCATATGAATCATGTTCATGCAGGTGCCTATGGAGGTCAGAAGAGGGTGACGGATCCCCTGGAGCTGGAGTTACAGGTGGTTGACGCCTACCTGATGCTGGGAACCAAACCTGGATCCTCTGCAAGAGCATCGGGTGCTTTCAGCCACTGAGCCATCTCTCCAGCCCTCAGAACATATTTATAAAAGAGCTTCCTCTTTGCCTACTCCCCTCCACGCTAGGGGTGTGTGTGTGTGTGTGTGTGTGTGTGTGTGTGTGTGTGTGTGTTGCACATTCATGTGGAGGCCAGAAGACAATAGTGGGTATAATTCCTCAGGCACCATTCACATTCACGTCCATCTGTCTGTTCGTCATCCATCCATCCATTTTTCTAAAGACAGTGTTTCTCACTGGCCTCAAACTGATCAAGTAGGCTAGGCTGCCAGCTCACCCTCTTGTCGCCACCTCCTCAATGCTGGAACTAAAACTCTGACCACATTGAGTTCTAGGGGGAACAGCCCTCCCCCCCCCCCCCCTGCCAACTCTTTACCAACTGAGCTACTTCTCAGGCCCTTACCAGATTGCTTTTGGGGATCAGCATGAAAGCCTGGACTTCCTCGCATTTCTCATCCACATTCCTGTCCCTAGTCTCGTAAGAGATACCTCACAGCCCATGTGTCACCTAACCACATTTCCCTTTGTGGGCTCTCCACCCCCTCTTCAAGACTCCCAGCAGTAATTTATAAGTCATCAAAGCACCTGTCAAAATACACATCCATGGTCCTCATCTCAAAGGTACGAAACATAGATTTCTGTTATTACCAAGGGTGGGGGGATTCAACAGTCAAGGGGAAGCTACTGTAGAGCTTGTTTTGCCGAACACCCCCGATGGAGATGATTTACTATGGGGTTGTTCCTGAGCTGGCTGGGGCTGGGGCAGGGGCAGGGGGAGACTATCTAAGCTGTAGTTGGTCAGGAATCCAGAGGTGAGAGAGGATGTGCTGACAGGTCAGGAGCTGATGTGGTTCCCGACATGGTGATGAGCCTGCTTCTGAGTCACAGTGGGAACGAACTTGATGGCTTCATTAGGGACACAGAAGCTGAGGCACAAATCACAGGAGAAGCCATGGACAAACCTTTCAGTTTTCTCTTGGTTGAGGCTCATGGGAGCCCACAGTTCCACAAGGCTGAAGCTTCATGTAAAAAATAAATCTCAGTGATGGGTAATTTAAACTTTGTTTTCCACCGATACTTCCATTTACAAGTTCTTTTTTTAAAGGGTGCCAGAAGGAAAACATCCCACTGCTTGTTTTGACTGATAGTTCTAACGGCTTTTAACATTTTCAGTATCGACACCCCAGTGTTACACATGGTTCAATTAAAAAAAAAATCCCCTCACGGCCCTCAGCTCTCATCTCATAAAACATCCCATACAGAAGCAAGATATTGCTCATTGTTATTGTGTGAGCAGCTGCTGCTAGTGCGGTGTGGATTCCATTTCAGGCTCTAAGCACTCTAGCCGGGGTCATTCAGCATTTCTGCTCATGATAACATGACTTCTGATTTGCATGAGATTCTCAGATCCCTCTTCATTTCCCACTGTAGCTGAGGTACAGCGTTGGGTGTCATGCTTCTCTGTCATCTTTGTTACTACATACTGTAAATTCAGGGTCCATTGAATGAAGTGAATAGTGAGGGAATCCCAGTGAATTTTTCTTTGCATTAATTATGTGATGCAGACTACTTCCGTTGTTGTTGTTGTTTTGTTTGTTATTACTTTATGCCAAGGCTGGTCCTGAACAGTTTTATTTATTTTTATTTTTTCAGTTTTCTTGTTTTGTTTTTATTTTTTAATTATATAGATATAATTTTTTATTAAAAAAGATTTTCTTTCCTTTTACATACCAACCTCTCTTCCCCTTCCCTCTTCTTCTCCCACTCTCCCACCTAACCCCATCCCTCCCCCATTCCACCCCCATTCCACCCCCATCCCCTCCTCATAGAGTGTAAGGCCTCCCTTGGGTAGTCAATACAGGCTGTGATACCATGTTGGAGACAGGCCTATCCCCTCCTCATATATTATTATAGGACTAGCCTTAATAATATACTTCCCAGGGGCTCAGAAGAGAAACTACGAATGGCGAGAATTACTTTTGGGAAATGAATCTAAGTACAACAAGCTCTTTGTCCATCTACTTTATTCCTCTGAGATAAAATCCTATCTACACAGCTTCAGTTCTGTTCTCGTGCCTAGCTCCTTTGCCTTGATTTCTTGATCCTTTTTCTGCTGTCTCCTTTAAGCTTTATATTAATTCTCTAATCTTAGTTCTGCTTCATCTCGGTCCTTCTTATCTTGTTCTTACCCATCCAGTACTTCCCCATCTGGCTCTTTCTCATCTTCCATCTCGTCCTCAAGTTCTCTAGTCAAAATCCTCTTTATCTCGCTGAGTTCTCCATCCTCAAGTTCTCAATCTAGTTCTCCAGCCAAAATCTTCAGTATCCTCTCTTCGTTCTCCTTATACCTCACTTTTTCCTCAGTCTCTGAGGTATTCAGTTATAAACCCAAGCAATAGCGATCCTCTGGCAGAGCAAGGTCACCAGGCTTGAATTCTTACTGGGTCATAAAGGCAGGAAAAAATTTTCCTCAGGCAGTGACTTTCAGGCTTTCTTTTACACCCCAAAATGGAAGTGGTAAAGGAGGAGGTCAACTGAGAGCTAATGAGCGGTTAGTATCTCAAGAAGGGAATTTATGTAGTAAGGCTAAAGGTCTCAGCTAAAATTGCACAAGAAATAAAGCTATCCTCCTGACCTAGGAAACAGGCATGGTTTAGTTCAGGAGATTGGTTGGCTTTGGATGCTGGATAGGTATTTTAGATAAATATACTGTTAGGAGTTCTTGGAAGCATGCATAGCATTACAAGAAAATCACTGTAGGAACCAGCTAATATATATACAAAAGCTAAATTATCACCAAGACTTCTTAAGCCATGGCTTGACCTTTGGAAAAGTCCTTGACTTTTCCAAGGACTAGCTTTTGTGAGAGTGGCTGAGTTCCATTACATTTTCCTGCGGCTTGCAGCACCCTCCCTCCTGCATCAAGGCTGAGTATGGCATTGCACCATAGGGAACGGGGTCTAAAAAGCCAGTTTGTGTACCTGGGTAAGTCCTGGTCCCATTGCCAGGGGACCCACAAACACATCAAGCCAGGCAATTTTCACCCCCATTCAGAGGGCAGAGACCCATAGCCAAGCACTTGGCCAAGATCCTGGAGTTCAGTTGAAGGGAGGGAGGAAGGATTATAAGAGCAAGGTGGTGGGGCAGAATCATGCTGGGAAAAACCAGTGGTTTTTTTTTTTTGGTTTTTCGAGACAGAGTTTCTCTGTGTAGCTTTGCGCCTTTCCTGGATCTCACTCTGTAGGCCAGGCTAGCCTCGAACTCACAGAGCTCCGCCTGGCTCTGCCTCCCAAGTGCTGGGATTAAAGGCGTGTGCCACCACCACCCAGCGAAAAACCAGCTTTATTTTATTTTAAGCAAGCATCAATAAGAGATAACCAAGCAGTTGACAGTCCCTTTGGCTCTTTCTGGTCTTATCATCTTAGTGTGGCCTTCTTTGTTTACCTTGTCTAAAATGTCACCTCCCTGCCTATTAAGGATCTTCGATTATTCCCAAAGGCCTATTCATCTGTGGCAATATGGGGGCATGCTGGAACTTTCAGTAGATACAGCCTACTGAGAGGAAGTAAGATCACTAGTGGTATGTCGTTGAAGCATATACTAGAACCTGGACCCCTCTTCCTGTTTCTCTTTGCTTTCTAACTGCTCTGAGGTGAGCAGCTTTGTCCACTGCACTTTTTCCCACCATGACATTCTGCCTCACCATAGGTCCAAAAGCAATGAAGCCAATCAAACATGACTGAAAACCTGAGAGCCAATAAAACCCCTTCTCCTTATGACTTGACTACCCCAGTGTGTTAGTTACTCTTCTATTGCTGTGGAGAGACAACCCCATGAAAGCAACTTTTATAAAGAAAGCATTTAATTGGGGGCTTGCTTACAGTTTTAGAGGGTTAGGACATGATCATTATGGTGGGAAGCAAACAGGCAGGCATGGTACTGGAGCAGCAGCTGAGAGATTTACATCCTGATCTGTAAGCAGCAAGCCAACATGTGCATGTATGCATGAATGTGCATGTGCACACACACACTGGACCTAGCATGGGCTTTTAAACCATCAAAGCACACTCCTATTGACACACCTCCTCCACCAACAAGCCCACGCCTCCTAATCTTTATAGTCCTTCTCAAACAGTTTCACTCTCGTGACTGAGCATTCAAATGGGCGCTGTTTTAGTTAGAGTTTCTATTGCTGTGCAGAGACACCATGACCATGGCAACTCTTAGAAAGAAAACATTTCATTGAGGCTGGCTTACAGTTTCAGAGGTTCAGTCCATTATCATCATGACAGGGAGCATGGTGGCATGCAGGCACACGTGGTGCTGGAAGAGTAGCTGAGAGTTGTACATCTTGCAGGCAATAGAAAGTCAACTAAGACACTGGGTGGTATCCTGAGCATAGGAAACCTCAAAGCCCACCCCACAGTGAAACACTTCCTCCAACAAGGCCATACCCACTACAACGAAGTCAACCTCCTAATAGTGCCATTCCCTATGAGATTATGGGGTCAATTATATTCAAACCACCACAGGAGCCGATCTCATTCAAACCACCACACTCAGGTATTTTGTCATAGTAACAGAAAGCTGACTGACAAGCTGCTCTACCCATTTCCTATCTCCTCACTAGGCCTCTGTTCTCCTTTCAGTGACAATCACAGATTGACATGTTTCTTGTTCACCTTGTCTACTGTCTACCACAGGCAGCCTCCTCAGGGAAGGACCTGGTGTCTTAGTCACCGCTGTGTCCTCTGTCTAGCACAGTGCCTGGAACAAACAGTGTTCATCACTTATGGAGAAGTGAATTTTAGTGTAAGCCAAACTAGCTTAGAGGACAAATCTATCTGAGAAGCTCCAATTTCAGCTTCTACATCTTAAGCAGCATAGGATAAGCAGTATAGGATAGCAGCTTTCCAAAACATTTTAATTCATAGGAATCTTAGGGTAAAAAAAAAAAAAAAACTTTTGAGAAATGTATATTAGCCGTTTGAAAATGAGATGGACATGAACTAAAAGAGAGTATTTATTTTTTAGCTCTTGCAATTGGTTACTAATGGGAATGTATGTTGGCTGGGTACTGCATGGCTTTTCAAACCTGAGAATCTGACCGGACTCTGTTACCCACAGTTCTGGTTCCCCACTGATTTTTCACATACTATGTGCACCGAAACCCTCCTTCCCAAAGATGGTATGTCATGGAAAGGCCAGTGGGACCTAATGTGGAGCTGTGAGCTTGAGCCAGCAGTCTGCATGCTCTCTGGTTTGCTACCTCCCATCAAGTCGAAACTGTGCTGCACCGAGGTCAGGCTACAGTGCTGCCTTCAGGGGCCTTGGCGGGACTTTAGCAGCAGAGAGAGCTTGCACACACATACTTCGTAGTTGGGCAAGTTTTTAAGAAAAACATGAAACAGCAGTGATCTATACCATATTTTTAACGTGCCTAAGTTAGATGTACGTCCATCCTATTTTACAAATACATTATTTTTGTGTGTGTGGTGGGGGTGGGGGGCGGGCTGCACAAGTATCATGGAGCGTGTTTGGAGGCCACAGGACAATTCTGGGGAGTCAGCTCACTCATTTTACCTTTCCATGTGTTCTGAAGATCAAACTCACGTCACCAGGCTTTTACAGCAAATGTCTTTACCTGCAGAGCCATCCCACTGGGCTTCACTGCCATTTTATAGAAGAGAATTGAACATTCTTGGTGGGGTGGGGAAGTCCTGCAGTTTATTACAGAAATTTCAAGCCTATGTCAATTGTTCAGAATAAAAGCCAAACCCCCAATTCCTATCACTCAGCCTGACAGAACATGAAATCATGGACTATCCTGTACTAGTCACACACATGTGCTTTGATTTCTAGAGACAGACAAAAATCCCAGATTTTATCTAATTAGTTCTACGTGGGAAATATTTTGCTTGATATTTTTGAGATCTCACTCTCTATCTCAGCCTGGCCTGGAACTTACCATGTAGCCCAGGCTGTTCTTGAACTCACATCCTCTTGTTTCAGCCTCCAAGTGCTGGGATTACAGTTGTGCATTGCTATCCTAGCAAAATAGGTAAACACTAAAACTTTAAAGAACATCCATTAGTTCTGTGAATGTGTCTGTGTATGTCTGTGTGTGCGTGAGAGTGCCGTGGTGTACTTGTGGAGGTCAGACATTAACTTGTGGGAGTCAGTTCTCTCTTTCTCCTCTGTGGGTTCTGGGGCGTGAACTTAGGTCTTCAGGTCTGGCAGCAAGTTCCTTTATCAACTGAGCCATTTCACTGGCTCGATAAATATTTCACAGCATAAAAATACTTGTTAGTTTATATAGGAATTAAGGGAGTTAATACAAGTAAGTACTTAGCACAGGAAGCGAGTTACCCTACGTGTACAGTACGACAGTATATATACTAAGGGCCTCCTTTAGGGATGCAGGTAGAAGGTGGTGTGTTAGTGCCCCATGCTCACGGTGAATGGGGTGGGTCCAAATGTGAGCATCAACAGGGTACAGTGAGTAACAACCTTCAAGGATTGGCTCTGGAGTCTTCCTCATCAACATCTAAGGATGCACAAGTCCCTTCCATAAGATGGAACACTATTTGATTCATGAGCATCCTTATGACACTTGAAATCAGTTACTTACAATATTGAATATAGTGTAAACAGTTGTTATCCTGCACTGTTTAATTAATAATAAAAGTCTGTACATAGTACAGATGTAAATTTTCCACAATCTTATCCTTTATCTGTTTGAATCCCCTGGTGAGGAACTTGTGGATGGTTATGGAGGGCAGACTATATTTAGCAAACATTTTTTTTTTTCCATAGGGAACTTCTATGTCTTCACCTGCAAGGACAGATGACATTAAAATGTTTATTTCTTAATAATCAGGAAAGCCACATCAAGTTTAAACTGATTTCTTTGCATACAGATCTCTCTCTTATCTCCTGGCACTTTGGATGTTATGGAGTTTTACTTAATAAGTGTATCAGAACAGAGATTATCTATTGTAGCACAATTGTGGAAGAATCAGATAAGATCCGTCTGTTTAGGGTGGGAAGTCCAGACTTCCTGAAACTACCCTGCATCATGTTTGAGTGTGAGAGGCACAGTTGCCTACCTAAGTTGCTAAGTCATGATGTTTACAAAGACACACAAGAACAAAAGTAAATGTTTCCCACTAAGGATTTCAGAAATGTCCCCCTTCCCTCCTGAGGCGTGACTAAAATTGTTCCTGTCTTGGAGTCTATGGGCCAGAGGCCCCTCATGTTAGACCCAGCCAAGGCTCCCTGGGGAGCCCAGCATGCTGATGAGGACATTAAACAGGCCTTTGACTTTATGCCACAGCAGCAGGATGCTCCCTTCAACTTGCTTGCTTTCAAACCGAAGTGATTATCCATGTCCAGCAAGGTTAAACAAATTATTGACCTGTGTGTTTGGCTGAACCATCTGAAAGAAAGTCTAACTAAATTCTTGGGGCTTTATTTAGCTCAAGGGCAAAATTTACAATTAAGCCATCTATAATGAACATCTGTTTCTTTTAGGTGACGGGCATGTCTTAGATTGGGCAGTTGCGTTGAAACCTAATCCACATACCCTCTCTACAGTGTTCATTTTTGCTGTCATCTGTCACTAATTATATCATAATTTCCTTGCTTCCCCTCTTCTCAGATCATCAGCAATACCATAAAAGGAGCCAAGGAAAATATTCTGGCAAACAGAAGAAGCTGGCTGGAAGCGACTCTATTAGCCTCCATGACAACTTGCAGAGGACAGGGATCCAGTCAAATCACATTTGTCAATAGCTTGTTCGGAAGCAAACACACACACACTATTGTGTCAAACAGCGGGCTACTTCGGAGTGCTTTGTTTAAACAGTCTTTACTGGGTTAATAGAATCACAAGGTCACTCCCACCCCTGGATAGAGTCAGCTCTGACTCTTCCTTAAAGGAGCTTTATAAGTAAGAATTTTTTGGGAGGAGGGGGGTTGATTCACTAACTCTATAGAATTGTCTGGAGTGGTGAATTATTAAAAATATGATGCGCCTTCGGGTCAGCCTCTTGCAATTCCAGAAGCAGCCACAAGCAGACCAACCTGCTTATGTGTCCAATTTCTCTCCTTGTTTTTAAAGAGGAGCATGGCGTCCAGCCATTGAACAAGACAGAGGATATTGAAGTATGGGATTAACTAGATGCCAATCTGAGGAAAACATTGGGTTGTAGAAGGAAACAAATATTATGCAAAGAAAAGAAATATGACGCAGCTCATAATGGATCTGATGGCAGTAGCTACCTGCACTGGGTACACAGGCTATACCTTTCATAAAGTGTCCTTCAATATTCATAAAGTCTCTCTGGGGCAGGGGTAGGGGTGTGTGTGTGTGTGTGTGTGTGTGTGTGTGTGTGTGTGTGTGTGTGTGTATCCATACACAGACACTGGCATGTACAAAGTAGGAATGGGTGCTATCACACATTAAGGAAAGCAATTTAGGATAGACCCAGGAAGCTAGTTTGCGTGAGAGAGAGGACAATGACACTGGCGGGTCTTTTCTGTTCACTAACTAATTAGGTTCTGGGACATCTGGATTACTATAGAGGAGGGAAAGAGGCAGCTGCTGAGACTGGGGGAGGGAGGGGCACTGGAGGAGCCAAGCCCTGCTGGGCATGGCGGTGTGTCCTCTAGGACTGCCTGCTGCCTCTCGGGCCGGGAGCAGGTAACAGAGGAGACCAAAGAGGAGGATGAGAAAGAAACTCAGTTCCAGCCTTTGGACATCATGCTGCTTTCCACAGCCCACTGGTCCAAACACTACCATTAGAATGATCTACAGCTGAGCCATCTAGAAGAGGAGCCACTGGGCACATGTGTCTGTAAGCTTGTGCAGTTGGTCCACGTGGGCTTGTTGGGAACACTGCATGGGCCTTTTCTCCTGTGCTGCTTTATCCACAAAGGCTACTGCTGAGGTTTTTCTTCTTTTCTTTTTTTTTTTTTGCTCCTGAGATGGTACCAAATATACAGTAGATGAATTGTGGTTCTCAAAATCACAGAATGTATAACTTGAAATTACTCAGAACTTTACCTTTCTTTGAAATATCCAAAGCCACCTTGGGACTCTACAGTCTCTTGTAATGGTTCTAAGCATCAGTCATCGGCAGATGCTACCAGCTGCCACAGCCACTGACAGTGTGAGAACTTTGTCTGCAGTGATCCTCTGGCAGGGCTTGAAAGATGGTTTTTTGGAAGAGTTTCCCTGAGTCTGCCTTTTATTTGTCTCATTTTCATAAAGCCAACCAGGGAGGAAAGCTGCTGGTCATGTGAGCTTTCTGGTTGCCCAGGTTTCGAGAGGGAGGGGGAGAAAGCATTTTCTTGTAATTAAACTGTAAGAACTAATTGTGATTAAATTGTGCTGTCTATGAGAAATCTGTCACTTCTCAGAGTTAGCTGTGAGTATGAAACTGAAATGTGGGTACAATTAAGACCCGGGCTGTGGAGGTTTTCAGGGCCCTGTGCAGGTTGGAATAGGTGGGTGTTGATTTCCTGTAAACGTTGGTGTCCACCTCCCCCATCCCCCACAGCTAGTGGGTCAGAGGGATCATGAATCTCCCGGCAAAGATGCTGTGCTGTTAATATGAGGACAGGCTCTCACCAATCCTTCTATTTAGCTGCTTACATCAGTCGTATGTGGTACATAACCACTGAGCCTTACTCTGAAAACGCCCACTACACTTTCAAATCACACAAATGACTGTATTTTGTTAAGCCCTAAATAGTATAGAAAGGGCCAAGCCTCTCATGACTTTCCTTAACCCTTAACCACTCAACTGCCACTATCACTCCCTCTTTGGGTCCCTTCGTTGGGCATTACTCATTCATCTCTCTCCTTTGGAAAGTATTCTAAGTTAACATGGATCAAGTTTGATCCTTCTAATTGCTGAATCTGTACCCATTTTATTAAGCCATTTCCCCACCTTTCACTATTACAAACAGTACTGCAGTGTACCTCGCTGTAGACTGAACCTGAAATGTCCCTCATGGGCTCTTATTTTGAATGCTTGTTTCCCTGGCTCTGGTGCTGTGTGGAAGGCCTTTAAGATGTAGAGCCTGGCAGTGGAAGTCACTGAGGGCCAGTTTTTAGAGACTGTTCCCACTTCTGATTCTGGCCTGCTCTCCCTAGTTCCTGGCTGGCAGTCACATGACACAGCAGAGCCTTGGCTCCTGCTGCTCCAGATCCAGGGGTTCTCCTTTGCCTTCCTTATGATGATGGACTGTGGCCCTCTGAAACCAGATGCCAAAATGAACCTTTCCTTCTGAGTTATTTCTGTTGGGCATTTTGTCATAGCGTGAGATAAGTAACTAATGCAATATCTCACCAAAGGCAGGCGGTAGGACGGAAGGAAGGAGATGGCTGTGTTAAGAGCCTGGGTGCTCTGTAAGTGACACCAAGTCTCTGAATCCAGCAAGGAGCACCATAGCTTTAATTACCACCGAGGAAAACCCAGGAAAGTCTCCTAAATCCTGGGAGACCTTCCCTGACTCTTACCCCAAAGGAAAGCAGCAAAAGTTAGGTCTGCCAGTAGAAAACCCAGCTAGACCCCAGGATTCTATTTTGAAATATCCACCCTCCTGCAATGCCACCAGTGGATGTTGTTTTTGGGATAAGCTATCATTTGCTGGGGGTGTCTGCCCATAATTCAAGTCATAGCTGCTACTGAAAGAAACCGTCAGGTCATTAAAAGCTGCTCTCACGCTCGGCAGAACAGACAACTAAAGTACGGAGAGGGAGAGTGGCCTTGGGGACGTCACAGAGCTGATGAGTGGAAGGGCCAAGACCAGGAATGAGTCACTTGAACCAGCTGCTCAGTGGGGAATGCTTGCTTATCACCACCCAGTGTTCCGACTGCTCTTATGCCTCTGCTGGGGGTGGGGTGGGGCATCTCTGTGTACCTCTTTCTTGGCCATGTGACTCGGGAGATGTTGCTGAAATGGGAGATGTTGCTGAAATGTCTTTGTCATTGGTAACTGCAGCAAAAGATGACAGGTTGTGTCTGCTGGCCACTGTCTACAGCGTCTCCTCCAAGGTTACTTTTTATCCCTCTTGCAAGGGATACCCAGAAAGCCTAATTCCCTTGCAAAATCTCTCTCTCTCTCTCTCTCTCTCTCTCTCTCTCTCTCTCTCTCTCTCTCTCCTTCCTTCCCTGCCCCCCCCCCCCCAACTCCATTATTCATTTCCCCATCAACACCAGTTCTATACATTTTAGTGTTCAATAGCCAGACTTTGGCTCTCAGGTTTCCTTGCATTTAAACATATGAATCCTTTGGTATCTACTCCCTCTTCCTTCATGCTGACAATTTACACATCATTGACCCTTTCCATTCAAGAATACAGCCTGGTGTGGGACTCTGGGTAGGCTGTAAAATTGGCTTGACTTCTTCCTTTCATAGAGTTCATGTCCTCTGCCACATAGCCTTGGAGCCTTTCCATTGGCAGCTAAAGTTTTCTGTGCCCCTTGACCATGGACTGGCCTGGGACTTGCTTTGGCAAGTGTGCTGGCTCCGAGGCTGGACTCCAAGAGGTCTTGTACGGCTGAGTCTCTTCTCATGGACACATGCTAAGCCTCTGTGTGAACGAGGCTGAAAAACAGCCTGCCAGAGAATGTGGGGCCATGGAGATCAGGGATGGGTGGTCTCAAATGAGACCACCTCAGATCAGCTGTCCCTCAGTCCCATTTTGAATCTGATCAGAGATGTATAGGAGAATTTAGCCTGACTCAGAAGTGAAGGTCTCTCTAGCAGGCCCAAGAACTGCAGACAGTTTTTCCTTTTCCCCCCTCCCTCTCTTTGCCAAACCGTTAGATTACATTTCTTAAGCTAGGCCCCAAGGTCTATCCTCTTATTTGGCCACTGACTCATTCTTGAGACAAAACACTGAGGTTCACACACACACACACACACACACACACACACACACACACACACACACACACACACAGAGAGAATCTCCTGAAAGAGAAAGGGGAAACTTGTAACAGCTCCCTAGCTTCTCAGCAAACCAAGTCTGGGCTCAAAGTCAAGCAGGTGCAGGCAACTGACAACTGGGAGCCTTTGTTTTATCCAACAGAAGGATGTAGGGCCATGTGCGGTCATGACAGCTTTCAATTCTAGCAGCAAAAGGTGATGGACAGACTGTCCACATTCTTTCTTGCCCTTGCCCTTGGGTTGAGTCCTTACATTGCTTCTCTTAAAACCACTGTGTTCTTATGACAGACACCATAGTTTTCAGGCCAATTCAGACTCTAGGACTAGCAGGTGTGCACAAATGCACAGCTGTTATCCATTTGCAGACAGCCTTTTTTTCCCATGTGCTCAGACCTCTGTGCTGAGGCAGAAGCTGGGGTAGGGCGCCAGACGTTGGCAAGACACAGTTTGTACCTTGAACAGACCACACTTGGACCAGTCATCCTGCTCCAGCTACCATTCTGAAGGCCCTGCTCTGCGTGGGTTGCTGGGTCTCTCAAAGAAACTGCTTTAAGACTCAACTCAGAGGAGGTGTTTTAGCTCAGAGCTCACACACTTCCACGAACAACTGATTGACCTAGGAAGGAGGTTCAAACATAGATTCTGATTCCAGGCTAGAGAAAGGCCAGTGCTTAACTCCCCTGAGTACTGGGATTCTCTGATTAGATGGTCTTACTACCCACAGCTTACCTGCAGCCTTCCATTTTGCTCTGTCCACCGACTGGATTAAGCACCAGGGTTCCCATTTCACAAATAACCCGACAGGCTTGGAGTGGTGTTTTCATCCAAGACTTCTGATCCGAGTCCCACATCGTTACAGTTCTCTCACAGCCCCAGATGATTTTTCTCTAGACTTTCACCTCCCATGTTTTGCGAGGTCATTCATTTTAAGGTCAAAGTCCTGTGCTCATTTTGTCCTTTGCAAACCTTTGAGTCCATAGTCTGACCTTTCTTCTTGTGCTGTGTGGCAGCTGAGGAAGAAAGTGATTTTTCCAAAGCATTCTAGAAAGAGCTTGCTGTGATTTGGTCCAAAATGATTAGGCCCACTGGGAAGCCAATCCTGCTTGGGAACACGGCTCAGAGTCCTTATATGATCAGGCTTCGAATGGGGGTTTGAGATTAGAGGGTTTCAGAAAGGGCAGAGCCTGAGTCTCAATTCAGTATATTTGGCTTCTTGTGCCCAGTGAAAACAAAGGACCCTTGGGCCAGCAGGCTGTAGTGTAGTGTTTCCATGGAAACACAAATACATTTGATTTCGTGGATAAAGCCTTAGTCTAGTGCTTTGCAAGCACCACCACCAATCCAAACAGGAAGCCTGCGAGGCGACAGGACTCCATTTCCAGGATGAGGAAGTGTGGCTCAGCGGAAGGAGTCTTATGTAGAGCCGCTCACCAAGACCTCATAATGAGTCAGTGAAGGCCAAGGGTAGAGGCCTAAAGCCACCTCAAGTTGCACCCTGATTTGGGGAGGCAGCATGGATCCTCATATTCTCTATGGCTTTCCCTTTGGAACATCTGGTTCTGGATGGTGTCAGGCCACCATTCTTTTCTTCTTCTTCTTCTTCTTCTTCTTCTTCTTCTTCTTCTTCTTCTTCTTCTTCTTCTTCTTCTTCTTCTTCTTCTTCTTTTTTAATGAAAAAACTCAGAAAAAGTTGAAATAATTTCTGTGCCCCTTTCACAAATTTATGAATAATTAACTTTGTCCCATTTATGTGCGCATGTGTAAGACAGCTTTTTTTTTTTTTCTGAAGCATTTGAAAACATAAAGGAAACCTTTTACACTGAAGTTGGCCCAAAGACATTTTCTTATATAACCACGGTACACTGATGTTCAAGACTTTTTGATTGTTAGGCTGGCCATTTTTTGCTTGCTTTTTGAGACAGGGTTTCTCTGTGTACCCCTTGCTGTCCTGGAACTCACTCTGTAGACTAGGCTGGCCTTAAACTCAGAGATCTGCCTGCCTCTGCCTCCCAAGTGCTGGGATTAAAGGCATATGCCACCATGCCCAGCAAAATTTACAGTGACAGTATTTCCAATCTAAGGAACATTCTCTATCCCAATCTCACCAGCTGTGTCCATAACAGCCTTTCCAGAAACTTAATGTCTGAGCCAGGGTTCAAGGCCAACATGGGCCAGGACTTGCTGTGCCCTGTCAATCTCTTGTAATCTGGGACGGTTTACCAGATTGGCTCAGCATGTCCTAAATCACTGTAGTGTATAGGCTGTCACAGAAGTCCTTGGGATTCTGCAGAATGAGTGGCTACAGTGCCATTCTCTGTCACATCTGGCCAGCTCTGGTGACACTGAGATGTGTTGTGCCTGAGTGCAGCAGGGGATGCTGGGAAGGCAGCTGCTCAGAGCAGCTGAAATCCCCTGCAAATGCAGGCTCTTCTGGATGGGCCAGATGGTTCTGAATACAGCATTTCTGCTAGGTACCTCTTAATTTCTGAGTCATTCAGAGAAGGATTTGTGCTCTCCACACACACACACCACTCCCAACCCTTGTTTATGAAAATCTGATCTTGCTGCCAGGTCACTCTTATTGGTTTTCTTTCTGGAATCCTTGGTGGAGGTCCAGGAGCTTCCAAATCAGAGGCTGTATGACTGGTTAGTGGTTCATGACCTGACAAGCAAGATTCCTGTGGGCTTCAGGGCAGTGAAGGATGTCTGTTAGATCAGCCTTGGCTCATTAAAGTGTCCCCTGCGGTGACCTACCCTATGTGAGGATGGCAAATACCACATGTGGGCTGAATTTCCTGTCCTTACTGTGTGGATTCTGGAGCTAAAGAAGCCAGGTTTCTATTCTCCTCCACCTCTGAGGCTGCTGTGCGCCATCCTGAGCAGATGCGATGCAGGACGACAGTGAGGATCTTTCCATCCTCCTTGGCAAGGTCGGCAGGAGGCCAAGTCCTGCTAACTGAACCGCTTTTGACATGGGAGAGTTACCCGAGTGAACCCATCAGGGACACCAGAATATAGCTGGATGTCTGATAACTTTATCAGATTCGAGAGGGAGAAACTAATGCTAAATTTTTATTTCTAGTACACTGGCATCTTGTGTATTAGCTGCTAGTCAGAAGTCTGGTCCTTTGAATCACCTTTCAGCTGCTGTCACTGGTGAGGTTCAAAGTAAGGGAGAAGGCTCAATGTCACATCCATGACTAGCCAGTGTGTGACTACACTGTTGTATTAATGCTGGGCTAATTTTTGATAAAATAACTAAGTACACACCAAAGCTAAGCCCATGCAGCTTCCATGGTATGGACCCACAATGCTTGATTTGTAATTAAAAAAGGCAAAACCCTTAAAACAAAAACAAAACAAAACGAAGCCCTGTGAGTTTTCTGTAACTCACTAGGCAGCAGCACCCAGCCTCTGCAATGCTATTTATTGCCTTTATTTATCTCACTGGGTGTATATTGTTATACTTCTTGCTACAGAAATATTTATTTGTTTGATCACAGAGTGCTGTTCCAGAACCTGCCACCCCCACGGGGGTTTACATAATATGTAGACACTGCATTAGCTTTTCAAAATATGAAAAGTTCTGAATTACACATCTGACCTTGTGAGTTTCAAATAAGGGATCATGGAAGAAAGAAAACAAATAAACCAGACATCAAATTATCGTTTTCCTGGCCAGTAGAATAGGCATGAGCCAAAAGATGTGTCCACTGAGTACTTGGATATTCTGTAAGTATATAATACACATTAGGTTTCAAAAACAGAATATGTGAAAATAATGTAAACTATCAAGTGGCCTGTTGAAAGAACATTTTATACACTGGGCCTAATAAGTTACTTATTACTCACCTACTCATTTTTGATGTGACTATTAGAAAATTTAAAATTGTATTTGTGACTCCTATTTCATTGCTCTGGAGAGTATCTAACCAAGGAACTTATTGTCAAGCCAGGGAAATGGCTGAGACCCTAAGTGGGTCATATGGGCAGTTAGGGATGAAACTGGAGTCGGCATCTGATTTCTGGCATACTGCCTTTTCCGTTTCCCCCCAAAAGACTCAAGGACTCCCCATTTGCCATCATGTCTTCTAAGACTGGATCTGGAATCTACAGTAGGGTTCATGCTTTTTGCTAATAGAAGCAGGAAAATCAAGGACCACCTTGGTAAGAATCAGAGAAGCAAAAGAAAAGATTATTCATTCACAATTTCTATTTGATATCTCTCAACAGGTTCTGGGCACTGGATTTCATGCAGATTTTGATGTAGGCCCCTCCTTCATCTAGAAACAGGTGAGAGATGGAAAAATTCACACCTCAGAGGAGGTCGGGTGTGTCTGGCACTGTTGGAAAAGGGTACAAGGGTCCCATACTTCAGAGAGATATTCTCCAGCAAGCCTAGCCTAATGAATGAGCTCAACTCAAGGTTGAGTGAAAGACCTTCTCTCAAAGAACAAGGTGGTAGGTCATTCCTAAGGAGCAATCCTAGGGTTGTCTTCTAGCCTCCATATATGCCCCCTCATACCTACACAAAAGAAAAATTCCTGCTCTGTGTCTTCTGCCAGCCTCGATGGGAGCTTAGATTATCACATGAACTGTAGCAGTTAGTAGACCTCTGCTCATTCTCATCTTGCAATGGCCAGGATCAAGTGAGGGGGCGTTTACAGCTAGGTGGGGCTGGGGGCTGGGAGGCACCTGCCATACAGGTAAATTCAGAAATCTGAAGGCACTGGCTGTCTCTGCCCAATCACACAAACGAGCTGAGCATCTGAGAACCACCAGGCTGGCAACGAGTTATGGGGTGGATGGGTTTGAATTTTGTCTCAACTGCAAAAGCTCACCTCTCTGAGGCACAGAAAAACAAGTCCCAGGAAGTCACTGTGGGGAACAGATGGGCTGGAAAGCCTTGAAGCTCAGCCATGGACTCGCCTAGGAGGGCCCACTTGCTGACCATAAGCTTCCTCTCCTATCCTGGGAGTGAGCGAGCCATCTATTTACCTTTCTTTTCCTGCCATTTGAAACATGACCACAGGGGCATGTTATTTAGCCTTTATTATAAATGGAAGGACCAGAGCATCCTAACATGAGGCATTTTGCTAATTAACAAGTTGAATGAGTTTAAAATTGCCCACTTTGCAAAAAGTTAAAGCCCGGTGTAGGATTTAAAACCCTTCTGAGACTCGTTCAGGACATAGATGTGCAGCAGAGGTTCTCAGAGGCTGGGAGAGGGCTCCTTGGCAGTGAGCACCCCAAACCCCTCTCCTGTTCAAGTACTGCTAAATGTAGGGCCTGGGAAGAAAGGGAAGGTGCTGGGGGTGGGTTTGGTAGTGTTGTTAGGAAACCATGGCCATAATTCTCAAGCTATGGATAAAAATGCAAGACTTCTGAATATCCAATGAAAGAAAATCTTCATGTTTGGGTGACACTGTGTCTCCTTGATATGAAAAAACAAAACAAAACAAAACATTTATCATTCCTTCCACTGGATAGATATAGTGGTTTCCTTTAGAAAAAAAAATGTTTGTGATGTTCTTACAAAACTGAACCAGAGTTACCCAGCATGCCTCTTCAGTGCCTTAAGTATTAGACATTAATCAGATATCTAATTAAGACAGAAAACATCCCAGGGGAGGGACTAGTCTGTTTGGTGTTATTGATGATAATCTGGGGTCTGAATGGCCTTCAGGGAAACCGAAGCTCTGAGCTGAGACATTAAGTCCTTAACTCCGATGTGCAGTCCTAGACCTCATGACCTAGTTTTCAGATGCTCTGATTTTTCCAATGGCTCTTGATTATTTGCCAAACTCCTCGCTTCTCAGAACCTGAGGTCTTTGAAAACAGTGATCCTTAGGATTCTGTTCTGCTCACTCAGTGAGCTTCACCGTAGCAGGGATTCAGAAGGATGAATGCAGAGAGACAGGAAGAAGCTGACCAGTTGACCAGAAAAGGATAGGACAATTTGGAGGGGCTGGCTCATGACAGCCCGTAACTGTCACACCAAGCTCTGTTCACTCTGGCTCCCAGGGGAGTCGGAAGAGTCTGTTAATCTCCTGCTCTCTGCAAATGAGACACTTGCTGAACTCTCACACTAGCTAGGCAGGCCTGTGAAATCCAGCCTAACCGTACTATTAATTCCTGCCATTTCTCCCTCTCTCTGGTGAGCGGCATCTAATGGGCAGAAAGACGCAGAAACCATCTGCAATTTTCTCCAGAGATTTAACACTGTGTTGGAGATTATTTCTAAGCAATCACTTTTGCAACATGGGGCTTAGATTTTCCTATTGAATAAATGACAGGCCCACTAATAGAAATGTTTGTGGGTTTTGTAAGAAAGGTTTTGAACACAGTAGTCAGTGGGAAAAAAGAAAGAAAAATCAATATTTTCTAATGACAATATGACATAGTTAATTCAACTCCCCAGACAACTTGCTTTTCCAGAGTTTTCAAGCCTGCCTATTTTTTGGTTTCCTCCCTGTTTCCTGTTTTTTTGCCTTGTTTGTTTGTTTTTTTTCCATTTAAAAATTAATTTTTAAGTGAGCATACAAAGTAATGTATTCTGGCATTTTTCATGTGTTATTCTAAATATCCTAATAAACCCCTTCTCTCCCATAGCCCGTCCCCATGCCCCACCCCATACTGGTTCCCTTCCTGCCTCCAGATAGCCTCCCATTTTGCTTTCCTGTTTGGGGGATCTTAGTGCCCTTAGAGCAAAGCTCTCCACCTACCTCTTCAATCAGCAACTAAATCCCTCCTGCTTTCTGCAACTGCCCCTTGGGATGGCAAGGGGTCTGGGCATGGAGAAGAGCATAGCAAGACTCGACAGATGTTGGAGTAGGGCTTGGGGATCCTCAAGATAATGCTTTGGTTATCTGAAGTAACCAGAGTGGTCAAACCCAGAGCCAAAGAACCAGGATGGTTCAAAGGTCAAAGTAGTGATTCCTTCAAAAGGATGATTCAGGAGCTTCAGGGGTCTGATAATTACCTGAAATGCCCCCTGCCCAGGCTGCATCAAAGAGAGCTTGGGCTAAGGTTATGACCCCTTTCCTGGCAAGACTGAGTGCTGATTTGGGAGCACAAAAGACTGTATATACATGTGGTGGGGGCAGCATTCTCCAAATAGGCAGTTTATTAAGAATCAGAGAGAAAATCCTGCAGCAGATATTGGCCTTGATGACCAAGAAAACCAGGTCGCAGCCACCTCTGACTGCCAAGATCCTTTTGAGTACAGACGATGCTCACAATACCACCCACTTCTGGACAGGACTCAGAAAATACCTTCTGCAGTTGGGACCAATAATCCCCAAACTACCCCCACTCCAGCAGCTAAAAGGTACAGGCAGGGTGGGAAAGATAAAAGATTGAATGTCTGGGTTCAAGTTCCATATCTGTCCCTGCTGACAGTGTGTACAGGTTACTGACTTGGAGTTTCACTGTTCCCCACCTATTTCAGTAGTATACATGGAGTGCCTACCCCAGGTCAGGTACTCTCTAGGGGCCAGGGACACAGAAGTGCACATAGATGACTAAAGGCCTACTCCCCCTGGGAGGAAGATGAGGACAGTGAGTGATTACACCATCCTGTACAAAGTGATCAGAGCCATGAAATGAAAAATCTGAGCAGGGCAAGGGGCCCTGAAAGCTGGCCAGGGGTGGGGAATGACACAAATTCTTGGACATCTGATTCTCTTGACTCTCAAAGAATATCTTCCATAATTTTTTTATTATTTTTATTTTGTATGTACAGGTGTACGCCTGTGTAAATACATGCCACATGTGTGCAGGCGCCTGCAGAGGCCAGCAGAGGGCAGCAGAGGGCAGCAGAGCCCCTGAAGTTACAGGCAGTTGTGAGCTGCCTGATGAGGGTATTGGGACTAGAACTCAGGTCCTCTAGAAGAGCAGTGAGTGCTCTTAACCACTGAGCCATCTCTTCGGTCCTTCAAAGAATGTTTTCAAAAGCAAACTTATAAACTTCTAATAAACCAGGGTACAATACTTATTAAGCCAGCAAACGAAGAAAATAAAGTTTACCTTTTACAAAACTCAGCAGTAACTTAAATCTCTTGCCTTATGAACTCATTTCCATGTGAAGATAGAGAATGTTACCTTCAACACTTCCTGAGAGTGTGGTGGGAGTGCTGACTTGGGAGTCCCTGAAGTTCAAGATGGGCACTGTCACACAGAGAACCTCTCTGTCCACTCAACTGCAGGGTCTTCAAAAACCCAGAGAAGTCATTTATAGGAGACAGGCAGCTCAGAGTGACCACCAAGGGCTGAGTAATTGACCACAGGAACCTGGCATTTGCTGATCAGGGATGTGTCCAGCATAGACTGTAGTGGACACCTTCATCTCATTGTGAGAAGCCAACCCCAAATGGCTCTACAACGGATCAATGGCACATTGGAAACCAAACTACCTGGGGCTGGAGCAGAGTCTGGAGAAAATTAAGGAGAAGAACAAACCGGTTTCCCCCTGGCTCTTCTTCTTCTGGATACACCCCAGTGAAGCCATGTAATCTCTAGGGGGTGGGGGTGGGGTGGGGTGGGGTGGGGCTGGAGTCAGCCACCCAGTGCTCGTTTGGTGGGTTTATCCTTTAACAGCAGAGAGAGCAGCACAAGGCAGGAGGAGAATGAGACCTGAAATCAGTAGCCACCAAAGCAGTCAAAGATCTCAGGAGGACCTCTGCCTTTTCCACGAATAAAGCAATCTCACGGTACAAGGCTTGTTAGTGTTTCAAGGCAGGGTCCTTCCTTCCTGTTTTCTCCCCCTCCCCCCTTTTCCCTATCTTTTTCTGTGTGGAGTTGGCTTATCTGAGTCCTGAGATCCACAATTAATTTATATAATTTTTCTCACTGCAAAGGGGGAAGGGAGGCAAAAACTGACACTTGAAACATGATGACAGATGGCACTTGCCAGCCTGCAGGCCAAGAGGACATCATACAGCGTGATTGTGTTGAAGTGCAAAAACCGCTGGACGGGTCTCCTGTCAGCCATAGCACAAATAATGGGTTTCCTGGCAAACTGGTGCTGTGAGAGGCCCAGGAGTTAATTGGGCCCACATCTGACTCCAGAAAAGATAATGCTTGGGAAGGTCATTTGGCAATCAGGAAAATTTCCAGAATGTGCATTAGCTTGTAGTTTTCCAAACTCCTCTTTATCCCCCTATTGAATTCCTCCTGGTCCCAGTTCTGGAAATGTAAGTATCCTGTTATGTAGGCTCTAAGATGAAACAACACGATGTTTGGAAAATCCTATCAATCTTCACAGTGGGGCGGTAGTTTTCAGTAGGTTTCCCTTGTGGGCATCATTTGTTTGCATGGTTATGATTCATAATAAAAAAGGAAGTCTCGTTATAAGATCATCTCACATCATTAGTAATAGTGTGTAAATGTCCAAAGCTCTTGGGACCCATTCTGTAGACTCTAGTAAAACTGTTTACAGGGTCTATTCCAGTTCTGAAGTGGAGGAAGCATGACTCAGGAGTCAGCCTCAGCTTCCGGTTTCCTCAGCATTCACGTTCATCACTGTATCCACTGCAGTCTTTACAACGGCATTTCTCAAATGGGGCCACAGAAACGAGATTCAGTTTAGCACATCTGGGGTGGAACATGGGATTCTGCACACTGACCAGCTCCCAGATGATGCCAAAGTTATCTGTTCACAGACCACATTTTGAGTAGCCATGGTCTATATTTTCACAGCCAGCTTGAGGTAGGCTCACATCATCCTGGTGGACAGTCAGCCTGCTTTCCAAGCCTGCTCCCTATTCTGCCCAGATCTGACATCATTGATTCCCTTGCTACTGCTGTAATGGCTCTGGTAACTGATAGATGATGCCCCAGATCCCATGTTTGGATGCTAGGTTCCATCATGACTGTGCTCTGCATCTGCCCAGCTTCTTCTGTCCACCTCAAGCTTTACATCCTTGTGTGTTACCCAGTTTCAATGTCTCCTTAATGGTCTGTGCTTCATGCCCTTGTATAGTCCCCTCCTCTACTGAACAGGACTTCTGTATAGCTAGTGGCATTCTGTGGGACTTGAAGATAAGATGATAAGATGTTTTGGCTTTCTTTCACCTCGACACCTCCTGGGTCACACACTCTGGGAGAAGCCAGCTGTCATGTGGTTGTACCTAAGAAGAGACCACCATGGTATGGAACCGAGGCCCACTATCAATGGCCAGACCAGTGAGGCATTCTAGAAGTAGACCCTCTAGCTCTCATCCAGCCTCTGAGAGCTGCAGGCCCCGCTGACATCTCGACTGCTGTTGCGTGCAAGATGCTGAATTAGAACCTCCTAGCTGAGGCTTCCCTGAGTTCCTGGCCCTTGGACAGGTAGGATGTATATTGCCTTAAGGCACCTAGTCTTGGGGAGAACTGTTGTACAGCAGTAATCGACCTGCCTTGTACACAGTGTCCTGTACACCTGCCTTGTACACAGTGTCCTGTACACCTGCCTTGTACACAGTGTCCTGTACACCTGCCTTGTACACAGTGTCCTGTACACCTGTCTTGTACACAGTATCCTGTACACCTGCCTTGTACACAGTGTCCTGTACACCTGTCTTGTACACAGTATCCTGTACACCTGTCTTGTACACGGTGTCCTGTACACCTGTCTTGTACACAGTGTCCTGTACACCTGTCTTGTACACAGTGTCCTGTATACCTGTCTTGTACACGGTGTCCTGTACACCTGTCTTGTACACAGTATCCTGTACACCTGCCTTGTACACAGTGTCCTGTACACCTGTCTTGTACACAGTGTCCTGTACACCTGTCTTGTACACGGTGTCCTGTATACCTGTCTTGTACACAGTATCCTGTACACCTGCCTTGTACACGGTGTCCTGTACACCTGTCTTGTACACGGTGTCCTGTACACCTGTCTTGTACACGGTGTCCTGTACACCTGTCTTGTACACAGTGTCCTGTACACCTGCCTTGTACACGGTGTCCTGTACACCTGTCTTGTACACAGTGTCCTGTACACCTGTCTTGTACACAGTGTCCTGTACACCTGTCTTGTACACGGTGTCCTGTATACCTGTCTTGTACACAGTGTCCTGTACACCTGTCTTGTACACGGTGTCCTGTACACCTGCCGTGTACACAGTGTCCTGTACACCTGCCTTGTACACGGTGTCCTGTACACCTGCCTTGTACACAGTGTCTTGTACACCTGCCTTGTACCCAGTGTCCTGTACACCTGTCTTGTACACAGTGTCCTGTATACCTGTCTTGTACACAGTGTCCTGTACACCTGTCTTGTACACAGTGTCCTGTATACCTGTCTTGTACACAGTGTCCTGTACACCTGCCTTGTACACGGTGTCCTGTACACCTGTCTTGTACACAGTGTCTTGTACACCTGCCTTGTACCCAGTGTACAGCTTCTCACAGTGCTGACCCCTCTTCTAGGACACACTATCCTATTCATCCTTCAGAATCAGCCTTCTATTCAATTTCCCCGAGGAGGCCTTTAACGGCTCCCGCTCTCAAGATTTGGCCAGACGCCACTTCCGCAGGTTGCCATGATGTGCTGGGCACTTCATCTCCATCACCATGTTTATTATAATATCTAGTCATTATCTATTTGTCTGACAGTTCCACCAGGCAATGTGCTCTCCACAGGCAGGAGGATGAACCACTTTGGCATCCTTATGCCAGTCACAGTACCTGGCACACAGCAGGTGCCACTGCGTGCTGGATGAAGAAATGAATGAAGGCAGCTGTTCTGGGATTATGAGAGGGTGGCAACTCCTCTGTTACCCTGGAGGCTTGGGAGACACCTGCCGCTGCTTGCTCAACCCACCATCTCCTACAGGTCAGCTGTGGCCCAAGTCTTTAAGGGTCTCTTTTCTAGATTTTGTTCACGCCACTCACTTATTAACTCACTTCAGTGACTCCTAGGACAACACTTCAGACTCACTTGAGGAGATTTAACATAACCCAGTCACAAGATAAGCTCCATCTCACACATGGGGATGAACATACATGAAGACAAATGCCTGAGAGAAAAACCTCAGCCCAGAAAATCTAGGCTAGGAGGATGACTGTAAGTGGATATTTGTTTTCAGAGCTTCCTTGGAGCCAAGGCAAAAACATATCTGAAGGGACTGTGTAAATCTCTCTCTGTGAAAGCGGCACACATGTTTATCAGGTTTTTTCCTCCAATACTGAATTTTAAGATGCTTTTATTGTATAGGTACTTACATAAAGACAACAAACAATATAATGAATGATGTCTTGGATGTTTTTTTTTAGAAGTACAGAATGTTTCATATACAGCTACTTTTGCAAATAGCTAAGAGGCTGGGGAGATGCTCAGTGGCTAAGAGCTCTTGCTGCCCTTGCAGAGGACCTGAGCTCAGTCCTCAACACCCACATCAGGTGGCTCACAACCTCCTGTAACTCCAGCTCCATGGGACCTGATACCCTCTTCTGATCTCTGTGGGCAATAGCATTCATGTGCACATGGACAGACAGACAGACATATCTTCTCCCCTCTAATCTTAAGCCCAAAACATAATGTTAAATTTTAAGCTGGGACTTGTGAAGCAGATGCAGGGGGATCAAGAGTTCAAGGTCTGTCTGAGCTACATAGCAAGATCCTGTTTCACAAACAGACACAGTGTTAAGTCTTGCCTGGAGAAGGTGTTTCTATGACAAGCTCATCAATACAGTGTGCAGTTTCCCCGCCATCTGCCCTCATGTGGACTACAGAGTCAGGGAAGAACACAGAAGGACAGTCCATTCATGTCCATGCTCTCCCCAGAAGCTCCCCAGCAGACAGCTCTCCACCGCAGCCCCTTACGTGGCAACCTATACCTAGGATACTCTTGGCTGAACTTCTGCTTGCCAAGGATGGTCAACAGAGACGGGAAGAGAAAGCCATGATGTAAATGCTAGAACACTATTGCAGAGGTTCTTGAAGGCAGGTCTCTGAATCACTACACTACAGCCTCAGCCAAGGTAGTAACACCTGCATTTCCTCCAGCAGTGTTCTGTGCGTTGCAGGCTGCAGTCATCAGTCCAGTCCCGGGCATGCTGTCTGTCAGCCCACAGCTGGGAGTTCAAGGACAATTTTTGTTTATTTGTTTGAGACAAGGTCTCACTATATGGTCCAGGCTGACCTCAAACACTCTACCTTAAAATTTTTGTAGTTCCAATTAAGTAATTGCATGTGTCTAGTGGCTACCATCTAGGACAGCACACTTCTATTAGTGCTGGGATTATCATCAAGGACACATCAAGGACAGTTTTTAAAAATGGAATATTCTATAGCTTCAAGGTGGATCATCAAAGGCAGACTATCAGAGGCAGAAACAGAAAGCTGTCTGGGAAGAGTGAATTTTAAAATGAACATATCATCAAAGGATCCTGACTTGCCTCTGTCTGGCTGTGATGCTTCTTAGCAGCTTTGTGCTAATCTGATCCCTCAGGTAGATGAAGTATTTGATTAGGAGTCATCAGAAGATGTTAAACAGCTACCGCTCTGCTCTTGCTGTTCATTGTCACTCAGAACAACTCCAGGAGTCACAGTAAACTTGACAATAGGTGCACACTGGAAGGGGACCGGGATCTGAAAACAATACACTATGACATCAGCAGTTCAGAAAACCTACAAAGGCCGCACAGTTAGGAATATCCCTGCAACTTGTATTCATGGAGAAAATATGTTGTCCTGGTATCTGCTGTGGTCAGTTAATGGTCAACTTGACGAAATCTAGAATTATCTGGGAATGGAGGTTCAGTGAGGTACTGTCTAGATTAGGGTGGCCTGTGGGCCTGTCTGTGGGAGATTATCCTGATGATGCTACCTGAAGTGAGACGTGCCACTGTGGGTGGCACCATTCTCTTGGTGGGCATTCTGGGTTGTAGGAGAGAGAGATAGCCAACACTAGCATGCATTAATTCACTGTTTTCCTCTCTTGGTTGTAGCTGTAATGTGACCAGCTGCTTCAGGTTCCTGCTGCCCTGACTTCTCTATGATGGACTGTACAATGAGCTGTGGCTAAAACAAATCCTACCCTTTTTAACTAGGGCATTTTTTTTTCAAAGAATCAGGAAAATAAAAAAACAAAACTCCTAAGGTAATTTTAATCACTAAAATTTTCATAAGTGACAGAAATTACTATATAAGCATTGCCCAAAATGGTGGCCACTAGACACCTGGTGCTATAGAGCAATTTAAGTGTTACTTGAAATTTTTGTAATCTAATTTAATTTAAATAATTGCATATATCTAGTGGCTACCATATTGGAAAGCACAATCCTGTCAGCTATGAACTAATAAGAAAAAAAAATTCCTCTGGCTGGTAAAGGGCATCCCCAAGGAAAGCTGAATATTCCATGGGCAACCAGCTCATGACATGTGCTCCAGTTTTGACAGTAACATTGGCCAAAGGTCAGCTCTGAGACCCAGGTTGGAAAGCAGCTCCTTAGTGTGGTTTCTGGATGCCATTACAAACCAGCTGCTAAAAAGGTCCCCAAAGAAACAGAAGCTCGGAGAGCAGGATGATGGTGCCTAATGTTATTTGAATCTTAGATGGCCTTTTAATAAAAAAACAAAAAACAAACCCAGAGCCAGATATCAGGGTGAAAACTGAAAGATCAGAGAAGCAGAACAGCCAGCCACTACTTCTTACCTCTATGAAATCCTCAGCCTAAAGAGAGTAAGTTCCTGTTTCCTCACGCCTTATATACCTTTCTCTGCCCTGCCATATTACTTCCTGGGATTAAAGGCATGTGTGCTTCCCAAGCAAAAGCATGAGATCTCAAGTGCTGGGATTAAAGGTGTGTGCCACCACGCCTGGCTCTGTTTTCTCTCCTATACTGGATCAATCTCTTGTAGCCTAGTGTGGCCTTGAAATCACAGAGATCCAGACAGATCTGTGCTTCCCAGAGTGATAGGATTAAAGGTGTGTGCCACCAGTGCCTGACCTCTATGTCTAATCTAGTGGCTGGCTCTGTCCTCTGATCCCCAGGCAAGTTTATTAGGGTACATAATATATCCCCACAGCCTAATGTCTGATTTATCCAGTGCTACAGTGAGTCATGTACGCAGGCT
The DNA here is from genome assembly GCF_007827085.1 of Peromyscus californicus insignis. Lineage (NCBI taxonomy): Eukaryota > Metazoa > Chordata > Mammalia > Rodentia > Cricetidae > Peromyscus > Peromyscus californicus. The sequence goes on from NW_026294402.1 coordinate 98,111,724, forward strand.
GCAGTAGGCACCAGAGACTTACTTTCCCACTGTGGTGAATAACCACAACTGGATTTTCCCACCCCAATCTCAGTTCCTTCTACACAGAGCAGCTAGAAAGCTTAGGGTTGTGTTTCTCAGGTTCTCATGTGCATTCAGGACGTGTGTGTTCCAGGCTGTGGGAGATCTGGAAGGTGACTGAGAGGCCAGTGAAATGCTTCCACTGAGGCTGGCAGAGGAGGACAGAGAGATATGATCAGAAGAAGGCAACCTTATCATCTTGGTTACTGCTGCTGGTGCATAGAGACAGCTGTCCTGGGTCTTAGAATTAGGCAAAAGCCATTTCTGGCCTCTAGAATGCTACTTGCAGGGATGTGTCCTTGGGCCCTCTACAGCCCCTCACTTTTACTGCCCTGCTGTGTCCAACAGCTTTCAAAGCATCTAATTCCTTACATACCATTTGTTTCCACTCCAGATACCTAGACTGATTTCTGTTTCCTGCGCTGATATGTCTGATTGACACATCTGTATTTCATCACACACACATCTTATTCAATCACCTTACCCACCCTCAACAATGATAACTTCATCTCTGCTTGCTTCGAGATCACCGTCTCGCCCCTCCCCCCAGTCAGTCTGTAGTAGGTGCTTGGAAAATTCATCAACTCGTCGTTTCTCCACACATCTATACCCATGTCCCAAGTGATTCAAGAAGACAAGGAATGGCCTTTGAATGTCACTGCTTCCTTTTCTGTGTGTGATGAGTTTATCTCACACGCTGAAAGGAACAGACTATAATGGCATACCATAGAAGGAATGGTGTTATCTTTGCCACAGAATGGTAGGGTCACTTGTGGACAAATGTTCAGTCCTACACTAGCTTGCTTCCTGCTGGGGGAAATCACAGTTCCAAGTCTGTAGAACGAAGCTCTAAGCACAGATAAGTAGGGACAAAGGTGGTTTCTGCTCCTGGGCAATCCAGTCTAGGGAATGTGAGTGGCTGAGGGGCTGCGGACCAGCTTGGGAAACAGCTCAAAGGCTAGCCTTCTATGGAGATAAGGGTACTCTCTGCTTCACCAAAGGAGAATATCTAAATACTGGGAATTGACCCTTTAGATCCATGACCCTCCTGTGAGTTGCACACCCATTATTTGCTGTGTAGGATGAGAATCGAACCATTCCATAGACAAAACAAGCACTCTGAAACAGTTTGTCTTAGGCCTGGGAGAAGAGAGGAAGAAAAGGACAAGCTGGCTATGCGCTTTTCAGAGCTGTCACATACCGTTCAGCAGGCGCCGTGTGGTCTAGAGAAAGGCAGCAGGACAGTCTGACTCCCCGCACTGAGCTCAGGGCTGTCTGCAGGCTTTTAGTTCCCACTGTGTGTGGTATTGATTTGAAGTTCATTCTTCTACAGCCAATTCTGGACCATGTGATTATTTAAAAGCCCACCCTTCCTGGGGCTGGGAGGAATGACAAATTAAAAACACCAACCCAACCCTTTAGACTTTTTAAGTACCATTAGAATCACCATGCGTTATCACTCCAAATGCCTCCTTTTGCCTTTCCAGTGGTCAAGGAGCAAGAAAGTAGTGCTCACAGATGGGGAGAATCAATTTCACTGTTAAACTTTTAAGTCAGATTCTCCAAGTGCTGGGGTGACTTACCCTCCTCTCTCTGTAATTAGCATGGAGTAACTATGAAGAGCACCTCACAGAGCAAACGGTGGCACACAACCAAGCAGCAGCTTAGCTTCAGAGGGACAAAAGCTCCTTACCCCTTACTCGGGTTATGGAGAAACTGGAGGGAAGGAATTTCTCAGCTGTCACTCCAGCTCCTTCCCTGTAATTTACCAGCACAGTTCCTTGGTGATCTTTTCCAAGAAACCTGGAGCATGCCCAGCTTCATCACAGACTACCCAGTTCCTGTAACTCCTGTGTCCTCTCCTTCAGCTTGGTGACCCCAACAGGCCAGGGTCTCCTCAGGGGTACAAAGCAACTGGTATACAATTTGTTAGAAACCACTGCTTATAACCACTAACAGGAGAGGACTCCCTACCCATGAAGGCTTGTTTATTTCAAAGAGAGGTCACCATTTTTGTCTCATTGGCAGAGTATTCACACACGCAAAAAAAAAAAAATCACGTTATTCTCCAAACTCCAGAGTCCATTCTTCTCAAGAGTTCTGAGAAAAAAGATGTCTGGTGGAAGAGGGTTCTATTTGAAAATTTTGTCAAGATTTTTTCCAGAACAACTTTTTTTTTTTTTTTTTGCATGAAAAGGGCACAAATACTAGAATGCAAATTCTCTGAAGGCAGCCACTATATCTTCTACACAAAGCCCTAGTATCCAGTAGGATTTGGCATGGGAGGGGGAGGCTTCCTAAGTACCATAGAAATTGGACTCTCAGGCATCTACTCATGCTACACCACTCTCATCAGTTTAGGTGGGTGATACACCACGGGCAGGACCCCTGCTTTCTTCTTATTCTGTATCTTGATTGGTGGGCTCACCAGTCAAGCTGAAGCTCAGTGCTGTCGGTCTCCCATTTTTGGCTGAATGATCTTTCTGTTACTATGGTAATGCTTGGTACACAGATGCTCTGTAAATGACAGTAGGAGGAGATCATGAGATAGATGAAATTCAGAGAAGAATCCTCCCAGAGGGCAGCCTCCTCAGTAATCTGCAAAGCTTGTGCATGTCCCATTTTATAATAATTTCCTTTAAATAAACATGACAGCATATAGAACAGATGCAATATGCTGAAGCTGAGCTCACCCGAGCCCACGGAGACTGTATTCAATATGAGATTAAAAGTGAGTATTTCAAGACATTGGAAAAAACACAAGGGGGGAATTTGGCCCATAGATAAGACACTGGTTCATTTAGCTCATAAGGTAACAGCAGCAGATTTCCAATCATGAGAATTTGAGGCTCCACTGAATAGAGGCTGGGGAGTGACCCGGACACAGTCTGAACAGTGAAGATTAGAAACTGTGAGAGTCAAGGACTTCCTAGGAGAATGGAGATGTCTATTTGTAGGACTTGGCCTCTGACATGTAAAACTCTGTCATGTATGATCAAAGTAGAGTCTGAGGCAGGGCAGGAACACAACACAGACGTGCCAGGATCTGAGCCAGAAAGCCACGTTTCTCCACACTGGCTTTGCACTGAGCTGGTCTAAGGCTGGGAGAGCATGCCACTGCCTGCAGCAGGCACTGTGACGCCACAGAAGACCTGCTACTTTGTGGAGAATGTACTGTAAGGACATCTGAAGAAAGCTGCTGTGGCTTCTTAATTTGTGGCTTCGTTAAAATGTTTGAGCTTCAACTCATCAATATTTATTGGAACTAACAGTTTCTTAAAATGGCAATATTCAAGGATCAGTTAACACAGCTTGGATCTTGGGAAAGGGAAGAATGGGGTACCTCAACACCCCAGAAGCCAGGAATAGTTTTTGCCTCTGGACACTAGTAAGTCTCAGGAGTGCAGAAAGTGGTGATGTCTGTCTTGGTTTCAGGAACGCATGAAGGAAATGGTCTGGATTATTCCTGTGCAAGCCACTCAGAAAGGGCTTATTAAAGGGCTGCTGCATCTATTACAGACAGGAATGGATGTCCATAGAGATCCAGAAGGTATTACATATTTAACAAATGAATGAATGAATAAAACAGCTCCCATATTCCTGGTTTTTCCTTATGGTTTCCCACTATTCCTTTGTTCCAACTTCCCCAGGACCAGAGATGCTGTGATAGCCAGCCACACTGAGATCACCAAATGTCTACTAATCCCTTTTCATTATAAGCTCAATTAGCGACAAGCACCACAAATAACTGATAGGGAACGTTGGACCTAAGGCCTTTCTGGTTGGGACACCTTTACCCTGTTGACTATGTGGGCTGACTGAACATGAGCAAATCCTGCCCATGGGGGTGAGGATAGGGGATTTTGCCAAAATGTTTCCTGATCTTCTGTATCATCTCCATGACTCCCACACTGGTCCAAGTTACTGTACTGTACCTGACCACTGTAACCCCCTCCTAAATAGTAATGCTGCCACAACTCTCACCCTCAATAATAAACGTAATTGTTGCATGAAGCAGCCAACTACATTTTTGAAATATTATTTTTGTTTGTAATTCCCCAGTGACTACAGTAGTGGTCAGGCTTGCTGTTGCTAGGCTGAAATGCCTGACGAAAATACCAAAGAAGGATACACAGTTCCAGAACGCTTCAGTTCATCACGGTGAGGAGAATGTGATGGAGCAGAACAGATCACCTAATAGTGGCCAGGAGACACAGAGATGATGCCTGCAGTGTTTGTAAGAATCATAGCCCCAGACAGCCAGAGGCCACAGAGGCAGGCCCAGCCTGTGCCGCCTGGCGTGGGCAGGGTGGATGCTACTGTGATGAACAAGTATGCGGCGGAGAGATGGGAGAGAAAGAGAAGCAGAGTGGTTTGTGCTCTATGAAGACAGGCAGATCTGGACATGAGGAACAGCCCAATGTGATATATGGACCCATGCTGCCGCCAAGGGCCAAGTCTGGGTCTGTGGCCCTTCTAGAGCAGGGGTCTGTGTTGATGTCTGTGGCTTGTGTCACCACCAAAGACCATGTGAACCTCCTTGGTCTCAGCTGCCGTCTGATGTCTGAATACTGCACTGAGCTGGACCAACCCCTCATCAGTCATGACATGGTAGTGCCAGTGTGATGTGGATGCAGGAAAGATGGCCCCGACACCACCCCTTGCCTGGGCAGCATGGGAGAGCTAGCTGGGCAGGGGTGTAAGAGAGCTGGTCCCGATGGCATGGGAAGAGAGCTAGCCCCAGTGGCATGGGTGTGGGAGAGCAGGCAGGCTGAGCAATCAGCTACCACCTCACCTGCTGGCTCACCCCAACACCTACCCCCTCTATGAGCTGCTGGAAAGAGCGCATGAAGGGGCCAGTCCTGTAGAACCAAAAGCTGCAGGATCTCCATGACTGGGCAACAGCAGGATATCCGAGAGGAGTTTGGGTGAGGGTCCAGTATGGATGGTGTAGCAGAAGCCAGCGGTCTTGAACCAGACCAATGACTCATCACTATCAACATCTGCAAGTAAAGCTGGTTGAACAAAAGGGTTACTGTGTGATACACTGACACACTGCACCTTCCATGTGAGATTTTTTTTTTAATTTTTATTTTCTGTTTTCTTTTGGGGGGAGGTTACAGGGATGGAGGGCAGATATGGAAGGACTGGGAAATGAATGGGATTGGAGTGCGTGGTGTGAAATCCACAAAGCATCAATAAAACAAATGGGGGGAAAAAAGAGTCATAGCCTAACTCCAGTGAGCTTTCTCCACTTCCCCTTCTCCTGTACCCGGACTGCCAGTCTATGAGGTGAGTGAGGACAGGAAGAGAAGTCACAGGTGCTCAGTCATAGAGTGGAGATGCCCCGCTTTCCTCTGAGAGACGCAACAGGGTCTGAATTCATCATGCTGTAGAAAGAACATAAGCAACTGAGAAATTAAACCGTGGCCATGTCTGTTTTAACCTATGTGGTATCCAGAGAGGTGTGACTTTGTGATGGTCTCTTTGTAAAGATTCCCACCAGGACACAGGCATGTCCCGAGTCTTCCTCCCTTAGTAAATTCTTCCTGGAAACATCCTCATAGACACACCCAGACATGTGCTCTGCTGATGCCCTAGGTCCTTCTCAATCCCACCCAGCTGACAATGAAGTCTAACCATCATGCCTTCTTAGTTATCAATACTTAAAACCCAAATGGCCCCTCTTGTCCATGTCCTGTGTACCCAGTGGTTCCAGATTGTCTATGTTCTGGCCACACCCAAACATGTCCCACCTGGGGCCTGGCTCATGGCATCCTTACTTAGAATGCTCTTTCCTAATCTTGGGCAGGCAAAGCTGCTTTCTGTCATTTGTATTTCAGCTTGGCACCATGTGCTCTGGGATGCCTTTCTTGATCACACAATCAATCAGGCATGACCCGCCACCTGCTATACCGACAACTTGGTCAATTCTCTCCACAGTGGGGTTCTCCTGGTTTAAATTTAAAAAAAAATATCTTCTAGTTCTCTAATAGTTTACAAGCTCAAGAGCACTTATTGATCTTAGTTACTAGAATAACGTTGAGCATGCAGTAGGTGCTTCATATTCTTACTGAAAAATAAGCAAGATCTAAAGTTGTGGGTGGGTCGTCTACAAGCAACAGTGAATGCGCGTTTGTGAACTGGACTAGGTATGAGGCAGACATCCAACATCAAGCTCAAGGTACACACAAGTGGATAAATTGCTGTGTTGTCCTCCCTGGTAGGAGCCTCACTGGGCTGTCATGTGCACAAAATCAGTTCTAAGCCTCCTTGACACTGGGCTCAGCAGGTTCTCTCCTAGGCTCTGTCTCAAGGAGCCATAGAGCCTTAGGTAGGAACCCACCTGTTCAGTGCAACCTAGGAACTGCCTCCTTGTCCTCTGGACTACTTATAGAACTCAGCTCCTGTCAGACACATTCCTCCGAGGCTCGTATTGTTTGCAAAAATCATACCCACTCTCTGGGTACTAGAGACTTTTATTTGTACCAGTGGCAAAGTATCTTTTTATGAAGTCACCAAGTCCTAAGTCAGGACTCAAACATGCTCTTTCTTTGCAAGACTCACACATTCTTTTTGGTAGCCCATTCCCTATAAGTGCGGATGTAGAATAGCCTAAGGAGTCCTGGGCTTGAAGTCAGAAGCCAGTGGTGAGGGTTAATTATCCTGCTCACTTGCAGCCAACTCAAGCCCAAGTATTGGACTGAACCTCACTGGGCTTCTGCTTCTTCATCTGCGCTGGAGGAATGATGCTACCTACTGCTAAAATAAAGACATGGAGCTTGTGCTTTCTAAGCATCCCACAACTGAACCATGGAGGGAGGCAAGTCCAGAACATCAGGACTTGTCACTTCTCAACAGCTTCCTCTAGTGTTTCCTCAAGTATTTTATAAGGGAGCAGTTCTCCTAGAGCCCCCTCAGGGGAGGTTCTCAGCACCATAAGTACAGTTCTCAGAAAGCAAGGGATGCCTCTCATTCCAGGCTGCAGAAGCATGAGGAGCAAATCAGAAGAGCCTTGTCAGAGCTCAAACCATCACAGCACTGAACTGTGAGAACCCTGACCCAGTAGCAGGGATGCATTAAGCGGCAGGCAGGTGTCACTGGAGACTGAGAGAAATGTGAGTGGGCCTGCTACCCTGTATGAAAAGCTATGATAAAGGACGGAGTATAGTCAGGTCAAGTGACATGTATGTATGGGCGTGCCACAAGGAAAGCCATGACTTTGTACGTGTTAAAAAGACAAAAGAAATGAAGACAGTAAGCAAGAGAGCCAAGGAAAAAGAAACAGATGTGGCCGTCTGCTAACTCAGGGCAAGAGAGCCTGTCACACTAAAAACATCAGCTTTCTTCATATCACTTTAGCACAAAGGGGCGACATTTCCTTCTCCCAGTCCTACACTTGAAATCTTCTAATGTTTCCCAAGACACACGGAAGCAGAGGTCAGCACGCTGCTCCCTTCACAGCAACTCTAAGGACAAATCTTTTCTCTCAGAATAATTCCTGAAGCAACAAGGTCCCCTGTGAGGCCCTGGCCTGTAACTAGCAGGGCTCCATGCTCAATCACAAACCCTGGGACCATAAAGAAACTGACTTCAAATTATTGGACTGCTGCAAACCCCCATACTCCTCAACAGAATAGGGGAGCCAGAGGAGTGTGGGGGTCATGGGGTGAGAGAACAGTCAGTGAGGGCACCGGCTACCCTATATGCCATTGTGCAGACCTTCGCACTCACTGCCACCCTGGGCATCCCAGATGCAGGCATGCCCCCTCCCATTTAATAATGAAGGAAAGGAATCAAAGACCTCCCAGCTAGGAAACTGTCCTGTCAGGAATAGAAAACGCAGGATCGTCTGCAGCATACCGCGGCCTCCCAGGTTCCTCTTATTGACACTGCCGATACAGTTTATTAGACCTAGGAGTCCTAAGAAGGTTTTGAAAGCAGGAAAGGGAGTTTAATTCTCAGATAACTTTCTCTGGCAGCGGCAGACACCTTCTTCTCACTGTATCACCACAGTGGGAGGACTGAGGGAGCTTCCTGGGGCTCCTGCAATAAGAGCACTAACCCCAGTATGAAGGCTCCACCTTCATGGTTTACTCACCTCCCAAAGTGCCCTCTTCCTAACAATGTCACCTTGGGGGTTAAGATTTTTGCCAGGTGAGTTTGGGAGGGGGACATAAACATTGAATACATAGCAGGTGTGAGTGGTTTTCACTATGGGACTCAGTCTTGAGATCTGCTTTACCCATCACCTTTCTCATAAGGTCCCAGGGAAGATATGAAAGCAACTCCTCATATAGAGGATCTCTTCCCTACTGGATCCTTCTTCATGTTGGGTTCTGGTAAAGGCTGCTGGGACCACTGGCTTCTACAAGAGGAGTGTTGCTCCATGCTGAGTGCCCAGTACACAGGGAACTACCTACAAGAGAAGTCCCTACACTTATCTCCTGAATCACATCATCCTGCCCAGTTTACAGCTTCCCAGCACTAACTTATCCAGTGTAGATAAACAAACCAATCCCATTACTAATGCCAATCTCATGTCAAATGTCTCTTTATTCAATAATGGTTCTCAAGGAGAAGGAGGGCAGAGGTAGATCAAGGTTCTTATCTCCAGCCTAATTTGTCAATGCAAGCTTTAACATATTATCAAATAAAAGATGAGTGGAGCCAAAGAATGGGAAGGAGAAACAGAATACGTCTTCAGATTTTGTTTCAAGAAGATCAAGTTGCCAGAGACACTGTTATTATGAAGCCAGCCTCCACTGTTCAAGCAACTCTCCAAAATCAGTCAACAATGTCCTGCTTTCCTAAGGATTATTAATAATATATTTGCAGTGACTCAGAGGCTGGCTATAAACTCTCAGTGTCAGAATGAGAATGTAGTCTGTCCACAGCAATGGAGATGAATCACTTTTATAAATACTTGATGCTGCTGTCTCATCTCCTGCAACAACTCTGGGATGGTTTACGAGTCTACAGTTAATCCTTCAATAACTCCACAAACACTTCATTCCTCACCAGAGTTTGACATCTTGGGTCATGAAAGAGGTGCTATTGTATAACACAGGAATTGTGATGAAGACGACCCAGGTCATGAATATTAAGAGACATAGCCTCAAAAGAGGTATCAATAAAGACGTCCATTTGCCTCTACCCTAGAGACAGGTAAGAAGATGTAGCATGTCTTGTAGGCGTTTTGACATCAGGATTGACAGATAATAGACATGGTGTCCTTTGTAGATATTCTGTTCAGCCATCCCTCCCACCAGGCTGCAATGCCACAACTCTGATTATCAGTAAGACTAACTGAGCACTTCTGTTTCTCATCCTTTTCTGGTTTTTGCTCTAAGGTATGGTTAAATAAATTTTGTGGTGGGGCACTTCATTGGTTAGTTTGGCTCATTTATATTTATTGTACTTTTTGATATTTGGGGTTATTTCTGCCTTGTCTTATTTACTCAATTTTCTCTCTGCCCCATTTTCTCCCTTCTTGATTGTGTTCCTGTGGGCTCTGAAAATTCTATTTTTCTTATTCTGTTGAGTAGATTTTGCTGGTTTAGAATTCATGAATCTTATTTTTACCATTTCAGTGGTCCCCTGGAAATTTTTGCCACCTTTGTGGCAATGTCACCTTGTCTAAGAAAAAAATCAATGCATTTCTATTTTCTTGAATGATACAAGAAACTTAAATGACTGAATTTTCCAAATTCCTCCAAGTTTCAATGCCATAATTGTACAGTATGCTATAGTTTTGCTTTTCATCAACTCTGCAGGCCAGATATTATCATACTGCTTAATAAAGAAAAGACTTCACTCTCACACTTGTCTATTTCATGGCTAAAAAGTTTTTTTTTGAGACAGGATCTCTCTATGTATCTTTGGCTATTCTGGAACTTGATATGTAGGCCAGGGTGACTTCAAACTCAAGGAGATCTTCCTACCTCTGCCTCCCAAGCACTGGGATTAAAGATGTGTGCCACCACACTGGGTTTGAATATTCCTTGATTTAAGGCATTCCTTCCAGGAAATGTTCTTCTTCTTTCTGAAGCATATCTTTGGAAGATTTTGTAACTCAAAGTGTACATGTGTAAATGCTGTTTAAAAAAACAAAATTGCTTCTGTTCCCCTCTTACCTTGTCTTAGTTAGGGTTTCTAATTGTTGTGAAGAGACACCATGACCACAGCAACTCTTAAAAAGGGAAACATTTCACTGGGGCTGGCTTACAGTTTCAGGGGTTCAGTTCACTATTATTATGGTGGGAAGCATGGCAGTGTGCAGGCAGACATGGTGCTGGAGAAGGAGCTGAGAGCTCTACATCTTGAACCACAGGCAGCAGAAGGAGACTATGTGCTACAGTGGACATAGCTTGAGCATATGAGACCTCAAAGCCCGCCTCCATAGTGACACACTTCCTCCAACAAGGCGACACCTACTCAACAAGGCCACACCTTCTAGTAGTGCCATGCTTTATGGGCCAAGCATTCAAACACATGAGTCTACAGAGGCAATACCTATTCAAACCACCACACATCTTAAAAGATTATTTCATCGGCACCTTAATCCCAGACTGGTAGTTACTTGCTATCAATACTATAATAATACTCATTAGAAGTCATCCACCAGTATTCAGGAGTCTTTACCTCTGGCCTGTTTTGAGATGATCTTGCTCATCTGTTTAGGTGTAGTGCTCTTGTTATACACTTTTTTTTGGTACTTTGTTTCCATAATTTGAGCATTTATATATTATTTGCATCTTTCATATATTCTAGAAAATATTCCAAGTCATTATGTCCTCACATTATTCTCCCCACACCCCACTCTCTTTTGAAACATGGTCTCGCTCTTTTCAACCTGTCTGTCCTGGAACTCACTCTATAGAGACCATGCTGGTCTCAAACTCACAGAGCTATGCCTACTTCTGCATCTCAATGCTGGAATTCAAGGCATGTACCACCATACCCAGCCTCTAGTGTTTTTTTTTTTTTTTTTTTGTAAATTCCCCAATTACAGATGCATTAAGATTTCTTTTGTTTTGTTTTGTTTTCTTTTGGTTTTGAGACAAGGTTTCTCTATGTAACAGAGCCATGGCTGTCCTGGAACTTGCTTTGTAAACTAGACTGGCCTCAAACTCACAGAGATCCACTTACCTCTGTCTCCCAAGTGCTGGGTTTAAAGGCATGCACCACCATGCCTGGCTACTTATTTTTGTTTTGTTTTGTTTTTAAGACTTATACATGGCCCTGAATGATCTGGAAATTACTATGTAGACTAGGATGGCTCTCAGCTTGCAGTGATCCTCCTGCCTCAAGCCTCCTCAGTGCTGGGATTACAAATAAGCATATGTCAATACACCTGGCTAGACTATATGTTTAATTAGTTCTGGCTGGTTCTTTTTCAAATTTGGCTGGTCAGTTAAGATAATTTCTTATCTTCTCATTTCTATCTTTCATTTAACTATGTTTTTTCATAAGATGACAGGTAGTGTTTTTCTAGACTGGATGTACCAATATTTCTGGTGGTAAGTGGTCTCTCAGAGCTTTGCTAATAATGTTCAAGAGCTAAAACTCAGGGCCCTTTCCCTCCAGAACGCTGTGGAAGTGATGCTGTGTCACTCTGGGGCTGGGTTCTGTTGAGTTCTTCCCACAGACACCCTAGGGACCAGCCACCATATGTGAAAGGTAAAAGCTGGCTAACCCAGATGAGGTCCCAATCATAGCAACATAAGCCAGCTGAGATCTGCAGCAGCCAACTAGTGAACCAGTACAGTCTTCCAGGTCACAGCTGAGGACTCGGATAACTCAGACACGACAAACTATTCTCCCTGTACCCTGAGCTCCCAGCTGACAAAATCCTCAAGGAAAACAAATGAGTATTTAAGCTACTCAGTTGCAGGGTAGTTTACTAGACACCAGTGGATTGGAAGATTATGAACTAGTTCATGTTTTGGCACATGGTAATTAATTGCAATATCTGAAGTTTTTTTTCCTTTTAACAAGGTAGTCAATCAATCTGTGATCAATCAACCCTCTATTTGGCTGACTCCTGCACATCTCGGCTTGTTTCCTTATATATTAGGTGACTCTTTGGTGAGGTCTCATATATAGACAAAGTTAATCCATAACCATCTGGAGGCTGCTTATTTGAGAATGCCTCGCTAACAAGAAAATCCCCATTTCTGGCTGGTCTCAAGACGATGCCAATTCAAGTGGCTTCTGTTGATGTGGTTGGGACGTTGGCTGGGTTTGCCAGCCTCAGCTTCTTCACATATGGTGGCTGGTCCTCAGGCTACCCACAGGAACCGTGTCTATTTGGATCGCTTTCTGGAATTACGCACATGGCACATTTAACATGAACTAAAAACATAGATCATGAGAGGGCAGGTCTGTCCATGGCTGTAGCTGCTCAACAGAGGTTTCTGTTGTGACAAAGTCACAGCCACTGACAGCTTTGCACATTGGCTTCCCCGTCACGGGGACTATCTTTTCCTGGGTGGTCACTGAACCCGCAAATACTTACAAAATACCTTTTCCATCCTCCTTTACAGGAAAATGACACATTCTCCTTTGCAGACAGGGTTGGGACTCCCATTGATGCTACAGTCGTTTTTATAGTTTAGTTTTTCAAATTTCTGATGGGCAACTTCCCACACTCTGTAGAATTTACCAGAAGCTCTGTGACATCAGGCCTATTACCGTCTTTTAAAAATAAATTATTTAATATGCATAACGACTACACCTGAGCAGCATACACTAGACACCGAAAATACATTTCTCAAGATGACTAACCACCAGCAGTAACTTGGTCAATAATGAAAAAAGGTGAAATTACTGAGTGCTGTTGAGGACTCCTCCTGCTGCCTGAGTGGATTTCACAAAGCCAGTTAAAGGGGCGCTGTGCTTCCGTTCTCTGCATGACTCTGGCCATGACTGAAAAGATGAGGACCTCCCTAAGCAGCAGTGATGGGGAGGGCTAACTGGAGGAGGCCTCTTTGTGTTGTCTTTACTTCTACTCCTCTTCCGATGTGTTTTCCAAACAACCGCAATGTGGACCTGATGACACCCTGGCCAACTTTTTGTTTTTCACACTACTCCTTTTTACAGAAGGAACAACCCTACAGAAAACTCGGTGTTTTCATAGGTGCTGTGATGGTACCAGAATCCTCCATGAGGGGAGCCTCTGGGCATACCTGGAAGGTGTTTTCTTGATCAGGTTAATTGAAGTCAGAAGACCTACCCTCAATGCAGGCAGCGCCTTCCCAGGATGCCCAGATATAAAGGGGCCTGAGGGAAATGCTTCTGCTTTTGCTGGCTTGCCTTCACATCTTGGTAACGAGGTCACCGACACAATTTGTCTTGCTGCTGAGCCGCCTGTCACCAGTATTACATCAGAGCCTACCAGTGGCTCTCCAGGAATCCTCTAGGCCCTTGACATGAGGATGGCATTACAGAGGCAACCAGCCCAGTGGACTGGGGTGTCACCAGGTTCTCACTTTCTCTTGTATGAATTCAGCCACTGTATCCAGACTGCAGACCCTAGCCAATCTGATAATCCTCTTTTAATAAATATTCACTCTATTGGTTCTTGTCGTCTGACTAATGCAGGTGAATAAATGAAAATGCTTTATGAATGGGTCCAGCGAAGCTCAGTAGGTAAGAGGAGCAAGAGCAGGTTAGGAGCAGAGCTAGAACTAGAATCCAGCATTTCTGATTTTAGATGATTTGTTCTTGCCATTGAAAACTGTACTTGTTAGGCTAACTGTACCTGCTTCAGTGAGCTTCTCAGGAGTCATCAATGGGCACAGAGGGCTTGTCCCAGCCCCATCTTTCAGATGAGTGATTAGAGGTCAGAGAAGTCTCCCATGCATCCCCGTGGTTCTAAAGAGGGCGGGATTCTACGCCCCTGTCACCTTCTATTGTTCCTCCCCTTCCTGTAATGCTCTCAGCTCTTGACTTTCCATCTCTCCACAGAAAGATAACAGTTGCTATGATGAAAGACTTCCTCACAGACAGTTTCAAGAACAAGACCAATCAGAGCTAACATCAGCACAACCTAAAAAGAAGCTACCAGCTGAGCAAGCGTACGGGGCCAGAACCACGAGCTGCTGTTTTTCTAATTATTCCTCAGCTGAACTTTTCATTCAGGTCCTCCACTGACGAGTCACAGAACTCCAGGAGGACCCATTACCACAGCCTGCAATGCAAGTGTTATGCAGCATGCCACGTAGATAATTTTAGATAGTGACCCCATTTCTATTCACCCACATTTCCTGCTCTTTCAATACTAGTACAACAGAGTTGAAATGTCTCACAATTTCCTTTTCAACTGCAGAAAAGTAATATTTACCCCACAAGTCTGTCAAAACACTGAAATTAAGGTGTTTCTGATCACTCACTCATGGAGCTCCGGGGTACCCACCCACACCAGGAGACGCGGTGATGATGACAGCGATGGCAACAGAATTCTGTAACGGGAAGCCATTACAATGACACGGCGCATAGGAGCTCCATGGCAACCGGATTAGAACTTGCTGTGTCTGAGAGACACATTGATGGTCTTCATTCTTCTTCATGCCACGGGCTGTCAGACAAATTCGACACTTGACGGGCTGTCTCATTTTATTAGTTACTCTCTAGTTAGAGTTTTATGATTAATGCAAAGAATATAGAAATCACTAGGTTTTTAGTCATGCTCCGTGTTTCTCTCTCATAGTAGATTTGTTCTTGGGAAGCAGATGCCAAACCATGGACATCCCCAGTCTTCCTGCATCTGGAGAGGGCCATGCCATCAGGTCCGCATGGTGGAATAGATATTTATGTATATCACTTCAAGGCTAGGGAGGGACAAATGTGGTATCTCTTCTTTTTCTGTCACAATCTCAGAGGCCAAACATTGATGAGGGTAGGCTCATGAGATGGAAAGAATCTTCAGTTCCTGACTACATTTCAAAGGCAGTCAGAACTGAGACTTGTGAGTAAGAAACAGACCTTTGTGGGCCGGAGAGATGGTGCTTCAAGGTGAGGCACTTTTGTGCATGTCTAACAACCCAGGTTGGAACCCTGGATCCCACAGGTGGCTGGAGAGGACAACTACTAGTTCTCCAGATACACCATGGCAGAGGTGCACGCGCACACACACACACACACACACACACACACACACACACACACACACACACACACACACACACACACCCTGTAAACTAAACAAGTAAAACAACTCTTAAAAAAAAAATGAAGCCGGGTGATGGTGTTACATGCCTTCAATCCCAGCACTTAGGAAGCAGAGGCAGGCACATCTCCATGAGTTCAAGGCCAGCCTGGTCTACAGAGTGAGTTTCAGGACAGGCAGAGCTACTTAGAGAAACCCTGTCTTGAAAGAAAAAAAATAAATGAATTGTTTTTATTTTAGGCCATGGTGGTCTAGGTGTTGCTATAGTCAATGGCCTACCGACAAAAACCAAACAAACAAAACCAAAACAAACATAAGAACAACCAGGTATCTACTGGCTGACTGTACAAAGCTTTAAAAAACTGAAAAAATTTTCTTTTCTTGATATGGTCTTCCTGTGTAGTTGAGTCTGGCCTAGAACTTGCTATGTAGACCAGGGTAGCATTGAACTCATCAGAGACCCTCCTACCTCTGCCTCCCTCATACTTGGATTAAAGTGTGCCTCCATGCCTGGCGCGAAACTCTTTAAGAGACCTTATCCTCTTGCTGAGGCTCCATAGTAAGCTCTTCTACATGCCTATGAAAATTTACTTTGGAAAAGGATAACTTTCTAAAGCTGTCTTTCTCTCAGAGGTTAAAAATGGATCTGTTTGAACTTACAAGGACACATCCAAGATTTCACACATAGCTTATAAGGGCACTCACATATTTGCTGCATGCATGCATGCATGCATGCATATCTTCTGATCTGGTTCAGTTACAGAAATTGCTGGTTGGGTACCAACTTCTATTTTGGAAGGTCACTGGCTCACTACTACAACCCAGTAGGGCTGCACAGGCAATAAGAGTCCTCAAGGTAAACAAGAACCCGGTAGGGCTGCACAGGCTGTAAGAGTCCTCAAGGTAAACAAGCAAGCAAAAGCCCAGGGCTTCCTGCCCCAGGAATGTGCTCTATGATTTTTAAAACCATGGTTCCAAGTCAAATAAACCTGTTTTTTTTTCAAGATGAGAGAGAAAAAAGGAAGAAAACAGAGAAGCAAAGTATATGAAGGTTGAGAAGATGGCTATTAAAAAAAAAAGTCGCCGGGCGGTGGTGGCGCACGCCTTTAATCCCAGCACTCGGGAGGCAGAGCCAGGCGGATCTCTGTGAGTTCGAGGCCAGCCTGGGCTACCAAGTGAGTTCCAGGAAAAGGCGCAAAGCTACACAGAGAAACCCTGTCTCGAAAAACCAAAAAAAAAAAAAAGTCTCCTCACCCTTGCAGGTAGAGTCCGTGATGATGCTATGCGCCAGTCAGTTGCATTGAGGACACCTTGCGGAAGCGGGAAAAACCCAAAGCATCCTGTAGTCTAACCATACCCATTACATACCCATTTGATAATGTGAAAACAGTGAAAAATGCTACCAACGAACTACTGCTAATTGTACAACCGGGAGCATAATGTGTTAAAGCCTGTCATGCAGCTCAGTCCTACATACACATGAGCCTGAGGCTTCTATTTCTATTTCTACTGTACTGACACCTCAAGAAGGCATTTGTTGAGGGGTAAGTATATATAGCTACTGTATTTTTCATAAACTAAAATTTATTTTTCTTACTAACGTTTTCTACTGCATGCACATTAATCTCTTACATATTCAGAGTTTAAAAATTTCTTGTTCCTTAAAAGAAAACATATTCAGTACAAAAGAAAATTTAAGAAAATGGAGCCTCTGATAGCTGAGTCCATAGTTTGAAATGTCATCAGTTGCAGGAAAAGGATGCTCAGGGCTAGCGTGGCAACAGAGTAGCCATGGCAACAGAAAACTGAGTAGCTGATTTCATAGTGTAGGTGCTTTAGCTGAACTTGAAAACACATCACTAGGGTGTGGTGCTTTCTCCCTAGTCTATCTGATCTAAACACTTATGTACAATGAGCAGAGCCATTGCTGAACTTCAGACCCTGTACACCGGACAAACTGTGTCACATAAGTAGAGAAAGCTCGGGGTCAAGCAAAGGGTTTTTGCAAGATGTTTTACAATTCTTCAAATGTCACATCATCAGCACTTTCAGACTACAATCCAGTGTGGGTCTCCAAAGACTCTTAACACTCTTATGGTAAATTTATTAAATAGCAAATTAAAACAATGATGTAAAACTGTCCATATTATTATGAGTTCTAACTGTAAGAGTGAGGATGGTTCAAACTTCTCCATCTGCTCATACGTTTATACCAACTCTGAATTCAATGATGACCTCGTCTATGATTGCTTAATTTACTTTTCTCTATTTCTTTACTCTGAGACTCCAGGCTTATTTAATACTTTTGGTTAGTTTTGAGACAGGTTATTGCTATGACCTGAGACACACTCTTCCTGCCTCAGTTTCCTGCATGCTGGGGTCACAGGTGTGCACCAGCAAATCTAGCTTTGCAACATATTTATTATTACTTCCTTTCTCTTCATTGAACTGTATTAACCTTCTTCTGTAGGAACAAAATTAAAAAAAAAGAAGAGAGAGGAAGGAAGGAAGGAAGGAAGGAAGGCAGGAAGGAAAGAAGGAAGGCAGGAAGGAAAGAAGGAAGGCAGGAAGGAAAGAAGGAAGGCAGGAAGGAAAGAAGGGAGGAAGGAAGAGAGGGAGGGAGGGAGGGAGGAAGAAAGGAAGAAAGGGGAAAAATATATCATTTGTGCTTTTCAAATACTGCATATAAAAGACTTGTGGGCTGTGTAGCATGGGCACAGAGGCGGGCACTGAGGATGTGGAAGAGCTAAGAGCATGCAGAAGGAAAGCAACCTGGCTGCAGACAGTGCTGCTGGTGACGTCACCCATGATGTCCACAAGGGTCTAGAACATTCAACCTTAATCTGTGCCAGTAACAACAGCTCAGCTGTGGAATCTGAGCTGAGGCAATACCCAAAGAATCAAGGCAAGTCAGCGTCTCTGTCATTGTGCTAGGTGAGCATTCTGTGGAGGGAAAGCCTTCAGTGTTAAGGGCTTAAGGGAGAGTGCATCAAACTCCTGTGGAAGAAGACTCGGCAGGAAACCCTGAGCTGAGCTTATTCTAAGGTCTGCTAAAGATTGGGCTGCTTATGGAGAAAGGGAGGAAATCTAAGGCGGGTGTGGTGATATTGTATTCCCCAATATATTGTGAACACTGATAGACTTACCTGGGGTCAGAGAACAGAACAACAACTAGATATAGAAGCCAGAAAATTGTGGCACACAAACCTTTAATTGTAGCATTCTGGAGGCAGAGATCCATCTGAATCTCTGTGAGTTCAAAGTCACACTGGAAACAGCCAGGCATGGTGCCACACGCCTTTAATCCCAGGAAGAGATGGCAGGAAGCAGAAAGGTATATAAGGTGTGAGGACCAGGAACTAGAGCCTGGTTAAGCTTTTAGGCTTTTGAGCAGCAGTTCAGCTGAGATCCATTTGGATGAGGATACAGAGACTTCCAGTTTGAGGAAACGAGATCAGCTGAGAAGTTGGTGAGGTGAGGTTAGATGTGGCCTGTTCTGTTTCTCTGACCTTTCAGCATTCACCCCAATATCTGGCTCCCGAGTTTTTTTTTTATTATTAATAAGACCTTTTAAGATTCATGCTACAGGTGGGGGGAAGGGAGAAGTATTTACTGAATGTCAGCTATCCACCCTTCTGTGTGCCCTTTCCTCACTTCCCTCCTCACACTCAACAGGTACCCAGAATCAGCTGGATGAGAAGAGCCAGCAATGACATGAAACTTCCCCATCATCCTGGAGCTCCCTTGGCAACCTTGCAAGGGCCAGAGCTGCTTCATTCAGCAGCAGGGGCAGGCGCAGCCTCTGCTGAGGGCTGGATGAAGGCAAATTTAATCTAAGAAATAATTAAGCGGATGTTACATTGGGAGCCAGATTTCTTTTCCCATCTTTTTTTTCACAGTTTCTATAATAATCTAGGATTTCTAAAAATACAGACATAAGGATGGCACAACCAGAGCCTGTGAACCAAAAAATAACAACCAAAAAGAAAAAAAATTGAGCTACAGATTCACCAGCTTACAAAAGAAATGGCCCAATGCCTTTAGGTTGCAATAATTTTTTTTTTTGTCAAATATTGCCCAGCCAATGTCTGACTTCAGAGTCAGTCTTGCTTTTTACTTCAGACAGATCTGGGGTGAGGGTGCAGAGAACAAGAACTAACTGCCAGGCTTCAGAGACAAGCTAATGCAGACTGCCAGGGAAGGGTGGACAAGTTCACTGGCTGGGGCTGCCAAAGCTGTCAGAAAAACCCACTCGGATGGCCCCGCTTTCTTCCGAGTGGGAAGAGGCTTGTATAATCTTCCCACTGTGAGAGCTGTGATTCGGAATTATGGGAGGGTGAAGGGGATGTGGGAAGATTCTGGGCTGGAAGATAGAGACTGTGGATCTAAGTTCCTCCTAATTCTGCTGTCTTGGGCATGACACTTGGCTTTTTGGGTTTGCCTTTCCATCTCCTGCCATAAGGTCTCAGATAACTCAGGCTGGCCTCAAACTCCATATGTATCTGAGGATGACCTTGAACTCATAATTCCCCTGCCTCCACCTGATTGGTGCTGGAATTGCATGTATCACCATGCCTGGCTTGCACTTCCTTAAAAGTAACATGGTGATAAAGTGACATATATCACCAGCGATGTCAGGAGTTGGTGTATATTGGATGGGAAACAGCCTGGTAAGTACAAAAAGCTTTTCCTGCCGCTTATAATGTTGGTTTTGGGGCATAATATTTGCCATTTCCCAAGTTTGGAACCAATTAAAACATACGATGAAGAATCAGAAGGTGGATTCATATGTTGCCCTTTTCACTAGTTAAAGTGCATTTGAGAAGAGTCTTGATCTATGGCTTTTTACCATATCCCATAATGTGGCATCTTTTGTTTTCATATTTCGTACCTGTCCTCTTGATTACACGATTCTGGAGGGTGGAAAGCACACCTTGCATCTGCAATCCTAGAGTCTTCCACAAAGCTATCTAGCCGGCACTCTGTCTGACAACAATGGATAGTGTTTGTGCTATAGCTCTGTTGTGAGGCCTCTCTCTCCACTAGCTTTGGTGCTCTCAGGACAGGGCTTGTGTCTGGAAGTCTGAACGCAGGACCTCTCACATGACAGCTAAGCACTCTGTCACTGAGCTATTCCCCATCGCTGGGCTCATGTCTAACACAGAATAGGTTCTTTATTGAAGTGTGTTGAAGCTGGGTGTGGCGTAATGTTAACACTCAGGAGGTAGAGGCGATGTGAACAGTTCAAGGTCAGTCTCACCTGTGTTTGAGGTCAGACTGGTCTACATAAGACACCCCCTCCCATCTTCTCCCAAAAGAAGCCAGGTATTGGGTGGTACATGCCTGTAATCCTAGCACCTAAGAGGCTGAGGCAGGAGAACTACCTTGAGTTTGAGATCAGAACTGCATAGAACTATCTTAAAATATAGTGTGTTAAAAGATAATGAAAACAGAAAGGAACCTACAAGTCTTCCCAGGAGTTAGATATGGTTCTAAGTCGTGTTTTCTTCTAAGGATTCCATTCTTGACAGTTCGTTCCACTGGAAAAGAGCTCTCTCCTGTGAGCTCTCTCTGTGGAAGGTTCAACCCTTGGTAACTTCTGCCATGTCAAGCTTCAGCTCTGTGTCTGTCAGGCACCCTGGACATCTGGGCATGTAGCCCTGGACATGTCAATTAGAGTTAGTCTGCTAATGCCTTTAGCTGAGGAGAACTGTCATTTTGTAATTAACTTAGAGCCATGACAGAAGCCTGTGACATCGATGACTCAGAACATAATTCTGACCCTTGTTGTTCTCCTGAGGGACTTACATATCGTGAAACAATATTTTGTGGAATTGTTAGTGTAATGAGCTTGTAGCAGGAAAATCAGGAGGGGCTGACATGAAGAGGCTTTGCCCGAAGGGGTGGGGCCTAAGAATGCACCTCTTCAGGGCAGGCCCTTGCAGGGACTTGAGAAATCCACCTTCTTGCAGAGAAGCATCCTATGACTCCATGGTGTGGGGGTGAAGCCTCTGGAATAGGCCTGTGCTCTCTGTGGGTCTCTTTCTTTTCTATGCCTTGGGCGATGTTTCCAGAGGACTGTGATCTATGGACCTTTTGAGGGCCCCGGCTTTGCTCTTTCCAGAACAAACCAGAATTAAATAATATAGCTCACAAGGTTTTAAAATGATCTCTCCATTTCTCCCTCTTCACATGTCAGCCAAGAAGTTGACAGACTGTAGACACAGTCCCAGGGATTCTGTCCATGAGGGGCTCTGTCCTCACACAGTGATACGAGGCAGTAGGAGCTGCGGGGCCTTCATAAGCAACAGTTTGAAGCATCTGACACAGACCCAACATGTTTCTAGTGTAATAGAGGAGCCTATCTTTAAATCTCTCTTAATTTTAATTCATTTAAAATTTCGGCCGGGCGGTGGTGGCACACGCCTTTAATCCCAGCACTCGGGAGGCAGAGGCAGGAGGATCTCTGTGAGTTCGAGGCCAGCCTGGTCTCCAAAGCGAGTACCAGGAAAGGCGCAAAGCTACACAGAGAAACCCTGTCTCGAAAAACCAAAAAAAAAAAAATTTAAAACTGATAACTAATTTGGTTACAAAAAATAAAGCTCAAAACCTACTTTTCCAACTATCAGTTTTGTGCCTGTATGTGTGCTTGTATATATGAACATATGTATGTATGTGTTTGTGTGTGTGCATGCAAGTGTGTGGGAGTATTTGTGTGTGTGTGTGCCCATGGAGGCCAGCTGTTGATCCTGGGTGTCTTCTACCACCCTTCATCTTACGGTTTGAGAGAGGGTTTCTTGCTGAACTTTGAGCTCACCAATCACCTAGACTGGCCGCCAGTAAGCCCTGGGGATCTTCCTGTCTCTACCTTGCCAATCCTGGGATTATAATATGGGTCACCATACCTGGCTTTCATTCCCCAGGGATGCCAGGACAGAATGTCCTTGAGCTTGAGTGGCAAAGCATTTTACTCCCCAGCAGCACCCCCTGGGCAACTATCAATTTTATGACATCTAAATGCCAAAATGCTTCTGACAAAAATTTAGTATTTAAATTGAGACATGTTGTAAAACTGTCCATGAGATTTCAAAGGACTGGCATGTGCCTGTGAGGGGAAGCAGAATAACTAACCACCGTTTAGTACTGATTTCATATGGAAATAATATTTTGGATGCACTGGTGTAGGCACTGAGCGAAGTCCTGAGTGAACGTGCATTCTTTGACATGAACACAGCACTGTCAAGTACCCCGATGTCTCAGCCCCAGGGGAGTGGCAAAGCCTTCCCCAGGGGCACTCAGAGGGATGGCAAGGCCTTCCTCTGGTTCTAGTGCAAATGCTGACAGTATGTGCTGAAAACATACACCATACCTTTCTTTCTTTTTCCTTCTAGATGTTTGAGGCCTGAAGACTGCTCCTCTATAGGGAATGCTTCTATGAAGACTAGCTACACCTACCTCCTTGTTCAGCTGTATATCACAGCCCCAGCCCCTTGGTTACCTATATGTAATCCTGCTTCTTTCAGCTCTAAGGAACAGCCCCACCTCTCCATTCAACTGCATAGAATGAACATGCGGAGCTTCCTGGGTGCTGCAGTGGCTCCATCAGAGAGCCTGGACCATCCAATCCCAGCTTCTCTGTCTGTGTGTCGGTCCTTCCTTTATTCCCTTGTTGTCCCTAGTCAGGGTTCTGAGACCAGAGCCATGTAAGGACACAGCACACTGCATTAAATAGAATGCGATATTGGAATTGATTTCACTCGTTACTTTTCACTTAGTTTTTTTTTTTTTTCCCAAATGTAGCTACGGGGGGGGGGGGGGGGCGCAGGACGGGACATTAAATGAGCCATGTGGCTTATGTTGCACGTCTGGGAATACACATGACATACATCACGAAGGTGGCTCTCTGACTATCCATCCGTCTGCTCATTGCTCCTCTGTCTAGTTCGTTTCACTGCTAATGCCGCTGTCACCAGGAGAGGTTGGACCACCCAAGGGCCAGGCATCCTTATAGGCTGAAAGGAGCTTGTGCTGGCCTCTAGCCGACGGTCCAAAGGAACACAGAAGTGATAAACAGATGCAGTCAAGAGAAGCATCACGTGACTGCATGCCATTGAGAACTTGAGGGAAACGTGACAGAGAGACTAGGATGTGGCATGCTGGGTTATGGGGTAGGGTCTGAACTGCAGGGGACAGGAATGCCACGACAGAATGAATGACTGGCCCCAAAGCCCTGAGCAGAGAACACGCTGAAGCGTTAGTAAAAGGAAGCGAAGCTAGTGTGACTGAGCATAAGTCAGGGGTGGGGTGGGGCGGCAGGAAAGGATACCCAGCATGCACCTTGCCTCTGAGGCACTTAAGCTTCTCCCCTCACATCAGCTAGGCTGGGGGCCTGGCCATGTTGCTTATCCACTCAGCGTGGCCACAGTATCTTCACTTATTTATCCATTGATGGAGTGGCCACTACTAACAGGTCTTCCTTCTGATTGTGAGAAGATATGATTTCCACACAAGCTAAAGAATAAAGCTCTTTCCAGAAGCTGAAAGAAAAGGGCAGCAAATGGCCACACTGTGGCCAACGTCTGTCGAGACTTAGCAACCATCTCTTAGTATTTTCTTCTTCTGTCCTTTGCTCCCTTCCAAAAGTAAACGACCCGGCAGCCATCAACGCAGTCTCATGGAGCACTGAAGTCAACTTCCCGGTTCCTTCTTGGATACGTCAGGAGGTGTGTCCATCCAGATTCTCTCATGGGAACATGTGCACAGCTATTTCCTCCTTCCTTCATAGTTACACTGTAGCTTGCCTTAAAAATCTATAGTTTTCTGGTTTCCATAAGTTCATGATTTAAATTTTGATTACATCTATTTGGTGTGTGTGTGTGTGTGTGTGTGTGTGTGTGTGTGTGTGTGTGTGTGTGTGTGTGTGTGTAACCCCGTCATTATGTGGAGGTCAGAGGGCAACTCCTGAGAGTTTGTTCTCTCCTTCTACCATGTGTGTTCCAGGGACTGAACGCAGGCCATCATGCTTGGCATCAAGCACCTTGCCCTGCTGAGCCATCTCCCTGGCCCTAGAACTTTATAAAGTATCCATGGACTGGGAAGAAATTTGGATTTTGAGAGTGGTGATGATTCCAAATACCTGGCTGGTTCAACCCCCAGCCCTACAAATAATAATAAAGATAGTAGTGGCTAATAATGATAAGTATATAGCTCTGAGGCAGAATGCTTGCTTGGCTTGTGCAAGGTCCTGTGTTCAGTCCCCAACACCATCAACCAAAAAGAGTTTCTTCTCATCTGTGGGATGGCACTGCTAAAGAAATGGGAAGGAATAAGAGAATAAAATACCCGTTCATATTCATCGCTACAATTTAATAAAGCAGGAGTGTTATATCCAGGAGCAATTTCAATCACATCTTTGGCCAAGGGGTGCAGTTGATGCATCAACAGCAGTCTGCTTAATCATCAACCTTCCCCACTCCTCTAGATCAGGATCTCAGCAATGGAAGACGTGATCTCTTACCAAATTTATACTCAGAGAAATGGGAGGGGAGCGGGGAGAGGGAAGAATGGCCCAGTGTTTATGGTACCTTCCCGAATGTTCAACATACACCTTAACATGCGAGTCACCAAGCTTAAGTGGACAGTGCCTGGCATGCCCTTGTCTTACTCAGTTGATGACTGACATACCCAGGAATGTAGACTCCAGCTTTGCCTCTGTAAGGGAGATAGTCCAAAGTGTGAGCTGTCTCTTAGCAGAGCTTGGAAGACAGACACTCCACCCTTGCTGGGCTTCCTGCCATCCCTGGGCCCACTCCTACATGGCTCTATGGGTTATTCCTGGTGACCTTTATAAATAAGCTGACCCACAGGACTCCCTCAGAACTCACATCGCTCTCTATGACACTTGTCATGAGAAAAGTGAATATCCTGACAGTATCAGACCAAATAAAATATGGGATTATTTTTTTCTGGATGAAATTTCTATAGCTAGCCTATTTAAGCAAGTTACTGTGTTTTATTTTTTAGTTCAATCATTTAACACTCTTATGGTCAAAATAGCCATAACATATGAATGAAATGAGCTATTTATCCGAGCATCCTTTCTCCCCAAGAATTCTCCTTTGTCCTGTATTCAGGAAAACTGCTCTAGCTGCTCTGGCTTTCTCTCGGGGTGGAGGGCTGGCCATGCCTCACAGAGATCTTCAAGAGAGCAGCTGCAGTCTTTACCATATCTGTGTGGTGTTTCACTTCAGAGCACCCAGCCCTCCCTCCCATTTACCTCCTACTGCAAAGAGGAATGCAGGGTGTCCTGGAGCAGCTACCCAGGAAATGACTCTGGTCTGCTATTTGGGTAACTCCCCAAGTCACAGTTCCTGGTAGCGCTCCAGTTCAGCTTGAGTAAAGCCAAGTTCACCTAAGAGGCGCTGCCAGGATACTAGTAGCAGGAGAGGACCAGTAGTGCCCCCCCCCCCCCCCCCCGGGGTTGGGGAGAGGCTGGCAAACTGCCACAGCAAGGAGCAACCACAAGGCAAAGGCTGCCAATGGCAATGACTCAGGAACAGGCAGGGAGGGAGGGAGGGAGGGAGGGAGGGAGGGAGGGAGGGAGGGAGGGTATGGATGGAGAGGCTACAGAGGCAATGGGTCTTGGGCTTGGAAGCTTCCTGAGTTCTGCCCTGAAGAATTTCTAAAATCTACCACACATTAGTAAAGCCAGTGACTCATGTCTCTGAAAACTCTGAGATTAATTACAAATGAATATAGAATTGATGGGTTGGGAAATGTCTTTTTTAATTGAAAAACAACAATTAAACAAACCCTGCTTAACTTCTTTTTCAGAAAAAAAAACCAGAATTTTAACACATCCTGTCAAACAAGGCAATATATATATAATAATATAATAATATACAGTACTCAATTAATATCCTTTATGTAGAGTGAGGGGGACCCATCTGAGTTAGCATCTTGGCAGAGTGATGTAGACTATTTCTCTCCTTTCTTTAAAATAGGATTGCTAAGCAAATAAATGTTATTTACTAAATATGACTAATTTCTAACAATGCAACAGCTCATATTTGAGGGGCATTTCATAACACTGGAATATTTTTACACCCCTTCTCAATTATCTCTCATGCGTATATATCAAGGTAGATATCATACTCTTCATCCGGGCATCACAGTTGAGGAATTACTTTGTGAAGTTACATAATTGGTCAGAGGATAGGGGAGAGCTCAGAGTACAATCATTACAACCAAACCCTACATTTTCCCCTTCACAGAGGGTCTTTCATATAGAAAATGGGATTTATATGAGCCAATTGGGTTCCTAAACACGAGCACAACTTCCCTCAGACATTCCCAGGTAATCCTATAATGAAAGGTGTTCAAAGCCATAGAAAGGCGTTAAATCAATATGAGCCCTCTGAAGACTGCAGATGCCTAAGGTCACATCTGACAGCATTTCTACCTCAAATGTGTGTGAATGACTTCAGAGATACAGAGACCTGTCCTATCCCTAGAGAGTGCTTGCAAATCTTTTCATGAAGGGGAAAATATCCAGCCTCCAATTTTTGATTTGAAAAAAGCAAGCAAACAAACACTCAGCACGAAGTAAGGAACGAACAGAAACTCAAGTTCTAACATGTTCCCACAGCAGTGACTAATTAGGGTCAAGAGTTATCACAGCTGCAGGGCGGGCAAAGCGTTGGGGGAGAGATGCTCAATAGCTGTTAAGCCATGGAAGCATGCTCAGATTGCTATGCTTTGTTTGGAAATAGATTCCAATAATTTAGAAGGGCCAGGATTTGAACTCTTTCATTCTCTACCCAGAATCCAGCACTGCCACACTCCATGAAGGCTAGGACCAGGCAGTGTAGGTGGCACGGGAAGGTATTCTTTTGCAAAGGATGAGGGGTGAAGCTCCCATCACCCCAAACCCGGGAATGACCCTCAGTAGCTGTATGATGGCCTGTAACATCTGAAAGGCAAGATTCAGAGTCAATAGTTGTTTGGACCTAAACACCATGTCAGTTACAATTTACATCCGTTCCCCTTTTTAGTCTTAGGGGAGATTTCCTGCTCACTTGTCAGGAGAAACAAACCATGAAGACAGACTACATGAGCTGACTTCAGTGTGTGACGACCTAGTTCCTCTGATCTCTCCCCAGCTTTCAAAGGACCCACCCAAAGTAGAAGCCTGGACTACAGATGGCTTTGCTGAGGCTTAGTCCTATAGGTGAACTGAGTGGCAAAAACTTGAGAACTACATTACCCAGTTAGGCACAATCTAGCTACTAATTATGTATGTTACCCATGCATCTGTTTCTACAGTGCAAGGTGTAATTGACAGCATGCAAAAGCTTAAATGACATATTTTTCTTAGTCATTCATGAAATAACAGTGCCTCTTACATTAATGATATCTTAGATTTTTATGGAGAATGATCATAAAATTAAATACGTATGGAGTCCCGTTATAATCCCAGCTCTAGACTGGAGTACACTGAGGAAGAGGTACTTGTTATGGATACATGATGACCTGAGTTTGGATCCCCAGAACCCTCTCAAAAGCCAGGAGTGGTGCTGGAATAGTAGCTGAGAGTCCTACATCTTGCAGGCAACAGGAAGTCAACTGAGACACTGGGCAGTACTGTGAGCACAAGAAACCTCAAAGCCCACCCCCATAGTGGCACGGTTCCTCCAACAAGACCATACCCACTCCAACTAAGCCACACCTCCTAATAGTGCCACTCCTTATATTATTATAGGAGCCAATTACATTCAAACTACCACACTTAACAACTGGATACCAATAGCACATATGAGTTATTATGCATGTCAATAATCGGGGAGGTTTAGTGGTGGTTATAACCTACCCCCTAACTACCAAAGAGCTGCCTCATTAGTGCTATATGAGTCTCTCAGCATCTCTGCAAACTGGAGCCTGTAGCTGTCCAGGTGATGTCTGACCCCTCCAGCTTTTAGAGTGCTCAGTTTAGAGTTTAGAAGAATGATCACTATGCAGCATTAGTTCGAACTCTGAATGGCAGAATAATTTATCCAGCGCCTTTCAGATAATGCATGGCTTTAAGTAATATGCAGATGTGGGATGTACAATCAGCACAGGTGGTTCCTCAAACGTTTTCTACCTCTCGAATCTGCTGTGCTGTTTTGCAGTGCCCCAATTCTCCTGCAGCAAAGCCTACCTTTCCTTCTTTGAGATGTAGCACATGTGTGTATGTGTGGGGAGACTATTGTCTTTCACAGGTCCTTCCCCATCAAGGTAGACTTCATCGTTTCTTTATGGCATAGCCTCTTCAATCTGTACAGCCCCTCTCTAACAAATAAGCTTATCAGAGAGAGAGAGAGAGAGAGAGAGAGAGAGAGAGAGAGAGAGAGAGAGAGAGAGAGAGAGAGAGAGAGAGAGAGAGAACACCACCACTATGGTCCCATAGAACACACAAGAGAAAGAACAAAAGAGGGTCCCCATACAGCCTGGCGACTTTCCAGCAGGCCGAACTAGCCTTATGAGTTTCTGGGATTAGAATTCAGGCAAAGAAATGAGCCAATTAAAACGCTTGGCCCCAATCTTTGTGTAGATAAAGAGCTTTGCACACGCTACAACAATCTAACCTGGGTCGGAAATTCTGCGGGCTGACTGCCTAGTGATTTGCATCTCAATCGTTTTCATTTGATTCATTTTATTTTCTCAGCAAAAGTCAGGCACTGCTTGGTTTAGGAAAGACCTGTCTTCCATCTGCCTCCCCACCAGGCTCGACAGACACAATGAGCTCCATCCACAAGGTTTCCAACTCAGTGGCTTCGCTCTGACTCAGAGTAGCTAATGTCCGTTGTACCAAGTGAGTTCTCCAAAGCATCAAAAGCATGGGTTGTACTTGGTTTTACATTCAACTCAGTAGCTATTCCCATCCCAAGTACCATCATTCATGGTTCTTTATGGCACAACTCAAAAGCACATGAGCAACACACAGAAAGTCATACTCCTTATTCTGCCACAAAACCAAGAAACCACATTTATTCCACTCACTTTATGAGAATCACACATAACTATGCATCACATTTCAAGCCAAAGGCTGTATGGTCCCTGAAGCCTATCAAGTTCCATGTGACAAAAATCCAGAAAATACATTCTACCAGTTTTTTCCCATGAGGAATCAACACAAGATAATACAGCAACACCTTATATTGTACCATGGAACAAAGAACATGTTTTTGATGTGCATTTTGAACTGATGATACTTAAGTCATACTAGAATTATGATGGGGTCTACAGTATGATGGATACCTAAGACATGAGAGCAACTTTATGCTTGGTGGCTTATGTTGATGAAGCAGAGGAAAAATGACCCAACTCTGGTCTTCCTCCACAAAGATCCTGGAGCTCAGAAAGTGATAACCTTGGCATATTCCAGATAAAGAATAAATGTGGCATGAACTTACTTAACAGTTGGCAATAGAGGGCCTGTAAACTTCTCTTCATGGTATCATCTGGTCCTGCTTATCCTCCAGTTTATTCATGA
Organism: Peromyscus californicus insignis; assembly: GCF_007827085.1. Taxonomy (NCBI): domain Eukaryota; kingdom Metazoa; phylum Chordata; class Mammalia; order Rodentia; family Cricetidae; genus Peromyscus; species Peromyscus californicus. The sequence goes on from NW_026294402.1 coordinate 98,141,489, forward strand.
TTCTGTCTAGGAAAATAGGAGAAGAAATTGTTACATCAAGGACATAAATTCCTAATTAGAAGAAGTCCATTTGAATGTGAGAATGGCAGTACATACATAGCTGTATTTGAAATAGAAAAATCTTAAAAACAGTTTAATTTATAATGTTCTATGTTATACACCTACCACTGACCCTTTGACCAAACCTTCAAACCATACAGCGCCTCCTGCCCACCCCTCACCCAAGACAACCCCTATGGGCAGAGAGTGAGAATCTGGCTTTGAAGGATTTTTATAGATCTCATGACACTCTAGTCTGGTGATTCTCAACCCATGGGTCACAACCCCTTGCCTGGGGTGTCAAACAATCATTTTACAGGGGTTGCCTATGACCATCAGAAAACACAGATATTTACATTATGACTCATAACAGTAGCAAAATTACAGTTATGAAGTAGCAACTAAAATAGTTTTATGGTTGGGGGTCACCACAACATGAGGAGCTGTATTAAAGGGTCACAGCATTAGGAAGGTTGAGGACCACTGGTCTCGTCCTAAGAGAAGAACAAATATTTTTGTCTTTTCTAATCTTGTTCCTGCTGAGGGGTTCACTAAACCGAAGTAAGAACCAGAAATCTTTCTAACAGTTGAAAATGCAGGGTGCAAAATGAACTTGTTAGCTGGGTACTGTGGCACACACCTGTAATTCTGGCACCCAGAAGACAGAAGCAGGAGGAGGGAAGAGTTCAAGGCTAGCCATGACCTTCTTTCAAGTAAACAAAAATAATAAAATAAATAACATTTAAAGGTTAAAAAATAGAAATAATTTATTATTATAAAGGATACTACTATGGAGTATTTGGAAAATGTAGTTAGCTGAAAATATAGATAAGAATAACCAAGAAAGCACAAATTATATTATCCTGCCAATATGAGGCAATCACTCAGACTTTGGAGTGCATCTCTCTGGACTTTGCATATGCACTTCATATGTCTGTTGTATTTTATATACTTCTCACTCTGACTTTTCTCCCCAGTAGCAGAAGCATGCTGCTGTGTCAACAAGACTTTGCTATCTGCTATTTAAGTAGCAAATATTTATTTAAGAGAAGTTCCTAGAAATGAAAATGCAAGGAAACAGTATAAGGCTTTGGAGAAACTATAAATTTTCTCTTCAGAACCAGAATCATACAATAGCCATTTAGACTACATTCTATCCAAGAACGGCAACTTAGAATTTCTTCTCATGCTTCCAGGTAAATAAATATTACATCTCATTGCTTTAATTTGTACTATATGCTTAGTAGTCATTTATCTTAAAACGTTAGAATTTATATTTTTGATCATTATTTTGATCATCTACCAGCTTGTCAGGTTTTCATTTTCTTATAACACCCCAAGTAGAACTAACTTGCCTTGATATCTTTTAAAAATTGAGATATAATTGATATATCATAAAACCCTGCCTTTAATGTTCACAATTAGATGGTGAACGCTATCAGAGAGCTTCCGTTGACAGTAGGTAGTGACTGATAGAGACTCATAGCTGATCCATGTGTAGAGAATAAAAGATTGTGGAGTGCTCAGTCCTAAATGGGAAATCTATATCACACTCTCTATCTGTAAGGCTCAGGGATCATTGTGGAAGAGGGAGGCAGAGAGATCCTAAGAAACAGAGATAATGGGAGACTGACACAAAACAGTGTTTTCAAGATGTCATGAGGCTGTCGTCCACATGCACTCACAGTGGCAGTGACAGCATGCACAAAACCTGCACAAGATCAAGCCAGCTCAAATAGTAGCACTTATGAGGAAAGGCTCACCAAGTCCCACCCTAGCAACTGATGACTGCTGGGTAAAGGGGAGCCAGTTTTCTTCAGGGACTCAACCCCTGATAGGTTGTCCATGCTCCAGTGGATGGCCTTACATACATGTAGATATTGGCAGTACTACATGGACTAAGTAAGTTAAAAATGTGTACACTCCTTGGGGGAGGAAAAAGTGGTAGTGGGATATGGGAGAGATTACAGTAGAGGGAGATGGGAACAGGTTTGACCACACCACATTATATGCGTACATGAAATTCTCAAGCAATAACATGTTTAAAAGCTGCTTGGCCACCATTACTACCTATTCCAGAACATTTTATCACTGTATACACTACTTTTTGTTAGTCATTTGTCTGATGACCACTAATCTACTGGCTGTCCCTTTAGATTTGCCTATTGTGGTTTGTATAAATCTAATCATACAGTACATGGCATCTGCATCTGGCTCCTTTTACATAGCATAGTGCTTTTGAGCTTTACTCCTGTGTGGGACATCCTGTATTTAAAGAACAAATTCATTAAGCATACTGCTCATTTCCTCATGGTTAGAAAGACCTTTATTGGTCTCTTGTTACAAAAAGTATTTCTCCCTATTTTTCTTGGTATTTCATATTGCAGTCATTATTTTCTAAATGCTTTTCTAGTCTTAGATGAGTTTCTCGGCTTTGTGACACTTTCAATGTCTGTTTTCTCATTCCACCATTGGAGTGGTGTTTGTATTAAACCATTAGTACACTATTCCTTTTCTATTATCATTCTTTTTGAGATTTGTCTTATTGGTGTTTAAATGATTTCAATGTAATTAACTTTAAGGAGATTAAAGATAAAGGAGATATTAAAGAAAAATATGGGGATTATAGTTGGAGATCTCTTTTATTTGCTTAGAAAAGACTTGGTATCTTCAAAATGCAGTAAGGAGAAAGAAAAATATTTTAAAATCTGCACTGTAGATATCAGAATGTCTTCCAAAGGGTGAGAAATTCTCTTTTCAGGACCACAACACCTTAATGATGTCCTTAGTTAGGCAAAAAACAACCATAAACCCCTAAGAGTACGAAGGAGAGACATAGATCATTAAATTGCCTTTGGTTAAAAATAAAGATATTTAAGCTTCTAAATATTAGTGTTGGAAAGATGGGTTACAGAGGGGGTCCAGAAACAGCAGAGGCTGATGTGATAAACAGGAGATGGTTAAAAAAAATAGGAAGAGGCAATTCCAAAATATGCTGGCAGGTGAGGCTGAAAGATGAAGGATGGAATGAGAAATGGCCCTCAGGGGATGCCTGTGAACTTTAGCTTTCCCCTGCTTCTTGTTTTACACTACCTTTACTCACAGGCTCTAGCTGCATTCCTTCTCCCACAGTGCTCCTCCACGAAGAGCATCCTAGGATAAACCTGGCATAAAATAACCAACTGCTGCTAGGGCTTCACAGGGGGGACAGTGTGAGACAAAAGATCACATTCTGAGCCAAGGGCGACTTCTGGAGGCCACCCCCTGGCAGCAGCCATAAGCAAAGGGTAGTGGGCATCTATGGAGTACTTAGGACATGGTAAGCACTCAATAAACATCTGGTAAATATGGAGTAAGTGAATATGTAGATGATCAAGAAACAAGAGAAGAGAAAATAATTGTGGTTAACTTTGATCAAGGGGAACATAAGCCCGTTAGTCATCTCTAGCAATGCTTAGGGGTTTTTGAAGAAGCAAGCGATGGTCCCCAATATAAGGAATAAAGCAATTAGTGAGCTATCAAAGAAACGATTGAGCTGGCAAATCTTAGGGATTTGGGACCATCTGAGTTATACAGGGTTATCCCAACAGCAGACACCATCTGGCATACTATTTATTCAAAATTCATCTTTAAGTCCTTTGATGGAGTTTCACAATGGTTTTTCTTCATTTACATTCTATTGTCTTTTCAAGTAAATTTGTAGGCATTTTACATGTAGCTTTTGCCAATGTGATGGATTTCCTCTTACTATTTTATTCTCTAATTACTTTGACATGGAAATGGTTGGCTTCTGTATATTCATTTTGTGACCAATCTGAAGTCACTCGCTGTACTAATGATGGCTTCCAAGCTGAGTCTCTTGGGTCAATTGTGTTACTTTGAATGGATAGAGAGTCACAGTTAGATTCTATCAAAAGCTGATTTATTAAATCACATTTTATTTATTTTGCGTGTGTGTGTGTGTGTGTGTGTGTGTGTGTGTGTGTGTCTGTGTGTGTGTGTGTGTGTGTCTGTGTGTGTGTCTGTGTCTGTGTGCGGCTTCTAGTGGTGCAGCCACATGTATGGAGGTCACAGGACCATGTGGATCCAAGGGAATGGAACTCAGGTCACCAGACCTAGTCATAGTAAGTACCTTTACCATCTGAGTCATATCATCAGTCCCTGAAGCTACTTTTTAACCATGTAGTAGGAAATATTAACTATATCAGTATGGTTCCTTGGGGCATAATTTAAAGCTTTAAGGATAATGATTAGTTTCTGGAGTGAACTCCTAAGAAATCAGAGGGCTTTAACGGTCAAAAAGTCATAGTCAAAGATAATCTTCTTTGACTATTCCAGTTCTGGGACTGTCACTGCAGACAAAGTCAGGAGGTATACAGTTTCAGACCCTTGGAATCAGTAAACACTAGAACCATTCGCCTCCTGGCTCAGGCAGTAAGTAGACCTTTGACAGCCATAGAAGAGCTGGGCCGTGGAGAGTGGGCCATCAGGGTGAGGTACAAATGCCAAGTAGATGGAGAGTGTTGAGTGTTTTTCATAATCCCAGAAGAGGTGGAGGCACAGGGTGCATTCTTCAGAGGAGCCACTCTAACAGCGGCAGCAGACTCAGCAGTAGCTATAACAACAAGAGACATCGGAACAAGGGCAGGAAGATGAGGGGAAGTGCACGAAAAGAGAAGGTAAGAGGGGCAAAAAGTGAAGGTCAAGGATCTCAGGTCAAAGGCTAGGATGCCATTAAGAACCTGAGAAGAGAAACTGCAGACTCTGTTAACTAAGAGTTCCAGAAAGCCATCAATCCTCAATTGCCAACAGTTTGGGGCACCTAAGTCTGAGACCTATACCACTGGCTGCTGTCAAGACCCAGGGAATTCCAGCACTTTAGGTCTGGAAGGTTCTGCAAACCATTGTCTATGGTTGGGTTATCCTGATATTTAAACCCAGACACTGCAATAATAGTCACTACCAAAGATTGTGGAATCTTGACTTTCTAGACCCCCAACCCCCCTGCAAAGAGCTGTACACTCACTGGGAGAAGAGTTCTGGTATCTCAGCATCTATGAGTGCTGGAACACTAGAGCCGCCCCCCCCCCCCCCCCCCCCCCCCCCCCCCCCGCCACTGCTGCCATGTCACATCAAATACTGAGGACTTAAATGCTGTCAAAGACTAAGGAGCTTCTCTTTGCCTCCTCACAGTTACCATCCAGTAGAGCTAAAGGACCACAGCTACATAACTAGAAATAAAATCTTAGCCAGGCATGATGGAGCATGCCTTTAAACCCAGCACTTGGGAGGCAGCAGCAGGTGAAATCTCTGAGTTCAAGGCCAGCCTGGTCTACAAAGAAGAACTATGAATGGCCAAGAAGTATATGAAAAGTATAGCCATCAGGAAAATACAAATCAAAACTACAATGAGATACTGTCTAGTGCAATTAGAATGGATAATATATTTAAAAAATACAATAAGTAACAAATGCTGGTGAGGGTGTGGGAAAAAAGGAACTAACACACTTCTGGTAGGAATGTAAATTAATAAATACAGTTAGAGAATATGATGTGGTGGTTTCTGAAAAAAAAAACCAAACTAAAATAGACCTACTATGTGATCCAGCTAGTTATATGAAATCAGAATACTAAAGACATACTTGCACACCCATATATACTGTGGCATCCTACCTAACGATGCAGAATCATCCTAGGTACCCATCAACACATGAACGCATAGAGAAAATACACTTCATTTTACTTACAGGAACAATGTAATTGTTGTAATTGTTCCTGTAAGTAAATTGAACAATTAATACAGGAGTATTAATCATAGAGAAGAATGAAATTCTGTCATTATCATCAAGTGGATAAAACTAGAGAGCACCATGCTAAATGAAATAAGTTAGACTCAGGAGAATACTACATGTGCTTTGAGAGCTAAAAGAGATGACTTGAGTGTATAACAATGATTATAAAAGATTATGATGAGTGGGGAAGAAGTCAGACGAGAAAAGTTGGATTTGATCAGAATTCACCGAAACAGGTAGAACTGATCAAAGAATTTAGAAAAGTTGTAATTACTTATTTCTCCATCAGATGAGCAATAGTAACCCTTCTACTTAGAAACAGTGCTAACAATAAAAGAACAGAAACCAAGCAAAGAATTCCATCTGAAATACCCACCCACGAGCTTCCATCCCCTGTGTGGGCATTCTGACTTGCAGGTAATTTAGTCAACTAATGCACAGTATAGATGGACAGGACAACATCCAACCTTGTTTCTGCTCTCACACCACACACATGTCCTTTCGATGTATTATCTTGTACTGTGAGTTTTGCTGACTTTCCTATTCGAAAGGCTCCCAAGAATGGTGCTGACATCCCTTCTAGTGTTCCTAAGCTCCAGGGGGGCTGGGATGTGCCTGGCAGAGAGAGCATATAAACCACATAGGCTCTGTTCAGGCTCATGCTACAGTGCTGGTGTCTCTGAGTTTAAAGTTAATGAATGTATATGAAATAAGATGTCTTTAAACAGAAACGCACATAAAATAAGGCTATGTAATAATCATACAACCAAAGAATGGGAGAGGATATTGGGAACCTCTTGCTGTGTTTCCATTATGACAAATGATTCCATAGTCACTAATTCAATGTTCACGGTTATTTTATAGAATATAATTGCTATGGATGATGACAACTGACTGTGTTTCAGTTGAGCTTCAATATTTTCCAAAACAAGAAATGATAATGATTGGGCTAGCTGGGGAGTTTGGGCTAAACAAGAGTAATGGCTCTGTAGGAGAAGGCAGATCTGATGGAGCTGGTAAGAGACATGACCAAGCTCAGAGAAGACAATGAAGGGAGAGTTAGCATATAGATAAACCTTCCTTTGAACCTAGTTCCTCATGGGCGGGGAGAGCGGACAGAAGGGTCTAATAACTTGGACCTGAGGAGCCAGAAAAGGGCCTATCTCTCTGTCTGCAGGTGAGGGCCTGGGCAAATGCTTGGATTCCCTCTTCATACAAAGGATAAACATGGTTCCAGGTATGCTTGCTGCAGAGATTTAGACAACACATACAAAGTCACTGCCCCAAGGCCTGCTCACTAAGCTTTGGCAAGGGCTCAATGTGAGCTGTCAACTGTCACCAAACAGCAGAATGTCAGGTATGACTGACCAGGTCAGAGCTCATCAACTGCCTCTTCATTCTGCTTCTGAGTCAGAAGTGAGCTGGAGGCACTGGGGCCATTCCCCTCCAATGCCTCTTGTTAAATCCAGTGTCCTATTTAAACTGGATTTATAACCTATTCTCAGGAGCATACAGTGGATGTTGATCTTATTTAAAATTTACATCTGTGTTCTCTTTATAAAGGATCTAAAGCAAGGGATAACTAGCTGTAATTTTTGCAATAGGATTACCAACCTGTCAGGCTGCAGATATAGGTCAGTGGTTAAGAGCACTAGCTGCTCTTCCAGAGGACCTGGTGGCGGGGGAGGCGTTGATTCCCAGCACCCATATGGCAGCTCACAGTCATCTGTAACTCCATTTCTAGGAGCTCTGACACCCTCCTCTGGCCTCCATAGACACTGCAAGCAAGTGTTCCACAGATGTACATGCAGGTAACACACACACAAAAGGTAAAATTAAAATGAAAAAATAATTATTAACTTGTCAAAGCCCAACAACTATCGCAGAAAGTGACCAAAATTATGTGGAGAAAGAGGGGGCTGATTTCACCCCAAAATGGAAGAGAACGGTGCATCTCCCTTGGAACCAGCTGCCTACAAATGAAGGTTAGAAAGCAGCTAGAGCCGTTTATTTCTGCCTGTATAAACAGAAGTGTGTATATTTTCTCCACAAACACAAACATCCTGTGTCACTGATTTCTAAGAAAAAGTTCATTAGACGGTGTGACGGTTGGAATCTACGATGTCCCCCACAGGCTTGGGGTTTGAATGACTGGTCACCAGTTGGTGGCGCTGTCCTCCAAGGCTATTGCTGCAGCCTTTAGGAGGTATGGTCTAGCTGGCAGAAGTGAGGTGTCAGTGGTGGGTCTTTGAAGGTTACAGCCGGGTCCTTAACTTCAGCCACTCTCTTTATGGTTTGGTCCACTCAGTGTGAACAGCTTCTGCCTCACGCTCCCACGGCCACAGACAGAGCTGTGCTGCCTCCTTTTCCTGTCTGGAATGAGCCGAATCCCTAAGCCAGCAGTTCTCAACCTGTGACTCACAACCCCATAAAGACCATCGGAAAACACAGATATTTACATTACGATTCATAACAGTAGCAAAATTACAGTTAGGGAGTAGAGACAAAAATAATTTTATGGTTGGGGGGAGTCAAACTGTATTAAAGAAAGGGTTGAGGCAGAGCCAGGTGGATCTCTGTGAGTTCGAGGCCAGCCTGGGCTACCAAGCGAGTCCCAGGAAAGGCGCAAAGCTACACAGAGAAACCCTGTCTCGAAAAACCAAAAAAAAAAAAAAAAAAAAAAAAAAAAAAAAAAAAAAAAGGGTCGTAGCATTAGGAAGGTTGAGAACCAATGTCCTATGCCAAAGTAAATCCCCCCTAAGTTGTTTCTGCCAGGTATTTCACATAAAGCACCAGAAGCAAGACTGTCTTGGAGACACTCAGGGAGGGACACCTGCCACTTGATTGACATTGCTGGGTGACCTTGAGAGAGTTACTTCTCTGGGCTTCAATTTTCTCATCTTTAAACAGGGCTGCCACTCACAGCAGAGGGCTCAGGAAATCAGACGGAGTGATGCACCAACTGTGCCGAGAGCATTGGGCCTCTCCCTTCCCTATGAGGTAATGAGGTAACAGTAAAGCAGGGCTGCTCTGGGTTATGTGAGGACGGGGGGGGGGGGGAACTAGAGAAACAGAACAGGGTATTCTGCAAACTACCCGAGAGCCTGAGAGCCTTAGCATGAGCAAAGAATTACTCCAGGAAGGCAGAGATGAAGGTTTCTCAGACTTAGCATAAGTCATGAATGAATGCATGTGGCTATTATAATGGTATTTTTAGTCAAATCTTCCTAGTCAGCCTCTTTACACATTAAACACAGGGAATCCTATACATCCATAAAGAAATGGGCATCATTTTTACCCTTGAAATATGTAGCTCTCCTATGTTCAATATTTTGTACTTTTATATAAGAAACATTTCATATTCCTCCAAACCTACAGCCAGTCACAAGAGCACAACTACACTGGCTGCCACTCTGTCACTTACAGGAACTTATAGGCAACAGAGATCTCATGGTAGACCGGGAGGCAAGAATAGTGCCAGCCAAGGCTTAACAGCAATACACAACTTTCTTCTTAAATGTAACATTTCAAAAATTCTCTAAATTTTAAAGAGAAGTTGAAGTTCAGACATTTAGACAAAGGTCTACCTGTGGTATTGTGTTTCCCAAAATATTGTGTACCTTAATAAACTTATCTGGGGTCAGAGAACAGAAAAGCCACTAGTTAGGCAGTGATAGCACATGCCTTTAATCCTAGCATTCCAGAGGCAGAAATCCATGAGTTCAAGGATACAGACAGGCATGGTGACTCATCACGCCTTTAATCCCAGAAAGCAAGCCTTTAATCCCAGGGAGTGGTGGTAGAAAGCAGAAAGGTATATAAGGCATGAGGATCAGAAACTAGCAGCATTTGGCTGGTTAAGCTTTCAGGCTTTGGAGCAACACAGTTCAGCTGAGATTCATTCTGGATGAGGACTCAGAGGCTTCCAGTCTGAGGAAACAGGACCAGCTGAGGAACTGGCAAGGTGAGATAGCTGTGGCTTGTTCTGTCTCTCTAATCTACCAGCATTGACCCCAATAACTGGCCTTGGGTTTGATTTTATTAATAAGATTCTTTAAGATTCATGCTACATCTACCTTCTGAACAACGTTGGTAGTTAAATTCATATGGGCCCAGTCTACCAACCAAATGAAGACAGACCCTGTGATTTCTGGCTTATATAGGGTCTCCTGCTACAGACACCACAGGGGTACCAAGACGCTGCATCACCAAACCATCCATCTCCTGCTAAGGAAAAGCCTATAAAAGGGAACCAAGGACTTCAAGCTCTGTTGGAGATAGGGAAGCATGTACCCTGGGCTCCTCACAGAGTTGGCAAGGTCAGCAAGGGTGAAAAAGAGTTCGACAGTGTCCTGGGGAGAGAGCTCAGGCACTGGGGTGCTTGTGTACAAGAGTGAGGACCCAAACTAGAATCCTTAGCAGCCATATATGATAGAGGGGAGCAGTGACGTGCGTCTGCAAAACCCAGCACTGGGTGACAGAGTCACATGTGAGGACCATGACGCTGACCTCCAGCCTCCACTCTCATGCTCATGCATATGCACTTACATGTACACATGCACACACAGGAACATATGCATCCCCCCGCTATGTGCAATACACACACAGTACCAACATGTGAAGTTTTCTAGAATGATACAGACTTCCTCTCTTCTGGCATGCAAGTGTGTTAGGACCATTTGTCTCATTTCAGGAGACAGGATGGAGCTTGTGTGAGGCCAAGAATGCATATCACGCTTCCTCCTTTATGGTTTTGATATTCAAGACGGGATATTGAGGTCAGTGAATTAAGTAATACTATAAAGCTGCCAACTACCAACCGAGTATGCGCTGTCATTTAGACTACAGTGCTTATGAAAGATTATTTCTTAGCCATAGTAAACTCAGTCATCTTTCTTTTTCCTTTTATGGCGCCTGAAAAATGTCTCCAGAAATTGAATTTGGGGACCTACAAAAGTGTATGCTTCCTCTGGGCAGTAGGCATTTGTCCCAGAAAAGCACGCTGATGTTTTCACAGCCAAAGGGTGGCAAGGCTGTAAAGAATAGGCAAAACATTCAACAGAACGTTTATATGTGGAGAGAATACAGAAACCCATGGGTCACACAGTGGATTTTAGTATGTGAAATCATTTACAACAGCACAGTCCTCAGTCAACTTTATTTTTGGGCAACAACTTCAAACCCTTCTGTTCTCTTCCTTAGCTTCTCTAATTCCACTTGAATGCTCAGAAAGGCTTCTTTAATTCTCCAGATAGCATAGCTTTAATTTGTGATTCTGGTTTAATATTTCAGAATACATAATTTATATCAAGTCATTCCACAGGAGACATAGACTATGGGATGTACACCTGGAATCAAAACTATGAGAAACAACAACATCATCATTGTGGGCAACAGAGGTGTGGGCCAATGTAAACTTCCTTTACCTGCAGAGCATAGAGTTAGCTCAGGTTAGACCCGCATTGAGAGTGACATCTAATCTCAACACAAAGTTCAGAATCAAAACATGTCAAGGGTTCCTGATGAGTCTCATTTCCATGCCTTGCTCCAGAAAGCCTGCAGAAAGCAGTAACTTTGATCTGAACTATGACGATCTTAAATAGCTTTAAATGAAGATGGTGATGATTCGACCTTGCTCTGGCGACTGGGTTAGAACAAAACATTCAGAGGTATTTAGACTAATGGTTTTCCAAACTAGCTGACCATCAAGATAGTCTCCTAAAGGTGACCATCAGTCTCTGTCTCTGTCTCTGTCTCTGTGTGTGTGTGTGTGTGTGTGTGTGTGTGTGTGTGTCTGTGTGTGTTGGAAGCAGCGGTAGCCTTGGGTGGCATTCCTCTGGATGGTCAACCTTGTTTTTGGAGATATGCTATCTCACTGGTCTGGAGCTTGCCCTGTTGACCAGGTTGGCCAGCCAGCAGATTCCAGGGTCCCTCTGACTCTGGTGCTGGGATTACAAGCACATTCCACCACGTCCAACTGTTTCACACGGCTCCTGGGATCCAGTTCCATCATCATTTGCACAGCCTGCACTCTACTGTCCGAGTTACCTCCACAGCCCCAGAATCGATTTTAAAAATAGATTCCCAGTCCTTCCCACGGGAATTCTAATACCTGGGTTCTGGGATAGGGCAATTTGAAAAAGCTCTCAGGATTAGTCAGGTTTAAAAGGGAGAACTGAACCTCAGAACACAGGAAATTGGACTCCCCCCAAATACCAAGGGGACCTCCTCAGGGACCACTGTGTTGACGACTAGGATTCCTGCCTTGGCTTCTAACAGTCCTCAGGCACAGTGAGGCCAGCCCCACTCTCTCTCTCTCTCTCTCCTGCAAGTGGCAGTTTTCGGAGAGGAGGTGGGATGAGGAATGAAGCCACATTTGCAAGTCACATTCAACACAGAGAAGGAGTGCGTCAGTGTTTCTTAAATATTTAGATCCGCTGTCTCCCGCAGCCAGCCCCCATTTGGAGCAGTGTGTGCCGTTGTGCCGAAGTGATTTCTCACCCTCCTCTGACTTTGATTAACCTCTCTCTCAACGTTCCTGCGCCATGCTTCGCCAGGTGTTTGGAGCAGTAAAGTGATGACTAACAGGGAGACAGCAGAGGCTGGGGTGGGGTGGGGTGGGGGGAAGGGTGTGTGGGGAGCCACACAGATGAAACCTGGCAAGGCACAGAAGCCACCAGAATCACTTGCTGTGACAGTGGAGTGCTTTTCTTCTCGCAGCCTGCATGAGGGAAGCTAGCTGAGGCGAGCTGGGAATAACATCAGGGGCTGCACCCACGGCACCCCCTTCCTTGCCATGGCCCACAGGCGACTGCAAGGAGGTCAGCTGGAAGGTGACAGTGTGTGCAGGAGGCAGCCAGGAGGTCAGGCTCTGAAAACCCCGAGTGCTGCAATGGAACAGTGCTGTGTTTGGAGCAGGACCTGGAGGTGTGAACAGAAGCAAGGGAGAGGTCCCCTTGGCTCTCAACGAACTGCCAGTTTATCCAGGGGAGAGAATATCTTACCAAAAATCACTAGACAGCTGCACACGGTGGCTCCAGCCTGTAATCACAGCACTCCAGAGGCTGAGAGAGGAAGATTATAAGTTCGAGGCTGGTGGGGCTAGTTAGCAAACTCCAGGTCCATCTACCTGATTGACAAAGTGAGACCCTGTCTCAACATGAAAACAAAACAGGGCTGAGAAGGAGGGTAGTATAGCTTGGTCACAGGCAGCTTAGGTAGCATACACAGGGCCCTGTATTCAAACAAACAACCCAGCTATCTATCCTCTGCTAACTGGGTTAGACAACTAATACTGCTAATTATTATTAGTAATTACAACAAATTAGAAAACATGTCAACCCTTCTGGATGGAGCCTTGGGACCCCTACCTGTAGAACAGGCATAACACACACTGAAGAGCTGGTGTAAGTACAAGTATGTCTGACCCTTTGGAGGGATGAAAAACTGTCCTCAGCGAGTGGCAGGATAAGAGTCCTGTAAGCTAAGCCTCGGGAGTTAAAGCAGATCTCTGATGGGTGGATACGGAAGGATGTAAAAGCACAACAAGATGAGGTAGGTGTGCGAAGATGAGTAAGTTACACAGTTTCACTGTTGGTGGCTGAAAGATCACCAACAAAATTCAGTTTTCCGGACCACTATAACAAGATAAATGCTTGTGAACCATGGGACAGCTAGAGAGTCTAAGAGAATCTAAGTCAGCTACAGGACTCAGAACTATTCCCATCCATGATGAAACAGAATGTCTGCCACTAGGTGGTGCCAAACCCTAGTTTAGGTCTGGATTGAGATGGATACCTCTGCTGGATCCTTAAAGCCCCAGCCGGCTAACTGGGTAGACCAGTTCTCTCTCTTTCATCTATTACCATCACAATAATGTAACTGCATGGGCCACACCAGTGGTTCTTAAGATACAGTCCTCACACCATTAGAGGCAACAGGAAATTTACTAGAAATACCTATTATCAGGTTCTACCTCAAGTAAGAATCAGAAACTCAGGGTGGGGGCCCAGAAATAAGCTTCAAGCCCTTCAAGATGCATGATAAATTAAAACAGAGACCACTCCCCTGCTTTATTCACATATTTCTCTGCCTCAATATTCTGGTATGTCGGAGTTTTATTACACAATTGTGAACTTGGACAAATCATTTACATCTCCAGAGGATCCATGAAATGAGGAAAGAGGGAGTTGGAATAGACATACCAACCTCCAACGTCCAAATCAACCGTATCATAGCAGTTCACCAATGCGATACTACAGACATTCAATGATCTTGTTGGAAGCATCTAGTGTAGTATGTCTGCTTTCCAGTAGCTAATTTAGAAATGTCACCTGTCTCCATGGTTCAACTCCTCAGGCTAGTGATGCTACTGCTCTCTGAGAAATTCCAAGTGTAAAGCAGAATTTAATTACATAGAGTTTGTGAGTAGAAAGACCAACATGAGGTCATCAGGCTTGGCGGCAGATGCCTTTACCCACTGAACCATCTCCCAGCACTGAACTAACATTCTAAACGCAGGCTGCTGGAATTGATTCAAACAGTTAAATCTGAGAACAACTACTTTCAAATAAACCTCCCACCCAGAACCAAAAAGGCAAACAGTGACGGTCAACATGTAAAGGTAAATCAAACACGTTACCCATTTCTGCCTTGCAAGAAGTCAGTGTCTTAACACAGGATCTATAAGCTGGACAAACAAACAACAACCACAACCGAATTACACCCAAAGAAGTCAGACTGGGCATGAGCCAGGAAGTTAAAAATCAAGTCAGCTGCTTGCCACAGCTGTCCCTCCTTAATCCATTGATATACACTCACATCTAGATGTCGGCCTTGTAAATCAAAATGTAAGTACCAGGAAGGCAAAAGTTTTGTCTCTCCTTTCTACTGGGGCATATCTAGTGTTCAGAATACCAGCACACAGTAGGTGTTTGGTGCCTGTCTGAGGGGGATATCTAGTGTTCAGAATACCAGCACACAGTAGGTGTTTGGTGCCTGTCTGAATACACGCATGGATGATTGACTGCAAGATTGATGCAAGGGGCTGTCCAACAGAAATATCTGAGATCATAAAAATATTTCAAAAGTTGTACTGCCTAAGACAGCAGCTACAACTACAGGTGGCTACTGACCACTTACACAGGGGCTAGTTTAACCGGGGGTGTAAGCTATAAATTTTAATTAACTTAACTCTAAACACACTCTGATTCTTCCCACTAAAGGCTGTGGCTCTGCTGCTGGGCAGAGAGAAATGAGCTTGAAATTCAAGGAGAGACTTGATCTTTTCTCTGGGGACCAGGTGGTGTTGAACCCGTGGACAGCACAGCCAGTGGGAGGATGATTGATGGACAGGTGACTGATGGGCATTCAGCCAGGGACAACATGCCAAGCAGCCAAGGCAGCAGAGAGCTCAGGACTTCCCTTGCCTGTGCAGGGGAACAGGCTGTGGTGCCCATTCATTTACTTTCATTCCTTCAAGCAGTCTTCCAATCTGTTTTTCTATTTTCTTTCTGAGGAAGCACTATACCAAAAGCTGACCCTGGGGGTAGGTTATGCCTTGAGGTTCCTGGGCTTGCTACAAAAGGCAGGAAAACTTAAAGATGAGAAGGCTATAATTGCAAAATGAGATGATGACAGGAGAGCCATTTATCTTCAATTTAAAGAAAAAGGAAATACATTTTGGTCTGGACTCAAACAAGAGAAGGCTGCCTGTCATAAAGGTTTAATACTATGCACTGCTTGGACATCTACAGTCTAACCACAACTCCCTTCCTTGCCTCCATGGAGAAGAACTGACAGTCAAGCAGTATGCTTGCTAACAAGAGCAGGCACAGTTCCTTTACCCCCAGTGGGGTTATGTCCTCAGGCATCACAGGGAGCCAGGAGCATCCTGTCCGCTTGGATTACAAACACTGCCTCTGGTAGAACCTGCTGTTCATCTGTTTTCAATTGGAATTCCTGAGGTCCTGCCTGGGATGCAGACCTTCCTCCCGGGCTAGGAGCAAATGGGATACAGATGCTGTTTCTGTCATCTACCCAACATCAGTGTTGTGTGCTTGGCCATCTCCACACCTGTAACCTTCCCTCGCCATGCGGTAAGGTGCAAGTGACTTCAATATTACAGGTATTTTTATAAATACCTGATTAGATACTGACGGGCCAGGTATCACTGACAGTTATTTAGGATAACCCCATCATTCTAGTTTCCATGACCCTGTAGGGTCATGAGGCCTGGAAGCTTCATTTATCAGGGACCTTTATATCAGGATTCTCACTGGGTCTTACCAACTGGAAACATCTGGATGACTTAGGAAGGCGGCAGCAGAGCAAATACATCATTCTCCAGTAGCAGCTGAGGAGAGTGTAAGTCAAGATGTGGAAGGCTTAGCGCAGGCTCCTTAGAGCCCACCAGACACTTGCAGGCATGGCTGATCGTGGTCCCTCCTCTACAACCCTTTGATGGCCTACTTTCTGAAACACTCTATGGTAGACACCTCTGTGCCCTGGTCTGTGTTTTCTTACCTTCACTTCTGATTTCAGCCACAACTACACGGTTCCATGTGAGCTTCAGCTCCCACTGGGCCTGCAGCTGTCCACCACGGTGTGAACTACACACTTTCATTCTGGGTTTTAGATTCCTCTAAAACTGTAAGAGCCATGGGAAGTAGCCAGGCTTACATACACACATGTTGCTTAAAAACACATGAGGTTAATACCTCTGGGGCAACACTTGGCAAGTTAAACCCTTCTGCTTTCGACAGCTTATGGAGACAAATCTAGGAGGTCCCCCATTTTCCCAGTAGATCCTGAGAGAAGAAACACAACCTCACAAACATATCATCCTGCTGGCTGCTCCTCTTGCTCATTCTCATTCTGATCTTTGGGCTCACCTTCCAAATAAAACCCTGGCTCCTTAATCCTTGCCTCAGGCTCTGCACTGAGAGGATCTGAAGCAGACAGAGGCCTTCCTGACCTCACTCACTCAGCCTTCTACAGGTTGTAGAAGTTCCAGGAATTCAAAGGTCTCCTATCTGAAGAGGTTTCTGCTTTTCTGACCTCATCATAACCAGCATGGTTATGTAACAGTCCATGCTGTGTCACTGGATTATCTGTGACTCTGGATCAACACACATGACTCAGGTATTTTATTTCTGCTAGGATGCGTATGGTGATTACTATGGAGGATGTTAGTAGCTGTTTTGGCACTAGCCATTCTTTGAATTTCACCTACAAACAAAATCTAAATTTTGATGAATCTGGAAACATATTTGATCCAAATTTCAATTTTCTATTATTTTCTGCCTACAGTAGAGGAGACTAGTGCCCACTTGGATTTCTCTAGGTAACGTTCATTCCTTTTGTTCTTTTTTCTTTCTACCTGGAACAATGGTATGTGACGAACTTGCCACCCTACAGCAGCAGGGACATGAGGTCTGGGTCAGTGGGGGCTCCTGGGACATCAGAGAAACTCTGGATCTTCTTCCGCAGCCCTGAATGCTGGTCTCCTCACTTCTCATGGGAGAAGGATAAATGCCTATTTTGTCAAGCTGCTGTCACTTTGCTGGCACACCGCTGAGTGCCATCCCCTCTCTGACACACACAGCATTCGTATTTCTAACTTTAGAATGACTTGCTTTGAATGGATTCCCAGAAGGAAACTGCCACATCAAAAAAGGCGTAAACATATGTTAATTTATGATACATGTTGCTAAATTACTTTCCAAAAGAGACGCATCAATCTATCTGGCCATGGCCTCTTCTGAAGCTGTGTATCCTGGAAAGGAACGGTTTGTATTTTTTAATTATCTTGCTAGCTGGTTTCCATTTTGATTAGCAATTTAACACACAGTAAGTTCCAAGCGCATAGGCCACAGGGTGATAGAGGCTCTGTGGGACTCCTACTCAAATGAATACTGTCTTCTGACCACGGAGAAAGGCAGCGCACACCTCCAGTGATTGCATCAGGAATCAACAACCAAGACATCCAGGGCCATCGCCTTCAAGACCTGAGCCTCCACTCTCACTAAACACCAGTGTTAGGGAAACAGAGAGATGGGAAGACAGAAAACAGTGAGAAGACAACCAATGGAAAGGAGGTCAATTAGGCCGATAGCCGAACAGCTACCAAAGAATCTGCTGGACCTGCGAAAGGTAGAAGGAACAAGGGAGTAGGCAGCAAAGGCCATAGTGGGCCATGCCAACCTGTCAACTCCAGAGCTACTGTGCTCTGCGAGAGAGCATCATGGAGAAAGAAATTAAAACGACCATGGTGAAGAGAGGACCATTGCCTGACAGGTGTGCTTTCCAATGTCAGCCACGCATTATGTCTGTGGTTTAAAGCCCCATCTCAGCTCAGATCTGAGATCTTTTCTCCTCTCAGACAGTTCTGAGATCCTTCGCTGACATGCCCCAACACTGCGAGTGTCGTGGAAGAGATTCCTGAAGCAGTGTCCATTCAGTCATCCACTAATTCCTTCACAATCCCCGGACCCACGGAACTTACCATCTGGGAGTGGTAACACAAGGTTAAGAAATATATCACCCAGGTATTGTTGTCAATATTTGTTTGCACTGATACTCTTGAGACTGCCAATAAAGTTTACTTTGAATCAAAGGGAGGAGTCAGTGACTGGATGATCAGAATTAGCCATAGAAGTTTGGGAGGACCCAGATGGGGGGCACAGGAAGAGATGGGGGTGTTTAGAGAGAGGAACAGTCTTCTTTGATCTGGAAGCATAGAGAGGCATGGTCAGCTGACCGTTTCTCTGCTGCTCTTTGGATTTATCAGGTTTTTACTCTAATATCTGACTCCCGAGTCTTTATAAATAATTGAACAATATAAGTAAACACTTCAAGGTATGGTGGCACACACCTGTAATTTCAGTATTTGGAAGACACACACAGAAGGAGTGCTCTGAGTTTGAGGCCAACTTGGTCTATAGAGTGGGTTCTAGGCCAGGGTTACATAATGAGACTCTGTCTCAAAAATAACAGAAATACGTGGTGTTCCAGAAGTGAGGAGGGGAAGAACTTTGCCCTGATGGATTGGCAGAGTCCTACATGAAGAAGGCAGCTGTGCTGAATTCCACAGGGTGGGCGGGATGTCCAAAGGAGTGCGCAAAGAGAACCTGTACCTGTGGTGGAGAAGAATAGGCCTCAAAAGCGAGAGTTTGAACTTTGTCCCAGTCCTTCTCTTAGAGAGACAGACTGTACAAAATTGAAGAATGGCACTTAAATTTTGTGAGCCTCCAACTTGCTCACAAAGTAAAAGTGTGATTACTATCATTCTTCAGGGACCACTCACGGCAAGTATTGAATTAAGTAATACATGTGGGAACATATTATTAATTATAAAGGAGTAAATACAATTGGTTTTCTTTTTA
The DNA here is from genome assembly GCF_007827085.1 of Peromyscus californicus insignis. Lineage (NCBI taxonomy): Eukaryota > Metazoa > Chordata > Mammalia > Rodentia > Cricetidae > Peromyscus > Peromyscus californicus. Next base: position 98,160,705 of record NW_026294402.1, read on the forward strand.
GGATTGCTTTAGTTGTTATTCTGTGCACACCAAAAAAATTTAAAAGTTCAAATTTATTCTTTACAGATTTATCATATGTGAATTATATACACCAGAAGTTGAAAGACCTTCCTTATCTTTACTTACACACACACACACACACACACACACACACACACACATGCATGCACACATGCACACACACACACACACACACACACATACACACACACACACACACCATGGACTATAAACTCCTTTTTCAAAAATCCATATAGATTTCCTTTTGCCTAATTTATCAACTTTTCCCAGCACATCTCAGCTCACCTTTTATTGCTTTCCAATACAGTCCTCCTTATCAAGCTGGCATCCCCTCCTCATCCTCCCTCCTCCCATACACACTGATTTGTAAGCCTCTCTACTCATTTCCACTTTAGTATTAATCGCCCATAGTGAACATTCTCTTTCCTTCCCTCTAGCACTTAAAGCATGCGTGTTGTTTCCATCGAGAAATGGTTCCAGCCATCCCCTCAGATACTAAATTGTACAGATATCCAAGACTCTAACATAAATGGTACTGCATTTGCATATAGCCTCTTTATATATCCTCTCATATACTTTAAACCATCTCTGGATCACTTATAATATCTAATGCCATGTAAATGTTATGTAAATAGTGCTAAACTGAATTATTTAGGAAGAAATGATAAGGAAAAAGTCTGAACTTGTTCAGTGCACACACACACTATCCAGACCTCTGGAATATTTGTTATTCACAATTGGCTGAATCTGAGTGTGTGAAACCCGAGATACAGTGGGCCAAATGAAGCTGTGGATAGAGTGTAACTGTTCTCTCAAGACTCGCTTTCACTCAAATCTGTTTCTGCTGTCATTTCTCCTTAGCCTACTGTAGTGGTTTGAGGAAAATGACCCCCAAAGGGAGTGGCACTATTAGGAGGTGTGGCTTTGTTAGAATAGGTGTGGTCTTATGGGAGGAAGTGTGTCACTGTGGAGGCACACGCCACTGAAGTATATCATCTATGCTCAAGCTACTCCTAGTGAGACAGTCCACTTTTGTTGTGGAATATTATTTTATGGTGTGTTACTTTTGTTTATGTTGCAGTTGTTTAACTCTGTGAAGCTGTGTTACTGTGCCTGTCTAACACACCTGATGGTCTAATAAAAAGCTGAACATCCAATAGCAAGGCAGGAGAAAAGATAGGTGGGGCTGGCAGGCATAGAGTATAAATAGAAGGAGAAATCTGGCAAGAGAGGATTGAAAACAAAGAAGTAGCCAGAGAAGAGGAGGTCTCCAGGGGCCAGCCACCCAGCTACACAGCAAGTCATGGGGTAAGAGTAAGATTTACAGAAGTAAGAGAACGGAAAAAACCCAGAGGCAAAAGATAAACGGGACTAATTCAAAGTTAAGGAAATGCCAAGCTAAGGCCAGACATTAATAAGTAAGAATTCATCTCTCGCCGGGCGGTGGTGGCGCACGCCTTTAATCCCAGCACTCGGGAGGCAGAGCCAGGCGGATCTCTGTGAGTTCAAGGCCAGCCTGGGCTACCAAGTGAGTTCCAGGAAAAGGCGCAAAGCTACACAGAGAAACCCTGTCTCGAAAAACAAAACAAAACAAAACAAAAAAAGAATTCGTCTCTGTGTGATTTGGTAGCTGGGTGGTGGGCCCCACAAATAGGGAAAAAACCAACAACACACTTCCTGTTGCCTCCAAGATGTAGAACTCTTAGCTACCTCTTCAGCACCATGTCTGCCTGCACGTCACCATGTCCTACCATGATGATAATGGACTGAACCTCTGAACTGTAAGCCAGCCCAATTAAATGTTTTCCTTTATAAGAGTTGCCGTGGTCATGTCATCTCATCACAGCAACAGAAACCCTAAGACACCTACATCCTCCAACAATCATGAGTTATCATTCACAGACTTAAAATTCCAGGGTTGCATGGAACCACAATGGGCAAGTACTTAAATTCTTACCACAACACAAAAGTCCTCCTGACAACACTTAACATTGACTCTCAAAGGGATCAGGGCGATGGCTTGGTGGTAAAGCAATTGCAAGCCTGATGATCTTCGTCAGGCTCCCCAGAACCCACATAAAGTTCCAGATGCATTGGTGCACACCTTACTGGGAGATGGGGACAGAGACAGGAGACCCCCTGCAAGCTTGAAGGCCAACTAGCCTGGCATCTACAGCAGCAAGCAAGAGAGATCATTTCAAACAAGGTAGAAGGTAAGGACTGATTGATACCCAAGGTTGTCCTCTGACCTCTACATGTGCATCTCTCACAGACATACAAAATGGCTCCCAGAAAGGTGTAGTGGGTGGTTGCTTGAGCCACGCCCTGAAGCACTGTCCCTAATAAGGTAGCAGGTAATTGCTACACCTGCCTATGACCTTGAGGTACATGCCTCTGGAGCGTGGACGCTTAGGGACCCTTAAGACCTGGGATGCACGTACTCGACTTTCTCTTCGCTACTTCATGGTTTTGGATGCTGAGATCTTGGACCAAGCCATTCAGTGTGGGACATAGCTCAACTTTCCCAGACCCTATGATAAATCTCCTGTGGTTGTGAGTTAACCCTCAAATTAATTCCTTTGCTCATTAAATTCTCTCTGTTGACAATATACAATATAAGCTATACAACAAGAACCATCTCAGTTCCTTATTGCATGAGCCAGAGAGGTCAGTCTATGGGGATGCTTTAAAGACAACCTGAGCTTGGTCACAATGGGCAGTGAATGCACACAAGAATCAATCCAACCTGTGGATTTAAAAGGAGACTCGCTCCCCAATCCAGCTCTCCCCCATCCTTTTCAGTTTATTATTTTGTCTTTTTCCTGTGCTGACTCTTAGGCAGCCCATCCTGACCCTTGCTCCTTCCTTCCTATCAACATTCCTCTGGACCCCATTTTCATAAACTGTGGGTCCCAGGGGCTATGGAAGAGAATATGACGTCATGAAAGGCCTGACTACTCTGTAAGGTTTGTGAATGGTCAGCAACCGAAAAGCAAATGTGCAGTGAATCTGAGGTGTATGAATCTGGGTGGTTTGGGTAGTGTTAATCTGTGTTCACCAAATGTCGTCACTGAAATATATGGAAACACATATACATTTCACACTGTGCGTGCCAACAAATGCCGCCCCAAACCCCTCAGCTCAGATTTGGGACTACTGCATATTATAAACTACACAGTTTTTACTAGACAATTATTTTTTTTGCTTTGATAGAAACATAATGATTTAATTATGAAAAATAAAGATAATATTTTCTAGCCATTATTTCTTAGCATATAAATATCAAATTAATAGTCTTTAGATTGTAGTATGTTAGAATGTTTGGCTTTAAAAATTGCTGTTAGAGCTGCTGAATTGAATTTCATTTAAAACAACCATTCAATGAATTTTGGTTAGGGATTAGGATAGAATTTCTAATAATTTATCTGATGGCCCTAAACATATGTGCCATGTTTTTGTACTATGTTTTTTTGTGAAGTTGCATTTTCACTAAGGACACTTATAAAGTCAAAATAGCAATCAATTCTGAAAAAATGTAAAAGAGGCTCTACATTCTGCAGTGTTAAGAATAGCCAGGATCTAATTCTTTATGTAAAAGCAAACATACACATCTTGTTAGTATGCAAATGTGTTTTTGCCTTTGATAAATGACAAAATTTTATGTATACCAAAGAATTATTTTGAAGTAAACTTCTTTACGTTACATTATCAGTAAATGTTTGATTTACATACCTATTTCACATACCTACACACTTGAGGTTGTGTAAAAATGTCTCTGGCAGGGGAAAAGTTAAGCCTAGTTTAGGGGATCCCTTTAAACTCCTCCAATCTAGTTCTGTACCTGAGCCAAGCATTGGCTGTGGATGCCCTCTGCTGCTCCCCAACAGCTGGGTAATCTCAGAGGAGTCCCATGTCAACTCAATGTGGCTAAAGATGAACATATTAGCTTTGTACATATTCCAGCCAACTCCCTGGCTCTTCCATGCCAACCGTGAAGAATGGTCTCAACCGAGGACACCCCCACGACCCCACTCCCACATGCTGTCAGGCCTTCCTTAATCTTTTTCCTGTGGCCAAGCATTGGCCCTTCAAGTGTCAGCTAGTATTGTCTTAGGTTGTGGAGCATGCAGAGTGCACAGGTCTCTTTCAGCAAAAGGGCCTGCTGGAAGAGGAAGACACTGAGTCAGGGTGTGAGGAATGGGCCTGGGAGGCTAGTGGTGACTGGAGAGTCTGGTACTGAGCAGTGAGCCCCTCTGCCACATGGCCACTGTGTGGATGGATTCTCTGGCAGGTTGGGCACTTTGGCAATCAGGTTTTAAATAACAGAGTGGCAGGATCATGATTTCACCCTCCAGTTCATTCACAGCAGGTCTGCGGTTGGCAGTAGGTACCTCAAAGAGTCTCCAGCTGCTCCCCCTTCCTTACCTCTTGATTTCTAAAAACTGAACTGATCCCTGCAATGCCACACTTAGAATTCTTTAGTGGCTCCCCGCTGGGCACTGACAATGAGTCCTGGACACCTTGAAGCAGGAAGTTGGGAAGGAAACGTTAAAATACAGGGCACAACATTAACATCCATTAACAAAAGGGAATTTCCCTCTCTGCAGAACAAAACTGGCCAACTTCCAGGTAGAGGTGACATCATCGCCTAGGCTCCAGGATGGGATGACATCAAGCAGAGCTGTGACCCATCCTAGTTGACATGTGGCGTGAGTGACAGACACACTGCGTGGTTGTCACTGACTGCTGCTGGGTGGTCAGTTGTTACTCCAACATGCATCAGAATGATATATGCAGGGGTTCTTAAAAGTATTTCTATTTCACACTAAAGCAGTGAAAGTTTGCTTACCAAAGAATGCACAGCAGGAGAGTGAGCTTTGGGGAATCGAGGAGTCTTCGCTTCATTAACTTGCTTCTCTTCTCTGGCTTTCCCTCCTCACACATTTTTCTCACTAGAACCATCTCTCCCTGGTTGTTGTATAGAACCCCGCTCCCCACCCCCCAACCCGCCACCTGAGTGCTGTTCACGGTGACACTGCTCATGGCCTCCGGTTAATTCTGAGTGGAAAGTGCCTGTGGCTTTTTATTATTGAAAACAAAGCTGAGGGCTAGGTAGATGACTTGGTGGGTCAAGCCTTTGCATTGGAAGTGTAGGGAGCTGAGTTTGGATCCCCAGAACGCACATAAAGACGGATGTGGTAGCAAATGTCCGTGATCTCAGCACTGTTCCTATGGAGAAACAGGAGGCAGAGGCAGGGGAATCTTGGGAGAGCTTAGAGCAGGGAGCCTGGTGCTCACAGCAACAATGAACAAAGAGACTGTCTCAAACAAAGCAGAAGGCGAGGGACCGACCTGAGAGTGCCTCTGACCTCCACCACGCCCACACCCACAAACGCACTCAAAGGTTAAAAAAAAAAATCCAGATTGGCACTGACAAGATTCCTTTTCCTTTTCAAAGAATTACTGTTTAACTAAAAACCCAGCTCTCTTGATAACCGTGAGTCATATGTTAGGACAACTCATGTCAGGCACCAATGGCCTTGGAAGATGTAAATGCTCAGTTTAGATCCTCTCATGAATCCTGTCTGAGCCAAGGCCTCTCTTCATTCCCAAAAGCCAAAACCAAAACCCACACAGGTCTCTGAGTGCTTGAGGCAGCTAGCAAAGTGCCTATCACATAGTATGACTAGCACACATCAGGTCTCTTTATCTACACAGGGCCTCCTCTATCTCTGTTGAGGGGATATGGCCACTAGGCGTGTTGTGCAGGCCTATAACCCCAGCACCTGGGAGACAGAAGAAGGAGGGTCAGGAATTGAAGGCTGGCTTGGACTGCATGAAATCCTACATAAGACGGGTGTACCGGATATCCGTTTTCTTGCTGTAAAGCTTTAAAGCAGAGACAGTGTGCGATTCTCTATAGCATAACTCACAGGGAAGCTGGTTTCCTCAACAGAATGCCCTGACTTAAAAGGGTTAATGAAAAAAGGAGGCCACTGTTTTAGCAGGAAAAGGGGGCAGCCACATCAAACGTAGAGTATTTTAATTAGCTTTTCTCCAACCCCATTTCTGAGGGCCTGGTAATATTCTGGGAAGTTCAAAAAGTGAAACATCTTATCCTTCTATCCTTGAGAAGCCTCTGGAATAAAAATAAGGTCATTGTTATTGGAAGGAAATAGTATCTTGCATGATCCGAATGCTGCTTCTTGTCCTGATGTACTTAAAATCAAGGCTGACATATTAAAAGTCCTGAGGTCTTTATCCTGGACATTAGCCCTTGGCCCAGATATGCTAACAAAACTCTGTGATCTAAGGTCACTCCTACATTCACAAAATTGCAGTCCTCAAGACTACAGAAACAATCATTTTCATGTGATGTCAAGTTAAAAGTTGTCATCTGTTGCCATAGAAATGTGATTTCTCTTGCAATGCTGGCCTTTCCTGGTAGATGGAGTTAGTACCCTAATCAATAAGAAAGCAATACTTCATTTTCTGCATCCTTCTTGGGGTGCAGGATTCTAAGCCAAAGCACAAACAGCCATATTTGATGAGCCCAAGATGTCCATGTCTACAACTTCCCTGTGAAGTACTGATGTCTTCCCTGTGCTTTGCTGAAGGATCTGCCAGATGCTAAGTAGAGAAACCAAATACTCACAGGCATACTGTATCGCGTGGCTCCTATCAGCGTCTGTGAATATGTTTCTCTACTTTTTGTCTGCTTCCTCTGGGGAGTGAGTACTTCATGTGTCTATATGGCTTCCTGACCAAGAATCAGCTTGAGCTGAGAATTCTCTATACACTACATGGTGGCATAGCGTAGGAGCATGAATGGATCTCTTTAGTTCTCTGTCTCAAGTTGATATCAAGTAGAATTCTACTACTAGACATCTTGATAACTTTTAATCTCATTACAACTAGTGTTGAAATCTGCCTAGCTTTTGATTTTGCTTACCTGGGCATCTTCCGGTTATCTTAAAAGTCCTAGAATTATCTCTCCTCCCCAACAGAGGAACAGCTTGCTTTCTGCCCAATAGAGTAATAAATAAATGCCGTCATTGTTTCTTTCATCTTCTCATATATGAAGTCTGTCTGTCTGTCTACCTATCTGTTAGTCATCTCTCTCCACTCCCAGCAAAATTCCTTAAAAACATGGAGACCCAAGCAGGCTCTCTCCTTCTACATGCTTATCCTTGACAGCAGTGAAGCCTCCTCTACTTTACCTTCGAAGTCATCTTCCTGAGAAAAGCAAGTGAGAGGAGATCGGAATGAGGAACTCATACCGAACCATCGTATACATGCCTGGTGACATCACAGACATCCCACTGGAGCACTGGGTCTACCGACACTATTGTTTGTAGCAAGGGAGAAGGGAACCCGAGGCAGAGCTGAGAGTCTGTGTTCACCAAACTCACTTCTATCTGCATGTCCTAGAACCAAACACATTCCCAAAGCTCCCTGGCACTAAGGTGAACTCTAGGCAATGGCTCGGAAGACCTACCTATCCTTCGCCTGCACAACCTCCTACAATCCTTCACTAAGAGGTGGATGGAACAGTGCTGGCACCCCGAAGTTAGCTAACCTACATTATAAACAAATTCTGAGCCCTCAAAGGCTATCTAACTCTCCAGCTCACTTGTTTCCAAACCCTATTACGCTTGGATAGGAAAGATAAATAATCTTTTACCATATCAACTGCTGAGATGCAAAGATTTTTGTTAAAGCAACTAACATTGCCTACTCTGACTAAAACGGGAAGCCTGATGCATTCTAAATACTGCTCCTTCAATACACTTAGTTCACCTGCAGGAGCCAGTGTTCCCAACTAGTCCTAACTAATTCAAATTAGAATTCTGAAGCATAAGACACAGACAGTGTTCATTAGTTCTCTGGGTTCAAGGGCTGGAAAACATTTTAAATAGAACAAATGTGAAATCTGTGACAAAATAAAATACAAAACTTCTTCCTACACATCTACCAACATTCCATTCCTATGAGGAAAGGAACAAAGTAAAAAAGACCTAATATATCATCTTTGAAATCCTAAACCCACACTGTTATTTCAGAGCAGGGGAGGGGGAACCAGGGAAGGGGAGGGGAGGGGAGGGGCAGTCACAGCAAGGGAAGGAGAGGGGTGGGGAGGGACAGCCACAGGAAGGGAAGGGGAGGGGATGGACAGTCACAGGAAGGGAAGGGGAGGGGTGGGGAGGGGAGGGACAGCCACAGCAAGGGAAAGGGAGGGAAGGGGAGTGGAGGGACAGCCACAGCAAGGGAAGGGGAGGGGAGGGGCAGTCATAGTAAGGGAAGGGGAGGGACAGAAGGGGAAGGACAGTCATAGCAAGGGAAGGGAAGGAGAGGGATAGTCACAGGAAGGGAAGGGGAGGGGTGGGGAGGGGCAGTCACAGCAAGGGAAGGGGAGGGACAGAAGGGGAAGGACAGTCATAGCAAGGGAAAGGAAGGGGACTGATAGTCACAGGAAGGGAAGGGGAGGGACAGTCATAGGGAAGGGAAGGGGAGGGAAGGGATAGTCACAGCAAGGGAAGGGGAGGGACAGAAGGGGAGGGAAAGTCACAGCAAGGGAAGAGGAGGGGAGGGGAGAAACAGTCATAGGGAAGGGGAGGGGAGGGAAGGGACAGTCACAGCAAGGGAAGGGGAGGGGAGCAGAGGGGCAGTCACAGCAAGGGAAGGGGAGGGACAGAAGGGGAGGGACAGCCACAGGGAAGGGAAGAGGAGGGAAGGGAGGGGAGGGACAGTCACAGGAAGGGAAGGGGAGGGAAAGGACAGAAAGGGAGGGATAGGAGGGGAGGGACACAGCACACATCCTCTTTCCAAGGTTTCGCTCATCATTTATATGAGATTACCCTGCTACAACGCTACTTTCCATTTTGAAAACGTGTACTGTGCAGACTTGCCTAGTTCAATGGGAAAGGTTTCCAAGAAAACTAAATGTCAGGGCTGCTTGGCTTATTGGTTTTGTTCTCTATAAATTCCCTTTTTAAATTCAGCTTTGAAGAATAACATTCCCTAGTGCCACTGTGACAAATTAGCTTCAATGTCAATGGGGTGTGAGAACTGAGAAAAGGAGCGAAGACGAGTTTTGGCTCGCATGCCAGCGGTCAGAGGCAGAATTAAGCCTAATGACAGCTCATCACGGCTCTGGGGAAGAAATAGCATACAAGGGATCATGTGTGTGTATATGCACACCCAAAAGCTACTGACTGATCCTGTCTTTTCTCTTAAAAAGCTCGTGTGTGTGTGTGTGTGTGTGTATGTGTGTGCACACACAGATCTGTGTGCAAGTTACATGTGCAAGTCACACATATAAGTGTGGGCATGTGCATGTCACAGTGCATGCACAGAGGCCAGAGGCCAAGCTTGAGTCACAGGGGCAGGGTTACCTGGTGTGTGCCTATATAGGCCTGGCTAGGGCCTGTGAGCATTCCAGAATTCTCCCCCCTCTCCTACAGATGCATGTTACTGTATCTGGCTCTGTATGGGTTTGGGGGTTGAAATGAGTCCTCAAGGCTTGTGAGGCAAGAGCTTTACCCACCGAAACATCTCTCTGGCCCTCATGTCCCTCTTCTGACAACTGGGGTTCAGATACATGGAAAGCCTATAGGAAGGTAGAGGGGCAGTCTCTTGAAAGTGGGTGGAGACTTGGAAATCAGCCTTGTGGCTCCCAGATCACAATCAAGACCAAGCCTTATGCTAATGAGCCAGGGACAGCTGTTACTGGAGTCCAAATGGTAACACTGTTGTGTTATGTAGCTTCTTAGCTGAGATTTCTAAGCACTGGTATTGGCAGGAATAGTAGTGGTAAAGACTGAGTTTAGATATACACAAGGAATTTAGTCAAAAAGACTTTAATCTTAACTACTTCTTTACATATATTAAAATGCAACAAAATTATGCAGATGGGAGCCATATTCTAGACTCTCAAGACAGAAAACCTTAGTCAAGTCTGTATATGAAGGGCACAAACCCGTGGACTCAAAATTCTTCCCTAGTAAACTAAGAGAATGTTGCACCCAGGAAGAGTTGAAATCCAACATGAGCCCTTCCCGTTACAGTGTGAAAAGACAGGGTTAGGAAGTGACTCACTGTACCTCTGACTCTGCTATGAATGGATGAGGTGGTATATACTTCACATACATATTCATACACACGGGGCGAGGGGAGGATGGCATACATTAATTCGCATGTCAAACCCTCAGGCGTCTGGAAGCAATATGATGATATTTAAAGCATCAGACCCTTAATGTATGCACCATCTAGCAAAATTTAAGACTCGAAACCTAGGATTAGAAAGGCTCGTGCCAACGTTTTATCAGGAGGGAAATTTGGATTGGAAAGACTTCCTTCCTTCCCTGAACTTCCCAGGGATAACGGCACAAATCAGTAGAGGGACACATTTTCCTGTCATCTGTCACATTATGCTCTCAACTGACATTTCTGTTCCTACTTACAAATAAGATGGGCCATGTTTTAAACTGGGTTTCAATTTCTAAGCCTTTTGAAGGCATCAAAACCAATGCTAGACCAGTAGCTGATACTATACCTTTTACAATAGTTTCCAATGCTAGACCAGTAGCTGATACTACACCTTTTATGATAGTTTCCTATTACATAGCTCTCAGGCACGGTTCACAGCTGGAACAGCTGGAACACATGACCAAGTGGGTTTATACTAGAGACAGAAGTGAACATATTGGTTCAAATCGTTTGGGGGAGTTCATCAATCCTGCCCATCAATACTCTGGAAGTAAAATTCAAAAGTGTGTCAATAAAGAGACCAGAAATAATAATTGATAATATGAAATCAGCCTTAACAGTGCCTGGCATGTGAGCAACACTGGCTCTTGAGTAAACAATACCAACCAAACAACACAAAGTTGTTCTCTGCTCCATCATCCAGCCTGGAAGGAGGTCGGCTCTGTCTTACTGACTACATCCTCTGCCTTATTAGAAGTTTCAGGTCTCCATTGAGAAGCTCGAAGGACACTCTGTGAAAGAGTTAAACATGACGACTATTGGAGCTAGGCAGAAGCAGAGGCAGAGTAGGGGGAAGCGGAAATGGATAAGCTGCAAACACAAACGTGTCCATCTGACAGGGAAACCACTCATCAGTGAGTTTGCAGCTTGGACCCAATCAAGAAGCTACTTTCCCCAACAAAAGTGGCTCAAACATTTCCAGTGTGGTCTACAGGCAGAGTGGAGGAGGCCTTGTGTTAAAAGGAGAGACAGGTCAGAAAAACACACACAGAACCGATGAGGTGTCAAGTTGATTATATATATAAAATACATACATATATATATAAAAATATAAATATACACGTGTGTGTGTGTGTGTGTGTGTGTGTGTGTGTGTGTGTGTGTGTGTGTGTGTAGAAAGCTAAGTTTCTACCCTTAAATTTCTTTGCAAGTATCCCAAAGAGTTCTTGACCCAGCCCAGAAACACAGGTTGAAGCTGTAGATTTTCCGTTAGAAGGCAGGTTTATTCTAGAAAGCAGCACTGAGAGCTCTAACTGGAAGAGAAATAAGCAAAAAAGTTTTTTAAAAAGGTCTCAGCCCTACATGAAAAGATTTCTAATGTAGATTTACATTAAATTAGCATAAAATGTTTAAGTTATAGATGGGTTCATACATTACTTATGCTTCTGTTTTAATCACTTTTTAAAAAATTGATTCTGATCACATCTGATGCAATAGCTTTTACTGTAACTGAATGTCTAATCCAACTAAAAATTTGGCTCAATTCAGTAATTTAGACAAAAGGTTGATTAGAAAATGTTCAGACCACTGTAACAAGAACTTCAATGGTCTAGATCTATCAATTCATTAAGGGGTTCTATGGGGAAAACACACTCACTGATACAGGATAAGGTGAATCCAGTTGCACAGTCCTTGGAAAGCTGGGGACCAATCACATGATGCTTCATGACACCTGATCCGGTTTTCACCACCCAAGAGAGCTCAACCCCCTTCCTCCTCTCTTGTAAGCAGTCACATAGGCAGATAAAAAGCACCACCTCTATCAGGCCTGATAGCTCAAGGTCATGGACGGAGCGAACTCCCACAACCGACCTCTCTTCCTACAGCTGCATCCTAGTCGCCCCAGTCCTTGGTGGGGCATGGAGAGTAGACCCTGAGCCAAGCCTTTATTATATACTGCCAGACATCCAGTGCTCCACAGAAATGGCCCTTGTTTCCTGCAGCCATAAGTCCTTGTGGTCTCTGGTGGTAAAATACAAGTCTTGCCACTTCTTTCATATCCAGCCATGCCGCCATCTCCCCCGAGGGCTCATCCCTTCCTCAGCCCTGGCTGCAGACCCCAGAGTCTGTGCCACACACCAGGCCGCCCCTGCCCAGTGGTCTACCCCCACATCTGTGCAGCTGCTCACCCAGCACCCCTGTTGCATGCTAACTGTTGCCATGCACTGGCTGGAGCAGGCTCTGGGGCCAGCCCCAGACCCATGAGTGCACACGGTAGAGTCTCATACCTGCAAGCTTTCCTTGCATTCCTGTCTCCAACACCAGAACTCAGAGACTTCTAGAGCTGGTCCATGGCCTCTTATTTCTCCTCCCATCTCTACTCTGGGCAGAACAGAGGGAGGTTATTCTTTCATTTTTCTTACAGGCTATTATTGTTTTTGCTGACTAATCTTTTTCTAGTGAATCTGTTGAGCTGACTCCTCCTTATCTAAGGAGCAGATAAAGGGACAGAGTCAGGTTTTCAATGTCACTATCTTGTCAGTTTCCATTGCTAGAGCAATAACTAAATTAAGTCATGGATGTTGATATACAACAGATCTTCCTATGACTTTGGAGGGTCCACTGAAGGGACAGAGGGACATACACCTTAGCCGAGCCCCGTGTTCCTGGGATGAGAGAAGAGTGAGTCTTACTGGACGTGAGACCTCTCTAGCACACGACAGCCAACTGAACACACAATGCTGTGTGCTTAAAGCCACAAGGCCATGAGAGCATAATCACGTCATGAACCTTCAGACTAAGACATAAAAAACCTGATTGCAATAACCGGGTGCCAGTTGCTAATGTTCCCTGGACTTCCTAGTACCTGTCTCATGTTTTGCTGAGATGTGCCATGTGACAGAGCCTCACTGGAATCTGGGGCCATTCTCTCTAAAGGGGATCCCCACCAGGTCTTCTGAGCGAACCTTTTCACGTTTATACTTAGAGAGGCTCTCTGGGGAGAAATCAAACCAGCATTTTCTTCAATGCAAGCAGAAATCTCATCTTTTATACACCCCCTGGGGTCATGAGTACCAAAGGGAAAAGTTAACCTTCCCCTCAGTGCTGTGCAGCTAATGGATCGACCACTGAGAAGGACAGGCTCTGTGGCTGCTGAACCAGAATGAAATCCGATATGCAGAGAAAACCAAGCTTTGAAAGATTTGTCAGATAATAGCAGCAGGATGGTGGATCAAGCCAGGTGAGGCGGGGGGTGGGGTGGAAGGTGAGGGGTGGGGGTGTGGCAGGGTGGCAGGGTGCCCCAGATAGGGCAAGAGCTATCTGGTGGACTGTTGGGTGGGGGCAGATTTGAGACTAGGTCACAAAGTCTACTACCAAAGACCATTTATCTGTGGCTTAAAATTCTGCTCTGGCCAAAGAGGTATTCTAGGATATATACCTTCTGTTTCAATGCCAGTCTTGTTCCAATCTTCAGGGTCCAACCCATAAATGGTGAAGTTTAATTCTAATTAGTTGAATCACTGAGGGACTATGTGGCAACATTTCCTCAAACTAGACTCAGCATAACTTTAAGCTGGATAGTCAGTTAGTCTTGATTCCAACTACCAAAGTCCAAGGTTTATACGGCAATGATGAATAGTCTTCTGTCCTCTGTTGGACTGAAATCTGTGTTCTGGATTTAACCTGATGAATTTAATATTCTTAGAATATAATCACTTTCTTCTATTTTTTAAAAATATCAGTTCCATTCATTTGGCTATTTGTCCCTGTGCTTTATCCAACCTTGGTATCAACAATTCTCGCTCATATAAACCCTCCTCATTCTCGTTAATTGGACTCCCAGAGATCCACCCAGGGCCTAGTCATGGATCTCTGCATCCAGATCCCTCAGTAGTTGGATGAGGTTTCTAGCACAACAATTAGGGTGTTTGGCCATCCCATCACCAGAGTAGGTCAGTTCGGGCTGTCTCTCGACCATTGCCGGCAGTCTGTTGTGTGGGTATGGATGGAAACACATGAACTATGAACCAATGGCTGAGGGGTCCACACTGGATCAGGCCCTCCGAATGGGTGAGACAGTTGATTGGCTTGATCTGTTTGGGAGGCATCCAGGCAGTGGGACCAGATCTTGTGCTCATTGCATGAGTTGGCTGTTTGAAACCTGGGGCCTATGCAGGATTGTTTGGCTCGGCCTGGGAGGAGGGGACTAGACCTACCTGGACTGAGTCTACCAGGTTGACCTCAGTCTGTGGGGAAGGCTTTGCCCTGGAGGAGATGGGAATGGGGGGGGGGCGTTGGGGGGAAGGTGAGGGGGACGGGAGGGGGGAGAACAAGGGAATCCGAGACCGATATGTAGAACTGAATTGTATTGCAAAATAAATTAAAATAAATTAAAAAAAAAAAAAAAGAAACAGTAATGGGAGAATATTATCAAAGCACATTATGTATGTATGAAATTGTGAAGGAATAAAAATGTCTTTAAATGTCTTAAAAAAAATATATCAGTTCCATTTAAATGTGCTTAAAATTGCTTCCCCTCTCCCACCCCCAATTAAAGTCCTTCCCCCATATTTCCCATTATTCCTTTTATGGTACCTGTGTTCTACTATCCCCTCTAAAAGGAGGGGAGAGGGAGAGTAATACAGAGGGAGAGGAAGAAAGGATGGGCAACAACACTAAGGAGGTTGGAAAAGGCCATGAGGAAACACTGTGTTCTAGGCTTACTTAAAAATACACATATACTATCTATGTGACTCGTATATAATTTAAATGGAGTGACATGTCATAGGGTGATGATGTTCCTTGCAAGAGCCATAGACACTAACGAAAATCCCAGTGCCAGGCATGGGGAATCGCTTCTACTTGCTGGTCAGGGGAACATAAGAGTCCCCCAAACGACATAAGCTATTGCCATTGCCCCTGCATGCCTCCATAATTTGAAGGTAAGACCCTATTGCCGAAGACACCACACAATTCACCTGGAAGAATCAAGCTAGGACTGACCTGCCGCCTCCTCCCTGAGAACACAGTGTCAAAACCTGCGTTGCAGGTTCCAAAGGCGGAAAGCAATCAATAATCCTACACAGCTGTAATGCTTACAACCCACAACATTGACCAGCCAGGCAGGAAGTCCCAGTGCTGCAAAAGTGCCGTTTTTATCTTGGGAAGTAACTAGTAGCTACTTAATTAGGAGAGAATTCATGCTTAGTAAACCTACCCAACTACTCATGGCTGGAGGGGTCACAGACCCCAGAGGAGAACCTATTTCTGCCATTTTCCTAAACCAATTTATTTTCTAATTGCATTCTAAATATTTATAAGGATATTATAAGTGTGGCTCTTGCAAAGAATTTTTTTTTCATCAAAAAGGATTTTTTTTTCCAGCAGTTGGAACTGTTTCAGAGATCCAGAACTGGCCCCAGTGTAGAGGATAAATGACAGCTGGGTGCCCAGTCCTGATTTATACAATGTACCTCCCATACCTAAGGCTCGGGAACTTCTCAGATGGGGAGGTGGGAAGACTGTAAGGACCAGAAGACCACGGTGCCTGCTGCTCGAGTCTTCTAGACACAACAGGGATGCTACACTCATGACATCTTAACAATGGCTGGCTAAACAAAACTGGCCATGCCAACATGGATAAGGGGAATTTCATAAGGCCCCACCCCTGGATGAACACCAGGAGGAGGTAAATGGCCGCCAAGAAAGGGTTAATCAGTTTTCTCCAGGGACAAGCTCCCTGATGACCTCAAGTGGTCAGCCCTAAACATGTGTACATACAAACAATAATAAATGGACTCAGGAGAGTGTGTATATATGTATGTATGTGTATATATATGTATATATGCATATACATATAACAACAATAACTTAAGAAGTAGGAAGTAATGAATTTGAGGGCAGACAGGAGAAGAGTGTAACACGAATCTTTAGAGGGTCTTATTAATAAAAACAAACCCGGGTATTGGGGTGAATTCTGAAAGATCAGAGAAGCAGAACAAGCCACAGCCACCTCACCTTGCCAATTCCTCAGCTTATTCTGTTTCCTCAGACTGGATGCCTCTCAGCTGAACTGCTGCTCAAAAGCCTGAAAGCTTAACCACTCTAGTTCCTGATTTTTACGCCTTATATACCTTTCTGCTTTCTGCCATCACTTCCTGGGATTAAAGGCATGAGTGACCATGCCTGGCTGTTTCCAGTGTGGCTTTGAACTCACAGAGATCCGGATGGATCTCTGCCTCCCGAGTGATAGGATTAAAGGTGTGTGTGTCACCATTTTCTGGCCTCGATGTCTATCTAGTGGCTGTTCTGTCCTCTGACCCCAGATAAGTTTATTAGGATGCACAATATATTGGGAGACACAATATATCACCACAGAAGAGTGGATGGGGAGATGAAGGGATGGAAATAATGTAAATATGGTACCTGTGAATATAATTCTCAAAAAAAATTTGGTTGGTATGTAAAATGAATAGAAAAATCCCTTAATTAAAAAAAAAGGAAAACAAAAAACAAAGAAAAAAAGAGACTTGTGATATCTTCTTTCTTTGTAATGATACAGGGCAAACCCTGGGTCCAGAATATGGAAAAGCCAATGTCAGAGATGAAGAAGTGACCCTCAGCTTGGCATGACTTTGGAAGCCACATGGGTTTTGCCACCATGAGGCATAAACTGAAGAAGGAGGCTGTCACCTGGAGAGGAAGTCAGTGCATACTTCTGCTATAAAAAGAAGTGCAGAGCAGCTGCATGAATGACAAGCTGCCTGCACAACTTCTGGGACAGGTTCTTCCTTTCCCTATAATTGGGAGGGATAAAGAAGCCTGGGGTGATGGGCACAGAGAGATGCTGGATCCTGGCTGGGCTTTCTTACAACTTCCCCGACACTTGGCAGCACCAAGTTCCTACTGTTACCTGGCTTACTGTGCCAGGGAGACTGGTGATAACTATCAAGTACACCACTTATCTAATGTGGGTTTTCTTTATCTGGAGACTACTGAAAAATGACACTTATTCCCCAAATAAAAAAGAAATCAAGTGCTTTTGGATGTGTAATTTTTGAATCAAATCGCCACACACTATCCTGAATCCCTCATAAGATGTTCATAACATCATTGCAATGAAATCGCTTCAGAAATTTCATTTCAGGACTCGGCTTCATAAGCCAGGTGGCCCCTATCATGGCATTTTTGTCTAATTCTACCAGACGTTTTGTGGACAGCCACTTGTATGAGTCCAGTATTTCTCCAACACTTGTAGTGGCTATCTGAATACTAGCTTTAAAACCATTAATGTCCAATAATTTCTCTAAGGAGAAGCAGGCAGGGATGTTGCTTAAAGATCAAGACTCTGGAGGAAGACTGTCCAGGGTCCATTCTTGGTCCTGCCAATTGTAAGCTACATGCCCCTGGAAAACTAATGCTGTAAAAGGGACTGATGCTGATGGTGACTTTTTCTAAAGGAATCATTGTAAGGGTGATCTGAGAGAACTCAGAGCAGTGTCATGCTGTAGAATAATCCTCTTGTACAATGTAAAGATTTGTCACTCAAATTTGCTTAATAAAATGCTGATTGGCCAGTAGCTAGGCAGGAAGTATAGTCGGGGTAATCAAACTAAGGATGCTGGGAAGGAGAAGAATGGAGTGAGGAGTCACCAGCAGACACACAGGGAGCTGGAGATGAACATGCCATGCTAATAAAGGTACCACCATGTGGCAGAGCGTAAATAAGAAATATGGGTTTATTTAAAATGTAAGAGCTAGTTAGTAATAAGCCTGAGCTGTTGGCTGAGTATTTACAATTAATATAAGCCTCAGAGTGGTTATTTGGGACTAGGCGGTCGGTTAGAGAAATGTCTGTTTACAGTGTAGGCATCTGGAAAATGCTGAAAAGGTGTTAACTATCACCAGCACCACCACTTCCATCAAAGCCTGTATCAATATACATCATGAGAACTTTGCACACCAAAGGCAGTAAATGAGACTCACAAATCGGAGAATGAGGAAACTCAAGTTCTCAAGTAGAAAATTATGAGACTACAGCCTTTTGTATCTGTTTAATTCTAAGTGTGGAATTGCCACAAATGAGATGATTAGTTTGTGTGTGGCTCATTCAAGAGTCACTTCAGAATTTGTAACAAATGGAGTCACTCCATGGCTGTAACTAAACAGATGTCTGTTGAATTTTTAGGCGATTTCTCTCAAGCCCCTATGCAGAGTTTCTCAAAGCTTTTTGCAATGAATAATTAACAAATCAGAAAACCCAGAAGAAACGCATCAATCCCTGCACACCTACAACCTACCAAGACTGAAAAGAAGGAACAGAGAATCTAAATAGACGAACAGTGAGTAGTGAGATTGAAGCAATAATTAAAAAGTCTTCCCTCAAAATGGAGTACAAGGAGATGCATAACTGAATTCTAGGAAACACTTTAAAAAGAGATTCTTTTTCTCAATTAAAAAAAAAAAACATTCTTCACAGGCTACTATTCTGTTGTTGTGATAAAACACCATGACCAAAGAAGCAGTTTGTTTTGGCTTATAGTTCCAAAATGGCAGGGAGGCAGGGCAGTCAGAGTAGGAAGCTGAGAGATCACATTTTCCAACCATCAACATAAAACAGAGGGGAGGGGAGGGGAGGAGTGGAGAGGGGAAGGAAGGGAAGGGAGGGGAGGGGAGGGGAGGGGAGGGGAAGGGGAGGGGAGAGCTGGAAGTTGGATGGGGCTCTAAGCTCTCAAAGCCCACCCCTCTTGTACTCCCTCCAGCACAGCTTCACCACCTAAACCTTCCTGGACAGTGCCACCAACTGGGGGCCAAGGGTTCAAATGTGGGAGCTTTTGGGGGACATTTCTCATTCAACCCATTGTATATTTCAAACAAAAATGAAAGAACTTTGCCAAACTGTTTTTGCAAGGCTGATGCTACACTGATACTAAAACCAGTCTAGGTTATAACAAAAAAATATAGACCATCCCCCTGATGAACATGCATGCAAACATTCTCAAAACACCAAAGCGAAGCCAACAGCACATGGGAAAAGGTTATACATCATGGTCAAACAGGAGTTCTGGAGAGACGGTCTCACACGTGCAAATCATAAGCATACTACATCTCACCAAGAGATTGCAGAACAAAACACGAGCACAATAGACACAGAGTATTTGTTGAGATTCAACACACCTTCATGATAAAACCTCTAACAAATTAAGTATTGAAGGAACATACCTCACAATAATAAAGCTACATAATAAAAACCCACAGGCAATATCCTCCTGAAGGAAAAAGGCATTTCCTCCAAGATCTGGAATGAGACAAGGAAGGTACTCTCCATTCTCTACAGTCTGTGTTGGAAGTCTTAGCTCCAGCAATTAGCAAAGAAGTAAAAGGTGCTCAGATTGGAAAGAAGGATGTAAAATTATTCATGTTTATAAAGACATGATTTAAACATAGTGAAACTTAAATATTTCATTAAAAAGCTGTTAGGACCAACAACTTATCCTTCAGTAAGATTGAAGGATAGAAAATTAGTGTTTAAAAAGGCAGCATTTTTATTTACTAACAAGAGACGTGATGAATAGAAAATCAAGAAAGCAATACAAGTCATAAAAGCTGCCAAAATAAGGTATTTAAGAATGAATTTAACTAAGGAATGAAAGATCTTTATTATGAAAATGATAAAACACTGATCAAAAAAACCATTCAACAGAGACACATGCACACATACACATAAACACACAAAGACATACACACATACAGACACATATACATACATCCAAAACCACACAAACACAATATAAACACACACAAACACAAACACATAATACACATGCACACACATAAAACTAGCCCATATTCAGGGACTAAAAAGATTAATAGTGTTAAAATGACTATGCCACACAAAGTGAGCTATAAACTCAAGGCAACCTCCATCAGACTAGGATACCAGTGACTGTTTTCACAGAAATAGAAAAACTATCATAAAACTTGTGGAATCACAAAAGACACAGAAGAACCAAAGAAATGCTGTGGGGAGGTTGCCTTCATTATTTTTGCCTCAAGGAAAACTGACACAGCCCCCCTGAAACCTTACCACCCCTGCCCTACAGGTTGGCCAACTGCTTCCTCTACCTACTTTGTGTGGGTAAACTGACATGGAGACACCAATTGATGGCAGGTCGGTTACCACAATTACCACCTACCCGGAGGTGAGTTATCCAGTGCCAGAGAGGCGTTGCCAGAACCAATGACTCAGACTCATAAAGAAGCTAATGATTTTTAAAAAATCAAGTCATGAACAAGTTGAGGCACCTTGTCAATCACAGTTATTGCCTTTCCCGGCCTAATCTTTATCACTTGAACATTACAAACAGGGGTGAGGGGCAACATGGGGTTCAATGCTTGATTGTGAAGGAGCCAGGTTAATCATGTCCCCCAAAATACGTATAATGAACTTGTCAAAAATAATCCCACAACGCAGAAACGATACCAACATCTCTGACAGTCATAGGAATGTATGCAAACAGATATTATCTCTTCCCATACCTTGAAACGACTGCTCTTCTTCCGTTTAAAAAAGTAGTATAGTGGAGCAGAATTTGACCTTTTCAAAAGATCTCTGCATTGAAGAAATCAAATGATGATTACAGTTTACATGATACCAATAGTTAAATGCTTGGGGGTGATGCTTTTGAATTCTGGTATTTCTAAATATCAGGTACACTTTAAACTTAATATATTGATGCTTTAAGATTTTGACAATGCAGTTTGCTAGGTTTGGTTTAACTGTTTTAAATTATCTGTAGTCCTTCTTCTCTGTACTCAGGGATCAGTTAACTGACAGATGGCAAACCCTAGGTCTGTAGCAGGGCTCAACAGGGAGCATCTTAGAAAATTGCAGCCCCTCCTTTTTAAAAACCAAGCACAACTGGAATGGCAGCCTCAGATATTTTGAGTGGCTTTGGCCATTTTTCCTTTTTCATGCGGCATAGTCCTGTGCATGCACCACACAGGGCAGACATCAGTGCTTTCATAGTCACATAAACTGAGCTTTTAAATGCTTAATTTGGGGTAAAATAAAACCCTCCCAGGAAGCACACATTACTATTCTTTACAACCGGATGGAATGTAACACTGTCATCTCCTACCATAAAAATATAAAGAAAACACATAAAAGCAAGAATGTTGTGGTATAGGATGTAGCACTTTCTCCTTATCTCTCCACTATTTACATCAGAGCAGTACTAAAATAATGACTGCATTGTTAATGAACCCAAGAAAATAAAGACATTAAGATCTGCTTCTGCCCTTGTTTCCAGTGCATCTGCACAGAGAGGGCCTGTTGCTACTCAACCAGCTAATCACCAGCTTTTGTTCACATCTCTATGTTTTTGCTCACTGGGGCTAATCTACATAGCCATCTGGTATTTGATAGATAATTGCCTTTTCCAAGTCCCAGGAGCTTAAATGACATGTCAGGAAACTGAACCAGACATGCTCTTCCCAGGTAGAAACAACTGGAGCCTGCGTGGAGGGGGTGAGGTGGGGGGATTTCAACTGCAACACAGACTCTGTCCCTTGTGAGAAGCCACAGTGGAGATTCTCACAATGCTCTCCAGCATAGCTTACTCTAAGACCGGTGTCCACCTTCCTTGGTAGCTTCATCTCCTCCCAGAGCAACCGAATTAGCATCTCCAGGAGCAAGGCTCAGAAACTGCAACCGTTCACAGCCCTGAGATGCTTCAGGTGCACAGAAACTGGGACCATTCACAGTCCTGAGATGCTTCAGGTGCACAGAAACTGGGGTCATTCACAGTCCTGAGATGTCTCAGGTGCACAGAAACTGGGGATGAAATAATGAACAACACAAGTCCCTTTCCTACAGAGAGAATATTTCAGGGCTTCATTTATGTTAGGGTTTTGTTTATAATAATTGCTTTTCTGAGTACAAAGGAAATACATGCTTATTGTAGAAAGCTTGGAAAACAGAGAAACACAGAATATAATTATCCAATTATAACATGGCTGGAACTGGGGTAAACTCATGGACACTTCTTCCTGAAAGTGAGCCACATAGAAGAGTCACATAGAGGAGATAAGAGTGGGACATTGCCTTTTTGATTATTATTTGCAAATCTCCCCATGGCTCTGTGAGTTTGTGTGTGTGTGTGTGTGTGTGTGTGTGTGTGTGTGTGTATCTGACGGTGGAGGCCAGAGTAGAACTTCAGGAGTCATTCCTCAGGAACTGTCTACCTTATTTTGGACTTGCCTGAAAGAGAATAATGAGAGTAGAGAGGGAAGTCCATCTTTCAAAGTTTCGAAGTCCCCACATCCCAGGGAAGAAGCCTGTCAACCCCTCTACCCTCAGGAAGTCAAGGGATGAAATAGTTCCCCACCCCGCTGCAGTCTTCAAGGCTGCAGCTGGATTTTGTGTAAATCTGGTCTGCTAGTGCAGGAAGGTTCAGGGGTTGAGAGGAAGCCCTTGGAACCCTTGATTAAGTCTAGGACAGTCATCAGTGGCCTGGCTAGGACATCTCGTGAGGCATATGTGGGCACTAAAGCTATGAATGCTGCATGTTGGGCTGGGAACCCCTGTACCATCTTGGGGGAACCCACTGTTGCCTTCCACATTATCTTGACATGAGGCTACTGTATCTGTTAACTTCCTCAGAAGGCGTGGACTAGAAGATGAAGAAAGCCAGGCAACATGCCAAAAGCCCATCTGAGAAAGAGGGTTTCCTGACCTTGGCTTTCTGAAGTTCAGTCCCTCATGAATATTCATGTCCAGCTCTTTTCCTTTGGCAGGATCTGGAGGCTCAAGACTGTGGCAGGTAGCAAAAAAAAAGAGCTGACGGGCAAGGGTCTGGAAAGCAGGAGAGAGACATTAAACCTCCATTCTTTAGCTGCAGACCTCAAGCAAAATCTGTATGCGGTAGGAGACAGCCCCGACTCCAGATGCGGCCATCACGTCCACCTTACCTTCTAGAAAGTACATGCTCAACAAACTGCTTCACAGGCTTCCAGAAATAGAATGCAGCTGGGAGCGCTGAGCCGTGCCACTCTGCAAATCATTTAACTGCATACAAATGATAGCTATTATTCAGCCGGGATCCCCCGGGGAAATAATTCCCATTCCCAACTGTGCTCATAACCTGATGAGTCAGTTGAGGTCAGCACCCAGCAGTGTGCTAATGAAGCCAAGGGCTCGGAAAAGATGTTCCGCCTGACCTGGAGATGCTGCCGGGGTAACCCTGACTTCCGCAAGATGATATCCTGTAATCTTAAGCATCTGTCCTGCAAATGGGTGTTGGACAGAAGGGAGTTGAACAAAGAGCACTGACGGCTGATGGGAGACAGGACACCCTTCTGAAGAAATGATTCAGGGTGAAACAGGACCTGACACTCCATTTTAAGGATTGTTGGCCATCCTTGGTCTGCTCACACCAGAACAACTGGTATCATGTTCTTTAAGTCTGACGGTTCCCTTCTCTCTCGGGTTGTTTCTAATTAGCAGTAATTAAAAATGAATTAATAAAGCAAGTTAGTAACTACATCTCGTAGCATCAATTAGGTGGCTACCGAGTAGGTATGTGGTTTTAGTGTATACACCTGTGACAGTGAGACTTTCTCCAATCCTGAGCTTAATGCCTGTCACAGGACACCCACCAAGGAGATCTGCCCTTCATGTATTGAACAAAGGTACCTAGTATTCAGAACTCCACCAGCTCAGCTTAGTTACTGTGGCATTCCTTAAATACCACTCTGATTAGAATTCACTAGAAACTTTTCACCCTCCCTACTTCAGCTGCATAGGAATAGTAGACATGCAAATAATCAAGTGGTTACTCTAAGGTTTCCCAGCCTCTTCTACAACCCCCCCCCCCCCAACTTCACACAGGTTCCAAGGGTGCTGTCCTGACCACAGAGGAGAGTTCTTTGGGTAGGTGGTGGGAAGGGAGAAAAGTATTGGTAGATATGCTGTGTCAGAGACAGCTAGACTGGATTTCAATGTTCTGTTATAGGTGGAAAATGCACCTTTACATTTTGGGTATTTTCTTGAAAAAAAAAATGAAAGATTTGTGCCTCCAGTCTTCCATGAGCACATCACTGCAAAGAATCACATACAAATGGAACCCCAGTTGTACTGAAACTTCACACCTTTGTTTTTATCTAATATAATTAATAATAGCTAACATGTGTGGGGCACTTGCCCCATGACAGTCATTCAATGTACATCAACTGAACCCTGGGCTTTTCAGGCCTTATTCTTATTGTGGCAGATACAACAGAGAGTATCTATGAGAGGCCATAAGTGGATTTTTAATGGAAGGATATGGACAATAGAATATTTTCAGGAGTGATTAGGTGGGAGTACTAATGTGCCTTGTAAGGTGATATTAGCTGAGATCTGAAGGTTTGGGGAAGCTGGTCATGTGAAAGGAAGACCAGCAGACAGACACTCCAGGGCATAGAAAGAGCCTTCACACAGGTGCCAGTGTGGGAGCATGAAGCGCTAGAGGAAGAACAAGGTGGGTGTGCTTAGTCAAAAGGACAAGGCTCGTATAAGATGACATCCAGGACAGAGGCTAAGCAAGCTGGGGTGAGGAGTTATTTAACACCCTTGAGAAATCACTGAAGGATTTTCAGTCAAGAAGGGACACGATGGAGCTTCTATTTTGAAAAGATCATAGGAAACAGCTTTTGGAGGCAGGTGGAGGAGAGAACGAGAGGCCAGTTTGAGGGTCATGACTGGGTGGCAGTTTAACACTGATGTTAGATGGCATGCTTTGCCTGGAAGAGGTGTACAACAGTCATGGTAGTATATGAACCTGCCACAGGAGGGCGCTGCACTGACCCGGATACTTAAGAAATGGGGCAGGGTGGGTGGGTTTCCAAAAAGGTCCTAAGAGCCAGCAAAAGTGTAAGGACACAGCACCTGGCTAGCCTTAGCAGTGACAGCAAAGCGCAGTCAGCTGACTAGATGTTCCATCAGCTTTCCCCTTTCTTTTCCTATAAGGTCTCATGGAGCCCAGACTGGTCTCAAATCCTCCATACGGCTAAGGGTGACCATGGCTGGCCTCAAGTTCACCATACAGCTAAGGGTGACCATGGCTGGACTCAAGTTCACCATACAGCTAAGGGTGACCTTGAACATTTAATTCTCCTGCCTCCACCTGAGTCTGGGATTGCAAGAATCACACACCATACCTAACTTGTGTAATGCTGGGGACAAACGCAGGGTTTCCATGCCAATAAGCTCTCCACAAAATAAGCCATATATCCCTAGCTCTCTATCAGTTCTTCTACAAATGGCAAGTCTTGAAGGTAGCAGCCCTTGGTGGCCTACGTAGCCAGCCAAGCTACGCCCTATTCAGGGACCTGGCCCAAGTGAAGGGCTCAATTCTTTCTAACTTATGCCCAGAAAAACAGTGTAAAAAGTAGACTAATAAGTTAGAATCTCAGTACTGAACTGAAGCCTAGGCAGACTCTCCTGGTGTGGCCCAGATTGAACACCTGTGAGTACATCTGTAACAGTCACCTGCTGTCAGACACTCTTCCTACCAGCACCACTTTCCAGAACCATCTTCTCTTTCATTCTAGATGCTGAGGCAAACACAGCAAGATCCTTGCCTAACAGGACTTTGCCTTTGAGGTGTTGGTGCCCAAATGGAAGCCCACTTACCCTGAAAGATGCCTTCTGCCAAATACCAGCCAGAAAGCAACCAGTTCTCCCCCAAACACCCCACAAGCAGGGGACTGGCCTCCTTGATCTTAACCAACAAGAGAGACCAAAGCAGGCATGTTGTTCGAATCTTAGATGGTCTTATCATAAAAAACTCAGAGCCAGATATTGGGAATGAAAGCTGAAAGATCAGAGAAGCAGAGCAGCGGCCACTAGTTCTTACCTCTACGAAATCCTCAGTCTAAAGAGAGATGAATTCCTGTTTCCTCACACCTTATATACCTTTCTCTGCCCTGCCATATTACTTCCTGGGATTAAAGGCATGTGTGCTTCCCAAGCAAAGGCATGAGATCTCAAGTGCTGGGATTAAAGTGTGTGCCACCACTGCCTGACCTCTATGTCTAATTTGTGGCTGGCTCTGTCCTCTGACCCTCAGGCAAGTTTATTAGGGTACACAATATATCACCACACAGGCAGGTGTGGTCTGTTTGCTGTCTTCCATCCCCGTGCTACTCCAATGTACTTTCAGCAAACTCAGGACCAATCTCACTACCTTCTTTCTTTGGTTTGCTGGGTCCTCATAAAGAAAGCAGAGCAAACATGGAGACAGACAGACCTCACAGGTTAAAAAGCGGGTGAAGGAAAGAGACTAGAGAGCCACGCTGGCTTGGACTACAGGTTTTCCCACTGTCTGCTGTATGTACGGAGTAAGACTCAGCAGCCTCCATTCCATCACTTGCAAAATGGGATAAAGACAGTCCCTGCCCACAGCACCATGAGATGCGAACAAGAACATGGCGAGCAGCACCCAGCCCAGAGCCGAAGCAACTTCAGCATTCTCCCCAGCCTCCCAGGAACAGCACGGAAACTGAGGTATTATGCTTGGGCAGGAGGTCCTTTTTTGCTCTTTTTTTCTTTCTGACAGGGCTCACTATGTAGCGTTAGCTGGCCTGGAACTTGCTGTATAAGCCAGGCTGGCCTCAAACTCACAAATATCTTCCTGCCTCTGCCTCCCAAATGCTGGGATTAAAAGTGAACACCACCACATCCCCCAGGTTTTGTGTTTGGAAAGAATGCTATCAGAGAGGCCAGGTAAGGTACAAGGACCCTCAAAATGACAAAGTTGAAGTGGTGGTGTCTCTCCAGCAGAGGGATGACAGTAATTAGTCATTTTGGAGCACAAATAAAAACATTCAGTGAAGAGGAACTAAAAAAAAAAAATGCCCAGATGAGTTGATGTTTTAAAATATCAAAATTCCAAGGCAATAATGGGCTGTGGGGATTTACCGAACTTAATTAGTAAAAGTCAAATTAAAAACTAGTTTACAGGCAGAGAGCTGTGGGATTTGTCAGTAAAAACTTGTATTCATCACTGTCTAAGGGAGCACAAGCGACATGCTGAGTATCCCACCCACTTCCTTACCCAGGGGACATGGTGAGGATGCGATCAGAAACAATGTATACGTGAAGTAAGGGTCTGGAGAGCTGATGGATACAATGTTTCCTTTCCCACTGGGGAGCCTGGTGGAATATCTTCAGCCGGATGAACATAGTTAAAGGCTAAGCTGCCGTGAGTCACTTTGTTACCAGTCTTAATTAGTTAGCAGCTGGCTAGACCCTGCCACATGAATCATTAATCTAAAAATGCCCCACATAGCCGGGCGGTGGTGGCGCACGCCTTTAATCCCAGCACTCGGGAGGCAGAGGCAGGCGGATCTCTGTGAGTTCGAGGCCAGCCTGGTCTACAGAGCAAGATCCAGGAAAAGGCACAAAGCTACACAGAGAAACCCTGTCTCAAAAAAAAAAAAATAAAAAAATAAAAAATAAAAAAAAATAAAAAATAAAAATGCCCCACAGGCTTGCATACAGGCCAATCTGATGGGGACATTTTATCACATGAGGTTCCTTCTCGGATGACTCTAGCCCGTGTCAAGGTGACAGAAAACTAAATAACACACGACTGGTTCAGTACTTGACTTTGGCTGGCAAGCTTTGCTCTATAAAGATGAGTTACTCTTTTCAGTCTAGGGAGACTAAAAATGGCCATCTCAGTCTCCAGCACTGGTACCCACCAGCATTCCAACAGGGTCATGGTAAGCTGACCATTCTTCTAGAACATTCTTCCGGACTTACACACCTCAAGAGTGACATTCAACAGGATACAGGAGATCCTCACTCTAATGACTCAGACCATCATCAGAGCCCGTGACTAATGAGCAGAATGCTAGTATTCTCTTTAGAGTACAGTTTAACACATCTTCGCCTCATGCAGCATCCAAGAGGAGCTGTCGTCCCAAAGTTCTAAAAAAATTGTTTTTACTCTGAGTGCTGTTTCTTGCATGGTGCTCAAGCGTAGTTCTGTGGTCACATGGGCTAAAATAAGCCAAATTTTCTGTGAGAAAGGCTTGTCGAAAGGAGTAAGAACTCAAAACCTAAGCAAGAATTTACTTTTAAAGATGAAGGTATAATTTTGTTGTTGAAGCTACAGGTTCATGTACAGGTGTGTGTACATGGAAGTTTGCCTTTGGTCATAATCAAGCATTATTCCTAACATTGGTCTGATCTACCCAGAAACTATCTTGACCAACAGTTCATCAGTTAAACTGAATTTGGAAGACAGGAGTGGGTGGAAAAGTCAGTCCTGTTCTTTGTCTGTAAGCTGGATAAAATGCTTGGTGAGAAAGGTAAGAGTGAGTGAGTTACGATTGGTTTGAGGTCAGTATCTGCTGGAAAGGTGGAGCCCCAAACCAACTCCAGTACAGAGCAGGTAGCAGTAAGATAACACTTCAAGAACCCCAACACCCTTAGGAGGTTAAGTGACATTAGTGGCAGTGACATGCATTCTACGCAGAGCACGGCAGGAGAGTGTTGCAGTCACAGCTGAAGCTATGACTGCAACATGATGTGTTTCTTTCTCACTGTGTTTCCCCATGCAGTTATCAGTTAGCAGAGGCTCTGGGCACCACGGCTACCGAAGGCTGGTTAAGGCTGGGCTGTGCTTCTGCCATCACACGGGGGCACAAAAGGAAGGTGTGGTGATATTGTGTTCCCCAAAATATTGTGCACCCTAATAAACTTATCTGGGGTCAGAGAAAAGAACAGCCACTAGATATAGAGGCCAGAAAATGGTGGCACACACGCCTTTAATCCTATCACTTGGGAGGCAGAGATCCATCTGGATCTCTGTGAGTTTAAAGCTACACTGGAAACAGCCAGGCATGGTGACTCACGCTTTTAATCCCAGGAAGTGATGGCAGAAAGCAGAAAGGTATATCAGGCATGAGGATCAGGAGCTAGCCTGGTTAAGCTTTCAGGCTTTTGAGCAGCACAGTTCAGCTGAGAGGCATCCAGTCTGAGGAAACGGGATCAGTTGAGGAACTGGCGAAGTGAGGAAGCTGTGGCTTGTTCTGTTTCTCTGATCATTCAGCGTTCACCCCAATACCTGGCTCCAGGTTTGTTTTTATTAACAAGACCTTTTAACATTCGTGCTAGAGGAAGGGCAAAGTGGTGAGTCACAGAGTGTCTACGAGCTTTTCACTGGAAATGATGGGTGTTGACTTGGGCCTTTGTTTCACTGTCCAGAATGAGTTACATGGCTGTATCCTTAGAGTTTGGATTCAGCATCCCATTTTACAAACAAAATAATCAAGGCTCAGGGATCAATTTGCTCAAATCACATCAATAGCAAGCCAAAAGATTTTGGAGTTGCACATTGTTTTAGTTAGAAGACAACTGGGGTATAAATTTATTTTTCAGACAAGATCTTCTGTGGTCCAGGCTGGCCTGAGTTCACTATGTAGTCTAGGCTAGTTTGAACTACTGATTTGCCTGCTTCCATGCCCTGAGTACAGGAATTACAGGTGTGTGACACTGTGCAGGCTGAGGTGCAAATCTCTATACCCATAATTAGAGTTACATTCCCACTTTCAATTTTTATTAATATTACTCATTAAACACAGTACCTGATATCACTCATCTCTTTATGTATCTGTTAACACACACACAGTACATTTCCAATAAACTCTGTGCCCCCCAAAATATTTATTTTCAGACAGTTCTTTGCATTCGCTACAGTTTCTCAGCCACAGTGGAAAGCCATAAAAGGCTTGATTGACTTTTAAAATACCGACGGAATCACACTCCTGACTAAATACTAAGACCGGGTTTTGAGCACCTTTGGGGTTAGAGGCCACAAAAAAAAAACCCAGGTCTGATGCATTTGGTAATGCTCTTCAGATGCCGCCTGCCTCTCCGGGCACAGAGTCTCACAGACGTGCCACAAGTGTGACTTTATACATACATCCTTCCCTTTTACATCCCATCCCATCACGGAGCACAGCGCTGACTGCTTACTGCAGTCTCCGCAGGCTCCCTTTGACGTTGACACTGAGATTTACTCTTTGTGAATCCACTGAAAGGTGTCTTGCTATACACACTGTCAGGATTCCAGCTGGAGACAGCGCAATGAGCATGGAGCTTCCACACAGGGCCAAACAGGATGGCTTGAAAGCCACGCGCTCGATTGGCAGAGAGGCTGGATTAAAGCAGAGGGGATGACATGAAAGAGAGTTCCCTCACAGCTCCTTTGATCAGTCTGAAATCGAACCAGAGATGGAGCTCACCTGTGGCAGGCTGATTAACTTTCCTTGACTTCCTCTTTATAAAAGTGAAGCAATAACTACCGTACTGATCTCATAGGGCTGCTGTGAAGGATTAAATGGAATAATGCACTTAAACCACTTAGAATACATGGTAAGCACTCAGTAACTGTTACAGTAATTTCTTTTCTTTGCCTTTTGCCAAATGCCTTTCCTCAAGCCAGCTGAGCTCAGATATTAAGAGATAATTAAATTTTAGGCCTAGGAGGGGCTTTGGAATGCACCTGCTCCACAGAAATTCAAGGGCTTTGCTTGGAATCCTCACAAACGCCTGGCTGGGGGTTCTTTGGCTCTATTCTATAGAAATCATGGATAAGCAAGGGGAAGCTCTGTGCATCTGTGAAGTTCTGAGGCTGGGCTTCTAGATGCAGGGGCTTTTAGCTCTAGGCTCTGGGAAGTAGAGGCTTAGGGCTCCAAGCTTGCCAAGCTTACTGTCCATGGCTTAAAGGACCTACATGCAGCAGCCAGAAACACAGCTCTGGGGGGAGCATGGAAGGACTCTAGGTTGGCCCTGTCTTTTGAACTCTTCTAGAGACCAGGGCTGGCAGCTTTTCTAGCTTATGGCCTCCTTGGCTTTTCATAGCCTCTCATTCACTTGCTCGGTTCAGCTTCTGGGCTGATTCTCACCCACTTCACACCTCTCTTGTGAGCTTCTTGCAGATTCTGCCCTTAGTTACTTTCTTGAGCTCTTCAGTCATTTTGCCTCCTAGTGTTGCGGCTCAGAACTTTGGGTATTGGAGTCCTTAACTCTTGGATGCACCCGAATGTTAGAGCTCTGAGCCCTAAGCACCTGGTCCTCTAGCTCCCATCGACTCTGGAATTCTGAGTCTCCTCTTAATGTTTCAACTACGGGCACCAGGACCCTCAGCTCCTGGTGTGTCTCTGGAATTGTGAGTCTCCTCTTAGTGTTTCAGCTATGGGCACCAGGACACTCAGCTCCTGGTGTGTCTCTGGAACTCTTCAGCCACCTCCTTACTGCTACTCCCGGGGTTGGAAGCCCTGGGTTTTTGCCTGCATTTCATGTAACCCTCCCAGCCTATTCTACCCATGATAAAGACAGAAGTATATACACGGCCATTTGGGGGAAGCCGTTATTAGGACCCAACACCGCAACACTAAATGTTCAGGGGTAGTAAATAAGAGAGACGCCTCACAGACTAAGTAGTTGAGGTGTAGGGACCAGCCTAGTTAGAACCCAAAGGGGGTTATTACAGGTACGCCGTGTAATCGTCAGACTATAATTTGCACCAATCACAGCACAGCTTCCAGTTTGAGAACTCACAACTCTCACATAAAGACCAGACACAAGCTTTGAGTAAGAACCAATCACAAGCCATGTGTAGACACAGCCCCGTACTGGCCAATCATGAACTATCTGCTGGGTCACTGTGGGGAGCACTCTTCTCTTGACCTAATATCATGACTACTGCCACAAGGTCCAGAGCAGCCTTAAAGTTTAAGGCAGTTGGGTTACCATGAGGGCTGCGCCTCAGGGGCAGTAGTGGGCAAGGCCATCTGGAGGTTGCTGGGGCTCGTCAGGGCAGTACTGCAGAGCTGTTGCACGTGAGAGAAGCTGTGACTGGAATAAGGCCTCCTAAAGCAGCCATTGCCAGCCTCTGAGGGTACTGAGTTCCTACAGCAGAGGTAGTTTCCTGAAGACCTTCATGAACTGCTTAAAGCAGTTGGGTTACCATGACAACAGTCCAGGGGTCACCAAAAGACGGACTGTTTGGTGTGTAGTTTCCCGATTAAGGCAGTCGGGTGCAAGGGAAGGTCATGGAAACTGTCAATCAGAATCACATCAGGCCTCCAGAAGCTTGATCTGTCAATCAGAGTCACATCAGGCCTCTAGAAGTCTGATTTGAAAGAAAAGTAGACATAAAAGGATGCTTTCAATAAAGACTTGTCATTAACATGGTGTGTGTCTATGTATTCATGTACATATATGTTCATGTGTGTGATGCATGTGTACACATGTAGAGGTGCATGTAGAAGCTGGAGAACAACCCTGACTGTCATTATTAAGGGGTCATCCATGGCTTACTATTTATGAATGAGACAGTCTCTCTCACTGACTTGGAACTCACTGAGTTGACTAAGATGGCTGGCCAAGTCCAACGTCAGTCTACATTGATAAGTAATAGTGTTATGTGTATGAATGAGTGTTTTGTCTGAATGTGTATCTCTGAACCATGTACATGCCTGGTAACCACAGAAGACAATGTCAGGTTCCCTGGGATTGAGTTACAGATACTTGTGAGTCACCATGTGGGGTGCTGGGAATTGAACCCAGGTCCTCTGGAAGAACAGTCAGCACTCCCAACCACTGAGCCATCTTTCCAGTCCCATTAACATTCTTAATGGTATTTAACAGTGCTTAACTCCCAGCCAAATACTCTTGGGAGTACACGGATTATTCATTCTATCTTACCTCAGAATCATATAGTCTGTGATGAAGCCAAGATGGGACCCAGGCCTCTTGATTGCTAGTCTCGTGTCATTTTTCTGGCCTGTGGGAACTTCTTGTCTGGACCTGTTTTTGACATACTTATCTACTCAATTCTGCTCAAATCAAGGTTAATTTCCTTGGGTTCAATTTTCATTTTTTTCTGAAAAAAAAATCTACCTAGTTAAATTTACTTACACTGCTCAATTCTGGCCCAAGTATAAAAGGAAACAAACCTAAATGCTGAATCAAAGCTCTCTGCAGCCTAGAGGTAGGCCTCCAGTCTGAAATTAAATCTATTTTCTCACCAGCTTAATGACACTGCTAGTTGTTTTTTAATTAAGTCGCCCTAAATTGCTACACTGAATGAATTTTCAGAGCTCGTGGAAATGCTGTGTTCCAATGTACTTTAACATGAAAAAAGAAAAAAAAAAACTGAATTGGTTCTTGTCTAGCAGGCTTAGGTAAGGGCATTTCAAAAAAACAGCTTAAAAGTGTTTTTCCAACTAATAACGTCTAGACTTTCCAGAACGTTTTCCATGTCTTCCAGGCTCTGGGAATTAAATTCTTATTCTTCCAAAGCAAATTGGTGAATGTCTACATTTGTCAAAGAGAATCATGACCCTGGTAAGAAAGGGGAGTCATGAAGGGACCAGGAAACAATTTTCACCCAAACAGATGACAGCAATTTTTTAAAGCAAGGGTAAAGACCGATTTCCTCATTTTATTCCTTTTAATTTTCCAGAATCAAATCACTATTCATGGGAAGGCAGGTATGCCATTCCCTGTTCTCAGCCTTAATGAAGGCTCATCGTAGATAACTCTTGATGGAAGAGATGAACTGGAGTCAGTATGTCACCGTTATAATGAGAAACAGAAGCTGATACCACCTCTTTATGGAGAGACAGCCTGGCTGAAGCAGTAATGTCAATTCCCAGCAGACCAATTGTTTACACAAAAATAAGCCACTGCTGTTCCTTAGCAACCAAGGCTGTTGTTCAAAGGCTCTCTGGCTGAAGAGCTGAAGACCTTCTTCTGCCCCTGGCATCTAACGAGTAGCCAGAGGAGACCCCGATGGGATGGACTGTTCTGCTGCCATCTTGGAAGCATTCATCAAGCCATGGAGTGAAGAAGTCAGCCTCTGCTTTTGATCTCAAAGCAACCAAGTAAGTGCACCAACCATCACTCAACGTGTGCAGACCAACTGGAGACATATGACAAGTCTCTGGTTTACTCTGGTTGGCATTTACTATGGCACTCAATTCTCCACGCCCGTTTCTCATCTCTATTTCCCACTCTGCTTCTGACAGAGACCAGTGAAATATGAGGTAACTAGGATACCGAGATGAGGTGGAATGTTTAAACAAAGAAACCTCAATTACTTAAAGTGACAGGGTACCACACATTTGATAAGCTGTGGTTAAAAATGTTCAGTAATGGTTCTATTGGTCTCCAAACATAATCAGAAGGAAGATATATTTCTCAATGCTTCATTAAATTAGGTAATAAGTTGTGCCACATACGCGCGCATGCGCGCATGCACACACACACACACACACACACACACACACACACACATAGAGGTCAGAGGTCAACTTTGGTTATCTCTTTGAGACAGGGTCTTTCACTGAATCTAAAGTTCAACTTTTGGCTACTCTGGCTGGCTAGCAAGCCTCTGGGATTACCTGTCTCTGTTCCCTCATTGCTGGGGCTGTAGGCATGCACCTCCACAGCTGGGTTTTCACACAGGTTCTGGGGACCCAGACTCAGGGTGTCACACTTGCCCTAGCACTCTACCCACTGAGTCATCTCCCCAGCCCCTAGGTCATGAACTTTAAGTCTGCTTTTGTTACTATTATTTCTTTCCAGCATTAAACTCCTGGTTGAATGTCAGAGACTTCCTCTCCCCCCAGGTTTCTATTAGACTGTCTTCTCGGTCAAAGAATGTCTTGCTGCATATGGCACACAATGACTCTACAAAGCTGATTGGCACTTCACAGCAGACATGGATTGTATGGCAGTTTGAGTTCCATGGTGGTTTTCCCAATGAAAGACATCTGGAAAGGGGTGTGGAAAGTGAGCACCTGGTTCAGATCAATACTGCTCATGTGCTCCTTCATTTGTACATTTATCTGTTTGTTGATTTAACCAATAAGTATTTATTGAGCATCTTGCTGCCATGAACCAGATTATGGGCTAGAGATAGAGCAAGACAAACCTTTCTCCTGACCTCTAAACATAGGCGTGTGTGCACGTGCGCGCGCACACACACACACACACACACACACGCATGCACACATCATTATTGTATAGAGTAACAGTCAAAAATAACACAGTATACCTGTGCTAATGAGGGGAGTGTCAGGGTGGATACTAAAGAAGCGTCTAGCAACACTTCTTCCTTCAGACCTACAGAGACTGAGGGAAGACTTCCCGGAGGAGATGGTGATGGGACAGGACTAAAGCATTCTGAGAAGAGAGAGGTGGAGGAGAAGGCATGGGAGGGAATGAAAGCAATCAGCTCACTCCCAGTATAGCTGGGTTGGGATAATGTTGTCAAGGGAAGTAAACTGGATTCAAATCATAAAGGGTGTGTAAGCTGAGAGAAGGGAAGCCATTGAAGAGTTCTTGAGAGGAAGAGGGTATTTGTAGGCAAGGCCCGGTCCTACTGCCGTCCAGGTTCTGCCAGAGTGATGATGTGCCACCACACCACTTGTCCCCTCATCTGTAACACTCACTCCACCCCACTTGAGAGACTACTCAGAACACAACTGCACTGAATAGCTCCTCCATTTTTCAGCATAAAATAGTATGTTTTTTTAGAAGCTAGGGGTCAGTGAATGAGCTTGCCATGCATGCCCAATGACTTGAGTTCAATCCTCAGAACTCACAGAGGAAGAAAAGAACTGATACCCAGATGCTGTCCTCTGACCTCAATACTCCCACTGTGCTTTGCACATTCCCTCCTACACACACACACACACACACACACACACACACACACACAAAGGGCAAAGAGCTTTAAAAAGTCTTTTTTTCTGGCAAGACGTTGGGCACCTTTCCCAGCTGACAGGTCTGGGAAAGGTGCTCAACATCATTAATTGTTAGAGAAATGCTAATCAAATCCATGGTGAGGCATCTCCTTACACTAGGTAGACTATTAGCAAAGAAAAAAAAAAGTAAGTACTAGTTAGGGTATGGGGGAAAGGTAAGGCTGTATGCTGTTGGTGGGAAAGCAAATTGGTAGAGCTATTATGGGAGAGAGTATGGAATGTCTCAAAAACTACAAATAGAATATGATCCAGGATCCCATTAGTGGGTATTTATCCAAAGGAAATCAATCAGGACATCATAGAGAGAGCTGCACTCAACAAAGAATTCACTGCAGCCCTATTCACAGTAACCAAGATATGGAAACAGCCTGTGTCCATCAATAGATGAGTGGATAAAAGAGAATGTGGAAAGTACTCACGATAGTGTATTATCCAGTCTTGACCATGCAGGGACTCCTGCCTTTGTGGCAACATGGGAGAATCTGGAGGGTGCTATAGCAGCTGAAAAAACACAGAAAGATAACTACTATTCTACTATTTAATGAAACTGTATACTCTGTGGACTTTAAGGAAGTTCAACTCAGAAACAGTGGGAAAAATGGAGAACTTGGATGAAAAAGTTCCATTAGAGCCGGGCGGTGGTGGCGCACGCCTTTAATCCCAGCACTCGGGAGGCAGAGCCAGGCGGATCTCTGTGAGTTCGAGGCCAGCCTGGGCTACCAAGTAAGTTCCAGGAAAGGTGCAAAGCTACACAGAGAAACCCTGTCTCGAAAAACCAAAAAAAAAAAAAAAAAAAAAAAAAAAGTTCCATTAGACAATGAATACATCCTGGTGTTCAGTGTTCAGTGTGGTAACTACTGTTAATGTACTAGCTACTTTATTCACTGCTGTGACAAAATACCTAAGGTATTTAAGGGAAGGATTAATTCTGGCTCACAGTTTTGAGAGGACACAGTCCATCTTGACATAGAAGGCATGTGGGTGGGAGTATGAGGTGGGTGGTTACACTGTGTCTACAAGTCAGAAAGAAGAAAGAGATGAATGCTGGTCCTCAGCTCACATTCCCCTACCCCCCTTCAGTCTAGAATCACCCACGTTGAGGATGGGTCTTCCCTCTTCAGTTTTAAACTTCTCTGGAAATGCCTTCACAGACATACCCAGAGGTGTGTCTCCTAGGGAGTTCCAAATCCAGTCAGGCTGACAATGAAGATCAATCAATCACAACTAGTAACAATATATTGTAGACTTGAAACTTACTATGGTAGACCTAGAGTGTTCTAAATATAAGCACACACACTATGGTAAGTAGATGAGGCGACAGATATGTTAATTGCCTTGATTCACAATTTATTCTTATATCAAAACATCACATTGTATACATTAAGCACATTCAACTTTTACTTGTCAGTTGTGGTTTAGGGGAAGCTTGTAGGAATAAACAAATGTGAACAGTTTCTTTGAAGACCTGGAAGGTGCTGGGTGTTCAATAAAACTCAGAATCTAAGCTCCTGGTAGAAATTCCTCTCTGTAGCAGCCACTAGAGAGTACAGTATGGTTGGACACTTTCTTCCCTTATAATATAACCATATGACATACATGTTCCCAACATACTCAAAGGCTGAGATGCCCTCTTGATTTACATCAGGAATGTCATTTGAGAAAACTATGCTAGGATCCTGCAAAGGCCATGCTTTATATTTTGAATGCACAGAAGATCTTTAAAGGAAACCTCAAACTTTCTCCAGTGTTAGCATCATCAAATTAAAATATAATGATATCATGCAAACAGTATCTTCACGGAAGTATCTTTAAAAAATATTAATGTTCCTGGAAACAAAACCAACACAGCCAAACCAGACTCTTTGGCTCCTGAGTCATCCTGAGTATTTTCCTACTGTCTCAAGACAAACAGCTATTACATGCTTTAATTATTGCTTACAATGTTTCCTGAAAAGACTAGTAAGAGCCACGAACTTTTCAGGCAACATGGATCCACAGCCCAATGTAATCACTCCCTAAGAGGTTGATCTTGTAACCTGGGAGAACGTTGGACAGAAACTCAAACACAGGCACATTTCTTCCAATCTTAACTTTCAAAGCCCTTGAAAGGACTTTTAGGAAAGGCTGGGAAAGAAAATACCAGGTCTGATTTTATCTATGATGAAATCAACCATATCAACTATGGCCCACATCTCTCTAAGACACAGTCCCTGAGGATTCTGTTCCACAGCTTAAAGCATTTTTGGGAAAATGATAACCTATGTGCCTATAGACCCCTTACCATGAGCCTAACCCTTCTCCAGAGTAAGGCATAGTTTAGGAATACTTTCAAAAACAAATGAAAATATATAAAGCTAAATGCACTCTTTAGTAAGTAGATTTCATTAACAGCACAGTTCTCTCTCTCATTTTCTGTCCATTTGTTCACCATTAAATAAGAATATAATTCTTTGGAAACAATCAGTATGAAAAAACAGACCCTTCTCTGTAGAATTTATATAACTGGGTAACACGTATCTCAAAGTGCATGCCTACTCACAAAGATCTGCGTTAGTGAACTATGGCCCTGTGGGTCTACAAGAAAAGTGCTAGAGAAACAGAGAAACAAAAAAATGTAGGAAAGAATTTTATTTATATTTATATTCTTTTGGAGTCTTTTGCTTGTGTGTATAGTGTACATTTATATGTATGAGCATGTTTGCCTGTGGGGTGCATGTCTGTGTGTATACATATTCAGATGTGTAGGGACACTTACATGTAAGTAAGTGCCTGTGGGCCTGCATGTATGGGCATGTGGAGACTGACATTTTAACATCAGGTGTCGTCCACAACCCCTTTCTACTTCACGTAAGGAGGCTCTGAACCCAGAGTTCACGGGTTCATCTACTTGCTTTGGGATTCCCTGTCTCTCCCTCATATGCATGAGGATTACAAGCAAGGTATCAAAGCCCACTCAGCTTTTATGTGGATTCTGGGGATCTGAATTCTGCTCCTCATGACTGTGTGGTAAGTGCCTGATTTACTCCCTGATCCATTCCTAGGGCCCCCCACTCCCTGCTTTTTTGATAAGCCACTACATGGCCCTGACTAGCCTGGTACTCTCTCTGGAGTCCAGGCTGGCCTCCCACTTGCACCAATCCTCCTGCCTCACCTTCCTAAGTGCTGGAAACTCAGCTGTGCACCAGTGCATCCCTCAGAAAGGAACCATGAAGTCCTGTTATCTGGAAATGATACAGGTTTCTGGAAGAGCTGCAGAGTTCCTAAGTATACCCTTAACTCAGTTCTCTTCTACTGCTAAGCTCCTACATAGCCACAGTACAGTTAGAGAGACCTAGAAATCAACATTGCGATGATGATATTAAGTAAACTATAAACGCCATTCAAATATCCTCATGTTTCCCACTGGTGTTCCCTTTTCTGACCCTGGATCCAATTCAAGACAGCATGTTGCATTTAGTCATTAGGAGTCTCTGAGTCTCCTTCAACCTAACATTTTCTCAGGCTTTGTTCATGATCTTAGTACTTTTGAGAAGTTCATCAGGATATTTAAATTTGTACTTGTGAAGACTGGCAAGCATACCCTAGAGTTGAGAGACCGTTCTCATTACGTTCTATCAGTGAACATATTCTAGCTGCGTCACTCACTACTGGTTGAGTTCACCTAGGTCACATGGTGGAGGTAATGTCTTCAAGCACTAATTTAAAGTGTGGCACCAAATGCAAACCCTGCAAGGGAAATTAAGCTTTACTTACTGATGGGAGACATATCAGATAATCTCCAGCATATGTTATGACCACCATAATAATGACTACTTCGGGAGAGATCACTTGAGTCCCCAGAAACACACCATTTTTCAATGTTTTGCCCTTTTTGGGCATTCATCAAAGGGACTTTGCCTGTGGCAATTTACTGCGGTGTCCTAAGGATGATCTTTTATTCCTCCATCTACCTATCCCTGTTAGACTTAAGAAATGTAATTCTGGGGCTAGAGAGATGGCTCAGTGGCTAAGAACACTGGTTGCTCTTCCAGGACCCAGGTTCGCATCCCAGCACCCACACAGTGGCTCACAACTGTCTATAACTCCAGTTCCAGAGGATCTTCTGGCCTCTGTGTGCATGAGGCACACACATGGTGCACAGACATGCAGACAAAATACCCCCACACACGAAGATATATAAATCTTTTTTTAAAAAAAAAAAGAAGGGAAATTCTTTGGAAAACTTGTTCCTTTTCTCCGTTTATTTATAGTGTTATGGTCCCCTGGATATTTATTTTCTTCTCATGTGAACTTCTGTGGCTAACTTTGCAGCCATGTGGTCCGCTGCGGGTTCTTTGAGAGGAGCTTCTGTACCTCTGTGAGGTTCGTGTCCGTTCTCTCCCTTCCTTCCTTCCCCGCCCTTCTTCTCTCTGAGCATCTTTCTTTCTGTTCCTACACAGCACTCTAGACTCAGCTTGTGTTTCCCTCTCTCTGCTGTAGACACAGCCATTTCTACCAGAGCTCTATTTGCCTTGCTGGAAAACGATATTTAAAATCAAGGTCTTGGTACGAGCTCATTGTTCTCAGGGGACACAGTCAGAAAATGCATGCACATATAAAATCATGAAAGCACATCTTACTTCTACCAGCATATGAAATAGCCCTAACTTTAAGCCAATAACCCAGGATTCACTTAAGCATTCAGATCGAAGAAGTGTTTAGAGAAATCTTTTCATTGAAGATTTCTCAAACACATTAAATGTCTTCACTTGTTCTCAAAACAGGTGAGGCTCGGGGCAGAAGAGAAAATACTGAAATGCTCTCTAACGGGGTTTGCTCAAATAAAACAGTCTCAGCACTAGCCAGTTGGTCATCCTGACTTCATTTTAAAGATGTGAGACTCTGAAGGGTTGAAGGAATTTGCCAGTCCCAGAGTCTTCCTCTCCCATACAGAGGGTTCCTAAGTTGGAGCATCAGAGATGCAGAAAGAGGCACCCATGTTTAGGGAGGTGTAGTGAGGGGTAAGGATGCAGCCCGGAGTCCAGACAGAGCACAGGCCCCCGTGCAGGGTGCAGCCAAGTTTCCCCTCCTCATTCGCTGCAACAGCCTTGGGGTCTGCCCTGGGACTTCGGGAGTTATACAGTAACAAATGCTGCTTCTGTTGCCTCGGGCAACTGGCTTCATCTGTTCCTGTTTTCTCACCTGTAAGCAGGATTACAGTGTCTTTCATGCCACAAAGCAATAATAAAAGGAAAGGAATGAAGAGATTAATGGAAACTCTTCTGCTTCCTAAGTGGTTTTGCTTTTGAGCTGTTATAAGGATAAAATTCAATGATGCTGTTAAAGATGAACCACACAAACACAAGCCGTTTATTTATTTATTTTTTCTTCCAAACATCTCCAGATGAATGCACTGGAGATATAAAATCTCAGGGAGTGTGAATTGAGTGTATCAATCTATAAGATATGGAAGAAAACATATTCAAAAGGTCCTATTTCAAAAGATTCACACTCAAGTGGCGCCTAGCACTCAACAGACCTGAATGGTATAAAGCTTCAGTGCCAATTAATGTCCTGCGCTCTTGAGTATGAACATTTCCTCTCCATAATAAAGGGCCACCCACCTTCTTACTGTAAATTCTGTTTACTCAAGAGAGCTACTGCACATTCTCTCTTGGAAACCACAAAACACTCCATGTTCATCAAAGGCTTTGTCTTCTCCAAGCTTTGCAGAACACAGAAACCAGTTCAGGAACCAAGGAAACCTGCCACCAAGGCACCTTTCCACACTGGTTTCCTGGTGGCTTGGCATTTGGATCATCCGCAGCCATTAGAAATTTTAAATCACTAAAGAAAGAAAAGGAACAAACGGCCATATTTCTACAGCTGACGTCCTGTCTGTGCAATCTCTGTTCCTGGGATAAGGACAACCAGAAACTTAGATGTGTGCATATGCATGTATACCATGTGCACATGTATGCATACAT
Organism: Peromyscus californicus insignis; assembly: GCF_007827085.1. NCBI lineage: Eukaryota > Metazoa > Chordata > Mammalia > Rodentia > Cricetidae > Peromyscus > Peromyscus californicus. Next base: position 98,202,734 of record NW_026294402.1, read on the forward strand.
GTATGCACATGTGTGTATGAAGGCCAGAGGTTGACGTCCAGATATCTTCCTCAATTGTTCTCTGTTTTTGTTGTTGTTTGCTTGTTTGTTTGTTTGAGACAGGGTTTCTCTGTGTAGCCTGACTGTCCTGGAACTCGCTCTGTAGACCAGGCTGCCTTTAAACTCAGACTCAAAGATCTGCCTCTGGAGTGCTGGGATTAAAGGCGAGCGCACCACCACTGCCTAACTTCTCCATCATATTTTTTTGAGACATCGTCTCTCACTGAATCTGAAGCTCACTGATTTGATAAGACCAGCTGGTCAGCAAGCTCCAGGAATCCTCCTGTCTCCACCAACCAGTGCTGGAATCATAGGCACACACCACTGCAAGCACCTGTTTACATGAATGCTGAAGATCTGAACTCAGGTCCACATGCTTCCACAACAAGCGCTCCACCCCCTGAACTGCCCCACCACCCCATCCAGAACTTGTAGTAATTTTAAGACATCACTGATAAATGCCCTAGTTGGCATTTAAAAAGCAGTTTAAGAGGAAGACTATGACAGGGCTGGCTGAAACACTGGAGCAAGTCTCTTCTTCAGGTGTTACTGAAGACAGCGTGTCGGGATGCCAGGCTAGGAACTTGGGGGCAAGCACAGAGGCAAGGTGTCTGTATCAAGGGAGAGCACCTGGGTGAGACTATTCATTGAAGCCACCGTCTGTTCTCTGAAATGATAGGAGACACTGAAACACACCTGAGGCAGCAGGCTACAGATTTTGCTACTAATTATACCTGGATTTGAACTGGGGCCAACATGGAACTGCTTGGAGCCCATGGTGCTTCCCCAAGTCTCTCTGAGACTCTGACTATCTTTACCTGCACAATAGAGTACCGTAATCCAACAGAACATCCCGAGCATCTCTAAATGTGCTCACCCATGTGATGCCTTCTTGATGCCACCCGGAGGTTGGTGCTGTCAGAAACGGATATGGTTCCCCTGCAAGTGCAGGGCTGGATTGCATGTCATCGCTGTGATTTATGACTATAGCAACAAAAACCTTCAGGCCTCATTCTGCAATTTAACAACCCCAACCCTACCTTCCAGGCAGGATGTGATTCCCTTCTGCCTGAGACTTTCCCTCGACTCACTCCTTCAATCTTCTGTTTAATAGCAGTAGATCAGAGCCACACACAGTGGAGTACCATGGGTCAGCCACCATGACAACGGGAGAGACTAGAGAGCTTGTGTTAGAGATCATGATGCTGCTGGATAGGGGACAGATATCCAAATAAAACACTGGATGGAACAAGAGTTGTCTCCCTGCACCCCGTTACCTCCCTTTCCTCTGCTAAGGGAAGCCCGACTGTGATGATATCCTCTACCAGCTTGAGAGGTCCTCACTGGCACCAGGAGGCAGGGGAATGACTGCTCAGGTTGACAGACTACGACACTTGAGGACATGGCCACTGCCACCCTGGTCAGGAGACTGTCCTCTGGCTCTCAGCAGAGCCTACTGCAATTATTGCAAGTGACTGAGCCGTCAGCCACTGAATCACAGTGATGACTCACGCAGCTAACAGAAAGCCCTCCCCTGGGCTCAAAGGCCAGGATGTGGTGTCTAAGGGGAGGTGATCTTGCTAGCTAAAAACAGCAGGGAGGAAGCATAAGCCCTGGAAATACATTTTTAATTAAATGAAGGAGTTTTCCCCTCTCCCTCTTCTTTCGTTCTACTCCACGTCTCTGACTTTCCTATCCCTTTCTCTCCTGTGGTACCAGACATTCTTGGACACCCAGGGGCACACTGTCACATCACTGCGAAGGCAAAAATAGACCAATAAGAGGTCCTGCCTCTTACTGCTCAAAGCAACCATGACAGCCATGATTTTGAAACAGCAGTGAAGGTGGCACTCCATTTCAAATCCTTGCCCTAAACAATAAGAGGTCCTGCCTCTTACTGCTCAGAGCAACCATGACAGCCATGATTTTGAAACAGCGGTGAAGGTGGCACTCCATTTCAAATCCTTGCCCTAAACTTCAACCGAAAGCTGCCTGTCCATTGATTACTGCCCCAGACTTCAACTGAAAGCTACCTGTCCATTGATTACTGACCTAGACTTCAACTGAAAGCTCCCTGTTCATTGATTTCTGCCCTAGACTTCAACTGAAAGCTACCTGTTCATTGATTACTGCCCTAGACTTCAACTGAAAGCTACCTGTCCATTGATTACTGCCCTAGACTTTAACCGAAAGCTACCTGTCCATTGATTACTGCCCTAGACTTCAACCGAAAGCTACCTGTCCATTGATTACTGCCCTAGACTTCAACTGAAAGCTACCTGTCCATTGATTATTGCCCTAGACTTCAACTGAAAGCTACCTGTCCGTTGATTACTGCTCTAAACTTCAACTGAAAGCTACCTGTCCATTGATTACTGCCCTAGACTTCAACTACAAGCTACCTGTTCATTGATTTCTGCCCCAGACTTCAACTGAAAGCTACCTGTTCATTGATTTCTGCCCTAGACTTCAACTGAAAGCTACCTGTTCATTGATTACTGCGCTGAAGTGCCATCCTCTGTGCCCTGACGTGGTGATCTCTCTTCTAATTCAGATATTAGAAGCCATGGCCATGAGAAAATGTCATTGAGTTCTCAGCAGTTATCTCCAATAGGGGCATTTCTGCCTCTTGTAAAATCAGTCCACCATTTGTCCTGAGCACAGGGCAAAACTTCTGTTACCAACTAGATTTATTCTCTCTTCCACCAGAGATGGCCTTCTCTCCCAAAACACAAACACACACCCCATCCTATGCTCATTGTCCAGTAAACAGAGTCCCCAGGACCACACCTCTCAATCTTCTGTGCTTTACCTTCTAAGTACCATTGGAGATTTCAGATGTTCTCTTCATTATCCTTGCTTTGCCTCGGTCAGCTCCTCAGCCTTCCCCTAGTAACTACTGCCCCACACTCTCCATGTAGTCACACATTTCACCCCTAAATAATGCATCTAATCTTGTAACCCCTCCCGCTTGAAAGCTGTCCTCATTCTCTACTTGAGTTCAGTATTTAAGGTTCTTCACATCCTTCTAGCTAGCTCCATCTGGCACCAACTCATGCCTAAACCCCAGCCAGCCCACTAGGACTGATGAGTGTTTTGTGAATGCATTCACAGCGTCCCATCATCTCATGCTCTCTCTCTCTCTCTCTCTCTCTCTCTCTCTCTCTCTCTCTCTCTCTCTCTCATTGCCCCCTCTGCACCCCCTGCTTAGAAGTGATTTCAATGCTTCATCCTAACCTCTAATCTCATACTTGAGTTACACTATAACTGTGTATTTTACAGGAGCATATTTTATCTTTGTTTCATTGATAAGTACCGTAAGGTTTACTGTGAAAAAAAAATCTACTTAAGGAAATCTAAAATATATACTTTACCAAAAAAGGAAAATGATTCCAGATGGAAAATGACACTGAGAAGATAGTGTACAGATAGGTAGATGCAAGGAGACATTATTCAAAGATGAATAATTTGTGCAGGAAAAATAAGGACACTGGAGGGATGTAAGTTTTTGCATTACGGAGCACTGAAAGTAACAAGGCCATTAAACAACTAGAGATGTTTTAAAGTGTATGTGTGGGAGGGCTGGGGAGCAGGGCTCACTTTTTCATTACTGAAGCATCACTAACATGATCACCCCAGAACATCCCTGGTTAGATTTTCCTGCATAGTTTCCCCACAAATTCTAAGCAGATGAAACCATTAGAATGGTATGTGGGGCTGTATGCCAGACACTAGTACCAGGACGGGCCTGACTCTGATGTAGATACATTCCACCTAGGATAGTCCTAGGTAATATACACACTGTTGGTGACCCAAACTGCAGGGACCCAGATAGTTTTGCTGCCGTATAGGAAAACACTTCTGTTAGCAAGTCCTAAATAAACTGAGCTCTGTCCAAGCCTCAGATGTCTGCCTGTCTTCCCTCAGGTTAACAGCACACTGGAGCTATTCCCCATACACTGGGACCAGGTTATTTGAGAAATGATATGTGTTGAAATAGAAAGGGCAGCTTCTAAAGGATGGGCACAAAGCAAGTAACCTACCAAGTAGCTGGAAAAATTGGAATAAGTAGAAAAAAATTTACCAGTTCAAAAGACAGCAGGAACAGAAGGCAATATATATATATTACATTATAATAGAGGCTGTACATTATAGAGCATTATTTAAAGATTTTTAATGATGGCAAAGAGAGTTGGGATTATAACTCAGTGGTAGTATGCTTTCCTTACATGTGCGGAGACCTAGATTCAGTCCCCAGTACTGAAAAATAAAGGAAATAAATTAAGCTGAGCATGGTGATACAAGCCTGAAATTTCAGCACTTGAGAAGTAAAAACAGGAAGATTTGGAGTTCAAGGCCAGGCTCAGTTACATTGTGAGTTCAAGGCCAGCCTGGGCTATGTGAAAGTTTGTCCCAAAATAATGGTGATAGAATATATAAAATATATTAATTTTAGTAAATGAAAATAGGAGCAAATACCAAATGGAATTAAATAACTTAGAATAAACAAAAAAATGTAGCAAATTGTTGCAAGATACACCTAAAACATCGAAAAAGTCTAATTATGAACCCATAGGTACCCACTAAGATTCCCTCCAAATAGACAAGTCAAAAAGTGACAAGATAAAGGGAAAAAAATTCCACTCTACCCCTCACTTCCACAGTACCTTCAAGAGCCAACGTGTGGGTGGTTTTCCATTTTCAACAACCCTCAGATTCTCTGTGAATATCGACTGAGTGCCTTACAGTTCGAGTGAAGCCTGACAATGCTTGGAGTCAGTGTCTGAGTCTACAGGTCTAAGGACCCAGTCTCAACCAGCTGTTTCCACTACAAATGCCAACCACAATCTCCAGGATTCCCTGGCACCAGCTAAAACTAAGGGCTCCCACAACGTTCTCCTCCAATCGGATACCTTCCTAGAAATGCCTGCAGAGCTCAGGAAGGCACGTTAACCTAGCATTTGCTAGTTCACCACAAAGGCTACAATCAGGAAGCCTCAAATGGAAGTGATATGCAGAGTAAGGAAAGGGAGTGTGCTTGTGTAAAGTAGACTTTCCATGCCCACTGTGTGTACACCAACTATCTCAATTCATTCAATAAGATGGAAGCTCCCTGAACTCCATCTTTAGGGATTAATTTCATGTAGGCATCCCAAAGGCTTAACTGGTTATTAACTCAGTTTCCAGCCTCTCTCTCTTCCAGGGTATCAGAGTCAGGGCTGGAAGTTCCCAGCATCCCGTCACAGCTTAGTCCTCCTGGTGAATGGCTCTGATCTTGAAACTATCCAGAAACCCACCGAAGGCTGCTTCGTTTGATAAAAATACACTCTTATCACAAAAGAGATTCCAAGGAATTCGGGGGCTGTCTGGCAGACACACTAGTCATCCGCATCACTCAGGAAATGGGCAGCTTTTAAGAGATCTGTGTCAGTGGCCAAGGTCAAAGGCCAACAAAAGAAAAGAAGACGTTCCTGACACTCCCTAACCCAGAAAATTTAAAGCATTTTAGGGACTCTGTGCCAAGAGCAGGAGGCAGCAACCAGATATTTATTCATCATACCACACATAGACAAATCCAGGAGCAGGGGGAGTAATTCTAGTACAAATCTCCTGATATCAACTTCAGTAGGTAGGACACCAGGAAGGAAGGAAGGAAGGCTTAGATAGCTTCATTAATACTATACTGCATTTCGTTTTCTTTTTTAAGATCTTTAGTTATGTGCATGTAGGTGCACACATGCACAGGCCCACAGAGGATAGAAGGGATGTTGGATCCTTTAGAGCCAATGTCACAGGCCTTTGTGAGCCACCTGATGTGGATACTGGGATCTGAACTCTGGTTCTCTGATAGAGCAGTAAGTGCTCTTAACCACTGAGCCATCGCTCCAGCCTAATACTGTACTTTTAAGTACATAAGACATATATGAAATATTGCATGTAATAATTAGTGAGGTATAAAACAACTTTGAAGGTTGACAAAGCTATAAAGATGGCCTCAAGAAATTCAGAAGGCTGGTATATACACAGACTAGGTCCTTTACAATATAATCGAACACATTCTCTAAGGATAACCGGAATGGGGACAGAAAACATGGTGTGTACACAATAGAATCTATGGTGCCTTAAAACAGAAGGTAATCCTGTACTTGTGATAATGTGGATGAAACTGGAAAACAGAAAGTGAAATAAGCCAGGCAGGAAAACAAATACCACATGACCTCACATGTGAAACTGTAAAATCTAACTCGGAACATGCAGAAGCAGGAAGGTGAAATGGTGATTACAGGAGTTCTGAGTATACAGAATGGTATTAGGATGATGTAGGGATGTAAGGAAGGGTAGAGGGGTGTGTCTATGTAGAACTTCCCTTCCCTCTCTGGGGACAGCACTCTCCCAGCATATCAATGTGGTGAACATTGAGGGTCACCAGGGGCTTGGGTAAGGAGCATTAGGGAGATGTTGATAAAGGACATGGAAGACCAGTAAGACGGGGGATCAGTTCAAGAGATTCTTACAAAACATGATGCCTAGAGTTAACCGCCATGTGTATTCTTGAGTATCACTAAGATTAGATCCCAAGTGTTCCCACCATGAAAACAGGTATGTGAGGTAAGGGATATGTCAATTAGTTTGATTTATGTATACATATTTGAAAGCATCAGGTTGCACCCCAATAAGCATATACAATTTTGTCAATTATGACAAATAGTTGTTTTAAAAGAAAACCAGAAGTTCCCATTTTGAAACAACTCACAACAAAAGAAGAAATAAAAACAGAACTGACTGAAAATTGTATTTTCATATAAAAATAGACTTTCATAAAAAATGACCATATAAAAATGTAAGGAACAGAATGAAATTGGTACTTAGAAGGAAGCCTATAACCTTAGATGTCTATATTAGGAGAGTTCAAAATTAGTAAGGTAAGCATCCAGCCTAAAATGGTGGAGAGGGAAATAAAAACACAAAGGAAGATAGGAAAACAGAGGCAAACATTTAATAGGGATAAGCAAAGAGAAAGACACAAGGACCCCACAATCTTCAAGGCACAAACTGAGTCACACAAGGCTCCCACTAGGTTCCACTTGGTCAAGAGGTGAATGGGTCTCCTCCACCACACGCTTGTGCCACGACGCACTGTGCTATCACAGCCCCTAAGTGACAGCATCCATTGGTCATCAACTCAGCCTCCCCACCTGTGAGCCCGAGTCAGCCTTCCTTTTCCTGAACAGATTATCTGAGCATCAGTTACACTAACAAAAAGCTGCCCAGCACCGCACTTCACTTTGACAGCTCAGCCCTCACACCAGGTGTTTACTGCACTCACATTCCAACTATGACCTGTGCCATGAGGTCAGATGTGGAATTAAACAATGTTCAAAACTTCGATGTTGGAGGAAACAACTGATAAATAGAAAAAAAATTTCGATGTTAGACCACTTCAGGGTTTTTGACTAGAAATGTTAAATTTGTAACTAGTAAATTAAGCAAATGTAACTGTCTTGAAAACAACACACACACACACACATATATAGTGTGTTTATGTTCAGTATGAATCCCTTAGAAAGGCATGCCAAAGACACCATCAATAGCAGCAAAAATATAAAGAACCTTACTTTTTTTTTAAAACAATTCTACGATTTTTATGTGAAATATTTTGGGGTTTTGATTTGTTTACTCATTTTGAGGTTTCCTATTTGTCTCTTTCTGTTCTGGTGCCAGGGATTGAACCTCAGACCTCATATATTCTGCTATTGAGCTACAATTCTGAAAAGTTTAAATTGATTTGAAAAGTATGATATGAATCTCAATCTCTCTCTCTCTCTCTCTCTCTCTCTCTCTCTCAAATGAGGATCTTATCAAAGGGATGGAACACTGTAAAAGGTAAAAAGGAGATAATTTACACAAAAGTCATGGGGGTTTGACTTCTATGGGGGGGGCATTACAGGAAGTGATGGCTTACTACTAAACTTCTAGAATGTGTATTTAACACCCATGTTTTTAACTCAACAAACAGCGCTCATGAATTTTAAATCCTGTTCTGTATGGATGCCACGCTTTCATTTTAGTAAAGGCCTAGAACAAAATGCTGTGTCCCAATACACAAGATTCTCAGGTTTTCCACGTAGAGCCCGAAAGAAGATGCTGATTTGATAAACATTCAGAAACGTGGCTTGAATAATCATTCCATTTCCAGAGGAGGAGGTGGCAGGTGCAACGAAACACGGACGCGAGCTCTTGGGGAGCATGCAGCGTTCAGGCTGAGCAACTCTGTTCGGGTTTTTTTTTTTTTTTTAGTTTTAAATGGAAAGGTGGCTCCTGTGCAAAGCTGTTTATGTAACTGTCAGTTACCCATCCCCACCCCCTTTTACCCCCCTTCACATACAAGGTAGCTAATAGGAAAGCTGATCACAATCCAAAAACGTTAATCGGGAAGCAGCTCACAAAGGATGTAAAAGTTCGACATAAGCCTCAGCTCTTCACCTCATAAGCCTAATCTGCCGGTGCCTTACAAGCATTTGGTTACAACAGTAAACAGATTGCCAAAAATTTGCAGACGACTCACTTTTCTGAAAAGCGTAAATTATAGTGGAATAAATAAGATCTATTTGCATGCCAATATGTTCCCTTGAGTGGGAGAGAAAGGCCCAGAGTGGCATCTGGCCTCCTGTATACAGCCTGCAGCCTGCTTCCTCCCTGTGGCAGTCTGTATTTTCAAAAAACAGCTATGGCAAGGCTTGTCCAGAAACTCTGAGCTGCTCTATCAAGGTGTAGAACCTCCTTTCACTCCCTTGTACCTGAATGGGCTTTGTGATGGCCTCAGAGAACAGAGCACAGAGGAGTGATGCTGGATGATTTGGTTACACAAGATGATAATGGCTCTGCCTGGCTTTCTTCCTCCGGGGTCATGTGCTGAGCTGGTGCAGAAAGGAACTGGGTTACCCTGAAGCTGTTTCTCTAGAGATCACCAGGAAGCCCTGCTACTCCAGTCCTCTCCACCCAGGCTGCACACACAGAGTGGGTTAGCTTCATACCATGCCTGCCATTGGCTGCTCATCCAACTTGGAGGATCACAGGAGAGCAGAGGTGAGCTGCTCCCACGGAGCCCTGGCCAGACTGCAAGATTCATGTGCCCCACAACCCTGACCACTGCTTTGCGACTCTAAGTGTTGGAGTGCTGTGTAACAGACCACTAGACACTGATAACAGAGAGTTGCCATGACTGGGGGGAAGGACACTGAATGCATAGATATGCTCTCAACAGCCCCAAAGACGAGGAACTTAGAACCACTAAATAGTCAAATTACCTAAACCCAGACAAGGGCTCTGTATTTTAACCCCAAAGAAGCAAAAGTCAAATTCAATTTAGGACTCAACTGCCTTTTGCCACTAACAACATCCATTAGTAAACATGTGAATGAATCTATTATTTGCAAAACCAGCCTCTCCAATTCTTTTGTTTTTAATTGTTTCCAAGAACTGCTGAGATCGTCAGCCCAGGCTGACAACCTTGGCTTCTCAGTGAGATGTACTCAGTTATGCATCTACTTTTTTTGTTTTCCATCTACACTGGCAGCTACAGTTGGAGATCAGGAGTCCTCAGATTCAACGGAATCCAACACAGCCACCGGGCTCTACATTGCCATCTGCTATTGCGTGCTAGTGGGAAGCAACCAGATTACAGTCAAATAGAAATCCTGGCCCATTTCCTCACTGTGTGACCCTAGGCAAAGCGCTGAGTACTTTGATTCATCTCTAAAATGGAAATAATGGCTATTTATCTTACAGGGTGGTTAGAGAAATAAATGGGCCACTGTTTATCAAATATCTACCAGGCTTGGTATATAATAGGCAATCACCATGTTTCCTTTCCTTGGAATCCTAGCCAAGTTTTTAACTAGAAGAAGCATGAAGACCCTAGGTTTATCTCAGATAAAAGAAGCCATGACAGGAAAACCACACTCCCTCCTCCTGTGTGAGTGATGCTCCAGCATCTGAAGGACAGCTCCAGCCTACACTGGAAACTTCCACAAGAGTAGCTATGGGACCCCCTTGCTCTGTTTACTGTAACTGAACCAATTTAATGTGGCAGCACAGTAATAGTTCCCTTCTCTGCTATCATGGAACTCGTTCATCTTTCTAATTTTTATTCTTTGGAAATTTCAGACATGTATACAGTGTACTTCATCAAACCTACCCCTCATCATCCCCCCAAATCACTTCTGGAATTCCTGTTATATCCTTGTCCCAACTTTATGTCCTTATTTATTGATTAACCCATTAAGTCCAATTAGAGTTGTCTTTATGCTCATGGGTGTAGGGTCATCCATGGGGGCCATGGGGGAATCTGGGAACCTGGTTCAAACTCAGTACCAGGGACTACACTCCTAAAGGAAAGTGACCCTCCCTCTTGCACCTGCCAGCAATACCAAAACCTCCTCAGCTAGGGGTAGGGCCTCTGGAGCCCCTCTCCATTCCAGCCGTAGGTAACCACAGCTGTTGAGTTCATACATGCAACAACCATGTCATGTTCAGGAATGGCATTTCAAAGCACTCCTCATTGTCTGGCTCTTATATTCCTTCTTGAGACAGGTTCTCAGTCTGTAGTTCTGGCTGACTTGGAACTCATGGTGACCCTTCTGCCTCAGCCTCTCATGTGCTAGGACTATATGTATGAACCCCTAAACTGGTGTTGCTATCATGGATCTTAAAAGTCAGTAGAGAACTGACTTGTTTTCTTTTGGAGGTTACTGGATGCCTTTATGCTGTAGAAATAACAGAGCTGAATTACTGACTACTTAAGGAAGGGAAAGTCTCAGAAAACCTATAGGTTTTAAAGATTTGACCTCACAGTACAAACAGACAAAAGGAAAGCTGTATGGACAGAACAGAGAATCAGTGAACCATCTGAATGCTGTTCTCCTGTCCAAACTCAGTCCGGGCTTTGCAGGCCTTCATTTGATGTGAGCAAAAGACCTCAGGGCCACCAGCCCAAAGCTCTTATTTAACCAGTGAGAAATGAGGGAGGCCTGGAGCAATTCTCCAGCTTTCCTGCTGTCACGCCTGCCTCTTGTGGTGGGTGGACTTGGGACTGGCTTCTAAGGTTTTTAGGCTATCTCTGGTACACATCCCACTAGCCTCAGCCTTCTGATGGTAATGAGAACTAGGTGCAACATGCATTCCTATTCTCATTAACTTAAAAGGGCTCAAGGGGTCCCAGACTTATCTCCTACTTTCGAAGCTAGCTTCCTTGCCAAGAGAGGACTGGTTGTTTTCTTGGACAAGAGCCTACCCCTAAGCCAAGGCCTTTGCTCTTTAGACCTGAAGAAGTTCTGTCATTGATTTTCACTTGAAACATTCTAAGACCCAGACGATGAATTTTATTAACACTCTGATGGATGCTGTCCTTGGCAAGTGGCCATTCCCCAACAGGAAACGACAGGCTTCTGTGTTCTATAGCCCACTGATGAACGGGGCCACGATTATATTCTATGACCAATGGGTGAGAGCCAAGCAAAATCCATGTCAAAATTCTGTCAAGGCTGTGAGCTAAGTCAGCACTTACCCACCCACCAGAAGTAAGCACTTTGTAATTCCTCCTGTCTAAGGACCAACAATGCTCTTTAAGCTTCAGACTGCTTGATCATAGACTGGCTATGTTGAATAACCCTGACCTATCTAAAGCAAGGTCTGAGTTAGGCACCATACAAATCCAAGGCAAGGGATAAAGGAAGCAAACATTCTTATTTAAGTCTATCTTATTTAAATCCACCTAAACCAACACACTGACTGTGATCGACATGACTTGAATTGGTACCGCACCAGGATTTGAACAGTTGACTACTGAACTCAGGGAAGAGAGAAATGACTGCCAGATGTGGGAACTGAAACAATGAGTATGATAAAGGGGCTGTCCATCCAGGACGCACACTGAGGTAATGGAAAGGCGGCATCTGGAGCCAAGGACAGGGGAGGCAACCCATGGCTGGCATGCTGTTATCTGTAGTGAAGACAATGAGGTGGATTTGGGAACAAGGCTGGAGAGAGTCAGGGCCACCAGGCAGATAGCTCTGACAGGTCTGCTCTAGCACAGCTTGATGGGAATTTCCTCTTAAGAGTGTAAACTTTACAGACCCACACTTAGGAAGCAGGATTCTCCCTCTCAAACATACCCGACATGGGTCTCCCAGGCCGAGCCATGGGAGTGAGGATGAGTGGAGGGCACTCCTCTCGACTGACTTACCTGCTCCTTAGTTAGATGATGGAGATCAGCTTCATGTTAAATGTCATGAAATTGAGTCCTACTTAAAGCTAAATTTAAGTTTAGAAATGGAGTCTTTGGGGCTTGTATTTGAGGTTCTTATTACGTTTTTATTTGACAGCACTGCTCTAGATTTTCATCTTTCTAGATTTTCACTGTTCTAGATTTTTCACTGTTCTAGATTTCCACTGCTCTAGATTTTCACTGTTCTAGATTTTCGTCATTCTAGATTTCTGTTGCTCTAGATTTTCATTGCTCTAGATTTTAGGGGATGTTGATAGGAAAACCATTCTTCAAGAGATTACAATTGGTGTGCGTTTTGGCATCTCTGTCAGAATCATACAAGTCTAGTCATCTGAAGAGCTCAGGGACAGTCTTTCTTATTGGATGACACTCAATCAGTAAAGAAAAGTTGGGCAGTCAGTCTACAAACATGCATCCAATTTGTAGATTGGGATCAACCTGTCAGCTCTTAGTAATTCTAAAGTGGCAAAGACATTGTTGGTCCAGACCAGAGAAATTGCCTCTATCCCCAAACAACAGTGACTTCTGACCCCTTAAGAATGTATGCAACACTAGAATGTAAATATGACAATAAATATATTCTTCAGTTTTCTTATACATGACCCATTCTTCCAATCAAAACCAACCAACCAATCAACCAAAAACACATTAAAGGCTGGGCCTTGTCCCACAGGCCTATTATCAACTGGAAAGGTTAAGGCAGGGGGATATGGGGACAGCCTGGTCTATAAAGTAAGCTCAAGGCCAACCTATACAACTTAGTGAGACCATGTCTCAAAATAAACAAATATATTTTTTAAATGTCTGGGAATATAGCTTTGTGGTAGAGTATTTGCCTAGACATATAAGGTCCTATGTTCTATTCCCAGTGCTTCAAAAACACATACAGAAAGAAACAGCGATGAATCATACCTATCTCTTCATATTTTAAAGATACCACTTCAAGTGCCCTCTGAACATCTGAAAATGAATCAAATACGTGACAAACAATAGCACATTCATACATACTTCCTATGTACAAGTAAAACTTCATGATAAAAAGAAAACTCCACTGAAGACTGTGAACTGAAATGCTGGAAGTCTTTGCACAATCAACAGACAGTGAAGTCACCAGTCTCCACTGTCTGCAGCCTGGAGCTTCTGCGCCTCCCCCACGAGCTGTATCTATCTAAGTGAAAAGAGCATCCAAGCTGCCACCATTCCAGTTGGGCAAGAGAAAGCTATTACCTCCCACCTCAGAGCTGGAAACCGATTCATCCCAGAGATGCCAACAAGCACATTCAACATCTGCTAACGGCCACTTATTTCTGCACAAACCCAAAAGCTGTCCTCCCCCAGGCTGCCACCCAGTGACAGGGTGCCTGATACTAAAAGCCCCACCAGAGGGTCGTTCAAGGCTTCCTACCAGGAGCACAGTTTGGCCAATTGTGCTTTTTCTTCTCTATGAATTTGAATTGGATAAATACAGGGTATTTCATTAATAACAAATCTTTAATTACCACCTTTACTTCATGAACTAAAATGAAGACATAAGCTGGCATAATATTTACATAAATACCAAATACCTACCTTCAGACTAAGTAGTCTTTCTCAGTGACTTGCATTATTTTAAGTTCCTATCTATTTTAAACCTGGGTTTTTTTTCCAGTGTCTAATTAGAATTCTCCCTGACTTAAGACCAGATTGTAAATTCTCCTACAAGCATCAGGTCTTCAGCGTAGCCGCAGTGATCATGCTTCTCCCGTTTTTGAATACATGGAGCATATGGGGCCTCGCCTGCCCAGGTCTTGCAGGTCATCAGAGGATGCTCTGTCTGTCCTTACCCTCTGCCCAGCCTCACCCCTTTGGCTTTTGCTCCTTCCTCCCAGGGCTTACCTTGGCTCCACCACCCACCGTGAATGAGTTTCTATTCCCAAGCAGAAAGAGCCATGGATGCTGCCGGCTTACTCTCCTCACTCGGTGGCCTTGTTCCAATCATGGAAACATTCCTATGGCAACCAACAAGCACCCCCATCTCACTCCCCTTCCATGAAAGTTTCCCTATTTGCAAAGCAGGCATTTGGCAAGGACACCGAATTACTTTAGCTTGCCTAGCAACTACTAGCCTGCTCCAGCCTTTTCAATGGGGATTGGCTTTCCCCTCCTCTTACCTTTTAACACACTCTCAGGCATTTCTTGGCGCCTGTGAAAAGGGGAGCTATCAGTTAGGCCTCACTGGGCACTGGCCTGGAGAGCACACTGGTTTTGGGCAACCTTGAACTTTGCTCTTGTCCCACAGTAAAAAGATATCCATAGGCTCAGGGCAACGTATTGATTGATCATGGACAACTCTAAGCTGATCACTTGGGTAGCTCAATTTTTAAAGAACTCAAGCTCTTCCTCATCCTTAGCTAAATAGAGTCAAAAATATCTAAAGCTGCACCCATTCAGAAAACCAGGTGTGGAGCTAGGGAAATGGTTCAGTTGGCAAAGTGTTCATCTGGCAACCACAAGGAGTTTGATCCTTAGGAGCCACATTAAAAAGCCAGTCTTGGTAGCACACACCCAGCAATGGGGAGGTAGAGGCAGGAGGATCCCTGGGGCTTGCTGACCACCCAAGCTAGCCAAATCCAAGAGCTCCAGATTTAAAAGAGGGAGAGAGGGAGAGGGGAAAGGGGAGGGGGAGGGGGAGAGGGAGAGGGAGAGTGAGAGAGAGGAGAGACAGACAGACAGACAGACACACAGATAGAGAGACTCTGTCTAAAAAAAAAATCAAGGTAGAGAGCAACTGAGGAAGACACTTTAGGTTGACCCCTGGCCTCTAGGCACATCCTTATACTCACAAATATCCCAGGATTTATTCACCCATTATGTGTATATTTAGGACCCTTCTATTTTATTTAACAGCAAGCATGTAGGTATTTCAACTTACAGGTTATACCTTATTCTCTTTGTTTATTTTGGTAACAGGAACAAACAGCCTCAAATGACTAATGCTGCTGTATTCATTTTTTTTTTCTTGCAGTAAATTCTAAAGATTCAACACACCTATAACCTAATTTGGGTGCCCTGGGTGAAATATCTTCCCCGACAATCTCTGCAGGATGAGAAGCTTAAACCAATGAATTAGCTCTTGGGGACACTCTGCCTAAACAATGCCACACCTGCCTGATGGCCTTTTAGGAAAGATGCCAATAGTGAGTGACTGTGAGTGCTTGCTTCTAACTGCAACACCAGGACCTAACTGCAAGCTAGGTCCAGGAGAAAGACGGAAACTACTAGAAAAGCATCTCTCCTGCAGCCAACTGCTCTCCACAAGGAAATCAAGGCAAGTGCTGCAGAGGGGAGAGTTGTCAAGTTAGGAAAGGAAGAAGGAGAACCCAGAGTGGGCAGACACCATCAATGTGGGCAGGGGAGGACACCATCAATGTAGGCATGGGTTGACAACATCAATGTGGGCAGGGGTGGACACCATCATCATGGGCAGGGATGGATGCTGTCCATGTGTGCATGGGTAGACATCATCAATTTGGGCATGGGTAGACACCATCAATTTGGGCAGGGGTAGACACCATCAATGTGGGCATAGGTAGACACCATCAGTGTGGGCATGGGTGGACACCATCCATGTGTGCATGGGTAGACACCATCAATGTGGGCATGGGTAGACACCATCAATGTGGGCATGGGTAGACACCATCAATGTGGGCATGGGTAGATACCGTCCATGTGGGCAGAGGCTGACACCATCAATGTAGGCAGAGGTGGACACTGTCCATGTGTGCATAGGTAATCACTGCCCATGCTTTATGAGATAGTGTCTTCCTGCCAGCAAAGAACAAAAGATCCGTATTTTCTACCACTGACAGTTTTGAATTTCTTCTAGAAAATTTTACTCTCATGGCTTTTTAAAGGACAAGGACAACATTTGGCCACCATTTCCTAGTCCAATAATGAGACACAGAACATGTTCAGTGAACAGTTACTGGAACAAATTTTAGACATGGCAGCTACTGGAGATGTGTACTGAAATTCAATTCCATCTTCACCATCAGATTCACAAACTCAAATTGCTGTCATACTCATGGCTAACAAAGATACAGAGAAAAGGACATTCCCATACACCATTAGTGGGAGTATAAGTTAGTATAATCATTTTGGAGGACAATTTGGCAGAATTAGAGATCACTAAAGATATGCATCTATCTTATCAGTGAGTCTCTTACAGTATCTGATAGATACACCTACAAAAACAAAAGGATATTTCTAGGGAAGTTTAGTGGAGGATTGGAACAGAATAAAACCAGAAAAAATCTAAATGTCATTAAACTATAGCATGTGAACACAATGGAGTACTATACAGTCATTCAAAATGAGGTGAGTCTGCATACTGATAAGGGCAGACTCCCAACATCTATGGCTGAGAATGTATACTGCACAACAGAATCCATGTATTTACATAAGTACAGATGTGTTAAGGTTTATATTCACATGTGCATCTACATTAATAGAATGTAGTTTAAAAGAGTAAAGGCTGCAGGTTACACCTGCAGATTAGGCATCTTCTGTAAGTGGTACAGGGTAGCTAATACCATGGAGGAAAGGACCAAACTGGAAGCAGCAGCCTATGTAGACTGTCCTCAGAGCTTATACTATCAATGTGTTGGGCATTTTAAGTATTTGAGACTTTTATTAGAAATGAAAAATTGGATCAGGGATACACAAATTAAAAGTTGTATAAACAGCAACACACTGTAACACATAGCAAATAAGCTAAAATTAGTGCCTCTTCCTAATGGGCTAATCCTTTGTTCTGCTAAAGAAGAAACACAGGCCCCAGAAATACCATATGCATCTAAATAAAAAGGAAGCAGTAAATGGGATTCAAGAATTTTAAATGATGTTTAACCAAAACAAAACTATCACCACCACCAAAACCTGCTGTTGATATCGCTCTATGTAAATAAACACTGACTGGCCAATAGCCAGACAGGAAGTATAGGCAGGACTAACAGAGAGGAGAATTGAGGAAGGAGAAAGGATAGGGGAGACTGCCTGGAGCCGCCGCCAGGACAAGGAAGATGTAAAGTACCGGTAAGTCACAAGCCACGTGGCAAAGTAAAGATTAATAGAAATGGGCTAAATATAAGTAAGAGCTAGACAATGATAGGCCTGAGCTAATGGCCAAGCAGTTTAAATAATGTAAGCATCTGTGTGTTTATTTTATAAGTGTGCTCCAGGACTGGCGGGACTTGGTGGGACCCGGAGAGAAAAGCTCTCCAGCTACAAAAACCTTAACACTGAAAGTTTGTCTCCAGGGAGGGGGAGGGTTTACTTCATGCAGAGAGACAGCCAAAAAGGAATTTCCCCTTAATGATTGTCAACTCAATAACAAGAAAATAGAAACCATGGCATAACATTATTTTTTGCAACTTCTAAAGGTTAGAGAGAACACTCCATTAAAAAAAAAATTAAACTGCTATGGCTCATTTCCATATCATTCTCAACTTCCCAAACATTCCTCCCATTTTTTCTTATAATTGGTATTCACAAAACTCCCAGAAAGCTCTTGACATTGCCACCTTAACTGTCCACTGTTCTAAGTCCAGGGGCCCCCAGCAAGCCAGGTGTAACGACTGCTGTGGTGGGCTTTCAGTAATGGCAAGTGAAGTCACCTGTCCAAAGAAGTGCTCTCTCCGTTTTTATCACATGTCAAACAAGGTGCTTCCACGAGCATCTCCACAGACCCTGAGCATACACTACAGAGGATGAAAGAATGAATCAAGACGACAGATGAATTTGGAGGAGTTGACTCTTCGGTCACACACTAAGCTTGTCCTCCAAAGTTGCTAAGGACAGATTATAGACGTTAACAAAGATGACGAGAATAAACTGGGTATTTGTTGTGGTTTGAATCTGAAGCCCCTTCTACAAGCTCCTATTATGCACACGTAGCTGCTGGTATTTTCTTGGGAGGCTGTAGCAGTGAGCAGCCCTGGTGTGAGGAGGTCACTCAGAATGGACCTTGGAAAGGTATATTCCCAGCCCTTGGTTTCTGCCTCTCTTTCTCTGCCTCCTGGTTCACCATGATGTAAATAACCTCTGCCATGTATGGTCACTGCCATGATCTAAGCTGCTCCACCATGCTTCCGCGCATGGCAGACTGAGCCTTGGAAAATCACAGGCCCAAATAAAGCTTTCTGCCCTCAAGTTGCTTCTGCTGGGTATTTTGTCACAGTGACATGAAAGTAACTAGTACAGCATTTGTGGTTATTTCCATGGAGTTAGCTATCAAATATGATACACTGTAACACCCCTCAATAACTGCTCAATGTCACTAAGAATTCAAATCTCCCCTCAGACTGAGGTCCAAGTTTGTAACACAGATCTATCGGTCAGATGAAGAGGAAGGTGGCAGCATGCTTCTGGACAGAGTCCTGGGCCAGGATTTAGAGCCTCTGGACTCAAAAGCTGTGAACAGTTGGGTACAGATATATTCGGTCAAATGCAGCCAGGCAGGTATAGTCTGAAAGTTACAGGATACCAAAAAGACTTACTAAAAAGATAAGCAACTGTTTTTCTTTTCGAAATAATGCTGAATAAACATATCTGTGTGACTCTCTTTCCTTATCTATAAAATGGGACAAGCACTCACTTCATGGATACGGGATGATGAAGAGAGAGCAAAGATAAAAATGTCTTCAGGACAGATCTGGCATATTGTGAGCTAATAGTCAAAAAACACTAGCCATTTCCTTAGTCCAAAGCTACTGTTTTTATCTAGGGGTGTGGAGCCCAAGTACTGGAGAGACTCCAGATGTGACGGAGTTCACAACTGTCTTTTGTAACATCACAAATAACCACAGCAGGATGGCTGGGGCAGGACTTTGAACACACAGATGGACATCTGAGTACAAGGGGCAGAAGGCTGACTCTGTCTCTCTTAAAGGTTGAGTGTCTTACACCCTAAAAGAAAGATGTACCAGGGCAGGGTCTTCCTATCTTCTCTGTGGCTGGCTGGTGTATGGTCAGTGTTCCCGCCTCAGATTATCAGAAACTGGGTGAATGAATGACGGGTGTAAGGAACACAGGCAATGCTTTCAACACAAACCCCTTGCAGTTTTTATCACAACAGAGACTGCTTGATATTCAAGCAGTCCTCAGGTAACACAATAGGAATCCAAAAAGATATATGGGCACAGAACCTTTGACACACTAATTCATTCACTCAGTACTCACTTGTGCAGAAGTTGTTTAGGAATAATAAAGGTTATTTTCTGCCATTAAAGAAATCCAACCAAGTTCTTTTTTATGTGGGGGGGTGCAGTTGGCCTCTGTTTCCCACTCAAGTCTAGATAACTAATTTATATAAATTATATATTAAATTATATATAATAACTAATTTTATTTCTCCTAGTTGGGTTTCTTACAGGCAATCATGCTGTTCATCCAAATGTCTGAGTGCCAGTATGTGTTTATCCTAAAAAAAAAAAAAAGATGGAGAAAAATGGAAAATCTCGCTCAAAAGTATATAATTGTATCCAACAGTACCTAAGGGATGTAGGGGAATGTAATTAATGACGATATTTTTTAGCAAGTTCACAAGGATGAAAGATGTGTGTGACAATACTGAATTATAGTGAGTCAAAGAAATGGAGTTTTATTAGAGTAATTCAAATGAAATGCTAGTAAAATATTATCAAGTAGCATCCCTCTCCAAGGACTACCTTGATGGCAGGAATCCCTCATAATCAGTACATGGTCAGGATGCAGACAGGAGGAAGGCTTTTAAAAGCACATCTCCTTCTCAAGCAGGTTAATGTGTTTGTTAGCAAACCTATTTACACTGGGAAATCGCTCTGTGGGTTCCCCCCTCCTTCTTTGTAGACAAAATAAAGTCAAGCAGATTTACCCTAGAGGAAGCATTCAGGATCGTGAATGAGTAAAGTCTAAATGAACTGTGTTTCTAGAGAGCTGGCTCTGTCAGATGGTTGTAGCCAACTGCATCTGGATGTTTGGGGAAATGAGTGTTTATCCTCCACGTTATCATAAGAGCTTCTGTCTCTGCATACAAAGCAGGAGAGGGCTGCTGAATGAAGGCTTATCCTAGGCTGAATGGGTCCCCGAGTGAGTGGGTGGAAGGGAGTGCCTGCCCCCTTTTCTCTCTCTTCTTCCCTCTCTTCTCTGATGATCTCTGAGAACCTTTCAAACTGGAGAGCCCCAGAGAGATGACATCTGATGCCCCCTGATGCCGCCCTCCTCCAGACACACCCGAAAAACAGCCTTTACCAGCCTGTGTCCCACATCATACCTACATTTCCAAAGCCCTGAAGAGTCTGCAAAGAATACCAACAAATGTCATCTGGATTTAGCACCACCTGTGAGATAGAGCCGGCCAGTGTCTTTGCACTAAAATAGGAGAAGCAGTGGGGGGAGGGGAGGGGGGAGGCGGGAGGGGGATGGCAAGATGGCTCAGTCGCTGAGATGGAGTCAGAAGTAGGTAGGCTTGGAAGAACAAAGGGAAGCAGCAGTGAAATATTTTGCAGGGACAGAACTTAATACTAATGCATAATTACATTAACTTCAAAACATGGAATTCTTTCTAATTCTTCTCCTCGGAGAGAAGTTTCCATTTAAGGATATATCAAGCCATGTTACAGTACTCTACAACCATTAAGTCCTGAATTAACATGGAGGAAAGCAACATTTCCCTCAGAGACATAGAAAAAAACAAAACAAAAAAACTTCACAAACCCTGATAAACTGCAGTATTACTTTAGATTGTGGAAAAATCTCAAGACTGGGAAGCATGAAGGTGGTTTTGATATCAGCATCTTCAGATTGTGTTAGCTGGGTGTGGGAAACCACCCACACCTGAGCACTTAACAGGTAGTCAGAAGCCTCTTGATGATCATGTGGCTCCCTGCCCCCAGAAAGCCTTTGTTGTTACTGTGGAAACAAGGTCTCCTGTGCCCCACACTGGCTTCAGACCGGCTTTGAATCCCTGGTCCTCCTGCCTCTGTCTCCTGAGTGCTGGGATAACAGGCATGAACAACCAAGCCTGGCTATCAGAGGGAGGAACTCTGGTGGGTTGAAAGAAAATGGCCCCCAAAGGGAGTGGCACTCTCAGGAGGTGTGGTCTTGTTGGAGTAGGTGTGGTCTTGATAGAGGAAGTGTGTCACTGTGGAGGTGGGCTTTGAGGTCTCTTCTATGCTCAAGCCACACCCAGTGGGGCAGACCACTTCCTGTTGCCTGCCAGTCAAGATGTAGGATTCTCAGCTCCTTCTCCAGCACCACATCTGCCTGCATGCTGCCATGTCACACCATGATGATAATGGAGTAAATCTCTGAAAATGTAAGCCATTCCCATTTAAATGTGGCAATAGAAACCCTAAATAAGACAGGCTTTTAATAATAAACCCCAAGAAAGGAGGTTTTTCATTTCTTTATGTGTATTTGAGTATACGTTTTGTATATGTGTACTTGTGTGGGTGTGAACATGTGTGGCATGTACAGGTTATGCAGGCCAGAGGTAACTATGGGTATTTTTCTTAATTGATCTCCATCTTATTTTTTGAGACAGAATCTCTCACTGAATCTGGAGCATGTAAGTAAGTCTGGCTAGGCTGGCTGGGATGCTCAAGGGATCTGCTTGACTACCCTCCCACCCCCCACTCCAGCACTGGGGTTACAGACATATGTAACTTGTACTTGTACTCAACTTTTTTTTTTTCTTAAATGGGTGCTGAGGATCTGAACTCAGGTCCTTGTGCCTGTATATCAAGTACTTTACTGACTGAGCCATTTCCTCAGCCTCAAATTGGTATTTTAAAATAGTTCCTCCCAACCATGGGATTTTGTGTATTTGAGAGCAGCAAACCTCATATGCATGGGGATTACACCAAAGAGCTGGAACTATTGAAGAAACAATTAGCCAGTGGTGAAGACATCAGAGACATTTTGAGACCATGTCTTCTGTTATGTCCGATTTTTTTTCCTCCCAAATCTAGTGCATTCAACACAATGCCACAAATCTTTGTGTGGCCTCTGTTAGGCGTAAAGCATTAATGTCTCCTGACTTGTGATTATTTTGTACTTTGAGTAAAATATAATAATTGAACCACTACCAAACAAAGAGAGACAAAAACATACAAACAGACACAGATATACTACCCTCATCCCTAACCCTTAACAGATATATTCCAAGTCCACCTGTTGAGGAGAAAGTCATTGTGAAGGACCCGCAATGTTGGCAGTGATCACCATGGAAACAGCAGCCGGTGGTACTGGATCGTGCTTAGCTCTTGGTAGAAGGATGTGAAATCTGAGTCTCCCTTAGGAGATTTTGTTGGTTGGTGCAAGGAGCCTAGACTGATTAGAGGTCTAGACTGATCAGGCATTTATGGAATGCACGAGAGAGGAACACACACTCCTTTTTAAGGACTGGTCACAGCTCAGACACATAACAGAGAAGAAAGGTTCTGAATTACGCCTGACTGACCTGTTCTTGAGCAAACAGTTATCAGACACTGTTCCGCTAGAGCCCATCAAAAGCCATTAGATAACCACAAGGAATGGTGCCCTGGCACATCAGACCAAGTTTCAGTATCACTGTCCAACTTGGGATCAACATTCACTCGATGCTACACAGATGCCTACCATCTGTGACATGGTCTGAAAATTTTTGTGTGGCTTGTCTTGTATGTGTGTGGTTGGTTTGTTTGTTGTTGTTGTTGGTTTTGTTTTTGTTTTTGAGGCAGGGTTTTTCTGTGTAACAGTCCTGGCTGCCCTTTCACTTTGGAGATAGGCTTGCCTCAGACTCCCAGAGATCCACATTCCTCTACTTCCAAGGGCTGGGATTAAAGGTGTGTGCCGCCACCATCTGGTTAGGCTGACAGCTCTTATTTTCCAGCACAGCCAGGCAAATGAATGGCTACTAGAATTGAATATGAATACATGAAAACACTGGTATCTTCTCACACTCAATGCTATTCACCTCCCATCTGACATTAAGAGCATCTGGCAGAGGGTTTCAAGTTATACCTGTCCCCATGTCAGGGATAACTTGTCAGACTTTGATGATGCAGTATCCATCCTAAGGGGAGAAGGCATCCCAGAGACACTCCAGTCCATCTTCAGAGCCAGGGAGAAAAAAGAATACATGCGGTGTGACCTTCAACAATTTATGTCAGTAAGTGCATATGTGTACATACACCTGTACCCATTCATTCACATACATATGCACATAATGCACATATAAATAAAATATTAGAATAGCATGCCAAAGTTTTAAGACCATCAATAAAATCAGCAGAATTATGTATAATTTCTATTCTGACATCTTTTCACATTTTTTTTTCTTCTTAGGACTCTTAGTTTATCATGACACATTATCTTCTCTGGTTCTGCTAAGGCCCTTTCTTGCCTTATTATTTATTGTTCTACTTTTTTATCTGTATGCTGCTCTATATCCCTCACAGGCCCCCGGTCAAGCATCCTATCTTTATTAAGTATATCTTCTGCGTGGGCACGTAGGAAGTACATATCATTTTGTGTGCTATACTGAACCTGAGGAAACAGGCCTTTGCTGTATGGTGCTGTTTTTCTGCTCTTCTCACTTGGCACCATGCCCCTGAGATTTGCCTGTAAATATTCATCCAGTCATTTGTTTTTCTCAATGACACTGACGTTACCTGCAAATACCTCATCACCACAGTAACCCTGTGTGAACATTTTATTTTATATTAGCCCTCATTTCTTCCTCCTTTTCTTTTCATCTCTAAGAGTGTCACTGGTATGTCAGGGAAATCTGCTAGCCCTGATATTTGCAGGCAGTGCCATATAATAGAATCAGAAATAGATGGGGCCCTAGAAACACTTGGCAAAATTTAACTCTCTAATATGCTATACAAATAATATATCATTGTGATTTAATTTGCACTCCTCTCATTGCTGGTGAATTGGCTTATCTTTCCCGATGGCCACTATTTATATGTTTTCCTTTTTCAGGCAGGGTGTAACTATGCAGCCCAGGCTCTTAAACTCATCATTCTCTTGCCTCAGCTTCCTGAGTGCTAGAATTGCAGGTGTGTGTGTGTGTGTGTGTGTGTGTGTGTGTGTGTGTACACGCGTGTGCACTTGCCATGATGTCTGGCTGTTGATGGCCTTTTGAGTTTCCTCCCCTGTAGACTGCCAATTCAAATCCTTTGCCTAAATTTTCTACAAATAGCCTGCATTGCTTTAAAAATAGTTCCCTACCCCATATGAAATCAGATGAATAAGACAGGCAATAAGGAAAACCCACACTTGAGAGCAGATGGCAGTGCATCTATCTTCTGAAAATGGCAGGGACTGGAGAGTCAGCAGTGAACTTGACAAGTGCATGGCGACTGATGATGTCATCTGAAGGGTATCTGGTACAGTGCTGGGCATCAAACACCTCTTCCCTCCCCTTTCTAAGAGTTTCATTAAAAAAACAAACTGTGAGGAAGGAAAAGCATGTGTTATTTTTATCCTCTAACAGACAACAAAGCTGCTTGGAGGAAGGTCTGTTTAGTGAGAGAGGCGGGGCTAACTCCTGTGCCTTTGGCTCCTCCCTTCTTTCCCACCAGGACAGCAAGCTTGGAAGGGGACACCCCGGACTCTGCACCTCAGCATCCCACCTTAGCTATTTGGTCTTCCAAACAGAGAGGTCATCCTCTCTGAACCTCAGTCCCCCTATCAAATGGGGGTACCAATGACAACAACTTCCTCACAGAGTGCATTAGGGATAAATGAGTAGTTCACGTGAGCCATGCAGAACAGTGCCCGGCACCTAGGTTATGCTCTCCGAGTTGTGGTTGTGCACCACCCCATCCTACAATGCTTCAATTTCTCATTTTATTCTATCACAGCAGTCACACGTGTCTGTTTGCACCCCCAATGCACACATGAGAACCCAGCTGTCATGTCTAAGGGAAAGATGATATTCTGGGTCTAATTCAATTTATAAGAAATAGGCAAGTGCTCCCTCATAGCACCAACATTAAAGGGATACCTTTTTTACAGGTGAATTTTTCTTCTTTTCAAAGTTGACCTGAAAAGAAAAAATTCCAGAGAGCCCCAGATTTAAAAGGGATGCACTCCGATGCACGATCTGCTCATAAATGTCCAATACACACAGCCATGTCCTGAAGTCATCAAAGACAACCTGAGGGCCACCTTTCTCTACCCCTCACCCCCAGTAACCCATTAACAAACGAGCATACATGTACTTCACCAAATAACACAGAAGCAACATCTTCTTGAGCCATCTGTCGATTAGAATCTTTGGGTAGAAAATTACATGTAGACATCAAGGATTGGGCCTCAACTTGGCTCTCAGCTCAAGAGCAGGACTGACATGGGGTCATCTTTACAAGTCCATGAGGAGACACAGGAGATTTTTGTGTAACCTTTAAAAGATTAACCTGTATTTGTTTTGTGGGGCTGAGAAGGGACTTTTATGAGTTGCTTAATATAAATATTTAAACGTCATCCTTACATGACTCCTCATTTCACAGATAGCCATGATGCAATTTTTAAAGGTGGGGACAAGTTACATGTCTTGAAAATTGGTAAAGCCAATTTTGTTATACTGCATATACTGGAAAGATAAATTTGTATTTGTGCAAATGCTAAATCAGGGACAAGAGTAATAAAATATTGTCTGAGATACTTCCTCTGTCACCACAGAAAACCACGTCTGCTAGAATCAAGCACATGCACACACCTGTTTGAGACAGGTCTCCCTGTGGAGCTAAGGCTGGTGTCGACCTCACCATCTTCCTGCCTCCACCTAAGTGCAGGGATCAGAAGTGCCTGCCTCCAATACCCACCCTAGCTCACCAGCCCGTAAGTCCCCATCCACACCTGCTCTTGCTGTCACAGCTGTCCTCCCAAGGACTGTCAGACAGTCCTTCCTCCTCCCCTCCACAGTAACCGGAGAACCACCATCCTTCCTTCAAGGGCCTCTTCCACAGGCAAGCTTAAGGGTTTCCCATTTCCGTATTCCTCACCATTTCAACATGCTAACCCTATCACCATTTTTATTGTTTTATTAAATTTATTCTTTTATAATTTCAATATAAATAAAGCGTTCCTTGGTCAAAGTACCCCCCCCCATTATTCAATCTCCCTCCAAATCTGTGCTTCCCAAGTCCTTCTACTTTTCTTTATGCTTTATTTACTTTTATTTTATATGAATGAGCACTCGGCTTGCACGTATATGAGTGCACTGTATGTGTACCTAGTGCCCACAGAGACTAGAAGAGGATGTTGAATCCCATGGATCTGGAGTTACAGGTTATTGTGTGCTACCATGTGGGTGCTGGGAACTGAACCTGACTACTCTGGAGGAGCAGTGAGTGCTCTTAACCTGTGAACCATCTCTCCTCCTCCTTCCTCTTTAACATGCTCGCTCTCTCTCTCTCTCTCTCTCTCTCTCTCTCTCTCTCTCTCTCTTTCTCTCTCCCACCCCTGTGTGTGTGTGTGTGTGTGTGTGTGTGTGTGTGTGTGTGTGTGTGTGTGTTAGAATTGCCCATATGAGCATGGTACATGGGCACAATGTACCAATGGCTACAGTGCTGAGGA
The DNA here is from genome assembly GCF_007827085.1 of Peromyscus californicus insignis. Lineage (NCBI taxonomy): Eukaryota > Metazoa > Chordata > Mammalia > Rodentia > Cricetidae > Peromyscus > Peromyscus californicus. The sequence goes on from NW_026294402.1 coordinate 98,229,648, forward strand.
ATATGATTCCCGCAACACTTGCAACCTTTAGCTGTCTGTAAGTTGCTGAATGCTGTGGGCACCAGCACCCCCTGCCACTGCCACACGTACACATACCCAGGCCTGTGGTTTGCTCTGCATAGCTTTGTACAGCATGGTGTTTTTCAAGAACACGAATGCCACTTAAAAGCAGGATGGGCTGTGTCCTGCGATCTAAATTCTCCTGTTTCTCCCCAAGGCTCCAGTGTTTGCAATGATTTACTTTCAACTGCCAAACAGATTTACCTGCTTGCTCCTGGAACCTGTTCTGCCTCCCACTGGAACTTTGAGGCGCTGGACAGTTCTGACTTTTATAGACCCTCATGAGAACATTCATGTTTCATTAGTCACCATAAGTGGGGCTGGAGGGAGGCTTGCCTGACTGTGGTCGTGGGCCTCAGCATTCCTCACATGGATATTAAATATAAGACAGTATCTCTCCAATAGCAGGGCAGGTTGCCTGCCTGAGACCCCTCAGAAGCTACCTATTTGTCACAGACTTTCAGCAAGCATCATTATGGTTCTCTGAGACTAACGATCTCACATACCCATCGGCCATGAATGAAGGAGTCAAAACGTCATTAATAAAGAAACATGGGGAGGATTCTATGGCACATTCCACTACCCTGCTTGGTAATTACAAAACTAATCTGGGCTGGGGAAGCAGTTCATTCAGTTGGTAAAGTGCTTGGGTGCAAATATAAGGACCTGAGTTTGGTTCCCCAGAATCCACGTAAAATAGCTGGGTGTAGTGGGGCCTATTTACAACCCTAGTCCTGGGGAGGTAGAGAGGATCCCCCGGGAGTCACTGGCCGGCTGGCCTGATCTATTTGGCAATCTCCAGGCCAGTCAGAAACACTGCCTCAAAAAGCAAGGTGGATGGATGGTGCCTGAGGCACCCAAGGTTGACATCAGACTTCTATATGCACAGCATATATGTGTATCTGCACACATATACATACCAACATGAACATGAATACACACACACACACACACACACACACACACACACACACACACACACACACACACAAAGAGTGACTTTATATTTTTCCCAGAGCTGTGTTCTTCCTAGCACACCTATGGTTACCATTTTCCTCTTAGGCATTCCTGTTCAATGTTCATTACAGCCTCAGCTACAGACGGCAGAATGTGTCTTAGTGTTTCAGGGGTTTTCTCCCTATGGAAAAATGAACTGTTTCCTACAGGAAAGAAGAAAAGGACTACTTTGCTATCAAATTGTGGACAGAGTGCAAGAGCACGCCGCAGAGCCTGCTGGGTTTGTCCCCGTTCCCCAGTAGATGAGGGGGCAGTAGAGTCTTGCCCACTGCCTCCTAGCACATCTCCTCCTATATGGTGAGGGGCTGGGTGGGGGCAGGGTAAGTTTCAATCCCACCTACCAACAGCAGTCAAGGGCACAGCTGAAACGTAGGACAAGCCCTTAGCCTCCAGAGATATATTCCTGTAGGTATTCCTGTAAGGGATAGCCTTTCTTTTTCAATGACCAGGCCTTTTATATTAGCATGCAGATATGGGCCTCATTACGACTTTTTCTTTTTTTTTTTTTTTTTTTTTTTTTGGTTTTTCGAGACAGGGTTTCTCTGTGTAGCTTTGCGCCTCTCCTGGAACTCACTTGGTAGCCCAGGCTGGCCTTGAACTCACAGAGATCCGCCTGGCTCTGCCTCCCGAGTGCTGGGATTAAAGGCGTGCGCCACCACCGCCCGGCTTCATTACGACTTTTTCATACCCGCTGTATTTATGTTGATCTTCCTGTCCCACTTCCCTCCTCAGTACCCCTGCCCTCCCCCTGATCTCCTCGGCTTCACTGCCAGATTCCCCTTTCTCCTTTTCAACCACATCGACTCCATTATTCTCTCTTTCTACCCTGAGACCACCTTGTCCCTGCGATGGTCCCCTTTCTGATTTTACCACAAACACCTACACCCACATAGATACACAAAAGTTAAAATTTAAAACATGCATATAGGAGAAAACAGGGTACTTGCCTTTCTCAGCCTGAGTTATCTCATTTAACATGGAAACTTCTAGTCCCCCCCCCCCCCCCCGCCCCGCTTTCTCATACATGTCATGGCCACATTTTTCTTTAAGGCTGAATAAATGTCCACTGTATGTGCAAACCATACTTTCATTATCCATTCACCTGTTGATGGACACCTAGGCTGTTCCCATTTCCTTGCTTTCGTGAATAGTGCAGCAATAAACATGGATGAGCAGGTATCCCCTGATCCAGGATAAGATGTGGATAGCCCCCATACAATCCTTTAAGTCTGTGCCCAGGAGTGGGACGCCAGGTCATGTAGTGGTTCTAGTTTCAACTATTTATTTCTTTGAGAAACCTCCACACTCACTGGTCTCCATAATGACTGCATCAGTTTACATTCCCACCAGCAGTAAGCAAGGGCTCCTCTTCCTTCACATACTGTCAGCATTTGTTGTTGGCTTGATGTTAGCCATTCTGACTTGGGGGAGAGGGGACCTCAGAGTAGTTCCAATTTGCATTTCCTCAAAAGGCTAAGGATGTTGAGCATTGAAAAAACATTTACTGGTCATTTGTTTAAAATATTTATTGGCCATTTGGCTTTTTGTTCTTTGTGAACTGTCTGTTCAGATAATTAGCCCAAAGACTGAAAGATTAGGCCTATCAGTGTTCAACTTAGGCAGTTCCTTATGTAGTACAGATACTATAACCCCATCTGAAATATACCTGGTAAATTTTTTCTCCCACACCATGGCTGTACTGTACAGAAGCATTTTATTTTCACATAATCCCCCCTGTCAACTCGGTGTTACTTTCATTCCAGAAAGTTCTTGCCTATGCCTAACTCTTGATGTTTTCCCTGTTCTTTTTCCCGAAGTTTCATTTTTTTTTTATGGCTGGATGAGTCTTATATTAAGGTTTTTGCTCTATTTTGAATGGATTTCTGTGCAGGTCAGGGATTGTGATACACTTGCATTATTGTTCTTTTGCATTATTATTTCTGTTTAGGACTACATTGCCTATTTAGAATATTTTGTATTTCCACATGAAGTTTAGTATCTTTTTCTAATTCTGAAAAATGTTATTGGAGTTTGGCAGAGATAGCACTGACTCTGTAGACTGCTTTTAGTAACATAGCCATTTTCTCATTATTAATTCTGTCGATCTATAAGTATGGAAGATCTCCCCATCTTCTTGTGCCTTCTTCAGTGTCTTTTCTCGGTCTTACAGTTTTTGTTCTAGGGTACAGCTTCTTCAACTGTGGGTTGTGACCCCATATGGGGCTGCATAATCGAATTCAGGAGCTGTAAAAGTCTTTGCAACACTAAAAAGTTTCTGGATGTGCAATGGCCAAAAATTAATTCAAAATCGAACACATAATGAATACAAGGTATTTATGGCAGCGCCCATCTGTGCCGTATCATGCAGCTTCACTGCAGCCTTAGTTATGAACACACAAGAAGAAGTCTGTATTGCTTATGGTGTCACAACACCCAGTGCCCAAGAACAAGGTCTGAAACATCGCAGCTCAGGTTAAGACTACTGTATGTTATGAACTGCACTGATCACTAAGAAAATGGTCTACAGTCTTGCCTAGCTACAGCCCGATCTTATGGAGACGTTTTCTCCATGGAGATTCCCACCTTATGACTCAGTTGTATCAAGGTGACATAAAAACCAGCCAGGAAAATACAATAAAAACACTGCAGTTCATAACATAACAATTCCAAAGCTCAAGAGGTGGAGCTTTACTTCAACATCTGTTCCCAGGCAGAGTTTAGAATCCTAGGGTCCTTCAAGCCCTGCTGGGCTACGGTTCACACCACCCTCAGGGCATAGAGAGTGCAATGCTGGTCATCTAACAATACTGAGCACTGCTTCAGGAGGTCCTGAAAAGTTCCCAATCTAGAAACGTCCCAAACATGCCTCTCAAATGGAATGTGAAAACCGATGAGTGGAAAAGAGCAGAGGATATAGTCCCTGTAGAGAGAAGCATAGAAAGATGCTTGAATGCATCTTGAATGTGTAAAGAGGGTCCACGGTGCGAAGACTGAGGGGAAAACACTTCCCTCCAAACATGCAGCACTCCCGACTTCCTGTCCTCCCATCTGCTTGGTGTCAGAAGTTGAGGCTACATTCTCAAGCAGCCACTATATCCCATGACCACTCCCCTTCCTACCCTCATCCCCACATCATCTCAGATGGCCCAAGGTTTTTGTTTGTTTTAGATTCATTTTATTATTTTAACTTGGTGTATATGAGTAGGTGGGTGGGTATATACACATTAGCACAGTAATCATGGATACCCAGAGGAGGGTGGTAGAATGCAGCCCCTAGAGCTGGAGTTATAGGTAGTTGTGAGCTGCCCAATGTGGGTACTAGAGACCAAGCTTGTGTCTTCTGCAAGAGGCTCTCCAGCCCCAGAGGTTGCTATTAGACCATGATATCTAGGCCTCTTCATGTTCTTCCTTTTTCAGACACTTCTTTACATGATTATCTGATTGCAAGGAAGAAAAAGACAAAAAGAAAAAAAAATCTAGACAAACTAGTTAAGCCTGGTAAAGAAAATAAGCAAGTATAGCAGAAGCTAGAATACAGAAGACATGATTAATTAGTGGGTGTCAGGCATTCTGTAAGAGATCTGTAAAGTTCCTATCTCTACTTACCAATCCTAAAAAGAAAACCTATAATAACCACAAACTGAAACTTTCAAGTACTACATGCACACACACATATGTATGTATGTATGCATGTATGTATGTATGTATAATGACAGAACAAAAATTCCTCTGATTATTAGGCAGGAGGCTACAACTCCTGCTAAGTGTGAAGAAGATTCTAGCCTTCACCATTCATTAAAATTGTAATTATCAAGAATAAAGAGCATACCAAACAATGTTTATGGCATAGATTCACTTATTTGTGCACTACACATGCACGCAATGGGATCCTTCCAATTTTTTTCTACTGTAATTCTTCAATGTCTTAGAAATTAAAAACTTCTTACAATGACAAAGTAATACCTTACATAGGAAACTCTGGACAGCAGTTAGCAAATGAGCATTTATCATGCCTAATAACAGAGTATAAAGTTTCCAATAAACATGTTTGCCTCCCCTATCTGTCCTGTTCTTAAAGATAGAGTCAGCTTATCACTCTATGTTCTTCTCCAGAAATACAGGCTACCTCAGTTTTGATAAAGATATTACAGAGGCCCATGTTTAGTTGTAATTAAAATGAACCTTCAAAGCCACCCACCCAGCCAACCCTCCCTTACTTTATAGGAATTCAAAAAGAAATTCAAAGACTTGCCCAAGATCAGGCAACTCTTGTTGGTCTAGCAAGAACTAGCACTCTCCTGTGTAGACCCTCAACCTATTGTGCTTTCCACTGTACCATTAACTCTGCGGTCCAAACACAATCAACCAGGCACGAGAGGCCGTGTGATCTGCAGAACCAACTACCCTCATGACATAGCAAGGTTATACTCAGAGACAAAGTTCTGAGCAATCACCAGTCTTTAGAAGAGTGCAGCAAAATCAAAAGCTATAGGCCCTCCTTAGGCCACTTCCCCTAGGCCTTGGGTTTGCCTTCAGTAACAAGGAAAGTATTCCCTCCACCTACTCACACTTCTGAGACAGTTGAGGTTTAGAAACTATTACTGTTTGCTGCCAGGGCTCTGGAGAAGGCCTTCCAAGCCTAAAGTGCTCACAGGATTTTTCCTGGGCATCCCACTAAATCAGGACCCATCCCTGTTTTGGCAAGTTACTTGATGACCAGGTCTTGAAGGCAATATAATCTTCACCCCTTTGTAGCTGGACTCCACAGGAAGTAGATGACAGACCTTCAGATATAAGTCTCCTACTGGAAACTGTCCTTGCAGAGTCTGGGCTTCACTGAAATCTGACCGTCACATGCTCACATACCATTGGTGTTCTGTCCTGGTGGTTACCACAGATCTCGCTCTGTAACCCCTTGGAGAGTTCTCTGTTATTAGTTTATTCTGTTGGCTAAACACAGGGTTATTCTGTATAGTCCAAATTGGACTCCAACTTGCAGTCCTCCTGTCTCTGCCTCTCAAGTACTGAGATTGGGATTACAGTGATGTGTACCACCATGTCCTGCTGCTCTGGCACTCTTTGGAAAAATCATCTGATCTTTCACTCACTCATGCAGCCCTGTCTAAATGCTTACATTAGGTCACTCTACACAACTCAGAGAAAGATAAAATATGATTCCTATAACCACAATAAAAAAGTCAATAAACACATTAAGGTTTTCAGGCAAAAAGAAAAGAAAACACTCAAGATAAAGTATTTGAGGGGTATTTAATTCCTCAGTGACTGTTTTCCAGATTCAAATGACATGGACTTTGGGTCATCTGTAAATACTCTATAAGCAAGAGCCTCCCTAATAGTCTATTTTTCTAAGCACTCTACAGCTTTAAACCTCTCAGTGCCTCTTCATGCTTCTAGGCAGGCAGGCAAGTTTTTTTAACCATCAGTTCAACACCATTTAAATAATATTGCTCATAGTCTATGCTGTATTAGCCATCGATTTAGCGTGAAATAAATTAAGCCACATTTTTTATGACTTAAACCAACAATAAACCTTGAGTGTGTCACACAGCATCTGTCGGGGAGGGAGCCGAGAGAAACTGAAATGGGTAGTTCCAGCTCAGGGTCTCCCCTGGGGTCTCCCATGCTGTGCAGGGCTGCAGCCATCTGAAGGCGGGACTCTCCTTCTAAGGTAGCTCGCCCTGAGGATACGTCAGTGTCTTCAAGACAGTGGATATGCAAAGCAAACAGCAGTGTCTGCTGTGAGCATCACTTCTGCACTATCCTGTTAGCCAAGCAGGTCAACCCTATTCGGCTGAGGAGGACTCTCGAAAAAGGGGTGACTGCCAATAGGTGGGGCTCTGAGAGGCCACATCGATGGTGAGCTACCATATGCTCTGTGTGCCGAGTCCAACCTCATGGCTTCTGCTGTGTAGATTTCTTAGTAGGCATGCCTCTCCTCTCACCAGCCTGAGAACTGCTGAAAGTAGGCTCAGTCCCCACCGGGGCAGCATTGGAATCTGATTGCCTCCAAGCCTTGGTCTTAGCTCTCACAAGAAGTCATGTGAGAACTAAATAAAATCCAGTATAGAAGAGTACTTCTTTCGTATGTTGTGATTATGTAAAATACTTCTCAGCAACCACTTCTTCTATGAAGCCTAACTGTATGCACTTAAATATTCATTTTATTTTATGTGACTGTTGGCCTGCACGTATGCCTGTGTACTATGTGTATGCTTGATACCAGTGGAAGCCAGAAGAGGGCATGGAATCCCCTAGGACCGGAGTTACAGATGGTGCTACACTGTGGGTGCTGGGACTTGAACTCAGGTCCTCTGGAAGACCACCTAGTGCTCTTAAGCACTTCGTCAGACCTCTAGTCCCTGTATATACACTTTTTTAAAGCTGTCTCTACGGAAGCCCAAGCTTTTCTGTCTGAGCTCTGACTGCACTGTGTGCACCCTATGCAGCGTTTCCACATTCCACGTTGGTTTAAGTGACAGTCACCTCTTCTAGGTTGTAAATTCCTGAAGGGCAGAATCTTCAGAACACTGTCGAAGAGTAGTCAGTAAAGGTTTGATTAATGAACTGGCCAGTGTTTGAAAGCTCCCTCATATCTTCAACTACTCCAGAGAAAGAAAAACCTCCCTGCACACACTGTCCGTGGAGGACACATGAACAGAAGATTGACTTTAGTCTCATACACCTAAATTATCTGAAAGCTGTGGCCGAGAAAACAGTTTAATACTCTCAAAAGTTCTTAGTATCAAAAGCCAAAGGCTCAAGTGTTAACAATGGTTTTTTATGAATGCACGCCTGCCCAGCTTTTCCCTCTACCTAAGAGAGCAAGTGCTGGAGGTCTATGGTAAATGTGTGGTGAGAGACTTCCTAATTTTTTAATATTCACTTATTGTGTTGTGGGTACACACATGCCATGGTACATGTGTAGAGGTCAGAGGACAACATCCAGGAGTCAGTTCTCTTCTTCTACCATGTGGGTCTCAGGGATTAAACTCAGGTTGTGCCTGTGGCTGCAGGGACTTTTATCTACTGAACCATCTTACTGGCCAATGATGCTAGAATTCTCAACACAAACACACACACACACACACACACACACACACACACACACACACACACACACACTTTTCTGTGTGTTGTCTGTTCGGTCAACTACTTAATACAGATGCAATTGTGAAGGACCTTTGTAGACAGAGTTAAGGCCAAGAATGAGTTGATTTTAAGACAACAGTTTTGTCAGGTGGGGGCGTGTGTCACAGTGCCATTCTCTGAGTCCTAAAAGCAACAGTAAGAAGAGCTAATGAGAGAGGTACATGAAGGAAGGGAAGGTGCATGAAGCCAGGAGGAGGCAGCAGGAGGGAGGTTGGGGAGATTAAAAGCCCGACAGGAACTTAGCTCACCACTGCAGCCTTGGCAGATGGAAGAAGGCAGGCAATCCAAGGAATGTGGGCAGCTTCTAGAGGAGAATGACCCTGGCTGACAGCGAGCAGGAAATGAGACTCTGGGTGTCCCAAACACAAGACACCAGATGCTGCTTGCCCATCTGGTGAATCTGTAAGTATGCCTTCACTTCAGCCTTGTGAAACCTTCCCGTTTGTACCAAGAATTATGAATGCAGCCCTCAGCATTGTGGTGGGTGTGTGTTTATGAGTGCCTTCCAGAGTGGAGGCGGGGAAGAGAATGATGGAGCCTGGGCTCACAGGTTGTGAGGGAGTGAGAAACACAGACCTCGTCTTTTCACACCATACACAAGTCTCCTTTGAAAATAAGGCCTGTCTATACAATGGTTGGTATATGATCTTCTGAGATCCTGATACCCAGTACCCAGGTGCCTGCCTCAGGCTTCCTCCTTTCCTGTCCTCACTTATCGATGCAAATGACAGCTTCCCAGGCGGCCAGAGCCTGATTTCTCAATAACAGGAAAAGAGTCGGAGCTACCTAATGTTACCTTTTATATGCTTTCTCAATTGGGCCACTCCCGCCATCTTGGCTGAATGTACTGAGCTCCTGACTTGATGATATTCTGCTTTCTCTGCTACTCAGTACTTATTCTTTTACCTTTTGCTTGCTGTATAAACTCACTCTTTCGCAATTGAAATGACAGCTACTACAGATCATTCTCCAGACCACACAGAACAAGTTTGGTCAATGTTGTCAGCTCTACCCCTCATAGTATCGGTGAACAAGATGGTCAACCAGACCGCTAGCATTACAACAGCTGCACAAGGTTGAGCCCTTCAACATTTCATCATGGAAAGGGGGTGGCTCATGAGGCCCCGCCCCCTCCCTGGAGGAATACAGATAAGTTTGTTTAAGTGGCTGGGGGAAGGGCCATCACTTTCCTCAGCAGTTAGCCACTGAGATGTTGCCCATGTTCCAGTAGATAACCTCCTACCCGTGCTCGGGAAAGCAACTCTAACTAAACTCCATGGGTCCCACCTACTCAAAAGTCATGCAGTTAGGAGGTGTATGTGCTGGGAAGGAGAAGGATTTGGTGAAAGAAGATGGGGGATGAGACAGGAGGATGGATGGTGAGCATGACTAAAATTCACTATATACATGTATGAAGCTGTCAAAGAATAAAAATTTAAAATAAGGATTAATTACAGCAAACATTATGAGTCACTGCACTTTATTTAAAATAAGTTATTTTTAATAAAGAAATAAATGTATGGTACATGAAAGTCACAGAAAAGATATAGCATGTAGACTAATACATTGATCCAACAACGTATTTGGCACATTCCAATGGTAACCATCCTGTGCATCAATGTGCAGTGTCCAAGGGCTCAATGAACAGATGATTGCTCAACCAATCTTAATGACGGACTAAGCCTCCTTCCCCAGTTGGTCCCAAGTAACAATGCCAAAGCTGTCTTAGTGCCCAAGTACAATGCCACAGCTCTTAGAGTCGATCTAGCAAGTAGCTATTCAAATGACTATTATCAACCAGAAATGTTCTTAAAGAGTTATTGATGCTTCTATTTATTCCAATTCAAACATCCAAATACAGTGTGAAAGCATTACTCTGTACCATGAATCATTCAAAACCCCTCTTTGTGTGATGAACTGGTAGTGCAGATCTATAAAAATGAATTACAGTTGCTTTAGGAGGGAAATAAAGTTTGCTAATCAAAAGAGCAGCAATCTCCCCACAGAGCCCCAGCAGTGATCTCCCCACAAAGCCTTCTTGCCCCTTTGGAGGTGAATCACATGTGACCTTCATTAAAACATTCCATCTGATCTCCCCACAAAGCCTTCTTGCCCCTTTGGAGGTGAATCACATGTGACCTTCACTAAAACATTCCATCTCATCTCCAAACCCCATACGTACCATGGGAACTACTGCCATTTATGTTCTGTAACTACCCTCAATTTACTCAACATCACTTCATCACCTCACCCTCTTACCCCTTCAGTGCACTTCTGTAGTGGGTAGCCATTCCAGCTTTGATCTGGAAGTTCCAACCCCCATTGAGACTTCGGCAACTGTCACGCCTACAAGGCGGGGCGAAAGGAGGCGCCTGGGGACCCGAGATCTGGATCGGCGGGCTCTCTCTCTGTTGCGGGACCCTGGACTGGAGAGGTGTACCAAGCAGAGCTCCAGAGAACACCGCTGGACTGCGATACACCTTCCCCAGACTCCGCGACCTACCTATCCCTTAATTTGTAAGTTACGCCATTAAATAAATCTCCTTTTAACTACGTGGAGTGGCCTTAATAATTTCACCAATACACTTCCTCCTCACTTCCTTCAAATACATCCTGTATAAGAGCCTCTTCACTCTTGGCCTCCCCCTCAAAGCCCTCCCCCTCTATCCTCAGGGATCCCCCTATTGGTGAAGATCTGACGTACGACTTCATATCCCCCGACCTGTGTGAAGTCTTCCTGGCCCCTCTGTTAATCTCACAAGCCAGACCACCCGGCCTGGAGCATCCTTGTCATGGCCCTGCCATTGCTAGTCAGCTCTTCTAAGGCTGGCCTTGCTAACAGGACTACGGATACACCATGAGAGCAAGAAGCACGGCCATCTTCCTTGCAACCTGAGCTGATGGGGTCAGCATCTCTTCACTGTGTGGGACAAGGAGAGAAGTGCTGCCAGGCTGCCTTTTTATTTGCTTTTGTTTGTTTTTTCTGGCCCAGCCACCATCTGGTCCCAAACGACAATACCAAAGGCTATCATAATGCCACAGATTCATGACATTTTTTAAGAGCCAGCATTAAAAAAAAAGACTCAAGAAAGAAAAGAGAACAACATTTTCCAAGCCAATACAAACCAGTATTTGTTCTTCTAAACTAGGGCTGAGCAAAATAGAGTAAGCTGCCACCTCTCATCGTCATAAGTCATAAGACTCAGCTGCACGGAGTCTAGGAGGTTGTTGAAGATTCGCCTGGGCAGGGTCATCACATATGAACAAGGAGAACAACTGAGCGTGGATGGTCAGGTACACGGGAACTCCCTCAGCAGCACTGAGAACTCACTTAGGCCTGGAATGTGAAGAGCAGGTCAAGGAGACATGAGGCAGTTACTGCCAGAGAACACCGGAAGGGACCAGAGAAGGACAAAGCTGAGTCACACATACACACCTCTCAAGAGTGTCACTTGCAGTTAACCTCCGATGACCCTCACAGAGAGAAAGTCAAGCAGATCCATGGTCCTACAGCTGAATGCTTCTCCTCGGGTCTTTATGTCCATTTCCAAGTGGAATGGAAATGTCCCAGATAGGTAGAGATGCCTGCATTTTCCAGGCTGGAGAAGTAGCTCAGTTGGTAGAATGCTTGCCTAGCATGCACGAAGCCCTGGGTTGGATTCCTAGCACCATATAAACTAGGCGGGGCGGTGTCCATCTGGAATCCCAGTACTGAGGATGTAGAGGCAGGAGGGTCACAAATTCGAGGTCATCCTCCCCCACAAAGAGTTCAATTTTAAAGAAATGCATTTCTCTGATTATTTTGTTTTTTTAAAAAGACAAAGTAGATCAGACCCTCCACAGCAGGAGTGCAGTAAAGAGCTGCCCAGCTAATCCACAGAGATGCCCAGCCATCCTACAGGGACACAGGGCTCTGGGTTTGGGTCGGCATTAACCTAGCTGAATGGAATGTCCTCTCTCCTCCAGCGTGTGACCCCTGACAGTGAACAGAAGCCTGATTTGTCAGCTCTGCACAAGCAGGGCTCTGTGTGCTCCCCACAGTGTGCTCACACCTTGTCTAACAGAGACACAGGGATCATTTCCCAGGATGGTGCTGAGAAGAATTCTAATCGCCCAAATTTAATAAACTGCCCAACTGTTCTATGTGATGTGAGTTTCTGTCTTAATATTTAATGGTAAAAAGGTTTATTGAACAAGGCAGCCATGTCTTGCAGGTGTGCTATGGTCTAGTTTGGATCCTCCAAATGTCTACAGAAACTTACTCCTAAAAATCCTATCTTCATGGTATTTGAGGTAGGGCTTTTGGAAATTGATCAGGATTAGAAGGGGCCACAGGAGACCGGGGCCTCTGCAATGACATCAGTGCCTACAACAGGAAGAGACAGAGAGACCTGAGCTGACGAAAGCCTGTTCTTACCGGCCGGTGTCCTCCTGCATCACATGAAATGAGAAGAGCTCTGGGGAGGTCGAGCAGATGCTCACACTTTGCTCTCTTGAACTTCCCAGGCTTCAGAGTTACGGGCTCAACAACCCTCTACTCTTTATAAATAACCCAGTCTGTGGTACTCAGTTATACAAGATATAAATAAATAGAATCAGGATAGAAGTTATTCAACAACTATTAACATCCCCCATGCCCCCACCCCCGCTCCTTCCTCAGGTCCTGTGCTGCTGGTGTGTCGAGGTTTAAATCAGTCTTCACCCAAATTTACAAAGGCATTTTTTAATCCATTTTACAGATGACAGGAAATAAACAAAATCCAACAAAAAACTCTTAAGTCCTTCAGAGATTAAAACCTAAGAGGTGACACCAGGCATATCTAGCTCTGGACAGAGGGTGTAAGCTGCTCTAGGCAGGGTGGGGCAGGCGTGGGCCCCTCTGGACATCCATCACTAGTGGTGACACCATCCTGTCACCACTTCTAGGCAAGGTCGGACCTGAGAATCCTTTCCTTTGACTTTCAAACAAAATACTTTAGTAAGCAATTCCAGTGTTTTCTTCCCTCTCTTGTTTTTAAAATACAGCTCAGCAGTCTAAGAGAGAAATCAGAATAACAGTTTAACCAGAGAAAGGATGACATCAGTAAAATATAGAAACCCTTGATTTAGGAAATACATAAATTCCTTTTCCAGAATAAGGCTCCACTCTAAAAATAATGTTTTTGAAGGCTGACTTTAAAAAAAAAAAAATCACAAATGGTACAGAGATCTAAGTAAAACCTTTCAGGCTTTTAAAAAACGTCCTAAAATCTGTGTAATCTAAACTATTATATTTTCTCACAAAGGAAAAACAGTGAGGACTGCCGAAGAAAGAAAAAGTAGTCAGAAAGTACAATATGACACCTCGAGATGTCCCAGCCGGAAAGAAAGGACGCGAAGCCTAATGGGGTCATTCAAAAGGAGACAGGAACCACAATGAAGAGGTTCTCAGTGGCCAATTTTGCTCCAAATAGTAAGGACTAGAATTGATTATAACGCATTGGGTGGGTAAAATCTCATGTGTATGGAGAAGGCAGGCATTTAAAAAACCAAAGGGGAGAGGCAATCTTCCTATCTCCATCTAATTCCATCTGCCCTTGGGCCTCTGATTGCCCACCGGTGATCTGTGTCCGTGTTCCTTTCTCATTGACTTTTTGCTGTGAACGGGCTTTTTCTATTACGAAAGCGACCTAAGAGCACGGATAAGCACCACAGTGGGCAATGCCTTCGGTGGCAGGGAATGAGCACCATTCTTCACACACCCAGTACTGATGGGGGCCGTACGGTGGGGGAAATGGAAGAGGAGGAAGGAAAACAATTCATTTTACTCTGGGAAATTTCAAATGAAGGGGGCAGGAGACTCTTCTAATTTTACACTGGCTTTGGGGCATGCCTTTGTCTGCACAGTCCACAGTCTCTAAATGTTGGCAAGGTTCAAAATACTGCAGAGTTACAATAAAACAAGAGAGAGGGAGACGGGGGGGGGGGGGGGGGGGGGGGGGGGGGGGGAAGGGAGGGTGGGATGGAGGGAGGGAGAGAGGGAGGGAGAGATAGAGAGGGAGGGAGAGGGAGGATTGGGGAGAAAGAGACAGACAGACAGGTAGACAGACAAAGAGACAGATAGGCATACATATTCCAGAGAGGCAGAGACAATGAGAGAAGAGTCAGGGAGTGTCCCTGGCAGTGAAGACGAAGGCATGCTGTAGCCAAAGCTTCTGAAGGGCAGGCAGTCCCGGGCCCACTACCGCTCGTGCTAGACCTGAAGAAGTCCTCTTTGCCCCTGGAGCTACAGCTTCCTGACTAAAGGAGCCACTCTCAATGACCCCCGCCCCCGCACACCACCACCACCACACACACAACTTCTCACTACCTTCCTAAGCAGGAAGTTCTGCATCTATAAAATACGGGATGCCCCAAGTTCTTCCATCTCACTGGATTGCTGTGAGAACTAATGGCTTATCTACTGAAAGTATTGGAGGCTATGCAGAGTATGTAACAAGCATGGCAAAATGCTGGCTGTTGTCAGTACGGCAACACATATGATAATTATAGCCTCTATTACCTGTCCCAAAGTGTCTCCGAAAGGTCATGGTTCTCAGGAATGAGCCTTCGTCACTCCAGCCGAGGTCACTTGCACCTGCCACTCTTGTTTTTCCAAACTGTTGTCTTGACAGCTCATGCCTCTCCCAACATTTCAGATGAGACGCCTGCCCACAATATACACCCCCCAAATCACAACAGGATGCTACTCCTTGGGGGGTGGGAGAAGTGAGATATCCATCGGACTGTTTTCTATTCCCACAGAAAATGAGGAGTATGTCCAAAAGGAGAGCCAAGCCCAGAAAGAAAATCTACGGCCCAGATCACTTCAAGAAGACAAGTATAGGTGTACAATCAATACATGTGCATACAATCCATATGTGTGCATACAATCAATACGTGTGCATACAATCAATACGTGTGCATACAATCAATACATGTGCAAAGCTGCAGCTGGGTCACATGGTTCCCAATGCTCTTTTCTTTCGTTTTTACCTAGATAAAAATGTCCTGATCAGGTTTTTTTAACTTACAGGAAAAGGTGGAGCTGAGGCAGCACTCTTATTCTCTGTAACGCCAAGGTACACACTATACAGGTAACAAAAGCTCTTGGCTAAAGGGGAACTCCACTCTCCTCTGTTCCCAAGAATCACATGGAGAGGTTCACCGGTGGAGGCTGAGGAAATCATCTTTCTATGGAAGATCTCAGCTACATTCACACCGGGAGCAGGCTGCTCCAGGATTGACAGTTGTTTCTTTTTATACTCCTCAAGATTTCTAAAGATAAACTATATATTTCTTTTATAATCCCTTCAGAAGACGGGACCAGTACCATCAACAGGGAGAAAACCCCACTTTTATGTCCCCCCAAATTACCCAAATGTCCTGTCCCTTTCAAAAGTTTTTTTAACAAGCTTTAAAGGCTGTACTTAAAAAAAAGATGTATTACTTCATTTAAAAATCCTCTGAAATATCTTTGTCTTTTGGTTGCCCTCTGGGCTAGAACTCTCTAAAAATAAAACACGACTGCAGAGACATGAAAAGAAACAGAAATTTCCCAATGAATGTGATGTCAGAGGGCTCAACAAACAAAATTATGGGATATACTTCTTTCACAGATGTCCATTTTTAGCTCCAGCCCTCAGTTTGGTAGGTCTGGGGACAGTGCTGAGCCAAGGAAGCTAGTCAGTGCCCTCTGAAGGACAGACAAGGGCACAATCTCTAGAAAGGGGTAAAATGACCCATTGTAAGTCCGTTTCCAGTTTAAGTGTGCCCTACACTGACGACCCTCTCTGTAGATGCATTCATTCATCAGATTAACTGAGCCTTCACTATATGTGAGGTGCTGGGGATGAGGAGGGGGCACTCCCAGTGTCCCCACAATTTGTCACAATGCAGGTACACGGAGGGGAGAAGGGGGACACAGGAAAAGGCCCAGCCAGAGTGAGGGGTAGGGCAGGGGTGAGAGGACGGTTTCCCAAGTCTGGTCTCACCAGAGACAATGCAGTGGTGGTGGAATACATAGGCCCAGGTCAGGCAGCCTGGGTTCAAAGCCTGGGACCACTGCCTCAGGGTCCTTGAGTGCATTATTCAACTTCCGTCTTCTCATTCTAAAACTGATATATATATATATATATATATAATATATATACATATATATGTATATATATTATATATATATACACATACATATTTTTAAGTCACTGTTTCTATGGCTAGTCTGCAGTAGGTGAGTATTTTGTGTACAATGCTTAGATCAGTGTTTGGCAAATAAGTGAGCATATGATATATTGTCTAAACTGGGACATTCTTGAGCATAAAAGAAAAGGACATAAATAATTACCCTGGGACAAGAGGAGAGGTTCAGGACTGTAAGAGGCAAATCAGGACACTTGGTCACTTTACATATGCACTCACAGTTACTGAAGGATGCCAGCCAAGCGAAGAAGGAAATGGGGCAAGAGGGAATGATAGACGCGGTGACACTGGGGTAAGAGACTGACAAGTTCAAGGAGTGCACCGTCATCTGTCACTCAGTCCCATGGTCGGTCTTCCTCTCCCTTCAGACCACTCCGGGGCAGCTGGCAGTGCTGCGGCCATCGTTACAGGTATCCACACAGCAGTACTTGCTTCTCCCTTTAGACGGTCAGCATAGAGAACCCCGGTTTTGACCGGCAGATGACGAGCACAAAGTAGGCACTCAGCGTGCTGAGAGAGTAAAGACAACAGAGGTCCTGAAAAGGGTGCTGCTGAGATTTGTTTCCTGGGAAGAATTCTGCCCATGTCACCAGGAGGTAATGACAAGACACCTAACTATACTGTTTGCCTAGGAAAAAATTCCTATGTTGAAGCCCTGATGTGATATTTGGAAATGGGCCTTTTTGTTCATTAGAGTTAGGGTGTGGTGACATTAATGCCATCATATGAAGAGACACGAGGGAACTCGGAGAGAATTATATAAAACTTGTCTTTTCTGAGGTTCATGTCAAATACCCTGAGCAACCAACACGCACCCTTAGAAGGAGATATGGCAAAGATGCAGGTGTATAGCTTAATTTTAGCATTCTAATTACATAAATTCATTATTTAAGAGCACCCAGAAAATTACCCACAAACCAAAGAATTCTAAGTTAACACATGAGCTTCACATGCTCATTGCTACTTAACATAATGTATTCCTACTCTAAAACAATGAATGGGTGTGAATGGCTGAGGCAGAGGCAGCCAACAGCGGACACCCTACTGTTACTCTGTGGGTGACTTCTGGGGCTCTTGGCAATTTAGTTGAAGAGTCTCCAATCTGGGCTATCCTCTGGAGTGTCTTTTTTTATTGTGTGGGGCAACTTCAGCAGCTCACTTTAGTATACAGGATTTTATTTTGCCAACTAGTTTTCTTCCAGTAGGTTAGTCGTAAACACAGGGTCCACTTCCCTGGGCAGCTTGTAGCCTTGGCCTGAAGCAATGAGTGAAACTTGGATCTCATTGACCTCCCTGGGATGAGGACTCAGGGGTTCCGCTTCATCTCTAGGAGGCCCTGCCTTGAAGGTGGTGTATCTAGCACCGCTGTGGGCCAGTACTCAGACCCGATTTCAAGCTTCCTGTCTGTGCACCAGTCTTCCTTCAGAATAATGTCTTTGTGGGGGCCCTTCTTGCCTTAGAGGAGCCGTTAGCTCTTAACTGTAATTCGTTATCTGTGACTAAATGTTTGTGTTCCTCCTATCCCCAAACTTCCATCTTCAAACATAACCCCCAGTGCCATGGCACTCAAAGTTGGGACTACTGGGAATTTCTTAGGACATTAAGGTGGGGATCCTCTAGAACGGGATTAGCACCACTATGAAAGGGACCCCAATAGATTCCCTTGGCTACTTCTACAGGATAAGGGTGTGATGACAAATGGCCACCCAATGATCCAAGGACACAAACTTGTTAGTGCTTTGATCTCAGAGTATTCACACATGGTGGGAGGCAAACTTCCATCATTCACAAACTCCCCAGCCTCTGGTGTTCTATTATAGCAGCCCAAAGGGCTCATGGTACCTGCCAAGTGAAGACAACAGGAAATCTTCATCAATGCCCAAGAAGCACTGAGCAGTTCACAAGACTGCCTCTGCAAGGTCCTTTCAACGCACTGAGCCCGGGATGAATGCAGACCACATCGTATATACAAACCATCATCTTGTTTGCTGGTCTTGAAGACCTTTCTTTAGAGATGGGGAACAAACCCAGGGGAAACAAGCGACTCAGCGAAGGTCATCCAACTTTTATCTTTCGTTGTAAGCAGACACTCTGCCCTTCATCCCACCTGAGCATCCCACATTCTTCATTAGCTGCACAACTAGGTATTTCGTATTTCAAGTGTGTTTTCCTTTCTCAATTTAACTGCTGAATGCTTTTAAAAGAAAAACTATGCTGGGCGGTGGTGGCGCACGCCTTTAATCCCAGCACTCGGGAGGCAGAGCCAGGCGGATCTCTGTGAGTTCGAGGCCAGCCTGGGCTACCAAGTGAGTTCCAGGAGAGGCGCAAAGCTACACAGAGAAACCCTGTCTCGAAAAACCAAAAAAAAAACCTTAAAAGAAAAACTACATCTTAAATATCTTTCTGTCCGTTTTTAGGAGAGAATTACATAAAAGTTTCAGTATTATTCTATTTGTTGGATAAATCACTTGAAAAGATGATTAGAATCTTTGTATCTTTCCTAAAAGATTCAAGTATGATATATGTATACACAACCGAGACTTCACATGTGGCAATGAAAAATTGTCTTATTTTATGCAATTACTCTGACTGAATAGACAATTCCCAATCTTAAAATTCTTCCAGATAAACATATCTCAAATTTCTAATTATTTCCTACTAAGCTCTATTTAGGTTTCTGTTGATTAACCACTTAAATTATTAAGTCCCTATGAATAATTAAAATAAAAACATAACAAGCCTGTGGCTTCTTAGAGGGTCACAGTCTTCTGTCTGTGCCTTTGATGTTCCCTGACCTCCTGAACTTGCTCGATCTAACTGGTCACTCAGCTCAGCTCTACAGAGCAGTAGCACTTGTTTTCTGGCAGGGGTCAGTCTTGGCCTTGCCTGGAGTTACAAGGACCCTGCTGTACTAAGGCTTGAGAATTAGACAGGAAGGCTAGATAAGTGTAAAATGTGTGGCTCTCCCCAGGAGCTGAGAAGAGCAGTTTCCTACGGCCCACAAGAAAGCAAGCCAAGAGCATGGACATGGAGCGCTAAGACTGAAACCTGTGACCCACACAGGATGAGCTGCAAGCTTCACTGCTTTCACCCAGTGACATGCCACCATGGATGGTGGCTGAGGGAACTCGTACAAGGCCCTGTCCCTGGATGAAGAGCTACAGGCAACAAACCACCGTAAGTGGAAAGAATCAGTCTTCTCCAGAGATGACCTCCCTAATTCATCCTAAACTAACCAACGTTAACTAAAGTTAACCAGTTAGCCTAAACCAAGTAGGCAGTCCTAAAATGGCATACATATGAGCAACACCAAATGGACTCAGAACGTTTGTATTTATGTATTTACTTGTATATATACATGCAACAAAAATAAAGGAGAAAAAAGAAGGGGTGGGAGTGGGGGGCAGAGCTAGGAAATGTTAGGAGATGGAATGAGATGGGGTGAATATGATCAAAATACACTACATTACATTCTCAAAGAATTAATAAAATATTACATTAGATATATTAATTTTTAATTATGTGTATTTACATATGTCTATGTGTGGGTATGTGTAAATGACTGCAGGTACCCAAAGAGGTCAGAAGAGGGTGTCAGATACCCTAGATCTGGAACTACAGGTGACTGTGAGCTAAATGACTTGGGTGCTGGGAAGCAAACTCATGGGGCCCCCAGAAGCACTGGCTTTTAACTGCTGAGCCATCTCAACAGCCAGGATCTGAGGGAGACCAGTTCCCTCTTTCCCCCTCAGGATACTCTTAAGCAGGGAGAAATGAGCAATATGTAGACAGAAATACAGAGGAGAGAGACAGTTAGAAACACAGGATAGCCTCGGGAGGGCTTGGGTCAAAACCCACCAACCCCTTCTGTCTCTACTAAAGGGATTTTAAAGGAATGCCAAGGGGTGGAGTAAAAGACCTCCCCCCAGCACAGCTAAGTGCAGACCACCCCAGGCACCTGGTGACCATGCACATGGTCAAGCCATCCCCTGATGTGCTGTGTAAAGCAAGCTCAGCTCTCACTAGGAAACCTTTGTGGGCCTCCACACGGGTCCACCACTTCTAACAAAATTCAGTTCCCAGCACCACCTTGCTATAAGTTTGTCCTCAAGGAGCTTTCTCAAAGACTGAGGCTACCTTATCTAGAATTCAGTGCTGAGGACACAAAGGACAAGGAGGCAGCTTGGCAGCTCTCAGGGCTGACTTCTGGGAATGCTGCTAGGGAGGGCACGCGCCCCTGTGCCCTCAGAGAGGGGCAGAGCTCATTCTGCCTGGGAGCCTGGACCTTCAGGAAGTGAACTGCTCCTTCTGCAGAGGAAGTTGGTGCAGAGAACAGGAAGCTGCCGGGGTTCAGGAAGCCTACTGAGCAAGGGTATTTCGGTGGGCAAAGAAAAGCTGAAGTATCTCCATGTTTGTGTCCCCAGTTTAAGAGGAACTGTGACCCCAACATCCTTCTCAAAGACAAGAGTTTGCCTTTGTTTTTGCTCAGGATTGTACAAGATCCATCCTTTTCTCCAAGAAGAAGAGAGAATTGACCCTCTCAGGAAGGGCAGCTTGCTGGACCATGCCCTCCTCTATTGTACTCCAGGAGCACCTGCTGGTCCTGCTGCTTGGCATCATCTCTGTGTCATGTGGCTGGTTACTCTGAACACCACTGCAGTGATTACAATAAAAGAGAAAAGAACAGTAGGAAAAACAGAGAGGACAATGAAATGGCCAATTCCTCCCTCTGCAAAATATAGCCTCAGACCTTCAAAAAATTGTTTTTGCCCTGCAACTGATAAACATCAGCCGCCTCCCTGCGTGCCCCAGCATAGTCACAAATGGCCAGGTACCTACTCATTTCTCATGACTTGTGCAGGCCTTATTCTGTCTGGCTTGGTCAGAAAGTGAGGAAGCATGGGGGCTCCGAGCCATGGCTCCATCTGCTCTCGGCTCTAGCATGACTACCTCCTATGCAGAAGGAGAGCATAGCTCCAGCCTTCAAAGCTCAGAATATACCATTCCTGGCTTTGATTCCTGACTCGATTCTGATGTCTTGGCCAAGCTTTGATTTCTTTTCATTGGCCTGTCTCTAGACCTGAATCTGTCCCTTCCATGAGGCTGACTCTAGCCAGCTCTGTAGAGAGGCTGCAGCTCTCACAGCCTCCCCATCCTTTGATAGATTTGCCAAGCAGGACTACCACCCTCTGCCAAGGGCCTCTCATGATTCACCCTAAAAACTCTCCTCTGCCTCTGCCAACAGAGATGGCCAGACTAGATAGAACCCAGGTAGTCAGTTCAACCATTCAGACTATTTGAACTAGAAAACCTGAATGAAATAGTTCAAAGTGGAAGAACAGAGCTATGAACTTTGCAGGCACAGTAACTTCCTTTTACTATAGCCTGCTTCTCTAGGGATCTCTTCTGTCCCTTATGATCTCTAGTTTACAGTCAACTGCAGACGGGCCAGGCTCTCACACCCCAAGCTAGTGGAAATTGACAGATAAGGAAGAAGCCATTGAAAAGCCACTGTAGAGGCTCAGCTTCTAGGAGACCCCGAGGAAGTCCTGGCCTCCATCTGCAGCACAGCCCACCTTCACAGTAAGGATGGTGTGGTACCCCTGACTCCTCAGAGATGGAAAAGCATGCAGGGCTACAGAACAACAGACATATGTAAGGCATCGTTATTTTTACTTGCCCTTTTAAAACTGTCCAGCTCAATGAGGTATAACAGATATTAAAATGTATACATATATATACATGTCCACAATTAATGCATGGACCTTGATGAATGTGGACATATACTTATGGTGCTATACTGCAACTAAGATACAGGACATCTCTATTACCTCAAACTTTTCCTTGTGTTCTGTGTGTTTGGGGGCTTAAAATACTTAACATGAGATCCCCTTGTCCTTTAAAGTGAATAATGCCACGTGGTTAGGGGTAGGTACTACACTATTCACCTGATCTCTGGGACATACTCATTTTGCAGAACAGAAACTTCACACACATTTCTCTCTGCCTCTAGCAAGGATCAGTGGAAATTTCTGCTCCTGTTAATCTATTTCAGAAACCCCATACAGTGGATTCCATGGTGTTTGTCCTTTTGTGACTAGTTTAGTTAGTATAAAGTTTTATATATTAGTTCATGTTGCCATAAATGGCAAGATTTCCTTTTTACTAGGTTGAATATATGTGTCTTCCTTAAGCTATTCATCTGCTGCCATGTAGGTTTGCTTCCTTATCTTAGCTATTATGAATAATGCTGTAATGAACACATGGGTGTAAATAGCTGTTAAGAGTTAATTTAAATAATTTGAATATTCAAATGACCCTCACCTTACAATGAATCAACTTATAATCTTTACATTATAAAGGTGATACTCAATCCAGCCTTCACTGTCCACTCCCTTCTCCCATGCACAAGCCCCACCGCCCAGATGACGTTCCCAGGGCAATGTCTCACACACCAGGCACAAGGAGAGTCTCTCAGGCTGTGGCTGTGGTAGGCTACAAGTCTAAGTCACATGAGTGGAGTGTGGCAGTGACCTCCAAGGGTTTTCACATTGGAGGTGTCACTCAGGGCCCCTGGGGACACAGGAAGAGGACTGAGTCTTCATCAAAGTCCAGCTGTCTATAATGTCTGGACTCTACACTCCCAAGAGCATGCACAGATTCTGCTTGGGGCCTCCACTGACATATGACCGCCAGAGAGATACAATGAGAAGTTCTGAGTCAGGGGAGAAGAGTGGGAAAAATATAGCGGTGGACCTGCCTAAGATGGTCAGAAACTTAGAAGAGACCTTTTAATAAGGGCAGAGGAGAAGGTGGGAACTATCAGTTTAAGGCAGGTCCATTTTCTTAGAATAATTTAATCACACTCTCAAGACTACAAATAGTATATGCTAAGTCAACAAATCCAAAATTCATAAATACATAAAATACTAGGAAAAAGTAGACCAGAAAACAACATTCTTGGGAGCCTAAGAGTGAGGTGAGTCCAGTTATAGCCCTGGGCTTCAACCAGACAGACAGACAAAGACTGGCTGGACCATGGGCCGCCCCTGGCTCAGTATGAAGTGGTAAAGTGACAGACACCGGAAGTGTAGGGGGAAGCCAGGATGGAGTCACACGCCCCCCTTAAAGACAGGCCCAAGGGCCTGACACCAGTGTCTGCCTCCTCCCCTTCTTCCCAAACATCCTGCCTCAGTCAACTTCACCTGCCCAAGGCTCTTCCTGTGCTACCCCGACCACTTCCGCATGCCTCAGCAGCTCTGCCCTGACCCTCCATTCACACTGTGAATTTCCCAGCATTTTAATTTACCTACGGAGAGCCTCATCAGCCCTTGCCACCACTTCAGGACGATGACATTCTCTGAGAGCACGGCTCACGGTCCGCACAGGTGCGCTGCCAAGCACTTTTCTGATTTACATGTTGGGAACTGAGGAAAGCCATTAAGCGGAGAAACTGAAACCCTTTTCAATGCCTTTGACAATGAATTGCGCCTAATGGTGGGGTATGCAGTGATGCCGTGACACCTGTATTCACTGTGGGATGACAGAATCAAGTGGACTAACATACTTGTGGCCTCCAGTGGTTATCACGCACCCCTCCCCTAACTGGAACTTTGCTCCTTAGAACCAACATCTCCCCACCCCCACATCCCCCAGTCTCCTGTAACCACCATTCTATGCTCTGCTTCTGTGGCTCCCCCATTTTCAGCTTTCTCATGTGAGAACCTGCTGGGTTTTTTTTTTGTCAGACTTGAATGACTTCACTATAATGTCCTCCAGACTCATTCATGTTGCTGCATGATGAATTCCCTTCTTCTCCAAGGATGAAATGTATTCCATGCTGTGTATGTATGATTATGTGTAAAATATACCATATACACATTTTTCCTTATTAATCAGTTAATAGACACTTTGTATAAACTCCCCATCTTAATACTGTAAATGGTGCAGTGAACACGCAGTGTAAGTATGTCTGCAGCACCCGGACTTAAAGTCCTCAGGATAGATCTAACGGGAAGTGGGCTCACTGGATCACATAGTTCTATTTTCAGCTTTCAAGGAACATCCACAGTTGTCTATTAGTGGCTGGACTCACTAATATTTCCACTATCAGTGGAAAAGGGTTTCTCTTCCCTGGAGCCTCGCCAATATTATCTTTCATCTTCATAACAGGAAATGGGTTTTTGCTCTCTTGAAATGATTGAGTTCTGCACTTTAGATACTAACCCATTATCATATGTATCATTTGTAAGTATTTTCTCCCAACCTGTAGGGGCTGTCTCTACAGTCCCCCTGCTGTGTAGGAGATGTTTTAGTCTGATGTAATCCATCTGTCCATCTTTGACTGTGTTGTCTAAACTGTGGGGGCTAAATCGAAAACACCATTGCCCAGGCTGATGGCTGCTCCCTGCAATATTTCCCACTAGTATTTTCAGTCTCAAATCTTATATTAAATTCTTTAATATATTTTGAGTTTTCATATGTAGTATAAGAGTACTTTATCTTCCTGCAGATGGATATGATATCCAATGTCTCCAACATCATTTACTTAAAAGTATATCTGTATCCTACTGGGTTTTATTGCCATCTTTATAGAAAACAGACTGACTCTAAATGAATAGGTTGACTTCTGAACTCTGTTTTGTTCCATTGGTCATTGTTTCTATTTTTAAATCAGCATCATGCTGTTTTGATTACTATACCTTTTGAGCATGTTCACACACATGTATATACACATACATATATACAGAATGTATTTTAATTATGTGTATGTATGTGGGTATGCACACATGAGTGTAGGTGCCTGAGGAGGCTAGAGGTATTGGATACACCTCATAGCGGCAGTTATAATCAGTTATGGCACTCTAGCCATGGGTTCTGGGAACTGAACTCTGGTCCTCTGTCAGAAAAGTACATGCTCCAAACTGATGACCCCTCTCTAGCCTCTCCTTTAGTATGTTTAAAATTTTTTTTATTTTTATGTTCATTGGTATTTTGTCTGCATATATGCCTGTGTGAGGGTGCCAGAATCCCTGGAACTGAAGCTACAGATAGGCATGAACTGCCATGTGGGTAGTATATTTTAAAGGCAAGAAGTAGAATGCTGATAGCCTTATTCTCTTTGTTCAAGATTGCTTTGGCTATGTGAGTTTTTTGTTATTGTTGTTGCTGTTCTATTTGAATTGTAGGATTGTTTTTTCTGTATCTGTAAAACATGACATTGATTTGTGTATTGAGAGCACTATCCCTGAAAAAAAGACATCTGAAAATTTTCTAAGTGTCTAATCGGTACAGGTGGGAGCAGGCGAACATCTGGAGCACTGAGACAGCTGAGAAACAGTCTAACTTTAGGGGTCAGCATCTGAAGCCCTGACAGATGAGGTGAATAGGAAAGTTGGGTCACCCTGTTACCAGGGCTTCTGGCCTGGGCAGTATCTTTACAAGAAATTCATCGAATGAGCAAGATGAGTTAGCAGCAAAGATGCTTGTCACCAAGCTTGACAACTTGAGTTCCATCCCCAGACCCATATGTGGAAGGAAAGAACCAACTCCCACAAACTGTCCTTTGACCGCTATGCTATGGCCTATATGTATCTCTCTCTCTCTCTCTCTCTCTCTCTCTCTCTCTCTCTCTCTCTCTCTCTCTCTCTCTCTCTGTGTGTGTGTGTGTGTGTGTGTGTGTGTGTGTGTGTGTGTTTCTCTCTCTCTCTCTCTCTCTCTCTCTCTGTGTGTGTGTGTGTGTTTTAATAAATACTTAAAATTAAGGGAAAGGGACACTAGGAATTCATGAATTGTCCATCTGATAGGTAAGTATTCCATGTCATTCTGACAGTACCAAGTGCTATACAGAAATAGAACAGGAAAGCTCCCATTTCACTAGTAGACGTGTAAAATGGTCATCATCACTTTAGCAAACAATTTGACATTATCTAGTAAGGCTGAATAACAGGTACAGTTCTCAAGGCATAACAGATAACTATAGTGCTGACCATCTCAGATGTGTTTACTTATGGAAGACACACACAGGGAGGCATGTACCAGGAGACAGGAGGACACTGACAGTTCTCCTCACTGTCTGAAAGGGAGTCGATGAACAGCATGTACAAACACATAAAAATGTGCTGCAGACACCAACTTCAGCATGACCTCAAACCACGCTGAACACAAGAAGCAAAGCTGACGAAGAAAACAGGCACGTCAGGCTTCGGTTTTGCTTCTGGGTATAGGAGAACACTTTAAGACTTAAGAACCCCAAAGGAGACCTGGATTTGGGGTGACTAGTAGGAAGGATGGAGAGAGGCGAGTACCAGTGGGAAAGGTCAGGATGGGCTTCAAGGAAGTATAAATACAGAAGATACATGTCTTAATTCATTATCCTTTATAATGTACATTATAATTATGTGACTGTGCTTGAAGGACTTGCTATTTAAATACTGACTGACACTGAGCAAATCACAGATGAGTGAAGACGAACAGTCTGTTCTCATACTAAGGACATAGAATAACAGAAATCCCTTCCACACAGCTATGAAGCCCCACACCTATGTGTCCCCAAGACATGCTCCATCTCAGCAGCTTGCAAGTTTCAAAGCTTCAGTCCCTATTCTATGTATATTACCTCTGCCTTTTCTTCTCCACTCTTAAATGTCAAGTTGTTGTATTTTATGCCTCTCTATGAACTATCATAAATCCTTTTTATAATGATATGTATCTAAAATAAATGAGCTATACACTAGAAATAATAATATATGAAACAGATTGAAAAGATCATTTCACCGACAAGCACACACACCATGAAAGGAGCTTGTACCAGATGGCAGTGGAAATGAAGCCGGTGGCTGTCCCGATACATTACCGATTAAACTTCAAGTTCCGGGAAACTGTTACTTTGCAGAAAAGATGCATTTACCTAAACCTAAAGGAATCTAGTGAGGGATGTCATGTTCCAGCTGCCAGACAGAGGAAGGTAATTGGGGAATAAGTATATAGGAAGAATTATGATCAGAGAAAGAGTTTGCAGAAACCGCACTAATGAAGCAAAGAGTAAGAGCTTTGCACCACTCTAGGGCTGTCTGGAATCCCTACACTTAATTTAGGAAGCTTCCAGAACAGTCTATTTCCTTGTTTGTTGAACCGAAAGTGCCATGCATTAATAACCCCACAATTACACTGAAAAATTCTAACATGCGATCCCCGCCTACTTGAAGCCTGGAAAACAGCTGAACTCTGTAGAAACAAGCGCTTGTTGGCATTTCAATTTTCACTTTTAAACGATATTTTTATTCCTAGAATGCCACGTACAAATACTCATATCTACACGAGTGCCATATGGACGTACAATTTTTCTTTTTAATTTGAAAAGAACTGGCCCAGTTATGAATAAAACAACTTGTTGAAAATAAGGTCAAGGAGTGATTTTATAAATGCTGCATACAAGTTCTTAATGAAGCAGTGTGGGGTTGGAAGTGGGGCCGACAGCTTGCCTGGTGTGCAAAAGGCTCTGCAACCCTGCACAAATCAGGTGTGGTGCCACACGCCTGTAATCCCAGCACTTAGTATTTAAAAGGCTCTGCAACCCTGCACAAATCAGGTGTGGTGCCACACGCCTGTAATCCCAGCACTTAGTATTTAAAAGGCTCTGCAACCCTGCACAAATCAGGTGTGGTGCCACACGCCTATAATCCCAGCACTTGGGAGGCAGATGCATGAGAAGGTCATTTGCTACATAGTAAGTTTGAGGGCAGCCTGGGCTCATGATGGTAGCAACAAAACCAGGAATATGTAGCCTGTGTTAAAATCCCTCCCTTCCTTCCTCTGTCCCTTCCTCCTTCCTCTCCTTCCCCTCCTTCATTCTTCCTTCCCTACTTCCTTCCTTCATTTCTTTTCAGCAATAAGGAATGTTTCTGTAATGTCTACAACAAAACAACAAGCTGAGTTTCTCCTGCATTAACTACAGCTAAGCAATGCTCAGCTAGGTCAGACTAGGCTTATGTCCCTGGAAGAAGACAAGATGCCATATTTACCTTTCTACACATTGTAATTTTATAGTTTCTTGAGACAAGTTTGATTGTTTTCTCTAAGAAACAAAAGATGAAAAACTGGTGAAAGCAGCTATATTTATAGTGAACCCACTTACCAACCATCACTGGGGGCTGCAATGGTTTGGCTAGTTGAGATCCACACAAGCAAGAGTCGGGGTCACCCTCTGCATACAGGAGCATCTCTGTACATTAGTGCTGGTGCTTGCACGTATGTACATCTCACAGCCATGCTTTGCATCCCACAGACAGACAGGAACACAGAGCAGTTAAAACAGTGACGATTTAATTCACTCAGTAAAACCATATGGACTTTATCTATATGCAAGGACCACATCCCTGCAGGCTTGTCATCCTGAACTTCCCAGAGAGTGAGACCATTTCCAAAAAAATCATTGAGTAGACAAAGGCCTGGCCCTGCTTCTGGAGTCTCCAGCCTGACGCAGGCCTGATTTCATTTTGCTGTCTCCAGACTTCTAGGAGCTTCTATGGCTAGGAAGAAGTGTTAGCACATAGTTCTGGCTGAGAAAAAAAAAGTTTAGGAAAAAAAAATACCACCCGGGCTGTGGTATTTACATGCTGTGCAAATGGACGCTAGGACAGATGTCTTTGAAAGGAGGAAGGGGTTGTTACCTTTAAAAAACCTAGATGCCATGAACCCCACTTCCGTTTCACTCCATCTCTCCAGCCTTTAGTGAAAGCTGTCACTTTCCAGAATAGAAAAGGTATCCTTTTCTAGTGACCTTTATGTTCACCTCTGTTCCTTCGCTCTGTTTTGCAAATTATGATTCATATCTGAGAAGTCCCCTTACATGCTTGGACCTAACCAAGTGAAGGGTGATCACAGCTCACATGAAGTGACATTTCTGTGTGATCGAGGAAGTAGAGGTCCAGGAAGAGGAAGGAGAAGTAAAGTTAGGTCCTTTGTAAATCTTTCTTGAATTTCTTTATTTGTTAGAGTCTGTTTTGGGGTCAGCACAGTGCGACATGGAGAATGAAGACACTAGAGGCCATGGAGGAGATGTGGGGACCTGTCCTGAGTTCCTTCTCTTTTAAATCCAACACTCACAAAGAAGTAAATATGAATTATTTTCCCCCAAGCAGATTACTATTCCTCAACATTCATTGAAGATGTTTAGTACTTTTTTGGAACCCCTCCTGGGCTAAGCAGACAGTGGAGTTGAATGGTTGTCAGGTCCGTAGAGATGATCTCTGGCTCTAGGCACCGATGTCTTGAGTAGAGCTAGGGGGCACCACAGCTCACCCTCCCCACCCCAGAATGGCGTACACTGCAATTTTCATGAATCCAGGCACAGCAAGTGGGAGGGCCGAAGTAAAACGTGAAGAAGGCTGGTTCTGAATCAGGCAAGAGTAGTTATCAAAACACAGCTCAGTCTAAGGGGAATGCTGTCTGCCTGGCGAAGTGATAACACAGAGCTGTGTCAAGCAGGAGATCCTTCCATGACCTCTGCCATGCATGACTCTTCCCTGGGTAGTAGGGAGAGCCTTTGACTAAAGCCAGCTGTTCTTGTGGCTGCAGTTGGATTGGAGTCCTATATAAATAATGTAGGGCCATTCCAAGTAGGAGCCCAGTGGGCATCCCAAACGCCTGAGCATTGCGCTGCACTTTCATACCCACAGCCCTGGTAGAGACCAGATTCCATCATTTCCACCCGCCAACAACAGGCACAACGAAGTCCAGGGCTTCTGTGCCATCTGTCACCCCTCAGCCTCTCTCACCACAGGGTCCCTTGTATTCTTTTTCCTGATCCTGTTTCTCACCCTTCCACAGTGCCTTCAGCTCCTGGATTGTGTTCTCTGGAACTCTAGAGGTCATCAGCAAGATATCTGCCCCCTCCTCCCTTGCACCCTTCTGGAACACTTTGCCTAGTTTCCTGTCCTGACTAAAGCTTGGCTTTCCCCAAGAACACTTGCTCACCCACTAATCCCCCATCAAGGACTCTTAGGCAGTGGCTCCCCCCTCAATTCCCTGGGCTTTGGAACTTAGGTATGGAGTGGGTGTCTTTACTGCATTTTGTTAGTACATCTAGACCATTATTCCTCCCTTCCTCTTATGTAAAATCTAAGTTTTGAATCATGCACCATCAGACTATCCCACCCACTCCCTCTCATTCCAGGAAGCCCTGGGTTGCTGGCCCCCTCACCGTCACTCTGCCTCATGCCAGTGGCTCTGGCCCTACATGAACTCAGAATCACACTGATGAGCCTTCCAACACTCAACTCTGCGTATTTTTCTCCAAGGTCATACACTAGTCCTTTCCTGCAATACCTCTGAGCCCCTATCCAACCACAATCTCCTCTGTCAGTCTGTACACCTGGAACCCCAATTTCAACATTCTGGTCCCAGTGAGACCCATGACCCACTGATCCACCACTCTTCAATGAGTGAAGAGTGAGTCTCCTCATAATGGGTCCCTGAGTCTCCTCATAATGGGCTTCACCTCATCAATCACTTTTAACTCCACAGTCAATTATCAGAACTATGCCCTTCCATATGCCTTGAGCTCCCTCTCCACTCTAGTTCACAAGGCAAAACCAATACCTCATTAACTCAACCCTCCACTCATTCACTTGTGGGCCCAGAGGGAGGAAAAAGAGACAATTCTGTGAATGTCCCCACTATCAATTCAGAATCTTGAACTTCGACAAAACTCTCAAAATTTCTTCTTGTCTCTCTGGATATGCGGGGGTGGTTCATTTTTTTTTTTTTTTAGAAATGAACTGACATTAAACGACATCACAGGAGTTCAGAATAAGACAAATTTAATTCTGTAAAAGTAAATTTTAATAAAACTTACTTCCAGTTTCTAAGGGGGCACATACGTCCTGAGTGAGACTGTTTGTCCAGAGTCCCCATGGCATCAATTCTTAGGATGATGCTAAAAGAGAATGAAGAGCTGAGTGTGCCACAGGTTTGAACCCACTGCCCCTTACATACCATAAACTACACCTCCAACTCCCTTTATACCTGTTGTTAATTTTGAAACAGAGTACCAGTAAGTCATCCAGGCTCACTTTGAGCTCATTTTGTAGCCCAAGCAGGCCTCGCACTTGTGATCCTCTTGCCTGAGTTTCCCAAGTAGCTAGGAATTACAAACCCATCCTAGTCTACAGATTCAAGATCACTAACCATCTTTCTTTAAACCTATCCTGATTTTTAGAATGGGGCTGGTGGATATCAGCCCCAAATAACAACTATTGGCTACAAACAAACCTTTTTATTCTTTGAGTATGAATAGATTGACTTTAAATAATGTGAGGTAAAATGAGAATATGAATAATACAAAAAAAAAGCTTTCCTGGCTATTGTTTGCACATTAGGTCAACAGGTTAGGATTCTTCAAGGTCAAAATTTCATATTCTTTTGCCAGAAACACTCACACCAGAAAACTGAGCCTTGGGCTGAGAATAACTGAAAACAGACTTTACTTGCAAGTTGAGTAGGTGCCCTTCCTCCTGGGGAATGCATTGTCTGGCTTTCTCTCCAGCATTCCACACAGAAGCCTCGGTGTCCAGCCCATGGAGTCAAATTGCAGGTTCTTAGGGTGTCTAATGAATTGCCAATGGAGAAAATTGCTAGTTCCTTTTAAAAATAAATGCCTAGAGTGGTAACAGCACTCAGCTAAACAGTACTGGCAGCCTACAAATTGTGCCCAAATTCCTCCTTCAGTGCAAGGCACTGATTTCCCCTTCATATCGTAGTAAACATCCAAGGTAAAGTGTTGAACTAGGATATATACCTGCTGTCCCCAGCAGCAGGTCCTTACACATCCACCCCACACCTCCTCTGTAACAAAGGCCTTGGAATTATTCTAGACTTTAAGCTTCTGGAAAATTGGATACACTCTTCAATGCTCATATCAACCCAGCGTCATAGCATAGATGCAGTTGAACTTAATAAGTGCTCTATTCGGCTAACGTCTAATCCTCTCCACAGCTTTGTTATGAATGATGCTGTGATAGAGATTATGAATTCTAGAAAAAAGGAGATCCTAGACGCCAAACAGAAATGAAAATGGAAAGTGCTGACTACCATGGTTTGATGTGTGCACACTGTGTGCACGTGTACCACACTTGTATTATTTTTCTCGAAGCAACTTAAGGATTTATGTTGGCTCGTTGTTGGAGGGCATGTAGATCTCGTGGTGGGAAGGCAGAGTGGCAGGAGTAGCAGGAGCATGACGTTCCCTGCTCACATTGTCACAGAGCAGGCAGCAGGGAAAGGGGGACACTGGTGCTCCTCTGTCTTTTTCCCCTTTCATTCCACCCGGAGTCCCATGCCATGACTCCGTGTAGCCTACATTGACGAAGCCCTTCCTTCCTCAGTCAGTCCTCTCCAGAAATAAGCCCAGAGGTGTGTCTCCCAGGTGATTCTAAATCTAGACAAACTGACAATGAAGACTACAGCCCACTAATATGTGCAATTTACCCATGTAAATACAAATAAAACTTAAAACTTATCGGATGCTGCAAACACTCGGGTCAGCAAGGATAAGCATGTTTTAAATACTGTTATGGGTTTTTATTAAAATTATATATATATATATATATATATATATATATATATATATATAAAAATAATTGTGTACGTGCGTGTGTGCCTGTGTGTATGCACATGTGCGTGCGTGCGTGTGTGTGTGTGTGTGTGTGTGTGTGTGTGTATTTTCCATGGTGCATGAGTAGAAGTCAGAGGTTCTCTCTTTCCTTTCTGCTCTCATGCTCTCTGCTTTATTCCTTTGAGACAGGGTCTCTTACTGAACCTGGAGCTATTGGCAAGCGAGGCCGCTGGCCAGCAAGGCTCAGTGATCATGCACTGTACGTACATATAACACATATTAAGGATGAAGTTACAGGCACATGTAATCATACTCACATTTTGTTTTACCTACCTAAGTTCTGGTTATTTGATTTCATGATTTCCTCAAGTTTGTGCATCAAGCATTATTACCCATTGAGCCATTTCCATCCCTAAGTTTTTAATTATTGTATTGCAAAACAGAAAGTTTGCTTTCACAGTTTGATTTCCATGACATGTAGAAAGGTTTCATCAGTCCAAACTTTTTAAAAAGTTATTTTATGATAATTTATAAATAAATTACTGGTATTTCTGACAGTTCCAGTAGTATAAAATTCTATGTGATCAGAAACCTCTTTGAGAATCTTATGAAACCAGATCTAACCAGAAAACGCCCTTAAACATAAAACTTCTGCAGCCAATTTCACAGCTCAGAAACTCATTAGCCAGATTAATGATGTTAACAGCGATGGGAATGAAGATATCATCGTGTGTGATCTTGAACAAATCGAATTTTTCATACCTGTTATGTTTCTCTGCAAGGGGATGACAAACTCTTCCATGTACAAGTATAATACATGACACCCATCACAGGTATAGGTCAGGCCGGTCCTTCTAACACCCCCACCATCTGCATCACCTCATCCCGGTACCCATCCCATCTACGATGTGTGAGTAACAGGCAAAGCAGGATTGACTTCCTTTTTGCCAGGCAGCATGTCTGGTTGTGCCCACACATATACAGAGGTCTACACAATTAGCAAACAATGACAAAACTCTCCCCTTCTAGTGTCAAGAGGCAAACCTCCGGGCTTGTTTCAGAGAGACTTGGAGTTTACTCGGTAGCTTAAAACTCCTGAAGTTCTGTGCCGGGCGGTGGTGGTGCACACCTTTAATCCCAGCACTCGGGAGGCAGAGGCAGGTGGATCTTTGTGAGTTCGAGTCCAGCCTGGTCTACAGAGCGAGATCCAGGAAAGGCACAAAGCTACACAGAGAAACCCTGTCTCGAAAAACCAAAAAAAAAAAAAAAAAAAAAAAAAAACTCCTAAAGTTCTTTCCTGTTCATCACTTAGCTCTGGCCACTCTTGATTTCTATAAACCTCAGATCTTCGATTTTTATCACTCTGTAGAGTAGGGTGATAAAACAAAACCCTGGTGATGTGGGTAATCAGGGAAGGTAGACACAGGGAAGCAGACTGATAAAGGACAAACCATCCAGGATTGTAGACACTAACAGAGAGGATCCAATAACCACTCTAGGAGGTGAGGGAGCAAGACATTAAACACTGCTTTATGAGCAGCACGGAAGGAAACTGATTCAGAGTGTCTCTCATTCTCAAAGCAGAAGCATTTGTCCTCATCCTTCTGGGCTGCTGTAACAAAGCACCTTAGACACGTGCAGTTACAGTTCTAGAGGTTGAAGTCCACCATCAGGGTGTGCCTTAGTTAGCTTTCACTGTCAACTTGACACAGTCTAGTCACCTGAGAAGGGAGTCTCAGGTGAGGGGTTTCCCAGACCAGACTGGCCTGTGGATGTGTACACACTGATGGTTACTTGATGTAAAAGGGCCCAGCCCACTGTGGGCAGCACCACCCCTATGCAGGTGATCCTGGGTTGCATAAGAAAGCTAGCTAGGCATAGGATGATGAATGACACAGTAAACAATAGTCCTCTGTGGTTTCTCTTTTACATTTTTACTTGGATTCCTGCTCTGATTTCCCTCAATCAACAACTATGCCCTGAAGTATAAGCCAAATAAATCCTATGCTCATCTAAGTTACTTTGGTCAGAATATTTTATCACAGCAACACAAAGAAAACTAAAACAGAGTGCCATCATGGTCAAGTTCTGATGAGAGTCTTGTAGGTTGCAGGCTGTTGACTTACTGCTGTGTCCTTAAATGGTAGAAAGGGGGCACACTGGCCTCTGATTGCAAGGCTTTCAGGGCTCCACCCTGGCAACTGATTTCTCTCCAAGTTCCCTCCTCTGAACATCATCACACTGGGGCTTAGATTTAGATGAGCCACAGTCTACTCCAATGATCAAGATGTAAACTGTTCGTGAAATGGCCAGTCCAAAGGCCCGAAAGAGACTCAAGATAACCAAAGTATTCAGTGGTGGGTGTTTTCACAGAACCTCCATGAAACTCAGAGGAATGGTGGCATAGCATAGAAATTTGTGTGTGAGCTGGCTTTGAACAAGTCTCTTCCTCCCCTGGGCTGGTAATGGTCACAGTCTCAGAAAAAACTCCCTGTACCCAGAGGCAGCTCCCCAGTGTGGGTTTCTGTAAGTACTTTACACTCTAGTCAGATTAAATTCTCTCTCTGCTCTCTGTCCCCTCCATTGATAGCTCCTTTGGATCCCCTGAGCCTTACCCAGTGCCTGACACAGAGGTGAGGAAAATAGGGATGGAAAGATAAGAAATGAAATTCATAAAATGATATCTTAACGCTAGGGTCAATCAGTATATCCCCAGAGTGTGTTTACACGCTCGTGTAGGTAAGGGCATTTATTTTTCTTCAGTTATATGAAGGCTTAGTCTAATTAGATTAAATCATTTACAGACCACTACCTATTTTGCTTGCTCTATAGGAACAAAATGTATGGCTGAGAATATATGAGAATTAGGCCTTGTCCCTGCCCCTCAAAGAAATGGGTCTGGCTAATGAAAAATAAAATGTGTTCAATAACCAGGGCAAGGGACTAGAACTCTCATGAAAATGCTGACCTCACCAGTGTTGTGGAGAATACAAGCAGCTGAGTGATCTTAGAGGTTATGAGCCTAAGGCACATTCTCCGAGAACACACTGCACAGAGCAGTGACCTGCCTGCCACCCTGCAATCAGACAGCCAACCTGCATAAGACCAATGGAAATAGCCAGGGGCTGGTGGCTCACGCCTTTAATCCCAGCACTCAGGAGGCAGAGCCAGGTGGATCTCTGTGAGTTCGAGGCCAGCCTGGGCTACAGAGTGAGTTCCAGGAAAGGCACAAAGCTACACAGAGAAACAAAACAAAACAAAACCAAACAAAAAAAGACCAATAGAAAAAACCTAAGCCTCACCCCCAACCCCCAGTCAGTGGCAGGAACTCCTTCCAGTTTGAAGTAGGGCTCATAGGATTATAGGTTCTTCCCAGGGTTACCAGATAGGGTTCCACAGCTCACATACATACACCACACCATACACACATAAACAAGTAACCAGAAGGGTTCAATTAGCAGAATACACAAAAGACCAAAGAATGCAAAATAATTCAGTCATAAAGACATCTCCTTGCTTATAAACTGGTGGGCAAGAAACGATGGTTAACTCAAAAAAGAACCACCATGTATATGAAATACCAGGCCATAATAATAATGAAAAACCAGAGATCAAACCGGAAAAGCATCACAAGCAGTAAGTTATTGTTACTTGGAGCAGAGAAAGGCAAGCCTTCCTTTGGTACTTAAGAATATAAGGAAAATAGAGGAAAAGCAAGAAAAAGAAAGAAAACAGACAGAGGAAATAGCTTTTGTAAAATTTATAGACCTCACACGAGGTTCTATCATGTGAGTGAAAGAGAGGGTGAGGGTAATGTTTTAAACAGAATGAACAAAAGAAACCCTGATCTGCTGTCGGCTGGGCAGCGAGACAAGGGCAGAGCTGCCAGCCCAGCACTGCATTGTTCCAGAACGCTGGCAGGTACATTCATGCTAAATGTGTTATAATTGAGAATCGATACAAGGCAGAGTCAGCTTTAAATAAACTCTAAGGGCTTATCCGAGCAAGGCCGTTAATGTCATGTTGCATTTTATACAATGGTGTTTAGAATAAAAAGCCCTACATTTGGGTCCTGGAAAACATCATTTTAAAGAAATATTTCTACAACAGACACTTATCTGCTGCCTTTGCTATGAAGCAACTTCATAGCAACTTCAAGGCAGATGAATGCCTGGAGCCTCTGCCTCCACTGTGCACCTGTACTCTGGCTGAAGGCATTGAGATAAATTCATGTCCTTAACCTCTCTTCTTGAGTCACTCTGACTTCCAGAAAGAGCAACACCTTACAGGACAGACAACTCCCACATTCGGATGAGAAAAATTACCCAGGAGGGCAAGGCTTCACCCTCAGCCGTTCACAGCTACAAGTGAACAGCTTATCCCAACACCATGCAGAGCAGACCTGAGCTGAGACCATGATGGGTCTATGATATGCAGGACCACACCTTGACCAGGACTGTCTAATTAGACAGACTTCTTGTCCTCTATTTACACCATAACCTCATGCCCTTCTCCTAGAGATGGGCTTAGGGGTCCCTGCACATCTTTATCTGCTGTTCCTCTTCCCGAAGTGGCACCTCTGAACTTTCTGTTCTTCACCACTTCTTATCTCTTTCATTGGTATATTGGAGGCTGCTGGAATGCAGGCTTTCTATCATAAAAACTCCAGTAACATTTTCAGCAATGACAGCTGTAACCCCAACATTTAGTCTTCATGATAACTCTCGTCTTACATGAAAGGAAACAGATATGTGGCTCTAAACTGTGCAGAATATCCATGAAGTTGCTGTCAATTTCTAATGTGGACAGATAGACCAAGACACCAGGAGAATCATGAGCAAAATTTGCAAACTCATAAAGAAAAGTCAAAGAAAGCATCAGTGGCAAAAAGTATGAAGGCCAAGGGACATTAAACTCTTTGCCCAAAGTCACATTTCTAAAATCTGATAAACACGGGATACGATGCAAAGTCTATTTGGCTACTGTGCCAAGTCTATAAATACCACACATGGACACTGAAAAGAAAACAAGAAGGCATTCCACGTAGGGAGGAGAAAATAGGCTCAAGGACTGGCCAGGTGAAGTACGAGTTTTTGTGGAGAAAGACTAGAAGAGATTGGTAAGGGACACTGGGTCTACCTGTGTACAGTCTTCATGCCTGTTCAGGAGGCACTGTCTACAGTCAGCTGGGAACCACATAAATGTGGAACACAAGTTTTCTCCTACGTGTGTGTGTGTGTGTGTGTGTGTGTGTGTGTGTGTGTGTGAGAGAGAGAGAGAGAGAGAGAGAGAGAGAGAGAGAGAGAGAGAGAGAGAGAGAGAGAGAGAGAGCGCGAGCGAGCTTAACCCAGCAGGGCTGCATAAAGACACAATTTGGTCACAGGCTTGTTCACCAGGTATTTGGAAGGGTCTACACTTGGCTATATGGTGTGCTTTGATCTTGCAAGGGGGAGGTCTTTTGCCACTTCCCTTGGCATATTATAAAAAGCCCTTTTTAATGAAGGACGAGGCTGGTGGGTATTGATCCAGGCCCTCACGAAGCTATCCTGTGTTTCTGTCTTTCTTCTCGTCTCCATCTTTCATTCTATCTGATATTTCCTCACTCCCCTCTCCTCCACCTAAGCTGGACTCCCACATTTTTTCTTAGTTTTTTTTTCCCCCTGGAGAAACAAAGCAAAGACAATGAAAGAGACTAAATAAGGTAGTGAGGTTAACAGAAGGAAGGGGTAAAGAAGCATGTGAAGAAACTCCAGCAAAAGAGAAAGTAAAACTGTAGGACAGCCACAAATGGGACATCTGCATCATCCCCCCTCCCAAAGCCCAGAGACAATCAGAGAAGAGGGGTCAGAAAGATTGTAAGAGCCAAAGTTGAGGAGGACAAGAGCAAAACAGTGTCTCCTGGACATGCAGGGCCACTAACTGCACCCATGACCTCACAGCAGCGGTGGCGGCCTGCACAAGAGGTGCACAAGATCGAGTCGCTCACCATACGGCATGGAGTGGGAAGGGGTCCATAAGCCTCTATGCCTAACTGCAGAGCTATGAACAGGTGATGGCTTCCGGGAGAGAAAGAGCCAATTTTCTTTAATGGCGTGGCCCCTGGCTAGGTCAACCACACTCCAGAGGATGGCCCCACAGTCCTGAGTATATGGGCAGCACAAATTGGACTCAATGATTATTAAAATAATAAATAAAAGGAGGAATAAAGTCAGAAGTTGAGGGGTAGGAAAGTAGGGGTAGACCTGGGAGCAGTTAGAGGGGCGGTGGGAGGATAAATGAAATCAAAATATATCGTACAAAATTCTCATAGAATAAAAACATCAGTATTTTTAAATTCTAGGGCTATATTAATATGGGATCTCCCAGGAAAGAAAGACATCATTTTCTGAGTGGAGGACTTCTAAATAGCACACTATCATTAAACACTCACCAAACACTATGCTAATATAATACCAGTGAGTAAATATTTCAGAATGATCCATCCAAAGGGAAAGAGGCAGACACCATGGCTACAGGAAGCACACCCATTTCCATTGGCCTGCTTCCTGGCCTTCAGAGGGTGCTCTAATGGGTTTGTTAATAGGAATGGGTCACCTCTGTCGACACAGCAGCCAGGCTTCACTTCTTTGAAAGGCAAACATCAAGACTCAATGGTAGAACCCACCCCCCCCCCAAAAAAAAAGGCTGAGTAGGGTTTATCATCTCTTTCTGTGGCTCAGAGGATGGGATGGGTAAGCTGGGGATCTCAGTCTGAGATGCTTGAAGCAGTATCTACACCCCAAATCCATGTTCCCTGGGACACTTAACCTCCTGGGAGCCTCATAAGGTTTGCAGCAGGAAAGGATTCAAAGATTGAGGAGGCTGGCACTCACTGTGTCCCTCAGAATCTCTTTACCCCTAGAGAGCAGACAGATGTCTCTGCTGTCATTACAGCATCTGCACCAAGGGGCTGCGAATTAATTCCTGATTCTACGGAAACTCATATAATTGTGTTATTTTTGTTATAAAAATGGCATTTGCACGCATTTGAGTTACTTTACCTTTAGTTTATGCTGTAAGATTACTGAGTCCTTAATCTTCTGGCTATATGTAGTTACACACACACACACACACACACACACACAAAATCTTTCCCTTCAGAAGAAACATGAATACATTCACTGGATGCACTCCTATATATTCCCCTTTACATTACATTAAATTCAATAAATGGGACAGAGCCCTTCCCTGAGTCAGAGGAGAAACTGGAACAAATGGTTTACAGCTGCTCTTTCTCCTGGGTCAGCAGCTGGGTGAGAAAACTGATCCCAGCCACCCTTCAATAACGAAGGCCATCCTTTCCCCAGCCAGCACTCAGAGAAGCCCTGCTGAATTCCCTTTCTTTGGAGCCTTTTTCAACAAAAGCTGTGTCCCTTTAAGAAAATACAGACCCTCTGTCCCATGATCTGGCTGCTTGTAGAGATGTGTTAGAGTCTTAAATGAATTCAGTGGAATGATGGGCTGTTTGTACTGCCCTGGATCACTTCACTCACAGCTGTGTGGGTCCAAATGGAGCTGGGACCATCTCTGCCCTGACACAGAATCATAAATAAAGGCTGAGCGAGCCTTCTGCGATAGTGGGATGCATTCCCTTACAAAGCCACTCAATCACTGGTGTAAAGGAAAGCAATGCTCCAGGGTCAGGGCTGGAGAAGTCAACAAAACACACTGTGTCAAAAAATTAAGTCCGTTTCAGTCCCGCCAGTCATTCCCCACATAACAGCACTTGTATGTGATTTATTTTTAGAGTAAAAAGCCAAGTTATTTTCATTTATCAGAGCTGGAATCTTACACACCCAGCTGTTGAGTAACACTTGTCAAAGATGTCAAAACATCTTTCAACATTTAGACAGCCACCTAGCTATTATTCCTGTAGGACACGTGGTTAGCTGAAAGAGTCACATCTGACAGATGCAGAAAAAGAAAAAAAGTAGATATCTGTGTGGAAGCCACAACTCCTATTTCCCAATCATCCACCCCAGCGATCTCCCCACCACTCCGCACTGTGAGACACCCAGACTTCACAGAGAAAAAATGGAGTCAGACCTCTTCACAATAGCTGCCGAGTGTGTGCGCTCTCTCTTTCTGGCTAATCTTCCAGGTCTTTACTACATCCATAACTCCAGATTGTGTTTCTGTTAATTCTAGCTCGGAGTGAAGAACTCAGGATCTATAAACTAGGGCAGGTATCATATTCAGTCAGTCTACGGCACCACGACTGTCCAGGAAAGCTGCGGGACTGTCACCCTTACTGAAGCCATCTACCCAAAGCCATAGCTGTTTAGAGAGAGCACCAGCATCTCTAAAACCGCCTGGCGGAAGGAGAGTTTTGAGCAGTAGGGGTAACAGTCCCTGCAGGACTATGAATGAATTCCTATACTTCTGTAATGTTCCTTTTCTCTGGGGGCTGGTCTACACATCAGTCACTAGTTCAACTAATAGGTACAAGAAAGAACAGCAAGGACAGAAATACCCAGAAGTCAAAATGGAAACGGTGAGCCAAGATAATGACAGAGAAGCAAAACATGGACCCGCCAACTAGTCAGTACAGACATAGTCTCAAATTACAACAGGCTAGAATGTTCTTCCTGCTCCCCACAGAAGCCCTAACTGCACGAGGTATGGCCAGGCCATGCCTTCTTCCTTAGAGGCCCCTGCCTTTGATCCATCTCTGCTCCTCTCCTACCTAAAAGGCACCCACCAAGCTCATCTCTCCAGCAATGCTTTTCTCAATAAAACCATTTAAAAATTAGCTGGCTCAATGTCGTGATTAGAACAGCATGGGAAGTTAGTATCTGGGGATACTGAACATGTCACAGTGGATCAGTAAGTTCAACAAAATAGGGAACCATCCTATCAAAATGCTAATAGCATCCCTTACCCCCTTGAGAAAACTGGGTCTCCCTTAACAGTCAGGGCAAACAGAGGAAAACTGAAGAGAAAAAGATATATTAAAAATGCTACAGTTAATAATCAGCTTCCCTATTATGACCATAAATAAGGGAACATATCTCTGTTACCAATGAACTCTAACATTTGTACTAAAAATCCTGTCTAAAGCAGTCAGAAAATAATGCAAGATATACAGCCTAGTGACAGGAAAGACTCAAGGAGAAACTAACCGTGTGCCGAGCAGACTTTTATTAACCCTGCCAGGCTACACTCAGGGTGGAAAGAGAATACAGCCTGGGGAGAGCTGCAGAAGTGAGCTTTCTAGGGAGCAGGATGGGGCAGGTTTGAGGTTAGCTTCTCAGGTCCTGACTGGCTGCAGAGGGAGCACTGCTAAACAAGGGTATGGGAACACGCTGTTTAATTCGGCCTGGGACGAAACTGGGGATGTGGAAGATGGCAGGTTTCATCTTCCTGGAAGGAGTGTATCCGTAAGAGGAACTGAAACACTCCACCACCTTGTAAGCAACTCATAGGTAAATGGACTGAGACAAAATGGCATCACCGATGTTAAGCCCTGTCATTC
This sequence comes from Peromyscus californicus insignis, assembly GCF_007827085.1. NCBI lineage: Eukaryota > Metazoa > Chordata > Mammalia > Rodentia > Cricetidae > Peromyscus > Peromyscus californicus. The sequence continues at coordinate 98,272,241 of NW_026294402.1, forward strand.
CGGCCTTGAAGTCATAAGGAATAGGGTGATGTGTTCTCTCCTCTGGCTACTTCCCATGAACCCTGGATGTAGTCCAGGGCAGGGGAGGCTAAGGAATGGGTGGGCTCCTTTGGTAGTGATTGATACGCTCTGGTCATGAAGATCTCTGTCACCTCCTGGTTAGTGAAGGCCTGCATGTGCTCCTGTAAAAAGTTCTTAGAGAAAGAGCAAAAGAGCCATGGGCCAAAGAATTGGGCCAAAATTATGATAGTGTGTGTGGGGGGGACTCTTGGGTAGGAGCCAAGGAAGAAATGAGCCAAAGAAGTTCCAGGAAGATCATTGGATTTGGAGCTGTTCATCTGGTTTTCTTGCCCACTCCCTTAGCTTAGGTACTTCATCCCGAACCAGGCCTGACTGATTATGGTAGAAACAGTGTTTCTTCCCCCAGGGCTAAATGGAAGTCATCATTTTCTGTCATGATGAGATCCAGGCCTCTGCAATTTTGGAAGACCATTCCTATCAGGGAGTCCAGCTGTTACAGTTCTGGGTCCTGAAAAAAAAAATGTCTGCAGAGTGGCAAGAAGAGAGACCAGTCGGATGACCCATTAGTCCTTCCCTCACAGGTCACCTGACCTGCTTTTAGAGAGAGGTTTAAGAGAGCATATCTCTCTTTTAGCTGCTTCCAGCTGACAAAAGGGGTGATGTAGAAAGGGCAGCAGTTAGTGTGCCTCCAAGGAGGGTCCATCTAAGAGGCCACAATAAAACTCAACAGATGGCAAAGATCTAGAGCATAGGACAGCCACGAAATGACAGTATGCACCCTTGGAATGTGTTGTATGAGTGAGTAGCAGCTGTAACATACAAAGTGAGACTATTAGGCCTTGGGAAATTGCTACTGAGAGCACAGTTAAGAGCTGGGGCAGCTTTGTCCTTACTGAAAGAAGAAAACAAGCAAGAAAGCCATCTAAAGAACCCTTGGCAGGCTTTGTCACAGGTGCTAGGAAGACTGACTTTTTGTCACTGCTATCAATTACAAGGTGTAAGGCCACTGGTTTGGTAGACCTGAGACATTTCACTAGCCAGCATTAAGTTCAGACTTGGCCATTGGGTCTCCTCTATATACCCTGTAGGGAACACTAAGAGATAAAGTTAATGAGGAGAAAAACGTTAGCACCATGATTAACTTAAGTTTTGATTAGTAAGGTGAAATGTAAGTTTACAACTGGCTGGACCATGCACCAGAGCCCTGTAGAAGGCTAACGTAACTGCATAATCAGCAGTTTGTGAGAGAAGTCAGCTAAGTCGGCATCTTTTATAAGATTGTCTAGCCAAGTTCCCAGGACAACACTTGGATACCTTGAATAATTTCCCAGATCTGTAAGTTTAATAACAGAGTATCTGGCATCCTCCTTCAATCATGAAATATGGATAGTTAGGGTAGAGAAAGAAATGTCGCATCTGTGGTAAGTACTCTTCCAGACAGAGATAGAGAGCTACAGTTGGTAAGTACAGCTTTTAGATTTGTATTCAGTATTTAATAAGACAGGCCTGTATCTCAGGACAGACACTGCAGTGCTGAAGCCAGCCAAGGAAGGTCTTGTCTTGTATCTGGGCAACATATATATCAGGAAGAGAATCATTAGTGAGAAATAGTTGTTCAAATAGCATTTCATATAGCTAAGTATATTGACTGAATTGTTACGGAAACATACTGATCATTTTAATCTTGATTATACTTTCTGGATAGGTGTTTAAGATCATGTAGGTAAAAAAAAAAAAAAAAAGATCATGTAGGTAGCCACAATTAATTTTTCCTTTGGTACTGTCAAGGCCAAATGAGGGTCCAGTCCTCAGGAGTCATGTGGGTTTGTGAGGAATCTGAGACTCCTCAACCTTTTCTTTTTACTGTTGTCCATCTATGGTGACAATAAGCCAAAGGCCTTGCTTGACCTGACTGTGGCTTCCCTTGGAAACACTGAGGAAATCTTTCCTTTGTAGACTGGATGCTGGTTAGAACCCACTATGTAGGGTCTCCATGGCCCCCCTAAACAAAAGGACATATGACTTTGCACAGATGCAGAACATTTCTAAAGATGATCTACCATACCCTAGGACCTCACTGACGAGTGGGAAATATTATTTTAGTCCCTCTGGCCATATTAAAACAACCTCCAAGTATGGTTATAAAACACACAATATCAATTACACAAGTTGATACTTTTAAGTAGTGAATAATATGTTAATAGCCATATATTTTAAAATAAACTTTGATTAGACATACATTTTTAGCTAGTTTTTGAGATTTTTTTTTACCTTAGAAACTTTAAATCTCATGTTCTATGTACCTTAAATAACTTACTCAGACTTTTAACTTACAAAAGCCCTTTAGGTTTTTTTCCCATTCTGAAAACATACATTCATCTTAATTTTCATATACAAATCTTTTTTAACTAAAACAATTTTCATCTTTTTATCCTTTATAACTTTTTAAAAAGTTCTGAATACTATGAGACATAATAGCATTAACAAATGAATTTACTATCTTCTGAGAGAATTTTCTCCCTGCAGGATGGAGGTAACAAAACAATGTCTATGCTCTCTTCATAAGCTCCCAATAACAAACCAAAGTTCAATTTCAAAACCGTCCTGAGGAACCAAGGAGTTTACAGGGCTTATTTATCAGCCTTGCTCTTCTTACATCTGGTACCCCAAACCAAGATCCTTTTACGGTCCTTTGGACACAAAGCCCTCTTTTCTCCCCACAGGGGTCATTCCTTCAGGAGCACAGACACCCACTGAGCTCACTGTTTTGAGCTAAACACTCACCAGTCACCACCAGAGACTTCTGTACAAACCTCACGTGGAAGTTTTATTGGTGCTTCATGCTATCCCAGTCTGGCCTCCATTCCCTTGCTCTCCTCCAAGTACCCCCCTCTCCTCCTTCCTTGGACCTTTTCTTCCCCGAGTCTTTGATCTCCAGACTAGAGGCCCTTTGCCATGCACTCAAATTCTTCAGGACGAGGTAAACCCTCCAGGTCGGCCCCAGAGTCCCCTAACCAGTCAAATTCTTCAGGACGAGGTAAACTCTCCAGGTCGGCCCCAGAGTCCCCTAACCAGACCTCAGAAGCCCCAGGAGCTTCAGACTCCTCTCTTCACCGAGTCACAAAACCGGGAGGTTAGGTAAACCACTCCAGTTTGACTCTGTGATTCCTCTCAGTCTTAGGAGCACAGGGAAGCCTGCTCCTAAGATTTAGGTCATTGTAGAGAGCCGTGCACGGCCGTGCCTCAAAGATGGCACGGCGTCTGGCTTCTGCCTTCCCGATGGCAGGTGCTCCTTATTTGGCTAAGGCTAGGATCTGGCTTGCTTCCGTGCACCTGGACCTAATCTGGCTTGCTTGCGTATGTCTGACCCTATCGGCATTGTCCATGTGGCACTACGGGGTTGATTGCCCAGTAGCTATAAAGGGCGTGGGCTGGCTTTCCCCAAGAGGGAGATCGGAGGAGGAGGAGGAGAAGAAGAAGATGGCTTTCCCCGGGGTCAGAAGATTGTTCAAGGTTCCTGAATAAACTGCTTGGAGAAGAGCCTGGCGTCGCGTCTTCCTTGCTGGTCGAGGCGGACGCGACAGGTCATTTTCATCTAAGTCTGGGTTAGACTCTACCAGTTCTGACCATTCTGTTCAAAATTGCTTCAATGCTAAAAACCAAATTTCATGCAATGGGCTCTAAATTGTCCATGCCAGTGGGTACTCCTTTGGCCTGTCTCACGACAATCTCCAAGAATTTCTTCTTAGCTGCTTCAGTCCTCCAAACTCATTTGGCTAGCCAACCAAATCTGGCCTCAATTTGAAACTTTTGATCTCAATATTCTCATTCATCTAGACATTCTCAGATAAAACAGCAACTGGTCCAAGGTACCCTATGTCCAAAGCTTTTTTGCCTTCATTTTTACACCTCTCTCTGCAACTCCTGCTTTGCCTTCCAGATCATCCTTTGCTACCAAAAGCTTGATCCCAAATCCAACTCTAACTCCTACTCCAGTTCCCTGGCTTTCAATCCCACTGATGAACCTCCTCACCAACTTCCCTACCTCCATCTTCAATCTCCACACCCCTCCATCTTCAATCTCCACACCCCTCCATCTTCAATCTCCACACTCCTCCATCTTCAATCTCCACACCCCTCCATCTTCAATCTCCATGCCCCTCCATCTTCAAACTCCATGCCCCTCCATCTTCAATCTCCATACCCCTCCAATCTTCAATCTCCACGTCCCTCCATCCTCAATCTCCATGCCCCTCCATCTTCAATCTCCATGCCCCTCCATCTTCAATCTCCATGCCCCTCCATCTTCAATCTCCATGCCTCTCCATCTTCAATCTCCATGCCCCTCCATCTTCAATCTCCATGCCCCTCCATCTTCAATCTCCATGCCCCTCCATCTTCAATCTCCATGCCCCTCCATCTTCAATCTCCATGCCCCTCCATCTTCAATCTCCATGTCTGCCCATCTTCAATCTCCATGCCTCTCCATCTTCAATCTCCATGTCTGCCCATCTTCAATCTCCATGCATCTCCATCCTCAATCTCCATGCATCTCCATCCTCAATCTCCATGCCTCTCCATCCTCATTCTCCATCTTCAATCTCCATGCCTCTCCATCTTCAATCTCCATGCCTCTTCATCCTCAATCTCCATACTCCTCCATCTTCAATCTCCATGCCTCTCCATCTTCCAATGCCCACCTGCCCTTTAGCCTCACACACCTTGAATGCACAGATCTCCATAGACAACCTCCAACTATCTTCTCCCTTACCCTCCCCTCCCCACACCCAAATTAGGGTAACCATGTTCCCCCTACATAAGGTGGCAGGAAGGGATGGCCCTACCCGAGTCCATGTGCCTTTAGTATTGGTAGAAATGGATGTTACTAAATAAAATCCTAGACTGTTCTCTGAAAACCAATTCCATTTATAAAAACAATTCACTCAGATAACTCAAATCTATGGCCTCACTGGGATGATATATACTATATCCTGACCTCTACCCTCACCCAAGATTAAAAGGACTGCATCTGGAATGTAGCCCAGGGCCAGGCCAATAAACTCCATCAACAGAATGACACCTCCCCTCAGGAGATAGAGCAGTCCCTTTCAGAGACCCAAATTAGAATTATCAAAACTCTGGCACTGGGACCTACCACCTGCAGCTGATGGTAAATTGTTTAGCTGAGGGAATTCAACAAAATGCCTACTCTATAGTTAACTTTGACAAACTGAAAGAGGTTACCCAGAGCTCTGGTGAAGACCCCACTCTCTTCCTAACCTACCTCACAAGGCCATCACTAAATACACCCATGTGGACATCAACTCCCCTGAAGAGACTCTATTACTTCATTTTGATTTCCTGGATTGATCAACCCTCAACATTAGATGAAAACTCCAAAGACCAAAAAAAAAAAAAAAAAAAAAGGACCTTTAATGCCTCAAAACGAACATCTACATATGGCCCTTAAAGTATTGAACAACAAAAAGGAGGGCAAAAAGGAACAGGAAAGAGACCTCAAAAGGGACAGGAAAGAGTACCACACCAGTTTCCAGTACCTGGCAGCAACTCTCAACAAATCCGTACCCAACCAGTCTGCCCATCACCAGCCATTCCAAGGAGGCAGGGTCAACCCCATCTCCTTGTTTTTGATGTAATCAACCTGGCCACTGGGCTAAGCAATGCCCTAATCCACAGCCGCCCACCAAGGCTTGAATAAGCTGCAGACAATGGGGCCATTGGAAGACGGACTGCTGTGTCAAACTAATGCCCCCTTTGACCTCTATTGATATCCCTCATCCACCACCTTGGTCCTGTGAAGGAACCCAAATTCTTGACCCCCAACCAAGCTCCAGCCCCATCTTAGCTCATCGGAACTCAGGGTAAGAGTAGGTTTGAGGTTAGCTGGCCAGGCAGTGATTGGTTGTGGATGGAGCATTGCTCCACCAGGTTGTGCGGACATGTGGTCTAATGCAGCCTGGTGCAAAAGTGGAATTCAAAAGGTGAAAGGTTTCATTTTCCTGGGAGAGGTGTGTCATCAGAGGAATTGAAACCCACCACCTTCTTATAAGCAATTCATGGATGGACTGAGACAAAATGACATCATCAAAGTTAAAGCCTATCAAGTTGGAAAGAAAGAAAAATACCTTTATTTGCAGATGACATCATTGACTACACGAAAACACGAAAGAGAAAAACCTCCTGGCGCTGGTGAGCAATCACAGCGAGGATGCAGGGCACAGGGCTCCACACAGAAGCCAACCAGGCAATCACACTCTTATATGTCTTGGATGAACAAGTGCAGTTTGAAATTCAAAAGCACATAGTTTATATCAGCACCTCCACAAACTGAATACTTAGTTATCTTAAATCTTAAATAGGTACAAGTTTATGAGGAAAACATCCTGACTCTGAAGAAATGTTCACCTGTGGACTAGAACATGAGATAGTAGTTGCTCCTTCCTCCATCCACAGATTAGTATGTAACTTGTCTCGCTGCTGTGAAAAGATACCCGACTAAAGCAATTTCAAGAAGGGAAAGTTGATTTTGACTTGGGATTCTAGGGGATACAGTCCATCATGGCCTGGAAGCTGGGCAGCAGGAGCAACAAGTGGCCGGACGTTTATGCCTAATCCACTTCCTTCTTTCCATTCTGTTCTGGACCTCTGTCAATGGAACTGTGTTGCTCACATGTAGGGTGTGTCTTTTCACCTCAATTAACCCAATCTAGGTAACCTCACACACACAGGGCCAGAGTTTTGTTTTCCTGGTGATTCTAAATATTATCAAGTTGACAATCAAGATTAACTATCACAAGATTCAACACCATCCCAAGCATATTTCAAGATGTCACTTGTGGCTATCAATAAAATGATCAATGTTCATATTGAGATGCAGAAGAGCCCAAATGGTTAACTCAATATTTCAGGAGAAGAACAAAAGTTGAAGGAATGATGCTGTATGAATTAATAATTCACTATAAAGTTACAGTGGCTAGGCAGTATGTATTGGTGAAAGACCAGATAACCATAATCAATTAAAAAATATGAGCCCAGATATAGACCCACATAAATAAAGTCAATAAATCTATAATAAAAGAGCAAAGGCAGGCAATACAATGATGCAGCAAAAGTATTTCCACAAATGGTACCAGAAACTGGTACACAAGTAAACAAATAATGTAGCTAAACATATTCTTCACAATCATTAACTCAACAGGAATTACAAACATTAATGCAAAACACAGAACACGATGAAAGACGAAGAGGGTAAGAAAAAAACCTACAAAGACCTTGGGTAGAATTCTGGCTTTTAAAAATACAATACCAAATGCAAAAATCTATAAAATAACTGATAAGTGGAACTTCATTAAAATTAAAAATGTCTGATGTCTGAAAGTCTGAAAGAGAATGAGAAGGCAACAGGTGTTAAGAAAGTATTTGCAAAGGACATTTATGATATATTCAAAATATAAAAAAGTGAGTAAGAAAATACAAAACCTAATTATAAAAAAAAATGGCCAAAAAACTTTAATAGATATTTCACCAAAAAGATGCATTCATGGCAAATATAGATATAAAATGATGTTACATACACATCAAGGAAACTTATATTAGCACCACAATGAGAACTTTACCAGGCCTGTTTTAGAATGGTTCAAATCCAGAACCCTGACAACACCCAGGGCTGGTGGAGATGTTGCACACAGAAACCCTTATCGTTGGTGGGAATGTTAAATGGCACAGCCATCTTATAAGGCAGTTTGTCAGTTTCTTACAAAACAAAACATTCTTACAAAAATTATCTAGCAGTGATGTCCCTTGATATTTTCCCAAAAGAGATGAAATCATGTTCACCCAGAAGCCTGCTCATGGATGTTTAGGGCACCTTTATTTAAAATGACCCAACCTTCAGAGCAACCAAGATGTCCAGAAAGTTCTGGAATATGATTCAGTACACAAAAAAAGTGAGTAACCAAATTACAGAATGATGGGAAGAAACTTCCATGTATATTTACTTACTGAGTGAAAGAAGTCATTTCAAAGGGTTACCTATCGTGTGACTCCAACTGCATGAAAAACAAAACTGTGGCCATAAGAAGATTAATGGCTTCTAGTAGTTTAGGGGTGGAGGAGCAAAAGGAGATATGACTAAACAGGACACAGAGGGGTTTTAGAGAAAAATAATGTCTGTGATTATAATGGTGAACATGTGTCGTCATGTATTAGTCCAAATCCAAGGAATGTACAGCTCCCAGATTGCACTCTTTTTTTTTTTTTTTGTTTTTTGTTTTGTTTTGTTTTGTTTTTTCGAGACAGGGTTTCTCTGTGTAGCTTTGCGCCTTTCCTGGAACTCGCTTTGGAGACCAGGCTGGCCTCGAACTCACAAAGATCCACCTGCCTCTGCCTCCCGAGTGCTGGGATTAAAGGCATGCGCCACCACCGCCCGGCCCAGATTGCACTCTTAGGTAAACCATTGTCTTGGGGTAATTATGATGTAAATACAGGTTCACAGAAGGTAACAGAAATGCCAATCTAGTGGGGGATGGTAGCAACAGGGACAGACAAGCATATGTAGGAAGGGGAGGGATACAGAAGATCTTTCTATTTTCCTTTCTACATTTTGCTTCTAAGACCACTCAAAAAAGTCTTTTGAAAAAAATCTTTGTGAGTTTGAGACCAGCCTGAGCTATAGAGTGAGTTCCAGGACAGCCAGAGGTACACAGTGAAATCCTGTCTCGAAAAAACAAAAACACAAAGGAGGAGAAAAACAAGCATTGTGTCCTCCTCCCCACCACCCCGGTCTCACCACCACCACCACCACCAAGTGAATCATCCAGAGGATCGATTCCACCCCCAGCCTCCTCTTCCTTTCCTTCCAGCCATCCTCCTAAAGGCACACAAACCTCTCACTAGAATTCCCTCTACCATGCAAAACAACCTTGGGCTCAGTAGGCTTTAAACAACGTCCCTTAAAATGTGTCTTTATTTCCCTATCTTTTCATTTGTTCAAATGAAAATTTCTGAGCAACTACTATTGGTAATATTAATAGATAATATCAGCAGAAAAATCTTCTGTGTTACTAAAGGGCTTAATCATGAAATCGGTGCTGTAATAGATCGGTGGAAAATTAGGGATTCCTTCAAGGAGTTACTCCTCGGAAGTTAGGCTTGTGAATGAAGACCCTCTTGTGAAACACTTTTCTGAGCCAAGTCCAGGCTTAGAAGAAGAAGAGGTGAAAATTCTCTTCTCGCTTCTTCTAGACTCTTTGTAGAGCTCTAGGCAATCTTAAAAAAGGCATGCTGTACAAACAAGCCTCACTGCTGAGGGTCAGGAGAAGGGGAAAAGTGGACGGAGACAGCTCAGCAGCCCCAGACTAGAGGGCAAATATTTTAGAGTTGGTGCATTCTATCATGTCAGAGGGACAGACCACGGCACTGCCTGTAGCAGGCAAATATTGCAGCATCATTAAAAAATTCAGCAAGACACAAATGTCTTACTAGGATAGACCTGTTCTAGAAGAACTCTGTTCTACATAAATTGACATCTTTTTACAACAAGAGTACATGGTCACTACAAATGCGGCCTTCTAACACACTGGGAGTCTTATGATATAAAGAGTAGTGTCCAGTAGAATGTTCTTCAATGATGGATGTGTTCTATATCTGTACTATCTAAGACAGCAGCCAGAAATCATGTGGCTATAGGGTACTTGAAATGTGATAAGATCAAATGAAGACCTGAATTATATAAATCAAAATAATTTAAATAGTCACACATGGCTAGTGGCTACTATTGGGACAAAGTTTAGACGACTTTGGGAAAATGACACAAGATATCAGCATGAGAAAATCCTATGTCTATTCTGAGGGCTTAGAAAAATGCTTTCTCTATGCCTTCCCCACCACAGACACAAAGACACCATGGAAAACGCCAGGACATATCACAAGCCATGCAAAAGAACTATGATTCTCCAGCAGGCACCTTGGGGCCTTGTTAAACTAGATCACGAGGTCCGCTCTGAGAGATTTGGAACAGGAAGTAAGAAACCCAGCACTCCTCATGCCTGGCCTGGAGACAGAATTTTGAGAAGCACTAGAAAAATATCAACGTCAAACATTGGCCTACTCCTACCAAGAGAAGCACTGTCTTGTCACCTCTGGTCATGGAAGAGCCTCATTCTTCAAGGTACTCAGACTCTTAGCCAAGCACTCTTACACACACACACACACACACACACACACACACACACACACACACACACACACACACACACCAAAAGCCAGAGAAACCAGACTGTCTACAATGGACTCCCCATACATTAGATCCAAGGTAGAGAACAGGGGCAAATCTTTCATGAAGCAGAAACACAGAAAAGAGAACTCAAAAGAAGCCTCAACAGTTTACATCTAATCCCTGCAGTGGCCATGTCCTGTCGTGCGACTGAGGCTCTTTGTGAAAATAATGTAGGATATTTCATATTAGTTCAGAATTATGGCCTCCTTTTACTGTTCCAAGACACAACATTGGAAAATACCAAAGGACACGTGTCTTATGAAAACATGTTATTTGTCACTCCGAGGGTGTACATTGAAAAAGTCTGTTTTCCTATTCCATATTCTCAAAGAAAAAAAAGGAAAGAAGTGTAAAAGCTCTAGAGCAATTGTGAGTTTTTCTAAGCAGTCTCTATCTTTATATGACTCACAAAAATTGGTCTGGATTGTCAGTCACTCGGGAAGAGATTTTTGTTTTTGGCGGTTACCTTTCTCTGTCCTTTGGTCTAATCTCTCTCTGTCCTTTGGTCTAATTAGACGTGAGTCATTTTCACATTAAGCAGTCACCCTGATGGTTGCAATTTCCATGAGTACTCTTTAGAACGGCCATCTTTTTGCCTTGTGGCCCTCTGTTGGCCCTTAACTTTGCAAAGGAAAAGCTTTCACCCAGAATATATTGCTGCAGTGAGCTAGAGCATACCTTCAAATGAACTCAGAATCTCGGACTGCACATGACTGTGCACACTACTAAACTTCATTCTTTAACTTCCGTTGTCCCCTTTTTTACTGACATCATGATGATCAGGAGGGATGCTTGGGCCCTAAGTATCTGGGAGACAGTTACCACTTAGTATTTGTAGAAACCCTGATCAACTACACAGTACTATGTTCCTTGCCTCCTCAGGCTGAGATACTATGGTGTACCTATTTTACAGGGAAGAAAACTGGGAGGAAAAAAAGAATTAAGTAAAGTAAAACACAGCCCTAGAGAAATTCAGAACAAGATTAAATCACTGTATTCCTTCAGCTGTGGCAATTTTATCTACCAGGAAACATTTAACAATACCCAGAGACCTTTTTGACGGTCATGATTGCTTCGGGAGCTACTGGCATTTAGTGGTCTGAGGTTAAGGGCAAGGGCACACTATACATCCTACAATGCATAGCAATGGCTCACACAAGAACTGCCTCATTGAAATCAGTACTGCCTGGTGCACTGGTAACTCTTACACCACTTTCTTTGGCCCTTTATCAATGGTTAAAGAATGGCCACCTCCACAATTTGACCCTCGTACAATATTTTCACAGAAACATGCCAGTCAATTGCTATTTTTGATGTAAAATACTTCTTAGATACATTTAAAATAGAGGCTACATGAGAGCCACAGATAAAAAGGAGAGTAGCAAGCCAGGCTGCAGTGGCCCACGCCTTTAATCCCAACACTCGGGAGGCAGAGGCAGGCGGATCTCTGTGAGTTCAAGGCCAGCCTGGGTTCCAGGAAAGGCTCCAAAGCTACACAGAGAAATCCTGTCTCGGGGGGCAAAAAAAAAAAGGAGAGTAGCCCCATGTTAAGGAAAATTCGTTTAGGGATGAAATTTAACAAGGAACACTCCTCTCATGAGCAACCTCTAGACTCCGGGCTGAGGTCTGTGCCAGCTGGTCCCTGGACTCTTCTGTAGATGGCCTGCCTCATAGCTGCATCTCCCCACTGAGCATGTGCGTCACTCACGAGCAGCAATGATGCACACTTACGGGAATCTCCAGGGACCTGCAGCCCTTAATCGTCTATATTGTTCAGTAAATTGTACTCATTAGCAAGCCACATGAGGCACAGATGTACAAGTAGCCTTTCCGGGTGCCCTCAGTCTAGCAAGGTCTCATGACACTCGGAACTCACTGGCTGAAAACAGTCCTCCCTCTTAGTTAAAGCTGGAAAAAAAATCCCACCACCACTCACTCCTGGCCTTCTCTAACCATTCTCAGCTCTGCCTGGGATAGTATCAGTCACGATTTCTTCTTCAAAGAATATGTTTGAGGTTCAAGTGCAGAAGTTGGAGAACAAAGAAAAGAAGTGGCATTCTTTCCTCCCTGGACCTCCACTTAGACTCAGAAGAGCTCACCAAACACTATGTCCTACTAGTCTTGAATTTTTTTTTGCCACAAACCAAACTCCAAACAGGGTTTGGTTACCAAGTTCCCAGTAGTCACATACAATCTACCAGCAACTACCCACAGCTCAGTAGCTGGGTATGTGGCTTCCAGAGACAACAGATGGGAAGCTATGGTGTGGGCAGAACACTGTGCTTTAAGCTGCTATGGGCCACCACACCAGAGACTTCAGCTCTGACCAGATATTTCCTTCATGAACAGAGAGATCAGGAGAAGTTCAGTGAATGATTCATGAAGGAGGAGGAGGATGGTAGGAAGGAACATCTGACCAGACTATTAGCAATGTGATATGACTTCAGGAAAAAGGGAAGCCTCGACAAGCCTGCTTGTACAAATCACACCCCACACAAACTCACTCAACAACCCTATGTAGAGATATCTCCACACACACAGGACTCAGTCCCATCCCTTGGTCACCATTTCTCATATTTGTTGATTTGAGTCCATGATTTGAATAAAGAAAGCTTTAGAAGCCTTTCAGAGACAGAGCATCCCATTGCACTGACTCCAAGAAGAGTCAGACAAGAGCATCTATGATTCAGCAAAGCCAGCAAACAGGGAATGCATTTGCCTTACCCTGGAGGAGAGGGTGTGGAAGCCTTCAAACGCTCTTACATCCTTGCGACCCATCGGATCCACTGCTTTTCACCACACACTCACTTCTGCATGCTGGACCACAGCCAAGCAACCTGCCAAAGACAAAAATGAATGAATACAATGGGCCAATTTATCTACAACTTCATCCCCAAAGCCACTGCTCAGATGAATCTGTTAAAAATTAACTTCATGCTTAACACACAGACCCCAACCTCTAGAATGGTTCATGGTCAACACAAGAGGTTCCCATATACATCCTAGACAGGTGGAAAGTCGAGAGGGATGGATTTGATGCAGAAACAGGAGTACTCAGGCTGCTGTGAGTCCTACATCTTTACAGTATGATCTCCAAGGTTCCTCTAAGGGGTTCTCACCATTCTAGTGAGTTAAGGATGGAAATAGCATGGAAGGACTTGTTTTGCACACACAGGCACATGGGTACAGATACACATACTAACACTGCCCCTCCCCCCAATAGTATACACTTTTCCACTTCTGCTAGCTTTCTATTGGCTGCTCAAAATCATACAGTCACACTTAACCCCAGGGCCTTATAGTGAGCTCTCTTGGGTAAGGCTCACTCCAGTCTAATTAAGACAGCATTAGATTTAGAATAGAACACTCAGTATGATGTGATCACAGTGACTTTGACCTAGTTACAACTCTGGGTCTCAGCTTCCTCTTCTGGAAAACATCATGCCTCCTTTACAGGGTTTATACCTATACTCCACATGAAAGGAAGCATCATTTCTCAGACTGTTCTAGGGGTGCATGTTATTGGGGCATCTTGATAAAATGTAGGTTCTGAGTTGAAAGGTCATGGGTAAGGCCCGACATTCTCCAATTCTAACAAGCCCTAGGGCAGTGGTTTTCAACTTTCCTAATGCTGGGACCCTTTAATACAGTTCTTCATGTTGTGGTGACTCCCAACCATAAAATTATTTCGTTGCTACATCATAACTACAATTTTGCTACTGTTATGAATTGTTATGTAAATATCTTATATTCAGGATCTGACCCCTATAAAAGGGTTGTTCGACCCAAGACCCACAGTTTGAGAACCACTGCTCTAAGGGGATCCTGATGCTGCTGTTCAGTGGTCACTCTGTGATTAGAAGAGAGATATCAGATTAGAGAATATCTGGCAAACTTTGTACACAAAGTGATTTCGTGTATAAGGAGGTTTTACATCAGCATTGTTTCTGATTCTAAATGAGTTTTCAACTAGTAGCATTTTAAAGATCTACTTTGTCTGGATATCTGATACAGTTTTACAGAGTCACACAATTTGAGAAAAAGGCTAGAACTTAAGGGGTCACTGCTCCTTTTCTTCTTCTGAAACAAATTCAGGGAGGCAATGGGTGCCCCCTTCCCCACCAAAGTTCATAACAACTTAGTAGCAGAAATTTGACCTTGGAAGCAACCATTTGACTTTGTTCTCTGGCGTATGAAATCGCTCAATAAATTGAGAAGGAAAAATATATTTATTCTTCTACTAAAGCAAAAACAAAGATCACACTGCCTTATGGCCAAAAAAGGCAGCAGAAGGTGGCATCTACCAGCATGGGCCACTGCAGTATAAAGGGTAAGTAAGATGTCACAGGATACAGATCCCAAGGTTTGTCAAGCAATATTCTCCACAACAACAAAGTTACTTCTCATGTGTCCAAAGTGGGAATGGAACACAAAGTAGCATCTGCAAAGTTTCTGGTAACAATAAGAATTTTCATTTCTAATCCATACAAATTCCAAGTCCCTCCTATTTAAAAACAATTAGAAAAAGAAAGTACTTGGGATTGTAAATAGGGGAAATACAATAATTAGCTCCAGGGCATCTTGGGTACTAATAAAGCTAACTAGTGATGTCTTAGAAGTTCTACCACCTAAACTGTTTCACATCTCTAAGATCCTGGTGGACCTAGGAGCTCAGAGTACAATGCATATACATGTAGCCAGATGTAGCATCTCACAAATGAAAGGGGGAGGGGGTGTCTAAATTTCATGTCACTCTCTCATGGATTGGGAAGGAGCCCATGAGACCCTGCCCTTCATTAAGGATTTATAGACAGTTGAGGATTGCTAGAAGTGAGGGACTCATGAGGCCCCATCCTTAGGCTCTATAGGCAGTTAATGAGTACTGGAAAGGAAGAGACTGATTTTTCAGTAGTGTAGCCATGAGTAAGTTTCATGTGCTCCTGTAAATACACTCCCAACGATGCTCCTTTAAGTAACCCTAATTGAACATGAGCATGCACATTTCCCACCCCCACCCATCACACACAAAACATGATAATAGAAGCTAAGGATTGGCTGGGAAGAGGAAAGGGGTCAGATCATCAGGAGTGGAGGAGAAACAAGAGAGGGTAATAGTGGGGGCAAATATGATAAATATATATACACACACACACACACACACACACACACACACACACACACACATATATATATATATATATATATATATATATATATATATATGAGAATGTTGCAATAAAATCCATTATGGACACTTAATATATGCTCGTAAGAACTTAAAAAATCATGTCATAAATCAGAAAGGTAATGAATATGTGGACCTCAAATTGGATAACGAGAGCTGGGTGTCCCTTATTATGCATGTCACTGCCAGTAAAGCAGCATAAACTTGAAAGCATTCTGGTGAAATTAGGAGGGTACTGAGAAAGGAATGATGAACGGAAATCAATACTTGCATATCTATTATAAAGGTGGGTAAAATGCTTTTCTTAGCCTCTTCATTTGGAAAGCTACTTTAACAAAGGTACAATATCCCTAAGCATTCACAACTTAATTTCTGCAATCCATTCCCAACTTTCGCCTACTATTACTTGAGCTCATCAATTAAGAATTCTCCCTTTGGGGCTGGGGAAATGGTTTAGATGGTAAGCCTCAGAACCCACGTAAAAAGGCTGGGTATGGTGGTATACACATGTAATACCAGCAATGGGGCGGGCGGGCGGGGTGGTAGTGCACAGAGACAGATCTCTGGGGCTTGATATCCAGCTAGCCTAGCAAAATCCTGGAACTCCAGGCCAGTGAGAGATCTTATCTCAAAAAAACAAGCTAGATGGCTCCTGAGAAGCGACACCCCAAAACTATCCCCTAGCCTCTGTGCACTCATGCATCTGTGTGTGGGTGCATTCGTGCACACACATGCATGCACACAAATTCTCCCCTTTAAAGCCTGGTATAGTCACATACACACACACACACACACACACACACACACACACACACACACACACACACACTACCAGCATTTGGAAGGCAAAGACAGAAGGATCACAACTTCACTGGCCACACAGCAAGTTCACGAGGGGCCTGGGCTGCCTGAGAACCTGCCCCAATCGAACAAGACCAAAGTTCCCCTCCTGTCAGTTTTCCAGAAGCTACTCCAGACAGTCACACTCTTATCCTACCTTTGTGCCGTGGATCCATCTGGTTCTGTTGAAGCCTAAGACCCTCTTGTCAGAATATGCTAAAAAGAGCTAGAGAAATGACTGGTGAGGACTTGAGTTCAATTCTCTAGCATGAACGTTAATAATCATACCCAGGTGTGCTGGCACATGCCTCTGTTCCTGCCATTGGAGAGGCAGAGTCAGAAGGGTCTCTAGGAATGCTGCCCAGGACACCCAAATCAGTTCTCTCCAGGCTCAGTGAGAGACGCTGTCTCAAAAACTAAGATGGAATTTGATTGAAAAAGACATCCAATGTCTACTTCCAGCCTCCACTCACCCACTGGCCCAACTCTGTAGACACACACACACACACACACACCCCAAAAGACATAAAATTACAGAGGTAAATTATGTAACACAAACTCTCTTATCCACACGGACTTAGGGCGGGAGACCATGGACTCAATTTAAGAACCTTGCATTGTACAAAGACTATTCTAGGATGATAAAAGTCTTTTCTTACAGGAAACAGTATTGTGAAAAAGTTACAATAAATAAAGCACCAAAAGATACACAGGAAGAGTCCAGCTCTGGATCAGTCAGAGAAAAACAAAAAAACTAAAAAGAAAAGCCCAGGCCAAAGCTACTCATGCTATGACTTCAATCCCATATCAAGAAATTGCTCAGCTAACTTCCCTGGCTGGACTTCCTGTAGACACAGCACTTCCTGTGTCCTAAGCACAGGTGAAGGGAGGCAGCACCTGGGAAGGGAGGCAGCACCTGGGAAGGGAAGCTTCAGTGAGTCCCAAACTTGGGGCCTCATCCTCTGAGTTCTCTGCCTCCCATCAAGCTCTATTAGCTTGGAAAATCACTCAGTTTGAGTTAAAACATGGGAAGGTTAAGTTAACCACCCCTAGGGGTTCTTCCACCTCTGAACTGTAGGACCCTAATGGGAGCCCCACAGTCTCTACAGAGGCAGAGCTCTAGCGAGGTATCTTCTTTTCCGAGCTTCACAGTTGTCCTAGCCTCCACAGCATGAGCACACTATTGATGTGAGCACTACCTGGAGGCTTCAGAAAGACCTTCCGGAATCACTCAGCCAAAGAACTTCAGACTTGGAAAGACAGTTAAGTTGCATTCACTTGACAAACCCAGTAAACATGAGACAAATAACAGCCACAAAGACAGATTGATTTATGGCCACGAAAGGAGGCAGTATCAATGATTTGTGACTACTGCTGTCTTGCACCAATGGGATTTTAGATTTGCCACTGATGGGAGGGGGAGGGAACCCAATAAAACAGCTTATCGCTTCACTTAAAGAGACAGGAATAAACCCAAAGGAAGCTGAGCTAGAGGATGACCGGCACAGAGAGCAGGTGACTGCTGATGGCTCCCACAGGCAATGTCCTACAGCTTGGGCAGGATCCGAGCTAAAACCTTCCCCTACACTGTGACTTCTCCATTGCTGGCCAAAGCACCAACTTCCCTTGCATTTAGTGCCCACAAAACCCACCTCAGAAAGTAGTCTGTAACAAAGAACAAAATAGTTATTTCAAAACTGGAGGATATATACATGAACTCCAATTAAAAGTATTGTTTTTTAATGTTCAAATTTTGAGTGGTTACTTCAGACTTGAAGGTCAAAGTTAGCTAAGACAATCTACGAACACTTGTTAGAAATTTTCAAGTCTTAAAAGAAACTGATTCAAAATGACTTGACCTACCTTTTGTGGACAGTCCAGGGATAGAATGATTTAACCTTGTTTTCATGAAAACTCTCACTGCTACCTTCAGGACATGTATTACTGACTACAGACTGGGTTTAAAATCACATGTTCACTTCATAGAGACAGCCTTATGTGGAGACCAGCTTTGCATGCAAATAATTAGAAATGAAGTCTTGGAATCAACATCAACTCATAACCTCAACATTATGTCTGCGTAACCAGCAGTGTGTATACCAAGTGCTCTTAAAGCTTATACTACCATGCGTGTCAATTTATGGCCCCCTGAATCAGAACACACACACACATACAGAGAGAGAGAGAGAGAGAGAGAGAGAGAGAATATAAATTCTCACCCCACCCCATTATTCCTGTGTTATATAAACAGTTAAGTGCTCAGAACTTTTTTATTTATTATTATTATATTTTAACCTGGGAGCTAACAGAGCCTATCCAAAACCTGCACAAAATCCACGCTGCGGCTGACAGCTCCATAGCCCTCCTCTTCATGAATTCCCAGAGGCAACATCGCCATCTACTGGTATGGAGGGTACAACTTGTTTGAGGGAAACCTGTAGGTGACTTGAGCTAAGAACTCGAAAGATAGGCACCCTAGACTTGTGACTTAGTGGAGATCTTTTCTACAGCATGTGACAGGGATAACTGACACAGGCTGAGAACCATAACCTCACCAGAAGCCTCTGTCATGTGATCTGGAGGTCCTCTGGAAGCCATGAAAAGGCCAGCCAGGCTGGACGATAATGAGCAGCAGAGCCTGGCAGAATTCAGACACTCCAGGCTCCCCTTTGCCCCGCAGATGAGTCCACCCAGCCCCCCCCCCACCTGTGGCAGTGGAAGCCAGCTTTATCCCACAGTGTGTACCCTAAGGAACTCCCCCAGGCACCCGACAGGGTGAAGGCTCTTATATTTACACAATGTGACACAGATCCTCCTCCAAGAGCATGGCTGCTTAGGCATGCAGGTCTGACTATAATCTGTCTCCTTAGTTCCTCATCCTCTTTGTCTGTGACCCAGAGGACAGAAACAGCAGAAAGAAAATGATTTTGTGGCTGTCTTGAAAGCAGAACTAGGGGCTTTTATTGAATTGGAGGATAAAGCCTCTGTCTTACAGGTCAGAGAGGTACACTGTGTCCCTCAAGTTGAACCATGCCTGTCAATTTTTCTGTCGGCCCTTTAGACCCTAGTCAGAGGTTTTTCAGTCTTCTTCAAACAGCTGACCCCATTTCCACAGGTTAAACAAATAACCATGACCTCTGCATATCTTACATGTAGCTCATACACAAAAAATGCCAATTTTTTCCCTCTTAAAAAGAATGCATGCTTTTCTCAAACCATACCACCACCTTCGTCCTCAAAGTTCCTTTACCTTCCCCACGGTATATCTGCTTTCCGTTTTTAAGTTATTCCCACTAATTTGCTGTGTTTCAGTCTATCAGAGGAGAACCTTCTTGAGCTTCATGAGGGTCATCTGTGGTATTCCCACTATGCCTCACAGCAGATCCCACTCTTTTAGTTTCAGCTCAGGAAACCACCAAAAGTTTACCGGGGGCAGCTGAGAACCTTGCGTTTAAGTTCTCTAGTCTAGCAAATGGAAGGGGTGCCTTCTCAAAAACAATTTTTTTTAACTTGCTCAGTACATTGAAATTCTTCAGCAAGTAAATTAATTGAATTTTGTGTAATTCAGTACACTAAAATGAATATTTTGCGGGCACAAGGTATGGTTGTTCTAGATGTCTAACCGAAAAACAACTTCACATGGGAAAGGAAGGGGTTCACAACGGTTATCAGAATGTCTCCAAAAAGTAAGCTCTGGATGGGTTATAGAGTAACACAGTTAAGTTCTGAATGGGTTACACTGAAACTCCGGCCCACAGTAAAAATCTTCCTGGCAATTAGCTGAACCATTTTTACAACACCAGGTGCATCAAACTAGTTAACTAGTGAGGAAACTCGGGGGAATCTTTTAAGTTTTACCATACGATGGATGTCCTGTGTGCCATTGCTGCTGCATGTCTCGGGAGATGCTTATGCCATTTAACCACCACGTTAAGCTCCTGGACACACCCTCCCTCTTCCAAAGAAGGACTCAACGGAGATTCCTCCTCATCTCTTCTGGCAGTCAAACAATTTTTTTTTTTAAACATACACTTTTTTTTCAAAGAATTAGAAAGTGCGTTTAGACCCTATTTCACCCTTCCTACACTGTCCTCCCGACAGGCTGAAAATAAGTGCCCTCTTGAACAGCCCTAGAAAGTCTCAGAACCCACCCCCACTCCGCTTCTTGTCTCTTCTTGAAGAAGCCTCTCAGCGCGCTGTCTGGTCTGCAGTTCACTGCAGGCAATTCCCTCACCATTTCCCAGTCATCAGTTACACTGTCTCTGGAAACCCTTTTTGTGTGTGTGACCTGCTCTATCCAAAAAAATTAAGCTTTTTTAACGCATCTCCAGATTCTCTCCACAGGCTTCGAGCGTTGGGTTTCGGTGAAAGTCTGGGGTGAGGGCAGACGCGAGGTCCAGCGGACAGACCCGGCACCCTTCCCGGGGCAGCACAGGCTCGGTCTCCCCGCGATGCCCGCGGCCACATCTAGGCAGGAGGATCATCAGATGCGCTAGGAATTTCGCTTCGCTCGCAGCCGCGGATTAGTTCGAGTCTCAAGGGCTCGAACCAAAGTGACACTACGTTTTCCCCCTTTCGTTCTCCCATGCGACAGGTCTCGCTGCATAGAAGCCACCTTCTTCCCAGCCCGGGTCCAGCTCCTGTGGCATCCCCGCGGCGCCTCCCGCGCCCTTCCCCAGAGAAGGGGACCGGTGGCAGCATCCCTCCGGGGCGGGAAACAAAGGCGGAGGCGAGGTGGCCAGGTGGGCAAGCCTCCGCCGGTACAGCCGCGGCCGCCGCGGGGAGGATGGGGGAATGTATCAGAGGGTGGGAAAAGGGAAACCGAGGCACGGAGGCTGGGGAATGAATTTGCCCTGCATCCTCCCCAGTGCAGGGCTCCCGGGGTAGGCGAACCCCAAGCCATCCCCCGCCGCTCCCCAGGACCCGGCATCCGAGGGACCGCCCCGCTCCGCTCACCTCGGGAGAAGCGCTCCCGCTCCCTCCGACGGCTCCGGAGAAAGCCCCGCCGCTCGCGCACGCGCACTCGCGCTCTCGCGCCTTCGCCCCTCCGGCCCCCGCGGGCGCCCCTCCGACCGGGCTCAGGCCCGCCCCGGCCCTGTCCGTCAGCGTCCGCAAGAACCAATCCGGTCGCGTGGAAGGCACCGCGCTGGTCACGTGGCCGCACAAGCCAATCACCAAATTGCCCTCGGCAAGCGCCTGGCTCCGATGTCCCCCAGGGGTTCGGTTGCTACCGAGCAGAACGGGTGCGAGGCGGGCACAAAGGGCTGAGTCCCTTATTTCCGCGGATGAGTGGCGTCCAGCTGATCAATGCCAACATCGATTGATGTTTCAGATCCTAGCTTAAATAAGAATCACCTGGGAGTCTTGCTAAAGTCTGGGGTGGAGCCTCGAGATTCTGCATTTCTAACAAGCCCCCAAGTGGTGAGGAAGCTTGTCTTGGTCTAAGGCCATGCTTTAAGAGCACTGTAAAAAGAAGAAAAACAAACCCTACTCGATTTGTTTGCAAGTTTCACGGCCTCGCTTGCCCTTCAGTGGTGAAGAGCAGCCTCAACATGGGGTGATCTGGTGAGCAGCTGCGGAGAAGCCACGTGGACCAACTTTGTGTATACGGAACAGACAAGCAGAGACAGAGGAGAACACCAGGCCTGCCTTCGCAGTAGAGAGCTGGACGAGTGTGTCTCAAGACTTGACCAGATAAGAGAGGAACCATCTAAGGGGCCCCAACCTTGTGGAATCTCAACAGCCTGTCGTAGGACTCTACGGGAAAACTCAGACGCATGTTTTAAGAGGAGGGAGATAGAACTAACTCTTTGGGCAATTTAGCATAAACCACAGAGCTTAGAATGTAGTTTCCCCTTGAGGGTTTTTAAAGTTATCCAGATACTCCTGTGTCCCTGTGTCAAATACCCAATGCCTCTGCTACCTCAAATTTGAAGTGTTTTTAGACACATTTGTTGTTCATCATTGCCAATCTAATTAATAATGTCTCAAGGTAGTTCAAGAGTCTTACACACACACACACACACACACACACACACACACACACACACACACACACACACCTCCCTAGGTTTGTCTGGAATTTATGATCCTCTTTCAGCGTCCCAAGTGCTGAGATTATGGACTGCTCCACCATGCCCAGCTTTCAAAAGCCTTAAATAGTAAGCTTTCCAAATGCTCCTTCTACCAGCTCTTCTGGCCAAGAGATAGGAACACATGCCAAGTAGTTTTATTTTACTCTTCAGAGAGGTGATCAAGCTGCTACTTAGAGAAAACCTCCTCTTTGCCTGGGAGTCTGGTGCATCCGGCTTCTCAGTGAGAAGTGAGGCCCACTTAGCAGGCTCAGGCCCGATTCATCATACTGCTCTTGATCAGAGGTGGCCTAGCCCATAATTCAGAGTTTCAGGGACACCCTGAGGCTACCACAACAGTGGTCCCATGGTCCTGGGCCATAGCAATAAGAGGATGCCTAAGCTGTAAAAATAGGCCTCGGAGATTTTTCTGCTGTCATGAAACCAGCGGTCTCAAGCCTGATTTGCATGTTGCAGTTTTTCAGAAAACAAATTGTGAGAGCTTGTGCCTGGAGAGTCTGACCAGAATGCTACACATGTCACAGGCTCCACCGTTGATATGATTCATACCCAATGGCTGCTGAGAATACCTGTATAAGCTGCTACACTGATCATGGAGTTCACCTTTTTTTTTTTTAATGTCTCATGTAGTCCAGTCTGGCCTCCAAATTTCTTGTGTAGCTGAGGATGACCTTGAACTCCTGAATCTCCTGCCTCTATCTTTTAAGTGGTGGGATTACAGGCCTGAGCCACCAAATCCTATCTTAGACTGTTTTTAACAAGGAAAAAAAATATCAACCCAGGTACATAAATCATTAATGACACCAGCATGCTGTAAACAGAGGGAAGTTTCCACATAATTAGTGAAAATAGATTTTCAAAGGCCAAAAATAACTCATAGGTAATAAATACGACCAAGGCTATTCAACGGCACAAATTGAGATTCCAAGTCTGCAACTAGGATTGATTCCAATGGGCTGACTACATAGCTCAGAAGGAACCCATTGCCTCTGTTCACCCACACCAAACTGGATGGCTCTCTAGTGATCAGGTCACCTGTTTGATGCCCTTAACTAAAACACATTTCTATTCGGGATTTATGGAGATTTTAGTCTCTGAGGCTTTCTCCAAAGCATGCAACGAGCGCTACCTGGGATAGATGCTAAAACACAGACTCCTAGGGCCCAAGAAGAACTTCCTCCAGCTTATGTACAAATTCTGAGGCCAGTAGTGGTTAAATATGAGCCCAGGCTGTACCTCCAGATATGGATCATCAGCATACAAACCCCTAAGCCAAACAGCTATGCTATTCATTTAACTTAGCTGTACTAGCTAAGTAAGGGAACTGAGTCTATTCTAAAGAATTTGCCGTTCTCTTCACTGGGGTTTTACCAAATTCTGTTCCTTTGTGTAGTAAGGTGACTAGTACCAGAATCTTTGGGCCTGGTTCTCATGGTTCCAGTTTATCTGTGGAATGCTATTTGCCACAGTGGGGTATGACCTAGTTTTTAGATGAGTCAGAGGTCCCCTCCGAACACTCAACAGCCATCTTGCTGGTAATGGACTTTATGTGCAGCACCAGAAATACAGAAGCCCTCTGTGTGAGCCTGAAAGCTAGCTTCCCTCTCCTGACACTTTAAAAATATATTTCACAGCAACCAAGTGGGGGAGAATTTTTCTCACCCTTGTCAACTTGTAACTTTATCTATTGGGGGAAACTAAGGACAGTTTTAACAGATATTTAACTAGCATGACTGATGTAAACTTTTAACTATAGAAAAGCATTTCTTTTTCTCCCCGTGGGCGTCATCATTACAGAAAGAGGTGCAAGAAGCAATGGAATCCTTGTTTGAGGATGCAAATCTGAAAAGAAAAGAAAAGAAAAACATCCACACTGCCAGCCACTTTCCGTCCTCCAGTCAGCTTGCTTCCTAGACACAACCCAGCTATCCTGTCCCTGGACATGGGTGTGTTAGTATCTGGTAGGGGTCAGCTCAGGAAGGTTCTCTAACCTGGAAATTGCTCAGTAAGAGATTTGCGTATATTGGAAAAGAAAAGATAAAATATAAACCACCCCACCCCGTTGCCAACTCCCAGAAATCCACAGTTGCTTCTTTATAATCAGGTCTCCACCAGGGTTTTATCAGCACTAATTGCATTTTTATCTCATAATAAAAAGCTTTTCCAAACTTAATTGACTTCATTCATGAGGACCCACAGATTAGGCAAGATTCTAGTTTCCATCTGTCATATGAATCCAGCCAGGATAATAGTTTTTATCTATGTATCCATGTTTTAATAACTGGTACTTCTTTCCATTTGGTGTGACTGTGTCCATATCTAACACAAGATATTTTTATAGAAAGGTTGACTTAAAAAAATCTTTATAAAACATAAAGAAAAGCAACATCCTTCTATGTTTTATAAAATATTTTGACATTAAGTGCATTTAAATACTATATACTCCTCTATACTCACTCTTAACTTAAGAAACATTATGCATACCATCAGAGCCCCCATGTGACCCTCCCAACAACAGGCATGTTAGATAACAATTGCACACAGCCCTGCTTAGGTGTGAAAAGCAGGGGAGGTTAATGGAAGGAAATACCAGATGGTACGTATAGAAGACACAGCACAGCTTAAGTAGACAGAATTCTTACTGAATGAAACCTTTAGAAGTCCCAAACTGATAGAAGAGAAAAATAAGAAGGCTGAGGTCCCACGTGACACAATGCCTGGGTTTCACAGTGACAGATCTGGACCCCGAAAGCAGGTCCCTTTGAGAAGACAGCACGAGTAATCTGGTGTACAGATGAGGTGAAGTCCCCGTTCTCACTCATTTAGCAAACGTATGCTACCTGAGCGTTGCTTTTGAAGCCATCTTAAAAGTCGTAAGCTATCAAAACGGTGTGTGCTACAGGCAAGCATCAAGCGAAGATTGCTGACTGACGAAACCCAAGAGGCTTACTGTGAACAGTGAAGCCTGCATTGAATTCCAACAAATTCAAAAGAGTTGGCCTACTGTTATGGACTGAACATCTGCCCCCCGCAAAAAGTCACATTTTGAAACTCCACATCCTGCTCCAGTATGATAGTATTAGAAGTCAAGGTCTGGGGGAGATCATTTGGATGTTGTAAATGTGGACTTTTCATAAACGAGATAATTTACTGAAATTGTGATAATTTCATAATTCATGGTCCTTTCAAAGTCACAGAGACTTGCTTGCACTGTCTATTCAGGGCTACATAAAAATACAAATTAACACAGTGGTCTGTAATCCAGAAGAGGGCACTAGACCCTGAGCATGCTGGTATCTGCCCTTCAACCTCTAGACATTTTTGTTTTGTTTTATTTTGGGATTTTTTTTTTTTTTCCGAGACAGGGTTTCTCTGTGTAGTTTTGGTGCCTGTCCTGGATCTCACTCTATAGACCAGGCTGGCCTCGAACTCATAGAGATCCACCTGGCTCTGCCTCCCGAGTGCTGAGATTAAATGTGTGTGCCACCGCTGCCTGGCCAACCTCTAGACTTTTGTGGAAAAAGAAGTCTGATGTTTCTCAGCTGCCCAGGGTATAGCACTTGATTATAGCATCCTGAATGGACTAGGGCCCCAGGAGTGGGACAATATGGGGGTGACCCATAAAAAAAAAACAAGGTCAAGAACCCCCGGGAAGTGAAAGCAAGTGAAATTAATTAAGTAGGTGGTGAAGAGATAAAGCCAACAATTTGGAGATGGATAAAGAACAGAATTTGTGATTAAGAGGTATATCACTGGCCACTCCTCCCTCTTCCTGTGCATGTTAAATCAATCATGGTTTTGAACTCTACTACGTTGATTGAGAGTAGAATGTGGACCCATATTGTCTGGTTAAATTCCCAGCTCCTCCACAGACCTGCTAGTTAAATCAGGACAGGTTGGCCTTTGGAAGGGATTGGAATGGCAATAATGGAATGCAAGTACTTGACTCCTATAGTTGTTAACAAATCCATAAAGAATGTAAAGTGATAAAGTGGCACTAAACAAATGTTAGCTATTATCAAGGGTCTTCTCCCTTGATATGACCTCAAACTCCTCAGTTCGGTATGACTGGCATCCCACTTCAACCAATCAGAATTGTCATCTCCTGGACCCTCCTTGTCATCCTTGGTACCTAACACAGCTCTGGTTGACAGATAATCCTGATGTCACCCACTGACATCAGTTTCCATTCACCATAGCAAGTTCTCTATGCTGAAGGTTCCTTTCAGTCCTAAATAAAGTCGTGAAATAGTTCCACAGACATGGCTATCTTCTTAGAGTCTCATTTTCACTTGCCTTTTTTTCTCTTTATAATACACACCATACTTGAAGGACTCTGCTCATACTTATGTTTCGATTCTATCTTAATGACTATGCCTCCTGGACATCTGAATTGTATTCCAGCCAACTTGCCGCCCCTGTGCACAAGAACTTGGCACCATTTTAGCGCTCATAGCTTTTACTCAACGATTTCCAAAAGTTCTCAAGACAAATTCTTCTGGCCTAGGATGGCTTCCACGCATGCACTCATTCCCCACTCCAAAACACTTCTTGGATCCTCTATGGTGACAGGAAACAAGACTAGCTGGTGAGAATTCAGGACCAGGAAAAGAGATGTGGTTGCCTCTAGGGGTTGACCTAGGGAAAGTGAGTCCTGTCCTCCAAGTTCTGGGGTGGCCTTGTTGGTACCCTGGCAAGATCTCTTTGCATCCCTTTTCCAAATTCTGAGCACCTGTCCCTCAGCCTTTGCTGTGATCTTCAATGACTGCCATTAGACATTTTTTTTATCTCTGTGTGTATATGTGGGAGATGCACACATGCCACAGCACCTATGGAAGTCGGAGTACAACCTCAGGTCTTCATCTTCTACCTTATTTGAGGAACGATCTCTTTGCTGTTTGCCTCTGTGTACACTGGGCTAGCCAGCTCATGAGCGAGGAATTCCCCTGACTCTGTCTCCCATCTCACCACAGGAGCATCAAGATTAGAAAATATGTGTTACCATGTTAGGCCTTACATGGGTTCTGGGAACCCAGTCCTCATCCTTGCATGGCAAGAGCTTTACCCACTGAGTTATGTCCCAGACCCAGAGGATTAACTCTGACACTGGAGTTATATCATCAGTTGGGGAACCCAAAATAGCCAGGAGCATGCCAACCCTATTAGGCAGCCATAGTTAGGAAGTAGCAGGTGTGCATTCTCGAAGCCTGAGCCCTTTTCCTCTGAAGTGTGAAAAATTCCGAGGCTGATTCATACTAGAAAGCTCCCTGCATGATCAGACTGTCTGTTGCCCTGACATGGTGCTTGTGAGTTCCTTCTGAGAGCTTTTCTTTATAAATCACTCACACCTGAAAGCTTGGCTGGGGTCTGCTTCTGGGCAAACAACATATGGTCATCCCCTTGCTAATGATTAAGGTGTAATTTTTACACTTAAATTATGTTATGCACTCTGTATTGTATGCTGCACCAGGACACAGACCATGATTCATTCATCTTTGACTCACCAGAGCCACAAAACTATGCAGATGGAGATCACCAAATCAATGGTGAATTGACCTGAACCAAAATGTTTCCGCTTTCCACATCATTTCTACCCAATCACTGCCCACTTCTCCAGCTCATCACCCTTCATAATGCAGCTCCACCCACAGTGGACTTATCACCAGCTGGAATACCATGCCCTGCCCCCATTCCCAGGTCCTTGTCTCTGCATCTGCACCTGCAGGGCCCCCTGTCTAAATTCAGGTCTCTGCTCACAGAGAGCACTTCTCTGATCTAATGAACCAAAGAGCTACCCCACCCCTACCCGCAACTGTTACCCTTTAGCCAACCATTCTCAATAGGGTTTCCTGAGATAATTAAGCCCTACAGAAGATCAAATCATAGTGTTTTCTTGAGTCTCCCAAGGATGGTAGACAGCTGGCATCATTCTCATCACATAGGACAGAGACTGGTTCACTCCATATAGAGGATTCTAAGGGCATCACAGTTGAATTCCTCAGTAGAAAGGGGAGAAAATGGTTGCTCTAAAGTTCTAGCCTACGTCATTTTTTTAAAGGGAGATTTTTAATTAGCATACAAAATAATAGCTTTCTTTATCACATTTTCAGACATTATTCTGTTGAGCTTCCTGCCTCATTTCTCTTTCCTGTCCCTCTGTCCCTCTGCACTCCTGTTCTCTCTAGCATTCTAGTTTCCACGTCACACGTATCTATCACCCTCCTTCACCTCTCCCTGTTCCTTACAACTGCTTTTTCCCACTTAGATTAGATGAAGCAAGACAGACTTGGAGAGACACACATTGCATGTCTTCTGATTACAATTTTAATATTTATAAATATGTGTGCATATATGTACCGTGGGTGGGTATAGGACATGGACCTACATGATATTGTTAACATCTAATGAGTTTTTACTAGACTATAATTGCACGAAGTTTGGTTTTGGACCCTTCTCATCCCTAGGATTCAGAACTTGTATATAGTTGGTAGTTAAAAAAAAAAAAACAAAAAAACCTAGTGGTTAGGACTGGAGGGATGGCTTCCCAATGAAGACAGCAAGCATACTGCTCTTGCACAGGACCTGGGTTTGGCTCCCAGCACTCAGTCAGGTGGAACACAACTGCCTGTAACTCAGCTCCATGGAGATCAGATGCCTCTGAGGGCATCTACATTCACTCACACATACCAACCCCAATACACTCACACACAACATAATTAAAACTGATAAAAATAAATCTTTACAAAATATTTGTTGAATGAACATCACAGGATTCATAATGAGTTTCATGACTTTTCAATTGCCAAAATAATTCATGTTAAAAATTTCTCCATAATGAAAAAAAATTATATTATAGGTTACTTAAGAGGAATAATAACAGAAAATACTAGATGAAACTTGAAAAAAAATGTCCAGATAATAAGGACAGCTTTATTTATCCAAGCACAGTGTGGCTAAATGCTCCATCAGTTTGAGTGGGGTAGAAGTACGTAATGGGGTGGACATCAATAAATTAAGGACACTGCTCTGAGTCCCATAAGAAATAAAGAGTGAGTTCCATCCTAAACAGTAGAGAAATGGACCCTAGAGAATGTTGTGGGTGAACCACAGAGTGAAAACTAATAACATAATTACATTCTGCAACCCCATGGCATAGGGGAAGCCAAAAAACAAATTTCATACACTTTAGGTTTTTAAAGGGGGAAATATGATAAATACAGATCCCATTTAGGAGACAGCTGAAGTAAAGGACATCAAAAAAAAGTCGATAACCCACAAGAAAGGCTCATCATTTGCCTTGCATAAAAAGATTGTGCCAAGAAATAAAAACAGCCAACATTTGAGGTAGGGGCTAAGAAGAGAACTGCTAGGACCTATAAACTGTCAGAGAAGAAAAGAGGGTTACTCCTACCCCAAACTGGCAGTTCATGTGAAGAAAATAAAGAAACCTAATCAATTATAAATGAGGAGAATAATCAGGACAACAAAAAAGGCTCGAGGTGCACCTTGCAAGTGTCTCCAAAGCCAATAAAGGATATCACTTTAATAAGCCTAAAAGAATGACGGCACTCAACGAATCAAAAGGATCCTTTGATCTAGGATGAAGGAGTTTCTTCAAGACTGGAAATGGGCATCTTTCACAGGCTGAATTATTTGCCCCCAATTAAAATATTGAACAAATAACAGAGACTTCCTCTCCTGTGATATCCCAGTTGGAATTAATTGGTGGTAGTGGAGGGATGTGGTACTTCTCAGGGCATCTTGCAAAGTGGGACAAAATTAGGGTGGGCAAACCACGGGTGCTGGGACACAGGAATCCACAGCCCATGTGGGTGATTTGCATCTGTAAATGTGCAGCTGTTTTCCATGCATGTGTTAGTGGGGACATCAAAGAGATGATCTTAAATATTCAATTTTAGCCTCAATATAGATTTCATGGGTTTTGCACAACTTAATGTAATGACTATTTGATTGAGTTTTTTAACATTTACTCATTTATTTATTTACGTGTGTGTGTGTGTGTGTGTGTGTGTGTGTGTGTATGATGCATGTGGAGGTCAGAGGACAATTTATAGGAATTCATTCCTCCTACTGTGTAAATTTCTGGGATCTAACTCCGGTCATCAGGTTTAGCAGCAAGCACCTTCACCTGCTGAGCGATCTTGTCTACTTCCTGGTAAGAATTTCATGTGCCCATGTTCTTTCTCTTTTATCTTATATCTTGGCATTAACTATTTGTAAATTTATTGACCATTATAGTTCAAGCTATAGTTTTAAAATGAACTGAAAGCTCAGTACATACTAACCATTTAATTTTTTAAAATTAATTTAATTAACCATTGGAATTTTTCAGTAGATAAATACAAAGTAATAAAATAAATCCCATCTACTCCTCCTTTCTTTTCCATGCTGAATTTTCTCCTGGAATTTTATTAGCAATCTTGAGCCATCCCAGCTACAATTCTTTCCCCAAATTCCCTATGAACAATGGGGCCAGAAACATGACCCTCATATATTTTCATAGCCAACTAGCCTTAAGAATTCCTTCAGAGAGAATCTCGGAGAAGTCAGCCTACTAGAAGAATTTTTGTATCATCTCTTTTCAAAGATTACAAAAATCACAAATGGCATAAAAAGTATACATTTTCTCTTAGCTAGAGCCATAGTGTTGTAATTTCCTGTACTTCCCATGGCTAGGTCTCAGACTTCAAAGACAGTCCTAAACTCAGTCCTACAGGGTTTAAGTCCCCATAGCCCACCATTTCTATGTTCTATTGAATGCCCTCACAGCACAGCCATTTCCCATTAAAACTCCAAACAGATGAACATGTCTCATCTCAATTATAAATGAGCTTCAAGGAGGCTGCTGAGCTAGCTCAGCAAGTAAAGGCATGTACCATCAAAGCCTGACAACCTAAGTTCAATCCTGGGAGAGAACCAACTCCTTAAAGTTGTCCTCTCACCTCTACACAGGCACCACGACACACACACACACACACACACACACACACACACACACACACACACACGCATGTGTTCTCATGCATGCATGCATACACATAAATAAATATATAAAAAACATATTTTGCGAATATGAAAGCTAGTTTTAATTCTCAACTTGACACAATCTACAATCACTTGGGAGGGAGTATCAGTGAAGAATTATCTAGATTTGGTTGTCCTGTGAATATGTCTGTGGGGATTATGTTGATTAATGGGAAGACCTGCCCATGGTGGGTGACATCATTCCCTAGGTAGTGATCCTGGATTGTGTAACAGTGGAGTAAACTGAGCATAGGCATGCATCCATTGTTTAATTGCTTTTTCCCTTGACTTCAAATATGATGTAACCAGTTGCTCCTGAAGTGCTGGAGCCAAATAAGCCCCTTCTCCCTTTCATTGATTTATTTAGGATATGTTATCACAACAACAGAAAATGAAATTAAGATGACTAGTTTCCTTCAGTTTGCTTCTAGAACAGGTTTTCTCTGTGACTATCATGGTCATCTCTAAGGCAGCCAAGCCCTAAATCTGGGTTCAGAACTTACCCACACGCCTCAGGCTAACTTGGTCTTCTAATAAGGTCAGCATCACATTGCATGCATTTGGCTTCTCAGTAGTTCACAAACCCCACTAGACTAAGTTCTGGGAGGGCAGGAACCTTTTTGCTGTTTCCATCACTGTATCCTCACCTTTGAATAATGTCTGGTGCTTCATAAATGTCTGGTCAAATGAAAGCTCTCATTCTCTGAACCCTCCTTCTACTTCTTGGGCATCTCTGCTAATATCCCCCACTAAAATGAAAGATTACCATGAGCTAAAAGTAGGGTCTACCATTAGTATTTCTTTACATTTCTTTTCCTTTTAGAAGGGCTCTTCATTCTCTCTGCTAATATGTACATGTATAAATATTTAAACTTCCTCTCAGGTTAAATTCACTTCTCCATTATCACATTTTTTTTTGCCTGCCTAATTTTAGGAAGATGATCAAGCCTAGGTATTCATACCAGATCTTAATGCATCCAATATGAACAACTGACCTGTACCCACAGCTAGTGATTGTGTCATGTAACTATAACACCCCAACAAGCAAACAAAATCCAAGGTATTCTTAACATTTCATTTTCCAAATTTTCTTTATAATGATTTTTTCTATTTCATCATATTTTATATGCTTACAGAAAAAATAAAATAGTTTCAAACTTGAGAGTCCATAAGAGATTTTTAAAGCAAAACTGTGGCACCCTGGCCCTGGAGTTTCCTGACCAGTGTATCTGAGAGAGATCAAGTAGTGAAGAACTAGCATTGGGTAATGTAATGCTGATGCTTTGGCCTGAGGGCTACACTTTAGCATCAAAATACAGTGTCAAAAACAGTGTGTTTAAATGACATGCTAACAGCATAAAACAAAGCAGACATTAATAAATAACCCAAAATCTGGATGCTAAAGAAATTCCTCTTCCATTGGTTATGGCCAAAGAAGTCAAAGTTATTTTAGAATGTTGCTATAACATGACGCCACAGCTCTAATGATGTTTAGTGTCATTAAAAGAAATTTATAGTTTTCTTTCCAATGAAGAGTTTGGCTACCGAGAGTCAAGGAAGCTGAGGTGGTTCTGGGAATGCATTATGAGGGCAGTGTTCTCTCCTGGAGGAAGGAGGGAGACCTATAAGACTCAGGAAGTGGACAACATATATAGTCTGGGTCTATTTTTAACCTATAAGGCTAAGGGGGTGCCCAAGGCTATACAAGCAATGACTGCTGGGGAGAGGACCTTCTGGTGGCACTGCTGACAAGTTGTTCAAGGAGCTCCAGAGATGCAGTTCTCATCAGTCGTCACCCATGCTAGGGTGGACTTTTTGGTGTTGAGTAGCCTTTGAGTCAGCAATGTTCCTGTCAGTCACCCCCATATACTCGCTGCTTCTCTAAGTGACACAGGAGTGGCATTGCTTCTCTGATCCATCATTGTCGTTCTACTTCGGGTGAACAGACATTTTACACCTCCCCAGGAAAAGTCACACAACAGGCAATGAGGCTGATGGAAAACAGGAGTCTGTTTATAAAGCCAAGTGGAAGAAGGCGGGGGATTCTCATCCTACATTGGAAAGAGTAGACACTAAGAATTGAGCAGAGTCTCTAAGGGAAGGCACAGTCCAGATGGACTGATCACCTTGTTCTGAAACACTGTAGAGCAAGGTTCTGAAATTTGAACTTGAGGAAGATTAGGAAGACCATACTGTTTTATTCAATGGAATACTCTCTGGTTATGATGAACCTCAAACAAGACGGAAGGGGAATAAAACAATCAAACACATTCATCAAATAGACAAGTGACAGAAGTGTACATCATTTAAAATGCAAAGAATTACCCCCCAACACAGAAGTGAGGGCACTTACCACCTCATCACATATGTCCTAATGCTGCTTTTGACAAATGAATATGACACATATCCCTTGAGTTTTGTTCTATCCATGTGTCTGGATGAACAAGCGAAGATATTGAGACTAAATGTAGTCCACATCCTTTGAAACGGGGTCTAGAACCCAAGTTAAAGGCTCATAATTGAAAATATAGATACTGAATAATAATCCCATCACTCACTCACTTCTGTACCAGCTTTGAGAAAGCCTTCTCTACGCATGGTATTTTTGGCATCCTGATCACTTGGTGATATTTAAAAATACCCCTATGACCAGGTAAGAGGCAAGCATGGACAACGCACAGTATAAGCTACAGTAAAGGAGAAACGGCTGAAGGGGGGAGTTACACTGCAGATACCTACAGGGTTAAGAAGATTGTAAAAGGATGGAGACAGTGGGAAGAGAAAGCAAGGCTAGGAGTCCAGCTGCACCAGCTGCAACTGGATGCTCAGCTTTGGCCTGATCTTTCCTGATGTGACAGATGTGCTTGCCCTGTCATTGTCCTGGTCTCCAGACAAGCAAATGTCTGAGAAGTGACTGGATTTCAATGACTTAGGGAGATAACTTCGAATTCAAAAGCTGCATGAACCCAGTGTACATTTCTTATTTTTCATGTCAATGGCTGTCTAATTTGAGGGCCTAACTAGTACTTCTTAAATTTTATCTTCATTTAAAAAAAATTTATTCTTGGAGCATTTCATAAATATATACAACGAAATATGATCATATACCCGTCCCCATTTACTCCCTCCAATTCTCCCCAGACCCTCTTCAATCTGGCCCTCTCCCAACTTCATATCATATTTTTCATTTCCTTAACCAAACTGAATCCAAGGCTACCCATACATGCGTGGGTGTGGGACTGTCCACCAGAGAATGAGCACCTTACTGGAGACACAGCCCCAAAGAACCATTCTTTTCCCTGGTAGCTATTAACTGCTGATATACCTCAGTTAGGGGTGGAGCCTCGTGAACTCCTTCCCACTGGGAGTGTGGCTGGTTTGATCTTGAATGCAGCTATTTAAAATCCAAAAGACAGAAGGTGATAATCTTTCAGAAGTGATGCAACTGGTAAGTACTGATTTGGTCTTCAGGACTGTCTTGCCATCTCCCATACGTTAACCTTGTCTTGAGTAACATAAATGGGATACATCTAATTCAGACCCTAGGTAGGGTTTTCTGTAGTCTTGAGCTATATGGATTCAAGGTTGATTTCACCTACAATCATGTTGTTCAAGTTTATGATGATCGGGGATGTACTCGACTTTATTTTCTTTCGTATTCAATGGGAAGAAGCAGAAACCACTTGTTTCCATTTTTTCTTTCTATTCACTTCTCAGTACTTGTATCTGACTTCGTGTTTGGGGGAGCTTTCATTTGTTTGTTTTGTTACTGGGGATGGGTGTGCAACACAGCACATACGTGGCAGTCAGAGGACAACTTCTTCTCTCCTCCCATGTGGGTCTAGGCATTGAACTCAGGTGACCCGGCTTGGAGGCTTTCACCCGGAATCACCTTGCTCACCCTAAGGAAGTCTTTTTGGTTCTGTATCTCTGGTCTCCAGGGTTTTCTAGCGCTACCCAGGAAGCTCGGAACTGTGGCTACAAACCCACATCTGGGCATGAAGTTCTCAGTGCTCGCTTTTCCACTGTGGGACAGCTCTTCCTGAGACCCTATCTGTCTCCTCAAAGAGCGTTATCATAGCCTGTGTGTCGGTCCAGTCACGACTCCTTGGAGGGAGTGTATCCTTCATTACTTCTTAGTGAGACCTATCAAGGCCCTGTCCCTTCCTGTGGCTTTAGGGAGTAGCTTTTTCTCATCTTTGGTATTACAAAGCAAGAGTCAGATGGGGATCATTTCTTTTCCTGTCAATCTTGAAGTTTCACTTCAGCAATACATGCTGCCTCGTGAATCAAATCCTCAATTCAGAATTTTAAACTCACAAGATACAAAGACTTCTCTGTACCAGAAACATATTTCTTTGGATAAATCCAGCTCTGTGGCTCATGGAAAGAAGTTGGGGTGGGGGGATGATTAGGGTGGTGAGATCAACACCTGTGGGGCAAAGGAAAGCGGCTGGGTTGGGTGAGAGAAGGAACTAGGGCAGCCTCAACCTATCTGAAGTCCACCCTTCAGAGTCATTCTCTGTTGTGGTGAGAGGGCAGGCTTTTATACCCCCTTTTCAACCAGTGACTGGATTGTGGTCTGCCTACCAGGGAAAGGGCATGCATGACCTAGTGTGGGATGTCTGTCTTCAGCTGAAGGTAATTCCAGGGGGGTGCTGACAGCCCAGGGTCTTCATCTACCAGCAGTCCGAGCTGTTGAGATCAGCGTGGCCAGTCAAGACTTTCAGAAGATTACTATTAACTGTCAACCGGATTTGCTCTGGAATCACTTGGGAAATGGGCCTATTTCACATGCCTTGTGGTGTTGTCTTTATTATCCTGCTAATTAAGATAGAAAGACGTACTCACACTGGGTGGCACCATTTCCTGGCTGGGATTCTGGACTGTATAAATGGAGAAAGGGGGTTGAGCAGCAACACTCATGCATCATCACTCTGATTGTGGATGTGATGTGACTAGCTGTTTCAGTCTTCCACTCTCTTGATGTTCCTGCCATGATGGACTGCACTCTTGATCTGTGACACAATAAACTCTTTCTCCCTTAAGTTGTTTTTGTAGGTACTTTATCACAACAACAGGAAAAGAGACTAAGACAGTTATCACAATGGCCATCCAGATATCAATAACCCACACTCCTACCTTTCTGCTGTGCCATTCTTATTGTGTAACTTTCATATTGCTTCCTGAGCTTATGATGACTTTTACTCTCAACCCAGACTTATTTCTGAACTCTGAACATGAAAGAGAAGCATAAAGAAGGAAGAAGTAGCAGGAAAGCAAACAATAACCAGAAATGCCCTGAAATCTTCCATTTATATCTTATTGGCCAGAATTTGCCATGTTGCTGCTCTAGCTGCAAGAAATGCCAGTAAATATGTTTTAAACAAACACATTGTCTCAATTGTTTATCAGTTGTACTACTACCCCACAATCTCTCTCTCTCTCTCTCTCTCTCTCTCTCTCTCTCTCTCTCTCTCTCTCTCTCTCTCTGTGTGTGTGTGTGTGTGTGGTGTGGTGTGTGTGTGTGCGTGTGCCTGTGAGTGTGTGTGTGCGTGTGTGTGTGTGTGTGTGTATGTGTATGTGTGTGTGATATACGTGCTGAAGTCAGAGGAAGGTGTTGCTACCCTGCTCTATCAACCCCACCTTATCCCCTTGAGACAAGGTCTCTCACTAGTCCCCTGGAACTGTGAGTCAAAATCAACCCTTCCTTCCTTAAACTGCTATGTCAGGTATTTTTGTTGAAGCAACTAGACAAGTAACTAATACCATAGGGAACTCCACTAATATAAATTGACCATGAATACATGTACTAGATTTAGCAACTCAAAATAGAGTATGTCAGTAAAATTTGAATTTCAGATAAATAATACATGATTTTATACTTGGGCAAATTGCATGGGGCATAATGATACTAAAATATATTTATTTTCCGCTTATTTGCAACTCAAATTTAACTGGATGTCCTATATCTCATCTGGCCATTTTACCAGGAGCAAGAGTATTCCCACTGCTATAGAGTTAGATGTGGTCTTAGTACCCTGCTGCAGCAGCTATTGACTTTAACCACTGGGGCTTTTCCACAAGCCTCTAGTCTGAGAATAGCTGTTCAATATTTCTGGAGACTCATCAATCAATGCAGTTAAAAGTTGAGGAATTTTTGTAGCAAAATACATTTTCATATGTCCTGGAGCAAAGACCCCTGAGGGCGGTGTATATGGATAGATTTCAATAGGTTGTTAATCTACTGAAATTGGTGGAAAATGCTATGCCTATGGACTCTTGTGCATTTTCTGGAGAGGAGGCTTATAACTTATAGCTTTTGTCCCACTCTCAGAGAGATGGGATGACTCAAAAACTTCATCCCAATGACACAAGAAAACCTTTTCCCAGATCTCAGTTATTGTTTATTTGGGGATAGAAGTAGAAATTCCAGTCATGGACCAAATGCTTTTGATTCTTTCCTGGAAAAAAATAGGAACACAATAAAAGAAAAACTCCTTTATTTACCAGTTGAAAAATCAATTCTAAAACTAGACATTACTCAGAAGTGTTTTTCAGCAAAGCCTCCTAATCACAGAAATCACTCACTGTTTTCTCACCCTCCCTATGGGTGAGGTTTCTCTCCTTTAACTCCGAGCTGCTTCACAGGGCAGAGAGGACCTATCTCTGTACTTCCTCCCCACCTCCTGCCTTTGATGGACAGATTAAAAGGTTTGTCTAGGTTACTACTTGGACACGACACTGTCACTAATTTT
Organism: Peromyscus californicus insignis; assembly: GCF_007827085.1. Lineage (NCBI taxonomy): Eukaryota > Metazoa > Chordata > Mammalia > Rodentia > Cricetidae > Peromyscus > Peromyscus californicus. The sequence continues at coordinate 98,310,479 of NW_026294402.1, forward strand.
TTCCTCTTAGGTGTCTTGTTTATTCATGTTGCTTGACAATAACTTCCAATTGCAACCTTCTGCTCCTCATTTATACTCTGATGTCTTACAGATAATGCTACAAAGTAGAAAGCATAGAACAGCCTTGCGGTTTAATATAAGAAAGTGGCACATCCCCAACTCCTTATTCCTTTCCAGTTCTCAGTAAATTGGAATGGCTTAGCCCTCGAAGCATGGTGCTCTAACAAGTTTCTGAATCTACAGGCTCATAAATGATTCACTTATTATACCTTGACAATTGTCAAGAAAAATCCAAGTCACAGCTGTAGGATTCTCTAGAGCAATACAGGAACATCACTGCCCTTTATAATAAGGACATCCCAGAGTGGTTATGTTCAGTATACTATGAGCATCTCTGAGATTCTATTTATCTTCACTCCCTGAGCCTAGTTTAGTGCCTTGACAATAACAAGGAATCATAAGTGTTTAATGAATGATTAAATAAAAATATGGAAGGATAGATGGGTAGGTAGAGGTTGGATGGAAGGAAGAAGGAAGGATGGCTGGGTAGATATTAGATGTTGTGCAAGACCACAAGTAGATTCTGGTAGTGTGGTTAGGAACCAGTGTCAATGTTTCTCCTCTTGGTTGAAGAGCTCCCTGCTGGAAACTCAGAATATAAAAACCATTCCCCTTCAGCCCCCAGAAATAGCAAAATGGGCTTAGAATTTTTTTTACTCTGCTCCCAAGGCATTTTTCTTTTATTTTTAATATTCTGGTGAATTTGTTCAGGAAAAATTAAACAGAAGACAGATTCTAAGATACAAGATCCATCTTGAAATCATGTTTAGGGACTAGGAAGATGGCTCAGTGTATAAAGCATTTGCTGAGAAAGTGTGAGGACTGGCATTTGAAGCCAGAACCCATGAAAAAGCAGTAACACATGTCTTTCATCCCAGTACTCCTATGGAAGATGCGATGCAGAGAATCCCTAGAAATGTGCAAGCCAGCTGCTATCCTGCCTACACAGAGGCAAACAACAAATAAGAGGTATTGTCTCAACCAAGGTGGGAAGTAAGGACTGACACCTGAGATTGTCATTTGATATGTCCACACATGCTGTGGCACTCATACTTGAGTACTCACACATCTGAACACACACACACACACACACACACACACACACACACACACACACACACACACACTCCAAACCATCTTATCAGGGCAAATAGAACAGGACTCAGGACCTGGAGGGCAGGACAGGTTTCTAGAAGGCCATTTTCTAAGCTGTGGCTGCCCAGATGAAGAGGTTTCGTTAAGTAAACAAGGTAGTAAGTATCATAATAGGGAAGAAGCATGTGTTCCAAGTAAAGAAGTATACACAATACCAAAGGTATGGGGCAAGATGATGCATTTGAGACAGACCAAATCGGGTTTGTAGAGCAAGTCAAGAAGTTGCGCTTCCTGCCATCAACAAGTTCCTATCTCCCATTTCCATCCTGGGCTTGGGTACATGCCTCAGTGGTCTGAGCCTTGCATAGTTGTTCAAGTGGTTGTTCCTGACACCACGATAGTAGGAATATTATTCCTCCTAACAGGAGACTCAGGGAACTCAGAGCTTTCTGCTGGGACATGCAGAGTGTGGACGTCTCTACAAACTTCATGGGCAACAGAGAGACTAGCCGTGGGAGGTAAGAAGGTAGTTAGGCACAACAGGACTCAGTAGCCAGTGTTGGTTCAAACTTCAGGAGTCAGACCCTGATTGGTTTATTTTAGACTTAAACAGAGCACAGTTTGGTGAAAACTGTTCTTGTGGTGATTAACCCATTTCCACAAGCACAACAAAGCATTCCTCAATCTCTTTGAGGAACAAAGGAAGCTAAATACAGATCAGATGTGACTACATGGAAATTCTTTGTAAAGTACACATATACCTTCAGTACAGATAGGTTCTATAGATTGACTGAGAAAAGCAAGTTTGCAAGAATGGGTCTGGTGGATGGTCTGGTGCTGGAAAGTCACATAGACCGTGTAAAGGACACAAGGCTTGAAAGCACAGCTGCTTCAGCCTTCTGGGCGGGAGGAACAACCCTGCGTGCTTCACATCCCGGGTTCCCCTAGTGCCTGTCTGTGAGCAGAAAGACCTCTGTGCCCCCTAGAGCAGAGTCTTCTATGTCTTGTGTAGGGATGAGGCATGATTCAGGGAATGACAGGAACAAGACCATGGGAGTTCCAGAAATCAAACTACAGAGCGGTTTCAGGGCAGGACCCAGACCCTGGTCCCAGGATGCTAGCCTGGGAAGCCTGTTGCCCCTGTTGGCAGATAGCATTTCTTGTATGGAATCTTACGACACTGCCTCGTGAGAATGGTGTTAATGGGTCCACCTTGAATGACTCAAACTGTTAGTATATAGAGAGAGTTCACACTTGCCCAGGGTCTGCGTGCCTATGAGTGGAGCTGCTGTGCAATTTGCACTTTTCCACAAGAGTAAAAACAGAATTACACGATCCAAAGACCATTTTGTCAAACCTCTTTTTCTCCCCAATTGAAAAAAAAGTTATCATCCAATTAGTAAAATGTAAATAACATAAAAATCACATTTAACCACTTTTAAGAAGGCAGTTCTGTGACACCAATATTAAGTCTCTCTACTTTGGTAGAATTAATTTTATTTTTTATTTTAAAAAATTTAAAACTTTATTTAAAATGCAATATATTTTGATCATGTTTTCCACCCCCTCAGTTCCTCCCAGATCCTCCTCACCTCCTTACTGTAAGATTTCTCTCTCTGAAGAAACAAAAATCCAGAGAGGCCAACTGGCTTCTCAAGGTCCCACAAGCAAGTAGTGGAGGAGCTTTGTCCTGCATCCTCAGTGCTTGCCCACATGCCCAATGCATTCATTCAGTGGTGCAGGATGCTGAGTCCTCAAATGCAAAGTGACCCTATCCAAGTCAGGAACAGGACTACTGAGCCCTTCTGACCTCTAGCCAGTGTGTGCCCTCTCCATCTCAATATGTCTGCCCTCACTATCTCCAGTCTCCAGCTCCTTCCACCAAAAATACGAGGTTTCCTTGCACAGAAATGTAAGTTTCACACAGCCAATTATCACCTAAAAAAATGCTTTTCTAAATTGGTGCTTGGGGGAGTGTCGCATCCATTGGCTGCAATATGCCTTCACACCAGACTTCAAGAGTTTCAGTTGAGAATTGAGGAAGCTGCTTGGCCACCATTTCCCATCCCTGCTACCACTCTTGATGTTTTTGGCTGCAAGTCAATTTTAAGAACTCCATTGATCACTGTAGATTATCTCTATTGCTTTAGGCACAGGAGGATTGTGTGGCCATGTGAGAGTATCTAGGATGTAGTAAGTGATTCAAAATACTCATTGAAGAAATGCTGCAGTAATGGTGTTTATTGTTTTTCGTTAGAAAGCTGAGGAATAGTTTAAATATAGGGAAGGTCACCTTCTAGGTGCCCAGTTCTCAGAGTTTCGAGACCACATTTCAAAAACTTGGTAAGAGTGATTGAAGAGGACACTCAGAGTCCACCTCTGGGCTCCACATGTGTGTAACACTGTGCATGCACACCTGCACGTAATATGTACACACACAAAATCATTTATTTAAATGAGCACAGAGGTGACTATAATCTACAAAATATTTTTACTTTCTCCCACCTAGTAATAACTCAGAAATCTTGTATCAGCAGGTGTAAAATGATACTTTAAAAATTACATTTTTATTTACTTGTTTGGCCCCCTCCCAGTGTGTGTGTGTGTGTGTGTGTGTGTGTGTGTGTGTGTGTGTGCTCATGTTCATGTTCAAGGCACATGCGTGGTAGTCAGAGGACAACTTTCAGGGGTTGGTTCTCTCCTTCAACCACCTGAATCGAAAGGGTTGAATTCAGGCTTGACATCAAGCACCCTTACCAGCCGAGCCATCTTGCTGGCCCTTGGTTAGTTTTGCATGGAGTCTATTTTGTCAGGTACTAGAATAGCAACACTGGCTTTTTCATGATCCCATCTACTTGGAATACTTTTTCCCCACACGTTCACTCCAATGAAGAAGACAAACATGTCTACCAGTCTTCCTTCCGGGTTATGGATGTATCTAAACTTCCTCCCACTGGTCTCCCAAGGTGAAGGACCCCTTGGTTTCCCCCACTTTTCATCATTGCAAACCTTTTATAATGACTACTCCTAAGCCTAGATCTTAGTGAAGTTGTACAAGTTCCCAGCCGGCAAATGCTAGACACATTGTAACAAAGCTACACGGATATTTCTACATTGTCCTCCAAGAACCTGGCTGGGATTTCACGGTGATGTGTGTCCTACCAGCCATGCCATTTCCCACGCTCTCACCATCGCTAGGTAGCATCACTCTTTTCATTTCTTTTTTTTTTTTTTTACCACTGGGGAAGAATGTTATCTTGTTTAGATTTTCATTTATTTAATTACAATTTTTAAGGCCTAAAAAAAAAAATCTTTGCAGCAAATATATTTTTGGAATTCATTTCAAACCTCTTTTGAATTAATGTAGGTTATAAAAATTTTTATATATTGCATTTATTTAAAGCTCTGAAAAAAAAAAAAAAACAGCTTTCCTGCCTCTAACTCAAGTAGTTCTCCATCCTGGCTGCATATTGAAACACCTGGAGTGCTTTTTTAAAAATACTTTTGCCTGGGTCTCATCCCAGATCAATTAAGTCAGAATCTCTCTGGTGGGGCTTGGCCTTGATAGCTTTTAGAAGGTCCTTAGGTGATTCACAGATGCAGCCAAGATGGAGAACCAGTGCTCCAAATGCATTAAAAGGGATGTTATAAATACTATGCCCAAAAGGCCGAGGGCTCCAGTCTCCGTACCCACTGAATGTGTAAGCATGCCGCATTTTTCACTTTGTTTTCCAAACAAAAAGGAAAACAAAAACCAAGAGTCTAACACACTTGGAGCTGAGGTCCCAGCCACCACCTTCCTCCTCTGCCTCACCCTGCCCCCACTTTAGTGAGAAATGAGAAACTCACACTTGACAAACTTATCATTGATGCGTCCAAAGGAAGGGAAGCTAGTTGCAGCCGGCGATTGATCTTTGTATGATCAAAGGTGTAAGCGCCTTTTCTAGCAGGCTATGACTGTAAGTGGTTCATCTTCTCGTCGACAAAGGGAAAAACTACAGATCATCAATGAGGAGAAGCCAGTGCCATTGTGGGAAGGAGGTCTTTTAAAGTTTGCCTGCCACTCCTTGGCTTCCCTGGCTCCTGTGACAAATGTGTCACAAGCTGTCATCTTCCTCGTAGGAGCTAAACCGTGACAGCTTTTCCTGCCAACTCAGCACAGAGCTAACAGAGAAAAAGTAGCTGGGAAATGATCCAGCTTATTGATTCAATTTGAATTTTCCACGTTATCAGAAATAGGTGAGACAAAAATCACTTATTGGAGGGTTTCTGAATACATTTGCATTCTTTTCTACTTCTAAAACATTATCTTGGCAAACATTTACATGTTCAAAAATTAATACCCCAAAACTGCACATATTTGTGGTGTGATAATTTGATGCAGGTATACAGCGATCAAATCAGGCTAATTAGCGTTTTCTTGGCCTAAACATTTATCATTATTATTTCATTCATTTGAAGAGCTTTGAACTCCTTTTTCTGGTTCTCTACAAATACATAATAAGTTATTGTCAGGCTGATGTGTTGTAGCAAGTATTTGTATTCACGCATTATTTAAAAAGCAATGGTAATGTGAGTGGGGAAATAATTTTCAATTCTTATAATTCAATTACTTCTAATTTCCTGGCTTCCTGTAGATACTTATTTCATCCAGTCTCTCGAGAAAAAGATAATGTTTTTCAAGCAAAAGTTGCTGATAAGTATCAGAGCTTTGTTCAAAATGTCACAGACCTAGCCATGGTGCCCAGACAGATGAGAGAATAAAGAATATGTTCTATATATACGTGCAATGTTATTCAGCTCTGAATGTAATGGAATCATGTTGTCCACAGGCCAGTGGGAGGAACTGGAGACCATCATGCTATCCCAAAACAATCAGACTCAGAACACCCAGTGTTGCGTGCCTTTCTTCTCTATGGAATCTGGAACTTAAAGACATGAAAATAGATGGGGACTGTTTGGGAAGAGGAGAGGGGACCAGAGGGAGGGCCAGAGGGCAATGAGATGCATCCAGACAAAGTGCCTCATACACATTCATGATGATGTCATAATGAAGTCTATGCTGGTTGGTTTTTGTCAACTTGATAAAAACCTGGATATATCTAAGAAGAGGGAATCTTAATTGAGAAAATGTCTCTGTCACATTGACCTATTGGCAAGTCTGTGGGGTATTATCTTGATTAATGATTGATGTGGTAGGGTCCAGTTCACAGTGGGTGGTGGCTGTTGGTGCTATAGGAAAGCAGGCTGAGCAAGCCATGGAGAGCAAGCCAGTAAGCACTGTTCCTCCATGGTGTCAGCTTCATTTCCTGCCTTCAGGTTCCTGTCTTGAGTTCCTGCCCTGACTTCCCCGGATGACAAAATAAACTCTTTCCTCTTCAAGTTGCTTTTGGTCATGGTGTCTTATCACAGCAATAGAAACCATATTTAAGACAAATATCCATTATTTTATATAATTAACATATGCTCATTTTAAAAAGTCATTACTAGAAAATAATTATAACATAGAAACCATACAAAAAACACACTGAAGAACTAACCACTATGAAGTCCACACTAACTATTATGCCATCTCCAACAACATAACTTGTGAAAGAGAACATTAGGAATATCAGTTGTTTCTTTAACCAAATTGTTTGTGGTATCACTTGGACATATAAAGTGCATAAGTTAAATTGTCTACAATTCTATAAGGTTTTGCAGTTCCTGAAGCCATCACAATCAAGATAAAGAATGTCTCCATAGCTTCATGCCCTCCTGAAGGCATCACACTTAGGATAAAGAATGTCTCCATTGCTCCCTATAGTTTCTCCACAGGCAACTTTGTAGTCCTTGTTTCCACCATGGGTCTCCATGCCATCTGCTTCCTGACTTAAACAGTCCATATTTTCTTTCTATGTGAATGGAATCACTTAATAGTGATATTTGTGTGGCCACTTTTGCTCAGTATGACTATAACTGTATGCAGGTTATAGCTTATACTGCACCCCCCCCCCCCCACTTTCTTTTTCTTGCAGGCTACTATTCCAGTATGGATAGACTCCAGTGTGTTACATGTTCACCTGATGATGGACTTTGGATAGTTTAGAGGCTGGAGCTATTAGGAATAATAGTGTGGGACCAAGAGGTGAGTGTCTCCTCTCTTAGCCCGAGAATCCTATCTCTAGGACCTAGGCCCCTGAGGCACAACCCTTGCCCCCTGCCCCCACCCATTACTGTCCCAGGTGCAGGCCAGCAAGGAAGATTCCTGTGGGCAAGCATCCCTACGAACACCTGTTATCGGACCTTGCAATCTACAAGACCTACTCCTGCCCCAAAACCATCCATCCCCCTGCGATCTCAGCAGCTCTGATCCTCCAGCTCTGATTGGACCAAGAGCTCTGATTGGACCAAGAGCTCTGATTGGACCAAGAGTGGCCCCCTGAGACAGACACAGCCAGCACAAATTGGACCAAGAGCAACTCCCTCAGACATAGACCCCTCTTGCAACAATTGGAGGAAAAGATGGGTAGATGCCAGTGCAAAAATACATATAACAACATAAAGAGTAATATGATATCACCAGAACCTAGTGGTTTTTCAACAGCAAGACCTGAACATCACAACATAGAAGAAGCAGGAGAAAGAGAGTCAACTGAATGTACCAGGCTCTGCTGACTTCCCATGGGAGGCCTTACCTTTTCACAGGAGGGAATGGGGGGTGGACTGAGGGGGAAAACTGGGGGGCAGGAGGAGGGAGGAGAGAAGGATCTGTGGTTGATATATAAAATGAATAAAAAATTCTTAATAAAAAGAAAACAAAAAATAACTTTATGAAGATGATAGAGGACTTTAGAGAGGAAATGAAAAATTCCCTTAAAGAAATTGAGGAAAAAAAAAAACAAAACATTGGAAGAAATCAACAAATCCCTTAAAGAAAGCCAAGGAAACAGTTCAAGAACTAAAACATGAAATAGAAGCAATGAAGAAGATACAAACAGAAGAAATGCTGGAAATGGAAAAGCTGAGTAAATGAACAGGAACTATAGATGCAAGCATAACCAACAGAATACAAGAGATGGAAGAGAGAATCTCTGGAGTAGAGGATACAATAGAGGAAATAGATTCATCAGTCAAAGAAAACACTAAAGCCAAAAATGTCATGACAAAAAACATCCAGGAAGTCTAGGACACCATAAAAAGGCCAAACCTAAGAATAATAGGGATAGAAAAAAGAGAATAATACCAACTCAAAGGCACAGAAAATATATTCAACAAAACCATAGAAGAAAACTTTCCCAACCTAAAGAAGGAAATGCCTATGAAGATACAAGAAGCTTACAGAACACCAAATAGATTAGACCACCCCCAAAAAGTTCCCTCACCACATAATAATCAAACCACTAAACATGCAGAATAAAGAATATTAAGAGCAGCAAAGGAAAAAAGCCAAGTGACTTATAAAGGCAAACCCATCAGAATAACACCTGACTTCTCAATGGAGACTCTAAAAGGCAGAAGGTACTGGACAGACATTATGCAGACACTAAGAGACCATGGATACCATCCCAGACTACTATACCCAGCAAAACTTTCAATCACATAGACAGAGTACACAAAATATCCCAAGACAAAATCAGATTTAAACAATACCTATCCACAAATCCAGCCCTACAGAAAGCACTAGAAGGAAAACTCCAACCTAAGGAAGTCAGATGCACTCATGAAAACACAGGCAATAGATAATCCCACAGCAGCAAATCCCAAAGAAGGGAAACACACACACACACACACACACACACACACACACACACACACACACACTACCATCAAAAAAATAACAGGAATTAACAATCACTGGTCATTAATATCCCTCAATATCAATGGACTCAAATCACCTATAAAAAGACACAGCTGCAGAATAGATATGAAAACAGGATCCATCTTTCTGCTGCATACAAGAAACACACCTCAACTTCAAAGACAGACACAACCTCAGAGTAAAAGGTTGGGGAAAGACTTTCCAATCAAATGGACTTAAGAAACAAGCTGGTATAGCTATCCTAATATCTAACAAAATAGACTTCAAACTAAAATCAATCAAAAGAGATCAGGAAGGACATTACATATTCATCACAGAAAAAATCAATCAAGATGAAGTCTCAATTCTGAACATTTATGCCCCAAATACAAGGGCATCCACATATGTAAAAGAAATATTACTAAAGCTTAAATTGCACATCAAACCACATACACTAATAGTGGGAGACTTTAACACCCTACTATCACCAATGGACAGGTTGGTCAGACAGAAACTTAAAAGAGACATAAGGGATCTAACAGATATTATGACTCAAATGGACTTAATAGATATCTACAGAACATTCCACTTTAACACAAAAGAATATACCTTCTTCTAAGCACCCCATGGAATCGTCTCTAAAATTGACCATATACTTGGTCACAAAGCAAATCTCAACAGACACAAAAAAATTGAAATAACCTCCTGTATTTTATCAGCCCACCATGGCTTAAAGTTAGAATTCAACAACAACACAAATTACAGAAAGCCTACAAACTCATGGAAATGGAATAATGTTCAATTGAATCACCACCGGGTTAAGGAAGAAATAAAGAAAGAAATTAAAGACTTCCTAGAATTCAATGAAAATGAATGTACAACACACCCAAACTTATGGGACACTATGAAAGCAGTGCTAAGAGGAAAATTCATAGCACTAAATACCCACATAAAGAAGCTGAAGAAATCTTACACTAGTGACTTAACAGCACACCTGAGAGCTCTAGAACAAAAAGAAGCAAACCTACCCAAGAGGAATAGATGCCAGGAAATAATCAAATTAAGGGTTGAAATCAATAAAATAGAAACAAAGGGAACAGTACAAAGAATCAATGAAACAAAGGGTTGGTTCTTTGAGAAAATCAACAAAATAGACAAACCCTTATCCAAACTAACCAAAAGGCAGAGAGAGAAAACATCCAAATTAACAAAATCAGAAGTGAAAAAGGAGACATAACAACAGACAACGAGAAAATCCAGAGAATCATCAGGTCATATTTCAAAAACCTGTACTCCACAAAATTGGAAAATCTAAAAGAAATGAACAAGTATTTTCTGGATAAGTACCACATATCAAAATTAAATCAAGACCAGATAAACAATTTAAATAGACCTATAACACGTAAGTAAATAGAAAGTCATTAAAAGTCTCCCAACCAAAAAAAAAAAAAAAAAAAGCCCAGGACCAGATGGTTTCCACAGAATTCTACCAGATTTTAAAAAAAGTGCTAATACTAATACTCTTCAAACTGTTCTGCACAATAGAAACAGTAGGAACATTACCAAACTCTTTTTATGAGATTACAGTTGCCCTGATACCCAAACCACACAAAGATACAATAAAGAAAGAGAATTACAGACCAATCTTCCTCATGAACATTGATACAAAAATATTCAATAAAATACTGGCAAACCAAATCCAAGAACACATCAAAAAAGTCATTCACCATGATCAAGTAGTCTTCATCCCAGAAATGCATGGATGGCTCAACATACAATTATATGACAATGTAATACACCATATAAACAAACTGAAGAAAAAAAACACACATGACATCTCATTCGATGCTGAAAAAGCCTTTGACAAAATCCAACATCCCTTCATGATAAAGGTCTTGGAGAGATCAGGAATACAAGGAACATACCTAAACATAATAAAGGCAACTTACAGCAAGCTGACAGTCAACATAACATTAAATGGAGAGAAACTCAAAGTGATTCCACTAAAATCAGGAACAAGACAAGGCTTTCCACTATCCCCATATCTAACAAATATAGTACTCAAAGTTCTAGCTAGAGCAATAAGACAACAAAAGGAGATCAAGGGGATACAAATTGGAAAGGAAGAAGTCAAACTTCCCCTATTTGCAGATGATATGATAGTATACATAAGTGATCCCAAAAATCCTAACAGGGATCTCCTACAGCTGATAAACACCTTCAGCAATATGGCAGGATACAAGATTAACTAAAAAAAATCAGTAGCTCTCCTATATACAAATGATAAATGGGCTGAGAAAGAAATCAGAGAAACATCACCCTTCACAATAGCCACAAATAATATAAAGTACTCCAGGGTGACTCTAACTAAGCAAGTGAAAGACCTGTATGACAAGAACTTTAAGTCTTTGAAGAAAGAAACTGAAGAAGATATCAGAAAATAGAAAGATCTCCCATGGTCATGGATAGGTAGAATCAACATAATAAAAATGGCAACCTTACCAAAAGCAGTCTACAGATTCAATGCAATCCCCATCAAAATTTCAACAGAATTCTTCACAGACCTCGAAAGAACAATATTCAATGTCATATGGAAAAACAAAAAACCCAGGATAGCTAAAATAATCCTGTACAATAAAGCAACCTCTGGAGGCATCACCATCCCTGACTTCAAGCTGTACTACAGAGCTATATTAATAAAAACAGCTTGGTATTGGCATAAAAACTGATATGTGGACCAATGCAATCAAATTGAAGACCCTGACATTAATCCACACACCTATGAACATCTGATATTTGACAAAGAAGCCAAGACTCTATAATGGAAAACACAAAGCATCTTTAACAAATGGTGCTGGCATAACTGGATGTCAACATGCAGAAGATTGCAAATAGATCCATATCTGTCACCATGCACAAAACTCAAGTCCAAGTGGATCAAAGACTTCAACATAAATCCAGTTACACTGAACCTGATAGAAGAGAAAGTAGGAAGTAGCCTTGAACACATTGGCACAGTAGACCACTTCCTAAATATAACACCAGTAGCACAGACACTGAAAGCAACAATTAATAAATGGGACCTCTTGAAACTGAGAAGCTTCTGTAAGGCAAAGGACATGGTAAATAAGACAACATGACAGCCTACAGAATGGGAAAAGATCTTCACCAACCTCATATCTCACAGAGGGCTGATCTCCAAAATATATAAAGAACTGAGGAAACTAGACATCAAAAGACCAAACAATCCAATTTAAAAAATTGGCTACAGAGATAAACAGAGAATTCTTAACAGAAGAATATCAAATAGCCAAATGACATTTAAGGCATTGCTCAACATCCTTAGTCATCAGGGAAATACAAATCAAAATGACTTGTACAACCACTTCGGAATTCAGTGTGGCGGTTTCTTAGAAAATTGAGAATCAATCTTCTTCAAGACCCAGCTATACTACTCTTGGGCATGTACCCAAGGAATGCTTAATCATAGCATAAGGACACTTGCTCAACTATGTTCATAGTAGCATTATTCATAATAGCCAGAACGTGGAAACAACCTAGATGCCCCTGAACCGAAGAATGGATAAAGAAAATGTGGTACATATACACAGGAGTACTACTCAGCAGTGAAAAATAATGACATCATGAAATTTGCAGCCAAATGGATGGGACTAGAAAATACCTACCTGAGTGAGGTAACCCAGACTCAGAAAGACAAACATGGAATGTACTCACTCTTAAGTGGATACTACATGTAAAGCACAGGATAACAAGACTACAACCCACAGCTCCAGAGAAGCTAGGTACAAGGGGAACCCTAAGAGGGATACATGGATCACCCTGGGAAGGGGAAATAAATAAGGTCTCCTGAGTAAACTAGGGATGAGGGGAGCAATAGAGGGTAGGGGATGAGGGATGAGAACATAAGGGAACAGGATGGTTGAGCTGGAACAGGGATGGAGTAAGCAAGCAATGAAAGAGATATCTTGATTGAGGGAGACATCATGGGGATAGGGAGAAACCTGGTACTAGGGAAGTTCCCAGGAGTCCACAAGGATAACGCCAGCGTAGACTACTAGCAATAGTGGAGAGGGTGCCTGAGCTGGCCTACTCCAGTGATCAGATTGGTGAATACCCAAACGGTCATCAGAGAGCCTTCATCCAGTAACTGATGGAAGCAGATGCAGAGATCCACCGCTCAGCACCAGGCCGAGCTCCAGGAGTCCAGTCAAAGACAGGGAAGAAGGATTCTATGAGCAAGGAGCATCAAGATCATGATAGGGAAAGTTACAGATACAACTGAACCAAGCTAGTGGGAACTCATGAACTGTAGACCAACAGCTGTAGAGCCTGCATGGGACTCTGGAGTAGGCCCTCTGCATAAGCAAGACTTGTGTAACTTGTGTAACTTGGTCTGTTTAAGGAGCCCCTGGCAGTGGGAATAGGATCTATCCTTGATGCATGAACTGGCTTTTTGGAGCCCATTACCTATGGTGGACACCTTGCACAGCTTTGATTGAAGAGGGAGGGGCTTGGACCTGCCTCAACTGAATGAACCAGGCTTTGCTGACTCCCTATGGGAGGCCTTACCTTTTTGGAGAAGGGGATAAGGGGTGGACTGGCAGTGAAGACTGGAGGGAAGTGGGAGGAGGGAGGAGAGGGGGATCTGTGGTTGGTATGTAAAATGAATACAAAATTTCTTAAGAAAGAAAGGAAGGAAGGAAGGAAGAAGGGAGGGAGGGAGGGAAAGAAGAATAGAAGAAAGAAAGAAAGAAAGAAAGAAAGAAAGAAAGAAAGAAAGAAAGAAAGAAAGAAAGAAAGGAAGGAAGGAAGGAAGGAAGGAAGGAAGGAAGGAAGGAAGGAAGGAAGGAAGAAAGAAAAAGAGAAAGAGAAAGAGAAAGAGAAAGAGAAAGAGAGAAAGGATAGTGAACTGAGTATTCTTGCATATATGTTTTGGGGGACATAAAATGTTTTTAAGATGTTAATATCCATGTATGCATAGCTTAATGCACATATATAGTTTCATTGATTTTGAAAAGAGATTTTATAAAACTCAACCACAATGATTTCCCATGGTAAATCATAGGGCTCTTCAGCCACTGATTTGTCTCTGACCCAGACAACACAACTTTCGGGTTGTACTCTCACAGCTCTACTGAGTACCATGTACATCATGACCTCCCCTGTTTGTAGCAATAGAAGCCTTTAACTGGTTCTCTTTCAGAGTGGCCAAAATATCCCACTATGCCTGTCTGTTCTGTTATATGAAGCTAATCCTTCTGCACATGACTAATGATCTTATCATAAATAAGAATGGTTCATAAACCAAGAGTCAGCACTTGTGTGTTGAGGAGCCATTGGCATCCCCACATCCACACAGCATTCTTTTTTTTTAAAAAAAAAAAACTTTTTTATTTTGTAAATTTATTTATTTATTTATTTATTTATTTATTTATTTATTTATTTATTTATTTATTTTACTGCTCGGCGGTGGTTTCCCCTCACTCCTCTCCTCCCAGAATAAATAAATCTTTTTTAAAAATTTAAAATCATAGAATAAGCCCAAAAAAGTCTCACAATAAATTTTACAGTCTTTTTATTGTTTGTTCAAGGGCAATAATTTAAAATCTGATAGTAAGTCATGCTCTTCTAGTTGGGCAAAGCTTGCTACAACATCACAGTAATATATTTATAAAACATGCGTGTGAACTCTCATGCTATGGATATTAGGAATAGATTTAAATTAGGTCATATAAATTACACTGATGTTATTTTCTGAAATGGGGATTTCCTATTTCATAAGCCAGTTTTGAAGCATCACATTCTCTGTTAATGACAACCTGTCTATTTTATGTGATATAACAATGTCCATTCATAATTTCTATGCCATGTACTTCACAAGCTTTTTAGTATCCAAAAATTATACCTTGCTTTCTAGAGAAATTCCCTAGGTCAGATGCAGGAATTATTTCTGTGATGTAACTATTTCAGTTCTTTCTTCTATACATGAGAAGCTATTTAACATCATCCTAACTCCCCAAATCAAAGAATTTTTAAGGAGTACCTTTCTCCAGCTTTGAGGAAATCGTGGTCTTTGTATTCTCATCAGGTTCATATGATTGCATTACTGGAACTCTGCTGCTGCCACATGACGTTCTTTACAGTAGCAAAGAAATGGAATTGGCCTAAGAGTCCCTCAGTGGATGAACGAACAAGGAAGTGTGATCTATACCTGCACCATTAGACACTATTCAGCTTTCAAAGGGAAATTGTGTTGTTTTTCCACAGTATGGATGAGCACAGAGGATATTATGTTAAGTGAGATAAGACAGACACAAACAAACAAATTTAACTAATTTACACGGGGCATCTAAAAGCAGTGAATAGGTGGTGGTTGCCAGGGACTGAGGGCTGTAGGTAAAGTTGGGGAAGTGTTCATCAAAAGGCATAAAATTTCAGTTGGAGGAGTCAGCCTGAGAGAGTAGTACAACTCAACTTAAAATAGCAATGAACTGCATTCTCAAAGTTGCTACACATATTTTTAATTGCCACAAAGAACTTCCTATCACAAAATTACAGCTTTGTGAGGTTGACTTAGTCATTGCATGATATTCACATTTTAAAAAATTATACCATCAATGTACAGTTTTAATTCATCAATGAAGATAAATTTTTAAAAAATGCTATTACCCCCCGCCCCCAAATAAAACCTCTCAGTCACCTTCTGCCTTTTCTCTCTCTGGCATATAAACCACATGGATGAGTTCCCACACAAGGAAGTCAGAATCCTTGCTCCTAGCTCTGCAATACAATTCAGTTGTGTCAGGGATAGCTTCTCTGCCATTCTTACAAACTGTCAGCATGTCTTCTGGGTGCTTGTCCCAGCCTGCGGTTCCCCTCCCCATCCAATTCTCTTCAAACCCCTTTCTGCCCCTCCCTTCCATCCCTATCTTGTGGACTTCCTCCTTCCCTACCCTCCAGAAGTCCTGGTTGCCATGCTCTATATCCTGTGATTTACTCTTTAGTTAATTCCCTACACTTGCATAATCTGACTCAGATGTCAATCTCCCAGAAGACATCAATATAAAATGACTGCCTTAGTCCATTTGTACTGACGCAATGAAATATTGCAGACTAGGTAATGTTTATTTATACTCACAGACAAGATCTTGCTATATAGCTAATATATAGCGTAGGTTGGCTTCAAATTCACAGTCCTCGTCTCAGCTCCCAGTGCTGGGATTATAAACCTGTGTTAACATATATACCTGGCCTAGGTAATTTATAATGAACAGAAATTTATATATTTTATTTGTGAAAGTTTGGAGTCCAAGATCAAGGTGACAGCAAGTTTAATTCCTCTGACTCCAAGATGGTACTTGGAAGGAGGCTGTGTCTTCTTCATGTGGTAGAGGGCAGAGGTTGAAGAGGCACGCATGGGAGGGGTGTAAGAGACCTTCTATATAACATATGAATGACACTCTGTGAGGGTGAAGACCAAATCACCACTTAAAAGTCTACTGTCTTGATACTATTACAGTGGCAATCGAATTCCAGTGAGATCCAGGAGGGACAAACATTCACTCCACATCAATGACAAACTCTGTGTATTTCCTTAAACCCTTAACTCCAAAGAGCTGCCACAGTATTAACTGAGCAGACCCCGGTTAATGGCTCTTTGCACATACCAATGGTTTACTTCATTTTGTGAGATCCTCCCATTGTCCCATGCCTAGCTAACCTGAACCAGCCCTTAGCCACACATAAAACAGACTCTAGTTCCTAGCTTTAAAAAACTGAACTATTTATTATTATGTGTGTACACCCATGTGCGCATTCATCATTGCAGTGCATGGAGGCTAGGGGACAACTCTCGGGAATCTAGTCTCCTCTTCCATCCTGGGATGCCGTGGTCACACTACGGTCATCAGGTTTGCACAGCAAGTGATTTTACCTGCTGAGCCATCTCATCGGCTCTGGGCCTATTTTGAAATTCTAGAGCTTGTCTCTGGATAGAAAAAAAACAATACTCATCAGAAGAGTTTTCAGAAGGACGAGAGTTTTCAGAAGGACGAGCTAGTGAGGGCTCGATCTTTGGAGACCTTCAATGGCCCTGGAGCCTATATCCAGAGAGCAGCTAGCGAGTGGGGCCAGAGTTGCTGATACCAACAACTCCTTTTTAGCAGAGTGTATTGAGCCCAAATAGACTTAGAAAGCTATTTTTAAAAGCCCTTCATTCTGTGCCTGCTTTATACGGCAGACACTAAAAATATTAATAAGTAGAAACAGTGCTGATCCCCGGACATGGTGAGCTTTCAGTTTCTGGAGCCCCAAGGTGACAGACTGCCATGGAGATGTTTGCACCCTCATCACATCCAGCTCTGAAGAAGACAACAGTGGTATTTCAGGTCCTAGCTTGGCATTTAACTGTGTTAAGTCATTCTGTTACATTGGCATCTCTAAAATAGCCTTAAAAATAAATAATTAAAAAACAGATTGTACTACATGTCACAGAAGCCCAAGGGGGAATTGGCATGGCTGCCAATGAGTTCCCTGCAGTGGATTTCTTCTCTGCAACTTCATCCAGCTATATGGATACAGGTCAAAGGCTGGTAAACAGAGATGCTTGGGTCAGCAGGGCACCAGCAAGAGAAACACTATCTGAAGCAGTGTATCACATGGTGGGGATTTAATCAAGGAAAACAAGAGTTGGCAAACAGGCTTGTCCCCCGACCAATTTTACCTACCCATCCTTGCCAGGAACGCCAGGTGCCTCTTTACCCACACGGCTTGAGTAAACCATTATAATAATTATAAATAGAAAACCAAAGCAAGGTATGAGCATTCTGGACAGAGTTTGGCAGTGCTTAACAAAGCTGAGGATACTAACACTCTCATGACCCAGCAGCCCCATTCTTAGGCACACACCCTGCAGAAGCATATGCGCCCGTGCTCAGGGGGACTGGAATAAGAATGCTCAGAGCAGCAAGAGCCTCTAGCTGGAAAGAACCAGATGTCTGTTAATAAGAAAATGCATAAATAAACAGAGATACAGTCTCAAACGACAATCAGATTTAGAAAACTGCCACAATATGATGCATGCTAAAGACACTGTTGAGTATGAATGTTAAATTAGGGACCATGGAGTATACAGTGTCTAATTGGCCATAGCTATGGTGTTCAGTAATACAAAATTAGGTGGTCAAACTATAAAGAATAGCAAAGGTGTGAATGGCGAACATTTAGAATAGTGGCTGCTCAAAGAGAAAGATGGACTCACAATAAGGAGGGACCCCCAAGCCTCTCTTCCTAACCCAAGTAGGGTAACTTGATTTTAATTTCCCATGATCTGTGAAGCTCTCCTGTGCACATTTCAGTATAATTGCAATGTTTCAATTTTTTTTTAAAGAAGCAAAAATAGGAGAGATAGATTTGGGGTCCCTTAACAAAATCATTTTCACTTTCAGACTGCCAAGAGAACCAAACAATAACGGGTTGTCTTATATCTACACATGAAAGTTCTTAAGGGAAAACCACCAAGAATTCTGCTTGACAAAAATCTATTCAGTCTGATTCTCTAAAGAAAGCCATGGCACAAGTGGCCAGGGAGGAGTTAGGATACAGAAACCTGTTGTTTTTTAAATGAAGTCACCGTCTTTGATCTAAAAGAAGAAAAACTAGAAATAATTTCTGGAAGTCATTACTTGAAAGCAGTCCAAGGATTTCGACTTCTGGATGGCTGTAGGGAGCAGGAACTCTCCTGTGTGCTCTTTTCCCTTCCCCAGGTCCACCCCTTCCTCCCTCTCTCCGTGTCTGACCTCTTTCTCGTAGACCACAAGCATGGAGTGTGCACGGGTCATTGATCTACCCACAGGCCTGAGAGATGAATCCTCAGAGCCCAGGATCCCACAGGGCTGGTATCTTGGCAATTGCCCCTGGCAACACTGAGACCCTGTTTCCTTTTCCCCAGGATGAAATTGAGGTCATAACCGTTGTCCCCTGCTTTGCCGTCTCAGCACACAGATTCATTATTTCAAGGCCAAGAAATTACTTCAATTAAAAATGCCTACATTCATGGAAAATTTTCCTACATTCATGATAGTGTTTGTTTTATTTTATTGTGCTAGGTCACCAGGGCCATTTTCATGTCAATAAATAGTACACTCTGAGCAAACTCTCAATGGCTTACACTTCTCCCTCTCCCCCTTCCCATGAGTCTCTTTTGTCTCTTGGATAATTTTGCCACCATTCTATGTCATATGTACACATATGATTTTATTTACATAAATTCTAGGACATAAAAATGTTTTTGTTTCGAGGATTTTAAAAAATTGTATATTTAAAAAAATCTTCACTAGTTTTCTTCCCTGTCTTTATGAGTAGTCATTGGCACCATCGTTAGAAAGTTCTAATTTTTGTAGACTCTTCTGGATTTGGGACATCTTTATTCTTTTATGTATTATTAGTGAAGGGACTTTGCTTGTTCTTCTCTTTTCTTCCTAAATGCCCTGGAATTTGAAATTATATTTGGTGGGTGAGAGGGAGCAAGACAGAGGGAGGCAGGATAAACATGGAGATGTGTGATGTGTAGGTGGTTGTTCTTTGAACTTGAAAGCCTTTGCGGCGATGCTGTGAGGCCAAAGAGATGTCACTTTCCAACTTAAAATGTGATTTTGGACTCTCTGAACATCTTCCCAGTGCTCTTTATTTATGCATCAGATAGAAATAGAGACACTAGTATCTCATCTATTTTAAGATAAAAGGTGTCATGTCAAATGAGTAGACATTCAAGGGAAATAAAACCTAGGTACATAGAATAGAGAGAGAGAGGGAGAGAGAGAGAGAGAGAGAGAGAGAGAGAGAGAGAGAGAGAGAGAGAGAGAGAGAGAGAGAGAGAGAATTACCATCCCCAACCACCTCTAATACTTTGATACAGAGTTAAGATATTTGAGCTATTTTAAAAAGCTCATGGATCAAACCCACACAGACCTAGATTTTGCTTTCTGTATACATTGGTTTTAAATCATAGACATCTTAGAGGAGCTAGAGAAAATGATGAATAGTACCTTACCCCAGAAAAAAAAATGCACACAGACAAGTAGACTTACTTACACTAGTAGATGATTTGTAGATGTGCTCTTTACCATGAAGGGAGGAGTCACTCCTCCCTTCCTGAATTTCTGAATTCATATCTTTTATTGTTTCCTATAATCCCCAAGAATTTTCCTTAGCATTTCCTATTGTGGCAGCGTTATTTATAACAGCAAAACAAACAAGAGATCCTCCGAAAGGTCCACAGATTAAAGAATGGATTACTAAAGAAGTTATTTTCATACAATAGACTATGTAACAATGAAAGTGATTCTATCATACTACACAGAGAGGCACACACAGCACTTAGAATACTAAGCACCTTGGGTTTTGTTCTTGGGACGATAATTCATTGTAGTGTTTTGATAAGAGGAAGTCTGTTATCTAACCTTTTCATGAAATTATTCTGGGTGCTGGGTTTAGGATAGACTTCAAGGGAGCAGAGAAGGGGAAGGACAGAGACAGGGAAGGCAGGCTACTGGGGTAATTCAGACAAGAAATGGTGTTGTCTTGAACCACGGTGATGGCAGTGGAAATGATGGAACTCTTGATGTACTTTGAAAACAGAACTCACAAAATTTGATGGATATCAGTAAAAAGGAAAAGTGAAATAGGTATCAGAACTAAAGAAAAATGAGTCATTGTTTCTAATAATAATAATGCCACAATCATGTAATGATATTGCACAAGTTGGGAGGATGGTAAGGCTAACAGAATCAGTGGCCCAGGACTGTAGTCCGAATGAAAGGCAGAATGAAGTCTCATAACACGGTTGTCTCTGGGGGTGCTATCTAAGATTCATGTGGGTGCCTGAAGCCACAGACAGTGCAGATCCTTGCGTGTACTTTAGTTTTCCTGTACATATCTACACCTGTGATGGAGTTTAATTTTTACACTAGACACTTAACAAGAGATTAACAGCAACATCCAACAAGGAAATAAAACAATTATAGCAACACACAGCAATAAAATTACGTAAATGTGATTTCCCTTCCTAACAATGTCTTATTGTACGTAGATATGAGCACCTTCAGTGTGCGATTTATTCCCTTTTTTCACAAAGTGGATTACTTTCATGGTTTCCCTTAAAGCAAACACTTTATGACTTCTCTTTGTCATATTCCAGTTGCCAGTGTTACTACTATTCTTATGCTTTATGCCATTATTAAGCAAAATAAGGGCTCCTTGAACACAATCCCTGATATACTAAACAAATTCATCTTATAAGTAAAATGGCTGCTGAGGAACTAACAGGCAGGTAGCCCATATGATGGGGATACTCTGGAAAAATGATTATTCCTGTTAGGTGGAACTGATGCATAGATTTCACCATGGTACTCAAAATGGCAGGCAATTTCAAAATTATACTTATTTATTTCTGAAATTTTCCATGTAATATTTTGGGGCCATGGGTAACTAAAACAACAAAAAGTGAAACCACAAATGAGGGATCACCATATCCACCCCATGTTTCTGTCCACACCTGAAAGCTACAGCTTTAGAATAAAGGTCTTACTTATGTCATAACATGAACCGAATGATGCTTCTTAATTTCCATGTGGCTCCTAGGAACAGACTATTCCTGTCCCCTTAAATATCATGTGAGATTTTTGTGATGGCAAGTAAGATAAGGTTCACCATAGATTTCTAATTATTAGAGCATATTATCCAAATGAGAACATTATTATTATTACCTCAGTCAGGAGAACTACAACAATCTGCTAGAGTTTCTTCTATTTTTTTTTCATTCATAGATTTTGCATCATTGCCAAACTAATTTACTAGGATTATCATTTTTAAAATGTCAATCTGCTACCACAATTGCTTTTTATCAGTGTATTGTCTAAAAACTGAACTATGCAGTACCTTAAAGTTCCAGGTTGCTGCCCTGGGTCCCCAAGAAAAGGGTAGATACAGACCTTGGAGAAGAGGAGACCCAGATTCCTTATCGTTTAATGATTTTATGTGTTGCAATTTACCAGTGATAGTATTTCTTTTACAAAAAGGGTGCACCTCCTAAAACATGTTAGAAAAATAAGACTAGCCAAGTTTCTCTCTTCTGTGGGATTTTCTTGTCTCCGAACCGAATTTCATTTTCTCTACCTTTGCAGCAGTTATTTTTCTCTTCAGTTGAATATTGCTAGGAGTGGATTGTTTATAAATGGTTTTTATTAGCATGTAGTAGTTATATATAATAATGTGTCTCATGATAACATTTTCATACATGTATATGCCCATTTCAATCATAGACCACCATTAACCCACCCATTAACTCACTTCTTCCTACAAGCTAGATCCCTTTCTACTTTTGTGTGTATGTGCACACACACGTATGACTCAGTTTCTTTAGTTTTACAGGAACATAAACACCTTACCAGTTGCTACACCATGGAAGAGAATATCTCTTCCTCCCCTATCAATCTTTAATTTCGTATAGAATCTCAGAGAGCATTGGGGCCCCAGATGAGCCTCGCCGTTTCTGTGATAGAGTGTCAACAGGCCTGATCATGTGCAGATCTTGTGCGGGTAAACTCTCCCGTTAGGGGTTCAGTAGTGCACCCACCATGTCCTGCCAGGAGGTCAGCATTCCACACTGCTTCCTCCCTTCCTCTGGCTCTTAGAGCCATTCTGTCCCCTCTTCAATGATGTCCCCCGAGCCTTGAATGGACTAATATAGATGTCCCACTTATGGCTGGGCATCCAGTAGTCATTTATTCTCAGTATGTTGATAAGTTGTTTATCTACATAGTCACTGCTGACAGCTACATGAAGAAGTTTATCCAACCAAAGCTAACAGCAGCACTACCTTATGGGCATAAAAAATTGTTTAAAAGGCAATTTGATGGGTGAATCATGTCTGCTTAGCTAAACAACAGTAGCAGCTTCCCTCCTAGGACCCATGGCCTCCTTCGCTCACAGGCTTGGACTGGATTTACAGTACCAGATAGGAATTTCCTCCTGTGGAGTGGGCATCAAATCCAGAGAGAAAGGGGATGGTTACTCCTGTGACAGACCTGGCACTGTTGTCCTATGGGGCACATCTTGCCTGATTGGTCACTGTGATTACACAGAGGCTCCACAGCTGAATGAGACGGTTGATATCGATTCTTCCCCCAGTAGACTGTATGACATCTTCCAGGACTACAAGATAGCAAGCTGATAAGAATGGATTCTTGATAGGGTTGATCAAGGTTGCATATATGCATGATGCTGAAAACACCAGGCCTTAAATTCTGGTGTAATGTAGGCCACTAGCAGCACCCCATATTAAATGAGTGTTACGGATTGAATCTAAAATGTTCCTCAACAAGTTCACATTTTGGGTGTATTTTTTCCTAAGTGGATGGCTGTAACACGAATCTTAAAAGGTCTTATAATAATAATAATAATAATAATAATAATAATAATAATAAACCACAGCCAGATATTGGGGTGAAAGCTGAAAGATCAGAGAGGCAGAGAGCAACCCACTAGTTCTTACCCCTACAAAATCCTCCACTGAAAGAAAGTGAGTTCTGTTTCCTCACACCTTATATACCTTTCTCTGCCCTGCCATCTTACTTCCTGGGATTAAAAGCATGTATACTTCACAAGCAAAGGCATGAGATCTCAAGTGTTGGGATTAAAAGAGCCACCATGCCTAGCTCTGTTCCCAATGTGGCCTTGAACTCACAGAGATCCAGACGAATCTGTCTCGTGAGTGATAGGATTAAGGGTGTGTGCCACCACTGTCTGGCCTCTATGTCTAATTTAGTGGCTGGCTGTGTCCTCTGATCCCCAGATAAGTTTATTAGGGTACACAATATATTGGAGTGAACAATATATCACCACAGATGGCTATATCTGGGAAGGCTGTAGCCTTTAGGAGGTAGAGTCTGGATGGTGACCATAGGTCACTAAAGATGAGCCTTTGAACATTATAGTTGACCCTAGTTTCAACATGTCCTTGCTACTTCTTGGTCCTCCATTATATTGGGAGCTTCTGTCACATTTGTGGCCATCATCAACTGTGTCATGCCTTCCTCACCATGACGGATGGAAACTTGAAGTCATAAGCTAAAGTAACCCCCCCCACACACACACACACCGTCCACATACACACAATTTGTTTCTGTCAGGTATTTTGATCACAGTAACTACCAAATTTCTGGTAACTGATACCAAAAGTTAGTACCAGAGATGTGGGATCATTGCTGTTATTAAGTCTGGACGGGTGGTTCTTAGGTTTTTGGAACTGGTTTGTAGAAGGACTATGGAAGGTTTTGGAACTATAGGTCAGAGAAGCCCCAGAATGCTGTAAGCAGAGTCAAATTGGGCATTCTATTGAGAGTCTTATAGCCCCAAATGCTGACAAAAATGGGGACAGTAAACTGTGCTCATGACGTTTCAACATGGTAATGGTGACCAGAGAAAACTGGACTAGAGAAATTCATGATACATGCTGGTAAAGACCCTGGCTATCATCTCTGAATTTGAGTGAAGCCAAAGTAAAAGAAATGTTTCTTTTTTTTTTTTTTTTTTTTTTTTGTATTGGTGGAGCAATGAAGGAAGTAGACCATTCAGGCTTTGGCATGGCCATTGACCACTGCTTCCAGTGAGATTTAAAAGGAGGAGTGAGAGCAAAAAGCAAGTAGGAAGCTTTAAAACCATGCTATTAGGAGCACTGAAAGTAGTGGGTCGGGCGAGTGGGGACAAATCAGCTGTAATTGTTAAAGTGATCAGAGCCATTGAGGAGAATCTACACATGTCACCGGAGTGACAGGAAAGGTGCCTTTGGGTCTTGGCCCACCCCATCAAAGGCTCCATGGTACAGGGATGGAATCTCATATCAAAGTGGAGTATCTGAAATGAGAGAGTAGACGGGATGCTGTGCTGCAAAATGGCTGCCTAGGGAAGCGTTTTCCCAAAGTTCAGCCATGCAGGTATGCAGAGCCTGGGAACTCTGCCCTGCCCTTTCTACCACAGTAGGCTGGAACTTCTGAAACTGTGAGTCAGAACACACCTTTCCTTCTATAAAGTGGCGTTATCAAATCCTTGGGTTACAGTGATGCAAAAGTAGCCAACACACAGAAGTCACTTATAAAAGTCCCTGGAGCATAGTTAGTGCTGTGTATGTGTTAGCTGTTGTGAGTAGTAGTATTATCATAATGTATTATCATGGCTATTGTTATTGGCCATCATTATTCCATATTGGGCGTGGGCAAAATAGGGCTATAGCCCCACGGAAAGCTAGCTGGAGTAACACAGTATGTGATCTTATTTTAATGGATGTTTCATATACTTTACCCTGTTTCTCTGGTTAGGTCTTTCAAATCATCTATCATGGCTATAATTGCACATTTCATTTTTTCCTATTTCTTGTCCTTCTTCTTCCATTTGAGTTTTAAACTCTATGAAGCTCAAGATGAGGTGTTTCATTGACAATCGCATGCCCAATTTCCAGCACAGTGCCTAGCAGAGCCGGCATTCAACACAGCATGGTGAATGGATGCCAATTGGGAACAGACCAGTCTTCTTCAAAGGCTCCAACTTCAGTGGAAGAAGTTGGAGAAGCCTGTAGTGTTCGTGTGTCCCAGGTGAGAGGCAGAAGAAAAGGCTGAGCTCCCTCAGCGTTCTCATCTCCTGCTGTGGGTCTGCAGAACATGCAGCCTGACGACAGCATCACAGAGGCAGGTGGTTTTAGACCCTTAGATAAAGCAGCTTGAGGGGGTCCACGGGAAAGGGTGACAGCATCCTGCAAGTATCTGGAGTCTTCTGGTCAACAGACTAAATGGAGCTGTATGAGAGGATCAAATAGACCCATTTTTTTCCTCTGTACCTTCAGAAAAATTCCCCAAATCCTCTTCCTTAAGTCCCTATTGCTTTTCAATACCCAGGCAATGAAGTATAATCCCAACTGTGACCATTTCTAAACTCTACTATATTCATGACAGAATAATTTTGAGCTATATCTTAAAGACACAGGGATAGTAACTTTATGGGATCTGGGTTCTTAACCAGCTGGACAATAGTATCAAAGAGACAACCATAGCATCACATGGTATGTATCTGCCTTGTTGCTCATAAGATGGGATTTAGAGGTTGGAGAGATGGCTCAGTGGTTAAGATCACTGACTGCTCCTCCAGAGATCCTGGATTCAACTCTCAGTACCGATATGGCAGCTCACAACTGTTTGTAACTCAAGTTTCAGGGGATCTGAAATTTCCCATGGCAAAACACTAATGCACAATAAAAAAAAATTTTTAAAGATAGGATTTAAAAACATGGCAAGTCCTGGTCATTTCTTTTGTATCTAGGGATCTGTAGGACTCTAACTTAACACCTAGATGTTGGTGGGTTTGGAAGATGTGAACCTGCAGAGCCGGAATCTACAGGGTCTTCTTTCAGTATGAATTCACACAAGTACCCATTGTTTGGGCTATGAGAGAAAATGCAAGGGAGAGTTTTGATACAGTGACCTTGACACTTAACCATACTTTATTCCTGAGGAGGAAAGGATGAAGGGGTTAGAATGAGAGGTCAGAAGTAGTCCCTTGATCCTTTTGTCTATTAAGGGTCAGCCTGAAAATACCTTCATGAATGTAAGAGGTCAAGGAATCAAGGTTCTCCTCCAGCCTGTGCACCTCGAATCACCTCATTTACATATGCACACGCACACATCTGTCTTGACGAGCATGCTGTCGGCACCTCATACTCATATGCACACATCTGTCCTAATGAGCATATTGTAAGACTTCAAAGGTAGCTGCTGTTTCAACATCTGTGACAGGCTAGTCTCCAACAATGTCTGCACCAATATCTCCCATTCCACACACACTTCTAGAACATGACTTTCCTTCATCAGTAGATGGGGTCTGTGTCTCCACTTCTTAAGTCTAGGTAGGACATTGACTACTTTAACTGAAAGAGTATGGCAGAAGTAACTCCTGGATTCCAAGGATAGTCACAAAATGCCATACCGTTTTGATTGGGACACTCTTTTGGCAACTCAACAACAAAGTCCAAGTAGAAGTGAGGAGGCTACATGCAGAGGAACTGAGACCTCAGTCCCACAACCCTAGCTGAGCTCCTATCGGACAGGCATTGACCTGGTTGTTGTGTGACTGTGTGTATTAGTCATCTTTCAATCGCTATAATAAAATACCTCATATAATGCATTTATTAATGGTTCATTTTCTAAATTCCACTCCATGCCCGACTGGGCTCATCATTTTGGGCCTGTGGTAAGGCGGGAACATCTGATGGATCAAAACTGGTTCTATCACACATCAAGGAGGAAAAGTAAAAGAGGAAGAGGCTGTGATCTGCAATCCCCACTGAGGGTATATGTGCAATGACCTAATAGCCTTCCGCCAGGCTCTACTTCCCAATAATATCACCCCAGAGAGCAGGCTGTTAACACATCATGGTCCATTTAGCATCCTAACTATGGCAAGAGCTAACTAGAAAGCATGTCAATCATCCTTTTATCAAGATATCGCAGCTCATGTTGCATAAAAAGGAGACGATACAATCCTTCCAAGCTCTGTTCAAGCTTCAGATTTGAGAATAAAATAAGTGAGTAACATTTTCAACCAACTTGTTTTGGGAGTACTTTCCTGTTGTGCTAGCTAGTTTTTGTTTGGTTGGTTTTTTGTCAACTTTACACAAGCTAGAGTTATTCAGGAAGAAGGGCTACTATCTGTAGATGTAATTCTGAACGGTCTTATTAAATAAGAAACACAGAGCCAAATGCAGAGTTAAAAGCCCAGAGATCAAGCAGCAGCCAAGAGTTAAGACCACCTTCTTACCCCTCACTGTTGCTGTCGTCCTTCCCCTCAGAAAGACCTACTTCCTGTGTGTCTGTATTTTTATTGACTCTCTGTTCTGCCTTCTCATTGGTTGTAAGCCCAACCACATGACCTCCTTGTCACTGCCTTTCTATACAGACCTCCAGGTCTCTATGATTGGTAATGAGATTAAAGGCATGTCTCCATGCTGGCTATGTCCTTGAACACACAGATATTCTGCCTGTCATGTGATCGGGATTAAGGGTGTGGGCTACCACTGCCCCACTTCTGTTAAATGGCTGGCTATTAGCTCTGATCCCCAGGCAACTTTATTAACATACAAATAAAATCACATTTCAGCACAAATAAAATATCACCATAACTATCAATGTGGAAAATGTCTCCATAAGATTGATTTATAGGCAAGTCTATAGTTCATTTTCTTAGTGATTGATGTGTGAAGGCCCAGAACACTATGGGTGCTATCACCCCAGGGCTCATGTTCCTAGGTGCTATAAGCAGGCAGGTCGAGCAAGCCATGTAGGAATAAGCCAGTTAGCTGCATTCCTTTATGGTCTCTGCTTCAGTTCCTACCTCAAGGTTCCTGCCTTGAGTTCCTGAACTGACTTACCTGAATTATGAACTACATGCCATAAGATGGAATTAACCCATTCCTCCCCAAACTGCATTTAGTTGTGGTGTTTTATCACAGCAATAGAAACCCTGACTAAGACATCTATGCAGAAATATAGGAGATTTAATATCTAGTCAATGTAAGTCTTAGAGGCAGAAGCATCATAGAGGCAGTGTGAGATTGGAGTAAGGCATCTTACTGGATTATATGAATGAACTTGAGTATGGATAATGATGAATCTTCTGTCCATAAAACAGACCCACTACTGTGTGACTTCCCACAACCAGCATGCTGTCTTCAGCT
The DNA here is from genome assembly GCF_007827085.1 of Peromyscus californicus insignis. NCBI lineage: Eukaryota > Metazoa > Chordata > Mammalia > Rodentia > Cricetidae > Peromyscus > Peromyscus californicus. The sequence continues at coordinate 98,339,212 of NW_026294402.1, forward strand.
CCAAGTTTCAATACTAAAAGAAAAGGGGGTGGGGAGAATCCTGCAATTAGGTCTAGAACTAGAAACCTTGTAAAAGGAATTTCACTCTGCATGGGATAATCGATGAAGTGTGCATGTCAGGCCTGAGCTTAAAACGACTTTGTAAATCTTTTGGAGTACCACAGTGGGTAAGAAACCTCCTTTTTCAAATACCCTCCTCTTAGTTGTCAAATCCTGTCAGATAGTTGGTCCAAAGCTATCTGTAATGTTCTACTTGTAAGTTTTCTGCTTGGGCCATCATTTTACATCTCTCTCCCTTGCTTTTCATGTGGCCTTTTAGGCCCTGGAGGCTTTTATGGATCAAAACAGTTATAGAAATAGATGTTAAAAGCATCACTACGGGTGAATTAGAAATGATGTCATGGGCCATTACAGCGGGTGATTTGGGAAGCTCATTGGAAATCCCAGGAGCATCCCAGGTTCACTCTTCTGCAAAAACCAGGGACTTTAGGGAGGTGTGGAGAAGTTGGGAAGAGGGGAATCCATACTGAAGGATGCCTTTGCATCAAAGTTGAGCCATGTTGGGCCTTATCATTGTAATTTTGACACAAATATGCAGCTGAGGCCTCTACCAGCCTGCTCTTTCTACTTAAATCATCATTGTGATCTGTTGGTTTTGTCCAGGTAATTTTCAAATTCTCCTTAATAATTATCTACAGGAAGTCCTCTCACCACTAACATACATATACTATATACTAGATACTATGTACGATATACAGTGTACTATGTGCTATGTACTATATACTATATGCTATATACTATAAATGCACACACATATGCACACACACTATCCTAGGTTGGAAATTGTTGGTAAACTTTGACTATATATGTGTACATGTTCATGTGTGTGCAGGTACATGTGTATGTGTACATGTTCATGTGTGTGAGCATGCATGCAAAGGCCAGAGGTTGAAGTCAGATTCTCCCTCTGTTGCTCTTCCCCTTATTTTCTGTCTGGGTTTCTCACAGAACCTGGAGCTCTGGAGCTCGTGAACTCGCTTAGACTGTCTGGCAAGCACGCCCCAGGGATTCACCTGTCTCTGCCTCCTCAATGCTGAACTTATGAGCATACCATGCCAGCCAGGTATGATGGGTTCTGAGGATGGAACTCAGGTCCTAATGTTTTCATAGCAATCACTTTTTTTAACTGTCATTCATTATTCAATTTAATAAAACAAATAGTTCAGCTTTTATATAGATATTTTCTGTCTTTTTCTAAAATATATTTCAATATCTTTAAAAAATTTATTTATTTTGTTTACATCCTGGCCACAGTTTCCCCCTCCCCTCCTCTCCTCCGAGTTTCTCCTTCTCACCCCCCATCCCCAGGCCCCAATCCAATCCTCCTCCTTTACTGTTCAGGAAAGGGCAGGTCTCCCTTGGATATCAGCAAAACATGGCATAACAAGTTGCAGTAAGACTAAGCACCTCCCCAGGTATTAAGGCTGGGTGAGGCAACTCAGTATGAGGAGTGGGGTCTCAAAAGCCAGCAAAAGAATCAGAGACAGCCGCTGCTCCCATTGTTGGGAGTCCTACAAGCAGACCAAGCTACACAACTGTAACATATATGCAGAGTGCCAAGGTCAGTCCCATACAGGCTCCCTGGTTGTTGGTTCAGTCTCTGTGAGCCCTTATGAGCCCAGGCTGATTCTGTGGGTTTTCTTGTGGTGTCCTTGACACCTCTGGCTCCTACAATCCTTTCTCCCCTTCTTCTGCAGGATTTCCAACATAATACAAGAGATGGAAGAGAGAATCTCAGGTGTTAGAGACATGATAAAGGAAAGAGATTCATCGATCAAAGAAAATGTTCAATCTAAAAAAATTTCTAACACAAAACATCTACAAAATCAGGGACACTATGAAAAGGCCAAACCTAAGAATAATAGGACTAGAAGAAGGAGAAGAATCCCAGCTCAAAAACCCCAAGAATATATTTAACAAAATCAAAGAAGAAAATCTTTCCAATTGGAAGAAAGACATGCTTATAAAGGTACAGAAGTTTACAGAACACCAAGTAGATTGGGTCAGAAAAGAAAATCCCTGTTCCATATAATAATCAGTACACCAAAGATACAGAACAAAGAAAGAATATTAAAAGTGTCAAGGGAAAAAGGCCAACATACAAAGACAGACCTGACTTTGACAAAGAATCACACCTGACTTCTCAACCAGACCCTAAAATCCAGAAGGGCCTGGCCTGATGTCTTGCAGACTGTAAGAGACCACAGATGCCAGATCAGACTACTATACCCAGCAAAACTTTCAATCACCATAGATGAAGAAAACACGATATTTCATGACAAACTCAAATTTAAACAATACCTATCTACAAATCCAGTCCTACTGAAGGTACTAGAAGGAAAAAACCCAAGGAAGTTAGCTACACCCACAAAAACACAGGCAATAGATAATTTCACACCAACAAAACCCAAAGAAGGGACACACACACACACACACACACACACACACACACACACACGTACACGCTCACAAACATTGACATCATCACCACCAGCATCAACAACATCAAAATAACAGGAATTAACTATCAATGGTCATTAATATCCCTCAATAGCAATGGACTCAATTTGCCAATGAAAAGACACAGGCTAACAGAATGGATAGGAAAACAGGATCCATCCTTCTGCTCCAGGCAAGCACTGTAACAATAAAACTCTCTCTCCAGCACCTTCACAAACCTTTAAAAGTGTAATATACATATAGAAACACGTACCTGAAGGACATGCAGTTCCACAGAAGGACACAACCACATAACCATATCTTATGTCACCAGGTAGCTTTTCCAGTGCCCTAGAAGTTCCCTTCACATCCCTCCCAGTCACATTCGACCCCTGCTGCAACATGAGTGGCCGGCACTCTACAGAGGAGAATCCCATGGTCAGAACTGTATCACCCTTAAGCCATGTTCAAGGTTGCACAGAGCCCTTGTCTCCTCCTCTGTCATATCATTTCTCCTCATTTTCAAGGCATGGGATGCCACCCTGAGGATTTTCCCAAATCCAGTGGAGCATGATTGGTGAGCAAAGACTGAATCTTCGGGTCTGGAGGGGATGGTAGAGATATCGTACCACTCTAGTTCTCTCAAGTTATAGAAAGAATGCTGTCGCAGGGAGTCCAAGTGGGTCACTTTGGATCACACAACTAGGTCATGAGGTTTAGGCTCATTACTCCTTCTATTACACAGCAATGCCTGCCTACCTACCTTCTAACTCATCGATGGAAGGAGGAATGGACAAACCAACTCCCTCCCATGCCTGGGATGCTATCCTTATGAGAAGAAGGCAGACCAACGATGTTCTCCCAGCAGAGTCCAGCCCTTCCCCTGAGTTACAGGGAGTTTCTGAGGACCGTTTGACAGAGCTTGCTTCACTCATTCATGCATTTGTTCTCTCATCGACTCGGTCCTCTGCACATCCCGAGTGTCTATAGAATACATATTTTATGCTGGTATCATTCTATTTTCTGGAGGAACATACACCAATAAATAAAAATATAGTGTGTCAAGATGGCTCAGCGGGTAAGAGCGTATGCTGCCGAGTCTGATAACTTGAATTCGATTCCCTGGGACCCACACAGTCGGAAGAGAGAAGTGACTCCCAAAAGTTGTCCTCTGGCCTCTTCATGGGTGCCATGGCACGTGTGTGCACCCCCGACAACAAACAATAAGTAAATACATGTAATAAAACCCATGTCCTCAGCTAGCTTACATTTTAATAGAGTCAAGAAATAAGACAAGTCAGAAACTATGTATCGAAGGAAATAGTGGCTAGAGTTCTGGGAAAACCAAAGCAGAGAAGGGAACACAGCGGGCTAAGCAAGCTAGGGTCTCACTGAGGTAGTGCTTTGATTTGAATGTTACACTAGTTGGGGCTCTCCAGAGGAAGAGACCAGTGGAATGTAAACAGTAGAAGGACAATGGGATTGACTTACCTGATAGGGGCCAGGAAGTTTAGGAATGGCAGTCGGCGTGCTGGAGAGGCAGAGATGCCAAGAGCTGCTCAATCCAAGCGGCTCCATGTCCCAGCAGCCCCAACCTGGCACAGATGGCATGGGTGCTCCCTGGAGAGTCACTTGCATTCAGTCCATATGGAATGGCCAAAGAAACTGGAGTTGGATGGCAGCCGATGATGGCGGCAGCCACTGACCCAGGGAGAAAGGCACCGGCCCGCTCACTCACACAGCCTGCCCTGGCTTCCTTCTATCATCAACTCCATCGGTTTTGTGTGCCGTCTGTCAATCATTACTGAAAATGCCCCCACAGACACACAGGTGCCCTAGACTGTAGATGAATTGCTAAACCATCTTATTAAATAAAATCATGGAGCCAGATATAGGGGTGAAAACCTGAGAGATCAGGGAAATAGGAAAAGCCACAAGCTAACCTCGCGTCACCAACACCTCAGTCTCCAAAGAGAGAGACTTACTTCCTGCATGCCCACGCCTCTATGACTTTCTGTTCTGCTCCCTCATTTGCTCTCTCAGTCCAGCTACATCACTTCCTCTTCCTGCCCAGCTCTGTCACTTCCTGTCTGTCTGTACAGACCTCTAGCCATCTATGGCTAGTGCTGAGATTAAAGGCCTGAGTCACCATGCCCAGCTCTGTTCCCCAGTGTGGCCTTGAGCTCACAGAGGTCCAGACAGATCCCTGTCTCCCAAATGATAGGATTAAAGGCATGTGCTACCATTGCCTGACTTCTGTTTACTTATAGTGGCTGCTTTTTCCTCTGATTCTCAGATAAATTTTATTGGGGGGACACAGTATATTGGGGGACACAATACATCACCACATTTCCCCTTTTTGTCTAAAATTTAAAAAAGTTATAATACAAGAAAAACTATATACAATAAGTATAATAACTATATATAATATATACAAGCAATAAATACATCAACAGTGTCTAGTCCATTTTCATTTGACAAATTCAGAGAAAATACTCCATTATCTATCCTATTTTGGTAAGTCCTAAATGTACCTAATTCACTTTCTATCCTAACTTATATTACCAACAGAAAACTACCTTATGATGTTTTTCAAATTTATACACTTTACACCTCTTAGTGAGTTTCTTTTCTGAAATTTTTTTTTTTTCAAGACAGGGTTTCTCTGTGTAGCTTTGCACCTTTCCTGGAACTCACTTGGTAGCCCAGGCTGGCCTTGAACTCACAGAGATCTGCCTGGCTCTGCCTCCCGAGTGCTGGGATTAAAGGCGTGCGCCGCCACCACCGCCCGGCTATTCTTTTCTGAAATTTCTTAACAAGGAAAACTGTAACTACAACTATCTAATCTTCAACTCCCTCAGAGACCCCTCTTAGTCCAGTCTAGCTGACAACCAAGAACACAAATGCAAAATGCTTCCCAGCCCCAGGCTCACGTGTTAAACCTTATGCCCTAGCTGGTGTTACCACATTGGGAAGCTCTAGACACTTTGAAAAGTGAAGCCTACCTGGAGAAAGTGGGTGTCTAAGCACAGGTCCTTGGCATTATCTTGTCACTGGCCCCCTTCCTGCCTCTCTCTGTGGTGATATTTTATCTGTGTACCCCAATAAAGCTTATCTGAGGATCAGAGGAAAAAGCCAGCCACTATAGTAAACACAGAAGTCAGGCAATGGTAGCACACGCCTTTAATCCTAGCATTCAGGAGGCAGAGATCCATTAGGATCTCTGTGAGTTCAAGGCCACACTGGGAACAGAGCCAGGCGTGCTGGCTGGCATATGCCTTACATTCCAATACCAGTTAACCATAAAGGTATGGAGGTCTGGACAGACAGACAGGAAGTGACAGAGCTGGCAGCAAGAGGAAGTGACGTAGCTGGGCGGGGAGAGGAAGTGAGATGGCCTGGACAGAAAGGCAAATAGGCGTGGGTATACAGGAAGTAGGTCTCTCTGGAGGCTGAAGGCTGGTGAGGTGAGGTTGGCTGTGGCTTGTCCTATTCCTCTGATCTCTCAGTTTTAATCCCAATTCATGGCTCCAGGTTTTTTATTAATAAGACTGTTTAGCAATTCATCTTACATCTCTCTGCTTCCTGTCCAGAAGGAATATACTCCTGTCAAAGTGATGGTTTGCTGATGCCCATGGGTCCAGGAACCATGGACTGAAACCTCTGAAAATGTAAACAAGATAACTGTGTTCTCTCTTTACGTTGTTTCCGTCTGGTGGCTGGTAATAATGATAAAATCTACTGGTGAAGGTGGCATAGAATCCAGTTCCTGAAGTGGGTAATGGGGTAAGCTGGGATGGTATCTGGGTGGAAAGCACCCCAGGAGAGAAGCCAATAAGACTCCAGGTGGGTGAACAGTAGGAACAACGGGGAAAGTAGCAGAAGAGGTTGGCAAGGAAGAACCAGGGAGCCAGGAAGTGCAGCCTTGTGGGTAATCACCAGAGCACATGCTGCTATGTGTAAAGCATGTCACTGAGGGTTGAGGCCAAGGACTGCCATACTGTGAGTAATGGCTAATGGGAGCACCTTGTCAACTCCATTGAGTTGGTTTGAAGAGATACCTCAAGGTGGAAGCAGGGGTCCCTGCTGATTGTGGATTACAATATCATGGAGGAAAAACTGGGGGGATTAATTCTGTCACAATGAAAGTGGTGAGCAGTATTTAAGGTGGGGTTCCTTTCAGTCTAACGGTGATTGGTTACCACAAAGATGAGTGAATCCAGATGCAGTGGTAAAGGAAAGCTGAGATGCTTTACTGCAGCTCACATGTTGAGGGATGGTGTCTCGTCTAGAATGCAAAGACCATGACGATGCTGACAGCCGCAGGGGAACTGGTATCCAGTGTCATCTGAGTTGATTCATTCATTATCTTCCTGGTCTTTAGAATGCCTGCATACTTCATATACCTGACTTTCACGCTGTGAAAAACCCACACAACAAAGATAGGTCGAGGCACGGGAAGTCCACCAGAAAGTCCCCGCAGAATCCAGTTCTTGGTGATTGCAGTGCAGGCACAGAAACGTAGACAGAGATTTGGACTTCCAAATGTCTTTTCCCTCAATCTCATCCTTTATAAAACCCACAAGATGAGGTGGTCTTAGATTTACCCAGTACTAAGAAGACTGCACACAATTTCTGTGGAGATTTCTCTTCCAGATACACTTGGACCACGGCTCCGAAGATATTTCACAGAGAAAAAAGAGATCAAGATTGCCTGAGCATGCCGGCATTTCTTTAAAGTATCCATGACTGGGGAAAAGAAATAAACGTTGGGTAGTGAGCACCATCAGAAAGCCCCAATTGATGCTCATGAGACCTCAGATGTGGAAGCCGGTTCCCTCTCCCACAGCAAAGGGCAGTAATGAAGCTGTAAAGGTGAGCTGGGCAGAGAGGAGCTGGTTGGAGGGGAGCCTGATGGAGGGGAGCTGGTGAGGCTGATGTGCCCTCTCTACTAAGGAGCAGCGTGACTGGCAGCGGAGGATGAGTAAGAGGAAATCTCACCCTGGCTTGGAGTTCTGAAAGGTAGCTTTCTTTCCATCAAAGCAGTGATGTGCAGCAGATGATACACACAGCTGTAATAGGACCCAGGAGACTGCCAGAGCTAAACAGAGCCCTGGATTTGAGGGTAGCTGGAGTTTACCTAATATATCCTACTGCCTTCAGAATGTCGAAGAACAAAATAATTTATACTACTTATCAACAACACCATCAGAAAAAAATAACATAGGGCTTATTACCATTTATTGAAGGGTTCCTGGACCACACACTGAGCTGAACAATTTATATACACCATCGTAGCTATTTGCTACATACTTTCCATTGTGTTTATTGTCTTACACACTGGCTTCTCCCACAGCTTTCGCCTTGAAAAGAGCCTCCTGTCTTAGGCTAGAGAACTGCCCTTCTGTGGCTAGAGCACGTTTATCTGATCTCAAGTGCTTCTAACAGTGCCTGAGAATTGATAGCCCTTCGGATCAGCCTCTACCTAATGACAGAAGGGTGGGAATGTAAACACCTTAGGAGACTAAATCCTCCAGCTCCCTTCTGCCTCTGTGATATGGCTACATTCTTCTTCAGGGTTAAGATAAAGTTACTCGCCAGGCTTGATGTCTCACTCTTCTTGGTCCTCCTGGCCCTGGCTGTCTTGGTTTCCCCAAGCCTGTCCTCTCTTTTCACTCATGAAATATCCGGACAAACAGTTTCCACATTGAGTTTCAGAGTTTGCTCCAGGGGCACTAGTCTTGTGAGATCTCCACTCCCACCCCCATGCAGCTGGCAGGATCAACCCCATTTCAGGGACTTGGAAACTTTGACTTTAAGTGGACATCAGTAGCTAGGACATACCTTGGCTTTCAAACTTGTCCTTTCTCTGCTCTATTGTACTGATTGTATGACATAACTTGTCTTATGATTTTACCTTATGCATATCTTGGGAATCTCCAAATCCCTTGGCTTATGGGGACTTGGTGACTGGTCAAGCATGGGCTCATTTCAACACAGAACCTGAAGTAAAGATGGTCTTCATGTCATCTTCCTGAGCTATAATGCAGATTAAAGGTAACTCTGGTTCTTCAACATTCTTCTCATGGAAGGCTGGAGTCTAGTGCCTTTCTCCTTGAATTTTGGTGAGCCTACAGTATCTGTGACATAAGAACTTGGGAGGTGTGATCTGAAACTAGCATTTGGCTTAGTCTTTTGGAACCCTAAATATTCATGTAAAAAGCAGACCTGTCCTAGCACTGCGAGAAGCCCCAGCTAGCCACTGAAGAGTCCATGAGGAGACAAGATGTCTAACAGCCTCTAACCTTTTGAGCCATCCCAGCTGGGTCTTCTGCATCACAGAACAGAGACAAGTCATTCGTACCAGGCCATGTCTGAATTCCTGACCCAATTCATGATTAGAAACCAAAGAAACTGTTTAAATGGCACTAAGTTTTGGATAGTTTAATGTATCAACAGATGACTGTTAGTACCCAGACACGTGGATTGGTGTGGGAAGCACCTGGGCTGGTCCATAACCACTGGCACCAAGCATCCTCAGCATTTCCACACTGCCCTTCTACCTGCCTTCTTCCCAAGCTTCCTCACCTTGGCCTTGAACTTGGGAAAAGATGAACTCTTTTGAGTGTCAGCCACTTACATCTGACTTTTAACAGAACACTTGATCTGAGACAGGAGACTATTTGGAATCAACTAATCCGGTATAAACTGGTTCTGGAGTCAGTGTCCCCTCAGCAACAAAAACCTTTCTCTTTTTACTTTCTAGTTACCCTATAAATTATCTGACTATTGTGGATAGAACTCTAGCACCAGGACACAATGAAACATGTTCTCATTTGAACAAAAGGCACTATGTAGGCATTTCAATCTCTCTTAACTTTGCCATTCCTCCACCTTGGACAAGACACAGCTTCTCCAAGCTTACTGTCCTAGCTTCTGAAATAGGATCGTTGGCTTCTGAAGCATTTTTATGGTCTTCCTAGGATAGTGACTTGCTCCGAGGGCTGGCTTTTTGTGGCTCCTGTGGGGCGTTTACCCACCACCCCCACAGTTCCCCAGAGTTTTCTTGAGTGCGAGCAGCAGGAAATATTAGATAGAAGGATTTATTGTGGAGAATCTTGAGGAGATAAACAGATAGAAAATAAAGGATAGCCTCGAGAGGGCCTGGAACCTATTCCAACGGGCCCCGACTGTCTCTGCCCCAGGGTTTTTATAGAGACGCCAAGGGGTGGAGCAAAAGACCTCCTCCCCCAGCACAGCCAAGTGCAGACCATCCCAGACACCTGCACTCAGGCCCGTGGTCCTAATCATCCTCTATGAGTACCTGCTGGGTAAAGCCACGAGGAACCCGAAAACGGGCTCCCACAGGCTCTCTGCACATACTCATGCTATAAGTCACCCCACGTATGTCACACACACACATACACATATGAGTCCCCTTCTGTAGCACAGACACTGTGCAGAAAGCCCAGTGTAGACTGTGAGCTGGGGATGAGGCAGATCTCGGGTTGCCATTTACTACCTGAGTGACCTTGAACAAAATATTTACCTCTCAAATACAAATTCTACTTCCACACAAAATGAAGACTTCCATGTTTACCTTGGACAGTTGAAGGAAAGGACAGCCGAGGATCAAGTTGAATAAAGAAGAAAAGCAGGGGCGGCTAATATTCTCAGCCTGAAAACTTTGCCTTTGTAAATAATTCATGATGTTACTTACTTCTACTTACATTTAATAGGTCTGAAGCAAAAATTATGACCCTATAAACAGATGGCTTAAAGAATTCTATCAATTACTGTACTCAAAGTAAAAGGGCACACTCACTTTGAGTTCACAGGAAAGAGAACACTTTGCAAGTCACAGATTAAGCCATACAGCACAGAGTTTCTCCTGACGAATCCCAGCCTGCCAAAGAGGCAAGGATATCTCATACAGGCCTGGCAGGCTTCCTCCAGCTTTGGTCTGAGGTCATCTTCTCCTCCCTCAAAAGCTTTTGAAGAAATGTCAACAGAGAAGCAGGTCTCAGACATTTCCACAATCCACCCAGTAAGCTGGGGCAAGATAAGCCTCCTTCATCTTAAGATCCCTATGTCAGCTAGCAAAACCAGGCTCAGCAAAATCTGCTTCATTGCCAGGCGAGAGAGGAACCAGAATCCTGGGGCTGGGTGAGGGTGCCAATCAGCATGATTGGCCTCAGTAACCCAGCCCTACTTGATCTGCTCAGCACTTGGCCTGAGTTTGCCTTATCTTGTTGCTAAGCTCCGCCCCCAACTTTCTCTAAGGGTGTCAGAGATAAGGCTCATTTTTCTCATCCTTCTAACAAAAAAAGTAACTTCAGGGAGGGAAGGAGAAGAGGGTTTGTATGGTTTTATAGTTCCAGGGGAGATGGTTGATCATGATGGGAAGGCATGGAAGTGAGAACATCGAAGCTGGTCACACTGCACCAGGAGGCACAGAGAGAGATGAGCCCTGGACCTCAGCTCACTATCCTTTTTCTGTTTTATTTAGTATGAATTCATAGGGAAGTGAACACTTTGGATGGTCCTGCCCATATTCAGGTCTTCTCTGTTCAGTTAAACCTCTCTGGAGATGCCTTCACAGATACATTCAGAGGTGTGTCTCCCAAATCTCATCACATTGACAATGATGGTTCACCATTGCATCATCTCAAAGCACAATACCAAGACAGCTGTCTAGGTATACTGAATGACTGAATGAGTGATGAAATGAATGAATGTGTAGAGTGCACAGGCTAGCTTTTGTTTATTCCACCACCAACATTGCCTCTCCCTCGCACCTCTTGAACTTGTATGTAGGGAGAAAACACAAATTTTAAAGTCCTTGCCATCTATACTCTGTACCTACCATCACTTTTTTTTTTATGAGTTCCATTTTATGAGGAAGAAGAAAAGTGAAAAAGCAGCTCACCCAAGCTCCCAGACAGCAGGGTGGTAACCGCAGGACCCAAACACTGCAAAACGTCTAGGTCTTTCTGCTCTATGGTAGCATTTCTCAGCACTGGGGGAGGTGCCAGTTGGTAGAGAAGCAAAAAAGATGGGGTATGTGACCCTTAGTCAAACTATGTGTCTGTTGAATGGCACCTAAGCCACTTTAGATAGATGAGGCCTCACTTCCTGTTCCAGAGACTCTAGAATACAGACAAGCAGTCATTCCACAGAGCTTTCCTGGGCAACCTCTACACTCCTGGCACCACCCAGAGACAGATAAATCAGTTCTCCAGTTGGCCCTGGAGGAACTGTTGACAAAAGCTTCCTTGGCCTCCTTTTCAGGGAACTATTAAAAATGAATCTTCAGAATTTGTATTTGCTACAGAAGCATGGGGAAAAACACTGGCTGCAGAGGTGGAGATCCGTTTGGAATTTTAATTCACACCAGAGGAATTTAACTACACACCAGAGGGTGTAGTCATCATATGGAACAATAATTAGTAACCAGAAGAAATGTCTAAAAATAGCATCAGAAGCTGGTAAGAAGGAGTCTGGAGAGTCCAGATTGCTGGCACACACATGCTTGTACCATTTCTCTCCATCACCATGGACCCTCAGGTCAAAGCATCCCAGAGCAGAACCTAGCAGATTTCTGCTTGGAGGGTGTTTCAAGGTCCTAAGTTGAAAGACAACTGCATGTTTGCAGAAACAGCATGTTGAGATACATAGTGAAAAGCTTCCCATGGAGGACTTACATTTAAGAACAAATGGAAAAAATATTCACAAATGATGTATAAATATTAATCTCAAAATATTGAGATTTGGAGGTTGTGGATATGACTTAGTCAAAAAAAAATGCTTGTCTTGCAAAGATAGTTACCTAAGTTCAGATCCCAGCACTCATGTCAAAAACCAGGCCCAGCTGCATGAATCTGAAACCCCTGCACTGGGAAGGCAGAGACAGGAGCATCCTTGGAGCTCAATTGGCCTTGATGAATCAGTAAAATTGAGAGATCCAGCCTTAAAAAACACATAGGAGAGCAATAGAAGAGAACATTCAGCACTGACCCCTTGCCTCCACACATATGTGTACACGTGTGCAGGTGTATCTGTGCACACATGTACACGCACTCATGCACGCACGCATGCACACACCACTTATCTAGCACATCGAGGTCCTTGAGACTTGACTAGGTGTGGTAAGGGAATGAAGAGAGAACAGACATACAGATACAGAGACACCTAGCTACCCATGCACAGAGAAGCTGGGATCAGGTGGGTTGTGCTAACCCCGATGGAGCACACCTACAGCAACTGGGAACTTGCTGCTTTTACTCTGCACAGCACAGAGGGGAGGAGTTACCCGGTCTCAGTAGGAGCTTTCTGTGAGCAAGCGGTCTGAAGCTGTAAACATCCGTGAAGAGCAAGATGCAACTGTAGTTTTTACTCATACTGCCAACACTCACATTCAGATCAGAGGAAGGCTTTGACAAATTCCCATGGGCCTGAGGCCTTGATCCTTGGTGGGGCTGTGCCCATCTCAACAATACACATCACTCAAGGCTTGCTCACCACCCCCGCCCCAACAGGTATACACACAGAGAATGAGAATTATCGTCCCACTAAGCTTCCATATGAACCAAAGTATCTGTTAACATGGTAATGAAAGATAAGTAATTTCCAAATATTTTATAAAAAGATAAAAGGGGCACTAGGTTTTTCTATGTGGCTCCAGAAGCATAATATTTGAGTTTGCTTGAAGGCTGAGTTAATCTTGAGTGAATCATGTCTATTTTCGAGATCTGAAGGTGGTGATGGTGGGTGGACTCAGATAGAGAAGGAAAACAGGGTCCTTTTTGCAGAACTAAATGCTGATGCTTATAAGACCTGAATATCCTGAGTGAAAATAAGGAGTATTAAAAACATGAGACACCAGCTCTCCCAAAGAACTGTGACCCTCAAAACTCCATGTTTGGGTCAGCAAGCATCATGGCCACCACCTTGCATATCTTTCCAAGGATTGCCCGAAGATAAAGCTTTGAGGGCCTCTGAGCATCACTCAGACCTCCCACAGCCTCTCAAAATATTCTGTCGGGGTGATGAGTCTGGCAGGGGGAACAACTGTGGAGAACAAACCAGCATTACACCCAGAGTCCAGACCCGGGCATTTTAAGATGATTCCAGTGTCTGCCTGATCAGTGTATCTAGGACTGAGACATTCTGGTCACAGGGACAGACTTTCAGTGGTCTGACAGAAAGACAAGCAGGGTAAAGAACTCCGTTGTTCTGCAATGGTCTTGTGCTGCTGCTGCTGCTGATGATGATGATGGTGACAGTGGTGGTGGTGATGATGATGTTGTTGCTGCTCCTACTCTTCCTCTTCATCTCCCTCTTCCTCCTTCCCCTTTCTTCCTCCCCTTCCCCCTCCTTCCTCTTCCTCCTCCCTTTCATCTTCTCATCTTCCTCCCCTTCCCTGTTCTCACCCTCCTCTTCCTCCTCCTCTCTTCCTCCTTCTTCTCTTTTAAACTTTTTAATTAGGAAAAAATTCAAACTATAGAAAAGTAGAAATGTTAGTGCACTGAACATCATTTGCCCATCCCTCTAATTCATTACTATCAACATTTTAACCCAAGCATCCTGTCCATTTCTCCTTCGATTTTTAGATAAATCATTCCAAACCAGTTCAAAATGAACCACAGGCACCTGACGGTTTAACACACATATCCAAAAGAAAAGGGTATTCTCTTAGAAAACTGGAAACTCTTTAGCACTGTTACCCACTCTGTAGATGAGGAAATTGCTTAGTGCCTGGAGATCTCTTTGATGTAAGCAAGGAAGCTGAGCTCTGCTGCAGGTAGTTGTTGGGAGTCAGTGGATGGAGGTGCAGAGGGCCACTGGGCCCTGGCACTCACAGAGCCGACAGTTCTCAAAGAAACCCACTGATATATGAGAAACACATAAAGTACCCTAAAAAAGTGAGAAGACAACCAAAGCCTTTAAAAGCCCATCCTATCAGATACGTAGTCGTCATATGTGAAGAGCGCTTCCAGATCAGCACAAAGATGAGCCTCTCGTTTTGAAATGGAGTATTTTAAAGTCACCTATTGCTTCACTGGCCTCTCCTTTGCCTAGTTTTCCTTTGGTACCATATCCTCTGCCACCTGACAGAGCTGTGGTTCTGTTTTTCCTGCCATAAGAACAGGCACGTGACCAGAATGTCTCAGTCCTAGACACATGGATCAAGCAGACATCAGAATCATCTGAAAGTGCTGTAAACTACTGCACTACGGTCTGTGCACCCCCCTCAACCCACCAAAATCCATACTTCTGCACTTGAGTTTTTGTTCTTGGAATCATTGACTACAAGGATCATGTGGGGCTGGAATCATTTCCCTTTACTTATTTATTTTTCTTTATCCTTAACTGTGTAACATACATATAATATAAAATTAACATCTTGGGGCTGGAGAGATGGCTTGGTGGTTAAGAGCACTGGCTGCTCTTACAGAGGCCCAGGGTTGAGTTCCCAGCACCCACATGGCAGCTTCCAATAGCATGTAACACCAATTCCAGAGGACCTGGTGCCCTCTTATGGCCTCCCCAGGAAGCTGCACACATGTGGTGCACCAATATACAAGCAGGCAAAACACTCATGCACAATTTAAAAAATAAAATAAACTTCTTAAAAAAGTCAAGAAAATAGAATCTGCACCATGTTCAACTTGTGTTAAACACATGGCCACTCTTGTGCAATCAACAGTGTCTCCCATCCCCGGAATTCCCTGCATCTTGCAAAACTGAAACCTAAAGTCAGTTTTGCTACCACGTGGGGAAATATAACTAAGGAGAGACAGAGATGGGGAGAGAGGAAGAAAGGGAGGGAGGGAGAGAGGGAGGGAGGGAGGGAGGGAGGGAGGGAGGGAGGGAGGGAGGGTCTTTGGGGATTGAGATACTTGATTACAAAGTAGTCTGAGGTCCTTGAGTTTATTGGTTTCTTTTTTCATTTGCAAGAGAAGAATATGGCATAATGTACTTATTGCTTAACAAGAAGAACAACAAAAAATAATGTCCTACAGTCCAGTTGCCAGCATAGGAACAGTCTCACCAGCAAGAGAAGCATGTTAAAAACGAGTGTGTTTTTATAATCATATTATTAAAGACAAGAAGGCTGATAAGTTCTGGGAAAGTGTCGAGCATATATTTGCATCATCAGATGGAAGAGAAACAGATAACTTTCTGCAGGATGGTCTGCTAACCGGGGCCACTGTTTTGTATACTCTCCTCTTTAAGGGATTTGCACCTAGGAAATAATAGAGATACTTCTGAAACTTCGGAAATAGTTTCATTGTAGGAGAGAGAGAGAGAGAGAGAGAGAGAGAGAGAGAGAGAAATTCCAAGCAGTTAACAATAGAAGACTGACTTTACAAAATCAATCTTGTGTAGTCATTAAATTAAACACCATTCAGATTTAGTTGCTATGATCCCTAGTCTCATCTCACTGGCTTCTTGTAGGAAGAATTCTCAGCATGGGCTATGGCAGGACATTCTGAGGTCAGAATCTGCTCTGCAGAAAATGACTATCAAGCTAAGCTTCAGCCTGTCTACCTCTAACACCACAGCTGAGATGCAAGGAGGTACATATATAGTTGCATATACATGCTGTTGTGAGTGGGAACTGCCAGGGTTTACACTTTGGCTCTGGATCTTTCTCATGTGACGTAACTCCCATGCGCCTCAATATCTTTGTCTTGGAAATACAAACAAAAACACCTAAATCATTGTTTGGAGGGCAATGGTTACAGGTTCCAAGCCTTCGGTGTAGCACTTGACACGTTTACCCCCTGAACATGCTGACCCCACTACTTCATACACACGTGCTTCATGGAGGAGCTGAAGGACTCATACCCTTGTGAAAAGTTATTGTGCCGAGTAAAAAGAACAGTGTCAAAAGCTGCTTGAGCAAGGAAGTCCAGGTATTTTCTTGTTAAATGGGGGAGCCCAGAAATTCACCTTGAATCTAGTTACACCCCAAATCCAAATGATCTGAAATTATACAGGTTGCCTGGAATACTGGGCCAGTGAGTTTTATCACTGTAGCTTGTATATGTAAGAGAGAGATGCACTCTGGGCTAGGAAGTTGTAGGTGGGCGTGGTGGCACACACTTGTAATGCTGGCTCACAGGAGGCTGAGGTGGTAGGATTGTGATTTGAAGCCAGTACAGGGGCTACATGATTGAGTAGATTAGACTTAACCTAGACCAGCTTAGGCTACAAAGTGAAGACCTGTTTCAAAGAAAAAGAAAAGCCCAACGCCAGTTTTACTGTGTGTCTACATGTAGGTTCGGGAGTCAAGACCTATCTTTGAGAACCTCCATGAGGAGCCCCATTACCATATAACTGTTTCTTCCCTCACTTAGAAGCAAGAGGTGACTATTTTCTAGAAAGAACATGTCCAGACAGTGCCTCTCCAGCTATGATGACATACATATGCAGCATCAACGATCCCTAGCTGTATACTTGCTGAAAGTAAAACCACAAACGGCCTATCAATCTCTCTCAAACACCTTCATTATTTAGAAATCGCGTCTCCTGCTTTTTATGTTTCTGTGAAAGAACCTGTTCTTTAGTGACTGAAGGAATGCAGAAGAGTGGCAGCTGGGTGTCACCAGGGTCCAAACAAGCTTGTCCTAACGCAGAAGGAAAGAAATAATCTTTTACCTCTTGCAGAAGTGCAAGATGAGCCACACAGGGAATAGCCCTGTGGTCCTCCCAGGCATCTCACTCAGTGATTTGAATAAGAAACACAGGCCTGCCCAGGGAAAGGCTTCAGAGAGAGTGCTCCACCCAAGCCAGGATTAGATACAGTTGAGTGAGGCCCGGCTGTCTGCTAGGAGGAACTTTGGATCAGTTTCCAATCTGGATGGTCTAGTGTGCTGAAATCTGTGTTGTCATCATAAAGCGTCCAGATGAAGATGCATCAGTCCCTAGTTGATCCTAAAATAACTGCTCTGATATTTGGTTTCCAGTCTGTAAACATATAGGTTTATTGTAGATGTGGTGGGATTCGCTATATGGACAGGAGCTTTGCACACTACTAAAGACGATGTAGCCATTGTGCTTGGTTAAGAGGCGTTGTATTACAGTGTGAGATTTCACTTCAAATGAGTAGTTTCCAACACACCTCTAAAAAGAGACAAACTAGGAATATATGTGGCTA
The DNA here is from genome assembly GCF_007827085.1 of Peromyscus californicus insignis. NCBI lineage: Eukaryota > Metazoa > Chordata > Mammalia > Rodentia > Cricetidae > Peromyscus > Peromyscus californicus. Next base: position 98,356,877 of record NW_026294402.1, read on the forward strand.
TCCTAAGAACATACATCACAACTTCTTTCTCAGGAATGTGTCTTTTGTAATCACTCTCAATTTCTACAGCAGAACGACATTCTGATTTTGGCATTGTGTGAATCCCTCTGTGAATTTATTTCAAAAGCAGCGAGTCCCCCAATGTTGTATGCAAATTCCATAAAGGTCAAAATGTGAAATGTCTCCCCAGGCTCCTGTGTCAGAACACTTCGCTCCCACCTAGCAGCGCTGTTTGAGAATCCCGTGGAAACAGGAGGAGGTGGAGCCTTGATGGAGGAAGTGGGCCACTTGGGGGCAGGCCTTGAGTTGTTACTGTACCAACTCACTTCCTGTTTACTCTGGGCTTTTTGACTGCTGGTGTGGTATGACTGTCCTCCTGGCTTCTTCCTGCTATTGTGTCTTTCCCTGCCACGATGGGATGATCCCCTCGAACTGTGCGCCAGGGTGAGTTCTTTCCCTCTCGAGTTGCTTTGGTCACGCTGTTTTATCACAGCTACAGGAAAAGTGACAAATGCTCGGAGACTGACCTAGAAGTCCACACAGCAGGCCGAGCATTAATTTGGAAAGACATACAAGAAATCACACAGAGGAAAAGGAGGACGCGCATTTGGTGTGTTAGCCAGGGTTCTGTAGAGGAACAGAACCTGTGGGATGAATGTGTATATACAAGAATCCATTAAGTCAGCTTACATTAAAATAGCGACAGCACAGCACATCTGAGGCTGAGAACCTGGGAGTTGCTCAGTCCTCGGGGCTGGGGCTCTCTGCAGTTGGAGTCTGCCCACAGTGGCAGTCACTCACTAGGGAGGCAAAAACAAACAACAAACAAACAAGCAAACAGAAACAGTAGCTGCTCAGTCCGCAGCCCAATCTGGTGCAGAAATCCTGTAAGGTGCTTTGAGAGCTGATGGCCCTTAGTCCACGATAGAAGCCGGGAAAGGCTGGATCTGAGATGAACGAAGGGTGCAGCCGCAGCAGCAAGAGCAACAACAGGGGAGATCCACTCAGTGGCAAGACCAGAAGGTGCCGATCAATGCGGCTCTTCCCACATCCATCAAGGTAATTCGGACAGTTCTTAGGGTGAGGGTCCCTACTCAGGTGATTCCATCATAACCAACCATGATACTTGGACACATCAGGACTACACATCTGGACTATCACTGATAGGCCTCTGCTCCAGAGCTGACCCTACTGTCAATTGTGTGTGTGATGTGCTCACAGGTATGTCTAAGAGTTTACTGAATAGCAGGATGGTTTTACTTCCTAGCAACAGCCATCCACTGTTTTGCCCTGGCCAGTCACAAGGGAGACAAACCCTTCTGAGTATACAGCCATCAAAGGTCCCCACATCGTTGGGCTTCCCAATCTGAAGTGATATGTGCACACGTCGCTTCTGAGGCAGACGACTTCCTTCACAGAAGAGTTTTACATAATAAGTCTTTGACGCCTTCGGTAATGCATGCATCTGGGTCAGAGCCGCCTGGCTGGGAAGGTGATCCTCATTATTAACAAAATGAATCAGAATGTGAACTGAGGAGACTTTCATTTTGACATGGATGAAGTAGAAAATACCTGAAGGTCCTCTGGCCCAACTCCCCCATTTTAAGAGAAAGAGAAGTCCACGTATCCAAAGTCACACGGTAACTGACTGACATTTAGCAGAACCAGAGTCTTCTATCCTTTGAATTATTTGCCTCAGGGACCAGTGTGTGTTCATCCAACAGCTAGATGATTAGCGCCCACTCTGCATCTCTCGCATTCCTGCCTTCCTCTGGTGGATTCTGACGGCCTGGGTTACTGTCCCCGGAATCCTTCTGGCTGTAGGACCACAATGCTCTGCTGATAAATATCCAGAGAAGGGAGTTCATTTTAATACAAGCATGTAGTAGTTTTAAAGCTGACTTGGATAATCTCCACCATCACTCCACCTCATTAAAGTGAATCACCAGGAGCGAACTTGTACACACTCATTAAGATGAGATCTTTCGGGCACTCACCGTCTGACCTGTGAGAACACATCCACAGAGGTATAGCTCTTCCCAGTTTCCCCCTGTTTTTCCACTCCACACTTAGCTAAATCTCTATACTGGTTTATGTCTTTTTGGATTATTTTATCCTATAGTTTAATCTTTCAGGTCTTCCTGGTGCTTGTCATGGGATGGCTACCAAGGCAGCCGCTAGACGAAGTAAGTCAAGGGAACTGATGTCAAAGGCATGCAGAAGAAGAGTCTTCTGGTGCAAAGAAGAGCTATTTCTAGGACACAATCTAAGGCGCGTGGCTCAGTTTATGAATGGTCTTGTTCCATTATCTACCTGAAGGCAATACTGTGCACACAAGACAGGCACGTATGCATTATCATTGAATCAAAGAAGGAAAAAATTGAACCAGCAAGAATGGAATCTTTACCACACAGTTCACCTCTGTTCTGAAGGCCTGTTGCACTTGAGGAAAAATCTAGTCATCTTATCTCAGGCCTTACCTGCCATGGCTCGGAAGAAGCCTTTGCCAAGTTAGTTACCCCTCCTTCATGCTTGTCTTCTTGGCTCTGCAAGGTCAAGTTGTACATTTTATCACTTATCCCTCCTCACCAGTTGATTCTTCTTCATGCTTTTAGACTCTACATATTGGAGTGGTCTAAGGCCCAATCCTTGATCTTCTACTGTGTGTGTAAGCGCATATTTGTGTGTGTGTGGATGTTGGTGTTGCTTGTGTGTACATGTGTACTTATGTGTGTGTTGCATGTGAGTGTATGTGTGTTTGTGCTGCATGCAAGCATATGTGTTTGTGTTGCATGTGAGTGCATGTGTGTTTGTGTTGCATGTGAGCGTGTGTGTGTGTGTGTGTGTGTGTGTGTGTGTGTGTGTGTGTGTGTGTGTCTTGGTGGGGTCATGCTTAGCCATATGGAGGCAAGAGAAGGACACTGGGATATTGGATGTTCTTCTGTTGCTCTCCATTGCTTTAAGACAGAGTCTCTCACTTGACCAGAAGCTTGCCTTTCTGGATAGGCTGTCTGGCTAGCAAGGGCTGGAGATCCACCTGTCTCCACCCTACAATAACGGGTTTAAGGCATATGCAAACAAGTCTGGCCTATTATATGGATGCAGGAGATTTGAACTCAGATCCTCCTGCTTGCATAGCAAGTGCTCTTAGCCACTGAGCCCATCACCCTAGCCCCATCCTTTCCTGCATTTTAGTATACCCCTGGTTCCCTGCTGATCTCAGCAAGTTACTGACTTCTCTCATCATATCCAGAGGCCGGTCCTCTCCTTTGAACTGCCAACTGCTGATTCAATGGCCTACTTTGATTTCCACATGGGCATATAACAGCCAGCTCCAACTCAACATGAATAAAAGTGAGCTCTTCCTTGTCCCCCTCCCCTTTCAGCTCCATTCTTTCCAGGTCACAGCCATGGGAGACAGCCCTGTTGATCCTCACTCAGCTGTGGACATCACTCTGGGACAGGCAGGAATCCCAGGATAAAAGGAACCTGAGTTTCTAAATAGGCTACAGCCACCTAGCAAAGGAGAACCCCTAGTCACTAGACTGCTAATAAGGAAGTTCTCCATTACAGAAGCCACTGTTTTTGGACATCCTTATCTCAAGCAATTTGTTTACCCCTGTGCCCTAACTAACACAGGAAGTAGGAGCTGTGAATGTAGAAACCACCCTTTTAATAAGTCTGAGTATGTGGGGAGGAGAGAAATAAATAAGACAGTCGTGGCAAGGTTTTATTGCAAAGGCAAGAGGAAGATTGGCTCCAGGGGAAGCTGTGGGACTGTGCTCTGCTCCCTTTGCTCTGACACAGTCAATTCGCTGAATGTCCACCAGGGAATTCATGCCTCTCAGAACCTTGAGGCAGAGGACAGACCTAGCTGGGCTTGAATAACTGAGTCCCATTTTCCATTGTCTCCTTTTTCTGGAAGTAATATACACGGTAAAATTTAAAATAGTGTATAAGTGACCTAGTTGTAGGAAGTACAGGTTGAATTTTTATTTATATTTAATTTTTAAAGAAAATTGTGTGTGTGTGTGTGTGTGTGTGTGTGTGTGAGAGAGAGAGAGAGAGAGAGAGAGAGAGAGAGAGAGAGAGAGAGAGAGAGAGAGAGAGTTCCTATGTGTAGTTGCACATGTGGACACCAGTGTATGCATGTGTAATGTATGTGTGGAGATCAGAGGACAACCCTGAGTTTAGGACCTGATGCTTTCCACCTTTCGTGTGAGATGGAGTCTCTGGGTGACCTAGAACTTCACCATGTACACTAAACTGCCTGGCTGATGATCTTCCTGGGACCCTCCTGTCTCGGCCTCCAAAGTCACAGACTTTCCATGCCTGGCTCGTTGTGTGGTTTCTGAGGCTAACTTGAGGCCCTTGTGCTTGTCCAGGCAAGTGCTGCTGTACTTAAGGAGCTTTCCCCCAGTTCTGAATATTTAATGCTTAAGTGAAAAACTCTCTGTACTGAACCACCCATGCCCGGAATTCCTTCTTAGAGCAAAAGGAACACACCTGCACTGTGCATTAAGGGGTGGGGAGAAGAGCAAGGGGGAAATTTTAAAAGACCAACAGTTCTCAGTTATTAAGCTCTTAAAATGCTCCTGCTCTGTGCAAGGACTGTCTGCAAAAACTGCAAACCAGGCCTTACCACTAACAGCAATTCTTTCCGGAATGGTCCTTTGGTAGCCTGGACCGAACTCCCATGGTTTAAGTCTCATATAAATTCAACCTTGACAGTTTGCCCTTGACTAGCCATTTACTCCTGTTAAAACCCATTCCTAAAGATTAAAGTTAGTAGGAACTGTTGAGCTGCATGTCAAAAATTGAAAAAGGCTGAAGCTTAAAAATGGATCCACATTTATAAAGTACTGAGATCAATTCTTCATATATAAGTTTTAATCAAATGGTTTGATCCCCACACACACACACACATACACAAAGGTTATAATGCCTAAGAAACTTGACCAATAAAGTTGTGAAAATCTGTAAGCCTTTTATCTAAAGTAAAAATGACACTGGATTTTGGAGCACACTAAATATTCTAAGTGGACACTGTATGGGCCTCATTGAAGAATTCTCTGTGTTTGCTGAAATGGCAGGTGGAAGTCATATTGAGAGTCTGAGTGCCTTTAGGTTCTTGGTGACGGGTGACCCACTAAAGCTGACCTGGGTACTTAACAGACTGTGGTAGCGTGAATGTAATTGGCCCCCATAAGCTCATAGGGAGTGGTACTATTAGGAGGTGTGGCTTTGTTGGAATAGGTACGGCCTTGTTGGAAGAAGTGTGTCACTGTGGGGGTGGACTTTGAGGTCTCATATGTGCGCAAACCATGCCCAGTATCTGAGACCATTTCCCATTGCCTTCTGATCAGGATGTAGCCAGCACCCTGTCTGCCTGCATGCTGCCATGCTTCCCGCCATGATGATGATGGACTGAACCTCTGAACTGTAAGCTGCCACCCCAGTTGAATGTTTTCCTTTATAAAAGTTGCCATGGTCATGGTACTTCTTCATAGCAATGGAATACTGACTAAGACACAGACCTACAGAGACATGGACATAGATCAAGTTCAGAAACTATGTCTATGATCCTCAGAAAGTATATGCCTTAGCCTGGCTTTCAGGAGAGAGAAGGGTGAAGGGATAAAAGGATCGAACCAGGTTTGAAGCGACAAGGCAGATAGCTGTGAAGTACCGGGCTTCTCCCACGGTGAGGGCATGACAAATATTTATAACTGTTTGGAGGTGTTTTGTTTTTTTTTTTTTTTCACCAAGTTTACCACTAGCCTAGAAGAGACAAGGCCTCATGGGATTTGCATTAGCCAGGGTTCCCAGACAAACAGAATCAGTAACATCTATTTTTCTAGATCATTTTAACCTTCTGTTTTTTAGCTAGAGACTGAACACAAGGTCTTGTAGATGCTAGACAAGTGCTCTGCCACTGAGCTACATCCCCAGCCCTTGTGTCTATTTATCTTGAGAGGCCTTGTTCCAAAGAACTGGCTCACATGATTATGGCTGCTGAGCAGTACTGTGATCTATTATCTGCAAGCTGGAGGCTCAAGAAAGCTGACAATGTAATTCAGTCTCAGTCCAAATGCCTGAGAACTGGAGAAACCAATGTTGTAAATCACAGCCCAAGGGCTGGCAATGATGAGAAATGTCCCAGCTAAAGCGGTGAAGCAGGAAATAAAGAACCAATTCCACCTCCCTCTACCTAGTGTCTCTTCTAGTACTCAGTGCCCAGAGTGAAGCCCACCCACATCAGAGAAAGCAATTTACTCTGTGGAGCCCATCCACTCAAGTAGGTGCTAATCTCCTCCAGAAACACCCTCACTTTATTCCATAGCCAGACAAGCCAGCAGATAGAATTACTACCTATCACAAAAGGCCACTGTCTTTTGATGAGGCTGTAACACGGCCCTGGTGAGAGCCGTGAAGAGTGATGGAAGCTAAGACAGGGAGAGCTCACCTTCTCAGTCAGAGCCACATTTTCAGAACCAGTAGACTATACAGGTAGATCCACCCATCATCAAAGGGAGCTTGCCTGCTTCTTCCACTCACCTGGGCAAAAGGGAGAGGGAGAAACTGCTGCTTACCCCAAATTGACTTCAAGACTTATCTAAGACCATAAGTGAGTATTTCACTGGGGAGGACTCTACCCATGATGCTCAAGACTCACCTTGCCCATATGCAGCCATGAGTTATTCAAGAAAGACAGTTATCTGGTCACTTTGGGTACTTTCCTTGGGATAAGGGAAGGCAAACATATGGTCCCAAATGAACTGCCACATGGAATTATTAGAATTTAGTAATTCTCAAATGTTTAGCCTACTGCTCATGGTAAGAAACATATTCACATATTCATACACTACATAAAAAGATTGACATGTGATACACTTGATATTTTCTATTCTGTATCAGAATTACTTATTGGACCCACTACCCAATTTTGTGGAGTACTCACAGGGCGGTCATATGTGGTTTTACAAATGACAGTTTGGGTTATCAGAATGGGAGGATTCCTATAGGCTAGCTGACCAGCAAGTTAGGGGATTTTTCTTGCTAGTTTTCTAGGTTTAGCCTTCCTTTCTTAGGAACTTGTCCCTCTTCTGTGAACTTTCTAAGTACTTATCCTGTATCTAAATAATTGTCAATCAGCAGCCTCGTATTGCTGGCATAGACTTAGACCTGCCTGTGGACTTCTGTTGAAAGGCAGAGGTTTGTTTATATGGCAGCAGATCAGGGGGCAGAGAATCAGAACACAGGCCAGGACCAGAGGCATGTATAACCTTCAAAGGCCTGCCTGTAGTGACCTATGTCCACGAGACACACCCCACCACTTAGAGAATCTACAGCCTTTAATATGGCACAACATACTGGGACCAAAGCATTCAAATCATGAGCCTGTGGGGGATGTTCGAGACTCACACCATATCAGAAGCTTGAGAGAATGCAAACAGCCAAGATCCACATTCTCCAGAAGTTCTGGGGTGGGGGTAGGGGAGTATTAAGATGAAAGTCTTAAACAGGGGGTTCAAATTCAGTTATATGGAAACTCCATATCTGTATAGAATACCCAGTTCACAATGGAAAGGAAATAGACAGTTGGGTATTACTGGGCTGCCACTTAGACAACTTGTCCTCTTGTGTGAACTTTCTTAGTACTTATCCTACATCTGAACAATTGGCATTTGGCAGCCTTGTATCTCTGGCATGGACCTGGACCTCCCCATGCAGGTCCTGAGGAAGGGGCTGAACACAGAAGAGAGCCCTGCTCTGCTGGGTGTAACACATGCCTGAGGCTGTGGGCTGAAGAGGGAACCATCAGAATCGAAAAATGAAATCCTGATACCTCATTGCCTCCTGGCTCACAGCACTGTAGCCAGCTGCTTACAGATGTTCCCTCTTCATCAGAAGAAAAAGATAACCAGACAGGCATGGTGCCCTGTCCCATGGGGCCAGGTCCATTTCTACCTACTCCTCCTGCTGTATAGAAAAATGAAAGAGAAGGAGGAGAGATCCTTGCTTGTTTCCCCGACATATTTAATTGTCACATCCAGGCATCACGTTACCCAGCAGAGTTATCCACGGAAATAGTTGGACTGTCAATGTGGCTCAGTGGTAGAGTGCCTGCCTGGTGTGCTTGGGGATGTGGTTTTAATCCCAGCAGTGAATTAAAAAAAAAAGAAAGAAGAGAAAATAGATTGAAGAAGAAAACATACAACTGATGCAACCAATCCTATTACCCCAGCACTACTACCTGCTGGTACCATTAGCTAGACCTGGATGGACTGCCCGCCCTAAACCTACCATTGGCACTGTGCAGGCGGACTCAGATAAATGGGATGCTTCTAGCAGCGATGAAAGAAGCAGGCAGCCACAGCAACTGCTGCAAAGCCAGTCACCACACGAATAACAATAACCCATAATTCACTGCTGATATTGTGGTAGGCCCTGTGCTTACACTGTCAGCTTTTCATCACTGTGATCAATACCCAGGAGGAGCAATTCCAAGGGAGGCAAGACTGGTTTTTTGGGCCTATGCATTCAGAGGCTTTAGTCCACGGTCAGTTTCTCCATTGCTTTTAGCCCATGGCAAGGCAGAAACATGAAGAAAGGGCATGGAAACATGTTGACCTCAACAAAGCCAGGGAGCAGAGGAGAAAGCAGAAGGGACAGAGGACAGGATATATCCAGCGCAAACTCATGTGACCTGCTTTCCCCAGTGCCATCAGATTGTGAATTGATCAAGGGATCAGTTCACTGATTGGGTAGATTACTTTTCAAAATACCCTCAGATGGTAATCACACCCTCAGTATGTGAGCCTGTGGAGGAAACATCATCATAACATGCATAATGCACATTAGGTCACCTCCTGTTCATAAAATTTTTGTGGACAATACTACTTTACATAATTTTTTATAGATGATACAGCTGTGAGCCGTGATAGTGTAAGGATGTGATTGACAGTTCTGACTCTAAGATTCAAATTCTTTCATCTAAGCCACACTAGCGTTAGAAGTTAGATAAAGATGTCACCGAGTTAATTGGATGCATGGATCTTTTGGGTTATATATAGTTCATGGTATAATTTAACTTACACTGAATCCTTCAGCAGGTCCCATCAACGAGACTCATATGAAGTAAGTTAGTTCAGTGTGAGGACAGAGGACAGCTGAATGCTAGGTTATTCAGAGAGATGATGTGACATCTGGAAGGGCTTACAGCCACATAGCTGGGGGAAGGAAGGCGACAATTAGAGATTAAAGTGGGAGAGACAAAACCATAGACAGCATATTAGAGCAAGTAAAGGCATAACACAGCCAAAATAAAAAAACAAATCAAATAACAAAACCAAACCCCTGAAACCAAAACTATTTTGTCTGTAAGTTTAAAATGACAGTTTTCTTTTGTTTAGGGTCTTACTATGACCCCTCAACTCCCTGGCTGGCCTGGAGCTTGCTATGTAGACCAGTCTGGCCTCAATGTCATAGTGATTGTTCTGACTCTGCCTGATGAGTGCTGGAATTACAGGCATGTGCCACCATCCCTGGTCCTGAAGTCCTATTTTTTGAAACCACCAATTTTCATTCATTCAACCAATGCCCCCACCACCGTCAAGACTCCTAGACCTGCTATGCAGTCCTAGCAGGGAGCAGAAGGGTTTTCTGGGAATTGGCCTATTTCTCCTCTCTGAGGACTCTGTATACACTAATTGTGAAGGGGGTGAAGGAGGTGCTTTATTTTGTCTAAGATGCATGAAGGGACTCTAGAGGGCTACCCCTTTGAGGTCTATAACTGCGGCCACAGTGAATTGAGTTGTACAGATCTTGCATTTCAAGGTAACTGAGAATATACTTAATGACATGTTGCTTTTTATCACGAGGTTTGGTTAGCTGTCAGTCAACAGAGAGGAGCAGCAATGGCCCAAAATGAACAGACACTCGGTAGAGGAGTCCTAGACAAAATGGCCAGCGTCTGCCAAGTCTGGGAGTAGGTGAGACAGGAGCAAACCATGCAAGAGCCCTGCCCACCTGCCACACACAGACATCCATGCACACACACATGCACACACAGGCACACACATACATGCACTCACTGTTTCCCGGGTGTCTAGGCCACAGGAACAGCTCTGCTTTGCCTCTGTGTCTTGGCACTCCTGACACGTACACAGTCCCTCCTTACCTACCGATGAGCACTGCCGTCCGATTTCTGCCGTCTAGCCCCATATGCCTCTCCAACAGAGAGCAAGAGGCAGGAAAAAAGGGTGGAAATGACGTAAGCTGATACCAATTTCATTTTTTCTTTGGAGAAAAGGAACTTTGGGCAACATCCAGAGTTACCTGTGTTATTTGGATTCATTTTTCCAACACACTTTCAGAGTGGAAGTCACATTAGCACCCTTTCCTTAGTAAGTTGCAGTCTCCTCCGTAGCTCTCCCTCCACTTGGCACTGATATGAAAGACTCCAAAGAATGTGTAACTGGATAAGACACATAATGAAATACTAAAGGCAATCATTGTTGCTAGCATAATTGCTATCCTTTCCAAGACCATAAAACAAAGAGCTTGACAATTTTTTTTTTTTTTTTTGGTTTTTTTGAGACAAGGTTTCTCTGTGTTGTTTTGGTACCTGTCCTGGATCTCGCTCTGTAGAACAGGCTGGAGCTGGCCTTGAACTCACAGAGATCTATCTGCCTGGCTCTGCCTCTCCAGTGCTGGGATTAGAGGTGTGTGCCACCATTGCCTGGTGAGCTTGACAATTCTTGACAAAGTGAGGCAGGTCCATGGTCTGTCTTCGGAGGCTGGTGCTGATGGTGGAGAAAGTACTGAGTGATGCTAGGCTGGTTTGAAACAGACATTAGATATTCAGTATATCTTTTGCAATGATATTTTTCAGTGTTAAAAATATTATGTGCTGAAACAGAAAGTTTTCTAAAAAGAAAAATCCTTTTGGGATGCATCAATCCTTTGCCAATTACTCAAGTATCATGGCTGGCACCGCTTCAGTTGTGGTCTTATAGAAAGTAGATGTAAGGAGGAAAATGATAAAAATGACATTAATACTGCATTTTAAAAATACAAAATGGAGAAGTGATAGCAAGTATCCAGATTCCAAATTAGCCAGTGTTTGTGGCCTGATCCCTTTGTTACTGTTTTGAGAATATCGCCAGCGCTCTGTGACCTGGAAGGACAGGGGCCTTCACAAATTTTAAGTTTTGTGGATTCAACGTTTCTGAAAGGTTTTAATATCAGCCCTTCTGGACTGAAATTTAATACCTCTGTGCTTGCACTCTTCTTATTTTCAGTTCTGAAAGCGTCAGCAAGATGCTTGCATAATCCTCAGAATGTTCACAAATTCTGGTACTGCCCAAGGGTACGATTTCTGGGCTTCCTCTCCTGCTCTTACGTTGGGGGATGGAACACAGCGAGAACTCATCACGTATAGATTCTTTTGTGTCTCTTTCAGGAGGGTGACAAACAATATGTGTTTCGTCTGCTTTGGGAACAGAGGGGAATAGCTCAGACACTGATCCATGCTTTGTGTTTTGGAAGTCACAGGCTTTTACAGCGGAGGCCACCGGGCCTTTCACTGTACCCTAAATGGTCCATACACTGCATTTTCAGTGCCAGATTGATTGGCAAGGGCTGCCTGGGACTTCCACAGAGAGGCCACATCAAAGCCTTCAGGAGAGAGGTGTAGTTGATCAGGGCTATCTGCTCTGGTGGACAGATGGGAGCTGGACAGCAGAAATGGAGTGTATTTGCTAGCCTCAAACATGCTGTCCTCTAAAAATTATTTTTAAATAAAGCCTCCCTAAAGAACTATTAACTTATAATTCATACCATATAAATTACAGCAGGTTAGTTATTATAAATTTCGTAGTATACATTTTTCATTTATAATAGCTACCACACGCGTGTCCAGTTAACTATCACCCACCCTACCGACTCCTGTCCTGACAGTTTTTAGGTCATTTTCTGTTGCACCTGCTCACTGTTGTAACTCAAATTTCAAAATGGTCTTTCTATTAAAAACAAAACAAAACAAGACAAAAACCCCGGTGGAGCCGGATATTGGAGTGAATGTTGAAAGATCAGCATTACCTCTAGGACTCCTCAGCATGAAAAGCTTTCCTCAGCCGAAAGACTTTAGTTCCTGTCTCCTCACACCTTATATACCTTTCTCCGCCCACCCATATCATTTCCTGTATCAACTTTCCTAGCGCTGGGATTAAAAATGTGTGGCCCCCAAGTATTGGGATTAAAGGTGTGTGCCACCACTGCGGGCTCTGTTTCTCTTCTAGACTGAGTCAATCTCATGTAGTCCAGGGTGGCTTTGAACTCACAGAGATCCAGACGGATTTCTGCCTCCCGAGTGCTAGGACTGAAGATGTGTGGCACCACTGCCTGGCCTCTATGTTTAATCTAGTGGCTTGTTCTGTCCTCTGCTCTTCAGGCAAAGTTTATTCGGGTACACAATACATCACCACACATTGTGCTGTGTTTCTTTCTCTTTTTTTCTCCTCTGTTTGAAGTACTTATTCATTATTTTGAGGATTATATTAACACTCCAGCCTTCATGTAGTATATTCACGGCACCAAGGACCCTGCCTGCTATCTTCACACTGCTCCCCACCCCCACCCCTGCCTATCTTGGTCCTTGGCACTTAACAGATAGATATTCACTACACATTTGCCGGATGTCTTGAAGAGCAAGGATTCATCTATTTTCTCAGAAATATCTCTTGATTCCATCTTTTAGGAGACAAGGGCCAACAGATCATTAAGTCCTCGTCCTGCCATTTATTAGTTTATTGACCTTGGGAAATAGAATATGGGTCTCCTCATCATTAAAATAATGGGGGAGAGGCGATCATTTTCAAAACTGCTTCTTGTAATGCCATCACTTTTAATATAAAAATTGCATGAGGCTCGCAGAGATCCATGGCATGGTAAAGGGAGGAGGCACATCTTCTCAGAGTGAAGGCCTATGATGGAAGACATCCAGTGATTATTCCTGTGCAGCCTGCAAAGAAGCCAGCAAAGAAAGCAGTACCCCCATTCAAAAATCTCTAAACATTCAAATAAGAGCGTGAGTTTACTGGGAGGGGTGAAAATAGGACAAAGAAGTCCTGTGCACCATCACCCAGGCAGGCCGATCTCAGTGAGTTCGAGGACAGCCTGGTCTACAATAATGAGTTCCAGGCTAGCAGGGGCACATAGCAAGACCATGTCTCAAAACCAAAATTAAGATGGTAAATGTATGCTTTGTGTCATAAAATCCAATCAAAACTGTAAAAGTCAACCTTAAAATATGAATTTGATAGATGATTCCCCATGGCTGACTAACTACAAAACTCTGGAATTGTTTGGGTGATTTAAGGTTGAAGATGGGCGTGGTAGCACATATATGCACTAGAGACTGAGGTAGGCTGTTTGAGGCCAGCCCTGACTCATAGTGAGTCCCAATCTACAGAGCAACAAGAAGCAAACGAACACATTCAGCACCACGTCCTCTGCGCTCTAGACTCCGTAGCATGGGGCAAACCTCCAGGATGAGTCAGTGTGAGATGCTACTCACGTTTTGTGCTTCCCTCCATCCTGAAGTTTTCAGGAGAAGCTTGAATCTGGCTTCTAGCAAACGTGCTCCCCACTGGCGGTTTGATTATTTTCCGTTTTCATTTTTTTTCTACTAGTAATTCCCTGTTGACTTTTTTATGCTCTCCAGAAGCAGGTTCCTCGGGTCTACGTGACTCATTTTGATTTATTGAATGGTGGAAATGCATCCGTTTCCTTCCGCCTGCAGAATAGTCTTGGTGTTCTTGCCTTATTATATTTTCCATTTGTAATGTCCTATCAGAGTGTTTATGGCCACACCAGGACATGTTGGCAACACTGAAATGATCATGGCCCACCGAGACTCACTCCCCCTCTTCTGCTTGTTATTTTTTTTGTTCTAAAATATTTATACATAAAAAAGCACATATAAGGTTACATAAATTCAGTCTGTGTGAACATGTCATGAGTTCTGATTTGAAAATACTGTGTTTCATTTTGGCCTAGCTTTCCCTTTCTATGTATTGACCTCTCAATTTACATTATCTCTTTACAGAGAACAAGTTCCTCATGTTAACAGCCTACAGTATATACTATGATATTGTTCCTTATGCTCATGTGCTCCTAAATGAATGAATATGTATAATATACAAGCACTTACACTGTATACATGAATATAAATATATCCATAGAGAGGTTTGGTCATTACTTTGCAGAAATTGGAACATGCACATATTTTCAAATCTTGCTTTTTCTTAGTAATAACTCTCGAGTGACTGGATAACATTTTATTCTGCAATATGCTGTAATTTATTCAACCATTGCCTTGCTGATGAGCAATCCCACTGTTTCTATTTATTTTATTTTGTTCCTCTGAAATAATGCTGTAATAAACATACTTGTATGTATGTATAGGTAACTATGCATTCCTTCCTATGGGCACAGATACCTAGAAGTATGTCAGTGAAACACACACACACACACACACACACACACACAGAGCATCAGAAGACATCCTAACAGTACTGGTCAGTAACAGAGTCCTTGCCTACCATGCCTGAGGCCCTGGGTTCAAGTCCCCTTCTCTCTTTCTCTCTTCCCTCCACCCTCACACACTACCATTACCTGAAGTAATTCACCTTCTTACCAGCCCTGGATGGTGTAACACAGTTCCTCTGTCGGGACATCCCTAATCAACAGTAGAGGCTGTCACTCTTTTTGGTTCCTGCCAGTCTGAAGTGACACTTTTTATATATTATTTGAGAATATTTTCACATACTCTATGGCCCATTTGGACTCCGCAGTTTGAGTTCCATGTCCCCATCCTTTACATTTTTCATACCTCTTTTTCATTAGAAATCTCTGTTGTTCTGTGGCAAACATTTGTTCCTTGTCTATTTTGTTAATTGACTTTGCTTATAGTATTTTTAGGATTATTTATCTGCCATGTGACAGCCAGATTGGACTGAAGGTATAACATTGTACAAAATAGACAACATTCCTTCTCTCTTGAACTGCATATTTGAGTAGAGAGAGCTATTTAAAAATTAAATGAATATTGTTTATAGCATTTTAATATGACTTGGAAAAGTTTTACCCAGGCAAACAGGTCTGACTTCTAGAACTCCTGGTCTCTGGTTTTAGTTAGCCAGGGCTCTCCTAGCTCTGGCTGTGGACAAGGTTGCTCCAGTTTTCTTGTATTCTTCTGCTTTTAAGACATGACAGACATGAGACTCCAGGTTAAATTAAATAGCTGTGGGGCTGGAGAGATGGCTCAGCAGTTAAGAGCATCAGCTGCTCTTCCAGAGGACCCAGATTCAATTCCCAGTACCCACATGGTGGCTCACAACCATCTGTAACTCCAGTCCCAGGGGATCCAGTGACCTCTTCTGATCCCCAAAAACACTGCACACACATCATGCACATACATACATATAAGCAAAACACCCATACACATAAAATTTCTATCAAGGACATGATAACAAAGCACGGTGAATCATTAATTACTACACTGAATCATATGAAGCTTTCATTTTGCAGACTAAATGTGGTTAAATGCTAGCAGTTACACATGGTTTAATCGACAGATAAGGAACGAAAATTAAATATTCATTAAAGGAGATGGCACACTTGATACTGTGGCCTCATTTTATGGACAGTATTTTATTTGCTTCTGTTCTGGGGATAATGTGAGCTCCACTTTAAGAGAAAACACGCTTATTGGCATGGGTGCTCACTATGTCAGTGGCTAAGATGAGGAGCTGTGGTTGACCTCACTTGATTAATATCAAGTGCATCCTCTGTGGCTTGAGAATTCAATTCAACACAAATTTTTAAAGCACTCTCCCGGGTCTTGAAAAGTGCTGAGGACTTTAAAAATAGTGCACAGGTTCCACACCTAAAACAGCCTCCAAGTCAAAGAGATACTCAGGAAATAGGTTAAATGGAGTCCTTAATCTGCAAGAAATTATATCATAAAAAGGAAATAAAACATATGCAGAGTTAATGCAAGAGGGATTCCAGGTGTCTCCTGGCTGGTACATGTAGCATGAATCTTAAATGGTCTTATTGATAAGAGAAAACCCAGAGCCAGGTATTGGGGTGAATGCTGGAAGATCAGAGAAGCAGAACAAGCCACAGCTACCTCACCTCTTCAGTTCCTCAGCTGATCCTGTTTCCTCAGACTGGAAGCCTCTGTGTCCTCATCCGAATGGGTCTCAGCTGAACTGCCCCTAGAAGCCTGAAAGCTTAACCAGTCAAATGCTTCTAGTTTCTGGTCTTCACGCCTTATATATCTTTCTGTTTTCTGCCATCACTCCCTGGGATTAAAGGCTCACTTCTTGGGATTAAAGGCATGTGTCACCATGCCTGGCTGTTTCCAATGTGGCCTTGAACTCACAGAAATCTAGAGGAATTTCTGCCTCTGGAATGTTAGGATTAAAGGTGTGTGCTACCACTGCCTATCCTCTATGTTTAATATTGTGGCTGTTCTGTTCTCTGACCCCAGACAAGTTTATTAGTGTGCACAATATTTCGGGAAACACAATACTACCACAGGTACAGATTAAATACACGGTTTCATTTGTCTTAGCTTTCTAGATATAAACATCATTTTAGCATATGTGGAATGTAGTCCTCAGTGCATAGTAGGCTTGCAATGATTATTAATTTGTTCAATTAACAAAATAAACCAATCTATTAGAAAACAGAGAACTACAAAGGAAAGTTTAACATAATTTATAATTCCACTATTCACACACACAGATTTAATTTTCCATTATTTTTAATTCCTTAATTTAGATAATATTAATTATTTCTATTCATCTTACCTTGACATTCAATATTAAACAGCCTCTTATACCATTTAATGCTCCTATAAAATATACCATTGGTGGCTACAAATAATTTGCTATGTGGGTTAAATTAATTTAATTACTTATTGTTTTTCCCTTTAAACATCTAAAGCAGAAATTCTCAATGTCTGTGTTACAACCAACTTGGGGATTAAGTAACCCTTTCACAGGGTCACCTAAAACCATCAGAAAACACTGGTATTTACATTACAATCATAACAGTAGCAAAATTTCAGTTATGAAATAGCAACAAAATAATTTTATGGTCGGGGGTCACCACAACATGAGGAACTGTATTAATGGGTCACAGCGTCAGGAAGGTTGAGAACCAGTGATCTAAAGATTTTCCCCAAGTTATCATCACAAATACTGCTGTGATAAGCATGCTTGTTTGTAGATCTTTATCCACATTTCTGTGTATTTTATTAGAGTAGATTTCTGAGATTGGAATAGTGAGTCCAATCTTGTGAGCATATTATTATTAGATATCTTCATATACATTCCCAATTGCCCTTCAGAAATATAGTACCAAGAGATGATTCTTTTAAAGTTGCATTTGGGGCTGACAAGAAGGCTCAGTGGGTAAAGGTGCTTGCCACCCAGCCCGGGGGCTTGAGTTTGATCATCAGAATCTTCACAGTGGAAGAAGAAAACCGACTCCCACAAGTTGTCCTCTGATCTCAACATGTGTGCTATGGCATGAACACACCCAATAATCAATGTAAAATTTCATATGGCCTGGCTTATAGCCCAGTGGTAAGGTACATGCTTAGTATGTGTAAAGACCTGGGTTTAGTCACCAATGCCAAATAATAAAATAACAAGGAATTTAAATAATAAAATAACAATAATTTTAAATTTTTACATTTGCATATGGGTATGTTTAGTATTATGAAAATGTATTTCAAAATTGCCTTAGAACACTGAGAACAGAAAGTCATTAGGTTTGATTAGGGTTCTCCTTATCTTGACTCTCCACTGAACTCCCCATTTCACTTCAACTTGAAAAGGTTTATCTATCTCCTTTGACTGACTGGCTGTCAAGGTGGAGTCCAAGGACCTGTCTCAAGCAGTATATGAACTCCTAGATACTACATACAAGTTCAGATGGCATCACGTGAGCCACACCCCGTAATGTCCCGTAATCATCAGGGGGAGGATGATAGAGGTTGGGTTTCAAAGGATTGCTTCCTTGGAACTGCGTACAAGTAAAATAAACGGTGAGAACAAAATAAACAGAGCACCAGAGGCTGTAGTGAAATGTCCTGGGAGAGCCAGAGCGGAGTGGGGTGGGGGCAGTCCAATGTGTGGCTAAGCGGAGTGGGCACTAATTGGTATGTTTGCTTGCTGCCAAGCTGAAGGCTGGCAATCAGACGAGTACCAGCGGTGTGCTGTGTGACCTTGCAGTCCTCATCAAACACAGCACCGTTGACTCTCTCTTTGGTACAGAACGTCTTTTTCAAACTACTGCTTCAAAGCTATAGGCCTTTTTTTCCCCCTCCTCATTTTACCTCTAACTCAGACTAATTACAAAGAAATGAATATTTTATCATCTTTCTTATGATAACCTGAGGCTATTGAATCTTGGAGTTGGAGCCACTGTTTAATTTCATCTTTTAAAAATGCTATTAAAAATGACTTTCTTCATCCACAAAATGCACACAAGTATTTGATAAAATTTTCTGATATTTAAACTAGGAGGTCTGATTTTGTTCCAGAGAACCAGCCACACTGGGACACAATTTAAAAAGATGAATCCCTCATACTCACATTGATTAGGATTCCGTCCTCTCTTCCTTGTGGTTGCTTTTTAATTAGTTTGTACCAAAGCCTCAACTTGGCCTAAAATTCCCTCCTCTCCTTTTATCAGAATAAAACCCCTCCAGTCTGCCTGCTATATAATCGCCCCTTTGGGTGTTCTTTACCACGCATATCCTTCAATCAAATGTCAGAGCAATCATTAGCATTGAGTATCCTTGTCCCTGTGTGGATGGGAACCCTCTGAGGATGAGGTTGGCGTGTCCCACATAGAGATAGCTGCCTTTCTACACACCTTTAATAGGCAATAAGCAGCCCTCAGAAAAGGGCAGGCAATATCCTATACAACAGGAACAAATAATAAATAAATGAATAAATGATTGAATGAATGAATGAATGAATAAATAAATAAATAAATAAATAAATAAATAAATAAATAAATAAAGTCAAGCATATGGAAAATTTTACTCATCCCTCTCTGCAAATCAAAGAGTTCAGAGACACTTATCATTTACAAGGTGTGGTTCCCAGCCCCATCTGTCATGAGAGGACAAGTGTGTGTATGGTGTGTGTGTGTGTGTGTGTGTGTGTGTGTGTGTGTGTGTGTGTGTGTGTGGTGTGTGGTGTGTGTGTGTATGTGTATGCGATGGCAATGGTATACTCCCACTGACACTGATTCCATGTCATCATGGAAGAGGGACTTTATTGAGCTACTTATCTGCTCTGCAGGCCTCATTATCCATGTCTCTGCACGGAGCTCATTTTCTTTTTGTTTGTTTGTTTGTTTTTGAGACAGGGTTTCTCTGTAGTTTTGGTACCTGTTCTGGATCTTGCTCTGTAGACCAGGTTAGCCTCGAACTCACAGAGATCTGCCTGGCTCTACCTCCCGAGTACTGGGATTAAAGGCGTGTGCCACTACTGCCCGGCTTCTCATTCTCTTTTAAAAAGTTACTTTCTTTTGTGTATATGAGAGTTTGTCCACACATATGTGTGTGTACAACACACATGCCTGGTGCCAAGAACACTAGGAGATCATTTCACCTTCCTCTATAGTTGAGTTACAGATGGTTGTAAACTGCCCCATGGGTGCTGTTCCTACCATCATTCTAAGTGTGTCTCATGAGGGTGAGCTTAGGCATAGTCTTCATCTGAATCAACAGACCGAGTAGAGCAGATTGCCCATACAATGTGGGTGGGCCTCCTCCAATCTGTTTCTTGAAAGCTTCCACGTAAGTGAGTTTATTTGACAATAATAGGAAACTGTACATGGGGTTTGTAATCTGTTGTGTAATCTGTGGTGAGCTCAAACAAAGTCTTTAATGGTCTTTGGCTCGACATGATATGGGAATATATGATAGGTCTGATTTTTAAAAGCAGAATAACGAATGATGATGTGGAATAAGCAATTCGTTAAAAGGGTTTGAACTCAAGCAATTGTGCCACCGTGTGTGGCATCAATGGAAGGTTTGCTGCCTCTGTCTCTGATGGGCCCGAAGTGTCTCCAGGTTAGTGGGGCTGATAATGGAGAAGAAGAACCAGATGTGGAGCAAGAAGAAGAAGGAAAAGCTCGACTCTGCACATCCCTTGCTGCCTCCAGCCTTGATGACATAAAATGATGCAGAAAATGGTAGTGTCTTTTGCTGGGTTGCTGCACATACACCAGGCTTGGGAATTAGAGGAAGTGAAAGATGAGATCTGGTAGAGCAGGAAGACTGCAGAGGTGGCTGTGGCCCCGTGCCAACAAGGTGAGCCAGCAAGTTCATGTCGATGTGCTTGGGCTGAGGTAAGGCACGGTGACCTATGCTGACCTTGCTCCTTCACGTCCACTCCTCACATCTCATGCAAACTTCTCCTGGGGCCTGGTAGCCTCCTCCAGAGCTACCCAGGTAAAGGAATTTAGGGAATAAAATTCTTTACTAGTTAACCAACACAGTATACCACCACGACAAGGAACCATTGATGGGATTAGATCATTGCAGACCTCTGTGTGGCACACACCTATCTCTGCTCAGAATGCCTCCATCCCTTGTATTTTGCTAACAGACTATGTACTCAACTGACTGGGTAAATAAAATAAATGGTTCCTTGTGGTGGTATTGTGTTCCCCAAAATATTGTGCACTCTAATAAACTTATCTGGGGTCAGAGAACAGAATAGCCACAATATTAAACATAGAGGTTAGGCAGTGGTAGCACACGCCTTTAATCCTAGCATTCCAGAGGCAGAAATCTGTCTGGATCTCTGTGAGTTCAAGGCTACACTGGAAACAGCCAGGCATAGTGACATACGCCTTTAATCCCAGGGAGTGATGGCAGAAAACAGAAAGGTATTTAAGGCGTGAGGACAAGGAACTAGAGCCTGGTTAAGCTTTTAGGCTTTTGAGCAGCACAGTTCAGATGAGAGGCATCCAACCTGAGGAAACAGGATCAGCTGAGGAATTGGCGAGGTGTGGTGGCTGTGGCTTGTTCTGCTTCTCTGATCTTCCAGCATTCACCCCAATACCTGGCTCCAGGTTTGTTTTTATTAATAAGAACTTTTAAGGTTCGTGCTATGGTTCCTATCTGTATTAATTACTTTTCTGTTTTTATAAAACATTGTGACCAAGGGCAACTTAAGGAAAAGAGTTTATGGCTCATGGTGCAGAGGGACCAGAGTCCACCATGCCAGGGAGACACGTCAGCAAGCCCCAAGGCATGGAAACAGGAGCAGTGAGCTGAGAGATCAGCCACATCACCAACAGCAACCATGATGCAGCAGAGAGCAAACAGAGGCAGGGAGAAGCTATAGAGTCTCAAATCCCACCCCCAACAATGCAATTCCTTAAGCCAGGTTGTACTTCTTACACCTCCCCAAACAGTGCCACCATCTAGGCACCAAGTGTTTGAATATCTGAGGAATGGGGGAGGGGCACTTCTCATTCAAACCACCACACCTATCTTAGTAGAATTTAGACCCATCTAGGAAGTTCTTAGACTCAAGGTATAAAATCCATAAGCATGGATTGCTGTTTGAAGCAGGTTTGCCATGAATTAAATCATTTTAATTACAAAGGCATTTTAGAGACATTGGTGACTGCTGATTCTGCCCACATTTTTGGAAAATGACCTATCTACTCTCTACAAAAGCCACTGAAAACTACCTGCAAACTGCACTCAGCTGTTTGCTCCAAGTTTGCTTATGTTCCACAGGAAAACTTTCCACCTGAAATTTGTAAGAAAGTCTAGGTGCAGAAAAGTTCCCTCTGGCTCACAGGAGCTCTTACAAGATAGCAAATATAAGCAATAGAATGATGGGCTTAGGCTTGTGTTTTGTAAAGGCTTATACGGTAAATATTCACTGGAAGACAATTGTTAGATTTATCGGTAAGTCTGGTCATTTGTACAATAAAGGTCATGGTGGAGACTGAGCCAGGTAGATGGATTTCAGAAACACTCTAGAAAATAAATTATTAAGTTCTGGTGATGAATTAGGGATGAGGTGAGGGAATAAAACCTTTCTAAGAATGATTTGAAGGTCCCTGGCTCACATGAACAGATGGATAGAAACTGAGTGTTTTGTAGGAAAGATCACAGGCCAGCCATGGACACTCAAGACATTAAATTAAAGGGGCTTTTGAGAACCAAATAGAGATTTCAGTTAAGAAGTTGTATATTTTGGGCCCGGACCACAGAGGGAAAAGTTGTCCTGAGACATACGTTTAAAATGAAAAGGAAGAAATTTTCTTTTAAAAAGAAAAAAAATATGAAGTGGTTATAGTATATAGGGTGGTAGACAATTTATTTTACCTCATTTTCATTTTGAGGGGAATTATACCTCATGGGTTGGAGATTTGCCCTACCCACTCAGGAAAAAAAAGAGAGTGGGTATGAGACCTTAACACTTTATAGACTGACATGGTATGCAGGGATTCTTGAGAATTTATTTGGTAGTGACAATGTCAGCAGCAAACATGAAGCAATCTGGACAGGCAGGGTCTCTAGAGAGAAGGTCCCAGTGAGTGTGCCTCTGAGGTATGGCTGTGGCATGCTCTTGATTACCTGGCATCTATTGGATCCTCCACATCGGAGCCTGCATGGGTCTGTGCTAGGTCCTCTGCCTATAAGCTATGGTTGTGTAGCTTGGTGTTCTTGTGGGACTCCTAACAGTGGGAGTAGGGGTGTCTCTGACTCTTTTGCCTGCTCTTAGGACCCTTTTCCTCCTACTGGGTTGCTCCACCAGCCCCAATATGAGAGTTTGTGTCTAGACTTACTGTATCTTGTTGTGCTGTGTTTGGTTGCTATCCCTGGGAGGCCTGCTCTTTCCTAAAGGGAAACAGAGGAGGAGCGGATCTTGGGAAGAGGGGAGGTGGAGGGAACTGAGAGGAGTGGGGGGAGGAGAAACTGAGGTTGAGATGTATTGAATGAGAGAAGAATAAATAAATAAATTAATTAATGAAAAAAAACAACAGGCTCTTGGGATTGGAAAGATGGCTCAGTGGTTCTCACAAAGGATAGGAGTTGAGTTCCCAGCAGTTACGTCAGGCAACTTACAACTGCTTGCAACTCCAACTCCAGGGGTTACCTGTGACCTCACAGGCACTGCACTCACATGCATACACACCCTGTCCCGCCCCAAACACACATACATACAATTAAGAAAAAACATCTTTAAAGGTGGATACTTCCTCTTCCTATTGCATCTGTGAGTTGAGTGATACTGTGCTAAATTAAATAAGGCTAAGTGTACTTTCAAATAAGAACCTTACTTATATACTATGCATCGTGTGTAAGTACACTCTGTTGGAGGAATTAACACATTACAGTGTAATGACAACTTAATGTATCTGCCTCCCTATCAGACTCTCTTTAAAACTATAGTTTGTGACTCTCTTAGTAACTTGTAGTTCAATTTAATCAATTTCAATGAGTTAGAATAGCATGTCAAGGAAAATAACAGAATAGAATAGAAAAAAACCAGACTAAGTTTTTTTTATGCAGCTGTTATGTCTGCTATATGTAATGACTGCTTGCATTTGGTAGTGACATAAAACACAGTAACATAAACCAAAGAGCACTCACCTCTCTAAAGCAATGGTGCTCAACCCTCCTATTGCTATGACCCTTCCAACCATTAAGTTATTTTTGTTGCTACTTCATAACTGTAATTTTCTATTATTATGAACCATAATGTAAGTATCTGTGTTTTCCAATGGGCCTTTGGAGGTTGTGATCCTCAGGTTGAGAACCACTGCTCTAAAGATATAGAAAGCCTTCCAGAAAGCATCGCTTAACTCTAACAATCAGAAAAATTTCTATAACCCACAATTTCCTAACTTCTCTGGAACCCATCAGAGGTGAGATTTCCAGGTAACCAGCTAAAAAGAATTACAAAGAACAGCAGCAGCAACAACAACAAAGGCCTTCTAAAACCAGACGGGGGCCACCGCTGAAGCACCTTGGGCAGCGCATGAGGAGAGGAGAAGGCCAGGTAACTCAGTTCTAAAGAAGAAGCAAAGGGCAGAAAGGGCCTTCCCTCAGCAAGGCAGAGTGTGAGTAGAAGCATTTACATCCCATATCATTGGAAGTTATGTTGCTTCGAGGCAATTACGGCTACATGTAACCCCACAATGTTACTCACAGCCTATTTCAAAATAATACTCAGAAATACCCAGGCAAGAATTGTTTTCCTATGTATAGAGTAGATATGATCCAGAAAAGACATGCACTGCTAAAAACATTAGCCACTTCAAGGACTGGAGAGATGGCTCAGTGGTTAAGAGCACCGGCTACTCTCACAGGGGACCAGGCTTTGGTTCCCAGCATCCACATGGCAGCTCAGGAGATCCAGTGCCCTATTCTGGCCTCTGAGGGCACTACACACAGGAGACGTGATGCGCCTGTCTCCACAGACACTGTGTACACATGATGCACAGATATACACATGGGTAAAACACCCATATACATAGAATAAAAACAAATCACCCTTTTTAAAATTAGTCAATTAAATCCATTTCCTTTGATAATCATCACCAGCAATGCTGCATATCAGTTTCTCAGTCAAGTGACCGTCATCCAGCTTAAAGTTTCTCTTTAAGTTTCTCCTCTTCCAAATTAATTAAATATCAAAGCACCAAAAACATCTTAAACTGAAGGCTTTTTTTCCCAGTAATGTGAAAGTCATTTCTAAATTAGCAATGGTCTCTAATTTCTAGTATTAAAATGGAGGACATGGATTCTCCCATTTAACAAACTATAAGGGAAACAGTGTTGAGTAGTAATGATGTTACTCAAAATATCAATATTATGTTCTATCAGGGTTCTCCAAAAGGTCATCTAGGGCTTTTAAAGATACTGATTTTATTAGAAAGCTAAGTAATTATTACAAGGATATGAGCAAACTTCTTGTCATTTTTCCACTTAAACTTCTTGAAAAGTAAAATACTCTTCTATGGAGATATTAATTATGTGTTATTATCAATGACTTTCTTTGATGGCTGCATTGGTTACACTTACAACATTGTGATCAAACTATCTGACCAAAATGACCTCGGGGAGGGGGGAGATTTATTTGGCACAGGGTTTCAGTTCATCACAGTGGGGAAAGCATGGCGGAACAGCTCAGTTCACGGTGATGGGAGCATGTGGTGCAGGCTCTTCTCACCGCGGTGCACAGTGTGATGGGAAAACTATGCTTCTCTATCATTCTCAGCGGCCCACCGCTGGTGACTTACTTCCCCAAGATAAACCCTACCTATTAAAGGATCCACAGCCTTCCAAAATAGTGCCACCAGCTAAAGAACAGTTGTTTAAAACATGAGCCTTGGTGAAGACATCTCAGATTCAAATCACAACCGCGGAGAAGTTGAATGTGGGGTCTTCTGTGACTGCCTCTCCGCTTGTCCGTTTCTTTGCAGTATCAGCGGCTGCCACCACTTCACCCCTAAACGCAATTTTCCTCTTTCTTCAATGGCTGTGTTAATTGAGGGTTGCTCAGTCAGAATTTTCAGGGGCTTCCCATTGACACTAAGGTAATGTCTCCTCCCAAGTGTTTTATGAGGTTTGCCAGATCTGACAATACCCCCTCCCAACATAGCTTCCTTTCTATGTTCATGTTGACTTCTGAAACCTATACTCAACCTACACTCTGTTGAGTTTCTTTTGGTCCCTTGAACAGTCTTTCATTTCTCTCCTCCAGACAATTTAACACCGTCTGGGAGAAATGGACTTGGAGTATAAAGTAAGCTATAGAAGTTATACTATCATTGCCCCTTAAAATTTCTCCATCTAAGCAAATGAAAAAGTCCTTAGAGAAATACCTACCATCTACCATAAAATTTCCCAAGTGTTATTTTTGCTACATGTCTCTGCTTGCTCATCTTTACATCATAGCACTGACCTGGACTCACGGTACTTTGGGGACAGCTGATTACAGTCTATCCTAGGTAAACACAAATTCTCTAGAAGCAACAGATTCCACCCCATCATGTCGAATACACTCATTAGTAAGAGATCTGATTCCAAGGGACAACCTGCCATGTCCTTTTGACCCTTCACCTGGACATTTTGGACATGCCCATGGTCCCCAGTCCTGAGAAAGACTTCTACATCATGTCAACTAAATAAGAATAACCTTGAGCAGTGACAACAGAGACGGGAGAGCCATTCTGCAGACAGACAAACTGGATAGGCATAGTGATAAACTGGATAGGATCTGAAGGCAAATGTGGATCCAAAGATGACTTTGGTGACAAGTCCATGAGCCAAGAAAGAACATGGAAGGAGGGGCGGGGCAAATGATTACATGTCCACTGTGTCACAGACTGATTTAAGTTCAAAGGATGGAGCATTGCATTGAGGAAAAGGTATTTATTTTGATCTGTTGAAATTACAGTTATATAAATTTTTTATCTGGAGCCACCTGGAAATTAATAAATGGTATTAGGCAGGTAGGATTACATGAGCAAACAGACTGAAAACTATTCTGATTAATTTATTTCTTGAACACTTCTCTCTCTTTATTAAAATTCCGCCTCTTAATCTACTGCCACAAAGACATGTGCCGCCTGTCCTGAGGTGCTCTGCAGTGCAGCATGGAATTAAAGTGCAGGCAATGGGCAGAGAGAGAGAGAGAGAGAGAGAGAGAGAGAGAGAGAGAGAGAGAGAGAGAGAGAGACTGAGCTGTGGTTTCTGTCTTTCTGATCACAACAGCTAAGTAGCATTTTGATGTGATGGGCATATGATCAGCAGGCTCAGTGTGTTCCTCCCATAGGAGGTCTGGGATTTGGGGTTGGGTGTTTGCATTCATACTTTCCCATTTTCCCAAAGGCATGGTGCTTTTAACACAATAAAAAATTGAAAGTGTATTATTTCACAGGGAGGAAATGTGAATTTTGAAAATGAACCAATAATAGACACATGCCAACATATGTACGTGACATTCAATATAATTTCTAAACCATCTTTTAAAGATGAATACAAGTAAAATTTCAACAAGAGCTTACTATGTGTTTCTGTGGTAAACTGTTGCTAAGACATAGAGAAAGAAATTACCAACTCTCAAAAGTCCATAGCATTAATTTATTTTTAGACTTATATATTTTATTTTATGTGTCTGAGTGTTTTGTCTACATGTATGTATGTGCACCATATGTGTTCACTGTACTTGTACTTGGAGGCCAGAAGTGGGCAACAGGTCCCCTGGAATTGCAGTTACAGAAGATTCCAAACCCAGGTCCTCTGCATGAGCAGCAAGTACTCTTAATCATTGACCCATCTCTCCAGCTTGAGTCCATATCATTCTAAAGACAAGTGTATTTGGGTTATTTAGTGTGTACTTATTCTTGACTTCAACTTTCAGAAATATGTATTTTATACCAAAGCCAGAGGAGGATGTTATGTCACACCATTCTACAATGGGATAGTTAACCAAGGAAACTTTTCTCCTGGGAAACCAAGAAGGGAGGTCAACAAATGGACTTCTTTTTTTTTCCTTCTTTATTGCTCCCTATGTTTATAATTTTTCCTACAGTGAAAATATGTTATTTTTAGTGAGGTAGGAAAATAATATTTTGGTAAAGTCTATTAAAACCTCAAATACTAAGGTTTTGAAAACCCAGACACTAAAATGACTATTGATTTGTATATTTGTGTGTGTGCATCTAGGTGTGGTGTGTACAGGTGTGCATGTGTGTGAATGCAAATGAAGGCCAGAGGTTAAGGTTTGATGTCTTCCTTGGTCATTCTCCATGTTGTTTTTTGAAACAGGGCCTCTCACTGAACCTAGGACTTGCCAGTTTAGGTAGACTCTCTGCCCAGTGAGCTCCAGGATCCCCATCTCTGCCTCTCCAACACTAAGATTATAGGCATGTGCTATTGTGCTTGGCTTTTTATTGTGGTTTCTGGCAGGGGTGGGGGTCAAAGTTGGGTCCTCATGTTTGTGCAGGAATCACTCTCCTGATTGAGCTGTCTCCCCAATCCCAATATTGATTTTTTTAATGTAATGAAACAGCCACTGAAACATCATGTTTGATTACAGGAGCTCTGCTCCTTTAAGATGAAAGAGTCCCTCAGAAAAGTTTGAGGTGTGTATCTACCTTGTAGTCAGTGCACCTACTCTCTCTGCCCATTCTGAGATGGTGATAATGAGAGTGGATTTCTATGTGCAAATCTATCTGACCAGTGCATGCTTTTGATGTAGAGTGCTTGTAATTACAGTTATTTAAAGTAGCCATAAGCTTTAACAAGGCTATCTCTCCCAGAAGCAAATCAAAGACACAGAAGCTGAAGAGCTGATTCACCATTTTCATTCATGACTAATGGATAGCAAGAGTCAAGATGCATGAAAACATTTTAAAGCCTGAAAAAGATCAGCTGTAATTGCAAGAATCAAATTCAGATGACTCCAAGGGGAAGCCTAAAAAGAGCTGAGAGAAATAACAAGACCTTGAAGGCAGGCAGGAGTGAGTGTGAGTCCCAGCTGTCTGGGTTTGGATATGATTTAAGTGCCTTGCAAAGGTTCATGTGCTGGAATCTTGGCCCTCAGTATGGTTGCATTATGAAAGAGGAGATGCACCTCCCCTGGGAGAGCAGGCCCTGCACCTCGCCTAGGCAGCACAATAGAGCTAATCCCATTGGCAGAGGTGTGGGTGAGCTAGCCCCCAAGTTGTGAGCATGGGAGAGCTATCCCCATTACTCATCTGTCATGCAGCAGCATGGTCAGGGGAGAGACATCCCCCATCAATACCCGAGGCAGGTGGGAGAGCTGGCTCTGAGGTCATATGAGCAGGAGGGCTGCCCCTGCCCCTCATCGGCTGCAGCACTCCAGAGAGTGGCCCCTACACACCATGCCTGGGCAACACAGTGGAGCTGGTCCTAAAAGTGTAGGTGTGGAAGAACAAATTCTGAGGACGTGAAAGCAGGAGAACTGGGCTCTTCTCTTGTTCATCGATGCAAGGGGTGAACTAGCCAGGGCAATGCAGGAGAGTTCACCCTGGTGATGAGGACAAGGAGGAGCTGGTGGGCTAACCAACCCTGCAACTACCCAGGCCCAGAACCAGGGATCTGCTGGAGCATGTGATCTGCTGGAGCATGTGAAGGGACCAGTCCTGCAGACCCAAAGCTGCAGGATTTCCACAACACAGGGCAACAACAGGATAACCAAGAGGAGCCCTAGTGAGGGTCCAGTATTAATAGTATAGCAGAAGCTAGAGCCTTGAACCAGACCAATGACTCTTTGCAATGAACATTTACAAGTAATGATACATAGATAAAAGGGTTTACTACATGACTCACTGTGTCACACTACAGCTTCCATGATGAAATTGATTTTTCTTTTTCTTTTTTTTTTCTCTTAAATTTTATTTTATTTTATTTTGGCAGGGGAGGTTACAAGGGCAGAGAACAGATATGAAGGGATGGGGAAATGAATGGGATGGAGATACATGATGTGAAAGACTCAAAGAATAAATAAAAAAGAAAGTTTTTTTTTAAAAAAAAGAGGAGAATGTTTTAGAAGTGTACCGTAGTGGGAGGTGACTAGGCCATTGAGGACTCTGCTCTCAGTAGGGATTGTTATCACTTTCACAAGACATTAGTTATAGTAGGTGTTATAAAAGGCAAGACTGGCCGGCTCTCAATCTGGCCCCTTGTCCACCAGTGCCCTCTGCATTTGCTCCCACGTCGATGTCATCCACCTCGAGAAACCCTCTAGAGTCAAGATGATGCTGGAGGTATGCCATCGAACTTCCAAAACCAAAACTAAATAAAACTCTGTTCATACTCCAGCTTTGCCACCAGGTGCATTTTCAACCTCCTGAACCTCAGTCTCTTTATTGGTGAAATGAAGAATATGGTAAAATGGCTGTAAGGATTAAGGGATGTGACATAGATACCACCAGTGACACAAAAGAGTGGTTAAAAGAAAAACTAGCCCTTGACTTGGAGGGGGACTTGGGGGTGTTTGAAATAGCCTCTGTGATATACGTCATGGTACCTGGCACACAGAGGCTGTTCAATAGTCAGCATGCCAATTACTATTCTCATTGAGTTCTCACATCCTCACTCATCTGGAACTGCACAGACTCAGCCACTGCCCACGGGAATAAAGAAGACCATCTTCAAACTTGAGTTCCTGACAAAGAAGCTTAGGCAGATCTGGCTAAAAATAGCAGAACCCCAGGGAGGCAAAGGAGAAACAATATTCACTTCATATGTTTCTATCACTTCTGATGTCTCTATCTCTGTAGGTCACAGACCATGCAAATATATAAATTTATAGGAAACAAGAGACCCAAAATTGAGTGTGCAGGGTCACTGAGTCCTCAGAGGGTTCAAACCAGAGCTCTCTGAGTTCTGAGGACCAAAAGTCTTTCATGATGACCTAATAGAACAGAACATGTTCCACAAGTACCACTCACTTTCCCACAGCAGAGAAAGGATAGAGACATCAATGACAACTTACTAATTTCTCCATTCATTAATAAATCTACAACCTGCCTAACCTATGCTACAGTGGGGTTGCTGAAGCTTCCTTCTATAGGAAGGGTGTTTCTTACATCTCCTTTTACAGAGGTCCACTTACTGGGGCTGGTGGGATAACTCCGAAGTAAAGTATGTGCCGTGTAATCATGAAAACATGAGTGCGATCCCCAGTCACACCATAAGAAATCGCTGGGCATAGTGGTTCATGTAAGAGATTGCAATCAGCTGAAGACTTGGAGAGAGACTTGGAGCCTTCTAGACAGGCAACCCACCGTGGCAAGTCCCATGTCAGTGAAAGACCCTGAGTCAAGGAAGCATAATGGATGGTGACCGAGGAACGACACTTGGAAGTTGACTCTGGTCTACACACACACACACACACACACACACACACACACACACCCTACACACACACACACACACACACACACTTAGGTTTATTATACAAATGTATGCATTTTTCATTTTTCTATGCAAAACTGGTTTCTTCTTATTATATTAGAGGGCCTTATTGTAGGTTTTTTCCCATGTGGCTGTCTAAGGCAACACATGATGTTCATAAAAAAATATTGATTTTTAAAATTGTAAAGACATATATAAAATCACCATTATTAATGTGTTTAAAAAATTAAGATTCTGGGATGGATGGTGATATTGTGTACAGTAGTGTGGGTAATTTATTCACCCTGAATTGGGGATGATTAAAATGTAGGTTTTAAGTTACGTGTATCTTATCACAATTTTAAAATGAATACTCAGTGTTTCTTTCTGAACTTCATATGTTATCCTATACCTCTACAAAGACAAAATATGACAATGAGGCCTCTATCACAATAATGCATAACCAAATTTACATGGAAAAATATATATTTCACAATTACATTAACATTAGAAAAATGGGAGTGAAATGCTTTTGTGATCCCTTGTCAATTTCCATAAGTTTGGATTTTCCAGATTCAAATCTGTCCATGTAATTGAGCCTAAAAGGAAGGACTCCAAGCTGTAGAGATGTGCCCAACAGCACGTCAAATCATACTTGGATACGTTTTTATCTTTTATGAGGAAATTATAATTTTTGACTAATGTGTCTATGCCTTTATAAGGTAATTGTGGATTTCTACTTTTTACACCACCAACGTAAGCAGTTCTCTTGTTCTGCTATTCCAGTTCCTGGAAATGCTAATGCCGCCTTCTATTTACGGATTCATCTTAAAATGCTGCCAATAACGCAGACTAGAGAATATACAAAGATTCCTATCATTGCAACAGAAACCTTAAGGTACATTGGAAAGGACTCAGACATTTCCTCAATGATCGCTTGCTTGACGCCACCCAAATGGATCTCAGAAGCATCTTCCTGACGATTTCACTTCCTGGGAGCTTTGCCACGGCTCTGCTCTTCGCTCAGAGGAATTGGGCCAAATCTGAAGCAGAATATATGCATGAGAGACTGGGGAAAAGTCATTTTTAGGTTATTTGTTAGTAAGTTATCTTTCCCCTCAGTTGGCATGTGGACTTGAAAGCTAGCTCGGCATCCATTTGGTTTCACTCCTAGAGTCTTCGGAATGTGTAGCCTTCATTGCGTTCTTTGAAGAATCTTCTCCTGTGAACTACAGGAAAATAATGGCCCACTATATATGCTGAGTAGTTTTCTTCCAAGCAAAAAAAAAAAAAAATGGTCTTGCAGGTTTTAGTGATTATCAGGGGCCCCATCCATCATGGATGTGGCGGGTCTTCTCTCAAATGCACAGTGGAACTACAGAGTCTGCCTACCACCAGTTATCACAGAGCTCTGAAAATCAGGCTCCAACTCTGACCTTTGGTTTCTCTTTGGCATAAGTAGTACCTTTCCAGTCTCATTTGCTTCAACTTAGACTGCCACTCAAGGCATAAATATTGGAAGGGGAGGGTGTCTGGTTAGTGTTTGGGAGACCAAGTAAGGGCAAAATCACTCAAGAATTCCAGGAACTGAGCTACCCCTTGTAAAACCATGTCCAGTGAGATTGCTTAAGTAGCATTTGGGAACATGGACCCTGGAGCCAGACTAGTATAATCTCCAGCTTTACCACTTAGCTATGTGATGCAGAGTGAGTTATTTAGCATCCTTCCAGCTCAATTTCCCTATCAGTAAAACTGGACTAATAATAGGGCTCCCAAGGATGCTTTGATTAAATGAATTATTGTCTATAATGAACTTCAAACCACACTGAACAAAGTCTCATGCGATACACAGGAAGTATTATGTCAAGTGCTGTTCATTCCACCTTCTCATAATCCTCTACCCTATCACTTGCCAGATTCCATTGACTTTCTTTTTCCCAATACCTCTCAAATACGTGCCCTTCTCTTGTCTCCTGGCAGTAAGCTTGGCCTAGACGCTTGTCATTTCTTGTGTGATGCCTGCAGCCTCCTACTTACTGCCACTTGTTCCCATCCACCAACTACCAGAGGCATCATTAGGCAATCTAATTACATCATTTCCATTCTTGTAATGACTTCTCATCAAGGAGAGGAGAGATCCAAACCCATGGCATCCCAGGCTCCCTTATTATGCTCACATTATGTTCTTCCAGGCTTATCACAAACAGGGTACCTCCTGTTACCATAGCCTATTGCCTAGACACTCCTTCACATCGTGTTTCCCACCAGCCTGTAGTGTCCCGTCTACTTTTCCCAAGCTTTAGCTCAATCATTTCTTCCTCAGTGAAACATCTCCCAACCCCTCCTAGGGAATTTACCCATCTCTCTGTCTCTCTATAAACTCTGATTGTTTCAAATTCCATTAGTGAGGTCATTTGTCACACTGCACTGCAATCTCTTGTTCTATGAGCTGCTTGAAGGTAAAAATGTAACCTTTCCATCATATATTCACTTATTAAAATCGTAATAGATGACGTTTCTATACCCTCAGTGCTGATGCTTGTGCCTGGCTCAGAACAGATGTCTGTGAGATCATTATTAAGTCAATAAATTCATAAGGCCATTGTCATACACTGTCTAAATGTATCACTTTTATCGTGTGCTAGGGGAGAAAAGAACAGACTTCTCTTTGAAAACTTGCATGGTTGCCCCAGTGAGATGGCTCAGAGGCAGGTAGAGGTGCTTGCCACCAAGCCTGAAAGCCCAACTTTAATCATTGGAACCCACAAATTAGGAGGAGAAAAGTGATCCATACAAGTTGTCCTCTGACTTCACATGTACATGGTGGCCCACCCCACCCCAGTCATGTGGTATCTGGAGGCATGCCCTTGAAATGGAATGTGCAGCCCAGCTGATCTAGGACCCACATTTTGAGATCCAACACTCACCGTAGGAGTACTTCAGTATTCATGCTAATCTGGGACCCGGATTTAGAACCTACAAATTGACATGTTGGTCTGATGTAGAGTCATATTTCCTGAGGGACTGACATTTCTCTCTGCATCTACATCAGTAACTTTGCCTCATCTAGGTTGATGAACAGCCAAGCTTGGGAATGTATCTCCACAGCAAACCAACAGTTGCCATAGTAATTCTTTTTCTCGGGATGTATTTGCAGAGGACTTGGAGTTAGAGTTGAAAATGGAATCAATCACTTGATAAATAAAGCATAATCACAACAGTGTCTCCTGGTCTAGCTGAATCAAGGAGGGCTTTCCTGGTGACCAGACTGCAATTAGCAGATGAGATACCAACTATAAATCCACTGCAGGCCCAAGGAAGTTACAGCTCCCTGGTGGAGCCACGGGTCTTCAGTGGTGACCAGACTTTATGCCCTGGCAGGCTGAATGTGTTTCCTTTTTGCAGTCCATACAACATGCAGCTCAATTGGACATCCTCTTCGGAGACCCTAAGAAGCCCCAGAGAATTGTACTTCATACAAACTAATGGGAGTTCTAGGTGGTCCTGCAGAGCATCTTGCTTCCAAGATTGCACCTCAGTGGATGCTATATCCTTTGGAGACACTGGGTTCTCCCATGAGAGAAGATGGGCACATCTTTAGATGCCCTTTCTAGGGGCATCTAATCCCATTTATGTGGGAGGAGCCATCCTGACCCAGTCACCCCTTTGGACTCTACCTGTTTGCACTGAGGCATTGGCCATTATGGTTCAACATACTCGTCACAGAGAGCATGCATTCAAACCACAGCACGTGGGAACTGCACGTGTGCTTCCTGTATGGTCGGCCGCCATGATCGAGGTCAATAAATGCAGAGCTTAGAAGCAGAGTTTGGAGCCAAACAGATCAGAGGTCCAGTCATTCCTGCACTGTCTTTTACTGTGTTCACGTCACTAAGTTTCCTAACAACAGTTTTCTCACACCTATAAATATTTCAATGTATTTATAAATACTCAGGGGCCTCTCAGAATTAAAGTAGGTAATGTTTTTGGAACCGTAACTGACTGGTAGCTATGAAGCATTACTCAATGACAGACTAATAATTTCCCTAGGTATTACAGTTTTTTGAATATAGATTTATTAGGACAAATACACAACACTTGAAAAGGATTATATGGAAATAATATATTTGAACATAGCTCTATATTTTATGATGTAATAAAGCATGTCAATCAAAGAGGTGATTTTTAAAACAACCATACAATCCTTGTAACTTTAAGTCTTAACACCCAAACCACAGCTTACACCAGCTTTGCACTGCCTTCTTATTTTTAGACATACCTACCCCCTTTATAAACTGGATAGCTTATAGCAGCTGTGTCTTGAT
The DNA here is from genome assembly GCF_007827085.1 of Peromyscus californicus insignis. Lineage (NCBI taxonomy): Eukaryota > Metazoa > Chordata > Mammalia > Rodentia > Cricetidae > Peromyscus > Peromyscus californicus. The sequence continues at coordinate 98,392,208 of NW_026294402.1, forward strand.
TGGGGTGGGCAGCTGAAAGATTTTTAGATAAGTATGCTTCCAGAAACTTTCCAACTTCTCTCTTCACTGCTTGTGACTTTGAAAACAAGTGTATACTCTTCTCAACCTAGATCAATTAGGAAGTAGAAGACAGAGCAGGAACACAATCAAGACATGCCTTGCGTGCTCGCCACTCTTCTCTGGCCTGACCTGTTTACCAGCTGGGAGAAGAGCCAACATTGCAATGCATGTCTCTCCCTCCACAGGAAGGCCGCGCTTAACAACCCAATGGGAGCCCTTTTCCACTGGTTTAAAATAGTCTTTCTTTCCTCTCCTGAAACATGTCTCCTGCTGCTGACTGCTTGCCCGGACACTGCTTGAGATTGTGTTTAGTCGTGGTGTCTTCTCTGCTGAGGCTCCCCAATAACTTGTAGCTGTTGTCATTTAGGTGTAAATCATGCAGAAGAGGCAGCGAGTGGCAACTTTAGACACTACCTGTTCTAACTCAACCCTCCCAGGGAGAGATTCTGTCTCTGACATGATTGCTTTAATGCGTGTTCTTTCACACTACTATCATAAAGATTCTGCATCCATACATGTGTCTCTAAACGTGCTTAAAAAGATTCTGGGATAGAAGAAACTCGAAACATACTATTATGGTTCTCACACGTTTGCAGGTCTCAGAAGAACCAGTTGAAGGGCTATACAATAGAACCCTGCCTCCCCTCCCTCTTCCCCTATCCCAGGACTATACAATAGAACCCTGCCTCCCCTCCCTCTTCCCCTATCCCAGGACTATACAATAGAACCCTGCCTCCCCTCCCTCTTCCCCTATCCCAGGACTATACAATAGAACCCTGCCCCCTCTCTCCTCTTCTATCCCAGGACTATACAATAGAACCCTGCCCCCTCTCTCTTCCTCTATCCCAGGACTATACAATAGAACCCACCTCCCCTCTCTCTTGCAGTTTCAAGTCAGCAGACCTGGTGTGGACAAGAGGTTTCACCTTTCCTACAAGGTCACAAGTGCTCCCCCTGTTGCTGCTGACCTAGGGACCATATTCTGAGAACATCATTCAAGAAGTGCAGCCACTCTATCTGGTGACCCAGATTCTGATAGAGACATCATTCATAGAGGCAATCAAATAAATCAGTTTTCATTGTTCAACTCCTGAATGAAGACTACCTCTGAAGCTCAACCACGACCGATGCTAGCTTGTTCAGGCTTTTGTTTTTTGTACAGACTTTTGTTGCCTAGGGAACAGACTTAGCCAGAAGACTCTCTTAACTGGAGTATTGGCCCCTTCAAGATTTCACTTCCTTAATCTAAGATATGTCTTCAAGTAAGTTTTTTGTGTTTTCTGTATCTCTGTTACCAGATCTAAGAAACATACAGATACACGGAAACACACACACACACACACACACACACACACACACACACACACACACACTGGTACATGCAGACACAAATAAATACACAGACACACACAAATACATACAAAGGCACAGACACACACAGATACACATAGATACACACAGATATATATATAGAGAGATAGATAGAGAGATAGATAGATAGATAGATAGATAGATAGATAGATAGATAGATAGAGACACATTTACAGACACACAGATATACACACAAAGACTCATATATATAGAAGCACACACAGATACACAGATTCAGACACACACACACACACTCACACGGAGATACACATACAGACACACACAGAGTCCATGTACTGTATAACATTTCAGCCAATAGCAGATTACATAATGATGGTGACTCTCTCATTTGCTTCTTGTGGCTGTCATAAAACAATGATCAAAGCCAGTTTGGGGAGAGAAAGGTTGACTTAGCGCATAGGTTACAGTCCATCATTGGGGGAAACCAAGACAGGAACTCAAGGCAGAACCTGGAGGCAGGAACGGAAGCAATGTCTGTGGAGGGGTGCTACTTACTGGCTTGCTCCATCATAGCTTGCTCAGCCTGCTTTCTTATACCACCCAGGACCACCGGCCCAGGAATAGCAGTGCCCACAGTGGCTGGGCTCTCCTACATCAATTGGAACTTTTTTTTTAAATGCCCCCACAGACTTGTGCACAGGCAAATTTGATGGAGGCAAGTCCTCAACTGAGCATCCCTCTTCCTATGTTTGTGTTAAGTCGACAAGCACTGACAAGCAGAGTGACTCCATGGGATGACGTCATTTACTGATCTCTTCGCCATCTTGGTTTGTAGCATCATTGTACACCTATGATGCTAGCGCAGCCTCATAGCATCTTAACACACTCCCAGAACCTGCCCCCGTGTTAAGCAATGTGTGGCTGCATTGAGCTGTCCATAGACATGTATCCACACACTTGTTTCTACACAACGAAAAGTAAAAAGTCTTCAGACCCATGTGCATTTGGATAACACCTATTTTGGATCCAGTGGGTTATATTTTCTCTAAAAAATTAAGAGGCACAAAATCTGGAAGGGGATATGAGGAACTGGGAGGAGGGTGAGGAAGGAGGGGTGGGGCATATATGATTAAAATACATTGTATGCATGCAGGGAATGCTCAAGGAATTCTAAGAAGCAGAAGAGTGTGTGGGGACTCACTGCATAGAGGCTCTTCTGTTGCCCCCTAAGCTTATGGAGACATACATAGTAGTAAGGAATGTGGCACCATATGAATGGCAGAGTACTGTAACCCAGCAAACTATAGGTACACCTTTAGCTTTATAGAATACAGATGCTTAAAAAACAAAAGACAAAAAAAAAAAAACCTCCATATAAGTGAACCTGAATGTCAAATCCAATTCTCTCACTGGTTCAAATTATGAAATTAATATAAGATCCTTCAGATAAAAATTGACTTAGACACATAACAAAAACTCATACCTAAGAATATGATAAAATTGTTTAAATAAAAAATGGTAATTTCCTGATAAAAAATAAGACCATCCCATGTGTGCCACAAATTACGAATACAGAGTAGTCGCTGGGGTCCTTCTGCATTTGATAGGTTTGCTTACAAGTCAAAATGAAAGCCAAGTGGGAGGCTGGCTTTAAGGAGCCTCCTGAGTGAGAACCTCAGGAAGACTTGCATTGCATGCTGGGAAATTCACTCAGTTGATTAGATCTGAGGCGCCTTGTGGAGGTGAGAGGCTGAAAAGAAAGTCCTTATCCATTACAGGAAACGGAAAGAGAACTAAGAAGCCAACAGGGATCAAGTTGATTTTTCTTTGGTGTGTTGAATGTGGGTAGATGTGCATGACTGCACACATGTGCACAGGCTAGGGGAAGGCATTGGGTGTCCTTCTGTGTCACCCTCAACTTACTCCCTGGACAGGGTTTCTCCCTACACCTGGAGTTAAGATGGCAGGCGGGAAGCCTCTGCAGGTCTTCCTGTCTCTGTCCTCCACAGTGCTGGGGTTACAGGCATGATCCAGGTGGCTGTACGAGGGAGTGCCCTTTTACAAGGGAGCTGGGGATTTGAACTCAGGTCCTCACGCTTGTGCAGCAGGCGGTCTTACCTGCTGAGTCATCCCACCAACGCTCAAGTTAGCTATGTAGAATTAAAATTCTGGTAGATATTTTCTTTAAGAAGGAGAGCCGCAGAGTGGTAAGACTGTAGGCTCATGTAATAGAGTGTCTGCTCTATTAGTACTGTTATCTTCAGCTGCATGACCGGGACCTTGCCACCACACACTAACAGTGTTAGCCTCCCCTTAGCTCACTCAGCTGATATCCGCATGGTAAGGAAACTCCTCATGGTTTCATAGGCACACATGTAACAGACGCTGACTACTGCCCGTATCCTTGGATGTTGCCTTTCTTGGGAAGATGCTTTGTCATGGCCATGCCTCCTTTTCCAGGGGCAGTTTTCATCTGATGAGTGGTTGGATAGCTTGGATTAACTCTCAAGGGCCATCTTAGCTTCAGAGCTCTCATGGTCTGTACTGGCTGGTTGTGTCAACTTGACACAAACCAAGGCATATCTGGAAAGAGGGAACCTTAGTTGAGAAAATGTCTCCATAAGATTGGCCTGTAGGCAACAAGACTGTGGAGTATTGATTAATGACTGATGTGGGAGGGCCCATTGTGGGTGGTGCCACCCCTGGGCAGGTGGTCCTGGGAGCTATAAAAAAGCAAAATGAGCAAACCAGGAAGAGTAAGTCAGTAAACAGCACTCCTTCACGGCCTCTGCTTCAGTTCCTGACATGTGTATAGCTTAGAAATTATCTCATCCTTAAAATAATAAAAAAGAAAAAACTTAAAGGGAATTATACCTAATATTGCTTACTCCAAACACCAGGTGGTGGAAGTATACACTGGTGGACACACAGCAGGAACTTGGGTGGACACACAGCAGGAACTCTGGTGGGACACACAGCAGGAACTCTGGTGGACACATGTAGCTGGAGAATTTTTCTCCAGCTCCCACCACCAAGTCCCGCCAGTCCCAGAGCCCACTTATAAAACAAACACACAGACTCTTAAATTATTTAAACTGCTTGGCCATAGCTCAGGCCTATCATTGTCTAGCTCTCACTCTTATATTCAGCCCATTTCTATTAATCTTTACTTTGCCACGTGGCTCGTGGCTTACCGGTACTTTACATCTTCCTTGTCTTGGCAGTGGCTCCAGCTGGTCTCCCTTTCCTTCCTCCTTCCTCAATTCTCCTCTCTCCTTGTCCCGCCTATACTTCCTGCCTGGTCACTGGCCAATCAGTGCTTTATTTATATCGAGTGATATCCACAGCAGACACACACACAGCAGGAACTCTGGTGGGACACACAGCAGGAACTCTGGTGGACACACACACAGCAGGAACTCTGGTGGACACAGAGCAGGAACTCTGGTGGGACACACACCAGGTAATTCTGGTGGACACACAGCAGGTTACTCTGGTGAACTCCTGGAGGCCTAGTGTGATCCGGTATAAAAGTGAGCAACCACGTAGTATGGCCTCACAGGGTCTCCACATCTGAAGATTTTACTCCTGGGAATCCTAGCATGTTTTTATGTCAGAGTCTTAAGAAAATCTTATTTCTCTGGCAGGAGAGGGGAAGCGTTCCCAAGCATCCTCCATAATGGAGGTTACTGCACTAGGCGAAAGGTTTTCTCAGAGCTTTACCTCGTATGTGAAGTAGAGAAATCACCATCTAGCATACTTGCTAGCCATCCTGTCTCAGCTAAGAGGGAAAAACCAAGGTGCGTGTATGAGTCACATCCCAGAGACACGGGCCCACTGAACATATAGCATAAGCTTTTGTATACTTTGACAAGGAATATAAATGAACTCTGGTTAATATGGGAGAAGTCGACAGCCTGGAAAAGCAGATGGGCCATATGAGCAAAGAGATCTAAGGAAGCTTCAAACAGCAATGCCAGGAACCACAAACTCCGTCACCAGGAAGGATGCCCGTGGCTCAGCAGCAGACTGTCCACAGTCAAGTGAAGAACTGAACATGAGGCTGTGGTCCCAAAACCTCCCCAGGCTGAAAGACAAAGGGTATCAATGACAGCCAATGAACAAAATACCCAAGAGCTGCAGGATACTTTTGTGAATGCTAGATGATTTTGAGAAGGACGAGAAAGATGAAAGAGAGCAGAAGAAACACTTGAAGCGATAGATGGCTAGGGATGGTCCAAAATTCATGACAGACGCCAACCCCTAAGTCTGGAAACATCAGAGAACATCAAGCAGAAGTGTCGAAACTTGACTCCTAAGTGTATTTAAGCCATGGGAAAAGTGAAAATCCAAGGAGGAGGAGTGGCGGGGTGAGGACGCCTTACCCGGATAAGGACTAGAGTCAGACTGAGCTGAGAGGAACTAACTATGCAGGCAAGAAGAGAGTCGGAAGAATAAGGATTGAGGGAAAAAATAGCCACCAGTCTAGAGTCTACCCCCAGAGAAATGAACCTTTAAAGTAGGAGGTGAAATGAGAACTCTTAGGCAAAGAGAAGCCAAGGGAATTAAGCGGCTGTGAACCCACCCTGCAAGCAGCGTTGAAGGAAGTTCTTTGGAGAGAAGGGAAGTGGTGGAGGTCTGAAACATGGACCCACAAGAAAGGAAGGACATGAGAAGGACTAAGTGAGTGTAAAACCTCCCGGCACACTCATCCGGTTGAAGCATTGTTTGTATGTGTGTTTGTGTGTATGTGGGGGAGGGGTGCATGTGTGTGGGCATGCCCGTGGAGGCCAGAGGTCAACTTCTGGTGTTGTACTCTAGGAACCTGGACTTTGTTTTTAATTTTTTTTTAGGTATTTTATTTATGTGTATGAGTGTTTTGTTTGCATGTAGGTATGTACATGCACCACATACATGCTTGGTGGCCGTGGAGGTCAACAGAGAGTGTCAGATCCCCTGGAACTAGAATTACAGACAGTTGTGAGCTGTGTGGGTACTGGGAACTGGATCCAGTCCTTTTCAAAAGCAACAAGTGCTCTTAGGAGCCTTTTCTCTAGCCCCCTCTTTTGCATTTTGAGGCAAGATCTCTCAGCCTGGGGCTCACCATTGTTGGCTGACCAGCAAGGCCCAGGGATCCTCCTGTCTCTGACTTTCCAGTTTTGGGGTTGCAAGTACAGCACTCGACCTTCCCAGTGAGAGGACCACGTGTACAACCCATACCACCCGTGCCCCGGCTTTTCTATTGTTAGTGTGAGCTCCAGGGATGGAACTCAAGTCCTCATGCCTGAAAGAGCCCCTTCTCAACTGAGCCATCTCCCAGCCTGGAAAACAGACCTCTAGGCCTGACGTGGTAAACAACTGGGTATTTTCACCCCCTGGTCTACATTTAGTACTGAGAAGACTTTCTGATTTGGATTTGTGGACCAGCTAGTGGCCTCATAATATTCTAGAAAGGTCACCCCATGCATTCAAAGTCAGCTTCATCTGCCTCACTTCTAACAACCCTATGTATAGAAACCAAAGGAAGTAGAAACCTCCAGAATGCTAATTTGACTCTTTCCAGACATTCTTTTGTTAAAATTGGAAGTCAGGCTTGTGGGGGCTGCCTGCTGGAATCTTTGTGTGTGCCAGACTGAACGACCTTCATTTTGGCTCAGTTGTATTAGGAAACATTTTATCATTGTTTCCAAGTTAACTCTTATCATTTATAATAAATTACAAGCAACAAATAATGCACATTTTTCTTGAAAAAGTGTGGAGGCTTTGCTATGCTGCCCTTATCTATTCCCTTAAGGAGAAAGGTTAGGCTCAAAGTTGGCATTTGAACTCAGCTTCCTAGGGGGAACTGTTTCAGAATTTGTTCTATTTTTCTCTACAAATAAAAATTGAAAGTCGGGTTTTCTTTGTTTTTAAGGATTTATTTATTTTATTTATGGTGTGTGTGTACATGTGTGCATGTGTTTGTGTGTGCGTGTGTGTGCTTATCTGTATGTGTACTACATGCATGCGTGTGCCAGTGGAGCCAGAAGAGGGCATGGGATCCCCTGGAACTAGAGTTATAAGTGGTTGTAATCTGCTCCACGTGGCTGCTGGGAACCAAACCCAGATCCTCTGTAAGAGCAGCCATTAACTATTGAACCATTGCTTCAACCTCTAGTTTTTCATTTGTAAAGGGTCTGTTTTTATTTCCAAATCTCCACAGTCAAGGATAAAATGAAATCCCTATAGTCTCAGAAACTTCAGCCATCACACACTTCTGCCAAGATGCCAAGGAGACATCTTTTGCAGCTTGCTTTAAGACATCAGCTAAAAATATATTTTCCCATAATATGGATGGATTTCCTGCTGGATATTTGTGGAAACAAATACGTAACCTACAGCGAGACTGCCTTGTTTCATGCACACACGAAAGAAACGTATCAGAGGTAAAGTGACAGCAAAAAGGGCAATTTCAATTCATTTGAGGCACACACAAAGATTCCAGCAGGCAGCCCCCACACGCTTGGCTTCCAATTTGTGTGGAGTAATGGACAGTCTTTATAACATACTATTAGCAAATTGAGTGTGTATTCTGGAATCCTCCAGCTTGGTTTGGTTTTTGCCTTATAAACACAGTACACAAGTGCACTCCTATAACTATTAGTTCTTTATTCTTCAACCCCTAGAACTCAATTAACTATGTATTATTTCTTATTCATGGGGCACATTTGAATTATGAAGAGAATAGGGTTAAACTGGGTGGTATATAAAAGGTCCTGAATATGATTTTATTTGTCTATTTTGTATGTGTGTCACAGAGTATGTGTGGGGGTCAGAGGAGAGCCTTGGTGGCAGTCCTTGCTTTTCACCTTGCTCGAGACAGGATGTCTTCTTGTTTGCTACCTTTCATACCAAGCTAGCTGAGCCATGAGCTTTGGAGAGTCTCCTGTCTCTGCCTCCTCCCACCTCACTCTAGGCACATGGGGATTGAAGATACACGCTGCTGTGTCCGTCTTTACATGGATTCTGGGAATTTGAATTCAGGTCCCTAATACTTGTACAGCAAGTGCTTTACCCGCCCTTAATAGTCCTCTCATATCCAGCCTTTGATATGACTTTGAGTCAGCTCAGCTTATTGTCAATTTCCACAGACACATGCATTTATATTAGTATTTAGTTCTACTTCATAAGAAAGAATGTAGACGTGCCTGGCACCATGATTTGGTCACGTAATTGTCATTACAATAAAGAATTAATTCATGGTCCAAATGATCAACCAAGTAACACAGGCTACTTGCTCCTGAAGGTCCCCCACGGGGAGGTTACAGTGACAGAACCTAGCCTGGCAGTGCTGGCACTGAGCTCTGTACCAGAGCTGGTCTGATCTGGTGTCCCCTTCACTACTCTGTTTCTAGCAGCTTCTCTTGCTACTCACTTTGATTGTTCTAGACCCTGCTATATAACCCTGCCTGGTCTCTTGACCTTTCCCCTTTTATCCTTCCAGCATGAGAATGGCAGTAGTTTGCTGCTGGGGCCAATCTCTAAGTTGTTTCACAGTGTGGTGTTGGTGTCATAGATCTCCCATCTCTCCATTTCAATCCCCAGAATCTGGCTCAAAATCTTAGGAGTTTCTGTGTTTGTAATTAGACCTGCAGTGTGCTGAGCAACCTGAGAAGGTCAAAGGCCAGCAGGAGATTGCTGGGATAATCTACAAATAGAAGAAGAGCTGGAAAAACAAGGCCTGGAGGCTTCAGGAACCAGGAAGATTCTACAAAAAGAAGTATGAAGAATTCAAGGATCTTCTTTGAAGTGCTGCCATCCTATGAGTCAGTTCCAACTGCCTGTCTGTGAACATCGTCACTAGACACTCAGCTCCACAGAAGAGAGGGACTGGTCAAGGATGGGTCACAGATCTAGCCTGTAAGTCATAAGAAGGAGAATAAAGAGCCCCAAGGATGAAAAGAACTCATCAGAGGACAGGATGAGACTAGACAACATGACAGGTGTCCTCTACAAAAGTTGACCTTGCCATTGTCAGATTTTACCCTTGATGTCTGTAGGCTTGTGTCCGCTACCTTTTCATTACTGTGACCAAATATTTGACAAGAAGCAACCTAAGGGTTGAAGGGTTGGTTTTGTTTTGCAGTTTTAGGGCACACACCCATTATGGTGAGGAAGGCATGGCAACGATAAGCATGAGGCGGCTCTTACATCGCACCTACAAGTTGGGCGTCAAAGAACAGGTAAGAACGAAGGCTGAAGCGTTCAGCCTCAGGTACATGACCATCTCAATGCACCTAGTCCAATTTCAAAAGTCCTCATAGTCTTTAACCATCCCAACACTATCTGAAATCAAAAGACTCAGTACAGTCTCTTAACTATGAACACTGTAAAATCAAAACATAATTTCAAGATTTCTAGTGTACAATATCAAAAGTGAGATACAGGGGGTAGCAAGAAAAGATCAGACAGAGCCAGCCCAGAACCCTCAGCAAGGTCATCACTGAACCCTTCAGCTCCAATCCAAAATCTGGGACTCTTGATGAACTCATCTGAACTCCAAAGACCTTGGGAAGCTCTGCCCTTCCAGCTCTGCTGGTTGCACATGTGACCTCTCTCTTGGGCTAGCTCCATTCTGTGTTGGCAGCTTTCCTTGGCAGAGATCCCATAGCTCTGGCATCTCCAGTATCCTGGGATCTCCTGCAACATCAGCATCACCTTCACAGCCTTGTGTGATGGCCTTTTAGGACATCTGTGCAGGGAATCTGATCTTCCACACATGGCTGGCTCAGCTGCTTTCTGGACATGGAAATAGCCTCTATAACCTCTTCATTCTTTTGCTTAGCATGCCTATAAAACCAGCATCATGTAGCCAACACTGCCAAGTTACACAGCCAGCTTGAGATGGCTCCTTCTCTTAGATCTACACGGACTTCTGTTTGCATTGGTGACTGAACCTAAGAAAATATTTTCCTAGGTAGTTTATTTGGAGCAGGGAATGCTTCAGATATGCTCATTTGGGGATCTCTTAGTTCAAATGAACTTGCATTTGCACAATTTTGATTCTTGGATTAGTGCAGTCTTGCCCTTGATGCACATTTCCTGCTGTTCCAATGCAGGGCACAATGGTTCTTTTTAATGCTATCAGTATCTCAACAGCTACTTTTTTTGCATCCACCTTGTCCACAATTTAAAATTTTTCCATGCTAATTTCTTCACCAAATTGCATGTTTTTCATTTTTCTACTCTATCCCCCCAACACACACACACACACACACACACACACACACACACACACACACACACACACACACGCGCGCGCACTCCAAATCTGAATAAGAGCAGTGAGAAGTAGCCATGACACAGCATGAAGGCTTTCTTTTCTTCAAGTTTCCTCCACCAAACAGACTAGTTCATTGCTTTCCAACTCCATCTCACTCAAGTTCTCAGAACAAGAGTGAAATGAAGCCACAGTCTTGTGGAATTGTGATATGTATGGCTTCTAACCCAGTTCTCAAAGAGTTCTTATTGCCCCTCTGAAACTTCAGGACCCAGGTCTCCACTGTCTGCATTTGTCTCAGAATTCTGAACTTACAAATACCTACCAGAAAAACCCACTAATCTTCACTTACAGAATTCTAGGGATTCTCTAGCCCATAGCTCCAAGCTTCTTGACATTCCTCACACAAACCAGTTCTAAAGCCTAAGCATCATGTTGCCAGGGTTATCACAGTAGTGACCTCACTCTTGGTTCCATTTGTGTGTATTATTTTTCTTAATCGTCTGACTAAATACCTGCAAAGAAGCAAGTTATGAGAGGAAAAGTGGGTGGGGCGGGGGGGGATTCTTACGGTTTGAGGAGATACATTCTATCATTGTGAGAAAGACATTAGTAGACAGAAAAGTCAAGCAACTAGCCATAATTCATCCATGGTCAGAAAACAGACTCAACAGGAAGTGAGTCCCCAACTATAAATCCTTGAAGCCCTATGTGTTGGTTTGAAAGAAAATGGTCCCCGAATGGAGGGGCACTATTAGCAGCTGTGACTTTGTAGGAGTAGGTGTAGCCTTGTTGGAGGAAGTGTGTCACTGTGGGGGTGGGCTTTGAACTCTCCTTTGCTTAAGCTACATTCAATGTGACACACAGTTCATTTCCTGTTGCCTGCTGATCAAAATGTAGAACTCTCAGCTCCTCAGCACCACGTCTGCCTGCATGCCACTGTGTTTCCTACCATGGTGACAATGGACTAAACCTCTGAAACTGTAAGCTAGCCCCAATTAAATGTTTTCCTTTGTAAGAGTTGCCATGGTTATAGTGTCTCTTCACAGCAACAGAAACCCTAAGACACCCTACTTACTTCCTCCTGTGAAACTCTACAACCTTCCAAAACAGCTTCCCTGACTAGGAACAAAGCATCCCAACATATGAACCTCTGAGAGACATTTCACACCCAAACACCAAAGGCCAAATGAATGAATTTGTAGACACTCCAAGAATGAGCCCATTGCCTAAAAATAGACCCATTTGAACATTTGCAGTTGGGCCAGATGACTAATTTACCCATAGACTAGAAAAATGCAAATGTCAGGTGTGTTTGTTATTTAAGCTGGTCTGACTGGCACCCAGTTTCCTTTTAGACAAACCACATGTCAAGCAAACAGAATTATTTGTGAGTGTGAAATGAGAACCAACCATTGGTATCATTTGAGCACTGTTTTGCACAAAGCAGGTGTCTCTGGTAGGAGACGTTCTGACAAATCTCTCTCTACCAAGACATTCTGTTGGGGCAACTGCTGGAGCAATTTGGGGTACATTTTGTTTCTTTGATGCTGGCCTATGAAAAGGAGTGGGGAAGGAAGCAGTGAGGGGCAGAGGAAGAGGTTGGACTCTAAGGTTGATCTGGCAAAGCCTTGTACCATCCACTGGGGAGCTCTGGGACATCCCCTACTCATCAGAACTGCCTCATGCCACACTGAGAAGGAAGCAGTGAGGGGCAGAGGAAGAGGTTGGACTCTAAGGTTGATCTGGCAAAGCCTTGTACCATCCACTGGGGAGCTCTGGGACATCCCCTACTCATCAGAACTGCCTCATGCCATACTGAGGTCACTGGACCTTTGTGCTCCTGCCTTACTCTGACACTGAGTTTGGACTGTGGCTGGAGAGGCAGGACCTTGAAGGAATAGAGTAACATGACATATAGTTATATTTGCCACACTCAGTGGACCCAACCCATCCATCTTTCTCCATTTCCACCAAAGTCTTTGTAGTCTGCTGGGTTCTAGTTCATTGACATGATGCTTCCTTGTGACATGACTTGTCTGTCATGCTTATTTAAAAATGTTCTTTTCTATTCACCATGCCTTGCTCCAAAAGATGGTGTACAACACAAATAATTCCCTAAAATATGCCATCACTATATGCTGGTAAGCCCTGGAGGTGACTGCTGAAGGATCGTCATGGAGATTTTGCATGTTCCTTAATCTCCCAGGCACACAGAGCCATCTCTTTTTTTGCTATCATTTATGGCAATGGATCCAACAAAGGTAAATGTCACTCCACTGTCTCTGAGATGATTTTGGTTGCAACAACCAGACATAAGTGTTCTTTAATGCCACTCTGTTCTTTCTTTTTCTCATCATTCCTCTTTCTCCATCACACACACACACACACACACACACACACACACACACACACACACACATACACACACACAGAGTTAACATACCATTCAAGAATGGACTAGACCTTGTGAAAAACCCAGTTTGGCCTTGTGTATGATGTCCTTTCAACTGAGACTAATTTTAGGCTGGACGCTGCCATACAGCCTTTGGGTTTAACTGAACCAGAACAAAATGATACAGATAAACAGTGCTTCTAATATCAAGACAAAAGAAACACATGCAAAAATGCACGCGTGTTAAAATAGTGGCAATATTTGCATTTCAAGAAACACAGCCAATGATGTGCCTATCAATTTGATAAATCCAGTTATTTTATTCTTTGCTATAAAATCGGCCATAAAAACCCAAGTTAAAGTTGACATGTTATTGCTTGGTGAAGCCATTATAGGGGCCTCTAGGCATGATTCACAGCTCATGTTATTCATGGATCACAACGGGAAAGGCTAGAACTGGGAGGCTGTAGCTCAGTTACTTTCAGTAATCAAATTACCAGCATTAACACATACATATATGTATGCATGCACCAAAATATAGGTCATTTGAGTGGAATACCAAATTAACTGAAATCTATCTTAATTCCACCTTATGCAAGGTGATGTCCAAGAAATAGTCCTGCAATTGTTATCATTAGCTTGCCATCATGCATGAATATTTATTGAACACTCACCCTGCCTCTGGACGCCTTCCTTAACTGCCTTTCCAAGCCTCCAGCCCCCTGTTGCCTTTCTTTTCTTCTACAATTCTCTCCCTTATGATAAACCCAATATACCTTGGAGCAAACGTTGTCTCCGTTGGAAATTGCCTCTTTCCAGCTGGCAACCCAAAATGTAAGCATCATAGAACAGAAGGACAACATCATGGCTCAATCAGCCAACGCTCCACTAGTTAATCAAGTCTGAAGCCCATAAAACAGTAACACATGCATATTTAATTTTTACTTCTATACTACTTCATAAAGACCCCCATCAAAGCCTCTAGGTGGCCTGTTTGAACAATAAGGCTGGGGGTTTGTGTTTGTGCACAGCCAGAGACACAAAGGTTTTATTTCCTGAGTATGTTCAGTTCTGGGAATTCAGAGAGCTGATGCAAAGTATTTGGCCCACTCCAATTAAGCTGCCTGGACAGCCAGAGCTCAGTTTCAGCTGTGTAAAATTTGGGCCCCATTCGGTTGGCTTACACAGCAGAATAATAGAAAAAAATTGATCTGGGCATTCGTGACTGCCTTTTGCCACCTGCCATTCCATGCAATCAAGCGCTGAAGCCGCTGCCCTAAATGAAGTCCCCTGCATTGATTTATTTCTTGTGGAATGTGGAATTATGATCTTTCACTTCTTTTTTCTTTCTTTTATCAGCTAGATTGTGTGATGCGTTCCCTTCAAAAATGCCCCTGTGAGCACTCAAACTTTTCAAGACAACTAATCAATCTGTATTGCCTTGAGAAATCTTCCCAGGTTGAATCTAAATCAGACTATGACATATTGTGTGTGTCTGCACCAATGTGTGCTTGTGTGTGTGTGTGTGTGTGTGTGTGTGTGTGTGTGTGTGTGTGTGTGTGTGTGTGTGTATCTTCTGTCTGTCCATTCATCTCTATTTTGTGCAATTTTGTTGTAGCTACAGAGAAAGAAGACATTTCAGAAGTGACAATCAGAAGTCTGTTCAAGGCTCTGAAGGCGACTAGAAATGAAAACAGCTCTAGTATTTCCAAAATTCCTAGATCCTTAAATAGTCCTACTGATTTGTTTCTCATAAATTTCTTCCTAGTAATGACAGACACACTCTTTACATGCCAGATGACACCAGTTTAGTTGATATATTTTACCTTGTCTCTCAAATCAAGTCAATCTCATGCCATACTAAGAATATCTCACTAATATGAAACAGCAAGTCTCTGTCCTGTCAAGTTCTAGCTCACCTAAGATTAAAATTTTTGTGTGTGGTGGGGAGAGGATAGATTAGTGGCACTCTTCTGTACACTATGCATCGGTTCTGATGGTTGTCTTGGTTTCCCAACTCTATGCCCGTGTTAAAACTCATAGATCTTTGCATTCATTCAAAGGACTGGGTTTTACTATATACAAATTATATTTTGGTAAAGAATGATTCAGGGGCTGGAGAGATGGCTCAGAGGTTAAGAGCACTGGCTGCTCTTCCAGAGGACATGGGTTCAATTCCTAGCAACCACATGGTGACTCACAACCATCTGTAATGAGATCTGGCATCCTCTTCTGGCCTGCAGTCATACATGCAAGCAGAACATTGTATACATAATAAATAAATAAATAAAACTTTTTTTTTTTAAAAAATGACCCAGATTATATATTGTGATTCTATTTACATGAGATTCTAAATCAGGCAGTGTTATCCTTCCATAAGGCTCTAAAATTCTTTACTAGTGATCTTTTGAATTCAATCAGTCTTCGTGGTGCATAGGCCACCTTGGTTGTAGCAGAAGGCTCAGTTCTTTAGACAGCTCTATGTTCTTTCTATTACACTCATGTTGAATCTCTTAACAATTTGATCTCTGAACACATTTTTTTTTTTTTTTTTTTTTTGGTTTTTCGAGACAGGGTTTCTCTGTGTAGCTTTGCGCCTTTTCCTGGAACTCACTTGGTAGCCCAGGCTGGCCTCGAACTCACAGAGATCCACCTGGCTCTGCCTCCCGAGTGCTGGGATTAAAGGCGTGCGCCACCACCGCCCGGCTCTCTGAACACATTTTTAAAAGACTTATTTTTAATTCTGTGGATATGTGTGTGGATATGTGCAGATGAGTGTAGATATCTGTAGAAGCCAGAGGCATCCGATGCCCTGGAGTTTGAGTTACAAATGGTAGCAAAGCCATGCAATATTGATGCTGGGTCTTCTGCAAGAGTAGTATACTTTCTTGACTGCTGGGCCATCTTTCCAGCCCTGAACTTACATTTTGTAAACGAATTATAAAGGGATCATTGGGCATGCACATGAGCAGCAGAGAGACCCCAGAAGACTTTGGCCTTGTATGTAAGCTCAGGCACAAACCTGGTGAGTACCAAATGATAGGAACACCAATCAGTGCCCATAGGCACACCTATGACACTCTGAAGTGCTATGGTAACCCAAAGAGGATGCCAGGTCTGGTCAATGACAGCAGTAGCACCAGAAGCAGCAGATGGCAGCAGTGGCCATGCCCCAGGATACTGGAGGGATTTCATGTGGGACAGTCCTAGAGCCCACAGGGGATGAACAGATTGCCTGTCCCCAGAGCCCAGCCTTGCATTATCTGCACAAATGTTAAATTCACAGTCCAAATATCAGGACAGAAACTGCTGGCATTCTGGTGGTAAAACTTTTTCAATAAATTATTAGAAGACAAAAGCATGTGAAGTGGTTACAATCATGAGTCATTTCCTGGAGGTACTTGACTTCAATGGCTTCAGAGTTTTGTTTTGAAAAAGCATAGCACTGTAGCAACCTTAAAAAACGAATGTCTGTGGGCTTCAATATAAATATCAAATTTTAAATGTGTTATATTGGAAGGAAAAAAAACATTTTTATGTGATACTTCAGATGAGCTGAATTTTGTGTGTGTTTATATGTGAATTGTGGGTGTGTGTGTATACTCATGTTCACGTATGTGGGTACCCATCTATGTGTGAATGCCTTCCACTGTTTTTTCTTTTCACCTTATATATTGATGTAGCCTCTCTCACTTGAACCCAGAGCTTGCCAATTTGGCTCATCTAGCTAGCCAGCTTGCTTTGGGACTCTCCCACCTCTGCCTCCTGAGCAACTGGGGTCACAGGTAGGCCATCATACCTACCTGGCATTTATGTGGGTGCTGGGGATTTGAACTCGGCTCCTCACCCTTGCACAGCAAGTGCTTTACCCACTGAGTTATCTCCTCAGTGTCAAGATGAGTCAGTTTTTTTTTTTAATGAGGAAGACCCCGTTTATTTTTGTTAAATGAAGATATCTTTAAAAGTAGCATTCACTTGTAATTGAGTCAATTGTGATGGGATGTATCAACATCATTTTCAACTATTCATACCAATAAAGCTGCTTTTGGTTTCCACATGTATAAGGAAACACTAAAATGGATGCTATAAATTCATATTTAAAATCAAGTTTAGACTTGGGTTAAACTAATTTATAGAAATAACTGATTCTAAAGCAATTTAAAATCATGTGTGTGGGTGTGTGTGTATGTGTGTTTATGTGTTTGTGTGTGTTTGCAAGCCTGTATGTCTGTGTACCACATGCATGCAGTGCCCATGAAAGCCTGAAGGGGGTGTAAGATACAGACAACTGCCTTGTGGATGCTAGGAATGGAACCCAGTCCTCTGTAAGAACAGCCTGTGCTCTACACCACCGAGCCATCTCTCCAATGCCACAGTTGAAGCTTTATAGAGAAGTCTTTCCCAAGAACTGTGAGCTCTCGATGTACTAACGTGTGTATTTTGAACTCATTTATCAGCAGTTTGTCCCAATGCTGTCATAGCTGTAAAATTGCTCAACTTGAGTCACAGCTCCTTCAGACGATCCTTCTCAAAACAAGAAATTATCAAAAATTATCTGTAGGCTTGAAATTGAATAGCGTGACTAATGTCACTTTCAATTACACCAATTGAAAATGAAGTCACTGGAAGTATAAATTTTGATGACTTAATAATTTGCATAAAAGCAAGTCAGAAAAAAAATCTTATGATGAACCAAGATCACATTAACAAGATAGTATAATGGACCATATAATAAAAAATTATGATGTCACACTATGTTTCTATAATCTGTACAGTATATTTGTACAAATTATCACTGCTACCCCTGGTGTTTAATAAACTCTGGGTACATGGGAGGCTTGGACAGAAATTTTTGAAAACCGCTTTCATTTCTAAATTCCATGGTCCACTCATCAATACGCCTGATACAGCCTTCCAAACTGAGCCAAGCCCAGCTTCCTAGAATAATGCCTACACATCTTTCTCTGAATTTGAGCCCAGAATCAACATTTGTCAATACCTTGTACACAAACATTGTGGCTAACAATTTGTTTATTCTGGTAAGTGGGGCATACGTGACTAAACTATTCTCTTGAAACCCTATTTGAAGGCATGCTCAAGAGTAAAACATTTTAGATCAAGCACATACCTCTCACATCCAAAGTGGAGAAATGCCTGTGGCTGGAGGCTGTGAATTTGGTACCAAGTTTCTAGGCAGCAAGCTGGGTTTGTAAGATGAAAGGATGAAGATCCTTGATTTCCACACCAGCCAATGATACACTGTGGACTCTGCTAGAAGCCACGTGTATTGCTGAAGGAAGCCCCTCTTAAAAGCAACAGCTAGCACATCTGCTCTAGGTGGGGATGCCTCCTCATATTAGCAGGTCAGCAATGGTGGACCTTGGTGTGTATGTTGGGGAGGGAATTGTACTTATGTGTATATGGATATGAAGAGGTTAAAACTGGGTGCCTTCCTTGACCTCTCTCCACCATATGTTTTGAGACAGGGCCTCTCACTGAACCTGGAGCTCACCAATTCAGCTAGACTCGCTGGCCAGTGAGCCCCAGGAGTCCTTGTGTCCCCATTCCCCAGTGTTGATATTCCAGGTACATGCTGACATGCCTGACTTTCTCCATTTTCCTGGCCTAATTTATTCCTCTGTGTGGATGAAAAATGCTCAAGTTTTTGCTCTTTGCTCATCAGTTGATGGACAGGTATCTAGGCTGTGTTCATCCATTGGCCCTTGGAAATAACAACATAGATAAGCGTGGGTTCCCAGTCTTTAGGGTAGGTTTTAGAAGTGTGTTTGTAGGTCAAAGCATTCACATTAATTACATGTCTTCTTACACTGCTGCCCACTTATCTCGGTTCTTTATAATCCTAGCAGAAAGTCCTCTGTAAACAGTCATGAACACTGCAAGTGGTGAGCTTTCTTACCTTTGGCAGTCTGAGAAAGAACGTCACCTCCTGGAAAGCTCATCTATCACCCCTCCATTCTCATTGTCATTAGCTTAACTCAGACTACTAATATCTCTCATGTTGTTACTGCTCCTTATCTGCATGGCTGTTGCTAAAGCTCCTTCCCAGCTCTGAACACACAAACAAGGCCTACCTCTCCTTCTAAGGTCCTAACAATAAACCAAGTCATAATTCCACCAACATTCACTCTGGGGAACCAAAGAATTTATTGGGCTTCCTTATAGAGCGTAGTTGAGGGTATGAATGTTCCTCTTACAACAGGCTACACCTGGAAAGACTTTACCCAACAGGGATGAAGACCTCCACATAGCTGTAAAGATGGAGCCTCCCGCCTCCAGACCTCCCCAGCCTATACATGCTAGAAACTCTCTGAGGCCACGTGTAATTAAGGCAGTGTTGCATACAGCAGGTGGTAGGGAGCAGCTGTGTACCCAGATGAGCATACACAGGTGAGGGTTCTGTGGCTCTCCCTGCCTCTCCGTGAGGGGGTGTAAACAGTCCATGGGCCCAGCTGGGATGATCCTTTTGCAAAGAGGGCACAGCTGAACTCTCTAAGATGGTCGTTGCTAGGCTCAAAGGACAGGCACACACCGCAGTGATCCAAATGCAGCCTGTTAGAACATGGCAACAAAGCGAGTCCCTCTCAAGATGTCACTCCCTGCCCCAATCACCCAGATGCTCCTGAATTCCGGGTTTACACTCAAACTCCATGACCTGCATTCTTCCTTCTTCATCTACTAACACCCCCACACTCTGAGTTGCAATGTCTAAGGCTGGCCATGGTTTCTGTTGCCTCTAGAAATGTTCCCATACCTCTCCTTGGTCGTAATACCCTTCATCTCCACAGGTTTGCTCTCTTACCTGACAAGTGCCCATTTGCTGTACTTGACATCAGTGAAGGTGGAGTCTTTACCTTCCTGAAGCCTGGTCAGATGTGCTCTTGTTTTTACCACAGCGCCACATTCTCTGTGTAAGAGCATTTATACTCTTCTGCATACTGGCCCATTGAATGAGTAATTTGGCTCTGGTTTTTCCTACCATGCTTTCAAACACTGGGAACACTTGCTTTCCCCTAGTAACCCCCAGGCATAGATCAAATCACTAAGAAAGAGTGTCCCAATAATAAAAATTACAACCTTCCCATCTTGTATCTCAATTTCTGCATATGGTGTCTCCAGGCCTGGGGTCAGGGACCTTTCCTTGGAAGGAAGACACAGGGTGAAGATTTATTTATTTAACTCTGTTTGTAGATTGATCAACAAATGTTCACCAGCAAACTGGCTCCTTCATGGAGATGGTTGCTGGACTCTCAGATGACTCTTGTAGGCATCAACTGGAAATTAGACTGCCTGGAATTTCTTCTCTCCTTAACTGATGTCTTCAGGAGAATCACTGGAGTCTCCTTATGTTTGTTCATGCTGAGGGTCCTTTCGGGGGACTGTGGGCAGATGTTTTCTGCAGAGTCCTCTTGTCCCCTGGACAAACTTTTATATTCTGAACCCATTAAATCTTGGGCACACAGGCCATGCCAGTTATAACCACATGCCTTTTGTAGGCCATTGCATCTTCCACAGGCTTCCATGGGAGAGAGTGGACAGGACAGGTCTGTTGAAACCCAGAGGACCTCACTTCTTGTACCCTGGACATCCCACACATCCAGAAGGGAGACATGAGACTCTGTTCCTTATGTGGACAGGAGCAAAATAAACACCCCCTGCCTATGAGTCACTTTCATACAAGCTTCTCCTTTATGTGGTGGATTTAGATGAGCACCTCAGAGTCACAGGATCGACTGCTGGTCCTCAGCAGTTCCTGCAGACATGCTTCCTGCCCTCTTTAGAATATGAAGTCACTTGCCAACCACTGACTTCAGGGAAGGGCCTACTTCACATGTTGTGACACTAATTTGTCTCTCTTTGGGGAACAGATGTGTAGCCTTTTCAACTTGTGTTCCTAATGTCTAGTGCAGAGTAAAATGGAAGCAAATTTTAGAAACTATTGGCTCATTTCTACAGAATATGGTAGATTTTTTTTTTTCTTTGCAGAATCACAAATTGTGGAATGGTTAAATTCACTTTAAGAGAGCAGGAAAGGCTCATGGATGTGGATTCTGCCTCCCAATTATGTGTCCTATTACACCCCCTTGTCTCTAAAGAGATGCATGGGGTTTTCTTCCTTATTTGTGACTATTTTATTCTTTTATTTACTTATTTCTTTTTGGTAGAGAATATATTGAATCAGAATGACAAGATGATAGATTTTGTAAAATAATCTACCACAATTTTAACGTTCTCCTAAAAATTAATAGTAATACTCGTATTGGACCAGTCTGAACTTAATTATTAAAACAAGAAAGATTTTGGCTCCAAGTAAACAGCTATGAAAGTTAATTTCCAAAGGTATTATCCAGAACTTTCCAGGTAGAAAGTAAGAAAAAATAATGGGATTTAATTGTGACTGAAGGAGGAATTTATTTGTGAAGGTGAGATGTAAGAATGGCCTTGTGGAGGCCAGAAGCAGAGGGGTAGAGGCTGGAATAAGAAACACATGAGACCCAGAGGCTGCTACACAGAGACCTGGTTAAACTCCCAAGCTCACTCTTCACCTGTCCTGTCTGGAGTCCGCCACTGAGGCTCGTGGGTTCTTACATCACTGGATTTCTATCCTCAATCCTGATTGCTCTAAGTTCCAAGTTCCCATTTGGATCAAGCATCCCCATCCACTCAGTGATGGTTGTCACCATGGATATGGATGAGGGGAGCTGTTCCCAGAAGTAGAGATGGGTAACTGGACTAATAATCTAAACTAATAGATATACAGGGCAGATTCCCAAGGTCTTACCTTAAGAAAACTTGCATCTCAGAATCTTGGCAGTCTGTTTAGCTGTGAAAACAGGCATCACCCACTCTACAACTCTAAAGTGATTCCTAGTCTATCCAAAGATTTAGAGATCTCCTTGCTCAACAGGCAAGCCTCATTGTGGAACTTACTACTATTTATACCACGGGTTCAGTCCACAGTGGCCGTTTCACATTAAATAAGAGACAGAAAACAACAACACAACATCTCCAAGTATAAATGATTCTTACAATCAAATTTGAAACTCAACCAAACTCCAAATTCCCTGGGCTTCTTTCCTGGGCATAGCTGCTGGAGAGCTCGGCAGGAGTCTACTCAGTAATTATTTTTGACCCGGAGAAGAGTAAGTCATTTATTCTTTTTCATTTGAGATATAAACATGTGGTCATTCTGGCAACGATGCTAATCTCTTTTAAATTCAATTAGGCTCCCTGACTATTAAACACCACCAAGCAGGCTCCTCCTTTACATGGCCATACTAAAGCCTGCAGAACAATCCTGCTTTGCCTCCCTGGGACGTTTGTTCACAATCCTTGTGTTTCTTTCCAGTTCTCAATTGTCCCCAGATCTCACAGAGTACATCCTTCTGTCCTGCACCAAGTTCCATTGTCTTACAAGTATTAAGAGTGCAGTGAGTTCTAAGAGGAACCGAACACTGAGAGAGCCTTGAAGGATATCGAGGTAGTTGATGGCAAGCATAGGGCTGCTCTTGCAGCTGAATTCATCCCCGTATTAAGCTTTCTTTGGTCATTCTGAAGCAAATGTGCCATCACAGGTGTTCTAAGGTCTGAGTTGCTCGGTGAGTTGTAGGGGCATGCATGGCTACCAAGAACTTTATATATGCTTACAGCATCAGAAATAATATGCAGTCTTGAACTCACAGCATCTGTGGCTGCCTTCACTCGTCCTGCACAAGACTGCCTGTCAACATCCAGTCACTAGGAGGGAAGGGCTCCCAGGGCCCTGTCCCTTCTGGGAGAGCTAGGTGGCTGTTGATGGCTCCTGAAGGAGGGGCATCATCGTCTTCAGTGCTGTTGGGGGATTTTTGTACACTGTGATTGGTGTAATAAAAAAGCTGAACAGCCAATAGCTAAGCAGGAGGTGTAGGTGGGACTTCCAGGCTGAAAGAGGAAGCAGGAGGAGATAATTGAGGCACAGAGGAGATGCCAACAAGTCATGGAGGGAGTTGGACATACAGAATGAAAGAAAGGCAAAAAACCACGTGGTAGAATGTAGATTAATAAAAATATGGGTTAATTTAAATTATAAGAGCTAGTTAGGAACAAGCCTAAGCTATAGGCTGAGCTTTCATAATTAATAATAAGCCTCTGTATCATTATTTGGGAGCTGGCTGTTGGGACAGAGAAAGATTTGCTACACAGTGCTGTAACCACTGGTGAGTTTCCCCTGCTCCAGTGGATAGCTCCACACTCATGCAGCTTGGTCCTTGTTAAACTCAGTGAGTCACAAAACAAAAACAAAAAGGCACAAGGAGTTGGGGAGATGACTCAGTGGGAGTCATGAGGATCTGAGCTAGCATACCCAGCTAACAGGGGGAATACATGAGGACCTGAATTAGAATGCCCAACACCTGCATAAAAACCTGAGCATGGCATAACCCCAGCACTGGGGAGGCAGAAAGAGACAGGTGGATCGTGAGAGTTCACTGGCCAAACAGCCTGTCCAAAGAACCAGTTTTCATTCAGTCAAAGACCATATCTCGACATTAAGGAGACATAGAGGGAGATACCCCACATCCTGCTCTGGCCCCCACAAGAGTGTACATGGTCATGTGCACTTGAATAGTCACATGCATGCAACACACACACACACACACACACACACACACACACACACACACACACACACGAGAGAGGGAAGAAGGAAGGGGACTTGGAAGGAAAGAGGTATAGGCAATGGTGGGAAAGGGGGAACAAGTGTAATCATAATACATTATGTACATGTATGAAAATTTCAAATAATAAATGATAAAATTTCAAAAGAAACAGCATATAAGTTTGATGAGGCAAATCTGCATTTCCTTTTTTCTATATGTGCCACCAACAATGGGGACAAATAATTGCAGTGTAGCAAATGTAACCCCTATAATTGGCTAAACATGGGGTGAACACACAACACAAGCCCTAGGGTCTTCCTGCTTCTGAGCACTTGGCTACATCATTGGGTACGAAAATAAATACCCATGAAGCTGAATGCTAATCCTCTCAATGTTTCATGAACACACCTGTTTGGAAAACCACAGCATAACCAGTCATTCCTATGGCATTTTCACATTCAAGTCAGAGAGTATGTCTCATTACAGCAGATGAAAGGCATGGAGGCTGGCAATGGGCTGTTATTTGGAAACTGTGCATAATCTGATGCTATAATTGCTGTCTCCCTCTGCTCTATGTGCAGCCCGAGACCCTTTGGGACACAATCTGTAGCTCTTTGTTCTAACACATTGCTATCTTTTTAACTCTAGGTGAGATCACATTGACCTATTTATATTTGTGGGACATCTGTCGCTCTGAAAATCCTTGGTAAGAAAGAATGAATCAGACCATGTGAGACCAAGCTAAGACTGAGTCAGAGCACACCCTCTCCCTATGAGAGGACTAAGGATTTCCCTAAAGTGAAAGTCCTTTTCTGTTAGTCCTGGGATCTGGCAAAGTTTGAAGGAGGAAATTGGATGCTCTTGGAATGGAAAAAAGAGGGAATTATTTTTCTCTGGGACCTTGACCCAATCTTTCGTGAATCCTAAAATGGTTACACTGGAGAGGGGTAGACCAGGAAATGGCGGAATGTAGACAGCTCCTTGGCAGCCCAGACATGGTGAAACACCAGAACCCACAGCACAGAGAAATGGCCCCAGCAAAATGCTGTGAAAACCTTGCTGGTGGAGAGACTTCTAGAAAGAAGGCCAGCAGCTATGTGT
This sequence comes from Peromyscus californicus insignis, assembly GCF_007827085.1. Taxonomy (NCBI): domain Eukaryota; kingdom Metazoa; phylum Chordata; class Mammalia; order Rodentia; family Cricetidae; genus Peromyscus; species Peromyscus californicus. The sequence goes on from NW_026294402.1 coordinate 98,417,010, forward strand.
TCTAAGATCCAGCCGACCTGACACCATTATTGTAGGCCCTAACATGGGAATGTGTCTTCATTGTTATGAATAAATACTTCATTACTCATTCCTTTGTTTTCTTTAATCCATAAATATTATCCCAAGCCAAAAATTTTGATAGGCTGTCCATTCCCTACTTTGGAAAACACTCCTGAAGAAGTGTGATTTTTGATTCAAGGCTGGAATCTATATTTCATCCAGAGTGTAGTTTACACTCTTTAAAAAATCATGTCAAAAGCTGTAAGTGTATACACAGAATAGAAACGAATCAGGAAGAATTTACAAGTTGTATGGAGAAATCGTTGTTTCAATATATTTATTTAATAACTGTAATATGCCTATTAAAACCATGGCTTCCAAGAATGTATGATGGTTGGAAATGTGATAAATTATTTTTAAAAGCACAGTAAAATATCTGTATGTATTGATTTAACTTTCCAAATGAACATTTACACACAGAGAAAATAGCACTAGAAAGAACCAACAAATGGCTAATACCAATCCTTGCTCAGTTAATACAGTTAAAAATGAGATTTCATTTCTTCTTCGCTTTTTCAGTTTTCAATTTTGAAAATGGCAAGTGGGTTGTACTCTCTTAATGAGAAAAGTTATTTCTATATACACAGCTTTAAAGACAGAAAACTCTAGAATGGGCTGGGCATGTGACTCGGTGATAGTTTGTGAGGCTCTGCAAGAGGCTCTGGGTTCAGGCACCCCAGAATCAGAAAAAACAAAAACAAAAACAATGACAGAGCTAGAGGGATCTGTCATTCTGAAGCTGGAGAGCGGGAACAAATGAACATGTGAGATCAGACCTGGAAGGTATGCTACAATTTAGACGGCAGTTAACCAGTCTCCAAAGTCAACTGTTTTGATACATTAAATATGTGGGCAGCTGTGTGTATGTCAAATACACTTCCGTAAAATGACTTCTAAAAAGAACTTTGATGAAAAACGAGCAGTGATTGGATTCAGATGGAGAGATGCTGTTTTAACTTCTCAATTTATTTTGATGTCAGGATGCCTCTTTTATAATGTAAAAGCTCAAATAAAAATTACCCTTTAATGTAGTCTGTAGAAGCACTGAATTAAAATTTTAAAGTATAAAAATTTAATTCATAAACAGAGTCAGCACCCGGGAGGGCAATGTGAAATTCTTTTCTCTGTAATACTAATCTATCAACAACGGAACAAGAGCCAGCCTATTCGGACATCGTATCACAGGAGTGAGGGAAGGTCACCACCAGCTCTGGAAGCAGACCGCAGGGGACTGAGCCACCACAGGCTTGGGCCAGCCTTCCTGTGATTTAATTGGGAATCTAGAACTTACTAGGAGATGCTGTCCCTCAGTATCTTGCTGTCCTGAGTGCCGGTTTCCAGTTTCCTCACACAAAAGGCAGAGGTGATTAAGTGGCCACCGTCAAGGTTGGGGGACCAGGTGACTGAATGCACAGGAAGGTGCCTTTAACATTTCCAAATGTTACTAGCTCTGTGACAGTCATCCCACCTTCTAACAAGCAATGCATTCTTCATGAAGAAAGAGTCTCCCTTTCCCTGTTTGCTTGGCCTAAGACACCTTGCCACATCAGTTGTAAAAACCAATCATGTAAGGATTAATTTCTCTAACTCTGCAGTCATTCTAGAATCCTAATCACTCCTGACACACACTTTTAACAAGCTTCTGAAAAATGGAAGTATAACCAGGCATAGTGACACACACCTGTAATCCCAGCACTTGAGAGGCAGAGGTAGGAGGGTCAAAAGTTCAAGTCCATCCCTAGCAAGTTTGAGGCTAACCTGGGCTTCCTGAAACTCTGTCTCAACAAACAAACAAACAAACAAAAAAGAAAAGAAAAACAAAATCAGGGAAAAAATTGAAGTGTATGTGCTTAGAACAGTGTTTTAAATGATGCATGTAAAATTCAATGAAATTTCACACAGTGAAGACATCCACGATGGTCATCATCCAGATTGAAACACGGGTCTCTGGTAGGGTAGGAACATCCTGGTTCCTGTCACTCCCATCTGGTCCTAGCCCTGTTGTTGAAAGACAGGCAGTCCTCTGCTTTTTACCACCTAGGGTTGGTTTTTTATTTACCTCTTCTGGTAAATAATAGAATTGATTTTTGCATATGAGAGATTTATTCCTGTGTAAAGCAATAGTCCGTTCATTGCTGTTGCTGGATGATGTTCTGTTTTATGACCCCAACACAATTTGTGTATCCATCCTATGAGTCTCATGGTGACAGGTACACTTAGTTATCTTAGGTGATTACTAATGAATGGGACTGCTGGGTTGGAGGAGACACATACTTGTGTACATCTTTAATTGATACTGCCAAACTGCATTCCAAGGCAGCTCCCATTTCCCTGAAAAGTAATGCTCCATAATCTGTCTCTATGAGCCTGACATCCTAAGTGCCGCATTCAAATAGAGTCACACAGTATGTGTGTCTGTGCACCTTGCTTATTTCACTTAGCACAGCGGATTCCTCCATCCCTATCGCAACTTGTGTTTCAGATTTTTTTCTCTTTTCAAGGATGAGTAATTTTCTACTGAATGTATACACCACAGTTTTGTTATCCATCCATCCACCAGTGGACACATCAGTTGCTTCCACTTTTGATTATAGTAAATGCTACTGTGAGTTCAAGTGCACAAATACGCAAACAAATACGTCATTCCTCTAACTACATACTCAGAATTGGAACTGCAGGATCATTTTTGTTTTTTTTTTAACCTTTCAAAATATCTGCCATATTTTTCCTTGTTTTTAAAGATTATCTTATTTTTATTTTGTGTGTATGGGTGTTGTGCCTACTGGTATAGTTGTGTATCATATGCTTGCAATGCCCATGGATACCAGAAGAGGGCATTAGATCCCATAGAACTGGAGTTACAGTTGGTTGTGAGCTACCATAAGCACCCAGGTCCTCTGGAAGAGCAGCAAGTGCTCTTAACCATTGAGCTACCTTTCCAGTCCCAGCCATCCCTCTTCATTTTAAGACCATCTCAATGTCCCATCCATCTTTCAGACATATATGTGCCAGCCCTGGCTGTCCGTACAACATGGCTGAAAAAGGAAATCAAGGCTGGCCATGGAAGAAGGTCTAGTTCTTCTTCCACTCACACCACGTTAAGTATAAAACAAAAACACTCTCAGGCATTCTGAAATTTATTAAAAACACAAGTTAGGGTAAGACAGCAAACCCCTTTCTTTAACCCAGATATTCAGACATATTCTTACATTCGTGAGAATTTACTCCAGCTAAACTGAGTCACATTGCACAACCAGAAATAAAATCCACTTTATACCTCTTACTTTGTCCTCTCTGCTGCAGGCCACAAAAATATACAAAGTAAGATTTCAGCTTATTATGGCAAAGCTAATACCTGGAAGAAGCCAAGGAAGGGCCTTCCAGATGTCAAGCTGAGGCTCACAGAGCATTGGTGATATTTGGCTTTTGATTATCAGCTGTTTCCTGCTATAAATTTCTTGTGTGCTATTATTGTAGCTTTTCCATCATTTATTGGCCATTTCCCCTCTACTAAAGGAATATTTAGATAACTTTATATGCTGACAACTATGCACAGCCAGAACCCCAGTTCAAGCCTCCCTGTAATTATCGTCATTGGCAGCATCCAGCCAGGTCCATCCCCAGACGGAGGAATGTACCTTATCAGAGATACCTCTGTACTTTCTAAGAACAGACTTAAGCATCCAGACTACCCATTTGAGAAGGCCTGGTGGATGTGCCAATTAAGCTTAACTTCCTCCTTTCCCAAATCTTACCTCTAGTTCCAGATCTCCCTTTAATTATCACCAGAGACATCTAGCTGTACACAGGTTGCCTAGTGACTGAGCATAGTTTCCCCCACCCTGCAGAAAAAACGGCAGATAGCTTGGACAGATAGGAGACACAGGAAAAAAGAAGACAGTTTTATTTTCTCCCATTGACCTAGCAACTTATAGATTCTTAACATTTTCTGCCAATCACGTTTAAGATTATAGTTGAGCACATGAGATCCCTCTTCTTAGATATTACCCGTATTTAGCCTTTAGTTAATTCATTTCCCTAATAGTCACTTCCCTTTTGGGTTGCAAATGATAATTAACAATTACTACCTCTCTATGTGATTCTTATCACTCCTCCATTTGACCCTGGAAGCCTGGCTTTGCACTGCCAAGGGATTACTGCTTGTAAGTATATATATACCGGGACTCTCAGGGCACAGGAGGATTTGGAAGAATAAATGACTGGACAAAGAGCTCGATGTGCTGAGATTCTACTTCCCAAAAATAGTCCTCGCTGTTCATAGTTTTCTCTCCTGAGCCCCTGGGAAGTATAATATTAAGGCTGGTCCTTCTACTATTATACAAGACCTCTCCAGAATCTAAACTTGAATATCACACACTCGTGACTCTGCAAGGACATGAAGATTTAAAGAACCAAGGGAGGGTTCTTTTGTTGAAGGAAAAATAAAGTGTGACAGCTGCTGTGTTTCTTCCTTCTCTGCCCAGCACCTCTTCTTTCATTCCCTTTCCAGCCGACAAGGTGTGATCATCACGAGGTGGGCAGTTCAGATTTCCTTCTAAAATACTTCCTGAGAGAATAAAAACAGAGTTGACTGACAGTCTTCAACTGTCTCCTTGGATGCACCATGATGTTCAGACCTTTCCATGGCTCCCGATGTAGCTTCCCAGGCGGCCAGACATGGCGGGCCATGTCTCTAGTACTAGCACTCATAGGAGGCTGAGTCTGAAGGATTATTGATACTTTGAGGCCAGCCGGGGCTGCATAATGAATTTCAGACCATCCTGTATCAAAAACAACAGCTGCAACAACATAGGTACGATCCCTAGGGGAGGATAGAACTCCCTAATCTCTGCTCTTTCACAACTGTCATGGCTATACCACGGTCTGTAGACTCTTCCTGCCTGCTCTTGATCTAATCCAATTTTTTCCACTAGCATTTCTCCCAATAAATCTCTCAGAAAACCCAATCTTACCTTCTCATTTGCTTCCCAGAGAAATATACTCTCAGAGCCAAGTGCAGGGCAAACAGGAAGCAATTATCATTGCTGCCATCAATGGCCTCAGTGATTGGCCAAAAGGGGCCTGACCCTTAGGACCAATCAGAATTCTTTCCTGAGAGTTAGTCAACCCTTAGTGGGAGTGGTATTCAGAGGAAGTAAAGAAACAAATGTGCCTAAATCCATATTTTCTAGCAAACAGCTCTTCCAACTAGAAAGAATAATGTCAAGAGATACAGAGAAAGGGGAAGGAGAGAAAGGCAGGAACAGTATGGTAGGTCGTGTGGATACATAGAGCTGGACTCTGAAGACCAGCATCCACTCTTCATATCTGATGACATGAATCAGTGGGTTTTCCTATTGGAATTATTTTAATCTCTGTCCAAAAGTCATGTTGCTCCCTTGGGAAACATCTTTCCATGGCTTCCATTGACTCCAGCAGGGAGCCCAAATGCCCTGTATACCAACTTAAAAATAGATTCATCGTACATAGGGTTTAATTTCATAAAGATAATTTCTTCCAAGTCATGATGACCATATGCACCACCGTACATGTTTTTCCACTTCCTGCTAGTCTCCTTTCTTCCCCCCAGTCTCCCTTCTGCCTTCATGTCATATGTTTATAAATGGTTTTATGTTCTGATAAAAAAATATCTAGGATTCACAAATGTTAGAAAATATTTGATGTTTGTCTTTCTGAGTTGGTGTGTTTCACTTAAAATTGTTTGTGGTGTGTCCATTCTTACCAAAGTACACAACACCATTCTTTTTATGGCTAACAAAAATTCTCTGTGTATCCCTTCCCCTCAAGGCTCAGGTAACATTGCAGAAGAAGGGGTGGAAAGTAAGAGCCAGAGGACTGCAAGGACTTCCATGAGATAGTGTCCTCTGGACAAGACAAGGATGTTGGACCTATGAACTCTTTGCAGCTGTGGTTGCCTTCACAGGACCTGTTCTAACATTTCTGTGTGGGTGGGTAAAGGGCTCACAGGCCCCCACTCCTAGCCAGGGAGCTCTAGAGCTATAAGCAGTCAATGGCTGCTACGGGGAGAATCAATTTCTTCATGGATGTGGCCCATGATAGGTTGCCCATGTCCAGTGCCCAGCCCTACACCCATGTGCACATGGGAAGCACTACCTGGACACAGGAAGTTCATATATATATGAAAAAGACATAAAAGTTGAGAGGGTGGAGGAAGAAAACCCAGGAGGGATTGTTGGGGTTAAGTGAAGGATGGATATGATGAAAATGTATAAAATTATCAAAGAAAAAGGATATGTCATGTGTACATATACCACATTTTCTTTATCCATTCACCTTCTGATGAGCACCTAGGCCGATTCCATGACTTGGCTATTGTGAATAGTGTCATGATAAACATGGATATGAAAGGACTTCTGTGGTAGGTTGACTTACAGTCCTGTGGGTATACACCCAGGAGTGTTATTTAGGCCACATGGTAGTTCTACTTTCTAGTTTTTTAGGAACCTCCATAGTGATTTCCCTAATGACTGGACTGATTCACATTCCCCACCCCAGCAGCTTACATGGGCTTCCTTTTCACAGCATCCCTGCTAGCATTCTTATTTGTTTTCTTTATGATGAACATCCTGACTGGAATGAGATAAAATCTCAATGTAGTTTTAATTTTCATTTCCCTGTTAGCTAAAAATGCTGAAGACTATTTTTATATTTTCATTGGCCATCTGTACTTCACTTTATGAAGACTATTTGTTTCCTTAGTCTACTTACTGACTGAGTTGATTGGGCGGGGGGTGGGGGGGGTTCTGAGTATGTTTTGGATATTAATCCTCTGTCAGATGTACATCTGGCAAAGGTTTTTTTCATACTGTAGTCTGTCTCTTCACTCAACTATGTGTTTTCTTCATTGTGTCAAACATTTTTTTTATTTCATACAATCTAATGTTTATTTTGAAAAATTTCCAAATTCACTGAGAATTTGCCAAAATGCTCTTACACCCTTCATCTAGATCTATCAATTGCTACATTTGTCTTACCTTTCTTTCTCTGCTTGTGAAAATAGGTTTTGATGCATCATTGATATTTGAACTAGTCACATTTGTAAATATCTCAGCATGTATCCATTCAGGATAAACACTCTTCAGTGTAACCACAGTGCAAGGCCATGTTTAGAAAACAGAACATTGGTTTGTTTTTTGGAACATTATCCACATTCAGATTTCCACAGTTGTGCCAATACTGTCCTTTGTAGTTGGTGGTTGACCTAGTTTGGTTTCTGTTGCTGTGATAAGCACCATGACCAGAAGCAACTCGGGGAGGAAAGGGTTTATTTCAGCTCACAGCTGTAGTCCATCTGAAGGGAAGTCAGGACAGGAACTAAAGGCAGGAACCTAAAGGCAGGGATTGAAGCAGAAGCTGTGAAGGAATACTGTTTACTGGTTCTTTTATCTTGCTTTCTTATAGCACCCAGGATCACCAGCCCAGGAGTGGTAATACCTCCAATAGGCTGGGACCTCCCACATCAAACATTAATCAGAAAAAAAAAATGTCCTACAGGCCAGTCTGATGGAGGGATCTTCTCAATTGACATTCCTTTTTCTTAGTGGTTTCCAACTGTGAGATTGAGAAAAATCTAAGGAGTGAAGTGGTGGTAGATGCTTATGTCTGAATATCTCTCCCACATTCTTGTGTTGAAACAATCACCAGAGATGGTGTTAATCACCAGAGGTAGAGTCTTTAGGGGTGATTAAATCTTACCAACAGAGCCCTCCTGAATGGGACCAGGCTCCTCTAAAGGACATTGAAGGGAGCTGCCTTGTCCTTTACCACATGAAGATGGAGAAGGTACCATCACAGAAACAGGGAGCAAACTTTCACCGGACACAACTGGCTGGGCCTTGATGTTGGTCTGCTCAGCCCCCAGAACTGTAAGCAATGAGTTTCCGTGGTTTATAACTTACCCAATCTAAGGTGTTGTAAGCAATGAGTTTCCGTGGTTTATAACTTACCCAATCTAAGGTGTTTTGTTCCGATAGACCGAGAGGACCAAAACACTGTTGTGTTCTGTTTTGTTGTGTAGTATCCAACCAAGGATGGTGTAGCACTTTGAGTTGTCCTGTCTCTTTAATCTCCTTTTCTTTATTCTTTTTCTGCCTTTCCAATACCTTGGCATTTTTTTAAGAGTCCATGTGAGCAGTTTAGCAGAATTTCCCCCTCAAAATGGATTTGTCTGGCTGTCTCCTTATAATTAGATTCACATTACATGTCTTCAGGAATGCACTGAAAGGATGAGATGCCCTCCGCATTTGCAAGGCTGCTTGCAAGCCTGACACTGTCCAGCTGTCAAGCCCCACCCCCTTATTACTTTTGTTCCCCACCTTTCAAGGCCTAGCCAAAGCATCCTGTATTCTCAAGCTGCCTCTCTTGTATCTTCTGCATCACCGCCTGCCTGGGACACCCTGCTCCTCCACTGCCCTCTGCTCACTTGGTTTACCCATACATGCATTTTATGTGTAGCTTTAAATATCACTTTATACATGCATTTTATGTGTAGCTTTAAATATCACTTTGTGCTTGGCGATGGTGGCGAACGCCTTTAATTCCCGCACTCAGGAGGCAGAGGCAGGCCAATCTCTGTGAGTTTGAGGCCAGCCTGGGCTACAGAGTGAGTTCCAGGAAAGGCACAGAGCTATACAGAGAAACCCTGTCTCAAAAAACAAAAAACAAAAAAATCATTTTATCCAGAGTCCTTCTTTGGTATGTGAACCAGACTACCCACATACATGTTTAACTACTTTTCCTTTAATCTGTTGGTCTTCAAAGTGTGATCCTCAGATCTTTTAGATCTGAAGACCATTTCATAGGGCTCATGAATTCAAAATTATTTTCATGATAATGTTCACTGAATGCTATTTTTTTTATTGTACATATCTGTTTCATAGTCTGCTTGACAAAATGGAAAGTTTACATTGAGCACTTTTGCTGCTGAAGTGAATGGTGAGGTCGGTGGTGAGCCCAAGGAAGAACATTGTGTCTGTTTAGGTTTTTGAGCTGGACTGGGGCTCTTTCACAGTGTCATAGTTAGTTGAAGAGATAATGGGCAATTAAGCTGCACTTATTTATTTGACAAATATTTTCTCAAAAATAAAGTGAGCCTGTCATCTCAAGACCAACAACTCACATGCCCTGAAGAGATGCTCAGTTGGTATGAGACCTGAATTCAGATCCTCAGCACACACATAAAAAGAAGGTGTGGTGGCACACTCCTGCAACCCTAGAGCTGAAGGGCAGAAGGAGGAGGAACCCTGGAACTCACTGGCTACCCAGTGAGAGAGCCTGTCTCAAGAACTAAGGTGGAAAGCAATAGAAGAAGACATGTGATGCCAACTTGTGGCCTCCATGTGCACATGCCTCCATGTACACACACATACACCACACACACACACACACACACACACACACACACACACACACACACACACGCGCGCACACACACACACACACACACACACACGTACACGCACACATGCATACACACACACATGAATGCATGCACATATGCATGCACATGAAGGATGAAAGAAAGGAAGGTAAAAAGGCAAGAAGCTGACATGCAGTATGTCACCACTGGTAAAATTCATGCATCAAATGAAAATTAGGGTTCTAGAAAAATCGTATCTGCCACAACTGGCTTCACAGCTTCCTGGTATTTGATGGGCTTTCTAATTCAGCCAATGCTGATATTAATGAATATGATTTTAAAATATGGTATGATGAAATGTGTCAACATTGGAAAGATCTTACAGCTCAGTGAATCAATATTTTCTAAATGAACAATGGGGGTTGTGACAAAAATCACAGTAAAGTGAATTGAAAGTACAAGATGACATACTGAATGTTAATGTAATTTTAAAATAGGAAAAACGTATTGCTAAGGCTTGTAGCTAATCTTTATGAAGTGGTCGCCCACTGGGCTTCAGTAATACACCAGAAAGAATTTGCACGGTTATCTGAATTGGCTTTCAAGAGTCTTCTCTCTTTTCCAATTACACATCTGGGAGAGGCCAGAAGTCCTTCAACCAAAACAACAATAACAAACAAACACATACACTCTCTCTTACAAGATGCCTCACCTTGTTTTTTATTAAGCTATGCCTTACAGAGGTCAGCAAGTATGGAGCCATGCTGTTCTTCCTAATAACTTCCTGTTTGGGAAAATGTAGGGCTTTTTTTTCTCATAAGAGTGCATTCTTTGTATCTACCTATAATGGAATCATTCCTCTATTTTAAGGAGAGTGGGTGAATAATGCTCTAATTTCAAGTTTTAATTTCTATAGTTTTTGTACATTTGTCTGTTGTGAACACAGGCCAGAGGACGACCTGCAGCTGTCAGTTCTCTCCTTGCATCAGGTGGTCCTGAGGATCAAACTCGGGTCTTCAGTCTTGGCTGCAGGTGCCTTTACCCACTGAGCCATCTCACCATTTCCCACGTTTTCATTTGTAGTGAAATGAGTGTAGACAGTTACAACTCACAAGCAAAGGCCCTCTGTGGCAGTGCCACAGGGTCGTGAGACTAGAAGACTGACGACTCCCACTCTAGACTTGTGAGGGCAGAGCTGGGTCTGCTTTGACCACTCAATACATCTCCTCTATGGGAAGTATTTGAAACATGGCCAGCAGTACTTGCTGAAAAGGTGAATGAATGAATGAATGAATGACACTTAATCTGGACCTCACAAGGCATTCCAGACAGAAGTAAAAAGCTTATTTTTTTTTTAAATGGGGTCGGAATCAAGGAAGGATGTCAGGATAAGGCCTAGGCTAAGGAAATAAACAGTTCTGAGTTCAGAAAATTCTGGCTCCAATCATTGTTGGCGAAGTCACTTTGGGCAAATCAGCTACTCTGAACTTTGCCGATGAATTGTGGGGATTGGTACAAGTTGCTACCTCTTGGTGCCTCTACTTCCCTCAAAGTAGTCAAGTGCTAAGAGCAACACCATTGCCCATGGCAGCCACAGACGTGGTAGGGTGACAGGGAAACTAAAATCGTATTTAATTTTAATTGATTGAAGTAAAGCTTTATATTTTAAATTGGCAATGCAAGTGAGACTAGAAAATAACATTTTAGAAAGTTTTAATTATCTTTGACAATTTCATACACTGATCATATCCATCTTCAACTCCTCCTTCCCACTCCCCAAACACCTCCCAACACTCCCTTCCACTTTCATGTCCTCTGCTTTTCTCTCCTTTCTTTCTTTCTCTCTCTCTTTCTTTCTTTCTTTCTTTCTTTCTCTTTCTCTCTCTTTCTTTATCTCTCTCTCTTTTTCTGTTTCTTTCTCTTTAATTTTGTAACCCATTGAGTCCAATTAGTGCTGCCTGCCGGGATATTGGCTAAATTTTTTTTTTCATTTTTCTTTATTAAGGAATTTTCTACTCACTCTACATACTATCCACAGATCCCCCTCCCTCCTCCCACACCCAGCCCTCTTTCCCAAGCCACCCCACATCCCCACATCCCCCAAATCGAGGTCTCCCATGGGGAGTCAGCAGAGCCCAGCACACTGAGACTAGGCAGGTCCAAGCCCCTTCCCACTGCACCAAGGCTGTGCAAGGCATCACATCACAGGCACCGGATTCCAGAAGCCTGCCCATAGACCAGGGACAGATCCCGATCCCCCTGCCTGGGTGCCCCCCAAACAGTTCGAGCCAAACAACCGTCTTCTGTATCCAGAGGGCCTCGTCCAGTCCTATGGGGGCTCCACAGCCACCAGACCACAGTTCATGGGCTTCCACTAGTATGGCCGGTCATCTCTGCACGTCTTCCCATCATGATCTTAACGTACCTCGCCTGCAGTATCTCTCCTCTTATTGGAATGACCTTGTCCAGGAAACCACAACTGTTGAGTTCATGAGTGCTATGATCATGTCGTGTCCAACAGAGAGCATCTCACAGTGCTTTGGCTCTTACATTCTTCCTATCCACTCTTCCATAATGTTCCTTGAGCTTTGGGGGTGGGGTGTTGATATCAATGTCCCAATTTTGTCAGAGAACTCTACATTTATTTATTCTTAGCACTTGAACCAGTTATGGGTCTCTGCATTAACTGCTTCCCACTTCCAAAGCTTCTCTGGTCGAGGTTAAAAGCCATACTAATTTATGGATTATAAGCATAACTATTTAGAAGGTAGTTAGATAATGTGTCCTTTTAGCAAAACAACAGTAGTGGGTTCCCTACCCCCCAGGGTGTATGATCTCCCCAGCCGTGGGCCTTTGACCAGGCTCCAAGTATCAGGTGTGAACTACCCCCCCCACACACACACACACTTTGGAACAGGCCTCAGATCCCATCAGAAAGTGTTTGGTTGCTCCCATAACCTTCATGCCACCATTGCCCACTGGGAACGTCTTCCCTGGCAGGTTGGTATAGCAGCATTCACAGTTCACCACTTAGCGATATCGTCAAAGACTTGTGTCCCGCAGGTGCCTGCATTTACACCTTCTGGCACTGGGGAAGCTGGCCAGCAGAGAAGTTTGGGGGTCGGTTCCAGCCATTTCTCTTTGTCCTACAACAAAGGTGTGTAGGTCGTCACCACTTGGTATCTCAACATATAGCTATGGTGTGAAGTGAAAAACAGTAGAAATAGACTTTGTTGTTCTGGGACCGTCTGCAGCCTTTCTGACCAGTAACTCAGGAAGAGAGTTCCCATACCTGGCACCAAAAGTTTCATTTAGTAACCTGTGTCCTCTGGAGAAAATGTCCACCTATGAAAAGGAAATTATTTTTTTGTATCAATTCATGTACTGAAATTCTAAGTGTGTTTGGAATAACAACTTAGGTAAATTATCTACAATTCTTACCCTACATTTTATGAAAGCTAAAATGCTGATCACATGTTTTCAATGAAAATTAGCATCTAAATTGAGATGTGCTATAGGTATACAATACCTATGACTTTGAATGACTTGATATTAGAAACGGGGATGAAATATCTTGTTAACACTTTTATACTGGTTATATACTTACTGGCAAAGTAGGTTATTAAAATCAATTGCATCTGTTTCTACTTTTTAATGTGGTTATTTAAAAATCTAAAATTAGACATATGTCACACATATTCTACCTGGACAATGGTTTATTATATTTCAAGTATCATATAAAATATAAACAGCATTTATATTATTATTGATATTTGCTTCAATGTGTTTTATTTCTTATTATTGTATGTATGTATGATAAGTGTGCGTGGGTATGGATGTGTCACAGCATCCACGTGGCAGTCAGAGGACAACTTTCTGGAGTTAGCGATTGCCTTCCACCTATACACGAGATCCAAGGATATAACTCAGGTCATCAGATTTGCACAGCGTGCACTTTTACCCACTTAGCCATCTTGCCAGTGCCCTGTTTTTATTATTTTATTTATTGTATAAAATCTTATAAAGATAAAATGTGATACTATGTGAAGCTCTTAGCATGCATTAAGGGCGCGGGGGTGGAAGCTTTGCATTGGTGAATATAAGGCATTGTGTGTTCATGGAACAGTCCTAGTGGGTGACGGGATTGGACATCCAAATGGGGAAGGGGCAATGTAAAAGTTTGGAAAACCAGGCAGAAGAGTTGGTGCTTAATTCTCTGTGCAGCTGGGAGCCACTGGAGCACATGATCTGAGATGTGTTTTAGAAAGATAACTCTGACAGTGTGTATCCTCGGGGGGGGGGGGGGGGGGGTGGGTTCCAAAAAATTCTCGGGCACTCAGAGTTCAGTCTGCTGAGCAGGTTGGGTGATCAAGCTGGAAAACGCTGTCGGGAGTTACACACTAAGTCTCAGCTTGAGTGATGAGTCTGGTTTCATGGAAGGCTCCTAATCCAACACTGCGGCTAATTCTAAAAGAGCACTTCTGAAAAGTGACAGCATCGTTGCCTTAAATAAATCACTTTCCACGGTGACTACTGTATGCCGAGATGTGTGTGTGTGTGTTGATGTGTTTATGCAATCAAGCAAGTCATGGTCATCTAGTTTACTTGTCACAACAAGGCAGTGCCCTGATCTCCAAACAGAAAGTGCCCTGATCTCCAAACCCTCATTTGTCCCATTTCCTGTTTTGTATTAATGAGCTCACTCTTGCCAAGAAGATCAGGAACACCCTCTCAGGCAGAGCTGGTCTGTGTGTTAGTGTGATAGGACACAATGTGTTCTACCTAGACATGTGTTATCTTGGTTTACAGCTTTTGAATAGTTAGGTATGCGGTTTCATAGACCTCCATTTGTGTCCTTGCCTAGGACCCCATAAGTATTAGGTGTGCACAAGGATCTAGTTCCCAATTCTGGAGAAGAGAGATGCTTAACTGTGTGTTATGGTGCATTATAATTAATTATAATGCAAGTACTGACGCTGAAAAGAATGGATGAAGGTCCATTGTGGTGGCTTTTATAATGTACTCTGTCTTAATGTGTATTTCATAGGACATTTCCCAAGACTAAGAATCCCTAACCATCAGTCAAATATGAGTGCACATAGTATATGTGTATTAGAGTAACTACTGTACCTCAAAACTATTATAGTTTAACTTTTGCTCTACAAAATGAAAGAAAACATTTTCGAGAGACTATGACATGACTGAAAGCATGGTACAGGATCCACTTTGGCATAAAGAATTACAGTGCTCCCTGTTGGTTACCCATATGGGGTCCTCCTCTTCTTGGAGTGGTGTTCTGATGCCCTGGACTCTTTGGGTGTTGGCTGTTGACTGACAGAGCAAAGCCCGCCCAATTCTCTAAGCATTGCCCATGGCTGACATGATTTAATTCCCACAAAAGGTCACTCTCCACCCCTACTCCACCCTATGGGCAGATGAAGCCTGGTCCCCTCCTCTCAAGGCAGGACATCTGTGTGGTGTTGTGTTGCACAGTTCCTGTGGGTGAGATCAGGAGACCGCATCTCTGCTGGAATTCTTCCCCTCACCCATCCTGACTCACTCGCTTCCCTATGGATGTTTCCTCATGGTACATTGAGTACATCTGGACACCTGAATTCCTGACTTAGTCTCTGTTTGTACAACTGACAAGACCATTAGGTTTAGTAAGGTGCAAGGAACGAAGAGTGAGTTCTTCCCATGTCGTCAACATACCCCTATTTTGGTGATTTTAGACTCTGAATTTAAAACTTCTCCATTAGGCATAAGGCATGCTGAAGGCCCTGCAGTGTGGAAAGGAGTGGAGGGGAGGTGGGCTTCATCATTTCTTCCTCCCACGGTCCTGCCCCAGGCTCCCCATGGAGTGGAATAGAGCTAGATAAAGAACAGCAAAGCTGCTCCTTCGTGGGTTCATCTGTGGTCCGACTCTGCTGGCCCCAGGTGGGAAGGATATCCAAATGCTGACTCTTCTTCCCTGTGCCTTTTAAACTCCCTAGAGACACTGTCTTAGTTTTTACTTCTGTTGTTTTGATAAAATGTCCCCCACAAAAGTAACCAAATAAAGAAAATAAAATAAAGATTAATTCGGCACACAATTCCAGGTTAGATCCATCATTGCAGAGAAGTCAAGGGAGCAGGAACTAGTCATAATCCACCCTTAATCAAGAACAGAGAGCAATGAAGTCATGCATGAATGTGTGTGCTCAGCTTCCTTTCCCTCTTCACTCATCGCAGAGCCCAGCCCATTAAGTGGGGCTGCCCGTATTCAGGGTGGGTATTCCCACCTCAGTTAACCCATTAAGAAAATTCTTCACAGGCACGGCCACTGGTCTTCCTAATCTAGACAATTCATTGAGACTCCTTTTCCAAGTGATTCTACATTGTGTCAAGTTGACAAAACTAACCACCACAGACATGTAGATGCACATGCATCACACCAGGAGTTAAGGGTGGAAGAGAGTGTGTTCGACTGCAATCCCTTTATGTGATGATGCTCTTTTCCATAACCACTATCCCACTCTCAGCTCCTACATGTAGTGGTATCCCGTTCCTTTCTGCCCAGGTCTCCTCATCCTAGGAAGGATACTGTCACTCTGGTGGGAAGCATTCCTCCTGAGAGTTCTATGTCTCCTCCCTCCAACTCTACATAGTGACCTCCTCCCCTGTGTTTCCCTTCTGTTTCTCTGCTCTGGTCTCTTTGGCTACAGCTCTGTCCCATAGGTTTTCCCAAATATGCGTGACGTGTCTTTCCTCATAGGGCACAGGCTAAGCTTTTGGGTGCATCATTATACCATAATTCTTACACGATTTACTGTGACACCGATGAATCTCTTCCCAAGAAAACAGAAGCACTACAGTCCTGCAACAGTTCTTTCTGAAATCCTTGCTGTCCATCACTTGATTTTCAGCCTCCCTGAGTCTAACAGACTCCAGGTCTTGTCGCCTCCTTTGCAACACAGGTGGTGGTCTACATCAAAGACCTGGCTAGTGTCATAACTCCTGTTGGAATATGGGGCACTTGACTCGGTTTTTGGCTTGTAGACTGAGCAGATCCAACATCCTATTCTCCATAATGATAATAACAGCTAAGTTTATATCATGCTTACTGAGGCTTCAGACCCTCTTCCAAATCTCTGCTGCATCAAGTCGCCTCAACCCTAGTAACACTCTCTATACCTAGTTGCAGCTCTTATCTTCATTTTACAGATGTGAAAACAAGGCACAGAGGAGTCAGTACTTCCCGGGGAATAGAACCCAAGTTCTCAGGTGGAATCCAGACAGCGGGTCCTGGCTCACCTTCCCTAAGTGACCTCTGAGTTAGTTGCTCCCACTGAGGGTGACCTTCCTGTGAGGTGCCCACTGAAACAGCCAACCACCCCCTGGAATTCTCCTTGAAACAGCTTGCTCCTTTTCCACCTGGAGTATCTTTAAACAAAACTGCCTGTCAGCAGTTGGCACATGGAGAGTCACTACCAGTTTTCTGTAAGTTTAGAAAGTATTTTGGGTTGTCTTGTGGAAAGTCTCTTTTTCCAGATCAGCAGCTTCTCTGGGTGATGAATGTCCCTAAACCCATATGCTCACTGGGGTGAGAACTCAGACCCCTGACTACACAGAATGGGGCCCTCTGTTTCCGCAGTTCAGGGTTGGAGAGAAAAGCTGTGCCCTTGGCCAAGGTAGCTGAGGGCCTTCCCACATCACAGGGAGAAAACAGTTGGATTTCTCTCTTACATTACTTTTCATCTATACTCTCCTGACCTTGAGAACTTTGTGGCATTATTACAATGTGAGCCAACTTACACATGGCAGAAGTCATCGAGGCTTTGAGACAAGAAGGCAGACTTAGCAGATATGTAAAGTAACTTCACCTCAAATTCTGCTTCAAATAACCAAAAGGTTAGAAAGATAAGTACATGATATAAAATTATACATATTGGGTTTGGGGTGGTTAGGTTGTTACTATGCAGCCCAGGCTGGCCTCAGATTTGCGTTGATCTTCTGCTTCAACCTTTCAAGTTGCTGGAAGTACAGGTATGAGGACCTGTACCTAGCTAAAACACTTGTTATTGAATATACTAGCAAACCTACATGTAGTCATATGCAATGTAGTAAATGTGCATTGGGCAGCAAGAAACAAATATGGCCAGCATAGTTAGAAAGGAAGCCAGAATTGTTGTTTCCCTGCAGTGGAAAAGCCCCACTGAGTCTCTGAGCATATGTGAGAGTTCTGTGGGTCTACTCAAGTGGAAACTGAATGAACCTGGTTACAGATAAAACTGGTATTTACACCAATAGATTGTATGATTCTGAGTTCAGATCTCTGGCTGTCCCATGAAACAATGTGAATTTTTTCTGTCCTTGCCTGTGACACAGGGAACCTGATTTCAAACCAGTCTAGAACTGATTGTCTTATTTCACAAGTAGGCCTGGGGCAGTCAATAGATGCCCGGAGGCCTGGAACTTAGCATGTTGCTCTTGAACACTCATCTACAGGGAAGGAAAACTCACAGGACAAAGAAAGAGAAACAAAAGAGACTGCAATCGCAGAGTAGACAGGAGCTAAAGCTGGGAAGTCGCCTGCCTGTGAGCTCCAGGTCTCTGTTATGGGCTATGCCCTCCTTGCCCAAGCAGGAAGCAGAGAGGCAGGCAGCCAGAGTGACTCCGTGCAATGCCAAGGTGGGATGAACCCTTCTGCCCTGTGATCTGCAACTGAAAATGGCATCTTGGCAGTGCATTGTCTGTTCCCAGGCTCTGCATAGAACATCACAGGATAAAGGCAGAACCTCAGCCCTGAGCCACAACCCCTAGGAACTTCCTGGTGAGCGCTTTGGGACTGGCAGAACCAGCCCCAAACATCCCCTCCTCCAAACAGGATAACCCTCAGGATTCTCAAGGAAGATGAACTCTGTAACATCTAACAAATGGCGGTAAGTGTTGTGCCTAATGATTCTTGGGTGGAGTGCCTCGGATATGTGGTGTGTGTGAGGCTTTGTGGAGCCCATTTGTCTGATCTATTAGTCACCACTGTATGCCAGGCACTGTGTTTGCTAGGTTCTTTGCTGTTTGTTGTCTGAAACCTTTCGACAACCCCATTCTACAGCACACCCTTGACCTGGGTAGGGTGGCCTCCCATTTGCAAAAAGCAAGACAAAATCATCAGTCTTATCACCTACCTAAAAATCTCTCCAATTTTTGTGGGGTCGGAAAGTTTTTCCATCTCATATACACTTGCAACTCCATACTTAATTACAAACATGGGGCAAGAGAGGACAGTGAGAGCGGCCCTGAAAAGCAGCCCTGAGACCCGGGTTCTGGTCTGGCTTTGTGATCCTGACCAGGTTTCATGCCTATGGTAGTGGTCGGCACATAGTGATGGCCAGTAAGAGACAGTGTCTCATACCCATTGTTGTATGCATACCTGACCAGGTACTCAACATTCCATACATCGTGGTCATTATCACCAAGTCCCAGATGCGAATGGGACCCTGCTCCTCTGCATGGTGAAGACGTGCATGCCCAGCCTGGTGACAGAGAGTGTCCAGTGTCGCTGAAGACAAATGTGAAACATTCTGAAGGTAGAGAGTAGTACACATGTTTTAGGACAGTTTCCATTTTGTACCCATGTCAATACTTCATACACTGTTGTGCTGTACTGTGGGTGGTGTAAGGGGCCTCTGATTTGTATAAGATTGGTATAGAAGCAAGTGTTGGTTCTAATCATCATGTACACAATGAAATATGGTAATCTCACTTCCCAGAATTTATGATGGACTGTGATTCAAAAGATCCGGGCAGAATCACTCAAAAACGACTTCCTTGCTTTGAAAGCCCTCCTTGTTGATGCTGAGCCCATACTTGACTTAGTCGCTAATCCTCATGTTTCTCTCTCTGGGATGGGGAGGAAAATCCGATGCAGTGTTTTATTTTGTTAACCTCCTCCTGTGCCTCCATCCAAGATCCTGCTCATCCTGTGAGCCAATGGAGGGAGGCATCCTTACAGCTCCTTGTGCTATGGTGCTCAGCGAGCCTCCAGTGTCCCTGGCAACATGGAATTAACCACCATCTCCTAGCAACCTCCTCAAATGCTGTCCTAAAGATACTTCACAGCAAGCAGGGGAGATGCCAAAGACAAAGGTGAGAGATTACAGTTGCAGGAAGAAATAAAACCATGCTTCGGAGGCAGACCAAATTGAAGAATGGAAGACAGATTTTAAAACCTTCCTTTGAAGACGGCAGTGGGGATACACCATAGCATGAGTGCACTGGGAATCACATCCTTCTATGAAACTTGGCTGTAATGGCAGCAGCGGAGGGAGAGAGCAGCAGGTTGGGCTCTCAGATCTTTCCTTTGTCTGCAAGACTTTATGACACATAGGCTCCTTTCGAAGCACTTTGATGGAAGTGATGTATGGAGTGGTGTATACATTATGTACACACATGAGCTTCACCTATCACAAACATTCAGACAACGGTTAATGCATATGCTTAATATGGCAAGAATTACCATCTAGATATCCCTCAGGCTTTTCAACCTTCGAATCTTTAAGAACTTATTAACCTTTATTTGACCTCTGACCTTCTGCCTTCAATGCCTGGTCAGCTCAGGGAATCACAGGACTCATATCACCTTGGCTATAAAATGCAGCCTCTTGATCTTCTGTCGTCATCTCCACACCCATGGATGGTTAACTGACCTCATCACTATCCAGACTCCTTTTATGGGAAGGCATAGGGGCATTGGTAGCCCAGACTCTCATCTTTGCGTACCTGACCCCTGTCTGTGGTCTGACTCTTCCCTTTCCCAGCCAGGGTCTATAGGAGTCTTTCTAGAGAGCAGTCACTGTGTGTTCAAATGTCTTCAGTAAGTTTGTTCTTCCTGATGTTCTTTGCTCCATGTCATCGCTGTCCAGAATCCTTCACCGGTAACTTCTACCCAACCTGTAAGACACTTGCTTCATGAAATACTCCCAGGCTCTACCTCTCCGGCTAAACTCCCACAGGCGGCTTCAGCAGTTTCAGCATTCTGCACATCCACACTGTAAGCATTCACTCTTTGAAACCGAATCTGCTGCCTGAGCCAGGGTGTAGGCTGTCTACCTGAGAGAAGGTGTGGGGCTGGGCTTGGGGTTCAATGGTAGATAGAGTATTTTCCCGGCATGCATAAGGCCGTGGGTTTGGTCCCTAGCACCACGAGAAGAAAAGAAGAGAGGAAAGGAGGACACAAGAGGTGGGAAGGAGAGGGCAAGGGAGGTAGGGAAAGAGAGAGGCTGGGATTAGGGATGTTCCTGTATCTACTACCTAGCAGAACCGTGGCCCACACTAGTGACTTAAACACTTCAATTCATTCATATTCTCTGGCTCCAGACATAGATAGCATTGATCTAGAGCAGAACACAACCATGATCCAAACATCTAAATCTGTTTGATGAAGACAAACAGAGGTAGGCAGAAATGGAAGCCCTGTGCCCTAGACACATGCTAGGGCTTCGGGCTGCCGCTGTATGTGGCCGACACTGAGCTGGAGCAATCCAGCCAATGCTGACACACTGCCTTTGAGGCTGAGCCATTTTGACAGGCATCTCTTTCCAAGTGAAAACTGTATATGGCAGATGCTGCATTAAGGTAATTAATTTATACAAATGTAATCGATTTCTCTGTCTGCTTTCTTTCCAGCAAATGGTTCTATACAAAGCCAAGCTGAATGCTTTGGCTTGACAAGATGCCTTTTTCTGGGATGGCAAAAGAAATGCTCTAGAGATCTTGCCACAAATCTCTAGATATTACCATATAATGCTGATCAGTTTGCATTGGCTCCCACCTCCATAGGCAACTCAGTTCCCTTGCAAACCTCCCTTGCTCTTGGTCTTATTCCGTCCATCTGCAAAGTGAAGATGGGTTAGGTTATCTCTAAGATATCTCTCCAGCCCTTAAATTTCAAAGTTTCAGGATTCTTTGTTCTGTCTTCTACCTGAGCTCTTGAAAAGTCAATGGGTGGCACTGGAAAACTGGCAAAATAAATTAATTTGGGGATTATTCTTTGTACAAAACTAATCCTTTCTTGCTTCATAGGATTTACTTCTATATCAAACCCCCTGGCTTCTTCGAAATAATTTGATCACAGTCCTTGACTTGCATACCCGACCTTTGTTACACAAAGCAACACATATTTTCATGACAAGTCACATGACTGGTGGTACCCAATACAAAATAAAAATGCCAGACTCTGGTTTGAAAGTTAACAAGAATTTCAGGTAGTGATAGCAGAGCGTTAATCAAGACAGAGCCTTGTGTGAGCAACAGGCCCTGAGAAACTGTCAGCCCTGTTCATCTACACTAGTCTCCACATACCTCAGTTAGGTAACTAGTGTTAAATATGTATGATCATTTCCATGATGCTCCATGTAAACCTGATGATGAGGAATAGAAATGCATGGGAGAGAAGCACATAGGCTAACATTGGACCATGATCTAAGTTCCTATATGTACATTCAATGGAGAGTTCAGCCTTTGGGGCCATGTGTAGCTAGACTCACTGACATGACCATGTCTGATCCTCTGGACTGCCTGGCCACACAGTTTTCCCTCAGTAAAACAAGGACCCTTGATTTTGACATCAGAAATCTGTGACTCTTTGCTTACTTTCTGACCTCAAGACTCATCTCCCTGGCCATGTTTTTTGACATGTATAGAAAAGTGTTCATGTTATGTGTGCCAAGCTCACTGTGTCCTTATAAACAGCATGCTGGTGCCATCAGATCCAGAGTCAAAATTCAAAAGACCCAAATCTCGAAAGCCCATCTCATGTACCTCCAGGCAATGACTCCTAGTTCCTATAGGGTGACCACTAAACAGACTTTTAATGATCTATATTAAACTTGTTCATCTTTGAATCTTAAATAAATTGGATTATGCAATGTGTATGCATCTGACTTCTCGGGCTCTGTATTAGGCTTTGAAATTCAGACGCATTCCCTCTGGTTCACGGTGTTCTGTTCACTGCTGTAGCACACCTGAGGGGTCTTTCTACAGGTGATGGACATACTAACAGGTCTCCCTTGTGGCTGTTTATGGAATTTTGTAATTCACTAAACATCTCCACCATTTCTGATTCTCAAAATTTTATTATGATTGAAAATCTATTCACTCTCTTCAAATTTATGAACAATGAGCTGGAAATGCCCTCATTTAGGGTTTCCACAAACCTTAGACACTCTTCCTTTATACCCAAAGTGAACAATGGGCAGAGGATAATGTTCCCATTCCTCTTTCAGCTCAGCTTCAGGGTGACATGTCGGTCACAGGTGAGACTTTCCAGGCAATAGAAAAAGCCCATGAGTCATTATGACCAAACCCAAATAATGACAGGGCAGATGGCTTCTGGGTTTATAGGGAGAAAATCCTTCCTTCCAAAGCTCCCAACCTCTGTGATAAGCCTAGAGCTTTATGTCATGGTTGCTCTAAGCAACTGTATCCATTCATTCCCCTTCCCAGGATTGGCACATGTCACAAGACCCTGTTCTGGCCAAGATAATAGGAAAGGCATTCATCTGGGAAGCTCTTGAAAAGTTTTTCACTCAGGTAATAAAAAAAAATCTACTAAAGGGGTCACTGATACCTTTGTAATTAGAACTGTCAATATTACCTTGTAAGAATACGACTCACAAACATGCTGCCTGGGACAACCTAAGAGACTTGCCGAAGCCACTCAACAAGCCTACGTAAGGACAGACTGAGGCTCAAGATTGCGTGATTCACAGCCTTTTGTGTTACATCAGTGTTCCAAAGTGCTCCGTGCTGCAGCTAGAAGGGAAAAAACCCTCACCTTTTCTTTCCTATTTACAACACAAGAGTCATCTCAAATATCCATGTTTCTCTGAGAACCTTTGAAATACTCGTGGCTATTAAAACCACACCTCTTAGAACCTAAACACCTTTTCTACTACTTAGATTATTTAAGGTATGCTGCTCAAGCCATTTGTCTGCCTTTCAAAGATTTCTTTGTAATTTTTTATTATGTGTTTGTGGGAGGTTATGTGCATGTGAGTGCAGTTGCCCACGGAGGCCAAAAGAGGGCGTTGGATTTACCAAGAGCTGGATTTACTGGTGGTTGTGAGCCATCCGACCTGAATGCTATTGAACTGAAGTCCTCTGTAAGAGCAGCATGCACTCCTGACTACTGAGCCATCTCTCCAGTCCCTGAGCCATTCCTTCCAGGGAAAAAATGATTGTACGGTTTTAAGATGGAGCTACAACCCTTGACCAGCTTTTATACTTTCATATGTGAAGGTCCAAAGGTCTAAAGATTGGCTTGCTTATTT
Source organism: Peromyscus californicus insignis (assembly GCF_007827085.1). Taxonomy (NCBI): domain Eukaryota; kingdom Metazoa; phylum Chordata; class Mammalia; order Rodentia; family Cricetidae; genus Peromyscus; species Peromyscus californicus. The sequence continues at coordinate 98,440,782 of NW_026294402.1, forward strand.
AGTGCTGTTATTGTCCAATTCTGCATGTTTCTTTGTAATTTAAAAATAATTCTGACTGGAAGATGTATTAGACAGAAGTTAATTTTCTCATTTGTTGTGGCACATAAGAAATAGGGCAAAGGTTTAATTAGTTTTAGGAAATTCCTATCTTTGAATACAAAACTCTGTCTCTGTCTCTGTCTCTGTCTCTGTCTGTGTGTGTGTGTGTGTGTGTGTATACCCACAAAGACATGCAAACTTACCCAACTTTTTAAAAATAATTTTATTTAGTTGAATGAAAACTATGAAATATTAACAGTGTCTATATCTGGGTGGTAGAAATGTGACTCATTTATATTTTATTCCTTCTTGTATGTCTCAACTTTCTACCATGATGGGGTTAATTTTTATAATCAGAAATTAAAATCAATTCTTTTGAGATACTCCTGCTTAATTCCTAAAAGAAATGTTGAAAAACCCACAGAGACTTGCTCAAACCAGTTGCCACAGTTGAAAAATGACTCATATGTATGCAAGCCTGTTTCCCATGGTAATTGCCCCTTTTTTTCCCACCTACAACTCAAAATTCATCTTAAATACCAACTTTTTTCTGAGGACCCTTAAAATACTTATGTAGAGAGAGCCCATCGGAAAATCCATGCAGATAGTGCTAGGTTGCAAAGCTGTCCCTGAATGGATGTCTTATGGGTCAAATATTTCATTTTTAGTAACTCTGGAAATACAATTTCCAAAAATACTTTATGTATAACTATACATATAGGTGTATATATAACTATTTTAAACTAATAATATATTAGTTTTCTGAGATGGACTACTTGGATTGGATTGGGCAATTTTCCTTAGTTGAGATTTGTAACATCCTTTCTGAGGAGTTTTGTTCCTTATCCTTTTTATATCTAAGCCAGAGTCTTTTACTCATAGTGGGGTATACATGAGGAGGGTGTATCAAGCTTATGAGGGTCAGGACTCTGATCACAGACTCCAGAACCAGAAAAGCCTTAAAAAAAAAAACTTCTCATGTCTTCTTTTCAAAAAGACATTTCTTGATTGAGACCAATGCACGACCCAGATGCATAGGAATGAGAATCAGATTCCACCCCTTGTTTGATGAACTAGAGAGAATATCCAGCCAGGTTTAAATGTCTACAGTCGCAGGAGCCACTATGGAGATCATTATGGTCTCCTTGATGTTGATACAACCATCTGTCACAGAGAAGGAGAGAGCAAGGACAATGGGGCTGTCTTCTGGATGGTATGTCTTGCTCTGGGGGGTGGATGCCTTTGAGTGTTTCAAGTGTCAGACAGCCTTGAGTTGAACTGAAGGGCTTTGGAGTCAAACAGCTCTCGTTCAAATCCCAGTTCTTCCACTGACCCACTGAGTCACTTTAAGCATTTTGTTGGGTCACCCCCACCTGGGAGGGTCCAATATTCCGTAAAGCTCCATAAAAGCACACAGGTGAGAGAGAGCAGCCAATCTTTACAGAATTAAAGGAAACTGTAGTGATGCCATGAGCCTAACGTCCTCGAGAGAGGCTACGCACATCTCTGGGAGCTTAGCCAAAGTTGAGGGGCTGGCCTTGCAACTTTATACGTTCATCTCTGTTTTGATATTTCATTACAACCCAAGTTCCATCAGAAACAGTTGAATAACCTGCAGGTAAGATGCACTGTTAGCCGTCACCAGTTGATTATACCCATAAGGTTTCCAGAAAATTCTGAATTTATTGCTATCTCTTCACATTCAGTGAATAGGTAAACAAGGTTTTATAGATCCATTGGGAGAAAGTAAAGGTAAAATATTTATTTTATTTTATTTATTTATTCTTCTCTCATACAATATATCCCAGCCACAGCCTCCCCTCCCTCTCCTCCTCCTACCCCTCCCCACTTCCCTTCTCCCCCAGATCCACTGCTCTTCCATTTCCCTTCAGAAAAGAGCAGGCCTCCCAGTGATATCAACAGAACTTGGCATAACAAAAATGTAATAAGAGTAGGACTATACCTTCATATCAAGGCTGGACAAGGCAACCTAGTAGGAGGAAACAGGTCCCACAAGCAGGCAAAAGAATCAGAGACACCCCCACTCCCACTATTAGGAGTTCAACAAAAACCCCAAGCTAGAGAACCACAGCGTGTATGCAGAGGGCCTGGTGTGGACCCACGCAGGCCCCATGGTTGCAGCTCAGTCTCTGTGAGCCCCTGTGAACCCGGCTTAGTGAGCCACATTCTTCTGGTGTCCTCGAACCCTCTGGCTCCTACAATCCTTCTTCCCCTCCTCTGCAGTTCCCTGAGCTCCGCCTAGTGTTAAAGTCAATGAAATGATTCCTAACGATATTCTGCTATGCTGGTGGGCTCAAGACAGAGCCCACTTGTCATCAGAAGGGCTTCCTCCTGCAGCTGATGGGAGCAGACACAAGGCAAAACATTGAAAGAGGAAATATAGATGATAACTAGTTAGCACTCCTTAACATGTGAGGCAGTGCAGCACACTAGGACTGATGTTGTGAGGGATATTTCCATCTTGGTGCAAGAAAACATTGTATACTAGCAAACAGTGAATGGGATCTAAGGCTTTGGGGTTGTTTGAATGAGAAGTGTAACCCACAGGCTCCATGCTTTGTGCCTAGTTGGTGACTGTTTGAGGACACTTAGGAGGTACCAGAGGACGCACACCACAGGGACAGGCTCTGAGGTGACATCTTCCGGCCCTACTTCTAGCTTGCTCCCTTCGCTTTGTGTCACATGTGAGCATGTGAGTGCTCGTCTCCCGCCTCTGCCACCATGCCTGTCGTTTGCTGCCACACTTCCCTCCATGTCGAACCCTTACCCTCTGGGATAGCAAGCCAAATAAACTCTTCTTCTGTTCTGTAAGCTGTTTGTGGTTATGGTGTTTTATCACAGCCACAGAAAAATGGTTGCTACAGTCCTGGAGATGCTAGACAAGGAGAAGATTGAACTGGTTTCATTTAACATTTGACTCAAAGTTCCCGTGATGATACCCGAATACAATCTTCCTCGCTTTTCCTCTGCTCTTTGTAGTTGGTAAAGGCGTATTTCCAGGAACTCTCTCCTCTGTGGTTTCAGCACAGCTACTGGTAGCTCTAGGTTTAAAACTACAGGAGATCCCCTGCTGTTTCTCAGAGTTCCAGAAGAAGTCAAAATCATCTCAAGAGGATTTTTTTTTGTAATTACATACACACCAAGAGACATTAAATTTTATATAGAAAGGTTCAAGAGGTAGAGGAACTAAGAAAATGATAAAGACAAAGGAAGTTGGAAGAATTGCATTACCCAGTATCAAGAATGACTAGAATCATCAGCACAGTATATTTTGGCAAAAGGAGAAGAACACAGGTCAATGGAATGTATCTCTGAGGGCATTCAGAAACAGTCAAATAGGGCTATTTGACTCTTGATTTGAAAAAAAAAAACAATGTCAAGAAACTCACCTATCTCAGAAAAGATTGGAATCCAAAATATACAAAGAACCCTCAAAACTTAACAATAAGGAAACAACTCATTTTTTTAAAAAAAAAAAAAAAAAACAGGCAGAGTTTAGAGATTTTTAAAGCAGAAATAAATTGGCAAATAGGCTCATGGGAAGATGTTTAACATTATTAGGGAAATAAAAATTAAAATTAATATTCTGATACTAGACTAAAAGAAAAAAATCCTGCTCCTAAATATGGTACAGTTAGGATTCCCACCAGGTGCAGATGAGGGGCATAATCACACCACTACATTTACATTCTAGCATGCTGTAGGATTTACAGGAGCAATCCTACTTCTCATCAAAGCTTCTCTGAAAGTCTGTCTCAGCTTCCCCTTTGTCATATCAAAATAATGACTGCACCAGTTTTACTGAGTTATTAAGTAAATAAAGGTATATGCAAATATTCCAGTTCATAACAAGAATGTACAATTGATTTGACTGCCTTGTGGTTAGTAACCTATGATATGTCTGAACTCTCTCATGTCTTCTTTTTCTCAAAGTGTGAGCACTTCCTAAATTTGGAATAACCTAAAGCTGAGAGCAGAGAGATGAGAAGGGTCACACAGTGTCACAAGGGATGCTCCTGAGATATGGTAGCCTTCAACAAACAGAAAAGTCTGTTTATTAGATATATTTTATTCCCATAATCTAGTGTAAGTACCTTCAAAAATCTTTAAGATAAATAGATATATTCTCTCTGCCTCCCCATAGTTCTGTATCCCCAACATCCTATGACTGTGCCTTCTCCATGGACATCATAACTAACTAATGAGATAGACAACAATGGAGTAGTCATTTACAGATGTGTTAGTTTGGGGTTGATGTCTGCTTTTGTTGTTTTGTTTTTTACCGCCGTGATACAAACCTGTAAGAAACCACTTAAAAGGATGAAAAATGAAGTTAAGTCACAGTTTCAAAGGTTTTAGTTCAAGGTCAGTTGCACCATATCTTTAAGCTGGAGGTAAGACAGAATATCAAGTACGAGTATGCCTCATGGTGGCCAGGAATAAGAGGAGGACAACAGGATGAGGTCAAAGGCAAGATATACCCTTGAAGGCCACAGCCTTCCGACCAGGCTCCACTTAGTTCCACAATTCTACCACCTCCAAATAGTCTACAAAAGTTCTGAATCTATCTATCATTGGATTAAACCATTCATTAGGTTAGAGCCCTTGTGGTCTAGCTGTCTCTGGAAATGCTGCTGTAAGGGACATGCAGAGGTGCACTTCACTTATCTCCTAGGTGTCTCCCAATCCAATCCCATTGAGAATCAAGACTGACCACCACCATGTACTTGCTCTTTTATTCAACTACCACTTGCCTACTGGTTGCTAGGCCTCAAAGGCAATCCTAGGGATACAAACCCAAATCAGTCTCCATCTTAACCACACCCTGAGAACAGGATTATGGGCTGTAATATGCCTGTCACTCATAGATTCTTAATAAATCCCATGTAAAGGAAATGCAACATGAGGAAAAGAGGAAGATGGAGGTGCTAGAAGATGACTGGGGGGTGGGGGGTAGATGAGATCATTTTGGACCTCTTGACCCTCTAAGAGAGGTGTCAGGGCCACTGCTGAGAGTGAAAGTGGCCAGAGGGGTGTTCCTAGTAAGGAAAGTTGATCAGGAGTGAAGAGGTAACACACAGCAGCACCAGGGATGGCCTGGGCAAAGCTGGATAACATGCCTTGGGATCAGTGTAGCAAGGCTTTGAACTTTCCTTCGGGAATCCTTGGCAGTCCCAGAGAGCAAGAAATAAAGGCTGATGGGAGTTGCTGAGGGCTGGAGCTGGCACACAAACAGCAAGACAAGGTGGCACCAAACTTTCTAACCATCCAACACTCCCATATCTGATTTATGAGGTTCACAGTGTTGGATGCCTAATACAGCCGCCTTGTTCAAAAAGGATATTCTCAAAAGTCTTGCTCAGTGAAGACATCAGTTTCAGTCATACGGACCGGCACTCTCATCTTATCTAAAGGCATAACCACAGTGTGATGGAAGAACTATTCTTGGAGATCAAGGCCTGAATGTTTCCTTCAAGCTCTTTGATTTTCTGGGGGCACGTGGGAGGTTGTGGAAGAGAGCAGGCAATGCGGCAGCTGGAGGGAGAATCAAGGGTGTCATTAGTTATCAATGCCCTACAAAGCCTGAGATGTGTTATCATCTCCCAATTCCTCCAGCTTCATCACAGTACTCCTAAAATCTTTGCATCAGCCGAATTACCTTGGGGGCCAGTTTAATCAGTCTTCTACTCCCGGTCATGACTAGGTCTTACTCTCTTTTGAATTCATGTATGTACATATATATGTATACATATACATACACACAGAGACACACATGTATATTATAATATATATTGCTAAATACAACCTGCTTAGTCCATATAATGTTACTTGAACGCATATGTTCAGGGTTGACCATCTAGTATTGGATAACCAGTCAGTGTGCTCTTTCCTGGAGAAGACTATTTCTCCCACTCTCAGCATTCAAAACACTTATTGAGTGACAACTGTATGTACTTACTCTGACCCAGGGTAGATACTCCTACATATTAGGGACACTAATGAGTAACAAGTAATATGATTATACAATCCAGGTCACAAACTACAGTGTATTCTATGAAATAAAATTATAGAAGGTTGCTGGAGGGCCTGTGTGGTGATTTGAAAGAAAATGACTCCCAAAGGGAATGGCACTATTAGGAGGTGTGGTCTTGCTGGAGGAAGTCTGTCACTGTGGAGGTGGGCTTTGAGGCCTTATACATGTTCAAGTCACACCCAGTGAGACAGATCACTTCCTGCGAGTCAAGATGTAGGACTCTCAGCTACTTCTCCAGCACTATGTCTTCCTACATGCCACCATGTGCCACAATGATGATAATGAACTAAACCTCTAAACTGTAAGCCAGCCCAATTAAATGTTTTTCCTTTATAAGAGTTGCTGTGGTCATGGTGTCTCTTCACAGCAATAGAAACCCTAACTAAGACAGCCTGGGAAAGCCCAGGGGGTGAAAGTGGGACTCATGTGGTAAAATGGAAGCCTGAAGTCACCCTTAAGGTACAAGGACTTCACAGGATGAAAAGCACAGAGTTCTGTGGCCCATACACCTCTTCTTCCCTCTGAATCCCACTGTATCCAGTATAGTAGGCAGCCAGCAGTGAACTTTGTCAGCTGATGGAAGATATGCCAGCCAGTGAGTGTTTGGTGGATCTGGGCCAGTAACTGACACTTTTTGGGCTTTAAAGCCTTTATCTTCAAATTTCTATAATTTCCCCAGGGCCAGGCTTCTGGAGCTTCGTGGGAGTTGGAATCAACCTATTGGAATCTTCTAGAATGATTTTCAAAGAACTCTCTTGTCTCCAGACATCCTGATTGAACTGGTTGAAGATGCAGCCTAGGAACCAGGCTTCATAAATCTCCCCCAGGCATTTCCAATGTACAGCTAAGGCTAAGAGTCACTAGCTGGAGGGATCTTGAGTGGCTCCTCTGGTTGGCTGCAGTAGTCAAGTTCTGTGGCAATGACTGCCAAAGATCTTGAAGTCATGAGTCTGCATCATTGGCTTCTAAATCAAAGCGATCCAAACTCTAGCTGAAATTGATTCTCTCTTCAGCAGGCCTCCCAGAATGCATCCATGTTTCAATCTGAGTGCAGTTCACCTTGCTGGGTAAATATAGAATATTATGAATATATTATATTATGAATTATGAATACAGAATATTATGGGATGTGACCCAACTTGAGCTCTCACTGCAGTACTTCACAGAATTTGACTATGATCAAAGTTCCTTTCCAGAGTCTGTGGGTCCCGCTGATAGCATCTGTTACCATTTTGTTCAGAACTTAGAAGCAACACAAAGCCAGTGCCAGGAGCATGGGCTGAAGACACTCTTCACTCTGACAGTTGGCCTGGGTTGCTTTTCAGAGTTAGTGGAAGCTAGAAGCTAAAACCTCTGGTTTTAACATCTTCTTTTTATTTTGTCTCAGGCTTAAGGGCATTCTGTAAACGTTTCCCATCTTGGCATGGGCTCAGGTAGAAGTCTACAGTCCAAGGTCATCTGGTTAGCCTAGGACTTGGCCACAGGACTAACCCCTGGTTTGTGAGAGCCAGCAGCCTTCTGCCTTGATTATGGTGACTCTCCACCTCCCTCCCTTTGTCACTCTCTGATAATGTCGCCGACTCACACCAGTTTTGACCAGCCAGAGCCAGCACTCCACTTAGGCAGAAGACGATCACCAGAACATTATTATTTGGTACAAGTCGCACCTTTTCCAGAGGCCCCTTCACATCTTCATCCCCTAACCAAACACATACCTGCCTCAAGTCTTTCCACCAGTTCAGCTGAGAGGGCTGTGGTGTGTGAGTGGATCCAGAAAACCCTGGATCCTTGGATCAGATTTACACTCTGCCACCACCATTAAGTCTCTAAGTGAATCAACTCTCAGAGTCTCCATGCTTGTCAGTGAAGGAGAAATCACACCCATCTACCCCAACCACTGCTGAGCTCCCCACACACGTGCATCAGAGTGACCTGGAGAGTTGGTGCTGTGCCTCTCCCTCATACACTCAGAGTGTCTGGCCACAGTTCTGGGGTGCGAACCAAGCATCTGCAGTCCCAATAGGCTTCCAGTGATACCTCTCAGAGTGGGGTTTAAACAGTAATGGTTGTTCTTTGCCTTATCTGAAAGAGAATCCAGCCTTCAGAAGATATGAACAGGGGTTGTATAACCAATCCAATTATTGTTTTCCTCATTTTAAACCCAGAAGTTCCTAGCTTGATTGTCACATCTGCAAAGATCATTGTATATCTAAGGATATCAAAGTTATCAAGTCGGCTCAAGGTGTTATCCACTCAAGATACCAAGAGTAGATGAGGATTTCTGATGTGTAGATGTTGATGTTCTGATGTCATTTCATGATGCAAATTCTCTTGTTTTATCCCCACTCTGTACCCAGTCTGCTCATTTCATTGGACGGGCTCATAGCAAAGTGACAGAATTCTTTCCCATCATCCCTCAGGCCTTTGTATCATTCCATGTCTCTTCTTCACCTGCACATCTCACACCCATTGCCTGGAATATTGCCTTTTCTCTTGTTCCCTAGTCAACACCATTTTTCCTTCAGACTCCAGCTCAGTTGTTACTGCAGCAGAGAAACCTTCCTACCCCCTCCCTAGACCAGATTCCATCAGATAGCTTCTTATAGCACTCTATCCCCACCATGAGACACTTGCAGTTTGATTTTGTGTCACATTTAAAACTTCATGTTTTCAGACCATTCTGTGGGATGGTAACAGTAAACCCATATTGTGGGAGATCATATCTGTCTTTTCTCAAACATTTCATACTCAGGCCTTGGTAGCATGGTATACCTTAAGTGCTCAATAAATTACGACATCTGGCATCTTGCAGTAGCTTCAGAGGAAGCTGCCGACCCAAGGTGGGGACCAGATGTGACTTCAGGTTAGTCTACAGGTGTGAGAAAAGTTCCATATCTCCTAGAAGCTCCATCATTTGCTACCTACCCCTGGGAAGACTAGTCCTGAACAGCTCTCAGACCTCCTGAGAGAAGTGCAATGGATGATGGTCAACACAGAAACTCACAACTGGTCAAAGTACAGAAAATAGGTGTACTCAGCCACAAATAGGATATCTGTATCACACTACTCTGTAAAGCTCATGAGCCACCACAGGAGAGAGGTGGAAAAGTTTCAGAGCCAGAGCTCAGGGAGCACCAGAGTGAAACGGTGTCTTCTAGAGACGACAGGATGCTGTACTCACAGACTCACAGCTGCTGTGGTCGCCTGCAGAAGACTTGCACAAGATGGAGCCAGTCAACATGCTAGCATGAGCGGTGGGGGGCATCAGGAGCCCCTCACTCCTAAGTGAGGAACCACTGACAGACAGTGGCTTCCAGGGGAAGAAGAGTCAGTTTTCTTTAGGAGTAGGTTGCCCACCTACTCTCCAGTGGATGAGACCACAACCAGTGTATGGACAGCACAAATTAGAGTCAATGGGGTTTTTGGATTTTTTTTAAGAGACATGAAGTCGGGGGTGTAGGGAGGTGCAGGTAAATCTGAAAGGAATTAAGGGAAGGAGTTGGAGGTAAATGTGATCAAAGTAATTGTATGAAATTTTCAAAGAATTAAAAAAGGTAGTAATGTGTTTGAATTGGGACATCCACATTGGAACTTTCCTATTGATTGTGAATTGATTCCTCCTGAAATGAAGAGAGGCAAAAGTACTTTACTTTTCTCATTAGTTCTATCAGACTCATGAAATCAGAACCACCTGTGTACTGGGAACCTGTACAATTAATGAGTGTGGGACTGGAAGTCGATCTCTCCTGGCTTGGTCACAGTGTCGCCCCCCACCCCCACCCCATGAGCTTAATAAATCCCTCCGGTGAAAGATCAAATACATCGAAAACTCACATAGGGCTGGGGAGACGGTTCAGGTGTAAAATACTTGCTATGCAAGCCTGAGGACCTAAGTTCGGGTCCCCATCATCCATATAAAAGCCAGGCATGGCAGCATAGGACTGTAACACCAGTGCCTAGGCAGGGGTGAGAACCTGGGGGTTGCTGGCCAGCCAATCTAGGGAGCTTCCGGTTCAGTGAGAGAGCCTGCTTCAAAAACGAGATACAGAAGTGATTGAGGAACATACTCAACATCAAACCCTGACTTATATACACACAAATAGAGGTGGGGGGAGAGAGGGAGGGCGGGAGGGAAGAGAGAGAGAGAGAGAGAGAGAGAGAGAGAGAGAGAGAGAGAGAGAGAGACTCACTCATGGGAAGTTTTCTAGGAAGAGAAAAATGAAGGAAGGTACAAGTTACAGTCTTTAAACAGCTGCCCTCAGATAGCTGGGCTGGGAACTGTCAGATCCGATAGTCCCCAAGACCTTGGAAAGGACAGAGAAACTATGAACTCCACAATTACATAACAGATGCAAAACTGCCACTGTCTTTGTTCAGGCTCTCTCTCAGAGATAAGCAGGCATCAAAGCAGACTGATGATATTGCTGCTGGTTTAAAGCTGGAAGTGTAAGAAGTGGGCGCCTGTTTGACTTCACATAATGAAACATTAATTGAACTTCACAGTGGAGAAAAGTAGGGATATGCTTTCTTGCATAATGGGAACTGTCTCATGTCTTCAGTAAATCTTTGATATCAAGACTCAGCACAGGCTTCCATGGGGATAGTGGCTAGAACAGGGCAAAGCTGCTATTTAAGGAAGCAGTGGATTGGGGTATTTTTTCCCCTACAAGCCTCTCTTTGAAAGCATCAACTGCAGATTTAATCCTGCAGGCTGCTCTGTACTTATGGTGTATGATTTGATGGGAGAGGCACCGTGTGCCCTAGTTTTGGCTGAAGCATAGTGTCTCAAACTCTGTCTCTGAAATTTATACTCACCTACAAGGAAAATGACAGACACTTATACTTAATTGCCTCTGTGTGTTGCCCAGAACCTAGAGTCTGAGTTTATCAGGAGTGAACAACTCTAGACACTTTCCACCTCAATGAATCCTCTCTGACTCTATTCCTAGTACCCCCTTCCAGCTCTACATCCTTGTGGATTGGTGAAGTGAGGGCAAAGTCATGGAAACAGCCTCACTTTGGATGAGTGAGGGCAGTGGGAAGTTGGGGTGCTCCAAACAGCTGTTTCAACTGTAGGTCAGCTGGGCAACAAGACTCAAGGACCAGGCTGGGTGTGGTGGTACAAGCCTGTAATCCCAGCACTTGGGAGGTAGAAACAGGTCGGTCAGGGGTTCAAGACCAGTCTTAGGTACATAGAGAGTTGCAGGCCAGCCTGAACTACAAGAGACTTTGTAGAAGAAAAAGAAGATGAAGTAGGAGAAAGAGGAAATGGGAGGCAGAGGAAGAAGAGAAATAAAAGGATCCAAGGACTTAAGCCACCCTACCCCTGCACTTGCCACCAGCAAGGGGACAGTAAGAACCACCGTAATAATTCAGATATTTGCAAACCTCATGGAGTAATGAGTGAGGTGTTTTGAAGGACTCTGGGAGATGATGGGGTACGAATAAAGCTGTATGGATATGGCTTTGTGGCACTTGTCAATAGAGTAAGCTCCGAGAGTAGACAGCAGAAGCACACAGTCTCAAGGACAATTTTCCCTAAAAGGTGACAAATGGTGAAGATGCCTGGACATAGATCTGTAGGTGTTCAGAGAAGATGCAGAAGACCAAAGGGAGCCAAGCAAAGCTGTCATACAGCTTTAGGGTAACAATTAAGGGCTAATTCCTAAAGTATGTTCCTCAGCTGTTTTCCCTGCTTAAATGACTCCCTTGCAGCAGCCCACATGGCTTCAGCAGGGCAGTGGGAAACGGCAACTTCCCAGCACAGGCCAATGGGACCTTGTCTTGGGAATTTGGAACCAGAACACAGAGATGTCGTGTGGTTTAGTTTTTCTGTCTTTAGTTGAGATGCAAGCCTGGGAGTCGCCAGCGGTGACTATTACCCTTCCATATGTACTAGAGAACAGAGACAACTGGGATAAACCAAGTAGAAAAAGAGAAGCAGATGCATAGAGAAAAATAGGGATCTGTGACAGAGTGTCCTGGTCCCCATCATCTTCCACTCCTGGGTGCCTGAGACCCAACAGTATCCTTGCACTTAGATTGTGTGAAATGCACTTCAATCCTTGGGTTCATCCCCACATCTGCCCAAGCTGACCTGTGCATCTTCTTGTTGTAAGCTCCATAGGGGTCTATGGAGTATTTTGCTTACATGTATAGTGGCTAAGTACTAGGTACAGTAATAAAAGTTCCCTGTGAAAAATAAACCAATACCACCCTACTGGAAATCTGAGTCTGTTTATTCATTTTGGTATAGAGGAAGCCAGCCACCATTTCTCATGATTGACAGTCTTCAGAGACAGGCAAAGCAATAGGAAAGCTTTATGTGAACACAAGATAGAATGTTGTGCTCTGATTGAAGACTTTTCACATGGGGATGCTAGCACAGGCCAACCAGAAGCAGGACAGCTTTCATAATTTATATGAGTAACATATTTTACTTCCTCTGGTTGGCCCTCAATTGGAGGATGGGAGGAAAGGGAAGCTGGGAGTTATTGAGTGGGTCTTGACAAGTCTAAGCTGGTTACTATGGATAGGAGTTCTACTGTAGTACAAAGTTTGACCACTATCTGCTTCTATGTTCTGTCTCTGAGAATATATATCTACTGAATAACTTTGAACTGATGGAACTGCCATTCTCTGAGCTGGAGATATGGCTTAGTTGGTAAAGTATCTGGTGTGAAAGCATAAGGCCTGAGTTCATATCATAGACAGAAGGATCTCTGGAGGTCCCTGGGCAGCCAGTGTAGCCATTCAGTGAGCTCTGGGTTCAATGAGAGACCCTGCCTCAAAAGACAATGTGTAGAGTGTTAGTGGAAGACATCCAATTTCAACCTCTGGCCTTTTCACAAATGTGTATGAGCACACCTGTGCATGTGTGCACACAGATACGGACACTCTCTCTCACAACCACCTGGCAGTCTCACAGCTGAGCTTGCTGCATATGAGAATTGCCAGAGAAAACTTGAACAGCAATACCTGATCCAATTAAA